>NC_090234.1:29863697-32263697 GCF_024489055.1 Chanodichthys erythropterus | reverse complement strand
CGTTCTTTGCTTCCTTTTTCAACTCCTCATCAGTGAGGTTTTCTAGAAACTGGGGAACCATTTCTATGATGGGAAGGAAGTACTTCTTCACCGTGTGCAAAGTGAGAAACTCATAGCACTGTCCAAAAGGCCTGCAAAACAAACAAGTAATCAAACCTTACTCAAATAAATTCCAGCTTTCAAGCAAACTGGTCCAATATGTTTGATTGTTCTTACTTAATGAGTGCAGCGATGATCTGAACATTCAGAGCTTGGCCACTCATGAATCGATCATGCAGAATTTGAAACCCGTTTAAGGTGCCGAATTTGTTTATTAAATCCACCAACCAGCCCTGCAGGAAACAAATAAACAGGAAGTTTTCATTGAATAGACCATATAAATAGGGCCAAAACAAGATGAAACATTTAAAATTAAAGCTGAAGACGGGATTCATGAACAGGTTGTTGATGCATAAAAATACAGGTTAAAAATGTATAAGAATGCATATGAAATAAAGTGTATATTTCAGGTACTGTGTGACTTGTCACCACTTCTTTTTTAAGTTTAACCATTTCAAAAAACTAATTCAATAATTCATAAAGAAACTGAAGTTTTCATGAAAGTCCAAAAGATTCATCTTAAATTTCTCCAGTGGCACAAACACCCTCTCACCTTTGGAGATCGAGGGTCAGGTGGACGGGCAAACAGCTCATCCTCAGCTAGCTGAACCCCAGCAGGCACCGTCTCAGAGGGCCGAGTACCATTGTAGATGTGGAACTTACAGTGGGGGTTGGTGGCCATTGCCAAGAGTTCTAGCAGAGGGAACCAGTCCTGAGAAAGCTTGGTCACACACAGCTCCACCAGTCGGTGAGCGTTATTAATGATGCACCGCTGTCGAGAGAATGAGACAGAACATGTCAGGCCAGAAATGTACTCCTGAAAGTGTTGAGAATGTTTTGGCTTTAAAACACACTAAAATGCAAATGTAGCTGAAGCACTTTGATTTACAGTGAGTAGGAAGTCTTTAAATGTAAAAAAAAAAAAAATCTGTATTTGCTGTGCCATTGAGGCTGATCCTAGAGCAGCCATTGAAGAACTAAAACAAGCCTTATACGAGAGTGATGACTCAGTGCTGTGTCCTAATACTGCCTCTGTTTTACTGAAAGGAGCTCTTTGATCAAAGCTTTGGCATTTCAATCAAACAGCCAAATAAGATGAAGGCAACCAAAATAACATTACGTTTCTTCACAGCTACCCAAAAAAGTAATCAATTCTTGAGAGGACAGACCTGACAGCCAAACAGTTAGTAAAACCCTTTAATGTGCAAACAAAAAGACGAGATGCCTTTCTGAAATGGGAGGCATGATGAAAATGCCACCATTAAGTAGGTTGCAGGACTTACATGGATCTCAAATTTCCATCCACTAACAGCCTCATCTGTCAGTATTTTCGTAAAGGATATTGTCAAGCCATCTCTGAAAAATCTCTGGCATGCTTCACACTTGACATCAAGTCCTGGAGACAGAAATGAAAGAAAAACCTATCAGAGGCTGACATTTAATGAGGCTGAAGAATTCCTTTGAGAGTAAAAGTGAAAGCTTAAGATGATGCAGATAAAGGTAATACTGCTACTGCTAATGATCAGCAAAACAATTAGTGAATAAAGCAAGAATATCAAATGACAAACAAGAGCTAAAAATAAAGTACTACCTTTTTTACAAAGATCTATAGCAGCTTCAAGAAGAACTTCTAATTCACCCTTTGGCAAAACTGGAACGACCCAGCGAGGTCTGTACATAAAAAAAAAAAAAAAAACAACAGCATAATTAATCCACTTGATACATAACTGATAACACACAGATGTGCAATCTCAATATCAGTGGCCTAAATAAATATCCTTCATATCAACATCCTTATCCAGTGCTCCTGATTCAATTATAAACACAGTTTGACCAAATCTAGAATAAGAGCTGTAACCTGTTGATCATGTCATCCAGCTTGGCCAGTTCAGTGTGAGGGAAAGCTGGCTCCTCCTCCTCCAGGGGAGTGGGACAGTCCCCCTGACCCTGCTCATCTGGTGGGCTCACTGGGGAGTTCTCGTTGGATGAGTTGGGAGAGGATGTCTGCAATGCAAACAGTTCAGAGGTTGAGGAAGTGCACGACTCAAATACAAAGATAACATTCTGGGTCATCAACTTGGAGAGCACTATTAAGTGGCCTCATTAAAGTTTGCCACACAGGATGTAAAAGATGATGTGAAATTATGTTCGTAGCATTTCATTTCTGTAATGCTTTGTATTTACTAGTAAAACCATGTAGGGTTGTTGATTTTATCCATCTTGATTTGATTGGACCAATAATTGTATGCAATGACATTATAGGTTTTGCCTCATCCTGCATGGCCTAGGTCACATCAGATAAAAAGTAAAAAAAAATTGAGTAACAACATTTTGATGGAAGTCATGGACTATGACTTTCATAGACTTTCATGGACTATGAATAAAAGAAAAATACACACAATTGATTAAAAGTGAAAGTAAACCCTATTTCATATTTCAAAACTTAATATTCAAAGTATCTTGAAAAAAGTATCAAGGGTTCCACAAAAAATGCAGCTTTTGTGAGCATAAGAGACTTCTTTAAAAAAAACAAAAAAAAACTTTGGAATGATTAGCATCAGAGCTGCACGTTTCTGGATAAATTGTGAATCACATTTTTTTTTGGTTTAAAATAGAGGTCATGGATCTGAATAGACAACTAAACAAAATTACATATAATTTACTAGAGTTTCTGACAAAATCTTAATCATTGCAGTCTATTTAAAGGGGTGATGAACTGAGAAATCAAAATTTCCTTGAGCTTTTGACATAAGAGGTCATCATCCTATAGGAATATCCTGTAAGTTTTAGAGCTGAAAACTTCCTTGTTAGTCCAATAAAAGTTTTTATTGACACCAGACCCCACAAACAGGATTTTCAAAGTGGGGATCTATGATGTCAAAAGGCAGCAAGCACCGCCTCCGCAGAAGATCAACGCCTACTTTATCACTGCCTGTTAAGCCCCGCCCACCGATTCACACATGACATGCAATAGAATAGGTAACCCAAGTAACATAGGCCTACGTGGTGCTAAACCAGATCAAGCTACCAAGCAATAAACATGCCGTTGAGGATTACAAAATATTGTAATCAACGAATCTCTTAGTTATATCGCATTTGCACTGTTAGTGAAGATGAAAGCATTTGTTAGTGTACAGAAATTTAGTTGCAATGACGAGTGTCACTCAAAGGCTACATTTACACTGTCTTTCCGATCCGATCATCTGTATATCCGATTGGAATCAGATCTAAAATTATTTACGTCCACATTATGTATTGCAACTGTTTATATCCAATTTCTGTGTCCATGCCGCCCTTTCATTTTCCAGAACATCTGCATTGGTTTCTATGGCAATGACGTTGCGTTGGTAGGCATACGCCAGAAACAACAACAACAACAACACAGATGTGGTCTTATTTACAACATGACACTGAAGCCGCCGTGCACTGGACTACTGTCTCTTCTGAGGCAGCGGCAGAAACGTAGGAGCCTGTTATGACCCCCTTTATTCCGCCCTGACGTCTTCACCAGTTTCAAAACACAAGTCTCTGTTATATTGTCATTTTGCTCATCCGGGCCTTTGAAACAACACAACCTTGTTTCTACAGTGACTTTCAGCATGTTTCCTATAATGTCTAATGTTTATGTTTTACGTGGTGTGAGAAAGTCACATAAACCACGTGAAATCACAAAAACAACAACAACAAACGACGCATTTCATGTGATTTTTGGTCATTCACACTTGGTAAATCTGATCAGATTTCAAATGATTATGCACAAAAATCAGATTTGGACTGATGGTCAGAACATAGCCAAAGACTTCACATGATTCAACAAGAAATTAATCGTGCAGCTCTAGCTGGCATAAAAACTATTAATGGCAAAAACAGGGTAAAATCAGGTTTTAAAGTAAGTAAATTAAACATAAGTGAAAGACAAACATCATAAATAAAATAATTTTTTGGTCTACTTGAGATTTTAAAAAATATAGAAGTTTTCCTGTTAACACTATGTGGTTTAATGATAAAAACAGTAAAAAAACAAGAAAGCCACGCTCAAAATATGTAAACCACCTTAATGATTCAGGTGTCTTAGTGACTGGATCATCCTTCAAATAAACAAGCATAAAGTATGTTTTCATGTGATGGATTAAAAAAAATGAAAGAGAGAGCATAAGGAAGATAAAGCAGCTTTAAGATGCTCAGTGTCAGTTTCCTGTGCCATGTCACTGGATGCATGTGGGCTGGAGCTCTGCATGTAGAGCTGAATGGAGCCTGCGGAACTTGGGAAATGTGGGGGTGTGCTGGAAAAGGCTCCTTCTGCTTGGCTGACCTACATAGCCAGTTTGCTTCTCATGTCTAGGCACTACACATTTCTAACCAACTGGTGTGCTTTTCTCTGCCTGGCGTCTCATCCTCATTGATTACTGCCTTTTAACATGTGCTCGTTGAGCGCAGGTGTAATAGATAACACTGCAGCAGTCTATCCCTGGAGAACGTAACAATTGCCCTCTGCAACATAATCAAAGGGAGCCTCTCGCCTTTTCTTTGGTCATAATGCTGGGGTTTCAGTTTTTTGACCACAAATGCATTAAACCATTGTTAAAGTGTTATTCAATTGTAAACACAATAAAGAAAGTGATGCAGTTGCTTCTGGGAAATCCAAAAGCTCAGTAAGACAAAGCTATAAACATCTCAGAAGAAACAATTTTTTAATCTTCTGAAACTAAATTAAAAAATTCTCTCATAATTTTGTTCAATCCATTCAATGTCCACTCAAACAAAAATTTCAAGCTTCAAAAGGTTAATATAGACATCACAAATATGAATATGTTATGAATTGAGCAGTCTTCTATGTAACTATCATTACATTTGTTAAACATATTTAATTTAGGCTTTCATTGTAAATTTTACAAATAAACACATCAGAAATGGTAAATGGAAGCTGAAACATGATTGCCTGAAGTACAAGAACCGATAAGGTTTGTTCTTGCATCAAGCATGTAAGGTTAAGTTTCTGTGTACCATATCTGATGATGAAAAATAAGAGAATTTTAAAAATATCTCCAATTTTGGGGTAAACTATGACCTTTTAAATGTCTTACTGAGAAAGACTTTTGACTATGTGCATAAAGTATGGTCAACTTTACAGCTGTTTCTGTGCTGCCCACTTAGAAAAGAACAACAACCTAAGAGTCATGCACAACTAAATGGTGGTCAGGCCCTTTGTGACAATTAGCGGCAACCCAAAATCAATTATAATAAAAGGCGGATAAGCAATAAATAAATACAATCATTTACAGCTTTCTGCTGCATCATTAATTAAATTACTAATTAATGATGCAGCAGAAAGCTGTAAATGATTGTATCAACAATGCTAAAAAAAATATAAACCTGGAAAATATGTACACACTTTGTGATCAAAAAGACTGACCACCCAAAAAAAGGTACTGGTTATATCACAGATATAATTTAATACCCAAAACTAAAACTTTTCACTAGTGTACAAGATTGGTATGTATACAATATTGGAAATGCTAAAAACGAATCAATTAATTATTACAAACAATTCAGAGGTAAGCTCATGTTTATCTCTTACTTAAATGCCATATGCACATAAATTAAAGAAAAAACACTGATATATCATACAGGAAAGGTGTTTTTTTTTTTTTTTTTGGAATCGCCCTACAGTTACCTAATGACATTTTCCTCTGTTGACATCTGTTCCTTCCAGGGCAGAGCACAATTACAGAAACACATTTGCATCCATGGGAGTCGACAAATGTTTTTTTCTTTGGAACTCGGTCAACTGTCAAACCGGATCAAATGTGGTTTGAAGAATATAATGCAGCACAACGCAGGGACTGCAAACCTTATCGATGAAATATAAATTCTCTTCAGTGACAGTTTTACTTCGGTAACAGCAAAAGGCAGATGTGTTCGAACAGGAATTGAAATGAAAAGGGGGAATTCCAAATGGAGCACTGACCTGGTTCTGGGGCAAGGGTGGCTGGGACTGGCCATCCGGAGCCTGGCCCTGACCATCATTCCCTCCCACAGGGGAGCCACGGGTCGTGGCCGTCATACTCGACACGGGGCAGATCTTTGCAATCTTGTCTGCTTATGTCGCTGGCACACCAGAAGAAATCAGTTTCTCCTCAGGAGCGATGGAGAACCGGCACACTTCTGAAAGTGAAAGCACCACCTGGGGGACTGGATATGTTGCAGAGACCATTGCATAACCTGAAAAATAACAAAGATACTAACATGAATCAATCTTTAAAAGAAGTTCCCACACCTTTTGACAAATCAATTCACATGACTTGCCAGAAATTCAAGATTACTGGATACATAATTTTTTAGAGATTGTGCTTACAAAGAGCTCATGAAATATTTTAGAGCTGAACACACACACATATATATATATATTATATATTATATATATTTATTTAAATAGGTTTTATTATTTTCATTCTACGTCCAGGCTAAGAATCGCAAATTAAACTATTCTAAAAAGTGAATTAACTTCCTTTTCTGACATATTTCTGAGTGGCCATTTAAAAAAAAAAAAATAAAAAAAATAGGGAGGGACTACATTTTATCTATCGTGAACTGGACTGTAGTTGTGTTGCATATCAGAACGGAGCTAGACCAAAGGTGAGAGAACTAAAACAATGTCTTCATTACTCATGTTACACCACAGTAAGGCCTATGTGACATCAGCCAAAAGGGAAAAGCAAGTTTTTAAGCTATGATTTTAAATCGCAAAGATATCTTTTTCTTTGGAACAACATGCACTGATGAATCTTGTACAAGATCAGGTATGTGCATTAATAAAAGTAAACAGGGTGTTTTTTGTAATAGTATTTCTATTTTAAATTCAGGCAAAAAGCTTACACTAAAATTAAAAGCTCTTTTGTATAGATGTCGTATAGTTACAAATCTATATGCAAAATACTTTTTCAAATTAGTTTGATCATGAAACTGATTATCTGACATTTCATATTTGGTGCACACAAGGTAGCACAGAACTACTAGTGAGAAACAATGTTAAATTAAAAAGCTGATAGTTTTGATTAAGATTCTTCTAGTTGCTCATATCATGTAACAATCACTGAATAATGACAAGATTTGTTGTTCAAAACAAGTACCAGATAATTTTATAGTACATGTTATGTTTCCCAGGAGGATGCTGCTGGCTGGTGCAAAGTGTATTAAATCATAGCATAAAAAACAGGTCTGGTTATAAAGAAAAGGCGGCAGAAATAGAGATCAGCAGCACTGATGAGATAACATAAATCCACTAACAACCACATGCAAGTGACAAAAAAAGACACTGCTTCAATCTGAAACCCATCTAATCTAAAGGCTAGTTTAGAAGTTTAAGAAGTTTTAAGTGTCATGGCAACATAAAACTAACTTGGACATGCTACTGAATTCAAAAGAATATTTTGATTTTAAAAAATATTTAAAATGAAGCATGTCTGTGTAATGTAATAAACCCTAAACAACACTTCTTTTTTTTTGTACTCACCGAATTGCCAAATGGCTCTCAAACTAACAAGGCAGAATAGCTGCAAGCTTAGCTTAATGATTCAATGAATGTTTGATTTGTAATGAGCAAAACATTTTGTTGGTTACAAAAAAAAAAATAATTAGCTAAACCAACACAAATTTCATACATGAGAAAGAAATGCTGACATGGCATTCAGGCACTGATTTCTGTAAAGTTATGTGGATTTTTGGAAAATAAACCTCTTGCATAATAAACCTGCTGATCAATGAGAGCATTCCTAGTATTTTGTAAAAAAAAAATAAAATCTATTTTGCAGCATTACCGATTTTAAAAGTATTAAAAATTCTTTAACCATCTGTTTAACAAATAAAATGCGATATCAAATGAAACTATATAGAAATTCACAAAGTGTCCGTGTAACAATTTATAAACATTTGACCAATGTTGGAAAATGTGTTCAATAAGGTCTTGTCAATGAAAAGTAACATGTCTAGATTCCCTAATACAAGAGAAAAACTGATATTCACACAAATCACCAGACAATACACAGAAGCAGTCCGAGTAAGATTGTTTTAAACTTTTAAACTAAGCTGCAGGTTTGGCAGTAATTGTGGACAGGTTAGTATGCATACTGAATACAGAAACATTTCCCTGAACCAATATGACATCACACTACACAGAAAAAAAATATAAATACAACACATTTAAAAACAAAAATCATTCACATTTGTCATCATAAACCCACCAGATGCCCAAGAACTGGCAAGCAGAGTAAAAACGTAGACTGACCTCAGATAATGGGAGGAAATTAACCTTACTGTCACTAATGGCCAAAGATGGGCGTTTCCCATAACGTCAATATAAATATTGTCCCTATGAGAAATCATCACCATATTGCAGAATACTGGATTAAACATAAAAGGTGATATTATCCGTTTCTCAAAACAAATTGAGCTGCTACCTAGACAGCCTTTGACGCCCAAAAATGCTGTCAAGGAAGAGAGCTTACAAGGTTTTCAGCCTCGGTCAGTTTAAACGCTGCAAACGCGCCTACGATGCCCAAATATAAATATTGTCTGGGTGGGCAGCACACTTGGTTTTGAGACACAGCCATTATGTATTGGGCCTAGTTTGAAACTGTGGCAGTTTAGGCCCGTTTCCTCTTCCAAACACAATCAGAGTTACAACAGGTTTATTTGTGTAACCAGCCATGCTTAAAATGTTTCTAAAACTCTGAGGCTTTACATGATACTATTTTTGTATGTACAATCTTAATTTATAACTCAAAAGTAAGAGCGAAAGTGAATGTAAATACAGCAGCAGAAACAGGCTAACGTGCTAACGGCTAACAGCTGGACTCCAAAACACAATCAGCTCGTGACAGTGAATTTAAAGCTATTAAAACATCAAAACACCCATTTTAATTATCCAACAAGCCCATATTATACTTCATAACCTGCCGAAAGCTAAAAAAAGATCAACTAGTGCCAAAAACAACCGACCTGCCCACGTCAAAACCACTTGTTTAGCCACAAATCAACCTCCTCAAACAGAGCTGCCGTTAAATGCAAATGCTATTTAGCTTGAATTGATCTTCAAAGCGACTGAACTTCTCAAGTGCGCGGAGATTGTGAATATATAAGCGTTGACAAATATCCAGACGTATTTAATTCGTTCATTGAGCTGTTCGAGCTAAGCTAAGTGAGCACTGACTTGCAAATCATCTGCTATTAGCGGCTAGTTTCCTTTAGCTTCACACACAAACCCACTTACCGAGAATCAAACGGGATCTTTCCTCCATACGACCCCAGATCGGATCATTTAAGTGCTGTTTAATAATTACTCAGCCGCGTGCATGTGCCTGGCTGTCCCGATTATAAATAACACGCCTGTGTTAAGATCAGACCATTGGTTTATTGTCTGCTGTTGGGTGTTTTTCCTGCGTCACCAGCATCGACTGCTGCTGCTGCTGCTGCTGCCCCCCTCCCTTAAACTGCCTCCAGTCGCTCTCTCTCTCCTGTGTCAGGCTGCTTAGAGACCCGTCACCGTGCTATGGATGGAAGTAAATGAGAAGTATATCCGTGCACTAACTGCCTGGACGTGTGACTCAGCTGGGCATGCGTGGTTTCGAGGACAGCTCGTCGCCTTCCTGACACCAGATTTGTGGTATTAAAAAGTGTAGCATCATTCTTCTTGTAACGAAATTAGAGTTGTTGATGCTCCTGAATACATTCATACAGGAAATGCTATTTCAAAACGTTTGTGTAGTGATAAAGTTATATGGATTACTCTGCTGCTGTTTAATTTCCTGCACAAGATAGATTGCAATCTAGATTTTTTCCTGATCCTCCATCTTTTGTGGAGTATCTTGGACAAAGCATGGAAAACACAATTATTTATTTATTTAAAATTATTTTTTAAAAAATGTAATAATTTAATAAATTATATTTAAACATATCATAGAGATTGAAATTTAATATATTATAAATTTCTGAATTCTGTGAATTGGAGATTTAAAAAAAAAATGTTTTACCATTGTCTCTATTTAAAATCGTTCTGTAAGAATTTGTGTAATTAATGTGATACTGTATTTTAAAGATGACATTTTTATGTTAATAAATAAAATAAACACAATGTACGGTTATTAATAATATAATCTGAATTTAAAGCTGAATTTATCACATTTCAGAAAGTTATGTGTCAACCTTTTAGGTTAAAAAAGCACTGAAACATCATGGAATAGCAATTTATCTATAACATTTTAAAATAATGTTTTTCTTTGTCAATGTTGTTAATGTGACTATGTGAAACTCTCTCCTGTGCTTTTTGAAAAAAAAAAAAAAAATTGTGACAGACATGCACATACTTTTTTCACACTCACCCTGAGCTAAAGGAAAGTAGTGTTCTAAGCATGCAACATGAGCACTAGGAGAAAAACCGGTTGCATATGACATGTTTTCATGCATGCTTGAAAGGCTGGGACTGGATGATGTCTTGCATGAAAGTCAGTGATTCAGAAACAACATAAACCTATGGAGTGTGACATACGATTACACTTTATAATCTGTAAATTTTGAAACTGGCTGTCTTGACACATGCCAAAAAAATATATTTTAAGTAGATGACATATAAACAGGACTGTAAATGAAAAAGTAGGCATTATTCCATAATAAATATTTTGAACAATTGTTATGCTACATGGTTGTTACATGACCTCATCATATGAGTGGCATTGAACAGTTAAGCTGGAAATAAAAGCAGCTCTTTTTCAATTTTGTGAGAACATCTCTGTCAGTCTGATAAAGCAAGTCAAAAAAGAGATGTTAAAATTAGTGGCTGCTGCTTATGGCTCATTCATCGTAAATTAAGTTAAGTGCATTGCGTTGTGGGATACAGTATTTTGTACAATGTGCTGTGATTGTGTACTGCACATTTTAACAAACGTAGTAGGTCATTCATGTGCTGTATGCAAACAATTGTATAATGTATACATGCTGTATACATACTATCAAAGAGTAGAAGACTATGTTAGTATGCCATTCCAAACAGCTGATCAGTTTTGTAGACCAAAGCATTGATAAACATCCTTTACAATGACTGTTTGCTTTAGAAGAAGAAGTGCAGTTGTTTCAACTAAATTCTACCCGACTACAATGACCAGGATGAATGAAATGCTTCATGGACAGACCACCTGAATAACATCAGTCACTCAGCTGGACAATCTCTGCTTGAATAGCGCTTGACCCCTACAATCCATCTGTGACAGGCATACAATTGACTGGTCACCAAAAAGCCTTTTGTACGTTGTAGAGAAGACCCCATGCTGGACAAAGTGTTGATGTTCGTCCTTGTGTAGTGCAAAGAATGGAAAAGGCTGTAGTTACCTTTCGATACGGTTCACTCGCATTGCGTCAGTTGCTGACGCTTTGGGGAACTCCTTTTTCTCTGAAATACTGATTTAATCATGTCTGTGCATTTGAACAGACAAATGGCAAGTTTCTATAACTCAGCACTGAAAGCCATTTCAACAGCAAAGATCATCTCCTCGCTGGCTCAGATGAAGAAGCTTTCCTGCTCAGGCCCACACAGCTGAAGGGTTGGCTTACCAATATACTGTCCTTCCGTTCGGACGGTCTCTGACAACTCGCACATTATGAAGTGCGTGGATGTGGCCCTCTACCCCCTGAGATGGAAGGGAGTGTGCATCCTGAATTCTCTCAATGACTGACTTGTCTTGGCCCAGTCGAAAGACAAACTATGCACACATAGGTTCCTCCCTGCTCCTCAGCCACTTGGAAAGCCTGGGGTTCAGGATCAATGTGTAATGATTTGTTGGTGGAAACACAGCATTCAGCAGAGTGTGAGGATCCAAATGCAGTTTATTACAAGTATACTCCAAAAATCATAGTCCATACCAGGCAGAGGGATAAAACACATGCATCTGTCCAAACACATACTATCCACAGAGATAAACAGGAACGAGAAATCTAAGAACTCTACGAAACAGAGACTGCTCAAGAATGCTGACTGCAAACCAAAACAAACAAACAAGAATTCATACCAAGTATGTGGCAAAAGGCATTTAATATGATAAATGAGATACGGCAGAAACCAGTAAACTAGTAATGAGCAGTGGGTTCTGGGAAATGGAGGTTAAATAGACAGGTTAATGACATGATAAATGAGACACAGCTGAAATCAGTAAACTAATAATGAGCAGTGGGTTATGGGAAATGGAGTCCGGAATAAGTCTATAGAGAGATGCGCTGCCATCTGCTGTTAAAGATAGTATCAGCAGCAGACATGTATAACATAGCCCCTCCTCGAAGGAGCAGTTTCCAGATGCTCCAACACAGAAGAACCGGTGGTAGGTGAAGCAGAGGCGGATCTGGGAGCGGGAAGGTGGGCCAGGACCATGGAGCAGAAACAGACGCAGGAGGAGAAGCAGGGCCGAGAGCCAGAGAACAGCAAGCCGGATCTGGGGAGATCGTGAAGACTGCTGGACAGAAGGTCTCCAGGGCGGAGCACGCTGGGCAGGTGGCCTTGCAGACGGGTTTGAAGACACCCACGGTGGAGCAGACGACCACCACAGCAGCACCGACAGGCTTGAAGACCTCCACGGCGGAGCAGACGACTACCAGAGCCAGGCAGATGGAACCAGAAATTCCCAATGCTGATCAGCAGCAAACCAGGGCCAGGTAGACTTTTTCAAAACTGACAAGGCATACAGATTTGACATCCACATTAGTGACAGGAGTGGCAGAGTTAACCAACGTAGACACAAGGCAATATTCAAAAGGAAGAAAAAGATCTGAACTGACCTCAGGAGTAGGCTTTGTGTCAGGTTCATAGACAGATAAAGGTTCAGAGTGCACAGACTCGTAGACTCGAACAGGATCTCAAACAGACTTGGGTTCAGGAACAGACTCAGGAGCAGATTTGTAGACTCGAACAGGCTCAAGAACAGACTTGTAGACACGAACAGGCACAAAAACGGCTCAGGGACAGATTTGTAGATGAGAAGAGGCTCAGAGACAGACTCAAGCTCAAGCTCAGGAACAGACTTGGGTTCAGGAACAGACTTATAGACTCGAACAGGCTCAGGATCAGAGTCAGGCTCAGCAATGAATCCATGATCTAGAGTAAGCTCTGGAGAGGATTTGTGAACTGGAGCGGGCTCTAGAATGACCTCATGGACTGAAACAAGCTCAGCAAAACAGTTGAGGACTGAAGCGGACTCTGCAATGACTTCATGGACTGGAATAAACTCAGGAAAGGATTCATGGATGGAAGTGGGCTCTGGAGTGAATTTATGGACTGGAGAATGCTCTGGAGCTGGTGCAGCTTTCTGGTTTAAAGCCGCTTCTATGAGCGTCGCGCCAACACACCAAAATGCCACTGCCATCACAGGAAGCACAGAGAAAAATGGGATGATTTCGGGAACCAGAGAAGCGTCAACAGAAATACTCTGATAACGGTTTTGGTAGGCTGGCTGGCTGCTCTGACCGTTCTCAGAGTTGGATCTGCCAAATTTTGATATGAAGCCCCAATGTAAATTGGATGCCTTTGTGTCCTCAATTGCAGTGTCGACGACATCCGGATACAGGGATGGTGTCCGTGACTGCTGAGGACTGTAAGGTCTCATCCTTAATAACGGGAGGCTTTGGATTGGTGAGTCTGACTGCTGGCAGCTCAGGCATGGCAGTGCTGATGGCTGGCGGTTCCGACATGACTGCACTGGTGAGCATTGTGAGCACTGGTGTTGTCAACATTACATTGGGCACAAATGGAAAATGCTGGCCAAGCTCCGTGGCCATCGGAGCTTGTCTCACGTAGCCTCCCCCAAAAATTGTTTAGGCGAAGTGTCCCCCTCTGCCACTCCCACAGTGAACGTGGACCCACTCAACAATGCGTAATC
This sequence comes from Chanodichthys erythropterus, assembly GCF_024489055.1. Taxonomy (NCBI): domain Eukaryota; kingdom Metazoa; phylum Chordata; class Actinopteri; order Cypriniformes; family Xenocyprididae; genus Chanodichthys; species Chanodichthys erythropterus. The sequence goes on along the minus strand of NC_090234.1, from coordinate 32,249,685 downwards.
CAGAAAGTCACTGAACAAACTTTGAGGAGAATCAAATTAATCTTTAAGAGGAGGGTTAACAAAAAAAGTCTATGAGAGCATAATCCGGTATATCAGAAGCATTTGCAATGTCCAGGAAAATCCATATGTGTTCGATTGTGTGATTACCTTGGCGCATACGGACTAGTTCAACTGCTGGATCCATAATGATAAAGTCTTCTGTAATGATTTGTTGGTGAAAACACAGCATTCAGCAGAGAGTGAGGATCCAAATGCAGTTTATTACAAGTGTACTCCAAAAATCATAGTCCATACGAGGCAGAGGGACAAAACACATGTATCAGTCCAAACACATACTATCCACAGAGACAAACAGGAACGAGAACTCTAAGAACTCCACGAAACAAAGAGGCTGCTCAAGAATGCTGACTGCTAACCAAAACAAACAAACAAGACTTCATACTGAGTACATGGCAAAAGGCATTTAATATGATAAATGAGATACGGCAGAAACCAGTAAACTAGTAATGAGCAGTGGGTTCTGGGAAATGGAGTCCGGAATAAGTCTATAGAGAGAGAGAGGCTGCCATCTGCTGGTACATGATAGCATCAGCAGCAGACAGGTGTAACACAATGTAGTCAAAGCTTGCTGTCTCCCAGCCAACAAAATTTGTTTCTGGTGCAGTTTTTGGTTCAGCCTAGATGCATGCCTGCCTGGTTTTTGCCAGAACGCTCTCTGAAAATTCAGCGGCTTATGTCGCTATTCAAGGTCGGGGTCTCACTTCCCCTCAAGACATTTCAGAGGCTGCTGGGTCTGATGGCTGCAGCCTCCTCCATAGTATCCCTGGGCCTGCTGCAGCATGCCATATAATTTTCAAATGCTTCTATGACAACAGCAGTGAGCGAGTGACATTGTCATGGCAATCAGATATATTCACGCTGATTTCCTATAAGGGCTGTGCTGAAAAGGTAGCTATAAGCAAGAAATTAAAGTAGGCTATAAACTTAATTTGTACTAATAGACATAATCAGACTCAGTTCTCAACTATTTGATTTTTTATTCAGGATAACCAGAGAGACAGAGGTACCTAGGTCTATCTCTTAGCGCATTTAATTGTCATTTTGTTCGGGACGGGATGCACAATGTCCAGCAGTATACAACACAGTCCCATAAAAGCCTGACCAAATTATGCTTGCTCTGACCCACTTCAGGCCCTATCAAAGTATACATTTGTAATTGCTGTGTAAATGCACATATGCCACCTCTGAGCAGCATATGCAGCAGTCTGTAAAGACACCTAAGTACCATTTCAGAAGCACTTCTGTGCCTCTTTTGCAGTGCTATATATTGAATGTAACATGGACGAATATGGAAGCATTTTTCCACCATGAAATAAAAAAATAAAAGGTTAACTGCAACTTTTTATCTCACAATTCTGACTTTTTTGCAATAGCAAGTTTACATCTTTTTTTCTCAGAATTGCAAGATATACTCCAAATTGTGAGCTATAAAATCAGAATTGTGCGATATTAACAATTGTAAGTTAGAAAGTCAAAATTGAAGGTTAGAAAGTCAGAATTGCATGATATAAACTTGCAGTTGAGAAGAGGGAGAGAGAGTCCAGAAGAGGGCAGAGTATTAAGTGAAGTTCCTAAACGTAATTTAGGGAGGAGCGAGCCCAGCTAATCTTCCAATCAACAGCCAGAGCATATAAGCAGCTGCTTACCTCTCTTCAGTCTCAGCTGTTTCAGCATCCGGTAGTGCCGTACTGAACAATGTCCAACACCACGGAAATTCCACCATCCCCCTTCAGACGACGAACTTTCCCCGAGACACCAACAGTCACATCTCGCGTAAGATCGGATCTCACAGATCCAAACACGGATGCTCTTTCTGAGTGCTCATACAGACCACGCTGCGGATAGCCACTCTCTTCTCCACGCTCAGGATCGCCCGTTTAACTGCGCCTCATCTGTCTTCTTCACAGACTTCATCTCTTCATTCTACCGCCGCTAATACACTGATTCTACCCATTTCAAATGGTCCGCCAACAGCCTACGTCAAGTCCTCTCCAGCTCTGGAATTAATTTCTCCCGCAGATCATCAAAAGCTAAACTCTACGATCTTCTTTAGTTCTAACAACAGTTCCAGCATGCCAACAAACACTTCAGCATCATAAAAGCAAGACTCAGAAGTTTCTCTTCTGACCTGATGTCCTGAACATAAACATTTACAGCACGCTAATCCACAGTCCGTTGCCGCCGCACGCACTTCCTCGTCCGCCGTTTTTCCGCCCGATCAACAACAGCTGCCGCAAAAACAGTCCCGCTTTTCCAGCTCTTCCCATATGCAGCTCCACTCCTCAGGCAAGAACTATCCAAACTTACTCCTGTCTCCCGCACTTTACTTCCTTCTATGGATTATGAAATGAAGCCTCTTGAATCTTGAAGCTTTTAAAAATAAATACATTTACAGCAGCCATAAACCAGCCAGTGCAGCCAAAGAATATAGATGTACAGCTCAGTCATTCCATTAAGCAAATTAAAGCCTGGCAATGTTAAACGTGTAGATTTCTGATAATATATTTTCCATACTAATGTGTTGCAATAAACTTAAATATAACAATAAAAATACTAACAGAGTTTGATGCAAGTAAATCATGCTCTAATTATGATAGGGTTTTATACTGTCTTTATGGCAGAATGTACGATCATGTAATGTAATGTAATGTAATATATATATATATATAATATATTAGTAAATGGACTTTAAATTCCGTAAACCTGTAGAGTAGTGGTCTGGGTTCAACATTCTGAAACGCACGTCATTCATGTGACTGGAAAGATAGTTGAGACGTCTTTCATTTATCACCGCTCCTCTGAAAACCTATGCATTCATTATAATTGAGCTGTGTATTCGATATGAGATTTGAAGCTTCAGTTTCATATGTAACATCACTAATTACTTCTGCTTTTTCAGTTCTTTTTCAATCTTCATCATGATAAACCCATGCGCCAGGATGCCCTCGCAGATGGTTACTTCTTGCTCACCCAGGAAGCGGATCCTAGTGTGAGGCTGCCTCCGCTAGTCATCCCTCACCCTCTATCCGTTTACAACTTACCTCATTCCTCCCCTCCCTTCTGTTCCCCAATTTCTTCTAACATTCTTCTTGGCACAGATCCTAGCATGAGGTTGTCTCCGCAAATGATCTCAACACTCTTTTTGCCCACCAACCCCTTTCTCTCACTTCAGCCATCTTGGACACTAGTCAGTAATGGAGCCCTCCTCCCAGCATCCATCTTTTTCCAACACCAAACACTTCTTCAGGTCTGAGCCGCTTGCCAGCCCATTCTCTCGCAACAGCAGTCCCTCTTCCAGCTCCTCCCAACGCAGTTAACATGGAACAACCAACATTCTCAACCCATAACTGTTCCCTAATTCCATCAGGTGCAGACATTTGATCTTCTTCCTTTGAAGCAGTCATTTTTATATCTACCTCAAGCTTTGCAGCTAAGTGAGCAGCCTCTCTCTTCTTCAATCATTATTTCCCAGTTAGTTAGTGAAATGGACACCATCCAGACAATTTCCAACCAGTTCTTTTTTCAGGCATGACAGAACATTTCAGCCGCAGTCTGGAAAGTATACCTGACTCCAGCTTGATCTGCAATAACTTATAATCTGCAACAGCTGGACCTGATATAGTGGAAGGCCTCATCAAAAAGAACTAGATTCCAGATTCATGATCGGCCCATTTTGATTCTCCACCTTATTCCGCATAAGCCCAATTGGAGTAACCAAATTAGATGAATTCTCCACCACCACAACATAGACCAAGCAATCATTCTCATAAACCTGTATCCCATAGTAGTAACAGCCAATCTATGGGGTTCCGAATTGTTAATTGCCCCTTAGAATTTCCGCCTGTTACCAGTTCATCATCATAGATGAACATATCCCAGGTCACCAAAATAAAATCACAGATGTTTTATCTTCTTTTTCAAATTTAGAACATTGGCTCTGGAAGCAGACTCCAATCAACTTCAATTCCTCCTGATTCAGAACTCTCATTCGTCTGGTCCATTCCCTCAAGACCTCTTCATAACGCATCCACAAATACCATACTGCAAGCCGTTTCTCTCAGAACACTCCAAACCTACTGGACAGCTTGGAGTTCCTTCAAAAACTTCCACAGAGCTTTCCAGGAGTTTTCCCTCCTTTCAGTATCCTTCATCTCTTACCTCCATCATACCAATTTAATTCAGGAACAATCAAAATCTACCTCAGTGGCATACATTGCTCTCCAAGTTCATCCATGGCCAACAGTGCCCCGACTCTTCAAGTCCCCAGATATCCCTCCTCATCAAAGGTTTACAAAACCAATCCCCCTCAGCCAAACACCAGACAACCTTGTAACCATCCATTTTTCTTATCTTTCTGCAAAGGTGCAGCCATCACAGCAGCCCAGAGGGGCCTATCCGAACACCAAATTAAAATGATCGGTCGATGCCCCGCCTTTAAAACAACATATGTTCGATCAGTTCTACATCACAAACACTAGCATCTTTCTGAGTCTGGACCGCTTCTCCCTACTATTTTTGCATCTCCCCGCTTACCAAGCCCCGCAGGGCTCATATTCATCTGGATGCAGTGAGAGCTCTCCCTTTTCGGATGTGTGTTAGCTACCACTCCTGGAGTGGGCTTTCCCATTCGAATTGCTGTGTGGGCTCCCCCGTCCAGATACTGTGCAGGCTCTCCCGTTCGACTTGCAGTGTGGGCTCTCCCGTTCGACTTGCAGAGTGAGCTTCCCGTTTATTTTATCGGGGGCTCTCTCCTTCGAAACGCAGCGGGAGCTCTCCCGGTCGAATCGCAGTGTGAGCTTCCGTTCAGGCGCCGTGGGGGCTCTCCCTTTCTGAATCGCAGTGTGATTCTTCATGTTCTTAACCATGGAGGCTCTCCCGTTCGGATCGCAGTGTGGGCCCTCCTATCTGAACAAGCGGACTGGAGGTACCAAGGATCGTATGTCCCATAAGGATTGCAGTGGGCCCTCATGTCCTTATGTGATCCAAACCACCTTGGAAGGACGGTAGCTCTGCGTTTTATCTATATACCGTAGGCTCCCTTTTTCTACGGCAGGCAGGTTCGCTCTGGATATCAGTGGCCCGTTTTCCCTTTTGGGACGAGAACCTCCTTCCCCCCTGTTGGCAGCTGGGGGCCCCATGTACTTCTGAATTCATGGGCCCCCATGTTGCAGACGTTGCGGCGGGACGTTCTCCAACCACGTACTCAAACCTCCAGTCCCAAAAAACACTCCCGCAGGAGTAATTTTAGAAGTCACTGCCGCAGCAGTGCAGCGGCGAGATGCATCCTAGTCAAACTCACACAGCAGCAATAAACGCAAGCTCCCGACAGAGTTCCTTAAATAACATTTCCGCAGCAGAAGCCTGCTCATAGCTCCACATGGTGGACATAGTAGGGCGACGCGTTCCAGCCCAGCTCCCACAGGAGCCTCATTAAATATCACTGCCGCAGCAGTATTCATTCATGACTCCAGGCCAATTAATCACAACCACCTTGTGTTCCGGCATAGGAAACACTAGTGCCACTCCTCACCTCAACTCTATTCTTCATGTCGCTTTAATCTTTCGCTCATTTTGGGGGGGTAACAAGCATTAAGCATCTGGGTATCCCATATACATTAAATCCTTAAGCATTTTCAACCATCCAACTTGCTGTCCCAAATTTATTCTGCACTTTTTGGGGGGTGTATCAGAGCTCGAGTTGAAGATGCTTCATCGAGCCCCTCCTCAGTGGACAGCAAGCCAAATTAGCTAACCTAATATCCTAAAGATTATATGGGCAAACGAACTCGTTAAACTGATTTATTGCACTTAAACTGTCAAATACACACAAGGTAATGTCAAAAACACAGTCTGTTATGTCTGTGATAAGGAAAGAACAAAAGGGAAAGAAATCACATGTGTATATTAGTTATAAAGTAAAAATTGCATATCATTAATTCAGAAATGCGTGATATAAACTCACAGTTGCATGTTAAAGTCAGAATTGCGGGACAAGCTTCCATAGACCTTATTCACATCAGCACCATCTTTGATTTTTAAAGGCCCACTGAAGTGCCTTGAAACACAAAGTGTTATTCAATGTGATGACAATTTCCACTAAATCAGGAAGACAGGGTGGGACAAGCAGCTCCTCCCCTTGTTTAAAATAGCCAATAGCGTTTCATGTTTATCACAGCTCGGTCAGAGCCGTTGAGCACGGCAAAGCGGCATTTGACAGCTTCTGACTGCCACAGTGTAATAAATTCCCCTTTTAAAATTTAAATATGAAACTGTTACTAAACTGTGAATATAATCATGTTGAGAATGTGTAGTTTAAAAAGTGTGTAATTTATGTTGGTGCATGTTGGTGTTATTTCTTCTACTCTTCAGTGATGTTTCTAATGCTGAGTCTTACCGTTTCTCCTCCTAATCTCCTCTATCGCTTTAAAATATAACATTCTGTGCAAAATACAAATGGGTCAGACATGTTTTGTGGCTTATCATTTATTATCCCATGTTTTAAATGCCATTTTTCACAGAGAAAAAGTTTAAATTTCACAATTCTGACTTTTTTGTCTTGCAAATCTGAGTTTATATCTCACAGGGAAAAACAGAATTGTGACTTGTTATTATTTGGGGTAGCCATGGCCTACTGGTTAGAGATTCCCTGGAAGTTGCAGGTATGAGGATAATAGACTTACAGACTTTACAACTGTATTAATGTCCTGGGCCCAGTTTTTCAAAAGTAATCCAGTGTGATTTCGGATCACAGATTGGATCAAATCTTGGAAATGGGTTTTTCAAAAGCAAAAGAGGGATTCCGAACTAAGAACATGTAACATGTAATCCAATCTTACATTTGATCTAGATCAAACCTGCCCTTTGTGTTTTTCAAAACTTTGAACTCAGTTTCAGATCTATTTGATCAATAAAAAACAACAACATGATTGTCCTGATCCCATCAGAAGGGTGGATTCTGTTGTGATTTTTTGAACCAAATAAAATCAGAGGTTTTTTTTTAAGTGAATGATCACAAAATCAATGTTTACTGATGATATATACATTTCTTCATATTTGAAGCATATATGAACCATGTCATATGTCATATATGAACATTCCTTAGTTACAAACTAGGATGGTGACAGCTATGAGTTGCTGTCACCATGTGTCTAAAAGAATTTTAAACTAAAAGAACTTAAAACAGGAAACCGAAAGAGCAGAAGTACCGATTGAACTGTAAAGAACAAATTTTGCTTACCCAACTTCAGCAGAAAATAGTGCAGATGGAGTACATCTCCTAAAGTCTGAGATGGAAAGAGCTAGTATCTGTTCTGTAAATGACTATTGGATAGTATTGTTTTTGTTTTGTTATTTAACATTATAACAAAAATAAGGAATGTAAAATGTTTCTGTTTCTTACAATTAAAATAAACAATGGCTATTTGTAGGTATTTTGCCTATCTGTTGTTCCTTGCTAAGCCAGTAGGCTACACTGTTAGTTCCATTTAAGGCTCTCTTAAACAAGAGTTTGTAATCCTGAAATTTGGTATTTGGATCACAGTGATCCAATCCAATGTTCCTTTTAAAAAAACTGGCATAAAAGTAAGATGGATCAGATGATCCTGCGAAACTTTAAATTTAATCCAGATTACATTTTTTGAAAAACTGGGCCCTGGATTGATTTTCACAACTCACAAGTTAACTGTTTCATTGAGTTTTCTGAAAGACATTTCATCAGCTGAACAATCAACAACAGTAATGAATTTAACGCAATTCCTTGTCAACCTGGTTTTCATTCTTGTCAAAAATTAAACAGCACTACCCTTGGTCAGTGCTCTTCAAACCGGACTGTATATACTTATACTGATCCCATCAGAAGAGGTGAAATTCAGGAACAAAAATGTAATTAAATTTTAAAAATGGTCAAAAATGCATTTTTTATTTTTTATTTTTTTATCATGTAATATACATACATATTTTTCATTTTGCTTTTGATTAGTTAACTTTTAAAGTAATAAACTAGAAGGAGACATTAGGCTAAATATTTAGGTGGGGTGGTCCCCAGATGGGTTTGAGAATATACTAAATGGGTACTAAAATAGATCACTCTAAACTTTGGAATGAATAATAATATTGTAATATTTCAGTGGGACACTTGATGTCTCTGTTGTACCATATTTAAACCAATCCTGGGCCTAGTTGTTCAAAAATAATCTGATCAGATTTTGGCTACAGGATTGGATCAAATCTTGAAAATGGGTTGTTCAAAAGAAAATAAGGATTCTGAAACTGGATTAGATCACTAAATACTATATATTGCTTTTTAACTATGATTATCAAATCATAGTTTTTGTTGTTCAAAAAGTTTCAGTAATATTGGGATACCTTTGATCCAGGGTGGATTTCAGGAACAAAAATTAATAAAACTTTATAACTGGTCAAAAAAAAATATACACATTTATATTTTTATTTTGCTCTTGAACCATTAAAATAAAGTAGAGGCAGACATTTTTGTGCCATTATATAATCACCCAAACAACTGTAAATGTCAAACAAAAATAATATATTTAATTTTAAATGTTTTTTAATGTACATTGGCACAATCATCATATGAACCTAACAAAAGTAGTTTCTAACAATTTAATCCCTTACTGAATGTATATTTGTTTGTTTTTTGTTATGGATCACATAAGGGGCTTTGGAAACTCTAAAGAGACATGGTTATGGGAGGAAAAATATTACACGGGAGGAAAAAATATTTTAACTCTTTTGCGTTCTTTCGCAAATGCTGCATTCCCCCAAGAAACTTTGCATTCACTCTCACAACTTTTTAAAGTTTTTTTTTTTTTTTTTTTTTTTTGTGAATGAATGCAAAGTTTCTTGGAGGAATTTTTATGAGTGAACATAATATTTTTTCAACCATTTCATTCTTTTTTACATCACCATGTGCCTTCAGTGTCCATGTCTGATTGTTTAAAAAATAATGAAAATGGAAAGGTATGTTTGTTTATGTTTGGTTTTCTTCCTCTTCAAATAAAACATTTAAAGTGACACCACATTGACTCTTCTACTGTTGTTCTTTACATAGCTAGCAGTTGATTGTGAAATGTAACCCCATTTGGATCAGAGGTATTCTGATCTTACTAAAAACAGCGTTTTGTACAACACAAACTGACAATTTGATCCAGATCAAAACCAAGATTGGATTCTGATTGCAGTGTGTGTGTGTGTGTGTGTGTGTGTGTTTGTGTGTGTGTGTATACATGATAAAAATGTTGTCTAATTTTGACCAGTTATAAAGTTTTATTACATTTTTGTTCCTGATACCCACCCTTCTGCTGGGATCATTATTATATCCAGATTTTTTGGATCAAAGGTATCCCAATCTTACTAATATGTAATATGTATCTTACGAAATCCGATCAGATTACTTCTGAACAACTGGCCCCAGATTTTCAAATCTAGATCATTCTGATCCAGATTAAACTTTTTGAACAACTGGGCCCAGATGATGCACTGAAAAATATTTTTGATCAAGCAAGATGTCACAGTTCTGTTAGTTTCTGTTTTCATGGACTTTTAGTTTGTTTTTATTAGTTTCATGTTTCCCTTTGTTGATTTTCTTCAGTCACATGTTTTGCTTGTCTTCGTTTCCACCACTCATCTGTTTCTATGGTTAAGTTGTGCCTTTGCTCTCACTTATCGTCTCTTATACAACTATAAGAGATCATTTTCGGCTTTCCCCGGCACTCTGCACCGGCGTAAAGCGAAACCGGAAGTATATATGCGTACACTCACTGATTGAAAATCCAAAATGGCGGCCCCAACTAGTCCATTGTTTGGCTCACATTTAACAAAAACCCCAGGTTGCTTTGATACGGCTTTGATACGGTCATCTGCATTGTTGGGTCTGGTGTCTCTCATCTTCCTCTTGACAATACACCATAGATTCTCTATGGGGTTCAGGTCAGGCGAGTTTGCTGGCCAATCAAGCACAGTAACACCATGGTCATTGAACCAGCTTTTGGTACCTTTGGCAGTGTGGGCAGGTGCCAAATCCTGCTGGAAAATGAAATCAGCATCTCCATAAAGCTTGTCAGCAGAAGGAAGCATGAAGTGCTCTAAAATTTCCTGGTTTACGGCTGCGTTGACTGTAGACTTCAGAAAACACAGTGGACCAACACCAGCAGATGACATCATGGCAGCCCAGATCATCACTGACTGTGGAAACTTCACACTGGACTTCAAGCAACATGGTTTCTGTGCCTCTCCACTCTTCCTCCAGACTCTGGGAACTTGATTTCCAAATGAAATGCAAAATTTACTTTCATCTGAAAAGAGGACTTTGGACCACTGAGCAAGAGTCCAGTTGTTTTTCTCCTTAGCCCAGGTAAGACGCTTCTGACATTGTCTTTGGTTCAGAAGTGGCTTGGTACGTGGAATGTGACAGTTGTAGCCCATTTCCTGAAGACGTCTGTGTGCGGTGGCTGTTGATGCACTGACTCCAGCTTCAGTCCACTCCTTTTGAAGCTTTCCTAATTTCTTAAAATTAGGAAAAGGGGAAGTAGACAGGCGGATGTAACCTTGTGATAGAGCCTCGTTTATGTATTCCTCCATGGCCTTCTCCTCCGAAACGGACAGGGAATAAATCTTCCCTCTGGGCACTGGCTCCCCAGGGATGCGGTCAATAGCTCAGTCCCATGGCCGATGGGGAGTCAGCCTGGAGGACCTCTTACGTCACTGAAGTGGGAATAACAATCAGGAATTTCTGTGGAACGTTTTTCAAGTGAACTCTCAATGGACGTGGCACAGACTTGGATCTTCTTAGAACTTGGAAAACTTGGAACAGGACCTGGAACAGAACTTGGAACAGGAACTTCAGGAAAACATCCAGGAAAACATTGGTTACCCCACTTCAGGACATCTCCTGTCCGCCAGGAGATGAACGGGTCATGTTGCTCTAACCATTGGCGCCCCAGAATCACGTCAGATGTTGAATCCTCCAGAACCAGCAGTTGGATCTCTTCATGATGTAGAACACAGATTTGCAGTTTTAGAGGTCCCACCATGTAACGTACTTGGCGGAGAGGATGTCCTGTTACTGATTGGATGTGGTAGATTTTCGGCGTAACTGTAGTCTTGAGGCTGAGCTGGTGACAGAGGGCTCTGGAGATGAAGTTTCCAGCTGACCCAGAGTCGATGAAGGTGTTAACTGGAAGACAAACAGCAGCAGCAGTAAGGTTGGCAACAATAGTGAGTGAATTTTTGTGATTCAACAAAGGCAGGATGACACTCACCATAGCTCATACAGGACGAGTGGGGCATTCAGCTCTGAAATGCCCCGGATGACCACAATACAGACAGACTCTGGGTCAGCCTCCTCTGTCGCTCAGCAGACGAAAGACGTGATCTGTCGATCTGCATCTCATCGCCGGCTGGTTCTGGGGAGCTGATGGATTCGGGCTGGCGGAGGAAGGATGGAAAAAGCTGCTGGTTTTGGTGCTCTTCAAAGCACAGCTGCATACGAGTGGCGAATCTTATTGAGAGTTGGATGAACTTCTCGAGCCTGATGGTATCCTCGTATGCAGCGAGATGCAACCACACACGTGGATCCAAACCTTGACGATACTGGGTAATGAGGCCTTGTTTTAAATTACATAATCTCTCACCAATTGACAAGTCCCATGCTGGTTTTCCAAAAACTTCTTTGAAATGGTTAATGAAACTTGATAGTGATTGCACGACGGGACTATTCTGAGTCCAGAGTGGTTGAGCCCAGCGGAGCGCTTTACCGTCGAGTTGTTGAATTATGAAGGTGACTTTGGCTCTATCGCCAGGGTATACATGCGGTTGCATCTCCAAAACCAGCGAGCATTGCAGGATGAAAACGTTGCAATCCTCCGCCGAGCCAGAGAAGGGCACCGGTTTGGCCATGGGACTGGCGATCACAGACGGCGAAGTAGTTGCAGCAGGGAATTCGAAAGTGCCCGCTGGTGGTGCTAGCGTGGATGTACGGGTGAGGGTGCGGCGAAGTGCTGTTACCAGGTCTTGGAAAGGATCTGAAGTGCTCATCGTGGTTGTTCAATCGGTGTTGGTCCGGTCTTCTGTTACAGTACAAAGGAGGTCGGAGACACAGGTAAGGTTAATGATGTTTATTGAACAACCGGAGCAAGTGCAGGTGAGTGAAGCCAGATAAAGTTTGTGATAGTTGATGACTGGAATACTGATACTTGTTTCTTCTAGGAGTTGTGGATGGCAGATGATCTTTGGAGCTGAAGACACACAGAGACACTCACGAAAGACAGGAGAACACGGAGGATCTAGGAGACACACTGGAGACAGGTAAGAAGTCGTTTGAGGAGTCCGTAAGTTAAGCATTCAGGTAAATATGCGTTAACAAGACTGGAAAATGACTGTGTGGCTGTGAGTGTCTTTTCTAGTGCTGCTGATTGGGATGGTGATGAGTGTCAGGTGTGTGTGATCAGTACTCTGGTGAGGGAGTGCGTCGTGATTGGGTGAGTGATGAGCCTGGCGTATCTGTGACAGTCATCAACTATCTGATATTCCGATTCTCAAATATGTGTAAGTGAGTGTATTTTGTCATCTCAAAACTTTAATAAATGATCTTGATCTATAACACGAGATGGACGCCACCATGTTTGTTTGCGAGTCCTGTCAGTCAGATTTACAGCATGTGAATTCATCACTTTCTCCCGACGTAAGTAGCCGGTGATCTGGGAGAAAAATTGAGTGTTTATACCCAGATAGCAAATGATTGTATGTTGTAAACAGTAACCTTTGATGAAAAGAGGGAAAATATAAATATAAAGCTGTAATGTGCACTTTTCATGATTAGGTAACTGCCACAGTTGTAATCGTATTTAAAATGATTTTTTCTGACTAATTGTTCAACTCTATGACAAAACCAAAAAGTAACAAAACATTCAAGCTTAAGCCCTGTTAGCTCTCCCCTAGCAGAGACCTCATATCCAGACATAAAATACTTTTTATGATTAGCTAATGTAGTGTAAAAGGGCAATTTACCCTAAACGAAAAGCTACATATTAGCCTACATATTACATGCAGTCAATGAACTGGCTAATAGTGTCTCTGAGGTCAAGATGACAGTGATGCTACATTATTGTCAGAGTCATATACACTGCATTTTAATACTTATTAAATTTATATAAAAGAATAATTTGAAAATTAATCTCACAATTATAAAATTTAAATTAAATCTTAAGGGGCCAGTTGTTAAAGAAGTTTCATCTGGATCAGAATGATCTGGATTTGGAAATCCCATGTTTTGCTATCCAGGATCAGGTTATCCATCTTACATTTGTGCTAGTTTTTCAATGCAAAATTAGATTGGATCACCCTGATCTAGATTCACACTTTTTCAGATTACCAAATCTGGATTACTAGTGCTCTACGAAGCCTCTAAAGGGACATGGTGATAGAAAGAACATGAGATGGGATAAAAAAATATTTCAATGCTTTTATGTTCTCTCAGAAAATTCTGCGTAGCGTTCACCCAAGAAACTTTGCATTCGCTCAAAAAAAAAACTTTTGACTGGATCATCTCTTGATTGTGCCAATGTAGTTTATAAACAGTGATTTAAAAAAAAAACACTTTAAATTAAATAATATAATATTTGTTTGATATTTACAGCTGTTTGGGGATTATTTTATGGCACCAAAATCTCTTTTTTACTTTAGAGTAGGTTACCGAAAGGCTAAATTTGTAGCCTAATGTCCACTACTAATTAATGGAGTTTAACTAATCAAGAGCAAAATAAAAAATGTGTGTGTATGTATATTACATAATAAAAATATTTTTTGACCAGTTTTAAAGTTTTATTACATTTTTGTTCCTGAAATCCACCCTTCTGATGGGATCAGTATAATCCTGAATTTTTCGATCAAAGGTATCCCAATCTTACTAAAACATTTTGAACAACACAAACTATGGAGTAATTCATCATAGAAGGCAAGAAATATTGCGTGGTAATACATTTTGCAAATATTTAAAGATGTCTATCTTTAAATATTTATATTAACAATATTATCTTTGTTATCAATTTGACAGCTAGCATAATTATGGATATGTCTTCCTGGTTTTCCTGTGAACACCTTTTCCCAGTTTCCTTGTATTGTACAAACAGGCCACAGCTCCGGACAGAGTTGTCTTCAGATTATATCAGTTTTTCATATTTGCATTAGGAAAACTTTATGTTGAAAGGGCAAGGAAGAAGGTGAGGAGTATTCTTGCAGATACCCACGAAGGCGACATTCTCAGAACCTTGCACAACGTTCCCTAAAAGTTCTCTAAAGGTGACGAAAATTCTAAAAACCAAGGACGGAGCCAGACATTGTTAACATTCGGGGTTTAGCCCAAATCTATATTTTTCCAATGACATTTTAATTTTCTGTTAACAGCTTTACTGACATGAAAGAAGCTTTTTTTTATAGTATTCTTAAGTAAAGTTCATAAAATGTGCATGATTTGGCACTTTAATTTGTAAAAGTTTGTTCGGTATACCTCCTTCAGGGGGGTCTGGGGGCATGCTCCCCGTAAGAAAATTTAGTACATTTTAAGGTTAAATGCATCAATCTGGGGCACTTTGGAAGCTCAAAATTAAGAGCTTCAACACATGTACAGTGTGCAAATTGACCAAAGAAACAGCATTGTACCTCGACTTGAAAGAGGGTTTAGTTCCTTTTAGTCTGTAGTATAATCTTTTTAGTTGTGATATAGAGTGTCTACATCGTTTTAGGATGCCAAACAATTATTACAATGAAATAATAATGAAATAATGTATAACAAATAATAATTTAGGCCTATATAATTATTCATATGACTTATATCCATATATTGTATAAAAAAAATAAAAAAAAAAGCTCTCTAAATAAATTACACTTTTTATTAGAAATTATAAGACTTTTGTACTAATTTCTAAGATAGGCCTAAATCCTTGAGCTTTTATTTTGATCACTAGATCACCAGCTGATCGCGTGAGCAAATGTGCACACTTGCACTGCAGACAGACTGTATACTTAGTTGTATTATCAGCTGTTATATCATAACAAAAACCCTTCAACCGGACCGAAAGAGAAGGCGTTTATCAATGTCAAGGATACTTCCTTGACAGGACTGGTCCTTCCAAGTCACTTCCTTTAGAGTCTAGGAGAGGCTCCTCTTTAGCATTCGGAGAACATGTAAATGGAACAGACCAGCAAGTGCACGTCATTTCGTCATTACCCCCCGGTAAACAGCTGCTTGTTTTCTACACGGAGACGTGTGAACGCCTCTGTTTGTTCCTTGGTCCCTGTTAAAAAAGACGAGAAAGCTATGAATAACGCTGTGAATGGTATAATAGTATAATATTAACGTTAAATTACTTTGGACAACTTAACTAGTTATTTATAAAAGAAATGCCGGTGACGGCAACCAAGCTAACAATTGTTAAATGAAGGTCCGGTTCAGTTAGCCATCAATAACGTAATTTGTATTTGTATAATTTATAATATCAATACGGTAGTAATTTGTACTGGCATTTAAACGTTAAACTTTATTTATCTGACATATTTACTACAGTTATAACAAATGTTTGGTAACGTAAATATACTTGCATTTGAAAGCAGGCCCGTCGCCAAGGGGGGGCATTAGGGGGCAGTGCCCCCCCAGATGACACAACGTGCCCCCCTAATAGTTGTCATAGAGAGTGAATAATGACGTATGTTGTATGACAACCTATGAGGAAGGAGTCCGGGGGAGGGACTAGGAGACTAGTGGCCTGAGATAAAGAAGTGGAGTGGGTGTCTGTGGTACTCGTTAAATAAATAAGTTCTTAGCAACAAAGCCGTTGTAAGAGAGACTTATTTGACATGGTGTCAGAAGTCGTGGAGCAGTAGAAATGGCGAAATTCGCTCCACCCACGAACTTCATCTTTGATAGACCTCAAGAGTGGGCCGCATGGCGACAACGCTTCACGAGGTACAGGATAGCCTCGAAGCTAAAGGAGGAGGATGGAGAGGTACAAGTGAGTACCCTCATATACGCCATGGGACCAGAGGCAGAGAACATATTCAGCTCGTTTACGTTTGAGAGAGACGAGCAGAAAAACGAATTCGACGTCGTGCTGAACAAGTTTAATGACTATTTCATCCCGAAAAAGAACATCATCCATGAGAGGGCGTGCTTTTACCAACGCATTCAAAGGCCAGGGGAAAAAGCAGAGATGTTCATACGTGCACTATACGAATTGGCAGAGAGCTGTGACTTCGGTGCCCAGAAAACAGAGAACATCAGAGATAAACTTGTGGTGGGCATCAAAGATAAAGAGCTTTCAAGAAAGTTGCAGCTGATGACAGACCTTACCTTAGACACGGCGGTGCTGATGGTGAGGCAGGCGGAGGATATCGCCCAGCAAGTGAGCCAACAGGAGGAGGGTGCACCGAGCACTGTTCAGGAGGTTACATACAGACGACCTGAAAGAAAAGGAAGATGGGATGAAAAGAAGCCAGCAAAAAGGAAAAATGAAAGAACGACCGGTGGCGGCCGATGCGGAAAGTGTGGAAAAACGAAACATCACAATAAGGAAAAATGTCCCGCAACAGAAAGTGAGTGTCGAAAGTGTAAAAAGAAAGGACACTGGGAGCGTATGTGTTACTCAAGGACAGTTAATGAGGTAACGTTAATAAGAGAAACACAAACACAGGCAAGTGATGACGATTCATATTACCTAGGAACGGTAAACAAAATAGGGAATGACGTCACAGAGAACTGGTTCGTGAAATTGAACGTGCAAGGCTCGCATGTAGAATTTAAAATTGATACCGGAGCTGACGTGACTGTTATGAATGAAGAGACTTTTAACTCGCTTGGAAATAAAGTGAAGCTGAGTCAGACACATGCGAGATATGATAGCCCAGGTGGAAGGATAAATTGTTTGGGACAATTTGAAACAATCACGGAGTATAAAGATAAAAAGTTCAAGTTCGCAATTCACGTCATGGAAATGAACGAACTCTTAGGGGGTTTAGAGGGAGTTGCGGTCTACATGGACGATTTAATCGTTCACGGCGAAACCCAGGAGCAGCACGACGAGCATCTGAGGCGCGTTCTGGAGAGGATCGAGCGCGCAGGGCTCAAGCTCAACAAAGAGAAATGTACCTTCAGGCAGAAGGAGCTTTATTTCCTGGGACATGTTATAGACGAGAGAGGAGTCAGGCCTGACCCGGGGAAAGTAAGGGCTATCTCGGAGCTGCAAGCCCCACGAAATGTGAGTGAACTGAAACGGGTCTTGGGGATGATGAACTATATGGGACGTTACATTCAAGATTTGGCGACAGTGGGCGGGCCGCTGTTTGATTTGTTAAAAGGGACTGTAACATGGACATGGGACCAGCCCCAAGAAAGCGCATTTCAAAAGCTTAAAGAAACTCTAATGACAGCACCTGTTCTCGCGTACTACGATTCAGGGAAACCCACAGCGGTGTCAGCAGACGCGAGTAGCTACGGGCTTGGAGGAGTCCTACTACAGCTGCATGGAGACAGCTGGAAGCCGGTAGCATACTGTTCGAGGAGGTTAAATGAGGCAGAAACCAGGTACGCGCAGATAGAAAAGGAGTGCTTGGCTGGGGTCTGGGCGTGCGAGAGATTCGAGAAGTATCTCATAGGCCTGGACAGATTTCGCCTTATTACAGACCACAAACCCCTCGTACCATTGATTAATAAAAAAGACTTGGACACGGTACCAATACGCTGTCAAAGACTTTTAATGAGACTGATGCGATTTGCAGTGACGGCAGAATACGCGCCAGGGAAGACATTGGTAGTAGCCGATACATTGTCGAGAAGTCCAATAAGCGATGATGCAACGAGCAGTAGACCTACAGCGAAAGAGATACGTTGACGCAGTTATAGCCGGCTTGCCCGTGTCACAGTCAAAGTTGAGCTTGATCGTAGCAGCGACTGAAAGGGATGAACAGTTACAACTAGTAAGTAAGTTCATAAAGCACGGCTGGCCAGAGCAAGTGAGAAACGTACCTGAAGGTATTAGAGACTTCTTTTCAGTGAAAGATGCACTGTCAGTAAGTGAAGGACTGATAATTCTGGGCAGACGCATTTGTATTCCAAGTGAACTGAGACAGGACATCCTCGAGCGCATCCACGAAGGCCATCTAGGGTTGACAAAATGCAGAGAACGGGCAAACTCATCCGTATGGTGGCCTGGTATATCATCAGATATAAATAACAAAATTGATTTGTGTATGTTCTGTCGTGAAAACAGGAAAACGCAAAGGAAAGGGCCACTCAAATCAACCCCGCTACCTGACAGGCCATGGCAGCGCCTGGCTTTAGACATTTGCGAAAACAAGGGCCAGATGTATCTGATTGTTTCGGATTACTACTCGCGCTTCATAGAGATCCTTCATCTGCCAAAGATAACGACAGCGCAGGTGATAAACAGATTGCAAGCTACATTTGCGAGGTTTGGAATACCGGAGCAGATTATGAGCGATAACGGTCCGCAATTTACTAGTGAAGAATGGACTGTTTTTAAGAGGAAATATGACTTTGAACACGTCACATCGAGCCCACATAACCCGCAAGCAAATGGGCATGCCGAACGCGCGGTCCAAGTAGCCAAACGCATCCTTAGACAGGATGACCCCCACCTTGCTTTAATGTGTTACCGAGCAACACCACATTCATCTACAGGGGTTAGCCCTGCCGAATTGTTGATGGGCAGGAAAATTCGTACAACACTGCCTACATTGAAGAAAAACCTGCAGCCAAAGTGGCCTAGTAGAATGTTGGTGAGAGAAAGAGACGCTTTAGCTAAAACACAACAAGCCTTCTACTTTAATCGGAGACATGGGGTGCGTGACTTACCTGTGTTGAAGCCAGGTGATGCAGTGCTGGTGAAACTGGACGGGGAAAAGACGTGGAAAGGTCCAGTGCAGGTCAGAACGCAAGAGAGTGCGCCGCGCTCATTTGTGGTGCAGGCTCCGAAAGGGGAAGGTGAGATGAGGCGAAATCGTAGACATCTACAGACAGTGCCTGCGGAATGTCTAAATCGTAGACATCTACAGACAGTGCCTGCGGAATGTCTAAAGGCTGATAATAACTGTGAAACAACAGTGAAGAGTCCGCAGGAGCTTGAAAAGCGGATCACCACCAACGCGGAGCAGTCAGAGTCGCAGACACCGTGTGAAATGCAAGGAGTGACTGTGACCAGGTCCGGCAGAGTGATAAAGCCTACTGTTAAACTAAATTTGTAGTAAAGTAAATTCTAATGCACGTTTAGGTGTAGTAGATGTGAGTTATGCATCTTAAGTGAATGTGATGTTGAATGCTTATTTGATAAAAGAAAAATGTGAAATGTTTAAAATGTTCATTATAGTTAAAAGGAATAGCGGGCAAATGCTAGTTAGTAAATAAAGAAGCAGGGTTATAATAATGCTTTTCCTTAGAAAAAGTTAAAGGGGGAGGTGTCATAGAGAGTGAATAATGACGTATGTTGTATGACAACCTATGAGGAAGGAGTCCGGGGGAGGGACTAGGAGACTAGTGGCCTGAGATAAAGAAGTGGAGTGGGTGTCTGTGGTACTCGTTAAATAAATAAGTTCTTAGCAACAAAGCCGTTGTAAGAGAGACTTATTTGACAATAGTCATCCAGCAAACTTCCGATTGAGAGCAAAAACCTTATTTGTGGATCTGGCTATTTACATATTCCAGAACGAAATGTCTTCAGCAGCATTTAGCTCATAGGAAAACTCTCTCTACAACGGTTCGGCGATGGACTTGAGACTATTTTCTCACTCAAACCACTGCCTACCTGCTGCTGCTTCTGATTGCTTGTAGAGGGAAAAACTGCACATAACTACTGGTCTAGGATCAGTTAATATTAGCATATTGGCGAAACATATTTGGCAAATGATCCAGTGCGCCTCTGTGTTTGCGCTCTGAAGAACGACAATACTTTAGAACGTTGGAGTGTTGAGCACTGTAGCTAATCACGAACAAATCTGTTGATTTCTAGAACGAATTATAATGAGGGAATATTTGCCAGCGTCTACAACTCAAAATCCACTCGCCGCTCAAAACGAGTTTTTGTTCAGTGCTAACTTAAACACCTCTGACTTGTCATTGCGTTCCAGAAATCAACAGATTTTGGTTAACAAAAAATTATGTAAATTGTTATGTAATTATGCAGTCAGTTTAATTCATTGTTACAGAACTTCTTGAGATCGCAATGAACTAAGATGAGCGAGATTTTTTACTGATTATAAAGAGAGCGCCTTTTGCGCACTCTGCCAAATTCCGTGTGCGTAATCTGTTAAAATTAACAGTGGTTTGTGAACGTAAACACTTTATTAACAAATAATAATGTGTTTATGTTGGGATATGTAGGTTGTGCTGTGACAAGTAAGTTAAAGCTATTTCGAGGAAATCTGTTAAAATATGTTTTTAAATGGAAATCGCACCTTACCCTGGAGTTGGTTCACCCTCCGCCTGAGCATAAAATTCATATTTAACGCATTATTACACAAAACGGAACTCGAAACATAATTAGGCCGTATTTATTAATGACTATCACTCGGAGACCTGCCGCCTTCAACTATTTTAATGGTGAGTGCACTCAAAAGTCTTAGTTACACTTAAATATGCTATAGATGTAGGCTAGCCTATTTATTGCTGTTTTGGTATGTATCATTTTTATTATTGTGCTGTTCGAGGAATTGAAAAGCTTTTGTGTCTCGTGTTTGCAAATTATATTGCCATAATGCAAAGGGGTTTCGTTTTTGGTGTAGTTTAATTAGGATCGAGTATCTTGTGTTTTTGTGGTAATATAGAACTTTATTTCATTATAGAAGTCTATTTCATTAATAATAAATACGGGACATTATTATTTTGGCGAACGTCTGTTTATCAGATTATAAAAATGTGTGCCCCCCTATGGAAACCAAATGCCCCCCCATTCTATATGTTCTGCCGACGGCCCTGTTTGAAAGCATATTGCCCGCTAACGTCTGACTATTTTAAAACATTTTTGAACAAGATTGCAAAGCTGCACACATAGGATTGTGGGTGATTTGAGAGCGAGAAGGCTACGCATCCTTTCCTAGGCGTTTCTCAATGTCAAGGAAGGATCCTCGGAAGCCAGAATTTCGAGGATGCTACGTCATCGACATCCGTCGAAGGACTGTTCCAATGTCGAGGATCCTCGGAATTTCAAACAAGGACTGAGTCCTTCGTTCGAAAAATATCCCATACACAGGAAAGGATGCATATGTGTATCCTTCGCGCTCTCAAATCACCCACAATCCTATGCGTGCAGCTTTGCAATCTTGTTCAAAAATGTTTTTAAAACATGTTGGACGTTAGCGGGCAATATGCTTTCAAATGCAAGTATATACGTTACCAAACATTTGTTATAACAGTAGTAAATATGTCAGATAAATAAGGTTTAACGTTTAAATGCCAGTACAAATTACTGCCGTATTGATATTATAAATTATACAAATACAAATTACGTTATTGATGGCTAACTGAACCGGACCGTTGTTAGCTTGTTTGCCATCACGGCATCCTTTATAAATAACTAGTTACGTTGTCTAAAGTAATTTAACGTTAATATTATACTATTATACCATTCACAGCGTTATTCATAGCTTTCTCGTATTTTTTAACAGGGACCAAGGAACAAACGGAGGCGTTCATACGTCTCCGTGTAGAAAACAAGCAGCTGTTTACCGGAGGGTAATGACGCAATGACGTGCACTTGCTGGTCTGTTCCATTTACGTGTTCTCTGAATGCTAAAGAGGAGCCTCTCCTAGACTCTGAAGGAAGTGACTTGGTGTGACCAGGACAAGTGACCAGTCCTGCCAAGGAAGTATCCTTGACATTGAGAAACGCCTCCTGTGTATGGGATATTTTTCGAACGAAGGACTCAGTCCTTGTTTGAAATTCCGAGGATCCTCGACATTGGAACAGTCCTTGGATGGATGTCGATGACGTAGCATCCTCGAAATTCTGGCTTCCGAGGATCCTTCCTTGACATTGAGAAACGCCTAGAGTGTCGAGGCCGCTCTGAGTGAGTGACAGGAGGCGTGTCTGTGTTCAGCTGCGGTGTGCGTGAACGCGCTGTCGGAGAGAAGAGAGAGAAAGCGTTACCGGTAATGCTGTATGTATGGATAGTACTGAAAAGCAGTATTGAACTGTTTAACATATTTTAATAGAGAGATATGTTTAGAAAAATGATATTTTGACAGCACTGTTAAGAAACCTCAAACCTGAAAGATTCGAGGCTTGACTCAAAACATTAGGGGCTGTAGCCCCGGCAAAATCGGCTGGTGCCGCCCCTGCCAAAAACGCCCTCTTTTAGTAATGAAAGTGCTGCAGTTTAAGGTTCCTTATATGACTTTAGGGGACGTTCCATTTTGGTTATTTTATGGTCACATAAAAACGTTACAAAGAAGACATTTGGGACATTAACAGAATGTTCTCACATGGTCCTCTGTTGGTCATTTAATAACGCTCCCGATAGGATTTTAGGGGGATGTTCTATTTTGGTTATTTTATGGTCATGCAAGTATGTTACAAAGAGGATATTTAGGAAGTTAACAGAACGTCCTATAGTAATAGTCCCCTAAACATTCCCAGAACGTCCTGAATGTTCCCTGAAGGTCCACCAAATAACGTTCCCCAAACCTTAAAAGAACTCCACATCATGACCGTCTCTGAACGTACTGGGAATGTTACTAGGTGACAGGTTACCCCCACTAGAAATTTTACGTTCCCAGAACACGAGAACATTGTTTTCTACGTGGGCAGTGTCTTGCTCTATTTTCAGCAAAATGGCAACCTTGGTCCTCTTTTTTGTACAACATCACTACTGGCATTTATGAACAACAGCAGCACAAATATCTGACATTATCATGATTAATACATTGATTGTTATTAGTACATCCCTGCAAAATTTCAGCAGTAAATTACTTCTAGATAATAAATTATTTATAGATACTATCAATAATTATTTATTTTTTATTAAAATAATTTATTAAATTATTTATAGATAATAAATTATTTATAGATACTAGATTCTTTTCATTTCCTCTAACTATGTAAATTTATGCTGACACAAAATTAAATAACGTTTTGTAAAAAAAAAAAAAAAAAGTGTATATAGTTGGCTATCGTGATTATCTTTCGAGCTTTAGAATCTCTGTTTTCACAGTGCAAATTTGTGGGACTTTTAGCGAGTGAACATTTCAGTTTTTTTGCGAAAAAAAAAAAATTGCAAAGAGTTTTGCGATTGAGACAGTTGCCAATCACAACTTAAATAAATGCATAAAAATTTTAACTTATTGCAAACATTATTTTGTTGAGTTCAGTTGGCATAATAATGTTGATCATTAACTTAAAGGGTTAGTTCACCCAAAAATGTGACTGTTGTCATTATAGGCCTACTTACCCTCATGTCTTTCCAAACCTGTGAGACCTTTGTTTATACACTGGCGGAATTGTGAGGTTGTTGAACGATATATTTAGTTAACATTTACATTTCTACAGGCTCATCTTACCTCATTCTCCAATATTTGGATTTATTTCACACGTACAAAATATTTACATATCAAATATCATTCTCATGACACCTGACATTAAGTAAAGTATAAAAGAAGGGCTCTTTCTGGAACTTCACAAAATCTTCCTCAGAGATTCTAAAGGCAACAACCAAACCAGGTAAGTTTCTGGATGAACCTACTTAAAAGAATTTCTAAAGTGTCTTTGTTCTTTCTCTTTAAAATACATTGAGAATCCACAGTGCACTATATGAGTGCAGATATTTAACTTTTCCTACTTATTAATTTTTAGGTTCATTTCAGGTTCATCATGGCAATGCTGAGAAGTCTAATGCTTCTTTTCCTTATCGTCTCCATGGGGAATGCAGAAGGTAAAAAAAAAAACATTTAATTGTAAAAACCTTTGCTATTCCATTTTTAAAGCATTTAGAAAATGTGCAATATTCCATTTTTCTAATATTGGCATTATTAATGAGAGATTTACAGTGTCAAAGTACACATCACTTAGGCACACAATCAGACAAACATAAGCTATATAAAATAATAAAAAATGGAAACATTCTTTGCTGTGAACATTACAAAAGCCCTAACATTTATGTACTGGATGCAGTTGATTTAATCATCAAATGCCCAGCTGGATGGACAAATTTTGGACTCCGATGCTACAAATTCTTCTCTCAGACAGTTAACTGGGTCACAGCAGAGGTAATGTGTTAGTTACCACAAGGTGATTTGGTCTTCAACTACAAATAAATAAATAAATAAATAAGGTACAATGTACTTATTTTGATCTTGTATTATAAAATACTACGGGTAAGGGTAGGAACAGTTTTGGTGGTATGCTTAGATTTAAGGTTGTGTTAAGTTGTAAAGGAAGGTCAACAGTGTAATCATCGATCTAATTAAAGAAATGAATTAAAGCTGTTATTACATGCACATATTTTTTAAATATAAGTACAGTGTAAAAGCATGTATGTGAACAATAATTTCATTGAATCAAATGATATTAAAGACACTTAATATAAAGTGGGAATGTTTTTTATTATTTTTAAAGCTTTCTTTTCTGCAAATAAATAATACAGAAAATAGATACTGAGGAAATAATTGATCAGAGCAGACTTTGTTTGAAGAAGACTAAAATGTTGTTTAAAGTCACTTTGCTTTATGCTAAAAAGATTATATTTTGTATTGACAATAAAAAATCTGTCTTTTTAGAGAAACTGCCAAAGTCTTGATGCGCATCTTGTATCTGTGCATAATAAACTGGAAAATGAATTTCTGCTGAGTCTGTTGCCATCTTCTAACGCACATATTTGGGTTGGTGCTCATGATGGTGAAGTGGTAAGTTAAATTGTGTCCTAAAGAGACCTTTTTGTTTGTCTAGATTGACATTTCTGCTTTAAACAGTAAATGCAAAGTTTCTAATGAAGATGGTTTAAAGCTGAACTTAATTAGCTGCTTACTGAAGTCTGAGTACAGTAGTGCGCTCTTATAATCACTGTCTTTGCTCTTTAGGAAGGACAGTGGGTGTGGAGTGATGGAACTGCGTTTGACTATAACAACTGGTGCTCTGGAGAACCTAACAATGTCGGTGTTGAGAACTGTCTGGAGATCAACTGGACCTGTAAGAATGCAGTCTCATTTTTGAATACTTCCAATTATAATTTACAATACTATAATTTCATATCATACAGTAACATGAAATGGCTCATTTGGATTTCACAAAGTGCCTTAGGTTGGTCATTCTATTTTATTTTGATTCTAACACCACTATAATGATCAGATGAACTTATTTTTTTCTATCCTACAGCTAACCGTTGCTGGAACGATCTACCCTGTTCATACCCAGGCATAAGCTACATTTGCGTTATAGACCTGTGAGATCATATGCAGTTATGCTGCTCAACAGTTACGTTGATTGTAAACTTTCTGATCTTACCTTTACCAACTTTAAAAATGTTATTGTGAAATGAAACTTCATTTTAATCTAAGCTTTAATCTCTTTTCAATACCTTCTCTGAAACACTCCTCTAATAAATAAAAGCATTGATACAGCAAATCATGTGTGTTGTTGAGTTAAATAAAATTCATGCATACAAATATGAGCATATTGTGTTGCAAGGTTTGAGGATATGGTTATTATAAAGGAATTAAGTGATGTCATCACCATGGGGGTTTAAGCAAACTGCACAAAGCTGCTTCATCACTGACAAACACTAAAGTCATTTGCACATTTGTTTCCTAATAGATTGTAAAGGCAAATATCAATCTCATCCAGCGCTCTTTTTGTATTCTGTCTTTTAAAGTATCCCATTGCTTATTTGCATTGAGAAACATCTGCAATGATTGAATCACCAACATTTTCAGCTCAAGCCCCAGTAAAAAAGTCTAGTGATGCCCCTTGTGCAGAGTAGGCTCCAAATCACCACTTGGGAATTAATTTTAAGAGCAATAAGAGTGTAGTAAAATAAATACAAGAATAAATAAATCAATTATAGAATGATGCAGATGTTAACAACGCAAAGATGGAAGGATGAAAAGAGGCACTTGTTTAGGTGCCCCAAAGCAAAAAAAGGTGAAAAGGATGGAAAAAATTACCTTGCAAGTTGGAAATTTCTCGTGTCCTTGCGCAACGTTCCCTAAAAGTTCTCTAACTTTAGTTTAAGGTTCCTTATATGACTTTAGGAGGACATTCCATTTTGGTTAAAGAACGTTACAAAGAGGACATTTGGGACATATAACAAAATGTTCCCACATGGTCCTCTGTTGATCATTTAATAACGTGCCCGATATGAGTTTAGGGGGACGTTCTATTTTGGTTATTTTTTGCTCATGCGAGAACATTACAAAGAGGACATTTGGGAAGTTATCAGAACGTCCTATAGTAATAGTCCCCTAAACATTCCCATAACGTCCTGAATGTTACCTGAAGGTCCACCAAATAACGTTCCCCAAACCTTAAAAGAACTCCCAATCGTGACCGTTTCTGAACGTTCTGGGAACGTTACTAGGTAATTTTCCCGGTAGAAATTTTACGTTCCCAGAACATTCTCAGAAGGTCCCCACTGGTGTTAAGGACGTTGTCTAGTAACGCTCCCAGTACGTTCAGAAACGGATGTGGAGTTCTTTTAAGGTTTGGGGGTCGTTATTTGGTGGACCTGCACAGAACATTCAGGACATTCTCTGAACAATAACAGGCAACCATATCTTATTTGGAAATGTTCTCAGAACGTCCCTGCTGCCCTTGTCAAAATTTTTAATTGAAAATTTGAGCTAAATTGACTAACAAAAGTGGCTGTTCAAACAAAACAAATTTTTCTTAAGTGTCTTAAAAAAAAAGAAAAGCTCTTTACAGGTATTTATTGGAATATTATTTTGAAACCTTTTCTTTAAAAAGCAAATCTTTTGCAGTAAGTCATTAACAGCACATGCATGAGCTAACGTAACTGCTGTATCACTGCATTAACAACTACACAGTCACTGCAGCCGTTAAATAAAGCAACATGCAGCAGAACATCAGTGTTTCTGGCTCATCACTGACTGAAGCACAGGTTCTACTCTCCAGCACAATGGTAACCTCACAAAACTCAGATAACAGAAACAGAACATTAAACACTAACAGATCTCTAGATCTCTGCATCTTCACTTATTACAAACCACTCTGACTTTATTTCTTTCATACAAATATTCTTAATGTTTGTGTTGATGTTTTATCAAAATTTTGTCACCGTTACAGAGGTAAGCAGCTTGCTTTAGTTGGGCTCCTGACCCTTAATGTTTTAGCTTTTCTTTTTCTCCAGTTGTTGTAACTGTGTTTTTCTAAAGCACATTTGTTATAAAAAATTTGTGAGAAAAGAATCTGATCAAATGGATGTGGTTGCTCATTGTTGATGAATTATATAACAGACTATAATAATACTATAATAATATTGAAAGTTAAATTAACTTATTTTTATACAAACACTTAAATTACACTCAATGATGTTTTTATTATAAATAAAGTTTAGAATTACATAATCATATTTCTACTCCAGTTCATATATATTAACATTTTAATCGTGGCTGGCATAACTGATTTATTCAAACATGCATTAAATATTGAAAAACGTAAAAAATTATAATGAATACTATGTAATGGTGAATAGTTATATTTATATATTTACATATTTAATAATATGGACGTCATTTGAAATCTGAGACTTTGCTTCATATCAAAAGTAACAAAGCACCAAGATTATTGCTATTTATTGGATGGGAGGCGCTACATAGGCTATTCTGTTCATTCATAAACTTTAAACAGACTAGACTAATCGATTATTGGTATTTAAGAATCGATATCGGTTCTTAAAAATGAGAATAATCGATTAAAATCGACAAATCACTATTTTTTACCCAGCCCTATAGGGTATAAATACTATAGTGTTTTTGAACCAATTACTTAAATTCATTTTTTTTGTGGTAATTCTATAGATGAAACCTAACAGAACAACAATAGTAAACAAAATAGGCTACTCAAGGGTATTATACAGTACAGTTTACTGTAGTAAAAACTATAGCATACTAGGCTACAGTAGCTAGCCTACATGCAGAGGTGGGTAATCCAGGGGTCAAAGAGTAAAAGTCCTGCCATATTTATACCCACTGAAGCATTAATGAGATAATTAAATAATTAATTGAGTGATGATTGACCATTATTGAAGACACCTGATGATAACAAGCAGAATCACCAAAGGAGAAAATCACAATTTTTAAGTTACCATCATCGAGGTCAGGGTTTGCTTTAGTGGAGCTCTTGATCCTTGATTTTTTTACATTAGATTTTGTTTGGGCAGTTTTAACTGCATTAAAACCAACCAGGCAAGCAAAGTTAAAAGATGATCAGGTGTTGTTGATTATGTTTTTACATAATCATCATTTGATCTGAATCATTGAACTCATTTAGAGCCCAATCTCTGAGGTAGATTTACATTATTGATAACAGCACAAGATCAACTTTATCAATAATTTTTTTTTTTTTAGAGTTCTGAATTTAAAAAAAAACAGCTCATTTAAAAACACAGACGTCAAGAATCATCCTGTGAATCTCAACAGCGATGACCATCATAAAGCATGTTGCAGTGCATTATGGGTGCCACCAATCAAAATTCATCCATGCCACCCATCATGCATTGCTGCATGAATAAATTATGAGCTGAATTATCTTTATTCTCACTATTAAAATTTTTGCTGTTTTTCTGTGACTTTTTAGTAGCTTGTTTTCTAATGTTCAGAGTTGATCTGTTTATCAGAATCTGTTGCTTGTCACCATTGTTGAGAGCGTATGAAGCTGATTCTTGTTGTCTGTGTGTGCCTAATATATATATATATATATATATATATATATATATATATATATATATATATTTTTTTTTTTTTTTTTTTTGTGATAAGGACAACTTTTTTAAAAAATAATTCTGTATTGTAAAAGCTGATCTTTTGATTATTAGCTGTTTTTTTTCATAGCTGTTGCTCACTCGCCATAATACCAAGTGAAAAGTCAACAATGGTAGACAGACAACACTAAATAGGACAGACAAGATATACGTAGTGATTGCTGAAGACACAGAAGCTGAATGTGAGTGTTTTTGGCCTGGCTATATAGTTCCTAGTCAGTGATGTCACCTGCCTATGACGTACCGTCTCCTGATTGGACAGATTTCATACGTGCTTCATGACGACATCACGCAGAGGAGTTCCCATAATGACTACACAGCGCGAGTTCCCTTGAAAGGGAACTAACATGTGTGATCTGTCATCTCCCTCTGAACAAAGTCCAATCTGATAGTTCTCAGAAAATTGTAACTGTAACTAGTCTAAAAAAATAGACTTATGTCTAAAGAAACGTTGAAATGTCAGGTTTTAAATCGTGTAAGTCAGATCGAAAACAAAAATTGTTTATGTAATCTGTATGAAACGAGACACAAGTCAGATGCCCGTGATTCTGCTCATTATCCACAAATGCGGTCACACCCACGGAGCCAGCGCTATTCAGATGCAAATTCTGAGGCAATACATGTGTATATTGTCTCAATCGTGTATTTATTGTCTTGAAAAGTGTTTATCTGTATGTTAAAGCCATGGTTAGCGACCTCTGGAAGCCTTTGTTAGTTCCTGGAATGTCCTGTTCTTTAGATTACTTTGTGGACTAAATGTGCACAGAGGGCCCTCCGGCTGCAAGTATGAATTGAAAACACAGTATCCAGCGCTCATAGTGATGACAGTAAATATTGAATAAATATTGGTCCTCTGTATAGAAAATTGACATAAACATATGAGAGTCCATCAATATTTCTCCAAATGTGCATGCTTTTAAGCTAAAAGGCTATATGAAATGCCATAGAGGTAACATAATTGTTCAGACACTTTGCATTACAGAAATACATTATATTTTAAAGTATATAATAGAATACCATTATTTTAAATTGTAATAATATTTCACAGTATTGCTGTTTTTTCTGTATGTTTGATATACACCATGATGAGCTTGAGACATGATCACAGAGGTTAGATAGGCTTGTTAAAAATAATTAATAATACAATAATAACTTAATCTAATTGTTCATATGTGTTCTTGTTAGAAGATTTATTTATTTTTTATTTTACTGAATACGAACACAAATTAATCATGACAAACCAAATAAATTTGAATTTAATTAATTTATACCATTGATGAAAACAAGCTGATACCAAGGTATTTAAGCCTATAATTATAACAATGTTTCATGAAAAATCATGATAGTATTTATTTATTTTTTTCAAAAGTAAGATTAATGTTAAAGCAGCTTTTTGCAATACTCTCAATGCATAATAAAACATTAGCGTTTAAATGACATTAGCGCATTAAATGTATATGATCGTTTTTACTGTCCAATGACAGCCCATCTTATGTCCACTTTGAGAAGCATGGGAAAGAGTCGGAAGTTGATTTGTTGCCCCTACGAGTTTATAATAGCATATTTTAACTATATTTTCAAATGGATAAAAACTGTCAAATTGTTTTTAAATGCTGCCTTTATTAAACTATGTTTTAACTGTCAATTAACAGTCTCATATGTCTATTTATTTTTAATATAGGCCTACTATTTATTAATTTATTGTTCTATTTTATTTAACATTTTTACATTTAACATGAATAATCAAACATTTAACATAAAACAAAGTATTGCACAACAATTTTAAATGTCTACTCATTTGTCAATTTTAAAATGATTTATTAATTTACAATTTTATGTTTTAATTAAATTGATTTATGCTATTCCTTATTCTTTCTGTTTATAAGGTGTCACAACAAATCCTGCATTCCTTTTCTTCCGTTCATAATATAATAGCCATAATAATGTCAGAATTATATAAGAAATTCAATATGCAGACTGTCACATACACACCAGGCTCTTCACTCACCCAATCACAACGCACTCCCTCCCGTGAGTATTAACAAGCTCCACCTGACACTCCTCACAGTCATCATTAGCAGCACTACAAAAGACACTCCAGAACAATCAGTCAATGTCCAGTCTCGTTAACCCATACCTACCTGTTATGCTTACCTTAAGGACTCCTTTAACGCCTGCTTACCTGTCTCCAGTGTTCTCCGTGACTCCTAGCGTCTCCTTGTCTCCAGTGAGTGTTATCGTGTCCTGTCTGCTCCACGTCTGCCTGCGTGCACGTTCCCTGGGAAAAGATAAAAAAAACAGCCCAATACAATTTATTCTTTAATATTTTGTATTTTCAGAGGATTCTGTGGCACTAGACAATATTCACCTCTAAATTGTACACAATTTATATATAAAATAATACAAATATACAAACATAATCCCTATCTTTGTATTAGGTTTTGTATTTGTATGTATTTAGACATCATTTTAAGAAAACATCAAAAAGCTAACAAACACCACACTGTAAACCCGAACAATACTACTAACTTGTAAAAATAGAGTAATGTTGCAATTAAAGTCTGTTAAATCATTGATGGAACTTAAATTACATTTTCTGAATAATGAGTTTAGTTTTATTTTTGCGTAGCTCAACATTTTTGAGTAAACCCTTATACTTAAATTATTATTTGAGTTTACTGAGTGATATAAAAGCTGCATTCACGTCACCTCGTATTTACCGGAATCTTGAAATGACAACACGTGACGCTGTCCACGGCTGTGTCCGAAAACCTAGGTAGCTGTCTTGCTGCCTCGCTATCTTATAAGAGAATGACTTGTACGGCAGCGTTTGTGCATGAAGGTACCTCACGAAATTGATTTCGGACAGACTTCTGAGGCAGTGTAACAGTTTAATGATCTACAGCAATATAGCGCGAGCTTTGGTGAGAACTAAACAAATATTTAATTACTACAGTAGTAATTTCTCGATAGAAATGATATCAAAATTGAAATATGTTGATCAAAATCGCACATTTGTACACAAACTGAGCAGCAAACGCAACTTGCGGACGTCATCTTTATTTTTCTAGCTCAACTGTCACAGAATGGAAAGCACAGGATTGTGGGATATCAAAGGCAGCTAAGGATACATCTATGCTTCCTTCAAAAATCGATCAGATGAAGGTATCTCATGAGAGAGGAAGTGAAGCTAACATTGGATTCGGACTGGCCTTGATGCCTTACTACCTTGAAATGTGTCCTCGTAAGGTAGCATTTTCCAGTTTTCGGACGCAGCCCACGTCCTTTTGGTCCTTGGACTGGGAATTTTGCGTTTCCATGGCACCACTATCAACGCCTGTCAATCAATCTACAGCGGTCAGGTGGTACAGCGGCCACGTGGTACATCTGGGAGCTTTCAGAAAACTCCCAGCTTACGAGCTCTATGAGGACGTGAACTCTTTTTACAAGCTAGAATCTTGTAACTACAGGAATTACGCATAGACAGTAAAATTACGAGGCCGCGTGAACGCACCTAAAGTGACGTCATATAAAGAGTCCATTCAACATTGAACTGGGTTGCAGATTCCCAGCATGCTTTGCGTCAGAGAGAATAGTGTTGAAGTTTAGTGCTATTTTGTGTTTTTGCACAAGATTAATACAGGGAAAGATGTTTTATAGTTTAATGTTCTGTTATGTTGGTATTTAAATGCATTTCTGTGATGAAGCTTTTAGGGTTGCCATCATGGTGAAGGGTAGTGCCTGTGGTTAGGTTGAGAATGGGCTACATAGTTTTAAGGCATGTTGATTAACAATTCATACAAATAAATGGTGTTTCTTTGGTGGTTACATTAGCACATGTAGGTGATAACTAATTGTTATTTACAATTATTCTTTACTTAAAAGATTTGAGTTGCTTTACTTACTTTTTTTAGGTAATCTGTGTCTACAATAAATTTGAGTACACTGAACTTATCGGGTTTTACAGTGCAGGCAAAATCACTTTGATTCGGAGTCATTTTATTTAGATGTGCAGAACATACACAGAAAATAATTCACTTTAATAAGCATTAACATTTTTTCCTCAAGAAAAACATTTAAGAGAACAAAACACTAAATTCTGATATCACTTAAATAAAAGCTCTTTATACTGCTGTTAATGGGAAATATAAGCTTTTCATTTCTCTGACACAACTGCATGTAGCAACTACAGAACAAGCAAAGATGTTTCATAATTAGAGCATTTGTTTTTAGGCACTTCAATCAAAGGGCAAGATAGTATACTAGCAGTTACATTAGAGACAAACTAACTGCCAAATCAGGTGCACTCTAAAATTAAAGCAACAGCACAAAAACATCCTTGAGGTCCTACAGATGATCAAGAGCACAAACATGGATCAAAAACATTCCCTTAGGTACAGAAATAAAAATGTGCTTTTACAATTCCTTTGTTGTAAGCATTCATTCTACACAGAGAAAGAAAACATTCAAAATCCAAGACATTCAATATCCACATAACAAGAATAAAGACATATCCTTAAAGGGGACCTATTATGCCCCTTTTTACAAGATGTAATATAAGGTGTCCCCAGACACTGCTGAGCTGCTGTTCAGAAGAGCTTTCCAGAAGAGGCAGAGCCAGAGAGGCAGAGAAAAACAGAAAATCACTCACTGCTCTTGATTAAATAACTTGGTAGTATTAGTAAGAATACATTTCTTACATGAATGCTACCGTTAAATGCTCTGGCGAGGAGATAAACATGGCGGACTGTGTACAGCTCACTCAGGGGAGGAGCTGAGCTAATAGGGCAGATTCCATCACCAGTCGTGGCTTCTCCATACTCTTATGTAAGAGAAGTGAGAAATCTGGAACCGCTTGTTTGGAGAGACTGTTTATGATTTATGGGGATTGAAAAAAAAAATTAGAAAAAAAGAAAAGGAGTGGGTGGATTTCTACCATTAATTATGTTTCATTAACGTAGTTCAGGAGGAACAAGTCAAATAAGCAACCCAATCATTACGTCATCTTAATGGTTACGTCATCTCAACCAGCTGTCAACAATCTGTAATCAACGTATCTACCCAATCGGCATGAGTTCAGGCCTGTATATAATCACAGTCAAAACTCACCCAATGACCCTCAACAGTTTCCCTCTCCCCGGACAGCACACCAAATACGTTTACCAATTTATTTACCTGACTTATTTGTAAGTGTGAACTCGTGAATAGGCTTTTTGTTTACACACTGTGGAGACACATCTGTGTATTTTGCATAATAGGTCCCCTTTAATTTAAAGCGAGTGGGGAAATATAGCAGAATAAAGTCTTATAAATAGATACTGGTAAATAAAAAAGACATTGTCAATATTTTCCAACATAGATGCGAGCCATACAAGGGGGAAAAATGCTTCCAGGTCAGGAAGCAAAAATACTGCAAAGGGATTTTAAGTCAAGAAATGACTGACAGCCCTACACACAACTGAAAAATGCTATGGACCCAACAATAAATTATGTTTGTTGTGATCATAATGGCCGTTGAAACATGGCCAAATAATCATTAATTTGGCTCATTCATTTATAAAAAGTAATGGAATGTTCACAGAATGAACAGAATGCTTGGAAAGCCCACATTAAGCCAAATTAAAATACAAAGATGATATACATTCACAGCGTGTACGACTCAGAATGGTCATAACATTTTAAAGACCTTGAACAACTTGACATGCATTGATTAAGATCATAAGAAAATTAGCAGAGACCTTTATGCATTTAATGTAAACTATTATGCTACAATGAAATTTGTGTCAAAGAGAAACCGATTAAATAAATTACAAAAGCAAATGCAGAATTTGAGAACGTGATCTATCTAACTGTCCATTCCATCAAGGAACTCTCCTTCAATGATGTGCTCTAGGCGTTTCATGACCTGATCACTGCTGGGCGGTGGGTAGTCCGCAGCACAATGTGGGAGGTGTGCAGGAGAGCCATTAAAAGAGCAGCAGAGGGTGCTGAAGAACGGCACGAGATCCACAATGGAGCAGAGGGAATGCAGTGTGAGCAAAGGAAACTCCACTCGATCTGTGCTCGACTCTCCCGCTGTTCCATTCAGTTCCTGAACACAAAATTCAAATATTTATAGACTGACAATGGGCTATATGCACGGGTTACTTCCTGGTTGTCGTTAAGCCAGCTCGGGCATTTCCGGTGAATTGTTTGCTGTTCATTCATTCGCTGTACATCGACACAAAACTGTCAGTGGTCGACTAATATTGTATTCATATTTTAATGCAGTCATCACATTAACCTAATTTGCCAATAAACCTGTTTTATTGATTGCAAAAAAAAAAAAAAAAACGCTGTGTCTGTAAATTTTTCAAGCACTTCAAATGTTATTTTTAATGTGATGACCACAAACATTACTTGTCTATCGTTCTGAGATTGTCCCCATTGTAAAACCGAACGTTTAAAAATGCAGGAAATTCAACATTTGGTAGAAAACACATATTTAAAAATAATATACCAATATAACCAGCAGGTGGTGGCAGAGTAGCATTTATTTGCGCATATCAGCCATTTCCTCTAATAGTTTCGCTTAGTTTTGTTTTTCAATAAATATTAAACATTATAAAATAACTAGGTTTAAAAATACATTTTGTCAATGTGAAGTATGAAGTACTCACAAAATCTTAAGAAAAACAATAACTTTTCTTGTGAATGAATTACACAGAGAGCACTTTCCCTGTCAGTCTGTTCAGCGCAAGATCAATGATTTTGGCACACTTGTGAAAATTCACATTTTATTCAATGAATCAAACTAAAGTGCACAATAAATATTAAATTTTTGGTGCTTTTTTCCACACGAAATTGTAAAAACTGATGGTCGAATTGAATTTAACAGAGGAGGAACAATGAGGTACGTCTTTATTTATGTTTTATGCTGTATTACGTTTGAATAACTAAATTAATGCTATGCCTGACTATTTAAGTGACTGTATTGTGATTATAAACTAAGTATAACACTTCTGATTCTCAACACACCAGCAAATGACATCTCACCGGAAGTTTTCGAGCTGGCTTATATTATTGTGGGATTTCTAAAGAAGGCTCCGTGCATATAGTCCATTGGGTCACACAAAGCACAATCTTTACTGGTTCGCTGGTGCTGAGTCACAGATACATTAAAGCATGTCTTGTGTAAGGAGATCTTACCCCATAGCGTCGGTTTATTCCATCCAGTATCCTAACAATATGGGGTTTACATTCTTGTTCTCCTTCCATCAGAGTGTTTCCTGGTCCATCATAATGGTCAACATCTACTTCAGGAATGAAAGCCCAGCGATACCTACAAATAAATACTTGCAATTCATTAACAGGTCATGAACAGTAAATTTTAGGGTGTGGATCAGATCAGAAGTCATTTATGTTGGGCCAGGCATGACAGGTCACCTAGAAATAATACAGAACCTAATGATCTATTACTGAACAGCCATGACAGTCCACTTAGGTTAAAAATGTCAAAAGACATAAGGAGTTAAACATGTTATATTATTAGATGGTCCCCGTGCCTAAAATAAAAGGTCTATGTGAGGTTAGGTGTGTAATGAAAAGGAATAAAGGAATATTTAAAAAAAAAAAAAAATTCCTTCCATGGAACAAAAAATATTTAGCAGAATGCCTGAGCCATTTTAATTTCCATACAATGAAAATGGGCTATGATTTATATTGCCAAGCTCCACAAAAGAATTGAAGTGGAATAAAATTGATAAAACAGTCTGAATTGTGTGCTATATTTCAAGCCTAAAATATTCACTGAAAGATTTGAATATAATAACAGTTTATAAAAACATCCATAATAATGGACAATTAAACTGTTTCTGGTCATTTATCACAGGTATGGCATGAGCAAACACTGACTAACATGCATAAAACACAGTTCACATGAATCTCACATTTGAAACAGAGGCATCTGCTCAGGAGGGAAGGACACAGCGGTGTCCAGAAACTTGCAGGCTGACAGGTACATGTCCAGTTCTGCCTGAGGGAAGCACAGCAGACCGTTCTTGTCATGGCCACCCCGCAATTTACTCCTGAAACAGAGAATTGTTTTCCATGAAAATTGAGGGGAAAAATATATACAGACAGCATTTTGTCATAAAGGAAGACTCACTTTGAAACTTCTTTATCATCCAGCAGTGTCTTCTCAAGGCGGTTAAAAATGCGTATCTGAAATATTCAACATAAATATTGTAACTATACCCAACCAAAGTAGAAAGAACATTCAAAACAACTAATGAAGCATTTGAACACAATCAAGGAAACAAATACTCTTTGTAAAGAGAGGACCACTGGTGTATTTTTTTTACCAGCTCAGTGACCATGATTGGCCAGAGAGAGGTGAGATGTTGTGGTGATATCCTCAACAGGAGAACACGGAACATGAGGAACATCTGAGCGGACACTGATGGTGTCTGTCCCACACGCAGGTTTTCTGTTAGACGCTCTAGAATATATTTGATGAAGAAAGTGTTCGCTTGAAAATTTTCTTATGCTACATTACAAGTCAGCTATATTTGTTTTCCACACAGACTCAGTGATACCTTGTATGAGAGGCAGATAGAAGTGGTACTGGTCATTCTCTCCGCTAAACATGGCAAAAGCCTGTCGTTTCAGTAGCATGGGCTTCTGCTCAGCGCTGCTGAAGAGCTTCAAAGAACTGCTCTGCATGCCTGCATATGGTACAACATGAACCCACACAAGTCATACATACCGGTCATATAACAAATGACTGTATAAAGCAGAAATATGTACATATACTCACTCATCAAGTCTTTGAACATTGTTTTCTCGTGAGTCAGAAGATGGTCTACGATGGATCTCCAACTAAAGCACAATATGAGAGTTTAGTGGCTTCAAAGTCAAACTAGAGATATATAATTTATGGGCATGACTTTATAAAAACCACTACATTAAACCAGAATCAAATTTAGAATGTTGTGAAAGTATCCATCTTACTGGCAGGAACATGAGGACTCCATTGTGAAAAACAGTGGGTCCATGAAGAGCTCCAGCACCTCTTTCTTCCACGCTCGTTTAGTGTAGGCATATCCACTCAGACTGCTCAACAACTGAGCACCCGCACAGAAACTAGGCATGTTATAGGCACTGAGAGAGATATAAATTAAGAAACCGTTACGGAAATATTAAAAGAGTTTTAAAGAGGGGTGTGACGATACACTTAGCTCATGAAATGAGACAATACATGAAATGAGACAATACACAATATTTGGTTTAACAAGAATGAGATGAAGGAATTCTTTAATTAAGAAGTATATGACTGGAAAAAAGTCTTTTATTTTGACTGAAAGTCACAAAATGCAAAACAATGCAGGTGCATTTTGAAATGTTTTACTTAATCATCTTGTAATGAATGTCACTTCAGTTCTACTTTCTGAGTATGAATTATCATATGCAATAAAAGACAGAACAATATAATGCCACAAACTCAACTCCGTCATGCTATCGCGAGACAGCTTTTCACATTGACAAGAAATATTGTCACATTTTAATAACAAGATCTCGTCACACCCATAGTTTGAAATGAAAACAACCTGACACCACTGTCATATGACAATAAATAAACCAAAGCTTCTGAATAAAATACTAAAGCAGTATTGATCACTACCACATGTGTATAGTTTCAAATGAAGTGCATCTATGGCATACTCACCTGTGATTTTTTAGATAGGGAAAAACATAATACATAAGACGGGAAATGAGAGGCACAGCTTTCTCCTTCTCATCACTGCGATAGACCATGTCCAAAAGAGGAGCCAGAACCTACAAACACAACGAGCACAAATGAGAACACTCTGGTTATCTGTTGCATTTCTACACCTAATTTCTGTCAATTAAAAAAAAAAAAAAAAGCATAAATTACAACAAATAAGGCCAAACTGTTTACTTACAACTGCACTTTACAATTTAATTAATACAATTATATTTTATTATATTTTCCTTTTTTTGTATATTATTATTTATATATTATTTTGTATAGTATTTTTGCATTGAAGTAATAAATGAGATTTTTTTTTGCATTTCTTAAGCATATGCAGCCATTTAGCTGGAGCCATGCATCTGTGTGTACATTTCTGCATATCTCTTACCTCAGCCAGCAGAACCAGAGCTTGTACACTGAATACAGATGGCACTGAAGATGACACCATAGCGCTGCCCTGGCCTGCACACCCTGAGAGAAAGACAGAACAGAGTCCATTTTAAAACGGCCTCTGTTTTGAAGTAGGTAATACAGCTAGGCATTATTATTATCTAGCATTATTATTGCCGTGCTGGCAAAATGAGTTAGAGTGTGCATGGGCTAGTTTCGAGCTACAACAAGTGAGAAATGTCAATTTTGATCAAAATAGAGGTTTTCACAAAAATGAATTAAAGTTAATTAAGCCCTCGTTTAGCAATCTCAATGCTCAATACAGCAATTAAACATGTAAAAGTATATTTATTTGTACATTTTCTGAGAGGAATACCTTTCCTTTGGCCATGAAATATGCTGTTTTTCTGAACACAGATCTGAAGCAGACGCACAAAGACACCTCAGACAGCGTGCAATCCCGATAAACATATACACAGATTTACAGTATTTGAAAAAATCTGTCTTGGCGAGTATTCACGCAAACATCTGTTATATCTTAAGTGAACGTTTGGTTAACTGTTGGGGAAAAACTTCTGATGTGTAACATTATATTAGATCCGTTTGGTACAGTTGGTCTTAATATATAGGCTGTCTGTTTCATTAATGTCAAATAAACAATTGTGGAATCATGGAAAAAAAAAAGTTGAATATAATACAGTATTTCCTACAGATATGGTTTTCAAAACAAATTTGTTGGCATTATCATGGATTTTAAAAGGTATGGTTGCTAGGAGAATTTGTTTTGAAACCTTCAGAAAACTTTAACTCGATTTCTCTCTAAACTGACACAGCTGAGGTATAATAATAACACATTTTTGCTCATTGTGACTCATTTTGCAAGCATAGGTCACATATCATGTTGGCAATACAGCAATGGGCATTATGCTGTAAACATAAGCATTTCTGCATAGGTTTACCCTCAAACTCATTGCCATCATGGTCATCTTCATCTCCCTGAGGACAGATTTGAGGCTGTGCTTTCACTTCCAGGTTACGGCTCAGCCAGCTAGTCTGCTCAAGAGATGAGCCAGCCACAGCTCCCACTGCTTCTAGTATGCGCTGGCTCACTTCCTGTTGAGGGTACAATTACTATGTAAACATATTTTGACATTTCTACTATATCAACATAATTCTGGTTTTGCTGTCTTACTGTATCTGTCCTACCTGCAGTTCTTTAGTATCCCTCTTGTTGTCGATATTGGGAAGTCTATTTACACAGTCATTAAGGATGCTGCAACAGTAAAATAAACAGAGTTTAGTGTTTCAAAAGACCTTTCAATAGTATCCAACAAGAATGATATTCATGTAATTAATAAAAGCTCTTATTTATCTTTAATAGTTTTCTGACTGCCTTTTTTTTTTAAATATTGCATTATTGCTAAGGTGTTCTGATTCTGTTATTAGTATGTTGCAGTGTAGTTGCTAAGGTGTTGCTAGGTGGTTTCATACTGGTCAATTTGCACTGGTCATACTAGCACCAACTGGTGCAAGACAAGCTATGCACTAAAGGTTAACATTTAGAGTTTGTTCAAATCTCTATAAGCAAACATAATAGTGACCACGTTATTTTATTCACCCAAGGAGCAAGAAGTGTCCAGGAGGGGCGAGGTTAAGCTGGGCAGATTCTCTGAGCAGACAGAGAAGAGGATTGATATTCTCCTGAAGAGCTTGAGCAGTGAGACTGCAAAAAAAAACAAAAACAAGAAGGAACAGTACAGTCAAGGCTGAATCTTTCAATGAACAGTAAATAGCACTTTAGCCATTTGCTTAAACTGGATTGCAACAGTTCACTGGACTATGGTCATTTTACTGAAAATGACATTATATGATAGCAAATGAGATAAGGTACAATTCAAATCAAAGATGATGTCAATGGAAACTTTTACCTTTGAATGTAGACGTAGCTGAACTGTAGCATTGGAATGTCAACTAATGTAGTCTTCTGATAGTGAGAAAGAGTTAAGATTAATACATAATGTAATTCTATAGTTAAACATCACTGTGTGTGTGTGTCCACTATTTTGGGGACAAATGTATAACCAGAGGTGAGCTAAATCTGACAAAATCTTCTTTTGGAATTCTTCTCATTTGTATAAATGATACAAAATTAATTTAAAAAAAAAATTTTTTTTTTTTTTAAATTGTAAAAATGCAGAGTTTTTGTTTAGGTTTAGGTTATAGTATGTATAACTAGCTGTATATAAAAACAATAGGAGTCTATGAAATGTCCCCATTTAGATAGCCAAGTAAATGTGTGTGTGTGAGAGTGCAATACCTGGTCTCCTTTGATCTGGTGGGGTTTCTTCACCACCTCTCTGATGAGCTGCAGTATGTTTTCCGTACGGAGTGTGCTTAGTGCCTTCACTAGGTCCACCAAGGTCATTTGAGAATCGCTAGCCTCTGGTAAAATCTAAGCATGAATACACAAACAAAATTTAAAAACATAATTCCAAAAGACTATTGTATGACAATGTTATTTTTGCATTCTGATATCCATTGTTCACCTTATTTCTGGAACGTCTTTTGCGGCTCTTCCTGCTGCTCCATACAGCAGCCACAGAGGCCATGATCTGCACCCCAAACTGCTGAGTCAATGGCATTAAGAACTCCAGAACCTTTTGCCTCAAGATCTATAGAGAACAAAAACTAGGCAGTTAACAACATGGCATGATCTTTAATTAAACAAAATTGTATAAATCATTTTTGTTTTCTTCACGTATCAGATATACCTTTGTGCCTTTAAAGTACACAGATGTGGGTGAGGCTCTGCTGCCACGGGAGGAGTCACAGCCCTTGACCACACCCCAGAGTAAGGCCATGCTGCTAATCATGTGTGGAAACTCCTCCAGAATGGCATTGCTAGCATTTCGTAGGTCTGGAACATCACAGCCAGCAGCTGTCTACAGGCACGAAACAAAACAATAACGTAAGTCACATTAGTGTTTTGAAGCATTATTACATGTTAAGTGGCGATCCTGTCGTTTTTCATGCCCATGGCAAGATCAGACTTGATTGCAACTCTATATCAGTGGATGTATATCAGGAAAACGGGGGATATTTGGTTGAATTTTATGGTGCAGACAGTTTATGCAAATAACCTACAATGCTATACACCTACTAGCAACCAACAGTATAGTAACTTTGCAAACTTTAGATTCAGAAATGTAGTGTGTGAACAGACGTTTAGAACTATGAGAGTGACACAGGAGAATGTCTATACCTATGCCAGGATCTGCCACTATTTGCATTAGCGGGTGCTTGTCTTACTTTTTTGTGGTCTAGAAGACAGTAGTGTGTGATAGTGGTCAGTCCTTCCAGTAGTGTCAGAGGATAGTCAGGCGCTATATTCTCCCGCTTTAAGGTACCACTAAAGAAAGCCACAAAATATATGCCCATTTCAAACTATGGTTGCAACAAAACAACAACATGCAAGTATTGACACCTTATCAGCCACTTCATGCACACTCACTCTCACACAAACGCAAACAACCACACGCATTATTTACTTATGTGAAGCCTTGATTCCATCATGCTCGTGCTGTTTAACCAGTTCATCCAGGTTCCTGCAGATCTGGGCAATAATGGGTGATACAATGATGGCCAGTGATCGTCCTAAATAAGGTAGAACTTCACATAGCAGAGTCACCCAGGCTGGATGCATAGCACAGCCATACTGTGGGTGCAAAGCTCGAGCTGCTGCCGACACAAACATGCCCTGAGTGGTGATAGGCTGACTGATTACATAACGCACTGCTTTGATGGACTGCTGGAACATCACAGCTGTTTGCCACTCTCGAGCCAAGGCTGAGGAGGGTGGTTCTGCACGTCGCTGTGGGTTGGAATGGCTTTGATCGTGATCTTGTGCCTTGGAATGTGGTGGACACACGTGGTGCTCCAATACAATAAGAACCTTCAGAAGCTTCAGTAGGGCAATCTGGAGTGGGTGCTCAGCCCAGATCCCATCCCGGCCAAAGTTGATCAGGCTCTCTTCCGAAATCTCCCCTCCATCTTCTCCTTGGTCTTCTTCAGGCAATGTTTGCTGGTCAGGCCGATCGGTTCTCTGGCAGACATACATGGAGGCGGAAAGCGTTAGAAGGACATACTGCTGCACCTTGTAGCCCCAAAGAAGGTTGCGGACAGCCTCCAGACTAGCAGTTCCCTTTGCCTCTCCAATTTGAGCTTGCTGGGCCACTCTCACCAACTGGATCATCAACTCTGTCAGCACCTCCACGCTTTTCACCTGCACCTCCCGATTGGCCTGGAGTTGGCAATTGGGAATGTTAGCATAGGAGGGATAGTGAGAGCGGAGATAGCGCATACAAAGGCAGGTGAGTAGCTCCAGCAGGAGAGTTGGTGGAGAAGAGGGAGAAGATGGTGAATGGAGTGGTGAAGAGGCTGGCTGGGATGGGTCAGGAGTGGCTCCACTTGGTGGAGTTGAGATCTGCAATTGCCCATAGAAGCTGCCACCATCCTGAGCCTGACGGTGTCTCTGCAGAAGGTTCTGGATGAGGTTGAGATGGGCAATGGAGCTGCAGTCCAGAGAAGTATTGGATAGAGCCTCCACAAATGGCCCTGCACTTGTCCGGAGGATGGTCTCTAAAATAGTGAAGGCATAGAGAATTCGCCTGCTCTCATACTGCTTCTTATAGAGTAGAACATGGCGGAACAGTGAATCCACCGCCTCACGTTTCTCTCGTTGTCGCTTCAGCATCCGGGATTTGGCCATGGCCTCCAACTGCCCATCATCTTCATCACTTGAGAGCGAATCGGAAACCTGCGTTCGTTCTGAATCCACCCTCTGTAGGCCATTGGCCACACCCTCTTCCTCTACGCTACCATCGTCATGTCGCTGCAAGTAAGGGGCGGAGCTTGAGGTGGAGTTTTCGGTGGAGTTCTGAGCACCACTTGTGTCTGCAGATTCGGTGTGTTCACTTTCCTCTTCTTCCTCTACTTCTTCGTCCTCTCCCTCAGTCTCTTCACTCTCACTCTGGGACATTGTTGGAGAGTCTGGGGGTGTTAGTTCTGGATCTCGTTCCAACTCTACCCACAGTGCTTCACGGTCTACTATGGTGATGCGACTGACAAAGCTTTCTTCTGTTTGGCAACCAGGCGTCATGTTGTCTCCAGCACTTTTCATGATGGATCTGTCTCTCCAGCTCAGTGACTTTACATTACCTAAATAACATATACAGTAGAATCAGAGCCCACGAATATAAATGTCATAAATTAATCATTTCCATTAACCTAAAATAATCTATTTTAAACAAACATTTCAATTGACAAGGTGGGCCATACAAAAGAAAAATGAACTCTTGCTATTGCTATCTGTCTTGAACACTATTTATACAAATTACTATATTAATTGTATTAGATGTAGAGGTTCAGTACCGTTTTTACTGTATTATAATTGCCATACAATTTAAAATGAAATTTTATTTAAAAAAATGATACTCCCAAACTCAAGCTCAGGTACCTCTGTGAGTTTTTATCTGGTGTGTGTGTTTTGATTCCATACCAACAGA
The DNA here is from genome assembly GCF_024489055.1 of Chanodichthys erythropterus. NCBI lineage: Eukaryota > Metazoa > Chordata > Actinopteri > Cypriniformes > Xenocyprididae > Chanodichthys > Chanodichthys erythropterus. The sequence goes on along the minus strand of NC_090234.1, from coordinate 32,204,910 downwards.
GAGATTCTGTTTGACGCTTTGTATGGGTGATCTCTGTGTTCTCGGATCCAAAAGTAAGAGTAGCACAGGCTCCAAGATACGGACCACATCACTGAGGGAAAGAGCTCGCACCAACCAGTTCTGTGCTGAGGCACTAACGCTACCATCCTGATTGTTCAAACTATCTAGTACCACAAACAAAGATCTGAGAAAAAAGAAAGATATAGAGAACATTGAGTGGATATGGCACAAAAATATGGGAGAATATTATTAAAGGAAGAAATAGTATACCATATTTTCTATAAATGATAACATAAGAAATACGGTGTAAATAGTGAAATATGATGCAAACAATTAAATAAGATTTATGGTGTATATGACCTGTCAAAGGAGCGGTTGAGAGAAGTGCTGCGATTTGTCTGGATCTCTCGTGTCAGGTGCCACAAAACTGAGAACCTGTGGAGTGCCTCCAGACACACAACCTTACACAAACAAACATACACATACGTTTTTTTGAAAAAAATGTTTCAATTGAATGTACAGTATGTAAAATGTATTAAATGAGGTTTCCCCGATACCTTGTCCTCACTGAGTAAACCTAAGCAGATGATGTCCTCGCAGATGGATGCAGATGGAGCCAAGCAGTGAAGCCGATAGAAGAGCTCCACACAAGATACGTGATGCTCTCTACGCTCTGTGTCTAACTGAGCCCATAACACCTGAGATACACGCTACAAACAAATTAAAGTGAAGGGAATAATTAAAGTCACTGACAACAGCACCAAAGTCAGATCACTCTGCAGCCATCTTGGTATCACCCCTAGGCAACTATTTTCTATGTAGGCAATCTACTTGAATGCAGAAAGACTGAAATCTCAAAATATGTTATTAAAAACAGTCAAGTTTAAGTTGTAATAACATGCCAATTTATCAGTAACATTTGACAACAATAGTATCATAAATGTTGCTTCTTTAGCTCAAATCATGCTAAAAAAAAAGGCAATGCAATTATCAAAAAAAATAAAATAAATAAATTATATATATATATATATATATATATATATATATACATACAATTAACCGAATTGCAGAACTTCCATTTAAAAACAAATCATAAAAATAGTGATCTGTCTTTTGAACCTTGTAATGTCTCTGGAATTAACCATTTATATTTCATACATTTTCCATTCACAAAAGAACAAAAAGGAAATTCAACCTGTTGATCATAATGTGCATTACCAGGTAAAAGTCTGTGGAATCCTCCAGAGTTTTGAGAACAGCTGGGTAGATGGGAGGCAGGGTGACCATTTGCAGCTGTCCGCTTAGTGGGTTAGCATCAGATTTCTTATAACGTTGGTTTTTATCCTTAATGACGAGGGCTAAGGACTGAGAGTGATTGATCAGCTCCAACAAAGAGGAGATAGCAACATGTTGCACCTACAGGCACATAAATGAAAAGAAAGATTTATTATTAAATTATTCCATTTTGGGAATGCAACAATTAAAGATGTAGTATAATTTATTAATATAATATAATTTAAATACTTCGTCCAATCTTAATTCATTGTGCAGAGGAAACTAAGTAAGCTATTAGTAGGTTGACTCTCCTAAAGAGAGTAAAGAGTCCATCACTATCAAAACAATAGGTGTGCTCGATGTGAAGCAGCGCTGTGCAGAACGATAGGTGAATAACATCAAAGTACCGCTGGAACGATTAGAAAGTACACAGCCATCAACTCTCTAACCGCTGTTGCGGTACATTGATATCATAAACTTTGCAGAGCTGCTTCAAGTTGAGCAATCCTATTGTACTGTTTGACGTCAAATTCTGACTCAACCAATAATGTGAGTTTGGGGGGAGGGCTATCTGTTTCTCAGAACATTGGAAGATGGAGGTGTATGTGAAAATTTTGCATATAAAAAAAAAAAAAAAAAAAAAAAAAAATAAAAAAAAAAGGTGAAAATAACACAAGTCACAGAACAAAGACTAACATTACAACATCCATGCCTATGTGTATGAATACTGAATGACGGAAATTCTTTTACTGTTTATGTCTATAATAATAATAATAGTTACATTTTATGGAATAGTGAAGACAAAAATTAGAATTCAAATCATCATTTACTCATTTACATCATTTACATGTTATTCCAAACCAGTATGCATTTCTAATAGAATAACTTTGAGAACCAAACAACTTTCTAGTCCACTTTCTTATATTGTCAAAAACAGACATTTTTCAAAATAAATCCTACAGGTTTAAAACAAAACGAGAGTGAGTAACTGATGAAAGAATTGTCATTTTTGGGTGAAATATCCCTTTTAATCTCCGCCTTTGAATACTCGTGAACTTGTACCTGGTAGTCTTTCGTTAGGCAACACAGAGTCATCAAGGACCTCAACCACTCAGGAAGGCTTCCCTCAATACCTGAGGAGAGAAAAGCTCAGTTTCCAGAAGAATATGCCACATAAGAAAGCAAAGTTTAATGTAGCATTGGAATACAATTCCTTTATTTACCTGTCTTGTTGAACATGGATGTGTGCAGGTCTTGGTTCTCTTCCTCAGTGAAATACACAGGAAAAGTTGTGCATTCCAGGAGAAGCTGGCAGACCACAGTGAAGGCCTGGCGGCACGACTCCGATATCTCCCCTTTGCCCTTTGATTGGAAACTTCCCATCCACTCCAACTCTACTGGTCTGTGGTCTTTACTCCCATCCTTAGAAGACCAATGAAGGGAATGGATCCTCAGTTTACTAGGGTTAAAGAACTCAGCAAGTCTGTCTTTGATAAGACCCAAGTCTCGGCTGCCTTTCCGTTTCAATGGAGACCGCTTACTGCTTCTAGGAGAAGTATTAGGATCTAGCTGATTTGCTTCATCCTGTTTCTTCTTCTTCTCTGGATCGACGACATTTAACAAATGCCTGAGAGATACAGGAAGTGAATGCAAGTGAGAAAATTTTTTTTTTACAGCGAGTATGCATGCTGCTAGTTGCAGGCCCAGAGCAGAATACTCTAAGCGGGATAAGGCAAACTTCCAAGGGGGCCTCAAGATGACTTCAAATTATTTAAAATAAGATTAGCATTAAAAAGTATTAAAATAAGCTATTAACAATTTTTGTTCTTTGAAGAACTTGAAAAACCTGGCTATATGAGATAAGTCATGAAATTAATCAAATCTTTAAACTCCATTGGTGTTTTTAGAATGAACACAGTCAATACATATTGTTCTAGTTATGCCAAATACGAAAATATTTTATTATTTAAAAATCTTTATCAATAATCCTTATCCAATAAATCACAAAAAACTGGAAAAGTCATGAGTCTTTTTTAAAGTCAAAAAGGTTAAGAACTACTGACATACAGGAAACTGGGCAATACTCATTGTGTACAGTATACTATTTTTTAAAAAGTAGTATTAAAGCAAAATGCAATGCTAAAATGTCACATTGTTGTCACATGACTATACAGCATTTTATTTCATCCATCCAGATGTGAAAGTAACATTTTTAGCATTTTTATTTACATTTACAGCCATACCGGATATGGTAAAAATCTAAATTTTGGTGCATTTGTCACACTGCAAATGAAAGTTCATTGTCAAAAAAGTCAAGTGCATTGCATTCTGGAATATATTATTCTTATTATTGTTCTGGTTGTATATGCACATTTTGTTAAATGTAGCAGGTAATTTCGGTATTCTACGCATACCCAAAATATGCATATTGGGCACACACAGTATACACTGAATTTGTAATTTACCTTGTGATCACAGATGCCAGTATGTCCTGCACACATTTGGACATGTTTTCCATAGTTCCTCCTTTTTTCCACACGTGCTCTGCTTCAAAGTTCACCCCAGAAACAGCTTCTGATCCATTACAGCCGGGTAGGAGATGCTGCTCTGATGGAGACGCGCTCAGGCCTAATCCACTGTCTTCAGAGCGTAAAGGAGGGTACGGAGTTTCACCTGGCTCCGCCTCCTGTGCCTCCTGTCCATTCAGATCGACCTCACTGGTGCTGCTGTCATGGTTACCATTCACCTGGTCACTTTCCTTGACTTTGTTGCTGTCAGTCATCACAATCTATATTTGTACAAAAACAGATCCCTTTTAATACACAATAATATTTTCAAACCATAATATGAATGGAATTAGGATATAAACTTTAATTTGTATGATTATTTAAAACTCTCATAAAATAAAATGTACACTACTGCTCAAACGTTTGTGGCCAATCAGATTACATTTTTTATTTTGAAAGAAATAAATTAAACAAAAGTGACAATTAAGACTTTTAATTAGATTACAGTAAAACTGACCCATCATACCTGTGTTTGCTCTACATCTTGTGTCTGCAATTCAGCCTCCATGTCCATATAAGCCACGGGCATCTGGATCTTACTGAGCACTTTAAAACACGCCCTCATGGCCTGTGTGAGTTCCTGTAGGCTAAGGGATGTCATGTGACTACGCAGCGAATACAGCATGCTGCCCAGCATCTGTGGTAGGTATTGCGTTTGAATCTCTGCATAGAGTTCCTAATAAGAAAGCCAGACCAAATCAGACCAAATGACCAAAATTTTGGAAAATGTAGTCCAAAGATGAATCACCAGATCATACCAAAGGAATAACATCCAACAGGAAGATAATGAGCGTTGAAAGTTCAATCACTGAAGGAGAGCTGCTCCAGTCTTTAGATGGCCCCTTCCCAGCTGGATCACTCAGTGCTCTGAGAAATAACCATAACGCTAGGCATAATCACATAATCCTATTTGTTTACCGTAATGCAGTTTATTATGAGTTTGTGCATGTTTACCTGAGAGAGATTTGGAAATGCCTTGTCATGTAGTCCCAGAGATAATTGCTGCTCATGGCACTCACAAGCATATTGACAGTCTTTATAATCTCTGAGGCATTTTTATTCTCCTTGATTTTACTGCACACATGAATCAACAATAAGAATATTAATCAACAATCAATAATCAGCAATCAGAAATAGTGTTCAATTGCGTATTATTAACTCATCTTGTACATTTATACTACCATTCAAAAGTGTGGGGTCAGTGAGATATTTTAATGTTTTTGAAAGAGGTCTCTTATGCCCACAATATATATTGTAATTTATATATTGTAAATTATTATTACAATAAAAGCTTCATTTTCACCAGTCTTAACTTCAGTCTTCAGTTTCACACGATCCTTCAGAAATCATTCTAAAATGCTGATTTGGTGCTCAAAAAAAATTTCTCATTACTATCAATGTTAAAAACGATTGTATTGCTTTTTTTTTTTTTTTTGTGGAAACCGTACTTTTTTTATGTTTCTTTGAAAAATAGAAGGGGGAAAAAGGCATTAATGTGGGGAAAAAAAACAATGTAAAAATCTGTATCCGAATCTCTTTTTAATCAATTTAATGCATCCTTGTATTCCCTTTTGAATGGTAGTGTATATTCACTTGTAGTTCATTCAAAATATAACATAATATAAAATATAACAATATATCATTATGTATTGGTTGGAAAGGTTTCACTTCTGAACGGTCGATGGCAGAATTCTGCAGTCAAATCATATTCTATAATAAACATCTGTACTGGATATTCGACTGTTGTGTTGACCCTGACCCTGTTGACTGTTGAACACTGTTGAACACTGTGAACACTTTATATTTCTCATAGCACTCTGCTGCCCTTACATAAACAAATAACTTAAGCTCAAAATAATTTCCATTTGTCCAATGTCCATTTATTTGGTAAAAAGGCATGTAATCAGTCATTATCCCAAATTAACCTGGCTGGTTTGCATCATCCTAAAGGTTTTTTTGTTTGTTTGTTTGTTTTTTTTTTTGCAAAAGTGACTGACTGTACATCATCCCTTACTCGTTTACTCGCCAAAGCCAGGTTTTACTCATTTTTGTCCCTTGTTGTGTGTTATATCTGGACCCTGACTTTATTTGTGTTCTCTAGGAGTCAAAATCATGATGTTACAGGTATAATTCTCTACCAGCTGAGCTACAGGAAAACTTGTAAAAATATAAGCACTGAATTCTTCTCTCTGACCTGTTGAGCTGGCTGCCACTGAGGCTGGAGTTAAGACTGTCCTCTCCCAGCATCACTTTACAGTAGCAGTAAAAAGCTCTGACCACCTCCAACAGCACATCAGACAACACCAATGGTCCTGTGAGTGAGAGAATGAGAATCATGTCAAATAAGGCCAAAGTAAAGCACTTTACAATTTAACATTTCAACCATGTGGGTGTCTTTACCTATCTCAGGTTTGTCCAACAGGCTAATGATGATGCGAAACGGTCTGAGATACTCTATTAGATTGTCTGGGTTGGCCTCTATATCTTTCTGCTTCAGAATATTCACCAGAGCCTATGAAGAAAATTTTAACTATGCATGTACAGAATGCACACTATATACAAGAAATGTGTTAAGTGAACAACTTCTAATTGAAAAGCTCTATGCTAGTATTTTGAACAAGCTCATCTGAGTTTGAGCGGGTGTGTTATCTTCTATACCTGCACCAGTAATTCTCTGGAGTGTGTACTGAAGTAGCATGCAGTGTATTCCTCCACAGTGTTAAAGCGACTGGAATCTGCAGCCACCATTCCTCCTTTGATGTCTAAGCCTGACAATACACACATATAGAAAAATAATCAACCATGTTGTTTCAAACCTGTACGTTTTACTTTTCTTATGAGAAAAAATAAATGAAATTATTAGCAGAATTTACTTTTCCATACAATGAAAAGGAGACAATTTGCCTTAGAAGATCCATAAAAATATCTTCCATGGGATCATTTATTTAAGACTTTAAAGTTTTAAGCCAACTCTTCTCTATTAGATAAATGCCATTTATTTTATTAAACAGTATTGGGGCATTTCTGCAGTATTCTGTAATTTTCTGACAATTTGTGTACGGTACCGAGCATCCATGCATAGAGGCGTCGATTCAGAGACATATCTCTCCTGAGCAGGGTGAGTGAGGCAGCAGACACCACACAGATCACCTCATCTTGCTTTAGCGGAATGGCACATTCCTCAGGATCCTAGAGATAGTTTAGGGATTGTTTAAATAAATGTCTTACACATAGTCTGGGACAGGCCAAATGTAGTTGGGAGTGAAAAAAAGAGGGATAACCTGGCAGGTTGTGAAGGGGAAGAAGTAGAGAAGTATTTCCAGCATGTTTCTCTGGACCAAAACATTAGAGTCTTGTAAAGCGAGACAAACAGCCTTTACCTGGAGCAGAGAAATTGGAAGATATCCATTTCAGTTATAGAACTCCTTCAAAACAACAGACCTTAGTCAGAGCGCACAGACACCCTGTGTAATTTGACTCAAACATCTGGCTGTGAGGAACAAAGGTACAGTCAGTTCAATATGTCACACCGGTTCTAGGTCGTGTCTAACTTTCACAACCTCTGCAAAAGATGTACACTACCTGACTAAGGTCTATTCTTGTACATATTTTCAAATAATCTGGGTTTATGTACAAAATATGTTGTTTTTGTTTGTTTTTTAAATATAATTATCTCCAAACACATACACATACTCACCACTAGTTTGTGGTCTGTCCCAAGCATATACTTCTGTTCTCGAGCAGTGACCGAGTGGTCAAAGTGTGCGACGATGAAGAGTGAGGCTGGGAGCCGTACCAGAGGACATATAAGCACTGAACCCCACAGAGCCCCATAAAACACAGACTGACCCACCAACAGCGACAACCTCACAAGCAACGCATCCGTCCTTAGACAGGAAGAAAGATGGATTGGGGTTTGCAACATTGAAATCAGCAAGTACAGTAGTTGCAAAGATGTCAAGTCTAGGAAAATTGAAATCCACCATACTCTCTGATCATTTTGAGCTCTTGTCTAATGTAAGTCTATGGAAGTCCCATGTTTAAATGAATAAGTACACATACTTTTTCTCCAATATAATCAATAATCTCATATAATGTTAAATTGGTTATGTATTATTTGAGGCAGAGCTGCAGTGAAAGGAGGTCTGGGTGCCGTAGTGAGTATGTTGTAGAAAGGTTAGGAAAGTTTAGGATCAGATCTCTGGAGTGACAACTTGTGAATCATTTATTAATGGTTGGTGTCAAGTTGTACCTGTCATAGACCTCCGCGCCCTCCTCCAGTCCAGGCAGTAGGCCCATGATAAAAGCCTGCAGGCTTGGTAACAGTGCCCTCTGAATGGGCAGGAAGTACCGCTCGTACAGCGTCAACAGAACCGGCTTCACTGACATCGCTGCATGACCCAACAATGGGAAGAGCCCTGAGCTGAAGTGTACACACATGCACAAGTGATTTAACCAATGATTTCAGTACCACCATAATCACCTTTGAGGGTGAATCTCACAAAATTATATTTCACTCCACTTGCACAAATGTAGCCTATTTTAGTACCATTATGATTTTTCTGCATTATAACATTGTTTTCATGACAGTTAATTATATTTTCACTCAAATCCCAAATAATGTATTATTATACATACATTTCATTCATATTTATCATGATTATCACTTATTAGTTAAAGAAATTACATAAATATGCTTAAGTGTCCTTAGAAAGTCAATGCAGAATTTTTTTTTTTTATTATAATTGTTTTTCATTTGATTTTAGGGAGAAATATGACCTGGACATTTCCATGTGAGATTCACCCAGTGTTTATCAATGACACCAACCTGTATATGAAGAGATCCTTTGCTAGCCATTTTGTGCCGATGATTTTGAAAATGACCTCATAGGTCTCAAGTGCTTTGAGATGGACACCACTGGGCAGGGCAGGGTGCAAACACTGAGCCAGACGCTTCCCGATGATCAACCGCCGTGGTAAAAGGGAGTACTTCAGATTACTCTGGAGAGCCTGAGAAACACAATGAGTGGGAGAGGAGAGCAGGTTGGATGGTGTAACAAAAATGTTAATGTCTGGTCCAAGTTTTTAAATGATTTAAACAAATAATTTGTGTTATTAACCAAGTCACTAACTTTCCATTCTTCAACACATCTCTCACTCAGCAACCACATTTGCTGAACAGGTTTCAAACAAACTATCAACAATAGCTCAGAGCAGGAACTGAGACAGAAGGTTTAGTTTGTTATTGCACAGCACTTAAAACGTTTTACAAGACATACCGTCAATAATGTCACACTGTATACGGAGTGAACAAGTGTGTTAAAAAGGAGATTGTAGATCATAGAGTCATGTTTAAATGTCAAATATCTGAAACCAATACAAAAAAACTAATAGATATCTTTTAGTTACACACAGGTTGTTTTGTAACTCGCATAATATCCGGAAAGCTCCCACTGAGCAAACAAGAAAATCACATGCCATATAAAGTGATACAAAGAGAAAGAGATCTATTTAAATAAGACAACAGTTTTTTTTTTTCACATCTGCACATTAACGTGGAAATGTGTTTGGGAAAAAAGGCACAGAGGACGGTTGAGATGAAAAGCATTTGTCTAATCTTAAGGACAGTGTACACAAGTCCTGCTCAGCTCATTCAAATCAGCTGCACTTTGAACATAATGTTTTGACCAATGCCTTCATTCAACAGGACTGATCATAAAGCGAAGTCTCTCACTTCCCTAAAAAACTGTAACTAAAAACCAATCTTGAACTGAACCGAACCAAACTTCCTTGTCTACTTGCAGAGGGAGGTAAAGCTAAAATGTGCCAAACTGTGTATTTTGTTTTTTGATTTTAAAATACTTCTCTCCCAGTTTAATGTACAGACACAATTATAAGTAGATTTCCCCGAATCGTATAAAAACCTGTTTTTTCAGTGAAAAAGCAAGATGTCATCAAAATTCTCTCTTTTAAAAAAAAACCTGGAAGGAGATTTGCTTGTATTGATACTGCTTGTTTTTCAACTAAAGCAAATGATAACCTGAATCTCTAAGTGTATTGATTTTTTTCTCCAGGATTTAAAGGTGCCTTAGAACCAGTTTTTACAAGATGTGATATAAGTCTAAGGTGTCCCCTGAATGTGTCTGTGAAGTTTCAGCTCAAAATACCCCATAGATTTTTTTTAATTCATTTTTTTAACTGCCTATTTAGGGGCATCATTAACAATGCACTGATTCAGGCAGCGGCCCCTTTAAATCACGCACTCCCTGCCCCCCGAGCTCTCGACTATAATACAGTGCATTTACAAAGTTCACACAGCTAATATAACCCTCAAATGGATCTTTACAAGATGTTCATCATGCATGCTGCATGCATGTTTCGGATCATGTGAGTATAGTATTTATTTGGATGTTTACATTTGATTCTGAATGAGTTTGATGGTGCTCCGTGGCTAAAGCTAACATTACACACTGTTGGAGAGATTTATAAAGAATGAAGTTGTGTTTATGAATTATACAGACTGCAAGTGTTTAAAAATTAAAAAGTGATGGCTCTTGTCTCTGTGAATACAGTAAGAAACGATGGTAACTTTAACCGCATTTAACAGTACATTAGCAACATTTAGAAAGACAATTTACAAATATCACTAATAATATATTGATATATTATTGATCAGGTCAGTTATTATCGCTCCATCTGCCATTTTTCGCTATTGTTCTTGCTTGCTTACCTAGTCTGATGATTCAGCTGTGCACAGATCCAGATGTTAATACTGGCTGCCCTTGTCTAATGCCTTGAACATGGGCTGGCATATGCAAATATTGGGGTCATACATATTAATGATCCCAACTGTTACATAACAGTTGGTGTTATGTTGAGATTCGCCTGTTTTTCAGAGGTCTTTTAAACAAATGAGATTTATATAAGAAGGAGGAAACAATGGAGTTTGAGACTCAGTTTATGTCATTTCCATGTACTGAACTCTTGGTATTCAACTATGCCAAGGTAAATTCTAGGGCACCTTTAAGTACCTTGTTGAGTTTTCCTAGTGAGGAGATGAGATCAGCCCATTCACTAGATGATTCAAAGTTCCGCAGCGCCTTCTCAATGACAGCTCCGTAACTACGGTAGCGGTAGTCATTCTGAAGCTCGGCTTCCTCAGGATCCATCATGCCTCAGTCATGTCCCAGCATGCTCAGCATCTGTCTATGAGAGAAAACAGAGAAATCCTGCATTACAACTCATGAGAGTTGTAAAAAGAAATAAAAGGCATCACAAAGAGGTGAAATCCTGCGAACGACAATTGATTTCTGATAAAGAAATATAAGGCAAATAGCTAGTAAACAGAGATACATGCTAAGGCAAGTAGATCATGTTTAAGGTTAGTGTTAGAGGTTTGTTCAGATCCCTAAGTACTAAACTCAGTGCTGCAGACACGAATGATACCTCAAATCATGTGTGGTTTATTAAGGAGATGTGTGCTATAACTTCTACATCCCAGTCAGTACAGTGAAAGAGAGAACCAAGTCATATTTAGTTACCAGAATAATAAAAGACTGGAATTGAGATTAAAGAGCGTAAGCAAACACAGCCACCACTTAAAAAATACTTTAGCAGGCCATCGCAGTTTACATTGCCATATAATGTGTAAATGCTATATATATTCTTTCATTTCCGGTACTCAACTTCTTAAAACTTTCCTCAAAAAAACAAAACAAAAATAAGATGAAACAGGAGAATTAGTAGTATATAAACACTCATTTTAATACTGTTTAAGTGTCCAGCAGAGACATCAGTGGATTACAGAAGGACACAGTGTCTCTTTTGCCTCCCTTGGACTCACTGTTCTAATACATGCCATGTATGCAAGGGGGACAGAAAAATACAGGCGAAAAGTCACTTGAGAGGAATCAGTGCCTCCATAGCACTATGATTGGCTGATTACACTGTCGATGCAATCTTCGCAAATCTGCAAACTGGCCTGAATGTGTCAAACTGGTGGAAATGGATGGGTTAATTGCAGAGTAACGAATCATAACAACATATACAATGTCAAATAACATACTTGACAAAATAAGGGCAAAAATGTCTGCATATTCTGTGTGGGCCAGCTTATAAACAGACATTACAAACAACAGACAGAAGAAGATAGATTATGGTCTCTGCTTAGATATGGTGACATCTGCTAGCTCTCTGTTGATAAAAGCCCTGAGAACACTCACACACAGTGATACTCTGTTCAATCTGATGCTATGAGCATCAAATGGGCATCTAGAGATTTACAGAGGATTTAAGAGACAGAAGCAAGCCCCAAAACACGTGCCAGTTGAACACAAACCTACCCAAACAATCTGATCCATGTCTACTAAAATAACTATTCCAAGCACTGTAAATACAACTTCTTCAGCTTTCTGTTCTTACCACACAGAAATGTGCACAACAGCTCCCATGATGGATTTAGACTCATTACAGTCCAATTAGTTTATATGCGTCTGAATAATAACTGCACTGTAAAAAAAAAAAAAAAAAAATCCCGTTAAATTTATGGTAAAAAAAAAAAAAAAAACCTGCAGCTGTGGTTGCCAGAAATTCACTGTATAAATTACTCTGACAAAATTTCCAGTTTTATAGAATGGCTGTATATTTTATTTACAACTTATATTTCATTATAAATAATGTTAATATACCTACTTTAACTACCAAAATTTGCTTTTTTAAGGCAGATTTTGCGGCCTGTTCACAAAACGTGGTCAACACTCGTATATAGACAGTCATACAAACAAAGACAAAACACCATCAGGATAACACACTTGACACTAATATAATGCAATAAATAAAACAACATAACATTACTGATAGCAAAAATAAGAAAAAATTAATACGTGATGTGTAACGCAGGGAATTCGGGGGAATGTCTTTTTACTGTTTTGATGTGAATTATGATAATTCATAGGGGTTTTTTTACTGGCAAAAAAAAATATACATTATATTATATAATATAAATCTCCATATATTGTAAGGTAACTTACAGTTAACCAATTAACATGTTTTTACAAAAATTACAATCATTTTTTACAGTGTCCACTTTTATTCACACATCAAAGAGATTCTGTGTCTGGCAGGGGAAGGCACAAAGCTAGCATATAGCAAACACAAACACTCACACAATTATCCTAGCTTATTTTCTTAATATCATCAGCAGCTTACGGTCATTACAACAGCAGCTCATTAAAAAAGCCACAAGGAAGCAACAAAAAGTCTTTAAAATGATGACGGTAGTTAGTTAAAAGGTTAGTTCAGCCAAAAAATTTAATTTCTGTCAACCCCGTAAGACTCGCAACACGGGTAAAACCAGTAAGACGGGTTCCAAACCGTAAGACCTTCGTTCATCTTCAGAACAAAAATTAATATATTTTTGATGAAATCAGGACCAGAGAAGTAGTAAAAACGTCACTTCAGTGGTTCAACCTTAGTGTTATGAAGCGACGAGAATACTTTTTGTGCACAAAAATAAAACAAAAATAATGACTTTATTCAACAATACAGATATTTGACAAAGCACAATTATTTTTTATTTACCTGTTGTTGACAATAAGTAAAATGCAGAGGTGAAATGAGAAAGGAAGAGTTGTCAGGTCATCTCATCGTTTTCATATTCTCATCATTACAGTGTCAAGCTGGCCTCCCTCGGGGACGGTATTTTGGCTGTTGGCAGTGTTAGCCTGGTCTTTAGCTGTTTTTTTTTCTTAATTAGCCAAGCATCCATTTTTATGGCTGGTTGCCGAGTGCAGAGCGCAGCTAAAGAACAAAGAACAACAACAACAAAAAAAAACGAAAGAAAACAACGAGCTCCCTCGTGCAGCTAATTGGTGAACTACACATATAATTTTTTAATCAAGAGTATATAGCACTGTGGCGAGCAGGGCGGGCGAGAGCCGTGAGGGAACGGCGCGAGGCCGGTGGCGCGAGTGTTAATGAGCTTCACCTGGGAGGCGCACCGGCCTTGAGTCCCTCACAGAAGAGCTCCGGGAGCATAAAAGGAGGAGCGACTACCGTGAAGGACGAGAGAGGACCAGGCCTGGACTTTACGTTATGTTTTATTATGTTTGTGTGGCCGGCAGACGTCCGCGAGGGACTGCCGGCATTACTTTCGTTTTGTTCTTTGTTTATTTTGGTATTAAAGTTATGTTGAACGTTCGCCGGTTCCCGCCTCCTTCTTCCCGTATCTACGAACTGTGTTACAAGCACACTGAAAAATAGTGCTCGACTTGGCGACCCATACAAAATCTCCCGCGACCCACTTGTCCGCCTTTGGGAATGACTGTGCTACACAGTTGACGCAGTGCAGAGTTCTGTGTTCTACGTCAGAACGGCGACTCTGTATTGGCCGGCTCCTGCTTCAGCATCACACGCATGTGTCGTGGTGCTCACGTGAACAGCGTCGGCCAATACTGAGCCGGTGTTTGGACATAAACATGGAAGCTCAGCACTGTGTTTACTGTGTCAACTGCATAGCAGACTGACAGGGAAGATAAAAAAACTGTTTGGAGATAAAAAAAAAAAACTCTCGGATTTCATCAAAAATATCTTAATTTGTGTACTGAAGGTAAAAGAAGTTCTTGTGGGTTTGGAACGACACAAGGGTGAGTAATTAATGACAGAAATTAAATTTTTGGGTGAACTAACCATTTATATCTTAAAAATTATAGCACAATATTATTATCCAGTTTCTACATCTTTTACACTGCTTGCCTGAAAATAAAGAGGTTTATATTTTCTGCAGCTATTGGAATATTCATATGTACATGTCAAGCATATTTTGAATAGGTAAATGAAGACATGTACATTGTTTTATGGTAGTTTTCTCCTGTAAATACCAGAGATGCTTAATATTGCTATTTTTAGTCATTCTGGTCAGTTACTCAGTGAACCTAATTAATTAATTCTAAAAATTGTCCTAAAGAATAAAGAACTACCTTAATCAGATTTTTTAGAAAATGTAACATTGTCTTAAACACTGACTTACAGAAATCATGTTAATGAGTTATAGTTTTAAATTCTGATTCAGATTAGGATATTCCTGTGCATGTCAACCACTGTTCAAAAGATTAGGGTAGGAACAATTTTTAAAAATGTTTTTAAAGTATCTTATGCTGACCAAGACCAAGGCTGCATTTATTTTATTCAAAAATACAGTAAAATTATAGTATTGTGAAATATGATTAAAATGTAAAATAAACACTTTCTATTTGAATATTTAAAATATAATTTTTTCCTGTGAATTTTCAGCATTATTACTCCAGTCTTCAGTGTCACATGATCCTTTAGAAATCATTATAATATGCTGATTTGTTGCTCAAGTAACATTTATATTGATTTTCATTGTTGAAAATGTTTCTCAACATTTTTGTGGAAACAATAGTGTTTTATTAATAGTGTAATTAATAAAAACTTCAAAAGAACAACATTTATTTGAAATAGAAATCTCTTGTAACATTATAAATTTAAAGTTTAATGCCTCCTTGCTGGATAAAGTATTAATTTCTTAAAAAAAGTAAAATAAAATAAAAATTCCACCCCCAAGACATTTTAATGGTAGTGTAAATGTCAACTATACTTTTCATTTCCATGCACCATATATTGTGTACAATCTCCACCTTCCAAAGGATTGATTTGTCTGCCACTCTACAAAGCATATACAAAGTCAGCTCTCCCTAGGCCATGTATTTAGTCTACAAAGCTGCACATAATAATATTGGTCTATTGATCTGGTCATTAATAGTGCTTCTCTAAGCAGCATACCATCAGCACTGGGTGCAAGAGAAATGTACTGCAAATGGATAGATGTGTATGAAATAAACACACAGGACTTCATTTCATCGATTATGGAAGCTGGATCTCTGGTATACCCATTTCACAGTGTTTGAGCAACAGATTAATTCAAGCAGCAGTGAGGCACAACAACACAACACACAGAGACCGGTTATGTAACTCAAATCTGTCCTTGTTGCATCCATTGACTTACTGGCTACAACACAGAACATCATATCCATGCATCGGCTATGCATTTCCATCCTCACGGTTTGACCATTAATCACTATCCATCCACAATACACATTTTACATACTGAAAACACGTATCATTATGCTATATGATTCAATGCATTTACATAAATAATAATAATAATAATAATAATAAATAAAAAATAATATTTTTTTAACAAAAATCTCACCTAATGTTGGGACAATTATATACTTGACCAGCATCAATCACCATATTTGAAAGCTATCTTCTGTCTGAACTAAAGTCATGATTACAGAGATACTATTAGTGATGGTTTACAATAAACTACCCTTTAACATTTTATCAGATCCATTAAAACATGTCGTGCTATTGTAAGAACTGAATGACTCACCCAATGCAGCAAAACAGGACGGTCAACAGATCACAGGTTCTCGTGCCAAACAATCACCTTACGATTTCAGATCAATCGACTGTTTAAAAACAGTACAAAACGAGCGCAAGATACGGTACACTAATATTCAAAGCTTCAACCAGCTAGCCTAGAATTGAATCGCTCAGCTGATTTCCACCAAACAGTTCATTTGTGTACACTTCCTGATGGGAGGGGAGGGGGCGGACCACGCGACGATGACACGAGTATATTATTTTATGTATTATTTTAAGCTTTTATTGCATTCTTAATTTATTTTGTGTACATTTCAATAAACATTAGTTATTTGCTCAAATATTGAACTTGGTACGTATTTAGAGCTGCGCGAAAACACGGTATTTATGAGACAGCTGTTTTATTTGTCAGCTTCACCCTTATTCGTTGGTATCTTCCAGGATGTCATCTGTTTACATTTCTCGCACCAAGTTGTCACATTTTACAGCGGCTGACCATCAGTGCATTAGTGATAACAGCGTTTAGTTTACCTTGGCATCGTTACACCATAAATGGCTTTTAAAGTGAGATGACGCAATGGCCATCACCTGAAAACATGGATGAATAGATATCAGACAGATACAGCAGATTACCTTCTGTAACTTATAACTTGAATAAGTCTGCTATTAAACGTGCTGTTGTTTAATTATAGTTTAATGTAGCATAATATTATGACCAAATTTTTCTAGATATTTCTAAATTTTGATCATTTTCCTCCCTTCATATCCGTTTTTCACGTTTCTCTTAATCCTAGTACAAACTAGGATTACAAACTCAAATTCAAAGAATATACAGTAACAAGAAGCGACAGTCAATAAAAGTTCCACTGAAACACCGGCGCCCAGTAGCAGCCCTGCGTTTCCGCCATTTTGGGGTGAAAGCGAGTCATCAGTCCACTAGTTTCTATGGCAACATCAGCTGCTTTGTTAAAAAAAAAAAAACGTACTGAAATCCAACCTGAATGATGACAACACAGAATAAAATACTGTCACTAGTGATCATCAAATCCTTTTAACAGTTTATTTTACATACTTTGTGTTTAAGTCTTCCACTTTTTTCACAAAACTTTTGCTCTCTAGAAACCCAGTCAGTTTGGGTTAAAATTCCTTAAAAGGCTTATAAACACTGAATTAAAACCATAGAATTAAATTAAGGAATGTTGGTCAATATATGAATAAAACAGCTTGATTTTGCAGTGTTGTCTAATGTCCATTAAAGCAAAAGTGTCCAAAAGTGAGAATTATGCGATAACGGACACAGCAATGCATCATGTATAAGATCATTATGTTTGTAGCGTGATCCATTAAAACCTACAATATATTTCAATTCAGACCTACTATTATTATCCTAAATAATAGAACAAGCTTTAGAATCAGTAGATAAAGCTATAAAATGTGAGCTTAAATGTTCATTTCTCTCTATACCTATTTCAACTAACCTCACAACTTTTACTTGCACTTATATAGCAAGATTATTTTCTTTTAGTTGTCCTCTGACAGCTCTTTTCTTCTTGCTGCTGTTTCTGCTTCTCTCGCGAGAAGTGAATCGCAGTTTCACTGCTCCACAGCATGTGATTGGCTGTTCACTACTGATGTGACCCCTAAACTCACTCAGGATGAAAGCTAGAGTGGACAGAGAAAGTTGATAATCACTCAGCGTCATAAAGCCTAGTTGGATTGGTTTGGTTTTGTAACTCGAATCTAAAACATGTAACCCTGAGTTTGTTCAACAAATTCCATGTACAAATTGTGCGTTGCTAGCGCCCTTTTGTGTTTATTATGAACACAACATATTAACCATCAGAAAATGCTGGGTATGACAATGAAAGCAATTTAAGTCAGGATCTTTATGAACATATAATTACAGTAGTCTATATTGAAGATACAAGATGTGTTTTAGATAAAGATATATAAACTTTGTAATACAAGTGAAAACCAGAAGAATGGCACAGCTTACAATTGCTCTGAGTGAATAGGCTTTAAGCCAATGATTTTAAAATCTGCTGTATAAAACATTTATAGAGACCAAAAACACATAGTACACATCAGCCTGAAACTGCACAAGAAAATTTTAACCAGCTCTTTACCTTTAGCAGATCAAGGCAGAATATTTAATTTTGTTTTATTATTAAAGCCATTACTCCATTTTGCAGTGTCACACGATCCTTCAGAAATAATTCTGATATACTCACTGAAAATGTTTTTTGCTGCATAATATTTGTATGGAAACTGATTTTTTTTTTCTTCCAGTATTCTTTGATGATTAGAAAGTTCAGAACACCATTTATTTGAGGAAAAACTCAGTCTATAGTATTGCACCTTCAACAGCATTTTCCCCAGAGCAAAAATGACCATTTAAAACATTAGCAGCAGCACCCACACACTTCAGTGTAGGTATTGTGATAGCGTTCCTCAATCATAAATGCAGTAAAATTCAAAAGATTAGCAATTTCAAGTTACATTTCCACTAAATATACACTGTAAATAGGACTATCATTTAATATTTAATATCATACTTAACTCCCTCTCAGGGGGAATAAAAGAAATAAATACCACACAGTTTAAATGTTACATAATATTTATTTGGAACACAACTGGACAAGTTCATTCAACTACACAATAGCAGAGAGGTCGCCCCTTCTTCAACTCCTGAATCTTATTAGAGTAGGTCTGGACAGTCCACAGGACTTAGGTCTCCCTGATTAGCTTGGTGAGCTTCTGGATCTTTGTCTTGGTAGACATGTCAACATACTTATCACCAATGCTCACGATCATGCCCCCAAGAATAGAGGGATCAGACTGTGGGAATGAGGAAGAGAAACAGACAATGAACATCTGTATTATAATAAATATAAGAAATCACTTTGATAGAAGCAATTTATTGCACATGTTCATTTTCACAAGGATGAACAGATGACAAAAAACACGAACACATGAAGGTTTTACTTTAGTCTAAATTAAATGTTTGGCAAAGGTCACATTCTTTCTCTGCTGCGATACACGGAAAAGAACATTTGTGTTCAAAATAACATGTCTTCAAAATAAAATGAAGCCCACTCTCTGGGACAAGCCCTCCTACCTTGGTCTCAAGCTTGATAGTTTCTCCCTTTGAGAGGAAACCATTCAGTGCCACCTTCAGCTCTGCAAGATTAGCTTCATCCAGAGGCTGTTCAGACATTCAGCATAAAAAACACACAATATTTAATATATTAAAATATTTCATTCAAAATTTTAATCAAAAACTTTATGCAAAGCAGATAACCTTTTTAAAACAGAACATTATATATTAAAATAAAAAGAAATGTGTACAGGGCGGGCAAACAAATATACATTTCTGCACGGCTTACCTGAGCAGTGGTGACTGAGCATGTGACCTCTCCTCTGTGGGCACTCATCATTTTGCCAAAGGCTGCGATGACATCGGAGGTCAAGGTCAAGCGGCCATTTTCTGCCAGGACATCTGTAAATAAAAATAATTGAAAACTATGCAAATATATAATACGTTTTGTTCTCGATTTTCTAAATGCAACAAATATCAATTTCAATATTCACGTCTTTTGAATATAGGACACTTCCTTACAGACGTTTCACTTAATATGTGCAAACTCTACTTCTACGCTGTGATTAAAATAACAGTACTTCTCAGTGAATTAATGAAATGGCTGGTCAGAAAACTCACTGATGAAGTTGATGGTGATGGGGGAGAGTTTTGCCTTGGTCAAGGCATCAATGAAAGTCTTCTGTTTGATACTGCGCTTGACATGGGGGTTCAACACAATACTTGACAGCTTAGGATCCTTAATCAGGCTCTAGGAAGCAGGAAAATGAAAGATCCAGAAGTGATTGAAGCAGTGTAAAACAAACAGCACAAACAAATAGGGAAATCTAAAGGGAAACTCACAAACACACGTCCAAGTTCCTGTTCAACCTTATCGAGGCTCTTCTGCTTGCTGGCAGCAGAGAACAGGGCAGTAGCATAACGTCCCTCGACCCCATAGACCTGGATTGGGGGCTGAAGAAATATAGTACGGTATGAATACAGCCTAATGTGCAAGAAAAACTTTTACACCATTACAGTCAGAATGAATATAAAAATATTAATATAAAAACAATTATCTGTTACTATGGCAGTATATCATATTAGTATTAATTCATAGAGTTAAATCAAGAGCTAAATAACAAATTTAATACTATTACACACAGAAATGTCTGTGCATTTCACTAAAACACCATAATTAATACTACTATCAGTACTGCAAAATCATACATTACATTTATACTGTGTAAGACAGAATATTTATTTTTTTATATTGAATTTTATGACATTGATAGTTAATAAGTGGTTTAGTTATTTTAGGGGGAACTGTGGGGAAAATATGCATTTGTTTTTTTGTTTTTGTTTTTTTGTCTTGGTGTGTAATGAATTAAATTAATAATTTATTTATTTTTTACCTTGACAAGTTTTGCTACTGGTCGGATCACAGAGGTGCTAAACTGGCGCACCTGAAGAGAGAGAAAGAGAATATCTTACATGCAGACATGTCAAAAATAACAGACTCTCAATGACACGACCTGGTCATAAATATAAACATATGCTCTTGATTTCAGTATTGTCATTCATTGCGTCTCAAAACCTACACTGCATCATATGATAATTCAACTTCAATAGGTTTTAAAACATAAATTATGTCCAATCACATTTTCTTTATTGTATGCTTCAGGATGTGTGGAGCAGAAACTCGTCAGGTCCTTTGGACAACTATGAATGAATGAACAACAAAAATTCAGCTAATACAACTCAAGATACAACATTATTAACCTGATAACGGACTATTAGGCTCTCACAGGAGCACAGGGTTTGACTCGCTGTACATGTTGCGGATTACACACTGCCTGTCAAGGCCTCGTTCAGTTATCAGATAAATCATCTTGGTTTAAGCCGGTCAAATAATTACGGTTTCAAAAGATCACACATATTTAACGACACGAAGCCAAACAAGTCGAGGTTTTTCATACAACTACCAAGGTTTTCAAAATGTCATACCTGCAGCCCCAGTCCAAGCGCTGCCATTTTCTCCTGCGACTGTGTAGGTCAAAAGCACTGCGCGTGCGTGCAAGTCTGGGAAGAAATACGCAAGAGCTGCGCTCATGCATTGTGGGAAATGTAGTTAGTAATTTCAGTGGAAAATTACTCGGAATGATCACGGGATAGTTAACAAAACCATTTTGGAAACAGCTTTAAATATTTATATAACGACTTTTTCCTTAGGACAATACCTTATATATATGCATCTATAACATGTTTTAAGCTATTTGTAAAGCAAGATGAATGCCTTAATCTATACATGGTGGTAAATCTAAATTCTGCAAAATTATATATTCTTATTATCTTAATAAAAAATACAATACAAAACCTGATATAGGCTACTGGTATTACAGAAAGCTTGAGCTGCCCTTGTTCATAAATGACAATAAAAAAATGTATCTTATGTTTTGCAATTTGATTATACTGCACATTTTTCATCTGTTTATTTTGTGTGATATCACCTCATGAGCATATCAGCTGCATATGACATCATGTCCCTAAATTATCTTGATCCTTTCACCCAGATCACTCACAGGATATTAAAGATGGAAAATTATTAATGAGTAGTTTATTCATGTGTTTTATTTAGCTACAAAGTGTACGTGTACGCTTCAGGTGCACCTGTGTGATGATGACTGGGACCCCGTGGATCTGTCGCAGACTATAACTCTATTTAATTAGCTAATTCCCAATGATGGACAGGCTGTAAAATCTATTGGGTTGGATGAAATAATAACATGCATTCAATAAAAAGAAACTAAAGTAAACAAACTTTGTAAAGAACATTCTTAATAAGCATTGTGAACCCCACTGCTCAAGAGTCCTATGGTGCATTTCCAGATTGTTCTTTTGACTGCAAAACCTAAGAGGCTTAGAATGAGCCTTTCCAAAGACTGTGTCTCGTTTAGTCCTGGAGGTCTGCTCCTGGCTAAAGAAGGGTGATTTCTGGCAGTTTCCAGTATTAAGGGACTGCAAGAGGTGATAAGTCATGAAACAATAGCTCTTGTGATATATACAGTGGGCGTGGCTTAATATGCAAATTACAACGTTGGCCACTAGGACACGTCACGTTTATACACACTAATGTAAAGGGCGTGAACAGCGGAAGAAAAAAAAGAAGCAGATGGACGTTTATAAAAGGCGCGTTTCCAGCACCATTCATTCCGAAGGACTGAAATCTACAATTTCTGAACTTTTCAAGACCTGTTTGACTGCGAACATTGTCCTGCACTCTTCTGCGCTGAAGCTGTCAGAAACTGAAGTGGAGGATCACCTCGCTTGGAGCAGTTCATCCGTTCTAGGAACAAACGCTAATCAATTCTTTATTTCAAGACTAGCCTATATCATAGAAGTGGTAAGTTGTATCTTAAGTGTAACCATTGTGCAAGTCAAAAATAAATTGAGACCTGTAACGTTACTGAACCAATGAGCATAACAGAATAACGTTAGGTCTTGTTGTAGCAGCGTAGAAATGCGCCATATTCGAAGAATTCCGTCATTTAGTAGTAAATATCTGCAATATAAATATTAAATCTTCCAAGGTAGTTTTTCAAATGACATGACGCAGTATACGTATTGAGTTAAAGGGATACGTTAGTTCATTTAAAATTGAGCAAGGAGGCGTGACAGCTCGGTCTCCATTCACTTTTATTATTTAGATTAAAAATGAATGATGACTGAGGCTGGAATGAAGTCATACAGGTTTGGAGGGTGAGTAAATATTTAGTTTTTGTCGAAAATGTTTATTGGTATCTTTAGCAAATAGCCAGCACTCCAGCTGGTGAAACCGTCTTGATTACTATAAAGATATAGCTCTGTTGTTGTGGATGTTTTATGTCCTGTCCGGCAAAGCGCTGCTTCTAGAAATTTCGCAGGAGTCTCGTGTTGGTGTTTCACCATCGTCGTAAAATTCCACGCAAAATGAATCATATTTTTCCCAAAAACAGCACTTGAGTGTCAATAAGCAGTGTAGGTCTTTGTTTTTAGTCACCCATCCTTTAATATATTGTGTAGATCTCGTTTGTATTTACTGTAATGTGTTTTTTTTATATATATATCTGTATCTATAAGTCGTTGCCATTGGTTACTAGAGCACATTTGGAGTTGTTGTGAGGTGAGTTGACTTGCAGTGGAAATTTTCCTCCTTGCCCACCCCTCCTCCCCACACCAAGTGTCTGTGTTTTTTCTTTTCTTGGCCCACTAGAGGATCCATGAGAAGATTAACTGGCTGGTTATTGTTAGATTTAATGGCATGGCATCCAAAAATTAAAACAATGTCATCATTTACTAAATACTCTTTTTCTAACGTGGATCTCAAAAGAGGTGGTGGGCACAATGTTACAGACTGGAAGTCAAGGTCACTTCACTTTCATTGTCGAGACTTGTTATTTGCCCACCATCTTTTTTGTGCTCCAGTGGCCAGGCACCAGAGGGGGTTATCCCGGTCTGTCATACCTCCATCATGCCCTCATCCCCGAAACGGGACCACATGATTTCAATTTGGTCGCTGGCCCCCATGAGAAATATAAATGCACCCTAAATACGTGTGTCCTGGTGCCAGGCCTGGCTCCACTGAAGAATGAAAGTCATATGAGGTTTGGAATGACGTGAGGATCAGTAAATGGTGAAATAATTAAGTTTAACTGTCCTTAACACAGAGGGCATCTTTTTATAGTATTGACTGTAAGTATTGTGTCATTTGTGTTGTGTTGTCAGTTACGCTAAATTTATAGCACTAATGTGCATCTGCAAACCGATAACATCAGCTCAAGTTGTGTTATAAAGTCATGATGTCAAAGCTAGTGAGAGGGGCATAAACAGAGCAATGTTAGCTGGTAAGGGTTTGGCATATGGCTCCCAGTGTTGTAACATGAGGAACAGTGTTTGCATTGTGCTGATATATGTGATAGACATACTGAATGAGTTAAGAGAAATTTCTTAGTAATACCAACAGGCGGCAGTAGTCACTGCTTATTGAGGTTCCTTAGGTTTTTTGCTTATTGGGATAAGCATCTGGTAGTGTGTGTTACCATTTTGATTAATTTTAAATCTTTCTTTCTCATTTCTGCTTTAAACCTCAACATTAATATGACCAAACTGCTTGGATAGTTGTCAGAGCTGTTGCAGTCTGACCATAAGCTTGCTGTTAGATGAGATGTTATGCTGGCTGTTAGAACCAGTGTAGTGTTATGCAATAATCTGCCCTATGGTTCACAAAGAATTAGTGCCTGAAGTCCTAGCTGGTATAGTTTTCAGGTGGCAGAGCAGTAGATTGGGAAGTGATGCGGCACATTTGCGTATGTCTAAGTTACGCAACCGCTAAAGCCAGGCGATGATTACTGGGAGACCGAGATGTAAAAACATCCAGTCTAAAAAACTGATCTGAATTCTTATACATGTTGAAAGGGAGACATAAATAAATAAAAACAACTGTTTTAATAAAGCTTGAAATTGATTGTTTTGTTATGTTGATCATATTTGAAAATGGACACTTGGTAACTTTTATTAAACTGTGTATTTTGTTTCTCTTGCTGTTATTACACTGATTACTCTGATAATTATTTTCATGTTATGGCTGATAACTGATAAATGACTAATACTAAAATTCTATACTATTTTGTTTAAATAAGAAAAAACACTATGAACTTATATCAGTCATTTTAAATGCAGCACTTCATTATAACGTACTGTATGAAAAACATTAATTTTGAAATTCACTAAAGATTGTGTTTTACAGTGTTAGTGTTAAGCAAAGCAAAGCTGTAAAAATGGTGAAATTAGCAAGTGCAATTAAATATCCTATATTTTCCAATACTGATAAATGAATAATGGCCTGGTTTCACAGACATGGCTTAGATTAAGGTACTCAATCAGGTACTTGGTTACTTAGTTCAATCGGGACATTTAAGTAGTTTTTGTAAATGTGCCTTAGAAAAAAACCTTAGTGGTGTGCATCTTGAGACAAAACAATGGCACTGACTCAACATGCGTTTTAGTCTGGAACTAGCTTAAGCCTTGTCTGTGAAACAGGGCAAAAATGTATATTTTATATTGTCTATGTATATTGTTTAACAGAATAACTATAACAGTTATCAAATTTTTTTTTTTTTTTTGAAAATGTTTCCCTCTTTGTGGTAATTAAAGTAAATGGCTAGTAATAATGAATGATCTACACCTGTTCTAATGCATGCCATGTCTCTCTCTCTTTCTTTCTGTGTTTGCTGTCTTGCAGGAATGTAAACTCTTGCCATTTCTAGACCAGAAGCCAGAGACATCCTCCCCAAAATAACTCTTGTGCTTCATGAGAGCACCGTTGGATTACCAATCAAATCTAAACCTAACACAAACCAAATAGAAATTCATCTGACAGATGGCGGATGCTTCCGTTTCCTTCTAGAAAGACAGCAAACCAAAGGAATAAGAGATTTTGTGTGCATTTGCTTGCATCTTTACTCAAATAACCCTATTTTTTCCCAGACAATTCCATTTTGAACTGTGATAGTAACTTTAAACATGTTAAATAAAGGACCAATGATGGAGGCGGCGGACATTGCAGTTGTGGCACTTTATTTTGTACTTGTGCTTGTGATTGGTCTGCTCGCCATGTGGAAGTCCAACCATAGCACTGTCAGTGGCTACTTCCTGGCAGGTCGAACTATGAATTGGGTGGTGATAGGCGCCTCACTGTTTGTCAGCAACATCGGCAGCGAGCATTTCATTGGCCTCGCTGGTTCTGGTGCAGCAAGTGGTTTTGCAGTGGGCGCCTGGGAGTTCAATGCCCTCCTCCTTCTGCAGCTGCTCGGCTGGGTGTTCATTCCAGTCTACATCCACTGTGGAGTTTACACCATGCCAGAGTACCTCTCCAAGCGCTACGGAGGCAAGCGGCTAAAGATTTATTTTGCTGCCCTCTCCCTTCTGCTGTACGTCTTTACTAAACTCTCAGTGGACTTGTACGCAGGAGCTCTTTTCATTCAGGAGTCTCTTGGCTGGAATCTCTACCTATCAATTGTCTTGCTTATCACTATGACTGCCTTCCTGACAGTGACCGGTGGACTGGTTGCTGTGATCTACACAGACACTCTACAGGCCGTGCTTATGATTGGCGGTGCATTGACCCTTAGCATCATGGGTCTGATCAAGGTAGGCGGTTTGGAAGGGGTGCGAGAAAAATACATGGAAGCAGTCCCCAATGTCACCGCCATCCTGGCTAACAGCAACTTCAGCTTCCAGTACACAAACTCCTGCCGAATCCACCCCAAGCCAGATTCTCTCAAGCTCCTACGAGGACCGCTTGATGAGGACATCCCTTGGCCGGGCTTTCTGTTGGGTCAGACACCCTCCTCCATTTGGTACTGGTGTGCTGACCAAGTCATCGTGCAGAGAGTCTTAGCTGCCAAGAATATCGTCCATGCCAAAGGCTCCACACTTATGGCAGGAATGCTTAAGATCCTTCCCATGTTTATCATCGTTATCCCAGGAATGATCTCAAGAATACTGTTCCCAGATGAGCTGGCGTGCATCGGACCAGAGCACTGCATGGCTGTTTGTGGCAGTCAAGCTGGCTGTTCCAACATCGCCTACCCTCGGCTGGTCATGAGCGTGATGCCGGTGGGTCTCCGAGGGTTGATGATGGCTGTGATGATCGCTGCCCTCATGAGCGACCTGGACTCTATTTTTAACAGCGCTAGCACCATCTTCACATTGGACATTTATAAAATGCTGCGTGTATGTGCATCCTCCCGTGAGCTGGTGGTGGTCGGCAGGATGTTTGTGATCTTCATGGTGGCTATCAGCATCGCTTGGGTGCCTGTCATTATTGAGATGCAAGGAGGTCAGATGTACCTGTACATTCAGGAAATTGCAGGATACCTCACACCTCCCATTGCTGCCCTCTTTTTACTCGGAGTCTTTTGGAAACGTTGCAATGAGACCGGCGCATTTTGGGGTGGTATGACGGGGTTTGTGCTTGGCACCACCCGCCTTATCCTTGGCTTTGTATATCGTGAGCCAAGATGTGACCAGCCAGATGAGCGTCCAGCTTTCATTACTCATATCCACTACATGTACGTTGCTGCCGGGCTGTTTTGGATTTCCGGGCTGGTGGCTGTGGTTGTCAGTCTGTGCACACAACCGCCAGAAGTGGAGAAGGTCAAGCGTACCACAATCTGGGGCTTGAGAAAGCTGCTTAAGATTCCTGTGACTGAACGAGAGGAGATGTACAAACTCACTAATGGCAATGGTGTCCTCAAGAAAGATGTGCCTGAGGATGTCCAGAAGGAGAGAGGTCTTGATGGGGCTGACATGAAACTCCTTATGCCCTCGCCTTGTAACCAAGATCCCGCGACCCCCAGATCAGAGGCATCCACACCAATGGAGCTGTACAGCAATGGTCATGCAAAGCTTGTGAAAGAGAAGGATGAAGTCAAGTGTGATGAAGAGAGCTGCCTGCAAGTATTTGACTGGATTTGTCATAAGGAGAAAAGGTCTTTCATCGTACCCAAAGTCATTGAAGAAGATGAAGAAGCTGTCCGTCAAATGCTTTATGAATCCCCAAAGATCAAGCTGTTTCTTAACTTCGGCCTTGTATTGGTTTGTTCAGTGGGTGTCTTCATGTTTGTGTACTTCTCCTTGTAATGTGGCCTGCGTGAAAGACGGCACATTTTATATGAACTGTATGTTTTTATAAGTCATCTAGGGTCTGTAATATTTACAGTGTCATTTCTTTAATTTTATAATTTCCTTTTGGGGATCATTCTGATAGAAGTTATTTATTGTTTCTCCTTGGCTCTGTGTCACACCTCCTTGAAAATATTTAAACTCTTTAAACCTTGTAGTATGTTGATGACCAAATGCATTATTGAAACAAGAGCTTTTATGTAGTTTATGGTTGGTCGAGTTAAGCACTTGTAGGATTTTCTGTTTTTTCTTCTTGGTGAATTTTGCCTTAATATTGTCACTTGTGTAACTGGAATCATATTTCCTCTTTATGTGAAATGGAAATTGTGAAAATTATGAATTTTAATTGAGAAAAGTTGGGAAATTTATCGTAAGATTCAAAGATTTTATTTAAAAAAAAATATTTTGTATAAAAAGATGCCATATCACTAAAGTGTTGTGCCGTCTGATTAAACCTGGCACCTTGCTGTACATTCCCAAATACAAGTAAGACTATTTAGGTCCATTAATGTAAATTGTAACTATGTAATTTGTTGTATTTTCATTTCTTTTGTATTTAGAGCTACTTTCATTGGGGGTGAAAAAACACCAAAATGCCTTTTGTGCAGAGCATAAGACCCTGCTTTGTCTTTATTTTGGGAATATAACATAGTTAATGTGAAAAATGCTTTCAAGATGTTTTTGATCCAAAACAAAATCAACTATAAAATGCACAGACTGGCCATGTGGATGTTACTGAATGACCCTCAGAACCGCCACAGGAAAGACTCAAGTTTGAGAGAACTGTCATTAATGTTGTAATCTGATAATATGATATCCCAAAACAGGTTATTAAGACTGGGATGTCCAATTTTGATTGCTGCGCAAAATAATATCTTGTTCTTCTAGAAGAAGAATTTGAGTATGGCTGCGGTAATAGGCATTACCTGTTGTTGATCTGCTGTAGAATGCTCTGTTTGTTCAGACAAAGGGGAACTGGATGGCCTTAGTGAAAATGAAATGGGCGTGAGGGATTTTGTAAACAGATGTAACTTATTTTTTTTTAAGTGAAACTCACAATGTTGTATTAATAAATGTATTAATACTTCGACATCCAAGCCCGTAATTTTAATGAAAATTTAACCCAAAGGTGCAACAAAATTATTATGAAGAGGTGCAATGTTTATTTTATGTCATACTTTTTTTTAATTTTTTTTTTTTAATCGGCCTTTAAAAATCCTTTTCGTCATAACCAAATAAAATAAACTGGGGTTAAATTGGCTGATCATTGTTTTACATTTTAAATTAAAATTGTATGTTTTTTTTAAATCCATTTTTATAAAGATATCTTTGTAATGGAAAAACAGGTAAATAAATCAAATGAAAGTTCAACAGAGACCTTGTTCTTTTATGCTTCTTTCCCCCAAATGAATGAGTTGGTTTTGGTCTCTTATGTTCCTTGTCAAAGTTACTGAAGTGATTCCCATTTCTTTGCAACTAACAGTTAATCTTATTCTGGTTCATAGCGTTTATTATAACTGAATCACTAAAGTCAATACTGTGGTTGACCTCAATTTCAGTGAAGCAGTACAGTTATATTATTGCTTAAGGTGTAATCAATTAAATGTAAAATTGCAAAATTTGGGAGCTGTTGTGATTATCCGAGGCCTAAATGATAGTTTGTACTCATCATCCAAAACTGATATGATCTCTTTGAATTTACAAAATATAGGTAAACATTCTTCAATTTTCTTTTATTTCTTTTATTTGTAGTAGACAGAGCATCTTATAGCACACATTGAACACTTGTATGCGTAGATGTCTTTTTTTTTTTCTGGCAATACCATTCTAACTTGCTTAGGGGTGTGGAAGTGATTGTTGGTTTTGGGTACACCACAGATTTTTAAACCAAAACCCAAAGTTTTTGAATGTTTATCCATGCACTTAGAAGTAAAATGATGAGGTTTTTTTTTTTTTTTTTTTTGAAGGCACTTATGTTGTTTGTGTTTGATAATGTGAATTTTAATAGACTGTTAGTTCATTTAATATCATCCTCCATGGTACTTTTTTTAACATGGCCTTTCATTACAACAAAAGGGTTTTGTGTTTTATTTGATTTCAATGGATCTTGTTTTACATTTGTATTGAATGATGTATAGATACCAGAAATTTTTTTGTTTTAGTTTAGAGTGTGTACATCCCTTAAGATATGTTGCATAATATGGGCTTTATCAATTCATTGTGAAACGTTTCATAAGCTAAAAAAAAAAAAAAAAAGCTTATGGAGTTTATTGCTTTCAATCTCTGATCTATTCAGACATACACAAATGATTTGTACATTTGCTACTTTTATTATCAAAAGTTGCGGATGAATAAAAAGACATTCATTTGAGAACGACAAACTGTGTGAGCTTGGTTATTTGACTTTAAATCTTATATTGCATTGTATACTTGCATGCTGTTGTTTTTTATTTATAATTGTTAATTCTTTAATTCATCTGTCATATTGCAAACAATTGACTAAAATATTCCAAAAACCACTGCATTTCAAAATTATAGTTTTAGGGGCTCCATAATGTGTTGTAGAGATGATTATCCTGTGTTTTATGACATTCATATAACTTTGCCATCAAAATACTTCATAAAGTTATTTAGTCCTGTTGTTTATCCTTAAATGAATATAATGCATAAATATGATAATCCATCTACAATATGAAGACAATAAGTCAAGTTAACCATTATTTCTATAGCACATTTAAAAACAACAGAAGTTGACCCAAAGTGCTTTACAGATCAAGCAAGGAAAAAAATAAATAAAATAAAATAAAGTATTAAATATAAAACAATACAATAAATCAGAACATTTAAATAAAACATTTTATCAGCTTCAAAACGTATTCCATAATCTATTCAAAAGCCACAGAAAAAAGAAAAAGATGTTCTTAAGGAAGATTTAAAAATGGCTAGTGATGAAGATGACCTCACATGGAAATATTATACATATTCTCTGGGATATAAGGCACTGATATGTTCATGGTGAATCAATGACAATTGTTTTTATACAGTAAGATGATGATACACAGGGCAACTTTTTGAGCAATGTTGCAGGTGATGTTTCTTGGGCACTTTCCCATTGAGAATGGGCAACAAATTTTGATCTAAAGTATGCAAATAGAAATTTGTTGCCCTTTCTTAATGGCAGAGTGCCCAAGCAACTTCACTCAGCAGCATTGCTCAAAAAGTTGCCCGATGTGTCATCATCTTTAGATGTAAAGTCACGCAGTAGTTGACATTTGCAGAACTAGTAGACTACTTCAAATACATGTAAATTAGTCTTGGAAAATATAAAACACTTTAAATAAACAAGTGCACTGTAAAGGATAAAGTGTTTCACAATGCCGCTAGTGGTGCAGAAATGCTTCACTTCACCTTTAAACAGTCACTGCATCGTCACTTGTCGTTGTTCCTCTTTCTTTCAACACAGCATGACAGTTTATATCTGTGCACAGTAATTTTCCATTTAGATGTATGTTAGGAATGGAGGTGACTGAGTGACTGTTGAGGAAGAAAATGCGTAGGTGAATAATTGTTTGGGTCTAACCTCCAGCTTGTACCTGTGTTTAGTAAAGCCCTGCAGGTCATTATAAGGGTGTGTCACTACTGGATTTGATGTTGCTTTCTAAGAATGGAAAAAAACGGGAGATTCAACATTCCTAATCGAAGGGATAACCTTGTCTAACCTTGAGTTCAGCAAGTTTTTAGCTTAGTCTTTATCCGTGAGCAATATTTAAAAAAGAAAAGAAAGTATTATAACTCAACTGTTGGACTTGAGACTGATGCGTAATGAGAGCAAATGCAGTGTGACATGCAAAGGAAAGACTGCATGCATCAATTCAACAGGCATTATTTTACCTCTTCAGGTTAACAGCATCTCATCATAAAAAAAAAAACAGCTGTTCTTTATTTACTTCTCTGTTTGGTTAATGTTACTGTGACCCTTTTTTCTCACTGTATTTCCTCCTGACTGAGGTTGGTCCTGCTACTAGCAGTGGAAAAGTACTGGCAAAACAATACCGTGGGCTGCTCTTTGTTCATTGTTGCAGCCGGAGAACAGAGTGAAGAACAACAAATCTATTTCACCATCTATTAGGCATACACATTTAAACTGACCACTTGACCATTATCTTCAGGACTAAAGATACAAAATTGTGGGAAGTGCACTCATTGCAGAATATCTCACTCCAGTTGATGAGAATGCACCTTTGCAGATAAAGTGCAACACATGCTTGTTGCTGTTACTGTGCAATTCAGAAACTAACATAATATGACCATAAACTAACATAACATGGTCTTTTACTAATCATTGTCTGTTGTTACTATCTAGCTAAATAAAAGATATTTGGAGGACATTTTTGCAATTACCTCAAATTTAAATTCCAGATATCTTAGTTATTAGGCAGTTTACTTTATAAATCAAAACAACAATGATAAAACACTTCATTTACAGATTTTGTTCCAACTGGGTGGTATACTTTCTATTTACAAATAAAAAATTTGACAACCACTACACAGAAGCATGATTCACCATAAAATGCAAATGCAAACTCGTGCATTTGATTATGAAATGACTCTTACATAATGACACATGCCTCACTCTTTTTTCCCCCCCTTGAGAACGTTCGCAAGCATTTCATAATTGTATCATCCACAAATCCTGTATAATTTATTTAAAACTCAACTCGTATGAACTCTGTATAATATCAGTTTTAAAATGCAAGATATTTAAAGCGTTCCTATACTTGCAATAGTTCCACTTTAGCACAATCCAATATACTTAAGTATATCTTTATTTGGATCTCAGCTCTACTTCCACACAATTAAAGTACAAAATTGTTTCAGTTTAGCAGACTTTACCAGTTTAGTATACTAAAAGTACACTTTCAGGGTATCTTTTATTTAGCACATAAATATGTAAATGTATTTGTAGTACTTCTATGTATTTCAAATACATTTTAGTATATTTTTCACTACGGTTTACCTGAACTTTTTATAACGTTTGGCAACTTATGTTATGGTGATGAATGACATATATGTTGTGTATGTGTGTGTCCATTGTTGTGTAAACACTGTCATATTATGAAAATATCATCTTATTTTTTGTTTGTAACCATTTTATATTGTAAAATTACTGTCAAATGGGACATTTGGTGCTGCTTGGATGTTTGTTAAATGTTGTCTTGAAGAACCAAAATGTTTTGTTTTTGTCTATTGCTCCGAAATGTATAAAATGACAACTAACGTCAACATTGACATATATTCTTCATTCTTGTGATGGTATATTACACTAGTAACTGAATCATATAACATCTGAATCCATCTGAACATCTGAAAACAACATCCCTGTCAAGGCTTAGGTAATGTAGTAATGTAAACCTGTCACAAGCAATCACACACCAGGGCAGAGACACAC
This sequence comes from Chanodichthys erythropterus, assembly GCF_024489055.1. Lineage (NCBI taxonomy): Eukaryota > Metazoa > Chordata > Actinopteri > Cypriniformes > Xenocyprididae > Chanodichthys > Chanodichthys erythropterus. The sequence continues at coordinate 32,171,411 of NC_090234.1, read as the reverse complement.
GAAAAACAGCATTGTTCAGCATCTCATATGATGAATCTGTTCTCCACCCACAACCCACAGCAAAACAAACACGGATGCCACACATTCCCAAAATTCTATATAGATAGCCAGTTAAGCAGTTCTGCTGTGCAGGAAATTCTTCCACTAATGAAATCATTCCACAAAAATGCATCTGAGTGGAAAAGGGAAATATTTATGGATGTTGGGTTAATCAATTTTTAGGCATGTAGTAACAGATCTCAGAAGAACCACACTGAAGCTAGTCATCAGAGGGCCAAACCGGATTAGCACAAGGTGCAGAACTACTGATCAAAATAGAAGTAAAGATGGATCATTTTCATATCTGAGCTTGCTGCTTGCATAACTGATGATGTTAAGCCCATGATGAGTCATTTGCATAAATTCTCCATCTCATGCTCCTGTTTTTCTGCTCCAGTACCTTGGAACGTTACATTACCTCACACCCCTCGGGTCACTTTATTGTGTTACGTATTAAATGGCCCGTTAGATTCTAATCATTAGCCATACTTTTTAAGATCTGTGTCCTCATTACTTTAATGCATAATACAGTACACTGGTTCTCTTTATTCTCTTAGTCAGCACACAGACAGATAGTGCTTTTTGGGGGCAGTTGTGGCCTAACGGTTAGAGAGTCGTAACCTGAAGGTTGCGGATTGGAGTCTCAGTACCGGCAGGAAATGTAGGTGGGGGAGTGAAAGAACAACTTTCTCTTCCACTCTCATTACCCATAACTGAGCAAGGCACCTAATCTCTCGGGTGCCGCAGCAAAAAATGGCTGCCCACTGCTCCAGGTGTGTGTTCACTACTGTGTGTGTGTGCACTTGGAAAATGCAGAGCACTAATTCCGAGTATGGGAGACCATACTTGGCCACAGGTCACTTTATTAATAAGTGAAACGTGTCATAATTAACAAAAATATTTCTAAAGCAAGTAAAATACCTTGCAAAGAGAAAAAAAACCCCACCATATTTCTTGCCCCTCGTTATTTTTTCTGAGCTTTGACTTGTTTTTACACACACCCAGTCATTATTTGAACAACAAACAAACAAACAAACAAAACAAAAAAGTAAAAACTGCACTCTCATACAAAAAAAAAAAAAAAAAAATTATACAATACAAAAGCTGTCACTGGGATGTAGGGCTGAACGATATTCTGTTTTAACATCGACATCGCGATGTGCGCGTGAGCGATAGTCACATCGCCGGAACATGCGATGTGAAGGGTAGTAGCCCATGGTGTATTAAGAGAACGTTAGCACCAGTGTAGCACAAACACAAGTTTGTTGTATGGCTTGTTGCTGGGGTAACATGCACGTTCCGCTGCTCACCGCTCACAGCCAACATTCACTGCTAAACAGGGGCGCCGTTGGCACGGTCAGGACCCCCGCGGTTTTGAAAATTTAGAAGTCGACCCCCGCACTTTTGATAAGGGTTGCTTCAGTCACACTATATCACCTTTTAGCTTAGGATATTTTCTTTCAAATTAGACAATTTTCACGTTTCTGTGAGCTTTCGTTCATAAATAATCAGCTGTTTTGTCGCGGATGTGAACAGGAAATGCGCTCTCAAACGGAGAAACACGCGATCTCCAAACCATCGATCAAAGCCTGCTAACGTTTTAGGACAGGTCGATGGTATACAAGTCATGCCCGAACGTTAGCGTTTGTCAATCAAGCCAAACCGTCCATTCAGAAACCGAGAAATTTGACACTTTAAGGTAAGAAGGCTGATCTCTCAGGTTGACGCGCGAGCTGGCTTGACTGACGTTTTCATGAGGATTTATAGTTTATGGACTGTTTTGATTTCGGTAATTACATCTTGAAAGGCAAAAGCATTGATGGCATCCATAAAGAGATATCTGAAATAGAAACGAAAGTGATATTGCCTCATCCAGTGGAGGACGCACGAGAGGAGATCTGTGCGTTTCATTGGTATGTGTATACTGTAATACTGTAATACTGCATTTCAATGCTTATCAGTGGCGTGCACTTTGATCGTGAAAGTGTCTTTTGCGGTCGCATCGCCGTCACTTGCCAACGAACCTGTCTCAAGCCTGCAAAGGTTGATAGACTTGTGTTCTTAGCTAAAAACCTTGAGTAATCAAAACATACAGCATACATAAGCATGCATGGTCATGATCATGCTAAAGAATACTCAGTTTAGAAGTTTTATTTCATTTTGTTTAGCCATGATTATGATGACCAACACTGTTTTACTTTGGCACTTTTGCTAAGAAAAGTTGACTTAAAAACAAAAGATTGTGAACCAAAATGCTTATAAGTTGTTTTATAAAAAATATATTTATTTTAAGTTATTGACTTTAGCCTGGATTGATGGCTCTCAATATCGCAATATATATCGTTGGGAAAAAAAATATCCCAATGTAATTTTTTTCCAATATCGTGCAGCCCTACTGGGATGGTACTCTTTAAAATGGTTCTAATGTGTACCATTTATGTGCACTTTTTGTACACTTTTGGTAACAAAATATTTACCTTTGAGGTACTAATATGCAGGGCTTAAAAACTAAAAAAAACTAAAAAAACTAAAAAAATAAATAAAATCAATCGTTAGAGCAGAATCGGTATTTTAACGTTTCTGTTCCAGCGTTCCTTCGTATTATAAGCATTCCAAAACGGTTTGATTAGAAAAAATAAAGGTTAATAGCTTTACTTTTATTTAATTTTTTAATGGTTAAAAATACAGACGCTTTTTTCCTGAGGAAAAAAAAAAAAGTTGCATAGGCCTATACGTCGCATTTTATTATTACATTCAGAAATAATGATAATAAAGTTATCGGTAAATAAAGTAAAATGTAAAAGTAGTCTAGCCTACATAGCTTTGTTTATAATGTTTGTAAACATAAATTATGAACAAAACTGTCCTATTATTTTACCTACCCATTTATGTAGCTACTCCACAAAACCTCTAAAGTTAACAGTTGGACTATTCAGGCTATATAAACGTCAAGCCAAAACGAATAAAAAAAATATTTTTTTCTTTTTTAACGCCATTCCGACTTCTATATTCAAGACGAGAAACAGGTTTAATTTTTTGGAAATAAAACTAAATAAGATGACTAAATAAGACTAATTAACTTAATGTGAATCTGTAGCCTACCTTTCTCATTCAGCACAAATCCAACGGTTTTCATTTTCGAGACGAATGCTAAACTATTTAGTTTTGTAGCTACTTCACTCGCATTATCGACATCATCCTTCACATATAACAGCACAGTGAGGCGGTGGTCACGGCTGGTAAACGGCAGATTGGATTACAGAATTGAATTGGGCAGTGTAACGTTTGGTTGACCATTTTATTTTAATATTTAACAGCTGCAATATCAAGTAAGCAAAGCAAGAATTTGTGTGCGCCCGTGTGAGGCGCCGGCGCAACCACTGGATTGGTTTCCTTCTATAAGACAGTAAAATGTCTCCGTAATTTATGGTCATACAGGTAAAAGCAAGACATCATTCTACATTTACAAAAGACACTTAAATAACGAAAACAAGCAGAATATGTCTGTTTCCTTTTCTAGACCTTTACAGTGCGCCACAAATAACCACTTTCGTTTTGTTCATCTGTTATTTGAGTGAAATATTTCGCGTAGCCTATAGGCTTAAAGGTGCTTTGTTTAAAGGTGACACGTTTTCAAAAGATGTAATATAAGTCTTAAGCGTACCCTGAATGTGTCTGTGAAGTTTCAGCTCAAAATACCCAATAGGTTTTTTAAAGATTTTTTTAAGATTATTTTTTGTAAATGCCTATCATTATAAATGTGCTGATTCAGGGTACGCGGCCCCTTTAAATCTCGTGCTCTATGCCCCAAGAGCTCACACTTGCCTTAAACACCATAAACAAAGTTCACACAGCTAATATAACCCTCAAAATGGATCTTTACAAAGTGTTCGTCATGCAACATGTCTAATCGCGTAAGTATAGTATTTATTTAGATATTTACATTTGATTCTGAATGAGTTTGATGGTGCTCCGTGGCTAAAGGTAACATTACACACTATTGGAGAGATTTATAAAGAATGAAGTTGTGTTTATGCATAACACAGACTGCAAGTGTTTAAAAAATGATTGCATTGCCATTGTGACTTACCCAACCTATCATGACTTGACAGCTGAGCGTGGGCATTTCACTCGTTGCTTGCGTCAGCATCACATTTGCATAGGCTGTAGGCTACTATTTGATTTCCTGATTGGTTGACTGCCAAATCAAAATATTAAACGGAATGATAAAATAACGTTATTAACCGGTTAATGGCCATTTCAAATTAGTGTTTCTGTTCAGAACGATTTAAATTTCGTTTCTGTTTCTGGTTACGTTCCGGTCAAAATTCATCATTTCCGAACGTTCCTTAAACCGGTTCAGAGTCCTGCTAATATGCATTCTTTAGGTACAAATGTGACAGCATTTGAAAGGGTACCACCCCAGTGACAGCTTTGGTAACTTTTTTTTCCTGAGAGTGTACAATGGTAAAAGTCAGAAGGGTGGAGGATACAGAGGTTGACACCCATCAACAGGAACTGGGTGAGGCATGATGACACTATAAGTGACAGACTTAATGGAAAAGTACTGTACTGTCTTTGTACTTTCTTTAACATTCTCAGAATTTTCTATCTGGTTATATATAATAAAATCCAAATAAACGTACTTTAGATTGAATTAAAACTTTGTGAAGAATACAAGTTCAGAAGCAATGAAAGCATTATCATCAAGAACAAGAAGCTAAATATATAAAAAGTAGCTTATAAATGAATGATAAAGTACAAATGACAGTATTGGAAATGAGCATTTTAGTGCGCAAGACAATATTGTTCATAATAGTACAGTATTGAATGTATAAAACTGAGAAGAAAACTTGAGATAACACAATCAGGATATAACTTAACTTTATATTATTGTCTGCTCTTGCCGCCTACATAACTGTTCAATGTTCAGTCAATGACCATTCATTTGCATAAGCTCTTCTTCAGCTCATGATGCTGTGATTCTGCTCCAGTAACCTGGAATTTTGTTACACCCCACACACCCTTTATTGTGTTACATATAACGTTCTTTTGATTCTAATCAGCCATGCCTTCACATCACAGTGTAACAATTCTTACAACTTTATTTGCATGCATTTATACCGATTTACCCCTTGTGTGTAAATCAAATAAACCAGGGACAGTCTCTTGAAAAATTGTCCATTTTAAATGAGAGAAAGGTGAGGAGATGTGTAACTGATTTAGAGTACACCTGACCTTGCTTACTTGTATTGTTCTGCATTTTTTAAACATTTTATGTGCCAGTGGAAAGTCAAACATTTCCATCACCTTTCCCCCTTTTCTCTCTCGCTCTCTCTCTCTCTGTTCCTCCCTCCCCATTTCTCAAACTTTCTTATACATGAGTCTCAAAGGAACAACATCATACTTTATCTGTGTTGGAAAGAAAGAAAATAAGGCAGTGTCTGCAAGAAATTTATTCTGTATCCAAAGTGATCATCCGTCTGTTCTAAAACTCCATTAATCAATTTAATTATGAAATATTTAAATATGTAAATATATAATTATATAAAATATATACAGCCTTTAATAAATATATATTCATATAATCATCTGTCATTTGTAGCATCATTCATAGAGTATCACTTGGTACAACTCTTCCAAAAGAGGGTTTTTGCAGTGGTGCTACCAGTTTTGGTTTCCCAAAGAACCTGTGATTAGTTCTTAAAATAACTCATTATTTCCCTCCATGTGAAGAACACCTAAAGAACCATTTTCCAGTAAAAAAAGAAACTTTTGTGCATTGGAAAAGATTCCATGGATGTTAAATATTATTTGTGGAACCATCAATTCTAATAAAGAGCCTTTATTTTTAAGAGTGTGGAAAAAACCAAGAGAGAAATGATAAAGATGGTTACATAAAGAGATGAGAGGTAAGTTCAATGTTGCCACTTTAAGAACAAATCCACAGCATTCCTCAGCTTGAAACCAACTATATGCATCTGTGCTTGTGAAGTATGCTAAATTGCTTTAAATGTCAGGGCTTACAACACAAAAAACACTCGGGGTTCATTTAGAATGTCACAGTTTGCTTTGTCCAATGCCGTTTCATTTGAAATGTTCAGCTAAATGTTAACCACAGTGGACACATGTATTCTTAAATGTTTTTTGTTTTTTTTCTCGAAAAAAAGTGTCCACTTTTTAAAAAATTTCTGGGTGACTATTATTTGCTACACCACTATACAGACTTCAAATCTTGTCTGATAAATTGTGACAGCAAATAAGTATTCATGAATGTAGTAAACACAAAAATTGAGACTAATAGGTGTAATTTGAGATTAAAAGGAACTTCTTTCCTTCTCACCTCAAACCTTTTAAAAATTGAATTTCATTCAATGAGACACATGCCATCTAATGGTTTCAGTGAGCAACTTCAGTTGAGACAAATACTGAACGGAGAACTGGAAATCAAACAAAGTAGTCTCTCCACTGTTTTCTTTCTACTCCCTGAACCTCCCTGAACCTGCACGAGTCAGTCACAAGTGTCATAAATAAATACTAATAAGCACAGTGCACAAGAGAAGGGAGCATACAGTACCACAAGTACAAAGATGTAGACACATCCAGTGTTTTGTTATCTGTAATGGCAACCAGACATCCTTCAATGAACCCTGACCCGTCTATATGGACATAATGATATGAAATGAGTTGCATCTCCTAACGCGAGAGATTTGTACAGCATGTTAGCAATTTGAGTTTGATTTAATATGTATCCTTTGATGGTGTGTTTTAAGACCAATTTTAAGACAGTGTATGTGTTAATATTAGAAAGAGACTTTTTAGGAATGTCCAGAGCAATTAGATAGGAATTCTTGAGACAGCTGATCCTAATTTGGGCATTGCTGGAGTCATTTCTATGACAACAAATTCTATTTAAAGTTACACAGACTTAAAAAAAATTCAGTTATAAAATGTGATTAAAATGTAACAAGTGTGAGATCTGGGGACAAAAGAACATATTTAGAAGCTTAGGCATAATTTGTCACTTAATGCATTTTAGTAAGTCAGTGTTCATTTGCTCCTTTCATGGAGAATTAAACTGAAATGGGGAAAAAAAAAAAAAAATTTATATATAACAATTTTTGGAATCCTGGAACATTATCCCTGCACAGGACACACAATCAGTTATTAGAATTATAAGAGCATTGTAGTGTGTATATATATATATATATTAGATAGATAGATAGATAGATAGATATATACACACACACTATATATATATATTATATATATTATTTATATATTATATATGTGTAATATATATATATATATATGTGTAATATATATATATATATATATATATATATATATATATTACACACACTACAATGCTCTTATAATTCTAATAACTGATTGTGTGTCCTGTGCAGGGATAATGTTTCAGGGTTCTTGCCTCCATCAGGGATTCCAGTTATGACTTTTGGCCATCTATCCTTGTGCAAATGGCTTTTTTTTTTTCTTGACACACACACACACACACACACACACACACACACACACACACACACACACACACACACACACACACACACACACACACACACACACACACACACACACACACACACACACACGTATGTACACAAGTGTCCGGTTACAGTACAGTACACTCATGTGCACAATGACTTTGTCACTAACCGCAAGCTGTTTTCCATCACTCACACATTAACATACTGGAAATAGTGTATTTGCTCTTGTTAACATCTGTCTTATGTTGTAGTGAAGTTTTCATATCACTCTTTCCACCTCTCATTATCAAATGTCATTAGCTGCAGCCTAATCACTCTCTCATAGTGCTCTAGTCCCTTTGCTGTTCAACTAGGGTATTTTTAGCCCTGAAACAACTGGGCTCCTAAAAAAGGGTTAGAGGAACACTGCTATGTAAGGTATCCTGCCTGCTCTCTCTCATCCTATTACCAGCACAATCCATCAGCCACTCTTTGTCTCAGCTCAGGAGAGAAGGCAGAGAGTCAAGGGTTTGCTGAAGAAAGCTGAATTTTCAGAAGAAGGGTACATAAATCTTCAGAAAGAACAGTGGAAGAAGGCCTGGACGGTTGGCACTGTAATTATTTCTGTTAATAACTTTTGACTTATTATTTCTCACACACATAGCTTTCTGAAAGCTAGTGAAGCTGCATGAAGAGCCATAGTTTCTTTTTGGAAAGGTCTTAGTCACTAGTATAGACCATGCAGACCACCTGGATCCTGCTGCTTGCCTCTCTGGGTCTCTCTACCCTGGTTGGGGCTGAGAAAGGCCTCGAATTCCCACGTTATGATGGCAAAGACCGTGTCTTGGACATAGATGACAAGAACTACCGCAAATCCCTGAAGAAATACGACATGCTCTGCCTGTTCTACCACGCTCCTCCACCAACTGCAAAAGAGCTGCAGAAACAGTTACAAATGACAGAACTAGTGCTAGAGGTAAGAGAAGAAAAGTCAAGTGTGAATGCATGATATAATGTAAGACTGAATGGAAATCAGAGAGTGTTTATTGGCGCAAAGCAACATGGGATTGCTTATAGACAGTATGTCCATCAACAATTGTGCAGTGGTTATTAAAAGTAAATACATTATATTTAGGCCTATTCATTTTTTGTGGGGGTGTAAATGGGTTTCTGGTATTCAATTCAGGTATTTTTTTATTTCTGTACAAAATGGATATGGGTGGTCATAAATTCAAAAACAGTTTTTGCATGCTGCATGTAGTAATATCAGTTTAGAGGCCCACAGACTGCAGCTGACTAACATGTCTATCTTCACATGGCTCTCTTTTTTCACTTCTGTATTTATCTGGATTAAAAAAGTGGACATCTTCAGTCACCATGTTAATCAGGCACTTCATATTCCGTACACCTGATAGCTCCTAAGGGCCTTCTGAATATCTGAATGTGGGCTTGGGAAACAGGTCATAGAGTATTAGCTTTTAAAATTCAGTCATTCAAATGACTTGCATCATAATGAAAGCAGAACACCAGGGTATTTATGGAACAAGAGCACTTCTAAAATGATTACATAAGTGTGCTCTCCTTTACTCTAAATTCATGGATCACAGATTCACTATCTAGACTATGATGTCAGTGTGACTCAGTGCATGGTACTCTTTGTACTTCTAATATTTCACAGCAACATTACACAAGGTTTTTAACAAAAATCTGAAGCATGCTCATCCACTAAATTACAATGCTTGGGTGTATATAAACAGCTGCTTAAAGGTGCAAAAGAGGATGTTTTGTTTTATACATTTTTGCAATATTACTTGAAACTGTCTTTACTAACTGATAAAAGACATAGGCATTAGGTGCACTGAAAGTAATAATATTAATATACATCATCTGTGCACGAGGTAGGGCCTTAAAAACATCAGCCAATCCTTTACGCGATCATCGCATAAACGATTGGCCCTCTGGCTTGTCAATCACTGCCGTGACGTTCCTTGTGAGAGACGAGCGTGGCTGCGCTCTCCAGTAACTTTCCACACAATGTTTTTGTCAGGAGACCGGAATAACTGCATATTATGAGTTACCTGCAGTGAGTCCGACATAATGAATCCAAAAAACACAACACAGCGAATGCCGGTGGTAAACACTCGTGTACCAATACTCGTGCACGAGTTTTGGGAGGCGTTCCTTTGAAATGAGCTGTGAAGGAGGGGGGCTGTTCTTACGCATGCGCTCATTTCAAAAACTCAGTAACAGACTGGATTCTCAGTCGACGAAAAAATCCTCTCTATCACCTTTAACTCATGCCTTCCAACAATTCCCTCAGCATTTCTTCCCCATATTATTATTTTGAGGGAGAGTCTGTAGGCGTGTCCGAATTTGCGTACTTATGCACTATTCCATGATGTTTTTAAGTACAAATAGTGTGAGTAGTGCATTCACACAGAAAATTTTTTTCACAAAGAAAAAGTGCACTTTAAATACCCGGATGATGCATTAAATTTACGGAAAAACGAAGTGTGGAATGTTGGACACTTCATGCACTCAACTGTCACAGCTTTATGTTGCAGAGGGGGAGAGGGGACCAGACTCCGATGTTTATTGACAAAATAAACTTAGAAAATTCATACACTGCATGAATGAGTGTGTATAAGTACATAGTGTATAGAGAGTCATTTAGGACGCAACTTGTGTCTCACAGAGGAGGACAAACTGCATGCACTCTACAACCCCTCTTGTTCTAAGTAAAAAAAAAAAATTGTCTGAAAATGTGTCTATGAATTTGTGGACAATTTTTGGTACTAACTTAATGGCATAATGCTATATACTGGCCTTTTTATTTTATTTTATTTATTATTTAATTTATTTTTATTTTCCTCTGGGCCTGAACTAATACTAAATAAGACAAAAAGCATGCTGTTATAGTACAAATCATGATTTGTTTTTCCACAGTTAGCTGCTCAAGTCTTGGAGGAAAAGGATATTGGCTTTGGAATGGTTGACTCCCAAAAAGATGCTAAGGTTGCCAAGAAACTAGGTGAGGCAAAACATGTATATATTTATCAGTCATCATGGCAACGGTGCATCACTCCGCTCAAAGTGGCAGTATTTTCATGCCTCTTGAACGTGATTTCACCAAGTACACCAATCTTTGTTGATCCTGGAACAACATTCCAATCAACCAATCAGATTTGAGGGACAAGTTTACATTTTATGTCAAGTTTAGGCTTGCAACCAGAGTTAGGTGCTTCTACATCAGTGTTATTCACATATCTTTTACCTCTGATATTAGGGATAAACCTATCCCTTCCCTTAGGGGAAGTTCCAGGATCAACAAAATATGTTGATCTATGCAGAAACATGTCTTACTCTGCAAAATCATTGTGACCCATATGACACCATGAACTCGCGCTCTCGTTTCATATAAATGCAACTGGTGCTGATTTTTGCAGTTTTCATCCTGTTTATTCTGACTGTTATAATTGTTTTTATTTTTTCTGAAAAAAAGAGATACATACATGATTATTAGCATTTTCATCATTAAATATCACAGTTAAAGAAATGTTAAACTATAAAATATAAATATATTCTAACACAACATCAATCCCTGCAGGAGATTTGCCTCAATGGATGATGATACAGTAGGCTATAAAGGCTGTACATTATACAATGCATTTTCCACTGCCATGATGAATGACTATAGTATTTGTTTCACTGGAAGGTTTACATGAGGAGGGCAGCGTCTATGTCTTTAAGGAGGACCGTGTGATTGAATTTGATGGACTGCTCACTGCAGACACTCTTGTGGAATTCATTCTTGATGTAAAGAATCTGTATTTATCATACTTCCAGACATCTCATTTGTTTTAGTACTTTTCTATCTCATTTTAACTTTCTGCCTTTCTCTCCCTCATGCTTCAGCTGTTGGAAGATCCTGTTGAGATAATTGACAATGCTCTGGAGTTGCGAGCTTTTGACCGTATGGAAGAAGACATTAAACTCATTGGCTTCTTCAAAAGTCAGGAGTCTGAACGTGAGTATCTGTGCGTAGACCGAGAGGCAGGAGATATCTGAATGTTCAGAGACAATTATATCCTTCAGCTGCAGTTATCTGATCTCTGCATGTTTAAAACACACATCTACATAGTATGAATAAATACCATGCAAGAAATGTTAACACATTTTTAAATGTCTGTACATTGCAGTTCTGTTTTTAAAGGAAACCTAATGAGCTCTCTTGAGCATTGTAGGCTATTACTGTTTCATGCTTTAGTTGACATTTAGAGGTCATTTCTTTCAAGTCACCAGCCAACACTGTTTAAAATAAAGGTTCCATTTACAATAAAACTGTAATTTAATGTAATGCCTTTTATAAAATGCATATATACGCCTCACCTCCCCATTTTTTTCCTCAGATTATCTTGCTTTCCAAGAGGCAGCTGAGCAGTTTCAGCCTTTCATCAAATTTTTTGCCACCTTTGAGAAATCCGTGAGTATCATATTTTATGCCCTGTTTATGTTCAGAAGATCTTTATCATTGTGTGATTATTTTTCTTTTGGGAATTCTCTGAAACGAGAATGAGATGAGTTGCTCTTATTTTTGCGTTGTAGGTGGCAAAAGAGCTGACTCTGAAGATGAATGAAGTGGACTTCTATGAGCCCTTCATGGATGAACCAGTCACCATTCCAGACAAACCCCATTCAGAGGAAGAGCTGGTGGCCTTCATAACTGAACATAGGAGGTAATCAGGAAAGCTAATCTGATGATTTTCTGAAGGATGAATATAAAGATATTTTACACTGATCTCATACTACATTACTGATGAAATCCTTTATTGATCTCCACAGACCAACTCTAAGAAAGCTCAGGGCAGAGGACATGTTTGAGACATGGGTGAGCAATATTTTTTAAATAAAGCTTTGGTAAAACTTTAGATACACATATTCACAGTTGCTTTTTAGCATTCATATTACCAGCATATTGGCTGCTTATTAGTACTTATAAAGCACATATTAATGCCTTATTCTTGGTGACCATATTCTAGATCCATATTCTAACCCTACTCCATAAACAACCACTACAACTACCACCTTACTTAATATAATTAAGCAGTAATGAGGCATTTATTGAAGGAAAACTAGCTTTACATTCATGCCACTTGTATCACACTGCAGACTTGCTCTCTCTCTTTTCATATAAATGTGACTGCATGCCATCTTGCACCATCTCAGTTACTGATTTTAATAAAAATGTCCCCAGACTACTTCACTCTTAATATTAATATAATATTGTTGGTTTGGTTATATTGTACCATTTTTTTCTTTTTAGCAGATGGTTTAAGATATGCAGTTATGAAATGATTCAAACAAATCAATATTTTGTTGTATTTTGTTGCCATTTTGTAAATGGCCGTGCAATAAATAGGATATTGAAAATTCAGCTTTATCACAAAAATGATGCCTCGACAAGGTAATCAGACCCCGATGTGGTGTGGAGGAATACATGTAGATATCATAAAACAATGAAATAACTGTTCTCTAATGCAGGAGGATGATTTGAATGGAATTCACATTGTAGCCTTTGCAGAAGAGGAGGACCCTGGTATGTGCAGTTTCAGGACACTTCTCTTAATTCCTCATGAAGCCAAATGATTTTTGTTTGGTTTAAGTATCATCAATTAAATGACTTAATGAGATGAGGACTTGACCTTGAATTTGTTTTTTAGATGGTTTTGAATTCTTGGAGATTTTGAAGGAGGTGGCCAGAGATAACACACACAATCCAGACCTCAGTATTGTGTGGATCGACCCAGACAACTTCCCATTGGTGACTAAAATAAGTCTGGATATAGATGCATGACTATATTGAGTCAGTAATACTATAATATGAAATGGATGTCAGAAAATGGAAGAAAAATCCTTTGTTTTTAAACCCCTCTTCATATGCTTATTTACTTTTTTAGCTCATTCCGTACTGGGAGAAGACCTTCAAGATTGACCTCTTTAGACCACAGATTGGCATAGTAAATGTTACAGATGTAAGTACAATACTTTAATTTTTTAACCAGATCTGTTGATTTCATTATGAAGGCCCTCTTTCTGCTTGGATCTGTTCCACTGTCATGATACATAATGATAATTTTATTATTAATATTATTATTATTAGAACAAGTGTTTACTGCTGACATAAATCCATTGACTCATGGCCTCTATGACAGGCGGACAGTGTCTGGTTGGACATACCTGATGACGATGAGCTGCCTTCACCTGAAGAGCTGGAAAACTGGATAGAAGATGTGCTCTCTGGAACAGTCAACACAGAGGATGATGATGACGATGACGATGATGATGACGACGACGACGATGACGACGACGACAATGACGATGATGACGACGATGATGATGAAGATGACGACGACGATGACGAATGATTCATATACTGTGAACCTCAAACAAATCTGCTGAGATAATTTACAGTAAAAACATTTTACAGTAAAATCATTTTGTACATTTTGTACATCAGTGGATAAACTGCAGTATTCTTAATGTTAAAATGAAATGATACAAGTGAAAAATGTCTCTTATTTATAGATGAAAATCATTTATTTTAATCAGCTCTAAACTGGAAATTGATAAAGGGATTCAAATAAAAATTAAAAAAGTATGTTCTTATTTAAATATATAAGGCTTTATGGGCTTTCTTATTTATACAATTTGACACAAATCTGCTACAAAATATATTCTGTGCTAAATTTGGATTGTGAATTTATCAATGATCAATGAACACTGACAGATATCACACACACTCAATAACAGACACTCATACAAAAAATCTAAAGAGATTCTCTCAGAAAACTTTCTTTATATAATATATTTTAGATATAAATAAATAAAAAAGACATACATTTTAACAAATTTTGCTGTAAACAGAGGTTAGGTTGTGCATGTTCCTCACCTGTCAATCATAACTGCTTACGTCACTCCAGTGAGAATATTCTTCCAGCATCACTCCATCTCCACCTTTACCAGCAGGCACAGGATGTAGACTCCAACACCGATCAGACATTGGATTTCGGGTTGAAAATGAAAATCAGGTTGGTGTCTTAACCCAACATTTGTTTGATGCATTTGAATTTTGGTTGACACCAAAAAAAAACAAAACAAAACAAAAAAAAACCTGACTCACAATTCTTTTTTTTTTTTTAAAACAAACCTCTTTAAATCTTGAATCTTAAAGATGTTTGTTTTAAAAATGAATTGTGAGTTGTGGATTGTATGTATGTATTGGTATTTCGTATTGTATGCAAGCCTTTTAACCTAAGAATTTAACCTGGAATTAACAATTGAAGAGGTTACAACTGACTTCAGCCACAGCCTTAGATTAAATCAACTGAAGATAAAAGATGATATTAATTACTAACCAGATTGACTTGATTTCTGTCAGATATCTACAGAAGTTCTCATTGAGAATTAACAGAGGTTTAGATGTTGATGATTTTCTGTTGAAAATGTTTAGTCTGAAATCACATATTTGTGATCAGTGATTGTTTTGCAGTTTTACTCCTGACTAAGGGGCTGTTTACCCGACACTGTTTTCAACTAAAAACTCTGTGTGTTTTGGCCATTTATTTAGATAATGATTGTGTTTTGGTGGCCTGAAAATGGACACTTTTGAAAATGATACCCTTATCTCCATGTAAACTGCAAAAACGCAAATCTGTGAAAATGATGATGGCATGCACGTGTGTATTACGTGTTTAGTCTATCCACCTTATTTTAAATAAGGTATTTTTCTGTGAATGTGCGAGACTTCCGATTTATTAGCAGCTATAGGCAAATAACGAGAAGAATATCAAAGTGCAGTAAACTGTAAAAATAAAGTGGATAGGCATGCGTGAGGTAAGTGCTCTATAAAAGAATGAATATATGCGCAGGTGCGTAGTCTTTCTTTACAAAGTGACATCGCCAACTAGTTGTCTGGCATGTATAATACAGCTTTTTTAGTCATTTGCGCGGATCCGTGTGAACGGGGATAGTTCTAGCGGTGGCAAAAATAGCAAGGGGAAATGTGGTCAGGTGAATATAAAGAAATTATATAATTTGAATGAATCCTAGATGACACCAGCCAGCTATACAATGATTGTTTTTTTCTCATGTAGACAATATCATCAGCTTCCCTTTCCACAACAAACACAGTCACAGCAGCCAAAGAACAACTAACGTTAACAAGTGTCAAACTGAACAAATAAAGCAAATACCGACCACCATAATGGTGACTGAAATTAAACAATGCTGTTTGTGGAGTTATTTTATCCAGGGGTTTTCAAACCTGACCTGGAGGACCCCGAACCCAGCACATTTTTTTTGTCTCCCTTATTTGACACACCCTCTTCGGGTCTTGCCATCTCTACTAATGAGCTGATGAAAGATTTAATTCATGTGATAAGATTTGGTACTGCATATTTATAAATTTATTGAACATATATGCCAGTGGTCTCAAACTCAGTTCTTGGAGGGTCATAGCCCTGCAGAGTTTAGCTTCAACCAGATCACACCTGCTTAAAAGTTTCTAGTAATCTTGAAGACCTTGATTAGCTGGATCAGGTGTTTGATTAGGGTTGGAACAAAACTGCGCAGAGCTGTGGCTCCCCAGGAATTGAGATCGAAAACACTGATACAAGTAGTACATACATAGCAATTTAGAAGGCACTATTTAACATTATGGGGCAGTTTCCCAGACAGGGTTTAAATTAAGACAGGATAGGCCTTAATCTAGAATATTTAATCATGTCTTAAAAAATGGCTTTCTGAAACACAGATTAAGTACTGATTACTAAAACCTGGACTATGGAGTCCTGAATTAAAAAACTACATTAATTTAAAACCAACTGTGCTATTCTGAATTAGCATGAGAGAGGTTGCCTAGAAAACAAGGAATGAACAAAGGAAAGCTTAAAATTGCATGGAACTGAAGCAAGTCCAAGGAAAATAATGGCAGCAGAAAAAGAAAAACCTTTACTAAACAAGAGACAGTTCGTTTAAAGCAAGCAAAATACATCAGCTGTGAAAAAAAGAACCGCATGGAAATCTGTTTGCAATGATTTCTATTTAAATAAATGAATGATATAAATAATCCTATGATTATTAATGCTTTTGTTTTGTCCAACAAACTAAACATTACTTTTATCTACAGAAGTTCTCATTGAGAATTAACAGAGGTTTAGATGTTGATGATTTTCTGTTGAAAATGTTTAGTTTGAAATCACATATTTGTGATTATTGATTTTCACAACAGCCCCTTAGTCAGGAGTACAATTGCAAAACTAAAACAGTGTTGGCAGTGTAGAATGATATTGGTTTGATCCAAAGCATTATCATAGTGGATGCTTCAGTATATAAAGAAAGTAATTCTTGTTAGCAGGTCCTCAACCCAAGCACAATCTCTACACTTCACCACAATGGTAATCTCCAAAAAACATATAAACTTTTACATAATAGGACATTAAACAGTAAGAAGTCTCTTCATATTCTCATCACATTCTCATCTCATCATTAACAGAAATCTGCTTTCTCTGTCATGGTTTTTCTCTCCTAAAAGGCCATGTTATTCTAGGACTATGCTTAACCTCTGTCCGGGAAATCCACCCCAAAATAATGTATGTTTTATATAATTAGTTATAAATGGCAAAAGCACACCTGCATGTATTAAACCATGCAACAGAAAACCAATTATAATGTTCTATCTTTATATAAATAGCATTTAAGTTAAGTACCTCAGCCTAACCACTACTCTTCAGCACTATGGTAACCCCAAAAACTCACACATACCAGAAATCATTTTAAACTCCAAAATAATAAAACATTAAACACTAATAGATCTCCCTCTATATTGATATTGAGCAAAAACCATTTTGAACCATTTTCTTCAGTGGGTGTGCAGGTGAAAGCTTTAGGTTGACTGCTGCATGGCTTCTCAAGCATCTTTCCAACCATAGACCTTCTTATGTAGCAAAAATATATGGGAATATGGACATATACTGCAAAATATAATGTGATATATTACGTAATACACATATGGGAAACCAGTGCTAATATTTTTCAATGTACTGCAATACATATATATATATATATATACACACATACATTGACCATGTATGGCTATATATTGATACAATGTTTAGACATGAAGACAAAATAGCATTAGATTTAAAATGCATAACAAATGATCAAATTGTGCAAATATATTGCACATACATTTTCCCACATGTGAATGTATGTACACACACATTCACAGAATGAGTTACAGCAGATTTCTAGTTCCCAACATACTTTGCTTCTGAATGTTAAAGGAAGGGTCAATGCTGAAATTAAGTGTCATTTCATGTGTTTAGCTCAATATTAATAAAGAGGGAGATCTGTTAGGGTTTAATGTTCTATTATTTTGAATTTAAAAGGGTTTCTGGTATGTCTGAGATTTTGGGGTTACCGTTGATGAGCTGAACAGCGTTCAGCACAATGGTACTAAAAAGGTGCCTGAGAGAACAGCAACCTTGCAGCAGTCAACCTGAAGCTTTTACTTGCACACCCACAGAAGCTTAGCATGGTTGAGCCTGGTCTATATTTGGATGGGAAACCTCCTGGTAGACTGGGTAGCTGTTAAAAGAGGTGTTAGAGAAGCCAGTTGGTCTGATCAACCTGTGGTTTGAGTGGGCCCTAACACCCCAGTACAGTTGCAATAAGCTGTATTGTATAAAGGGTGTCACCCTGGTGTAAAATAGCCCATACAGCACATCACATATCGCCCAATGCCCCAGTACAGTCACCATAAACTGTACTGAATAAAGGGTTAAAATAAACCCCAGAAAATAAGGGGTGTAACCCTGGGGCAAAAATAATCCCTACATTAGTTAGTTTCACATTACAAATGATATAGAAAAAAAGTGAACTGTCATTAATATCTCGTAACGAAACAAAGCCGACCAACATTGCAATCTCTTTAAAGAAATAGAACAATCGTTTCATTGAGATCTTGTAATGAAACAGAACTGACTAGCTTTGAAATATCGTAACCGAAGAAAACTGACAGTCACTGAAATCATGTAAAAGAACAAAACCGACTGTCATTGAAATCTCGCAAAGGAACAAAACCGACCATTCTTGAAATGTCGTATAAGAACAAAGAAACAAAACCTTCAATGAAATCTCGTAATGGAACCAAACCAACTGTCATTAAAATCTTGTTAAGGAACAAAACTGATCATTCTTGAAATCTCGTAAAAAAAAACACAAAATTGACAGTCATTGAAATCTTGTAAGGAAAAAAACCCTGATCATTGAAATATCATAATGGAACAAAACAGGCCGTCACTGTAATTTAGTAAAGGAACAAAATCGACTATCATTGAGATCTCATAACAAAACAAAACATACTGTCTTTGAAATCTCGTAACAGAAGAAAACTGACCTTCATTGAAATCTCATAACCAAACAAATCCAGCCGTCACTAAAATCTCATAAAGGAACGACATTGACATGGAGATCTCTTAAATATGAAATCACAATTATGTTGACTTCAAATGAAATAAACATGAGCGTTAAACTGTAGATGAATGACAAAAATAAAGTCAATCTGGTTAGTAATATGTGAAGCTGTAATGCAGCTTGTGGAATTGTTTTATCCTCCTCTGCTGAGATCTGGAGAGATTTAATGTCTTCTTTTATCTTCAGTTGATTTCATCTAAGACTGTGTCTGAAGTCAGTTGTAGCTCTTGTGTTTGTTTTTCTGCTTGTTAAAGGGTTAGTTCACCCAAAAATGAAAATTTTGTCATTAATTACTCACCCTCATGTCATTCCACACCCATAAGACCTTCATTCCGATGGCTCAGTGAGGCCTGCATTGCTAGCAAGATGATTAACACTTTCAAATACCCAAAACCTTTTTAAAGACATATTTACAACAGTTCATGTGACTACAGTGGTTCAACCTTAATGTTATAAAGTGACAAGAATACTTTTTGTGCACAAAAAAAAAGACAACTTAATTCAACTATATCTAGTGATGGGTGATTTCAAAACACTGCTACATGAAGCAATAAACGAGGCTGTTACGTCATAAGTGTTTTGAAATTTCAATGGTTCACCATTGGGGGACTTTGGCAGTTTGATACACACTCCACTGATTCGAAACAAAAGACTAATAAAGCTTCGAAGCTTCATGAAGTAGTTTTTTGAAATCGCCCATCACTAGATATTGTTGAATAAAGTCATTATTTTGATTTTTTTTTGGCACACAAAAAATATTCTCGTTGCTTCTTAACACTAAGGTTGAACCACTGTCAGATGAACCGTTTTAAATCTTTAGTAGCTTTCTGGGCATTGAAAACATTAATTATCTTGCTTGCAATACAGGCCTCACCAAGCCATCAGATTTTATCAAAAATATCTTAATTTGTGTTCTGAAGATGAACGAAGGTCTTACAGGTGTGGAACGACATGAGGGAGAGAAATGAATGACAGAATTTTCATTTTTGGATGAACTAACCCTTTAACCAGCTTGTTAATGCAAAGATGATTCTATAAATAATACATACAAATTTTGTGGCTCAAATAATTTCAATTCTGGTTTATTTCTCTGCTCTTGGCTGACATGTGGCATGGCCTGCATGTGGCTCAGATCTGGCAAACAGGAGCAGTCCGCCCAAGTGCCATCATTCCACACCACATGTGGCCCAGATCATCATAACATGCATGGCAGATGTGGGCCGGATCTGGGCTGGCACAAAGTTGCTATCTGGGCTTTGACTTTTTTTTTTTTTTTTTTTTACAGCCTGTTTAAGAATTTGGCTCTAATGTCATGTCTCAAAGCTCTTACTTGACACATAGGGTGGATTTAAAAAAAAAAAATAATAATTACTTAGCCAATATAAAGAAGAAATTATTTTACAAGTCCATAGCACAAATGACCAAAAAAGCCTATTTAGTGTAAACATGATGCATCGCTCCAGCAACAGTTAGGGTGAAAAATGAAACCTATATTGATTAATATTAATAGTGGTTTTAGAATAAAACAGCGGACATGGCAACACTACCTGTGATTGATATATGGTTTTGATCCAGAGATTCTATTTCAGAAGATGAGTAACAGCGCCCCCTACCGTATAACAGTGAAAACACAGCCTACATTTCAGTCAATGGAGAGGAAGTATTGAATCATGAATGAGG
This sequence comes from Chanodichthys erythropterus, assembly GCF_024489055.1. Taxonomy (NCBI): domain Eukaryota; kingdom Metazoa; phylum Chordata; class Actinopteri; order Cypriniformes; family Xenocyprididae; genus Chanodichthys; species Chanodichthys erythropterus. Next base: position 32,150,670 of record NC_090234.1, on the reverse strand, counting down.
AGAATTCAGTCTATGGGTAAGAAGTAGATTCTTATGTACACTACCAGTGGACTACACAAAAATTCACATTTAGAATTAGTAATGTTACATCCATCCAATGTCTTTAGGCAATGTTGCCATGTATGTTTTGAGTGTTTTTGTGCAGGAGAAGGTGTGGCCTGCGCAGAGGTTCTGATTGGTCTGGGCCCTATTGGCTGATTCCTGCTATGATGATATAAGGGCCAACCCAAACACCTTATGGAGGCCAACTTTTTGCCATTTTGTTTGTTGCTCCGTTTTGATTTCTCCTGTGTTCGTGTGTGCTTTGTAGAATTTGTTTTTGTTCCGTTCGAGTTATAATTTTCAGCATTGCTTTTGCCTTCAGTTACCTTATGTAAATATTATTTGTAAATATTCTAAGGGAAGTAGGGAGTGACGCCATTTCTTTTTGCATACATCTTTATTCTATGTTTTGAGTTAAGGGAGTTAGGGAATTTAGAGGGTACTTTAGTTATTTTTGTTTGTTATTTTGGCCTGGTCCACTCCTGAATTTAATCCCTTTGTTGGTTTATTTTTATTATATTGTATTAATAAATTTACCTTTGTTGAAAATGTATCATCGAGTGAGCACACATTAATTTATGTTATGGCTGGCCCTAGACGGTCGTAACAGTAACATAGCCTATCTGTTTTCTTTACAAATCAATATTTTCAATCATTGTATATTTATTAAGTATTTAATAGACTACTCAATCAAAAGACAACTACAAGCCAAGTATACCCCGCTAGAAATTTTATGTTCCCAGAACATTCTCAGAATGTCCCCACTGGTGTTAAGGACGTTGTCTAGTAATGTTCCCAGTACGTTCAGAGACGGTCACGATGTGAAGTTCTTTTAAGGTTTGGGGGACGTTATTTGGCAGACCTTCAGGGAAAATTCAGGATGTTCTCTGAACGTTTAGGGAACCATATTTTATTTGGAAATGTTCTCAGAACATCCCTGCTGACCTTGTCAAAAAATAATTGAAAATTAGAGATAAATTGACAAATAAAAGTGGCTCTTCAAACAATTTTCTCTTTAAGTGTCTTGCAAAAAAAAAAAAAAAAGCTCTTTACAGGTAATTCCTGGATTATTATGAAACCTTTTCTTTAAAATGCTAATCTCTTGCCGTAAGCCATTAGCTGACAACACCACATGCATGAGCTAACATAATTGCTGTATCAGTGCATCAACAACTACACAGTTACGGTCTTTAAATAAAGCAACATGCAGCAGAACATCAGTGTTTCTGGATCATCACTGACTGAAGCACAGGTTCTACTCTCCAGCACAATGGTAACCTCACAAATCTCAGATAAGAGATACACAACATTAAACACTAACAGATCTCTAGATCTCTGCATCTTCACTTATTACAAACCACTCTGACTGTTGAGGCAATGTTGAGGTGTTGGCGTTTTATTAAAAATAACAAAATTTAAAGTCACCATTATGGAGGTAAGCGCTTGTAGTTGGGCTCCTAACCCTTGACATTTAAAAAAAAAAAAAAATTGCAATTGTTGTAATTGTGTGTTTCTAAAGCACAAGTGTTACAAAAAAAATTGTGGAAAAAAAATCTGATCAAATGGATTTGATTGCTCACTGTTGATGATTTAATAATGATACAAGTGGCCTTATTCAGTCATCTCTAACTATTGATTTTTTTCCTCATGTTGTTATAGTCCTATTATAATGCATAAAATCCTGTCCTGCTTTGATGGTTTGAAAGTTATCATCATTGTGCAGAAATTATTCAGACAGCTTCATGTAGATTCACACAGACATCAAAATTCTGCGTATGAACCTCAACAATGGTGACAAAATTTTCAGATAAACAGATTAACTCAGAACATCACAAAACAAGCTACTAAAGTCAAAAAAGATTTTTGTTGGAGGGAGGGTCTAGCTAGCCTGTTTTGTTTGACAACAAACAAAACAGAGGAAGAGGAGGGAGGGTCTAGCTAGCCTCTGTTTTGTTTGACAACAAACAAAACAGAGGAAGAGGAGGGAGGGTCTAGCTAGCCTCTGTTTTGTTTGACAACACTTCGAACATTAACAAGAAGTTACTCCGCCCAGGATGACTTAGAGCACCTTTAATACACTCAGAGTTTAGTCTCTGTAGAGCAGTGGTTCTCAACCGGTGGGGCGGATGGGAGGAAAAAAAACAAAACTGAAAAAAATAAATAAATAAAAATAAATAATTTTGCAAAAAAATGTTATCACTAAATTACTGTCATAAAAAGTTATAGTTTTGTATATACATAACACCTGAATAAAAATTAAAATGTGTTTGGACTGATTAAAAAAAAAGTTTTGAACAAATTTGTTTGGTTTGTCGATAATGAGCGCAAATGCAAGTGATAAGCGGTTTTATTAAGCGAGTCATTGAGTCGTTCATTCACGATTCGTTCAAACAGCCGATACATCAAGAATGAGACAGATGTTTGTGAATGGGTCATTGAGACTTTGACTCAAACGATTTGTTCAAAACACTGAAAACACGAAACATTTTCGCTGCTAAAATAGACCAAAAATCTAAAATGTAAGTCTAAAATGTAAGTGACTTAATATTATTAACTTGTTTGTTGAACTGTCATATCAGTGTCACATTTTCAATCGTGAGGTGATGGTCAATTAAGTGATAGTCAATTGTCAGCTCTCTTGGTCGTCAGGTCGTGTGATGCATGTTGCTGAACTGTATTCAAATGTTATAAATATAAAAACACCACATTTTGAAATTTAACTGCAGTATGTCAATATAGTTTATTTGTGTGTGCTGCGTTCATAGACTTTAGAAAACCACGCTCATTTGTTTGATTTCTCCTCAAGAAGCTGCGCAAGCCTCAAAAGATTAAGGTCCTTGCACCTGACTGAGTCCGAAACTGTCGTATTCGTTTTTTTCATATTCGTCATTTGGTGGATCAATTGTCAAAAACCCCTCAAAATATTTGCTACGGATGCGAAAAATGCAGAAAATCGAACCAAACGTATAAAACGTCAGGTCGTATTTAGTTATATATAGCCTACACATACATACACACAGGCAGGGCCGGCGATTGCTATAGGCCAGCACTTCTCAAAGTCCGGACTCCGGTCCGGATCCGGACCCGGAGGGAATTGAATCCGGACCCGCCTCCATTTCGTATTTCAACAGCAGTAACTGTGTGTAAGGGATTAAAAATCTGGATTTCTTACTTTGAAAAACGCATGTCAAAATCATTTGTTTAGTGTTTTATGTCTTTTTGGAGATGGTCCGAAATTAAAGCGAAGGCGAGATATTTAAAGTTTTCCTCCGTGATTCGGTTGCCATGACATCCAGTGAGCATATACTTTTGATGTAATTGGATATGAGTCGCGCGACGCAGCGAGCGTTTGAATGGGTGTGGAGCAGTGGTTCTCAGCCTGCGGCCCGTCACAAATGTAAATGCTGCCCGCGATATGCTGACCACAATAATAATAATAATAAACAAAAAAGCATACAATTTATTTTTGTTTTAAAATTTAAATTAAAGTGAATTAAATAAATATAAATGAGCTATAATGCTTTATTTGTCATATAAAATAATTTTGGTGAGCATTTATTATTTTCAGACATCAAGCAACGTAGGCTAATGACTCAATCACTCAGTTAACGAAACAAACACAAGTGCGCGCTTTGGAAGAATTCAAACAGTAGTTAGGCTAATTTTGTAAATTTAAGCCTCAAAATGGTCAAATTTGTTATTAAAGGAGAAAAGCTAAATGTGGAAGATAAAATGACACGACACAAGAAGAGTCGCAGCATCAGCAGCAAAGGTAAGAAGAATGGAAGAATCAGTTTGCTGTTAGGCCTAATGAGCGAGATGGGCAGCCTTCCTGTTTGCTCTGTAGTAAAGTACTTGACAAGCAAAACCTACAATTTCAGAAGACTGAACTGTGAATTCGATGTGTTTGTTTGATGTATTTTAAATCAGTAAAATAACCGCATCAGCCCAACTCTGCGCGCGCTCGCGGATTCGATGCTGCGCGAGGGATTACGACGTGACAGAATGCTTGATATCGTCAGAGATTGTAATTAGCCTACAGTGCGCTCAATGTTGTTTGTAAAAAGAGCTGAGTAACATTTGCTTATTAAGGCGTTTATGTGATTGTTTGGTGACTATTGCGATGCTGTTGAAAAGAGTCATAAAGTCATACAGAATTAAATAGCAACTTAAAGTGATACAGTTTGTGTGTTCATTGAGCATTACTGATTATTATTGTAAAGCTAATGTCAGTAAGTTAGTTTTTATTTGTTATTTATTGTGTGCAACATCTTAGTATAATAATAGTATTATCTGCTAATACCATAACATTAAATCTGATTGGTTTGCATTGGTGACGTCATATGCAAATTATATGCGGACCGTGAGACCTGCACTTGGACCATTGTGCGGACCACTGGGAAAAAAGTTTGAGAACCACTGCTATAGGCGAACTAGGCGGTTGCCTAGGGCGACAAATATGTTGGGGGCGCGGGCGCCCTCTAGGGTCGCCGTTACGTTACGTTAGGTGCGCAGTTGTTGAAGAAAATGAAGCGGTCTAATAAACCCTCCGGTGCACAGGGACGAAAACGGAGAAAGATAAAAGGAAAACCCAGTATAGAGGTAAATCTTCTCATCTCAGCCATTAAGGTGTTAAATGAAATAAATGTGCTTAGTATTGTGCATCATCACCTTGAACTAGCGGTTAAACGGATTGTTGTTGATCCGTGATCCGTTCGGATCAAGCCCCACGGTTCGGGACGCATGTGATTCACGGATCATTTGCAAGTATCACCGCAATAGAGTGAACAGGTTATAATTTGAACGTGTTTTGTTTTGCTATTTCACACATTAAATAGATATAAAACTATTCCAGCGCTAGAAGAGGAAAAAGAGGATTTAATTCGGTATCGCACGCAGGTGTTATCGGTACGCGCAGACGCGCATACAAGGCTCGCGCGCACAGAGAGCTAGAAAGAGAGAGAGGCGCGTTCCAGATAGCTCTTAAACCCTAAATTAATTTTTCTTTCGCGTCCTCAATGCACTTGGATGGTCACATACACGCATTATGTCAGTCAAAATAATAAAATAATAAAGTATTCTCAAAGACATTCGGTTATGTCTTAATTGAACGAGGTGAGAATTCGGAATCGGATGTGTATCTATCGGATGTGCGCGTGCATGGAGTCTTACTCTTAAAGTGACAGCAACATGTTGTCTGTCATGTCAAACAACAAAACACAGCTTTAACAAAGATTAATCTATATTACATTACATTTACACAGTGAACAGTTTCATTTTATATTTAAGTTAGAACTCATATTTTATTTGTAACTTTATGTTGCATTTATCTATGCTTGTAGTTGGTGTATAGTATTTGTCCTTTGGGGGGAGGGGGGCTAGGGCAATCTCGCCTAGGGCAACCAAAGGGCTAGAGCCGGCCCTGCACACAGGGTGCGATTTGTAGGAGGGGATGGGGGGAATTTCCCCCCTTCTGGTCCCTCCCTCTGCTGAAATATTTGTATCCCCCCATTAATACAAATTAACATTATATTGTTAAAAAACAATTAAAATGTCTACTTGTTTTTTTTTTTTTTTTTTTTTTTTTCAAATTCATAATCGTTTCTTTTGGCGGTTCTTTATGGCAAGCTTTATGCGTGAGCTTGAGTGCTATAGTATAAATGCTAATTAAAATAGTTAAAAAATTAAAAATTAAAAAAAATCGTGTCGTATATCACCTCGTCCGTGCGATTTTCAGATAAACTCACTCGTGACGTGCGTAGACATACGATCTTCCGACCATCAGAATTCGCACCGTGTACGCCCGCCTGTGCTCGTGGCGCGCACTCAAGAATTGCATGCGCAAATGCGCCGGCGCGCGCTGCATAATTACTTTATTATAGCTTATAAAGCGCAAAAGAAACTACGAGCAATGATGGTCGTTGTTCTGTTGTAAGTGAAGTCATGAAATTGCCAAACATGCGATTAAAGCTGCCTCAAAACTGCATGCATGTATTTGTTGACATGGATTTAAAGCTATTGTTATCCAGTTTGTTGACCTTAAAACGTCTTAAAATGCACATATGTACACCAGGGAAATCTAAATTTTCCCCCGTACCCCCCTAGCAAACTACATTTTCTGACTTTGGTAATTTTGAAACCCTGCGTACGGCCCAGCTTAAATTCTATATAATAAAATCTGAGGTAAGCGTGTATGCACTGTGATCAAAAATAAATGGGGCCAAACGCGATTGAATGTAAAGGTTTGTGTCTCGTTATTCTATTAATAACTACCGATTGATTTTGCATTTCTATCAGAAATTAAGCATTATTAATGTCATTTTAGTGGTGCAAATATGTAATACTTCTCAAGGTTAAATCAAAAGATTTATAAAAAAAAAAAAAAAAAAAAAAAAAAAAAAGTTTCTGTAACAGCTGCCAAAAAATAGAATATATCACTGTGGTTTTTAACCAAAAAAAAACAAAAAACTGTTTTTTTCACAAATCGCACCCTGTATAAATATAAACGAATAAACTAGTCAGAATATAGGCTGCAGTTAAAGCTTTCCTTTAGTTTTTGTGAAATGCTCACACGCACTGGGGCCCCAAATGCAATGAACCAGCTAAGGGGGGCCCAGCTTGCAAAAGGTTGAGAACCCCTGCTGTAGAGGATCAAGAATCAAGAGCCCATATAAAGCAAACGCTCACCTCCATAACGGTGACTTCAAACTTTATTATTTTTTTTATAAAACACCCACGCAGAAGGCGAAGTTCTCGTGACCTTGTGTGACGGTCTTGCCTGGGTGGTCTTTCTGCCGAGATGCACAATCGAGAACATGTAGAAATAAGGGAAACAGCATGGAGAATTAAATGACTTCCACAGCATGTCTCACTATCTCTGCTGTTAATTTAAAACTATACTTTTTTAATCTTTTTAAATCAATTAAATCTTTATGATTTGTGATCGTATAGTGTATAAAATGTTGCAATTTGACAACTTCAATAGACATTTAAATGAATTGATCACAAACAAATGAAAAACTTAATTCAATTAAGTTCAATCGGGAGGTAAACATCCCCACCTAGCGGCAAACATATACAATTCCATTTGAACAATTAATTAATAAATATACTAAACACATCAAAACACCACATCTTACAACATACTTGCACAATGGAAAACACGTAGAAATATGGGAAACAGCATGGATAATTAAATGACTTCTACAAAGACAATGCACAAATTAATTACGAATGGCCCTCGTAATACAAACTAAAAATAACTCAACATAAAACAACACATTCGACGCCAAACACATATCAACAGTTCTACAAGTAGTTCATTGCAGGATAAATCTACAATAAAAGCAGTTATGTGTTCTTAATCATTTTAACGAATAATTCTCCGGCTGCTGAAAACGTGCGACTTACCCACAGCATGTCTCATTATCTCCGCTGTGCTGTGGGCGTCCTTATTTCACGTGCTAAATGCCATTACGCAGCAGACAGATGGCGCTGTCCCCATTTATGCATCAATTTAACACTTTCACACACAGTTACTCTTGCGCAACTTTGCCTAAAAGTTCTCTAAAGGTGACGGCAATTCTGAACCTTTACAGAACATTAGGGACAAAAACGTCCTCTTTTAGTAATGAAAGTGCTGCGATTTAATGTTTCTTATATGACTTTAGGGGGACATTCGAATTTGGTTAATTTTATGGTCACATAAGAACGTTACAAAGAGGATATTTGGGACATTAACAGAACGTTCCCACATGGTCCTCTGTTGGTCATTTAATAACGATCCCGATATGAGTTTAGGGGGACGTTCTGTTTTGGTTATTTTATGGTCGCGCGAGAACGTAACAAAGATGACATTTGGGAAGTAAACAGAACGTCCTACAGTCCCCTAAACATTCCCAGAACGTCCTGAACGTTCCCCAAACCTTAAAAGAACTCCACATCGTGACCGTCTGTGAACGTACTGGGAACGTTATTAGACAACGTCCTTAACACCAGAGGGGATGTTCTGATAATGTTCTGGGAGTGTAAAATTTCTGGCGGTGTAACCTGTCACCTAACGTTCCCACAACGTTCAGAGACGGTCACGATGTAGAGTTCTTTTAAAGTTTGGGGGACGTTATTTAGTGGACCTTCAGGGAACATTCAGGACGTTCTGGGGATGTTTAGGAGACTATTACTATATGACGTTCTGTTAACTTCCCAAATGTCCTCTTTGTCGCGCGACCATAAAATAAGTAGAACGTCCCCTAAACTCATATCGGGAACGTTATTGAATGACCAACAGAGGACCATTTGGGAACGTTCTTTTAATGTCCCAAATGTCCTCTTTGTAACGTTCTTTTTTGACCATAAAATAAACAAAATGGAACGTCCCCCTAAGAAACCTTAAACTGCAGCACTTTCATTTCCAAAAGAGGACGTTTTAGGAACATCCCGAATGTTCTGTAAAGGTTCAGAATCTTCGTCTCCTTATAGGAACCTTATAGGAAACGTTGCGCAAGGACACGAGAACAAGTAGGCTATATGCCTACTTAAGTGCAATTTTAAGTATCTGAGAAGTACATAAAAAGTTGAATGAAAGTACACTTTATTATTATTTTTTTTTTAGTTTAGTATATCATATAATAAGAAGTATATCAATAGCAATTAAAGTCATTATTAGTGGAGAACAGTGGTGTAGTCCTAAAAAAAGAAGTGGTGTACTATAGAATTAATTCATACTTTAATTCATATAATTTCCCTCAGCACTTGCTTGTAAAGGTTGTAAAACCGCTCACTTCTTTCCGTCATTTTTTTTAAACGAAACAAACCTATGCTGCATGCCTGTCTGCCTGAAACTGTTGCTTACTTTCATAATTTTAATGGTGAGAAAAATATTAAACTGTGACATATAACCGTCAGAAATTGCATCATGGTTTATATGATGTTTTATATTATTTAAGCATCTGTAAGCTTATCAGTTTGACAGAATTTTCTACTTCAATGTGCCATAAGAAGTCAAACATTTTTCTTTTTTATCATAGCATTTGTTATGAAAAGTAGCAGTCTGAAACAATAGCTACATGTCACAGTTGTAATATAAATCTATAGTGAAAATATATTCCCTCAATAGATTGTAAATTCTACAAGTTGACCACAATTAATAAAATAAAATTTGATAAATTCTAGTATGGGTGGGTCATGAATATAGTTTGAAAAGCTTTCTAATAAAAGTTGACGCAAAATGTTTTTTCCTCTTTTCATCAGTCGTTTGTTCATCAGTCTAGATCTTGTTTGACTTTCTCTATAGCCTTTCAAAGTGTTTAACTCTCAAAATAATTCAAATGGATAGCATTTTATCATCAGTGTCACAATAGGAATGGCTCGTGGAAATCTTATCACACTTTTGGAGCCTTATAAGATTCAGAGTAGGCCTATACGATTCACGCGCCACCCTATGCGCGCCACTGATGCATTAAAGGTGCCCTAGAATTAAAAATTGAATTTACCTTGGCAAAGTTGATTAACAAGAGTTCAGTACATGGAAAAGACATACAGTGAGTTTCAAACTCCATTGTTTCCTCCCTCTTATTCTAAGAACAGGTGAATCTCAACATAACACTGACTGTTACGTAACAGTGGGTGTACGCCCCCAATATTTGCATATGCCAGCCCATGTTCAAGCATTAGACAAGGGCAGAACGTATGGATGTGCACAGCAGAATCATCAGACTAGGTAAGCAAGCAAGGACAATAGCGAAAATGATGGAGCAATAAAAACTGACATCATCCATGATAACATGATATCATGATATTTTTAGTGATATTTGTAAATTGTCTTTCTAAATGTTTCGTTAGCATGTTGCTAATGTAGGCTACTGTTGGTTAAAGTTACCATCGTTTAGTACTGTATTCACGGAGACAAGAGCAGTCGCTATTTTCATTTTTAAACACTTGCAGTCTGTATAATTCATAAACACAACTTCATTCTTTATAAATCTCTCCAACAGTGTGAAATGTTAGCTTTAGCCACAGAGCACTATCAAACTCGTTCAGAATCAAATATAAACACCCAAATAAATACTATACTCACATGACCCGAAGCATGCATGCAGCATACATGACTAACATCTTGTAAAGATCCATTTGAGGGTTATATTAGCTGTGTGAACTTTGTAAATGCACTGTATTATAGAGTTGCAAGCTTGATGGGCAGGGAGCATGAGATTTAAAGGGCCAGCAGCCCCTGAATCAGTGCATAGTTAATGATGCCCCAAAATAGGCAGTTAAAAAAATTAATTAAAAAAAATCTATGGGGTATTTTGAGCTGAAACTTCACAGACACATTCAGGGGACACCTTAGACTTATATTACATCTTGTAAAAAAACGTTCAATGGCACCTTTAAATAAACCAGGCTTCAGTTTCGCTGATAATTGGTCTTTTCAGTTTGTAAGGGAACTTAGCGCTTAAAAGCTCCGAATGCATGATATATATTTAACTAAATAATATTCTTATTCGCTCACCACCATATTTCGTACGGCGTGTCCTCTGCAGTGAGAGAACTGCGCTCAATGCGCCTCTCAAACACACGGCTTTAATCTGAGTTCTCTCACTGCAGCGCGAACACGCACCGTCGAGCCTGCTTTTTTAGTCGATGATGGGCGGGAAAAGGTAGAATGATCGAAGTGCTAATGCACCAATTACAACAAAGAATAGCAAGTTTACACAACAGCATTGGACACACAGTTAAAGGGGAAGCTAACATGACAATAGATTATGGACTTTCGAAGCAAAAAAAAAAGTGGGTATACGCAAAAACTGATCCTTAGAAGTTGTAATACGCAAACAGCCCTGGGCAAAAAGTAAGTATACGGCATATGCGTGCGTATCGCCCGACTACACCACTGGTGGAGATAATATTTGTTGATGTCAATATTTAAACACAAAATGTTTAACGAGCAAGCTTACTTGGATAAACGCCCTTGTTGAAATTGTCATTAGGCTATATATATATATATATATATATAGGCTATATATTTTTACTGCGAGGTGAAAATGGGCTTCCACAGTTGTAAACTTATGAAAGATGTAAGATGAATTTAGATTTTATTCTATAACATCCACTCTCTGCACCATCCTCTCTGATGTCCACTGTTTCCCAACCCTGTCCATGGAGGCACACCAACACTGCACATTTTGCATGTCCCCTTTGTCTGTCGCACCCATTTCAGGTCTTGGAGTCACTAATGAGCTGATGAACTGAATCAGGTGTGTTTGATTAGAGAGACATGCAAAATGTGCAGTGTTGGTGTGCCTCCAGGAATAGGGTTGCTAACTTGGGAAACACTGGTCTAGTTCACTTGTTCATGGTAGCACAGCGACATCTAGTGTCACAAAGAACAGGGTACCCGCGGGGTCTTAAAAGCATTGAAAAAGTCTTAAATTTGATAATCTAAAATTAAGGCCTTAATAGCCTTGAATTTGGTATACAAAGTCTTGGATTTCGTTACAAAGGTCTTTTTTTTTTTTTTTAACTTTTCCTAGGATTAAGTTCATACCGTAACAAAATGAACTGTTACTAGTGTAGGCTAATTAAAAATTCATGCAGCGTAATGTTGAGTGCACCTCGCGCTCCACGTCATACTGAAACGAGTATCCGGTACGGATAAAGCACTTCTGCCGAGTACGAGTATTATACGAGTAATACGAGTCAATATCTGTGCTCGGATTGAATGAAAATCATCATTGGGTAGCTGATTGTGTCCGCGTTCTGTGATAGTCTAGTCCAGTGGTCTCAAACTGCCGGCCCGCGGGCCATTTACGGCCCGCAACTGATCTCAAAAATAAAACATAATCCGGCCCGTTAAATTATTATTATTATTATAATTATTATTCTCTAGTACGCGTCACATACGCGGCCACGCCGGCATTCTCCTCCTTTCCAATGCGCTTTCGCTCCCGTGGCGTCTGTCGTTGCTATGCAACCTGGAGCCGCGCTCTCAACCGCGTTGCTTCTATTATGAGCGCGCTTGCCTAAATTACAGTAAAAGCACTCGACTTTAAGTCACGAGCGTCGTTTTAAATCACCGAAACGCGTCCGATGCTACTATGTCAAGAAACAGAAGAGTGTACAAATATATTCAAGGGTTGTATTTCTTCTGTACAGTGTTGTTCAGTGCAAGATTTTAATTTTATTTAAGCTAGCATGAAGTAAAGGAAAACAGCCTACTTCCACTAAATGTTAAAAACTAATAACAATGAGAGATTTTTATTTTTTGGCAAAATAAAGTTGATATATATAGCTTCAGTTTTTTTGTTTATTTCTGACCCCTCCCTGGCATCTATGAGTATTGCTGGTTTTGTTCCTAAATCTTTATTCCATGCACCTTGTTGGATGTGAGAAGTTGCACCAGACTATTGCAATTAATAGTATTATATTAGTATATTAGTAGTATTACATCAATTACATTAGTAGTATTACATCAATTACATCATAGTATTAGCCTATACAATTATATTACACTCTGTAACAATGAGAGAGACACTGCTGTTTACATTTAGTAGGCCTATGGTAAATAAAATATTTATAGTATAGGTATAAAAATATATGCCGAATTAATTATTTTCTAGGGTTCAAAATTTATACAGATTTGACATTTTCCCCTCATACTTCTGTCAGAATGGGTACGAAGTTGGCATTGAATTTCATTTAAAATGGTATTAAAAAGGTCTTAAAAAGCCTTGAATTTCATTTGGAGGATCCTGGGGGTACCCTGAAGAAACATCACAATATTATTATTATTGTTCCAAAGGTCTAGTTCAGTGTTTCTCAACCAGGGGTCCGTGGACCCCTAGTGGTCCTTGACATAAAGCCAGGGGGTCCTTATAAAATATCTGAATATGAATTTTTGTATATATTGACATTTGACATGTTCCCATAAAAAAAGTTAATATATGTATAATATAACTGACTATATGACTAAATATACGACAAATCAACTAACGTAGTAGTAAATTATAGTCTATTACATTTGGTCGTCACAAAGTCATTAATGATACCAATGAGTCAATTTTATTCTGGGGTCCTTGAAGATGGTTCCAAATATGATGGGGGTCCATTACTCAAAAAAGGTTGAGAATCACTGGTCTAATTGTTCAGTTCCTTAAAGGGAAGTTCACACACAAAAAATGTAAAATTCTGTCATAATTTACACACCCTCATGTCGATCCAAACCTGTAAAACGTCGTCACACAAATGAAGATATATATATGCATTTTTTAATGAAACGAAATCTGAGAAATTTCTGTCCCTCCATTGACAGTCAAGCAACCACCACTTTGATGCTTCAAAAAGTTCATAAAGAGATCATAATACTAATCCGTTTGAATTAAGCGGTTTAGTCCAAATTTTCTAAAAAGACATTATTTAATTTAGGCTTTTATTCATATAATTAAAAAGACAATTTTCATCTTTGGTGAACTAACCCTTTAAAGTGAACATAAAAGACCTGACTTGAAAACTCTGGATTCGGCATTCACACTTGTGTCCATTGTGGGGACATGATGAAGAAACAAGTGGCAAAAAAATCTACTCCAAGTGAATTTGAGTTTTTGTCTGCTGTCTCTAAATGATTTTCATACATACCCACAACTTTTGTATTTACTGATGAAAGCAAACTTCTAGCTCAGTTTAACAAATATAGGTTACCTGGGAACATTTATGAGTAACTGGACTGCTGAAAAAGGTCAAATCAACAATGTCTATATGAATGCTAAAACACATTTCACTTGACAGGATGTTAACAATAGATCCTTAGACAGCTTGTTAAAATTATAGCATTGCGGTTGACTAGATAATATGTAGCTATTCACAACAAAGATGGCTCTGGTTTAAACGGTAGGATCAACATTATATTTAGGACAGGGACTAAAAAACAAACTAAAAAGAAATATGCTTAGCCTAAATTGTTCATTGACATAACAATGACAATCAGCATGTGACAAATGAAAGAGCTGCTTAACTATTCATCAGAATCAGATTATTAATTTGCCCTCTTGCTCCTTTATGTCTCACAGTGCACTTCAGACAAATCTAGACAATCCATTTTAATGCAATTCAACTATCCAAAAAGATTTTATATTTTTATATCCACAGTGGAAATTATGGTGATTACAGTAATAAAACATTTGCACATGCAGAGGTGTACACAAAAATGATTGTAAACTACATACACTAATAAATAAATATATACATATGGTACAGTTTTAATACATGAAATATTCCATATTTATATTTACATACAGATATATAGGTTACGACTCTAAAGACGACAACAAATTCCAGTTTGAAAGTGACTAGGAATCTACCACAAATCATAACATTTTCTTGATGAACATATTATGTAAGAAATACCCAACATGTTTGTCCAACATGAAGTATTATACAGTTAGGAACTTGGCACAAAATGTCCTGATTTTGATTTGATTTAAGTCTTAGGCCAGAAAACAGTGCCACTATCCATAACACCAAAGATCAAAACACAGAAATGTATATTTGAAAGGGGAAACCTTGTTTATTTTAAAAAATTTGCCCAAAGAATTTTTTTCTGGCTCCTCCAAAGGATTTGATTTACATTGACACAATGAAACAAAGCATTGACTGTTCGCGACTCTTTGAACATTTCAAAACTTTTGAGCTTTGCAACAAATTTGACTCGCTGTGAAACGGATCAGAATCGTTAATATTTTTTACATTAAACTTTCAGTTGAAAAACCTCTTGTGCTTGTACAACCAGGATCTTCAGTAAAATAAATTGGTGATAATTCCCCTTTAGAAATGTAACACTGATGAGTAAAATTTGAAACAAACTTATTTGTGACTCATAATGGGTTATGGCATAGATCGTTGTGCTTAAAGGGATAGTTCGCCCAAATATAAAAATTTTGTCATCATAGTAGGCAAAATAAATACTATTGTAGTCAATGAAGGGTGAGATCTGTTTGGTTACTGACATACTTCCAAATATCTTCCTTTGTGTTCAGCAGAACAAATAAACTCATACAGTTTTGGAACAACTTGAGGGTGAGTAAATGATGACAGAATTTTCATTTTTGGGTGAACTATCCCTTTAACTAATTTCTTACAAACTGAATGGGGTGGGTTTGTATGATTAGATAGGACAGAACTGATAATACACAATGAGAAAATATATGATGTAGAAATAATATATAACAATTGTCCTGTATCATTAAATACAAAATAAATCATTATCCTTATTGGAAAACATCACTAGAGCAGTATAAAAAAAGGCATGACAGGTTTATTTTTTGTTTTTGCTACATTAGCAAAGGAATTTCAAGCTTGGACAAAAACACGATCAAGAGCAAGGTTTATAAACGTGTTAGGCAGCATTAATGGGCACACGGACGATAAAAAATAAATTAAATGTAAAAATACCTTATTCACAATTTAATTACCACACAAAAAAGAGGCAAACTAAAATCACAATTTATTCATCACACAGGAAAAGGCTGTTTTCTTCTTGCAATATATTACCCCTTTTTCCAAACATATAAGAATGGTAAAAATCAAGCAATCCAACAGGCTGAAAATGATCATGTATGTTTGGCTATCATGCCACTATAATGACACTGACAATTCCTACTCCCTAACTGATGTTTCCGGCCTTACCACAATCTCATTGAAGTCCAATATGATGCTCATTTATGTTACAGTCAATTGAAAAAACATACATGCCTCACAAACATAGATATGATAATATCTACTTGCAAAAAGCAGAACTTCATCCGTGATGCCTCAGTCCGATGCTTATCACAGTACGTAATTAGCATTTGCTCTTTGCAAAAAGTAACATACATAGCAGCACAAACACACAATCACACCAGTCAACACTAGGTAATCGGATACATACAATACAGGTATACAATTTTTTTTCTTTTCTTTTTTTTCCTCTTCTGTGCTTGGCAGTAACAAATATTGTATCAAAATACATCCATTATGTAAAATGCCATTTATAAACTGTGAAAAAGTGAAAAAGAATTTCAAACAAAATAGTACTAGTCCAAAATTTACAAGCGTAGAAAACCATATGGACAAAAGCAACTGAATCCATCAGACGGAGGTCTCAGACTGTAGCTGTAGTACAAACTTGTGAGATTTGGGGTGGACGTACTCCTCACTGAGTTTGAGGTGAGGGATAGCTTTGCTGGTGACCACTAAGCTGAAGTCAGACGATTTGAGCTGGAACTCAGAGCCGTGATGGAGGGGACTGGTGACAGACGCTTCGCTGACCAGCGTCCACTGCCGGGTCTGCCAGCACTCTCTCCCGTACTGCAGCGTGGGCCCAGCCATCAGGTAGCTCTCGAGAAATGCCTAACAGGGAACAACAGCATCGTATCTGTTCAGTCATATCTGCTAGTATTGTATAGTGAGCTGATTAGAATTTGTGAGTAATATTTTTAAAATTGATTCGACACCTGTCCAGTAAAAAAAAAAAATTGAGCAAATAATTCAATACTGAGACAGAGAGATTTATAGTAATATGGAGTGCAGACAGATCAGTTTAATTGAGAAAGAAATGACCAATCACAATTCAGCATGCAAATGTAATATGACATCATCGCTAATGTACACACAGCAACTATGGTAAATAGCGGTTGACGTTTCAGACATTTACTTGAGAAATTCTGAGTGAAAATCGAAAAAACAGAAAAAAAAATTACATATACATATATATATATATATATATATATATATATATATATATATATATATATATATATATATATTATACACTGCCCTCCAAAAGTTTGGAAACACCCTAGAAAAGTGGGGTTTTGGACAATATTGGCATGAATCCTTTTTAATTTGTGATAATTTTGCACTGATAAAGGACAACACAAACTATGAAAACATATTTTATTACATAAACAGTTTATACATAGAATAAACTTAAATTTTCGATTCATCAAAATATCCACCATTAGCAGCTATCTGATCTAAACTGGGTTCTAATTGGTTCATTGTATTCTAAACTTAATTGGCAATCAAGCTGTTTAAGCTATTAAGCTGTGCTGACCCAAAAATCTTTTACAAACCTGGGCCAAGTTTAAACCAGTAACCAGGCATCACAGCTGACAAAGGGGCATGTCTGACTTTGACATTTATATATTGCCATTATTATGTAATCAAAATGAAAATTATTATTGCTGGTCTTCAATGATAATGTCAAGTTACTTTAATGTATTCGCACCAAAAAATGATAACGATTTATGCTAATATTGTCCGAAACCACACTTTGCCAGGGGTGTTTCCAAACTTTTTGGAGGGCAGTGTATATATATATATATACACACTTAAGTTCTCATTTCAGAGTTGTTTGAGTAAATGATTCATTATAGACCGTGTGGACAGATCAGTTGTTGTCATGATTCATTATAATGAATCTGTTCAAATGAGTCATTAGGTCGCGAATCGGACATTAGCGGAAGTTGATGCGTTGCGTGCGAATCGCGACTGTTATTAGAATATCGCAAAAGATTTGTCAATACAGAAAACAATTCACCACTTGATAGGATTTTCTTTTTGTTTACTGAAAGTGTGATTTACGTCAGCTGCACGTGCAGGGCGCCTGTCAGAGAAGATGAGGTGACGTTCTTTTGAGCACTATTCACACCCAGCGGTTATTCAGAAAACATTCTCCGAATGCACCTCCTGAAACATGGATTCGGTCTTATGAACTTTTAGCATTGTGTCAGTTGATTTAGATTATTATGTGTGAGGTAGAGAGAGTGCAAAGACGGTGCTTACTTTGAAGACTGAGAGAGGCTCCAGGTTCAAAGGTCAATACAGAATGGATTCATCTGCGTTATTTTTTCTCAGATTAATTAATTGAAATTAACGCATTATTTTGACAGCCCTAATATATATATAATTCAGAAAATCTATGTAAAATTAAAAAAAAAAAAAAAAAAATCAAAAAAATTTTCTAAAAAAGTTGTTACACACACTAAATTATTTAATTGAGATTTTTTTGTGTTGAAAACAAACATGCACATATAACAACACAGGGCTAGTAAAAGTTCACAAATTGCTAAATATACAGTAGCTTGTGATTTTTTGTTAAAATGAGTGTTGTTCTGAAGATAAACAGCCAACAGCTCAGTTATTTGCATACTACTGCTCTCATGAAATATAATTGAATTTTATTCTAAATGTTATTCCTAATTAGAGGCTTCTGAAAATATTTAGTTTATATGTGAGGTTAAGCATGTTGACCAGGGACGTGCACAGACATTTTGGGGGGCAGGGGCTCAAGTGGAAAAAAGGGCACTTCTCATAATTATTTATTTAAAAAATAACGAACCCTTAAATATATTAAGACAACTTTGACTTCACTTACACTCATCCAATTGTTTTATACTCCACAGATTTCTACAAAATAATCAGTTCACACAGAGACCATGGTCTTCTTTAGTATTCACTCGGTTTATCACAAGAGAAATCAACAACTATTTTCAAGTAGCTATATATATTTAGAATAAATGACTGCACCAAGGAGAGGGACATAGTTTCACTAATAATTTATTTTGCACAAATCAATAAATCGTTTTAATTTTTTGGTGTTATTGGAATACTTCTTTCATGAAGTGGACAATTTTAAGATTTTACAATTTTAAGGTCCATTTTTGCTGCCATGTCTTTCACTCTAATGGAAAGAAAACTTAACCCTAACCCTACACATTTAGATGGAGTTTGTTTTAAGCCTACTACCCTCCGTCTGTTTGCATCTGTAGATTTCTTCTAAATTAACCAAAATAAGCTAATCTGCATATTTAAACACATCAAAAAAAAAAAATTCCTGAACTGTTAATACATTATATGTTATAACAAATGCCTGCAGAGGGCGCCAAAAGCCTGCTGATTTTTGTTGTTAGACAGCACAGCACGATCAAATCCACGATCAAAGCCAACCATGATTAAAAAAATATATATTTTTAGTTAAATAATAATATTCGCCCACTTCTTTGTGATAGAAATGCTACAGCCACTGTAATTTCTTCAACAAGAATATGTGGACATCAAACATGCAAAGACAGAGCGAGAGTTTTTTTTTTTATTGATGTATTATCCTGTGTAAGCTTAGATTTAAGAATAGCATTATGTAGCTGATGCTGTATTATGATTTTTAAATAGTTTTAATACACCATGCATCCTTACAAAACTGTCTAATAATGTGGTTCATGGATGTGCGTCCATGGAGTGCTCCTCTTTTTAGTATTGACAGCCCAACCTATCGGTCAAGTGTTTACCATGGTTCAAAACGCAATGCATAGCACAATACAATAATTTAAATTATAATATGACATATATTTCATTAGTATCAAATCAGGCAGATGTGTTGATTGTGGTCAATCTATTAATGCAGCGTTAAATGTATAAACAGCCCTTAAATAGACAAAACTTTCAGGTTTGTGAACATAGGCTAGCCTACCTGAAAGAAATGCACGGGATGAATCCATCTAGGGCTTTTTTCTTTTTCGCTTCTTATCGCCAGACAGCAGTTGGATTTTCGCGGAAATAGTTTGTCACAAGTTTTCAGCCAGCAGCAAACTCGAGGTGGGGTGGGGTGGGGTGGGGTGTGGCGCGCGTGAGTGCGTGCGGGGAATGGCGTGTCGCGGAGTGAGGGCATCTGAACTCGACAAAGCCGACCTGATATAGTATTTTTTTATTTGTTTTATACAGTAAATATATTTGTTTGACAGGGGAAGCTGTGCGCAAACAGGAATATATATTCATTTATTTAAAAAAAAAAAAAAAAACACCCCAGAAAAAAGGGCACTTTCTCCCCAGGAAGAAAAAGGGCAGGTGCTCAAGCCCCTTTTTTGTCTATGTGTGCACGTGCCTGATGTTGACGTTATAAATTATGAAGTCATGCCCATTTACAGAAGTGAATGACTTAAAATCAATAAAGCCCTCTCGCTTTTATAGATTGTGTGCAAGTGCTCCTGTTACAGTTGCTTGAATCATATATTTGAAGACATTTTTTGGTGGTGTCAAATAGGAGAAGTCTAGATTCATGTCACACACACACTGTTTCTCACTCTTGTGTCAGAAAGCATGTCTGTGTGTCTCACCTTTGGGGTCATGTTGTTTGTAATGCAGAACGCCAGGTGGGCCTGAATGCTGTCCATGCTGTGGCAGTGCTGCTGGCGGGTGGTGCGCAGGTATTTCTGCAGTGCTCGAGCCATGGAGGGGAAGATGGCCTGCGCTGCCTCACGTGGATCCATCTCATCTCCCGGCGGCTTCTTTTTCTCCTCCTCCTGCAGCCGTCTAACATGTGTGAATGCCTCCTCTACGGCCACCACCAGCCTAGAAAACATTGCATATTAAGTTGCAGTAGTTTCAATAAAACCACTCTATTTTAAATGTTTAAATAATATATGTGATATCTACTGTATATCACAATGTAAAGGGATAGTTCACGCAAAAATGAAAATTCTGTCATCATTTACTTACTCTCAAGTTGTTCCAAACCTGTGTAAATTTATTTGTTCTGCTGAACACAAAGGAAGATATTTGGCAGAATGTTTGTAACCAAGCAAATCTCGCCCCCCATTTGACATTTGAAAAAAACACTACGGCAGTCAATGGTCGAGAGGCGAGATCTGTGAAAGGGCGGGATCTGTTTGGTTACAAACATTCTTTCAAATATGTGTTCAGCAGAACAAAGAAATGTATACAGGTTTGGAACAACTTGAGGGGGAGTAAATGATGACAGCACTTTTATTTTTGCGTGAACTATCCCTTTAACATATTTATGTTCTGGTATCACTTTCATACTTGTTGTTCCACAAACTCTTGTCACTCAATTGATTCTCTTACCGTGCTTTGCGCTTTCGGACTCTTCTATCATGCTCAGCTTCCTCGTAGTACAGCTCATTGTGGCTGGTGTCTCTCTGTCGGGCTGCAGCTGCTATTTTAGCCCGAGACTGAGCGGTTGCAGCATCGCTACCAGCACCTGGAAAGACAAAGATCAGCATTATCAGAGAGAACAGATGCAAGCAGAATTCAATATACTATAACACTACTAAAAACCATCTTGACATCTTGTGTTCAATATCACAAGAAAAACAATTATCTTTCACAAACTGACCCATTGCCAAGTCTGTCAAGCTTTTATACATTATTACCAAAAGATCTACTGCGGGTGTCATGCAAATTCCTATCAAACTTGGACCACAAGGCAATTGTAATGCCTGATCAAAAATACATGCCACATCATCCTGTGGCAGATCATCATATAAATGTGTAATTTAACTGCCATAATAATTAAAAAGCACTTTCATGAGGATAATATAGTATGTGTTTAAAATAGTCTGAATATTATAACACAATATTGATGAATGAAACAAAAACCAAGATGCCAGCAATGCTTTAGGTTTATTCAATTCACCAATCTAATCACTAATTAATTAATTAATTAATTTTTTACATCCAGTCATCATTCAGTTTGTTTCCCATCAGGCTAAGACAGGTCATATACACTACCATAAAAAAACTTTGGGGTCAGTATGAAATTAAGAAATACTTTTATTCAGCAAGGACACATTAAATAGATCAAAATTGACAGTCAAGACATTTATAATGTTACGAAATATTTCAGTTTTAAATAAACACTGTTCTTTCAATTCATTGAAGAATAAAACATATCATGGTTTACACAAAACGATTAAACAACACAACTGTTTATAAAAAAATAATAATACGTTTCTTGAGCAGCATATCAGAATGATCAATTCAATCAATTACATTTCAAAACATATTAAAATAGAAAATTATTTTAAATTGAAATAATATTAAACAAAATTACGTTTTTTTTTTTGTTTTTTTTTACTGTTTCTATTCAAAAACATCTTAAAAAACGACCCCAAACTTTTGAACGGTATTGTATATGTACTGCAAAATGCCCATTGGCAGTCAAGTATATCATTATGTGGAATCATATTAGCTGAGTGTGCATAGTAATGTGGTGAACAGAATAATTTATGCATATTTATCCATATTCAGGTCACAGATATGATTAATAATGCATGACAAGGGCAGCATGACTCTCCTCTGTAGCAAAGCAGGTCTGTGATCTGTACTATAACTCTCTGAATCACCTCCAGAAATCACATATACTAAATCTGCTCGAGTTGATTTTTGTGAATAACATGACAAAGACAAAAAAAAAAAAAAAAAAAGTACATACAAACACATAACACCAAGGAGGACCATTATAAGAAATAAGATACTAAAATAATTTTACCCACAGACAAAAACAAGTTAAGTGTATTCAGAAGGCTTTCAAACCTGGAAAAAAGGAGATGTGGATTTTTTTTCCGGGGGAGAATCTTTTTCTTAGTGATGCATTATTAATACTCTGACAATCCGTGCAAAGCACAAAAAGAGCTACGCACTGCTGTTTTTTCATATACGTGCACACTCGCACTCATCATACGCACACATTCCTGGCCTGGTTGGATAGCCACAGGCATGAAGGAAGGCTTGAGTGCTTAAGGGGGTATCTTGATCCCAAGTATGCATCTCTGGATCGTGGTGTGTGTATTTCTTGTGCTGACAGCACATCATAAATGTCAAATAGAGAGACTGAAAGAGGGAGAGAAACTGGGTGTGTTTGAGATCTAGGGTAATTATTTACATTTTTTTTATTTTTCATATTTTTACAGCATAGTAAGTGCAGAAATGAGTGTCTTCATGGCATGTAGAAGGATTTCTCGATGCATTTCGCAATCGTTTTTGGATGAGTCTGTGACCTTGTGCTCGGTGTACAATGACTGCATGCACAAGCAAATAACCAAGACATGTGGAGCACGTGACAATTCGTTGTCTCTGTGAAAGGATTTTTGAATGCATTACACAGTCCAAACTTACAATCGAAAAGATAGCTTTTCAGTTTGGCTTTAAACTCTGCAGAAAGAAAAACAATCACAGAAGATTTATTAGATGTTGGTGGTGACTGAGTAACATGGCCAAGTTGCTGCATTAGAAGTGTGCATGAGTGTTTTTTTTTTTTTTTAATAAGTTCAAGAAAATATTATTGCTCAGAGGTTGCTCTTTCACAGCTCAGCGGACAAGAGTTAATGTAACCAATTGTAGGATGTGACCCCTTTAACTGTGGTCTGTCCCAACTTAGTATCAACTTTGTCTCAGATGTTTCTATTAATATTTCTCATGAGGGATACAAATAGATACAAATTAGACAATTGTTGATATAAGCAGTGAAGAGCAAGGTGGGTCATATACAAAAATAATTTTCTTAAAATATTAAAAATATTCACTGTAAAAAAAAATATTCAAAATATATTTTAGATATAATGCTCTGTTATATGTATAAGTAATTCAGTAACTACATTAGGTAATATGAAATAACAATGAACAATACTTCTACAGCATTTATTAATCTTAGTTCATGTTAATTTCTACATTTACTAAAACGTTGTGTCTGTTAACAAGTTAATGCACTATGAACTAATATGAACATTTTAACTAACATTAACAAAGCATAATAAATACTGTAAAAATCTACTGCTCATTGTTAGTTCATTAGTTAATACATTAATGTTAATAAATGAGACCTTATTATAAGGTTTACCAGTAATTCTTATACATATTGATATAAAAAGGCAAGAAAGGTTAATGTAATATGTATTATGAATGTAATATGAATGTATTATGATCCAATGCATGCTTTTAAAATGACTTTTTAAATAAAATGCATTAATCAAAAGTTATTAGCACTGAGGTTTACCTATTATGGCTTTACATTTAATGTGGATAGCATTGCTTAGATAATTCGATGTTGGAAGAAAATGAGAATGTTTCATATTGAAATAACAGACTTTTGATTTGCTCTTTGTTTTTTCTAAAACACTAAAGGAGTCATGTTGCATTACTAGAGTCTTTTACTCCAAACAATAATCTGTGAAGCAGGAGACATAGTCTCTTATTGCTATCTAGGAGAAACTTTTGATAATTGTGTATCTCAAATTTCATTACTAAGCATTTCAAAATGAATCATTCAGAATTTCTTGGTCAAGAGAACAATAAACAATAAGTCAGAAAACGGACAGTGATTTTACACAGATTAAACTCACCATCCACATTATAGACTTTCAGCCCAGCCAGATGTTTAGCTGCCCTGGACTTAGCAGCCGTCAGTAGGGCAGGGTTGTGAACTGAGAAATCCTTATAATAGTGTTCAAGAATTACCAGGGCTGCCCGCTGAATGCTAGAGAGAGAGAGAGAGAGAGAGAGACAGTTGATCGGTCTGAACATTGTAAAAAATCTTGTCATCTTCACTGGTAATAGGGATTTGGGTGTCTCTTAAAACACAGGAACAGACAATTCCATCATATATTTCATTAAACAGACGTCATATACTAATAGATTTCACTCTGCTTTGTGTGTGTGTGCTGCCACTTGACTCTGCAGTAGCGCTGGATCAAAAATGTCCAATGAAACAATGAGAGCAAGAACAAAGGAAAGCGTTGGGCAGGAGAGCGGAAGGGAGAGAGGAAGTAACGCAGGGCAAAGTAGGGAGTGTCTGTAATGGGGTGATTAATGGACCTTTTTCCCTCGGCCCAACCTCAACTCATTATTAATGCATTAAACAGTGCACACACAATTTTGTGTATATAGACAAGCACATATAATATCTAGGACTGTAGTCAACCAAAGAAATGCTTAGTCGACCAAAGTCCTGTCCTGCGCAACGATCAGTCGACTAAAAAAAAAAAAAAAAAGACGCAATGTCTTTTTTGATTGAACATTTATTAAACAATTATCATAGAGCATTTATAAAACAACAACGAAAAACATCAATAATACATAAAACTATAATAATAATACAATTATTTGAAAATTAGGTTATTTTTTAAACTGCAAAGTGAGGAGTTCTGTCCTAGGTCTATAGTGACAATCGTGCACCTGACCACACCACACGCTACAAAAAAATATAACTGCTAAAACTGCCAAATAATGAAAAATCCTAAACAAAAGCTCTCGATTATACAGGTTGTATATATTCTTCTTTACTTTCAAAACTCTGGGTTAACTTTTGTCCAACCGATCTAGCCGTTTTAAAACAAACACAAACAAACCCAAAATAGACTTAAAAAACACTAATAATAATAGGCTGTATAGTAGGAAGGCCTATAGATTTATTTTCGTTTTGTTCCATTATATAGGCTATTTTCAAACGCGTCAAGTGTACAAATAAATTGAGTCAAAATCTATTGAGTCAGCATAATAAAGCCGTAAAGGCTACTTACAGATCTGCAGGCCTAGTCCACCTTTTTTATGTTGTGGGCCAAAAACACTAACATGTCCACATTCTTGGGTAAAAGACAGCTCCTCGACTTGTTAACAATAAATCCTGCTTTGGAAAATATGCGCTCTGCAGGAGTGGAGGTTGCAGGGATGTAGCGTTCTAACTGAATGAATACAGCAAAACTACCTATATTCCTTACTGAGCGCGAAGCAGCAGTGCAGCCAGCCACAGGAGCGGTTCCCGAGTGTTCATGTGGTGCGCTAAACTGTGGCGCCGTTATAAAATAGCCTAAATTAAAGCATTTAAAGTTTGGTATAAAACATAGGCTAATTATATTTAGAATACAGTTATATATAACTGCTAATAAAGGAACAAATATCAAGGAGTAAATCAATGAAAATTTCTTTATTGGTAAAAAAAAAAAAAAAAAAAATTTGCAACTGGTCGACCAATGAGAATGTCAGTCGACCAAAACGGCATGTCGACTAAATGACTAAAGATGACAGCCCTAATAATATCTAAGTAATAAAGCAGCTCAGCCATAAAATCAATGCAATTACAGAGGCAAAAGATTATTATTTTTTTTTTTTACATGTTAATATACAGTTAGTTTGCAGATTTGATGCATAGTTCTTGGAAGAAAAAAACATTTTCACTGCAAAAGGTTCCTTAGATTTGCTTAATTGCTTCTAGGTTCTTGGACACATGTACATAGATGGTTTTCTTTGCCTTTTAACTAAAGACCATGTAACAGACAGCGGTCCTAACCCAAATGGCACCCTAAACCCTCACGGTCTTGCTCTGAGTCCGCACTTTCGATACGTAATGCCGCTTTAACTGCAGGGTAGAAGTCCTCTGCATAGCTCGCAGACTTGCGGGCTCAGCTGAAGTGCGCATCGAGGGCTCGCGAGCACCCTTCTGAAAGCTAAAATGACGAATGGGACACTCTACAGTCTTGTGGACTTAACGGACATGCACACAGTCCACAGGACCAAAAGTGCACATGAAGTGTGCCATTTGGGAAAGGGCTAGCATATTGTAGTTCAGGGGTGCCCAATCCTGTTCCTACCTATCTGCTCAGTTCAGAACCAACCCTGATCCAACACACCTGTCTGTAATTATCAAGAGTTTCTGAAGATCTTAATTAGCTGGTTCAGTTGTGTTAGATCAGGGTTGGAGCTGAAGGTAGGTAGGTAGATCTTGGGCACCTCTATTGTAGTTGATTTATTCAATGTTTGGTCATCATAATCAGCTGGCACCTGAGTTGTCCTAGGTTGTAGTGGTGAGTCTCTCCATCAGTGGAGCGGACGACACAGAGAGAAAAGCAGGGCTGAAGATGCCGGATCTCCAGCAGAACCACTGCCAGGTAATGGATGAACAGCAGAGCATCCACCAATGACACTGCAAACTGCACTATGCCTTGGTAGTTCTCTTCCTGTCAAGCACAGAGAGTAAAGCAATAAATCAAGGGGGTCAAAATGACCTGCACTGAATTTGATGAATTTACTGAATTTATCCTATTTTATCTATATTTTCTGTGTAAATAAATAGCTAAATGATTTGATTATACACAACTGCTTAAATGCTTCAAAATAATTCATTTGTTCACTTCTACATATACAATAAAAATACAGATCATTTTTTCCCTGAACCTATAAATAAATATAGACCAATAAATATTTAAACACTGCTGAGGCTCACATACAATATTTATGAGGAACATGCAATTTCAAACAATTACATGATTTTAGTGAACAAACATTCTAAAATATTCCCATTGAACCCTATTGATGATGATAATATTAAGTATCATTAGAAAAATCATTAGCCTAAATGTAAGTTACAATTGAAGTGTGTAATTTCAGCACCAATAGCATCATCAAATGGAATTGCAAAAACAATGATCCACGGTCACAGGTTTACATATGTATTTTTGGTTTTGAACGTGGCTCATCCAATCAAGATATTATAGCTGAAACTAACCATTTTATTAAAAAAGACTTTACACAAGCACAATTCCACAGATCTCAACATGTTTCTCTTCATGGTTCCCACACACATTTGCCCATACCTGTGAGTCCAAGATGCGCACTCCAAAGAACAGCCAATAGGAGAGAAGCAGGAGGAGTGTGAGCAACCCCAGCAGGGCGCGGAACACCGCTATCCGGGGCAGGGAGGCTCGCGTTGGTCGCACAAACAGCGCCCAGCCAGCCAGCAGTAGAATGAGGAGCTTGAAAGCCAGTGAGAGAAACAGGCCCTCGCAGGCAGTACCACAAGCCTGCAGGCGCTCTTGCCACAGCACCTGGGGTAGCACCAGGAAGGACAGGGGGGTGACTAGGACCAGCAGGCCGAGGAGGAGGGTGAGGGCCAAAGGAAGGAAGCGTATACAGTTCAGTTTCTCTACTGGTCCTTCCGTCTCCTTCCCGAAGCCAGCCAAATCCTCTTGAGACAAGCTGTGGTCTGATGTTCCAGTGACCGCTGTGGTGGTCTCGCCCCAGTTGTCATCCTATCAAGAGGTGGGAGAGGAACAGCAATGTATCAAGCACATAAAAAATTCAACATACTCCTAAAAGCCCCATTATGTCAGAGACCCAGCACTCAAACCCAGCACTCAGGATCGATAATACAGAAAAATACAGATTTACAGCTTTTGATTTGCTCCCCTTCCCCCTCCCTGTTGGTAAGGTGGCAAATCTGCTTCACAGCTAATTCAGAAAGACAGTACGGAAGTACCTAGGTCTCCCACATCAGCATATATTAATGACAAATACCCAAAACTCACATACATCTGCATATAAATGAGCTTGAGAAATGAGAGACACACTAACAACAAATGAGTACTTTCTCAGCAGGACGTCTGAGCTAATGCCACTAGAATGTGAAGTGCAGTGCAGATTAGAATTCCATTAAAGATTGTTCTGCACTAAGGACAGTAATTCATCTGCAAGTATTTATATATTTATTTATATATTTGTTTGCTTATTTATGCATCTATTTGTATGAATAGAGGCTGTATTTTGTATGGTAATGTAGTTTAGCCAATTTAATTTGAATTGAGAAAGTTTTCACTTCATGTAAATGACAGCAATAATATTATCATAATAATAACAGACATAAAATACAGCCACATGCAGCAATTATTGACCCAACTATTGACTATTTACTGAGCTCAACACAGTGTTTGCAGAAAAATGCTAATGCAACTTTGCAATATGACCGAGTCTAACCTTGCAAAACCTGGTATTTTTGGACTCCAGCCAAAAAAAAACAAACAGATTCTTAGAGAAATAAAGAATAAGACAACTAATGAACAGGGAGTATGCAGTATGCACATTTGCGACAAAAGAAAAATGGAGGGATAACTGGTAAGTGAGAAGAATAGTGACAAGTAAAAAGTGAGTTGTTTATGCCTGATTGTGTTTTAAGAGTAAAAGAAAAGAAAATAAAATAAATTTCCGTTCCGTTCTACACAGTTTAGAGCTTGCGGCAACCCTTGTGCAAAAATAACTTTACGGGTGATCATCAGAAGTGAGGAAACGGCAGATGGAAAAGGTTAAAGAAGCATATTGTGTTGTAAAAGGTTGTGGAAACATAAACACAGATGCACATAGGCTTTTTTATTTAAAAAAATGGAGCCCACTGGATGAGGTCTCAGGGTCAACATCCAAATGAGTTTTGGGGGAAGTTGTGGCCTAATGGTTAGAGAGTCGTACTTGTAACTTGAAGGTCGCAAGTTAGAGTCTCAGTACTGGCAGGAAAGTGAATGAACAGCGCTCTCTTCCACTCTCACCCACAACTGAGGTGGCTTGAGCAAGGCACTTAACCCCCAATTGCTCCCCGGGCGCCACAGCAAAAAATGACTACCTACTGCTCGAGGTGTGTGTTCATGGTGTGTGTGTGTGTGTGTGCACTTGGATGGGTGAAATGCAGAGCACAAACTCAAAGTATGGGACACCATACTTGGCTACATGTCATATCACAAAATTATATTAAGTTAAAATTAAAATGATCTAGCACCAGAGTCAACTACTGCTGTAAAATACAGCTGTAAAACACATTTACACTTAAATTTGTGAGCACTTAAGTATTAACATAGCATCTGTAAAGCTGTTTTACTTTACAATTTTCCACCTCCCGTCTGATCCCTAAAATTAAATTGTTTATGCTACTGTAACTTTACATTTTTCAAAAACAACATTTGAAATGACTGGCTCTCCACTTGTAAAATAAAATATTAAACAAAAAAATAAAAACAATGACTACTACTGGTTTGCATCCTTAAATAGTTGTCTCTTTGCAAAGGTTCACACAATAACCCGGGCTGAACTGAGCTATACAAATTATTACAGTTCCCCTATTATGCTTTTTTTAAGATTCCTAGCCAGAACGTAAAAAAAAATCTGTTAAATTTACGGTAAAATAACGTATTTCATTAACTGATATAATGTTAATTTACCAACCTAATGAAGTACTACTATCTGTTTTGTACCTTTATAATACACTGACAGTCACCAAACACAGTGGTGATAAGAGTCACATGATGAATCAAAGTTCATCACAAGCTGAGAAGGACAACACTTACATATAGAAGGTGCACACAGTGTCATTCACACACACACTAAATACCATCATGGTAACATGCATGAAATTGTAAAAATGTTTAACAACATTATATGTAACATAAAACCCTAATGTACATAACTGATTAGAAAAAAATGAGAAAAACTAAGAAGAAACAGAGTTATTTTAACGAAAATATATCAAATGTGAAGTGTCACGCAGGGAATTGTGGGAATGTCAATTTACGTTTTTTCACTGTAAATTTTACAACGAATTGTTATTTTTCACTTTCGAAAACTTAACGGTATTTTACCGTAAAATTACATTAAATGTACTGTTAGATCTATTACAGTTATTCACCGTATATAGTACGGAAACTTTCTGTAAACCAATTGACAGTTTTTCACCGCAGCATTTTTACTGTTAAAATCACGGTCATTTTTTACAGTGGTCTGTTTGGTCTACTGCTTACAGCACGTGTCAGAAACAAAACACCCATTACATATATGAATTTCAGCTCCAAAGGCTAACAGTAACGATTGCAACATTTTTTTCCTTATCAATTCCAAATATACTTGTGCTAGAACTTAAAGGGTTTGTTCACCCAAAAATGAAAAATTCTGTTATTAATTACTCACCCTCATGTCGTTCTACACCCATAAGACCTTTGTTCATCTTCGGAACACAAATTAAGATATTTTTGATCAAATCTGATGGCTCAGTGAGGCCTGCATTACCAGCAATAACGATCCCTGTTTCAATGCCCAGAAATCTACTAAAGTCATATTTAAACAGTTCATGTGACTACAGTGGTTCAACATTAATATTATAAAGTGACGAGAATACTTTTTGTGCACCAAAAATAACAAAATAGCAATTTATTCCACAATATCTAGTGATGTGCGATTTCAAAACACTGCTTCATGAAGCTACAAGCTTTACAAATCTTTTGTTTCGAATCAGTGGTCACAAAAATCTTTTTTTAAAATAAGGTCTTTGTTAATTGAAAAAGTCTTACAAGTTAATTCTTTGTGAACAGAGGGCAGGCTATTGTACAGGACTGTGGTCTGATCTGTTCCATTTTGCCTACAGTCCACATTGCTGAATGTGCTTCCCCCACTGAGAGAGACAAAAGAAGCACACAACACAGCTAACAGTGTGTGTGTGTGTGTGTGTGTGTGCGTATGTGCGCATGTGTTCTGTTTGACTCGTGTACAGCTCATTTCCCTGTCACAGAGCCACAATCTGAACTGTACCACAGAAAGAAAAGCAGGAAGAGAGGGAGTGGTAAACAAGTGTGAGAAACTCCTGCACCTCTCTCCTCTCCACCCTCCATCCTTTTCCTCTCATTTTTTTCCAAAATAAACCTGCATAGGCATTTTGCTCAGATTTACAACTCCAAATCAAAAGGAACATGAAGGAGACAGGCACTATTATAGAATCACAGACACTATGAGTACAATGATTTGAAATTATATGCAGTAGTACTTAAGCAAGTCTCAGATACTGCATTTTTCTTGATTCTAAAATAAACTGTATTGAACCCGGGACATTGTAGTTGACTTTGAAAGGGCCTTTGACAGGTAAGATTTATGTATGTCATTATGACCCTGGGCTAGTAACTATGAGAGGCAAGATGAATCAAAATCAAGCAGTCTTTTGATTCAAGCACAAGTGAATCTGGGGTGAAGGGGGAGGGACTAAAATAGACATCTGTCATCGGTGATGAGACTTTTAAAAAAGGCCAATAGAGTGCTGCAGAGATAAAGTATTTTCGTAGGCCACAGCCCAGAAACGAGTTAGTATTTTAGCACTTCTGGTTCCATCGGCCTGAAGTCAATGGGTTTTTTGAATGGGTTTTTGACTAAAAGCCTGAAATAAGGTCTGTGGATAGCACATTTTCCCGTTTTGTTCTATAAAATACATCATACCCCCTTGTGATTTTTATAAAGCTTTTACTTGTCTAAGTCTAAAAGACAGGTAAAGCTCACAGGAAAACTCATCTACTCGCTATTCCACTTTTATAGCTTCATTGTGTTTAGATTCAGCTTGAAAACTAT
The DNA here is from genome assembly GCF_024489055.1 of Chanodichthys erythropterus. Taxonomy (NCBI): domain Eukaryota; kingdom Metazoa; phylum Chordata; class Actinopteri; order Cypriniformes; family Xenocyprididae; genus Chanodichthys; species Chanodichthys erythropterus. Next base: position 32,118,669 of record NC_090234.1, on the reverse strand, counting down.
TCAATCTCAAATTTTCCGGGAACATGTTTTCAAAAATAAAGAATGAAAGAGTTGTTGGAAGCTTATTGGTGGTGATGTCTGGTTGTGCTTAACTTTTTACTTCTGGCAATTGTATTTAGACTTTAAAAATCATATTGGGTTTTTGTTGAGGGAACCCTGGTGATTCTAACTTCTGGGTTGGTCAACAAAAATATGTCATCACTGCAGGAGTCAAAATTGACTTAATAATTAATTTAATTTTTGAAGCATTGAAAAGGCTTGAAGACCAAAACAAAGGTTGAAGCAATGGATACATCTATGAGGTCTTTTATTATTCATCAAATCAAATTACAGAGCCAGAGCTATCCTTTTATAAATAAAAATGACACTAGCAAGAACGACACAATCAAACAAGGGCACAACAAGCAAACATAAACATGACCCTTTCTTAGTGCGCTAGTTATGACTTACATGCTTGCTATTCCAAGTCATTCTGTTCACTAACGTCTAAAGTTTCCTCACTGGAGACAACATTCCAGAGGCCCAGGCTGAATGACAGGAAGACGAAAGAAGATCAGAGCCAACATGATGAAATTACACAGGGAAGAATAGATCTGACAGCCGTTCACGGGCATGGCATTAACCTGTTAGCAGTGCCAGGGGCTTTCCTCGGTTTACTAGGATATTTTTATCAAATTAACTGGTGAATATTTGCTCCTTTATATATCAAATATCTGCCGTTGTGATTTAAATTATCTATGAAAAGATTAAACCAACCTGATGTTCAACGATTCTGAAATGGTGCTATTGGCATATGAAGATCTGGCAGATGCATGTTTGTTTCCATACACACAACAGTTCAAAATTTGTGGTTGGTAAGATTTTTATTTATTTATTTTAAAAGAAGTCTCTTATGCTCACCAAGGCTGCATTTATTTGATAAAAAATACAATTAAAACAGTAATATTGTGAAATATTTGTACAATTTAAATAATTGTTTTCTATTTTAATATTTAATATTGTTTTAAAATGTAAATTATTTCTGTGATGGCAAAGTTAAATTTTCAGCAGCCATTACTTCAGTTTTTAGTGTCACATGGTCCTTCAGAAATCCTTCTAATATGCTAATTTTGTGCCCAAGAAAAATGTGTTATTATTAACAATTTAATTAGCAATTTAATTATTAAAAATAACAAGTCTTTACTGTCACTTTTGATCAATTTAAAGCATCCTTTCTGAATAAAAGTATTCATTTCAATCTAAAGAGATAGAACTTTGATCTTAATATATATATATATATATATATATATATATATATATATATATATATATATATATATATATATATATTAAAGCTTATATATATATTTTTTATATATATATATATATATATATATATATATTAATATATATTAAAGCTTATATATATATATATATTTTTTATATATATATTAAAGCTATATATATATATATATATATATATATATATATATATATATATATATATATATATATATATATATATATATATATATATTAATATATATTAAAGCTTATATATATATATATATTTTTTATATATATATTAAAGCTTATATATATATATATATATATATATATATATATATATATATATATATATATATAAAATGCACAAAAATTTCAGAACTATGTCTGTTCAATCAGTATTCTTCCATAGCTTAAAGTCCTCTCAAGAGAAATGTATAGTATTTAAAGACAAACACACACACACACACACACACACACACACACACACACACACACACACACACACACACACACACACTTGCACAAATGAATGTAGACAGACATGAGGACCTATAAAAACTTTGTGTGCCATTTGCCCCTGAGGGGGAGCCAAGTAGGTCACAATAACTGAGACCCTGTAGGAAGTACAAAGTGACGTCCCTTCATTCTGAGATGTGTGTCACTCCGATTTAACATATCTGCCAACACAAACACATACCCTCTCATTACACACACACACACTTTGTTTCTACCCGATTCTCTCATTCCCCTTTTCATTGTTTCTCTAATAAATATTCCAGTACAATCACTTAAGAGCAGCTATACCAGTACGTATGAGGAAACCACTTTTCTGTATAAAGCTTCAGCTCTTTCATCCAGTTAGTGTGAAAACGCAATGCGAGCCTGTTATTGCAATTAAGCTGCAGCACCGCTTGCATGCTGTTTATGCATGCGGTGTGAAGCGCAACCGCATCTGTGGCTTGCTCTAACAATGAGCAATAGAAGGCAAGCAGAAAAAAAAGCACAAATGTGAAGCTTGTAATTTTGATAAAGAACTATATTCATGAATAATATTTTTTAGCTGAGCTGTAAAGTTGTCTTTTTGATGTGAGACGACTCTTCTTCAAAGTTTAAATTCTGAATATTCCTTTAATTTAATCTGGCATTACACTGAGAACTTCACACATGAATTACGCTGACAGGACAGAACATTCGATAAAAAAATGCATTTTTCTGTTTTCTGGAGCATGTCACGGTCTGAAATCCCTGTTATCCTCTTTAACTATGGCCAGTGTTTCCCAAGGTAGAGCTCAGAGTTCAAAATGACAGATGCACCCCACGTTTGACATCACATACAATCTCATCATATATATTCTGCACAAATGCATATGCAAGATATGCATGTGTGGCTATATAATAGAAGCCTCTTATGATCACCAAAGCTGCATTTATTTGATCAAAAATACAGTAAAAACAGTAATATTGTGAAATATTATTACAATTTTAAATAAGGGTCTATTTTAATATATTTAAAAATATTTAAAAATAATTTAATCCTGTATCACATGATCCTTCAGAAATTATTCTAATATGCTGATTTGCTGCTCAAGAAACATTTTTTAAATACTGTCAATGTTAAATCATCTGCATATTTATTTATTTGTGGAAGTCATTATGATACATTTCTCCAGGATTCTTTGATGATAAGTAAGCAATAAGGTACGAGAAGCTGTGCTGTATCGTGAATAAGTCACGGCTGAAGGGCGTTGTTAGGCACGACGCGAAGCAGAGTGCCTGCAACCCCTTCAGCCATGACTCATTCACGATACAGCACTAGCCTCTCGTACCTTATTGCTTTTACACTGCGTTTCAAATTATTATACAAGTGACATATCAGTAAGATTTCAGTACAATAAACATTCAAATTTTAGTTTTTCTAAGAAAATTTTTGTTTGTTTACTTATCCATGTCTTTTTAGATAACTGGTATCAATCTCAAATAATTTGCCAGATCTATGGAAACCCTACTTAGAGGTTGTTCCACATTATTAAGCAAGTCACAGTTCTCATGCAATATGGAGAGGAAGAAAGATCTTTCTGAAGATGAAAAGCATGAAATGGTGCAATGTTGTGCAAAAGGCATTAAAACAACTAATATTGTGTGAAAACTGAATGGAGATTATCGAATTATCATAAGATTTGTGAGTGATTTAGAGCACAGCAGAACTCGGTCAGGTAAAGGCTTAAGATAAGGTAAAATCTGAATGTTTATTCTACTGAAATCTTACTGATATGTCACTTTCATAATAATTTGGAACGCAGTGTATAAAACGGTTACCACACAATAAAAAAATTATAGCCAAAAAATATGTATCAATGCAACTTCCATTAAGTACAATCACTAAAAGCCTTCCTTCCGCCAGTAAAAAATAATCCCTGACCGTGAACAGCAACAGAAGTTCCATTATTACGCCATTAGATGGCAGCAAAGATTGTCTTTATGAGTGATTCACTTAGTCACAAAGACTTTTATATTGAAAAGACTGTGAACACAGACAACTGACAAATGCTTTGACTAGTGCTGTCAGTCACGGGAAATTATTTCAACAGATTTTTCATTTATGAACATGACTGACCTGAAGGAAAATGCTAAATCTGAATGCAGGTAATAAACTCGCTCACTCAATCTCTTTCTCACAATACTCTTCTACATAATACAGTAAGCTTCAATGTACAATATAAATTGAGAACAGTTTACGTTGCGGTCATTGCAATTCCAATATGATTTTTCCATTTTTCACTTTTCCTTTAACAGGCAGTCATCACAGTCCCCGGCCCCCCATTGCTTTATTCTAATCCTTGTCAGTCTAAAGAGGGGGACTGCTGGGTTGTTTTATTCAGTCAGTTTACAGGTTCAGTTCCTCTGGAGTAACATGAAGTTCCTCAAGGGCACAATGGTGATACTCACAATCACATTCATTCTCTCAAACATATCCAGTGTCTGACTCACCTGGGCATCTGTGGGGGCGGAGCCTTGATCCGGCTGCTGTGGCTGGGCTGACGATGCACTGATGGTGACATTTTTGTCTGAGCGGCTGCTGCTGTCACGGCTATGTGATTTGTGCCGATCCCTGCTGCTGCGTTCACTGCACGAGAGAGACACACACAGCGACGGAGGTGAGGGAAACGCTGTCGCCATGGCGATGGGAGCAGGGAAACACATTCACACTAATGACAGGATAACCACCATCATCATTCTCCCTCTTCGTCCTCTCACTGACACGTGCTGGCTTCCTCTAGCGCCATCTCGTATATGCCCTAGCTGGAGCATCTGGTGCAAACTGGGTTAGATGCAGTGAGCTGTGACGACCCTAATCCAAGCACAGCTTTCTCTCTCTCTCTGGCTCATTCCTGTCTTTTTAGTCATAGCTAATGTCTGGCAAGCCTTAGAATAAAACAAAACCAATAAAAACAAACAAATACAGCATTATTGCACACAGGCCCTCTCTCACACATGCATTCTATCAAACAGCAGCAAACAGAGACGTCTCGCTCTGAGTAAATCTTGACATCAACAAATAACACTGCAAATCTTTGCAAAGACAGCCCTCAATATCATGCTGTCTGTGTTTAACAATATACAGCAATGAGGCATGAAGATGATATTGTTACAGTAACTGATGCTCTTTTCACAGCCTAGTGCCTTCTACATACAGAGGCAGCATCCTAACGATCATAGAACCTCACAAAATACTAATTAGGAACGAAAATCACAGAGGATTTGACTCACAATTGATTTCAATAGAGTTTGACGTTGGCATATTAATAAGCTAATGCAGCTAAACTAGCAGATGCATCTGGCATTTGAATATTTTGACTGGATAAAAATAAACTATACCAATGGTTCTCACCTTTTTTAGCTAATAATTCACTACACAAAACAAACTGTATCATGATATATTTTTTTTTATTATTTATTTTACCATCGTAAAAAAACACAATATCAGTGTTATTTTAATATCACTTATATACTATTATAGTTTTGTTAATACTTGATTAAGATTTTATTTTTCTATTTTCTATTTTCAATTTCAGTTAACATTTTAGTTTTTGTTGTGTTTTGTCATTTAAAAAAAAATATTTTAATAAGTTTTAGTTTATTTAGTTTTAATTATTTTAATTATTTTAGTACTTAAACCAAAAATTATTCAGACACTAGATATAATTTTTAAATATTTTTTTTTACTAGTGGGTGCTGGAAACTATAGTTCATTTATGTAACGGAGGATCGCAAAATAAAGTAAACTGTGATATATTATACCCAAAAAATCTACAGTGGACTACCAGTAAAATTGATAAAAATTTGTGACCAAAAATTATTCAGACACTTTGACCTGACCATGTTTTGCTTAAGTGTTATGTGACATAATTAAGAGTATTTTTTTTTGACACAGATTTTGTCATATTTTATTACCTTTTTTTTTTAACTATAAACTTTATTAATGAATGAAATGTTCAAGCTGTCTGGATAATTTTTGGCTTGACTGTATTTTATTTTATTTCAGTTAATGTTTATTTTTATTTTAAGACAGAAAACTTTTTTTTTAATGATTTGGTATTAGTTTACTATACTTGCACTGCACAAGAGTAGTTGCATTTTTAAGTAAGCATTGTTTTTTGCAGTCCATGACCCTGTCAGAACACATATGCGACCCCTTTTGCGGTCGCGACCCACCAGCTGAAAACCACTCAACTATACTTTTCTAAAGCGACTCTCTGATCATGTTAGATCAACGACTATGAATAGCGAAAATGCATTATGAGGATTAGAAAATTGCTTTTGTCTTACAACGACTTCTAACTTAAGTCTGGAGGCTGGTTGGCAGTTTATAAATGTTCTGATTAGCTAAAAGAACATATAAACAACATATATTAAACATTAAACATTGAATTCCATTAAAAACATTAATTCCAATACAACCCTTAAAATACTCCTGTCCTTTTCCAGCTACTCATCACAAAGCCCAATCCCCCCCCCCCCCACACACAGTTGTTTTACTCTAATCCTGGACAGCCTGGGAATAGTGGAAACGCTGGCTAGAGATTGTGTCGTATTATAAAACATATCTACAGCTGAGCCTGAGGGACTAAGCCAAACAGCTGCTACAACATACAACAAAGTACAAGGTTCAAGATCTGTTGACATCCATGTATATGAAGATTTAGTTTCCTATATTTGTTTCCTACTACTCTGAATTTTGAGGATAAAGCATCCACCTCTGGTTGTCTACCAATGTCTACAGTGGGTACATGGAGTATGATGTGGAAAAATGTACAAGTTCTCCAGTAATCATTTTTTTATACATTTAAAAAAATAGTTCAAACTCATATTTAAATAGTCTAATATCTATTTTATCTAATATCTAAATAACTTTAAGACTACACATATTTATTTTGCTTTTAATAGTGCTAAAGGTCTTGGCACTGAATGCCCAAAGAGATTCTTTAAAATGCAATCAATGAATAAAACAACAAAGCCCTTTTTTCACAGCAGTGCAGATCTACACAACTTTGTGTGAACTGCAGTATTGTAAATACCCTGCAGGAAGCATGGGATTGTAATTAACAGTTATATAAACTGGGTGTTGAGGCTGAATGGGAGAGGCAGTATGATAGCCCTTGGTGAAACATTGAGGTGTCCGTCCCCACCCAAGCATTATAAATGTGTGTTGATGTAAAATGTGGAGCTCAGCTTCATTTGGAAATTAGGCAAAAAAAAATTGAGCCTGCCCACTGAGACAAGGAAAAGTGGCCAAGATCAGTATATGCTACAAGTTATAGGGCACGATTACGGTAAGATATGGAGATGATAGATGATGTAATTCACCCTGATAAGGAGTATTAACAGAAGGAAAGAGAAATACAGAAATAAAAAGTGGCAGGAAGTTAGAAAGCCAACAGAAAAAAGGACGTGCGTTTGTGGCTTTCTAATTAAAGACGCATACATTCTCTGCTTTCATGCTGGAATTCCTCAGGCCTGTTTGGGCCTTTCACTGGAGTTTTTATAGGAAACCTAACAATAGTGAAGCTCAATAAATAACTTCCTAATTACAGTGGGTGGGGTCAACACAGTCTTAAAGCATTAAAGCATATCAGAAAACACTGACGAGGAGAGCTCAAAGAATTTGGGAATTCTCTGGCTCAGCTCACAGCAACCAAAATTCCGCCCAAATCTGTGAGCAAAATGTGTCATACAAGCATGAACAATTATTTATGATAGGAAACCACTCAAGCAATCTCACAATTGTTGCACACCCAAATAAAAATATTGATATTCAACCTAACAGGCCTTGTTTGCTTTGTTTAAATGCATCTAAAATGACACAAATCGAGTCTTCATCTCATGTGAGCGTATTTTATTTTAATCATATTTGTGAGAGTTGTATTTATTTTTAATGAAGAAAAATTACAGAGAAAAGAACATTTCTTTAATGAGTTATGACACTGATTACCTTTTCAAAGTAATAATTTAGAATCATCAAAGGCAAATTCTCAATAATTTAATCTGAAATTAATTAAAGACATCCCGTCACTAATGAGCAACAGAATCATTTCACAAACAAATTCATTTAATTTCGTTAATACACTTGAAGCTTGAAATAAATGCAGAATCTTTTCATGATGACAATATTCATTTTCTGCATGAATAAATCTGAGAGAGGGAGGGATACATGAGAAGGAGAAAGAGACTCTGGTGTGTATGCATGTGTATGTGAATGCACATGAGCCAGTTTAGCCCTTTACCTCTGTTTGTTTGACCCTCGTGACCTGTTGGAGTGGTGAGAATAACCAGAGTGGATGGAATCCGTGTCCATGGCAATACTGTCTGTGCTGTGATTGGTTTAACACAGCGTAGGGAGGAATGTGGAGACAGTGAAAGTGCAGACGAAGATCAGGATATACATGAATTTGTGCAAGATGACAGGATTGTCTCTAGGGGCTTTCTGTTATCAATCATTCACCTAAAAAGACAGAGAGAAAGGAAGAGATTTTTTAACAAACTCATACCTTATACCATAAATGGGTCGATGACGTGAAGAGTCATTTTTTTGTCCAAAGGCCTTAATAATAATAAAAAGCAAAGATATTATGACATCCAAAGTATGTAAGGTAGTACAACTAGATCTCTTTTATTGAATCTAAAAGTTTTTAGTTATATTTTGCTACATATAAAAGTATTTTAAAGATTTTTAAGTGTCAAAAAGTTATTTGGTTTAACCGTCCAAAAGCCAATACAGCCATTTCATTAGTGGTTAAAATATCTTAAAATGTAATAAATGTATATATTTTTTATTCTGGCATGGTTTTATACAATCACATATCAACATAATGCAAAATGGTATTAAAATTATGTAGAAGTCGTTGCTTTGTTTTGAAAAAGAACGTCTAGAAAAATGAATTTCATTGATGTCATTCGGAGTAAACAATATAGGGGGCCATTTTGGATCAAGTCATGCGGTCAGTATCATGTGACAAGATGAAACATCATTCAGACACCTGCAAAGGACCATATGGTCGTGAAGCAAAGTAACTAATTCTCACTTAACTATTTAAAAAATTCATGTTTTGACTTGCTCATATGCATATCCCGAAACATCAGGTCATTCGGTACAACCGGTACAAAAATGTTTGATTTTGCTAGATACAGCCTGTTAGCACTGTTTGAAATTATCGTCATTCGGTATAACCAAAAGTGTCACCGAATTTTTAGTTTAAACCGAACAACTTTTTTGGTGACAAATCTTGAAAAAAAAAAGAAAAAAAAAAAGACAAAAGCAGTATGAATTGATTATAAGCCACATAATCTCATTGTTATCACTTAATAAAACTTCAAAAAATTGTTTACACTTTTAAAAACCTTATTCGTCATTGACCCAAATACATCAAACACTAATAAAATCATGTTATACTAATGCACATAATTGCATTCAGCATTTAAAAAGGTCAGGGCTAAAAGGTCAAGGCTATCTCAAGTCAGTTAGTAAAAAATAACTGCAATACAGTGGAATAGTCTGGTTCCAGAAATAAAAATCCCATTAATTTTCTTCATAGAAGGATAATTTATTAACAGTAAACCTTTTTAGACAAGCAGGGAAAGCATTGCCGTGAAGCACTGCAAATGAAACATTGCAAATTATCAAGTTAGTCTCTATACACTCTCAAACTTCTTATATATTTGTGTTTAAAAATGCACTAAACTATCTAAAAATGTAAAGTTTTAGATCTCCTGCAGTATCACTCAACCAGAAAAGTGTAAAATTTAACAATGGAAAAAAAAGTTCACATCTTTTGTTAACCACAAAAAAAAAAAAAAAAAAAACTCAACCTGAAAGCCCACATATCGTACTTCTTTTTGCATTGCTTTTCTCCAACAGTGACAACAAACGCATTCAGAACAGAAACAAACACTCACTGCAGCAAAGCCTAAAGCACTGTAAAGCACCTCTGCTGACATCAACAAGCTCAAAGTGCATTCAGTTCAGTACTACTCAACTTTAGCCAGTTCAGAAGCCAAACTAAATTTATTCTGCTTGCAAAAAAAACCTTTTCCTTTCCGCTTCCTCCATCCAAGCTGGAATATATCTGCTGGTGATAAATTATTAAAGAATGGAAGGTATGATCCTTAGGATATCAACTATAGTTCATTACTATTAAAGTATTCCTTTTCATTACTCTGCCCCCATTGCCCGTTCACTTGAACTGTTGTGGAAGCTATTTTTCTTAGCTGTTCTGTTCTGTTTGAGTTTAAGCTTTTTAGGCCCTCAGTTCTTCACCTTCAGGGAATTCTGCATTGCACTGTTAGGTGCTCGGTTTCATGGTGTTACTTTAAATTTGATCTTTGAAATTCTGAGACTACACCACCGCAAAGCAGAGATATGCATTTTCCAACACAATTAAATCACATTTAGCATAAGCCAGCTTACTAGCCTGGTGATGTTACTCATAAGCCCTGGACAATAACATAAACACTTATTCTGAAGGAAAAAAACTTTGAACATATCATTTTTATTAAAGTGTCACTGAGGCTAGCAAGTCAAGAGTATCAAGGCTCTAGACTTCCAGCACAGACATTGCGCATTGATTTATCCACTCATCAATTACTCATTTGGATTTCACACACGATCTAGTGCCACCTGCCATCTGAAAGCAAGCAACCAACACAAAGCACACACACATACACAACTATAATAGGATTTACAGGTCTAAAAATTTGATCAAAGCACAGCACAGCAAATGTATTCCATCACAAGTCACTTGCATTAAACCATCATGATGGTATTAAATTCTGCAATATACTTTCTTCCTCTCACATTTCCTGATACAGTCACATGAAGTTTGGGGGCCTCAATTCATTTCGTGTTTGGCATGGTAATGGATATGACAATGTTGATATGTTCGGTCTTGGTGGAATAAATGTGCTATGCTGCTGCAGCAAAGCAAGTACGGGATTTGTGAGCAAGTAAAACATGCTGCTGCTCTACAATATAGTATACATGAAATCTATACAGGTGGAGCTGGGGAAGGTGAAGGGTTTCTGAAAGCGCTGGTAGTGCTAAAACAAATGCTGACCAAGTATATGAAAATTGAGCAGCGAGCTCATTGGCTACTGATACATCAGCTGTGCCCTATGGAGAATGATGTGATTGCAAGGAGACTGAGGGGCTGTTTACACAACAGCGTTTTCAACTAAAAATGTAAAACTTTTTATGCATTTTGACCGTTCATTTATAAGACAACTGCACTTTGGGTGCCTGAAAACGCAAACCTTTGAAAACGGTCTCCATGTAAAAAACAACAAAAATGTGAACCTGTGAAAACAATGACGTCATACACATGCATATTACACGTTCAGTCTATAGTGTTTCATCGCCATCTAATGGCCTGCCAGCATAATACAGCATTTTTAGTCATTCTCACGATCGTATTGACAGTGGTGTCGTCTGTAGTGTTGTCACGATACTAGAATTTCTAACTTCGATACGATACCTTGAAAAATATCTATATTCGATACCATTTTCGATACCACGGAGAAAAAAACTGCCACAATATTAAGGGGTTATTTTTTTATTTAAAGCTAAATATAACAAGTCTAGAACATATATTTTACATTAACAAAACTGTCCTGAGGTAGTGCACTTGTTCAAAAGCCTGTCAGATTGCATTACATTCAAAAAAACAATAAATTGCAAGTAAAAAAAAAAAAAAAAAAAAAAAAGTGCAATCTTTTGTATTTCCAAGTAAAATCAAATCACAATGTCAACAAAAGATACTTAAACTTCAAGAAAAAACAAAATCAGTGCAATCTTATGCATCAAGTATCAAATTAGTAAACAAAATAATTAAATAGAATCTGTTGCTGCAGTTTTATGCAGATTTTCTCTACAGAGATGAGTGAGATTGACACCCATTACTGTAATGCAATGAAAAATACTTACAAAACATTTGTTAATCAAAGTTAAAAGTTGATTTAAACGAACATTCACTAATACATGTACTAATTAAAATCCAAAGTTCTATTTGTTAATATTTTTTCATTGGACCGGAGCTAACATGATCCGCTATATTTTTATTACCTAATACCTACTGTTATCAAAGATTAAAATATACTGTAACAAATGCATTGCTCATTGGTCATAAAAAAATATTTTATGAACAGATTTAAACGCAAACGTGCGTGCATCACACGCGAAAACAGTGCTCACTGGATCGACATGAAGTCGTCAAGTCACCTTTATTTATATAGTGCTTTTAACAATACAGATCCGGCTGTCGGTCTCTCAGGTGCTTTGCTATATTAGTGGTGTTAGCGCCTTTTGTTAGCACTGTTCTGTAGCATCTCTTGCATATTGGCTTATAAATATTTCCAGATAGCACTTCTGTTGTGTTCCTTATCAACCAAAGCCGGTCGCGCGGGCGCTGCACTCGCCATCTTTCCATTCACTTCACTTTTGCTAACCAGAGCAAATTAGACGAGTGCGAGTGCGCGTGCGCATGTGGTGGTCGTCAACGCGCCTTTGGAGAAGTGAAAGTGAAAGCGCGGCTAGTATCGATACTTCGGGAAATTAGTATTGGTACCGTTCAGATATTTCAGTATCGATATTTATCGAAATATCGATATTTTTTACAACACTAGTCGTCTGTACATGGAAAACTCGAAGGAAACACTTTTAAGCATATTGTTGTCGTGTAGAGTTCGGGACCTATCAACATTTAAACCCATCTAAAGTTTCATGACAGAACTTAAAATTTCTGACACACTATTCAGCAGATTGTGAAACTAAATTAAACTTAAATTACCTGTATGTTCAAACATTGACAGACAGAGTGTTTGAAACTTATTTAAAAATCCATTCTTTTTGTAATTCTGATTGGTGAAATCTAGAGACATGGAAATTTATGATATTTTGGCACCACCAAAATGCAGATATTGCTTTAAAGGTAGGGTAGGCAATGTTTATAATAAACACTTTTTGTAATGCTGGTTGAAACTCTCTTCACATCCTGATAGCAATCAATAATGGAAGTTGTCTAAATATATGAACTTATATATATATATATATATATATATATATATATATATATAATCTTCTGTGGGAGTCTCAGGACCAAATGCGATGATAAGATGTCTTACCTACCTGTCAGCCTATATATTTCCGCACCTCCGCATACCCTGATCACGCAGACATCACACATCAACAGTGCGTTTCATGAGGCTATGCAGAGTTGAAGACAGAGTCACTAGTGCCACAAAGCAGCAGCCACCTTTTACAATTCCTCCTGAACCAAAACAACAAGCTTATGCTGCGTTCACACCTACCCTACATTGAATACATTTAGTTCAACTAAAATTCATTGTGCTATTAACTGCAAATTTTTCCTCTAACTGTATTCTTAAAGCCTATCAACATCTGTATATTTTATAGGTATTCAGAACATCCTCTTGAAATCAGAAGAGAATGATAGTAAACTTTGTACTGTAGAAAAAAACAACACTTGTTTAGCTTTTGGTTTCCCTTGAATGGGATGATAGTCTCAATTGCTGGTTTATCTACGAATTTATAGGTAATTTGCGGACAAATTATGTCCTTGATCATTGTGTGGTATGCAAGTTTGCCAAGATAGCACTGACCACTTTCAAGTCTTCATTTCTCCTATCAATGGGAGAAATCTGACCTGGACAAGCACACACAGCATTCCTATGGGGTTACCTCATAGTGCCCTGAAAACACACACACACACACACACACACAAAGAATTCCTCTAAAGTTACTCCATGTACACTCATATGCACTAACAGAAAGTGTATCAAGTTAGGGAAGCTGGGGGCTTAGTATTTTATGTTATTATATCCTATCATAAAGGAGAAGAACGCAATTACAGCCAAATGTTTAATAACTTCAGACAGGTTTCACTCAGTTACGGCACTGTGTGTCGATCCATTACTATTCTGGAGACAATTCAAGGGTTGTTGCATATTTCACAGGGCAGCATAGGCCAAGTAAATCTCTTTTGTAAAAAGCAGGAATGCAAGGTTTTGAAGGCTTTGATACGTGATCTGTCTAGATGAACTGTCTAGGGGCAGTTGAAATCTGAAATCTGTTTACAATATTCATTCTATTATTGGGATACACAGATTCCTAATTCAGGGTGAATAGTTTTCTAATCTTATCAGGCTTGCTCTGTTGACTTTAATCAGTTTTCAGAGTTCAGATAAATAATAAACAGGAGAACCGAACAGCAGGCATGTTCAGCTTTTTTTCCCAAACAAATCATTGGTCTCTCTTTTTTTTTCTCAGTGCTTTTTTTTTTTTTTTTTTTGGAGATGCAACATTATGTGTGTATAATACATTATTGTTTACCATACATCTCAGATTAGTATTTATCAGAAAATCACACATAGAAAAGAACAGTTCACCCAAAAACAAAAAATGTCATCATTTACTCATCCTCATGTCATTCCAATGAATTTTTTCCACTGTGGAACACAAAACAAGGTATATTAAAAAACGTCTTTTTTTTTTTTTTGTCCGTACAATGAAAGCCAAAGGGGTTTGATATTGTTTTTTGCCCCACTGACTTTCATTGTATGGGCAAATATAGTTAAAACGTGCTTCAAAATATCTTCTGTCTGGGCCCATGTCTCAAAATCATAAACTATTGGTCTATATCTGAGCCTCAGCTTATGGCTTCACAAATGGGCACAGTATTTACATTCATGAGAGTTTCATGGCTCTGAACATCTACTTAGTCATTTTACAAATGCTATAAATGTAGAATTTTCCTTCAATGACCAGTGACCTTAAATTTCAGCCTGTCTGTCACACATTGCTATTGTATGGATTCATAAGAATTTGAAATATCCATTCCCTATTTATTATTATTTTCTTGGGAATTATCCTTTTGTGTTCTGCAGAAGTAAGAAAGTCATATGCTGCAGAAACAATGGCATATTTTAACGTGAGCTGAATGGACAGTTAATATTAGAGCATATAGTCAGAATGTAGTGCTAACTGGAGCAGGAGAGTCCCTGGAGGCCTTTACATTTAGCCATCAAAACTTAGGTTATCACAGCCATTACACCTACAGAGCTAAGACACATCATTTGACAGAGAGGCCCACTCAGCCAACGTAGCCTTTAACATATGTTCAAAGCGCTGAGTAATGCATATCATATACACGCATGTAGAAACACACATGCACACGCAAGACTTTCACATTTGCCTTGCCCTAGAGGCAGTCATGGATGATCAAACGCAGAACAATAACATTTCTTCACCTACTAAACAAGAATACAAGTAACAAGACAGGCAGAAAGACCGAATCAGAGAGCAGAAAGAACGAGAGTGGAAGGGGGAGGGACAGTGAGAGTGAAAAGAACAGAAGTAGGGGGAAAAAATGTACTGTAGTCTTCAGATTGAGCAAGCATGACTGACACATAAAAGCTAACACAAACTGACGTATACTATTGCAGACTAAAATAAAACAGTATGTGTGTGTACATAGGTTATGTATACAGAGATAGTGTACATATCAGCAAATATCAGCTAATGCTATTGCTAAGATAATCTTAAATTCACCTTGAAATCCAAATTGACAATTCTTATTTTTTTATGGAATACTGCAGTGTTTATTATAAATTATTTATTCGTGCACATCATTATTTTTTTTAATTCATGTTACCTCTTAATCTTTAATCAAAATAACTTCCCCTCCCTCTCACAATGACATCTCTTCTCTTCTCTGACATGTTTTTCGGCACGAGGGCGGGACAACCTGTCACTCAAATGAAATGACAACCAACGATCCAATCAAGTCCCTCCCTATAGTTTTTCTTGTCTGAGAAGCACTTTCACTTGTACATAGGCCACAATAAGAAAGAAAAGTCTATCACATTTCATGCTGACTTTAAATTTAGTAGTCCAATTCAAAATGCTTGAAGCTGGTGCTCATATGGGTGGCACAGGTTCGATTCTGGCCTGCAATATACTCAGACCATTTCTCCCTTTTCCTAATAATTTCATGCCACTAATTTTAATATCTGTGAGTTAAAATGCAAATACCTCAAAATTAACCTCATAATCATTACACAGTGATTAACTTTCCCCCCTTGTCATGTCTTCAACACACTCTGGCTCTTCTCCAAGACTACTGGAGGTTTTTCTAAGTAGTTAACATCACAGAAAATGTAAATAACATGTTTGGGTGTATATTATGGTTAAAATGGACAGAGAAAGAGAGCGAGCAAGACTACGAAATAGAAAAATTGCATTATAGAGTCTAGCTCACTTTAATCTGGGTGTTGAGGCCAGATGGAAATTAAATAATTGTGTCAGAAACATTGGTAACTCTATTAGCCAGCACAATCCAGTCCTACACAGAACAGTTCTTTCTCCAACTGTGAATGCAGTCTGCCTAAGGCCCGGAATACACCAAGACGCCGACGAACTAGTGGCAACGAAAGCAGACTGCGGGGTTGGCTCACGTCGGCAGCGTCTGGGTCCAAAGTTGCCCTGACACACCAAATCGACGCTTGACAGCCGACAGCCAAGCAGCACGTCCGTTCTGTGCCTGCGTAAGATGAAATTCCTTTCCGTACCAGCAGGTGACAGCAGCTGAACAGCCAATCAGAATGATAAGATGGCCCGACTGACCGACGAGTTCCGACGCCGATTCAACATGTCGAATCGGCCGGAAAAAACCCGACAAGGACCAACTTCAGCCGACTGTGTGGAACACACTGAGAAAACTTATTGGCCGATGGACAAAAACTGCCCAACGGCCGACCGTCGGCTTGGTGTGTTCCGGGCTTAAGGAGTAGATGTGGGGAACCACCACACACACAGACAGACACACACACACACACACACACACACACACACACACACAGACACACATTTGTTTTTGTGAATTGTAGTGAAATTCCATAGGCGTAATGGTTTTTATACTGTACAAACCGTATTTTCTATCCCCCTAAACTACCCCTATACCTAAACCTACCCATCACAGAAAACTCTGCACATTTTACTTTCTCAAAAAAACTCATTTTGTATGATTTATAAGCCTTTTGAAAAATGGAGACATGGGGTAATGGAGTCGGCCTCTCCTAGTAATACCTATGTCATACCTATGTCATTATACAAATTTGTGTCCTGATATGTCAAAAAACACACGCACACACACACACACAAACAGGAATAGTAGTCAAAAACTGCTGTTTATACAAGACAACTTCATAGTGTATTCCTCATTTACTAGATGGGCTTTCATTCATATGTTCCTAAAGCATTTCATTCATGCACTTGTGAAACACGCTAACCTCAGGCTTGCAGCCTCAGCTACCACACTTTTGTAGTATTTGAATTATATGGATGGTGTTTATAATGTTAATCTTGCCTTAAAAACCAGCATTATTCTGTATACAAATACTGTGCTTATCATTTCTAGATATAAGCACATACAAACAACTACTCTGAGGATTGTCCAAAGCGATAGACAGTGTGATCCTGTTCATACACTCAATTATTATTATACAAAAAATAATTAGCATTGAAGGTTTCATGTCGAACCTTAACCATCAGTGGAACCTTTCCACTGCACAAAAGGTAATTTAGTGTAAAAAGGTTCTTTAGATTATTAAAATGTTCTATACACTAAGAAGAAAACAGTTCTTTTAAGAACTGATTATTGAAAGGTTCTTTGGGGAACCCAAAATGGTTCTTCTATAGCATCACTGCAAAAACAAAACAAAACAAAAACTTTTTGGAACTTTTATTTTTAAGAGTGTATAACTGCTGTCCATGCTTGAAAGGCCCATCGTGTTTCCTGTCACTCTTCATCTCACTGTTAGCATAGTGATTGCAGCTAAGGCCAACACTTGAGCTCTGTTGACGCATTTTACAGCAAGGCTTCCCTTGTTAACGCTCCCTTCCCTGTGTGCTGTTTGAAGAAGCCTTTGCTAGAAGTGTTGCCAGGTCAACATATGTTTTGGTGGACAGTACAGACAAGATACTATGAAATTAAAATTGAATGTGTGTGAGTTAGTGAGTTTCTAAATGTCTTATCAAGTCCAGTGTTTTCAGGCTCCATGCCTTTCCATGTTCTCCCTTGGAATACTTTTTAAACAATGATATTTGGTTAAAAGCCTAAGCAAAAAAACACTGATGTATTAAACATAAGAAATGATCCCATTTTAAAGACATGTATGCATGTAGAAAATGTGTGTGCTGTGTAGCAATAGAAAGATAGTTTATAAATACATTACAAGTACTATGTGGGAGACCTGTTTCTTTGCGGTGTTCTTGAGATAAAGTTTAGTGTTATTTTAGTGCATTGAGCGTAAAACTTTCAGATAGGCCAATGCATAATTCATGCACTGTCAAATATAAAATGCAAGAGTTGCACTGACAGATTAAAAGCCAACGTTTGCAAGTGTGTGTTGTTTTCTGATGTGTAAAAGACATAAAAATGTCTGCTTTACAAGAAAGACTGCCTCATTGTTTATTTCTAGTGCTTCAAGAGAAGAATGCGCACTTCTACTGTTTATCAGACAAAACAACATGCTCTGTTAAAATACTTGTATACTAATTTGTTACCAACACAACACAAACTCAAGTTTAAGTACTTTTATTAGGTTTCACGATTCAGTCTCCCCTGAAAATCATGCCATCTTTCAGATGACTCTGAGAGTCCAACATTATTATCTGTCCTACATTATCTAGCAGTAGTTTCCTTAAGAGACCAAGAAGCAAAAGAAAGTCCAGAGATGGGAATTTATGTCAGATGTTAATAGTGCGATTCTATAATCAATGCAATAGATACAATTTCACTTGTTGTGCAGGTAACCACATTTTACAATAATAACCTGCAGTAAGTAAGGAAACATTTATCTGAAGAAAGTGAAAAGATGGTAAACTCAGTCAGCAATCATAATAAGCACATGCATAAGTGTTTGTAGCCTATATGTATTAAAAAAATGGATATGGATTAATCCTGCAGACCATGTAGGCTACCCATTAAAAGATAATCAACCCCACCCCCTTTTTTGTCATGATTATATGATATATATATATATATATATATATATATATCTATATATATATATATATATATATATATATATATTATAAACAAAAGAAAGGAAATTAGTCCATCAGGATTAAAGTTAAACAAAAGCATCAATTTACCCTCTGACGACACCAAATCCAACGCAATGTAAAAAAGGCACAATGATCTGTCATTCCTCCTGCAAGCCGTTCGTTGTTTCCATGCGCACCATGCATTCAAAACAAAAATGATCCGCTTTGACATTGAACATATATTCGTTTCTTTTTGCAGTAATGCGAATGCAACCCTCTCAGCCAAATAGCATTCTGTGATGAAGGAAAGAAACGGGAACCGCAAGAGGTCATAAATCGCATGTAGCTCATGGGCGTAAATGATAGCTTTGGAAAGACCGGTTCATTGGAAAGAATCGGTTCGTTCGAACGGTTCGTCTCAATGGACAGGTTGAAAGCTGATTCACCAATTCGTGTTTCATAGCTCGTACTAGTGTTTCAGACGCAGTAGCATTTTAATGTTAAATTATGGAAAAAAGGTATAATACGTTAATAAGAAAATGCAGTAATAATAATAATAATAATAATAAAACAATAAAATAACGTTTAGCCTATACAAAACACATTATTTAAAATTTAAGGCCTAGTTTCAAGACGAGAGTTTAGATTAAGACAGGATTAAGCCTTAGTTCAATTAGGACATTTGAATAGCATTTTTAAACGTGCCTTAGAAAAAAAAAACATTATTGGTGTACATCTTGAGACAAAACAATGGCATATATTTTAATATAGGCTATGTCAGTGCATGTTGCTTTCAGCTAAAACAGTTCAAACATTTATTTTAGTCTGGGACTAGGTTTAAGCCTGGTCTGAGAAACCGGAGGTACATTTATAAAACGAACAAAATTTGGCTCATACTCAATATGATTTTTCTTTTACAATTCCGTGGTCATTTCATGGTTAAAATATTATTATTATTATTATCATTATCATTATATTACCTTACCCAGTTGTAAAACTTAGTTTTCCTTTTATGAAATGTTGTCAATCCATTCCTTTGCTCTTCTGCTTGGCTCCACAGAAAGGCTAAAATGACTCGGCTCAAAAGAACGATTCTATTGCGAATCGGACATCTCTAGTCATGGATACACCACCCAAGTCAACGGAATGCCAACCATGTGCTTTAAAAAGGGGAACCACTGCCTCTAATACATCCAATAAACACATCAACAAATAAATAAACAAGCACTCTACGTGGTGCGAGCGTGATCCACCCAGCAGCATTTTTGGAGGCGACTCAGTGCCACGAGACTCGAGATTAATGATCATATAAAGAAGTCAGCCCACTGCAAAATAAGAAAATGTGTTTTATTTATTGGAGGAAATGTTACAGAAAATGCATCTAAAGTGCTATTAGCATCTAGAGTGTAATGTTATTAGTATGAATTTTCATAGTGAATATAACGGGTTAATTCGTCTAGTCAGGAAGCATCAATAATGATTTTCATTGTAACCTTGTATATGCCTATAATCAATAATCTGTATGAGCAATGACTTAAATCTGTCATTTTAGAGAGCGCAGCTGGGCGTGAGAACTTGAGCATGAATCCCAGTGTCTTCTAACGCCAAAAGGTGATCACTTGTATTTAGATCAATGCAGTGAGCACAAAAGAATAGACAATAGGTAAGCTATAGTAGAAACTTACCTAGTGGCCACGCCAATATCCCCGATAAAATGATCTGACGATCAATACACTGTACCCAGATTTACCCACTGTCATGCATTGCGACCAATCTGACGGCAGTAATGATAGTATCCTTTACAGGCGGAGCACAGACGATGCACTTTGGCAGAGGAGGTGGAGGGACTGAGACTCATTACAGTGGGCAGCGCTAGGGGGAGTTATCGCTTCTAATTAGACGTACATTGGTATATATATATATATATATATATATATATATATATATATATATATATATATATATATATATATATATATATATATATATATATATATCTTAAAGGCACAATATGGACATTTTTTGGATTAAAATATCCAAAAAACACTAGAACGATGTTATATTGTGTTGACTTGTTTACTTACATTATACCAAATGCTTCCAAGAATGTTTAAATCCAGAGAAATAAGCAATTTTAACCAGAACTCGGGACGTGTCCGTGCGTCGCTTATCAATGACATCATTACCCTCGGTTTTTGGTTTTATTTTGTAGAAACCATGGAAACACCAAAGACTCTTTAATGTATTATGTGTTTTATTAGACAGGTGAGCAACTGTTTGGATGGATACATTCATGGACAGAAAACTAATCATGTTATATTGCTAAAAGTAAATCTAATTGTTTAAATTTCGTTTTCTTGATTTACAGCTATGTTTTACCATGCCTAATACTGATCTAGCTTACTGCAGTGTGTAACAAGTGTCTCATAGTAGCTGCCAAGCGAATGCAGAGTAGAACTATAACAAATTTCAACACACAAATATATCTAATGTGATAAAAGAGTGCTGCTTTATCCCACATGCAAATGACAGGAAGAAGCAGAAGCGGTGACTGTGGCATAATAAAAGTTCTACTATTCTCGAGACGTGTGTCGCGCTCGACTCTCATTATCAATCGCTCCAGCGGCCCCGTTTCTGCTCTCACAGCACTCGGCCATGCTCTGCTTTATACTACAGTAATGTTAATGATCTCATCCATGAACATGATTTCTGCCCGAGTCCCATCCCGATTCTTTTCTACCGGCTGTAGATGTGAAGACAACACATCCCATGATTCTGTGAAATCAAGGCGTCATCAAGCTATGCCTTTGTTTTGAATGAGCGACCTCTAGTGGCAGAAAAATTACATACTGTAGCTTTAATGATTGTATTATCCCTTTATTTGTCTGTGTTTGCTGTCATATATTAGTGTGGGATTTTTCAGTGACTTGTCCTGCAATGTACATCGTTCCACCAGTAGTTGGCGACAAGTGAATATCTTTAAACCATTGATTCAAGCGATTCGTTCAAACTCACTTCTTAATTCTAGAAGTGAACTTCGTTATGAGTGAGTCAGTGAATCATTCACTTAACCGATTAGCTCAAAACACTGTTCAGGAACGAAACTGTGTTGCTCAGAGATACAATGGTTGGTTCTGATTCTGCATTGACTTTTTTTGTCCACGCCTGCGGGGAAAAAACTGACAAAGTAAATGGCAATTGTGTCTAAAATGTAAGTTACTCAATATTAACTACTTGTTTATTGAACTGTTGTAGCCTATAAAAGCAGTGGCTCACTCGGCAATCGTTCCCTCGCTTTGATTACCTTGATCCTAAGGTGTTATAGGCTACTGTACGTACAGCGACAGCACTTGATTGGTTATGTATGTTATTAAACAGGTCACACATGACATATTAATCTTATATCTTGTCACAAACCTCTGTCTGTCTCTCTTTCTCTGTTTCCTTTACATCTCTCTGTCTGCAGTCTTTACTGACTTTACTGCATCCAGCTATCATACCCCATAAAACCGATGAAGCGAGAGAGATGCAGAGAGAGCGTTCTACCATTAAATATAGCTCCATCCCCCACATATTCCATCCACTTTCCCTGCCACTTAAAGCGTTTTTCCATGGTTCATTCACAATGGCCACACAAATAAGGTCGTTTGGACTGATGATTATTGTTGAACAAATGACCAATATTTCAAAGAATATTCTGGAGATTAAAAAATATAGCCTACATTCAATATACTTAAGAATATGCCTACAAATACACATGTTAGCCTACTTTGGTACTGTACATTGTCATATAGGCCTATTATGTAAAGACATTTGTTATCTGTGTAGCCCATTGAGAAGAAAGTTAGCATAAGTTATTCTGTACTAGTCATTTTGATTAAGGTATCTGCTAAATGACTACTATAAGCAAGGACTGGCAAGTTGACTTTTGATACTGAGAGATTATTTAATGATATATAGACAAATAATTCTCTCTTTCTGTAGAGAGTATCCACGTGTAGGCTATCTTTGCTTTTGACTCATATAGCTGAATGTGAAAATTCACAATGTCACAGAGTTGCTTATTTAATAAATTACCTTAAAATCTCAGATATGTCTTTGTATCTCAAGATGTTGATTTAATTAAATCATAACTTTGTATTTTACACTAAAGAGACAGTGGACTCTTTACAAAGAAAAAAAAAACACTTTTACTGCTCCTCGCTGACCAATAGGGGGCGGCATATACTTTTATTACACTGGACTAAAGCAATTCTCTAAACAGCTATTTGAAATAAAAACACTGTAGTTGTCATCTGAGAGGTAAACATATGTGAAGAAAGTCACACACACACACATGTTGGGTTTCCATGTTTTATGGGGACTTTTTTATTTTTATTTTCAAAAAACATCATTCTGTATGATTTATAAGTTTGTTTCCTCAAGGGGACCAAAAAATGTCCCCACAAGGTAAAAATGTGCATACTTACAGGGATATTTGGTCCACATAACGTAGGGAATAGGACCACACACAAACACACACACAGGTTTGTTTTGCTATCTTTGTGAGGACATTGCAAAGTCTTTCATTGATTTTATATCAGGTCAATGATATTTTCTATCACCTAACCCAACCCCTACTCTAAACCTACCCATCACAGAAACATTTGCCAATCATTAGATTTAAATACAATCCTCTTTTGGCTGAGATAAAACCAGTCAATGTCCTCACTAGTGGGTTGTGAAAGTATTTCACAATATAAGTGAGGACATTTGGTCCTCACAAGTATAGTCAAAACAAGACCACACACACACACACACACACACACACACACACACACACACACACACACACACACACACACACACACACACACACACACACACACACACACACACACACACACACACACACACACACACAGAGACACACTGTTATATTTATTAAATATTTCCAGGTGACTTATATTAGGCTATTACTAGTACACTCTAAAAAATGCTGGGTTAAAAACAACCCAAGTTGGGTTGAAAATGGACAAACCCAGCGATTGGGTTGTTTTAACCCAGCTGTTGGGTTAAATGTTTGCCCAACCTGTTGGGTAGTTTTACTTAACTCAACTTTTGTTTAAAAATTACAGTATTGCTTACTTAAAATGAACCCAAAATTTCTTGAAAATTAACATTTATTAATATGTTTAATAAATTAACATTTTAATTTCATTTTAGATTCATTTAAAGTCAGCCATATAGTCATTTTCAAACAATAGTTGGGTTAAATAAAACTACCCAACAGGTTGGGCAAACATTTAACCCAACAGCTGGGTTAAAACAACCCAATCGCTGGGTTTGTCCATTTTCAACCCAACTTGGGTTGTTTTTAACCCAGCATTTTTAGAGTGTAGTAGCAGCAGCAGCAGTAGGCCTAGTAGTAGCAGAATGTGACGTTTTATTATCGTACAGCCATATCAGATAAATGAACTGACAACTGTTTTGTCCACTAAATGGCGCTATTGAACGCTTCGCATAAACCCACATCACTTCACAATTTTTCTGAATCGTTCAACTCAGTGGAGCTCTCTGCTAATGTGCCAGTGATCTGAATCAGCTGTGTTAAATGAAAGAGAAGAGAAAAACGAAATGTGCAGTGCCCCAAGATTAAATGGAAGGATATTTTTGTCTGTAGCCTATATATTGTTTATAGTGGCCAAAAAAATATTTGGAAACTTATGAATATAGAGAGAGTTAGCTACATTTTAGAAAATTCGTGATTGATTACCGTGTAGATGTACAGCAGGGCACCCAACACTATAAATGTGTTATTGTTTTTTTTATTTGTTGTTTTATTATTGTCGTCATTAGTTCAGGTTTCTATAAAAATACAAGATACTTCCATTCCGTTATGAGTGACATTCAAAGTGTTATGATGGGTGCAGTATTTGTATAGATTGTAAGTGCTTGGGTGGTTTTTGTGCATTATTTTTATTTATTTATTTTTATTTTTGTAAGAAATAATGAGTCAAGCTGCGTGCTACTCCGTAGCATTTTTGTATTTCACAAATAACTGTAAAATATAGGCCTATGCAATTAGACATTTTATCAATAGCGTTCGTTCATACATTTAGCTACCAAATAGCTACCTTTTGGAATTACTGTTGGCCTGTAGCACAACAACAACTTTGTTGTGTGTTTGAAAATGTAATTTTTCCCTTCAAGCTCTTACAAAATCCTGTAGCCATATGTGGGTGCAGTGCAAATATCTGAAGGAAGGCTGTAAATCTGTACTCTTCAATGCATGCATCAACAAATGCATGCGCCGACTATGTCAGTGTGTCATTGTGTGATGAAAATGCGAAAATCTGATCTTTGTATGTCTGACGCGTGCACAGATGGTCCGGGAAGGCGCGCGCAGCCGGGTCGCATTGTTCTGAGTGTGACACTTTCTATGCGCGAGCTAATGAGAACAGACTGACTCTCGTTTTACCCTCTAAGCAGTTTTTTTCTAGTCTTTTCTTTGTAAACACTCTTAAAATCCTCTGACTCTCAATCGTCCGTTTCCATCTGGCTAATTTCGCCTAACCAATTGGACGGATTGACCCGGGACGCGATAGATAGATAGATAGATAGATAGATAGATAGATAGATAGATAGATAGATAGATAGATAGATAGATAGATAGATAGATAGATAGATAGATAGATAGATAGATAGATAGATAGATAGATAGATAGATAGATAGATAGATAGATAGATAGATAGATAGATAGATAGATAGATAGAGATTTTTTTTCAATTAGATTTTTAAACAGAAGGAGATAAGACATAGGCTACGTGTTTGATGAAATACTACGCTGTTTCGTTTTTAATGAATATTATGTAAGACATTTAGACACGACAGATTGGTTCATTGCATGAAGGGTCAGCGTCTAATCTGGCTACCTGAGTTTAAGGCTAATGTATTCGACCCTTCTCTGTGACATACTCGCAGACATATGGTATTACAGCGGGGCTGAGGGTCATTCATTACATAGTTAATCCTCTAAGGCCTGTTCCTTTCCAGCATGGAACACACAAACTGATCAGCCTGTTTGCCTGTGCGAGGAACTTTATGCTGCACTTCCTGGGATATATAGCTATAGCCTAAATAGTTACATGTTAAATGTTTAATTTTCAAATGTAAGATATTTATCTTTTAACAAAAAATGTCCTAAACTTATTTTCTGATTGAGTGACACAAATAGACGGTATAAGTTGCAGCATCATCAGCTGAGTAAAGTTATGATCTTTAATGTGAAATAAAATCAAGACTTGGACACACACGCGCGCGCACACATGCTCTCTTGCATTTTCCCACGGGACGCAGCAGACGGGTCGTAATTTGGTTGCCTTGGCCCGTCTGGACAAGCACCTGTCTCCTCTCTGGGGAGAAAGTCGCCTTTGGGCCGTGAGCAGAGCGGACTGTGCATGTGTGACAGCATAAAAAGGTCTTTTTTCCATGTTTTTTAAATAGTAAAATAACGACAGTGAATTTTATAATGTCAACCCAGAGTTCATTATTTCATTGCAGTTGTCGTCTGAAATGGCAAGCGTAAAAGTAGGCTGTAAAGAACATAGAGAACATATTATTGGTACAATATCTTTAATTTCATATCGTTTTATGCAAAAACAACAGACGAATTGGCGTTGAATTCATATTTTTTTACTATTTATTCTAAAATAGTTATGAAAAACTGCGATACAAACCAGTGTACTGGCTATTCCACTACAAAATGACGGACAAAACCCCGAATTAACAGGGTAATCTTTGGATATGAGGCAGATGTGAGATAATTTGTTCACTATAAAATTTCCAAAAGGTTCACAAGAATCACGTAAACAAATAATCTCTATAAATAGTTTCTAAAAGAAAAAATAAACTACTTTGAGATCATTTTTGGTCGCAGCAGAGAGAGCGTCTATGGGTAGCTTATAGACTTGGAAGGCAATTAAGCAACTCTTTATGTATTATTCCAAATTATTTATGTGACATTGATTATTATGTTGGCCTATATTTAATTTAGTCCAATGGTACTTTTAATCCATCACAAGTCATCTGGTACCCAAGGCGCTATCTATGAGCACTTTGTAAACAAAATAAACAATACAGCAATAGATCCTATCCGATGGGAAGTGCTTCTCGTTATCATAGGACAGGACAGCAACAGCAACACCATTATAATAACCGTAGTGCACACACAGCGAAGGCCCTCCTACTCCTAAGAAAACTGCCAATGAAAAGTGCAAATGAAAAGCAACAGTAAACCCAAACTCTGCGACAACAGTCTATGAATAATAATAAAACATTAATTATTTACATGTATACGTAAACACTTTAGATATGCTATTTTAAGGACACTCACATAACTTAATTTACTTCATAAATAAAAATAAACAAAAATACATGTAAAAGAAAATAAATTAACGAATAAATTAACAACAAGGTTACGATTCGTTCCAGCACATAGATGTAGCCTATACATTTTTTTTTTCTCAGATGGTTGGCCTATAAAATCCGCCAAGATTGTGAAAGATAAATGTTATGTCGTTTCGTTTAGGCCAATGTGATGTATAAAGATCCAGCCCAAGTCAAATCTCTCCACAGCAAATTACTGGCACAAATATGCTTATGATTTTGGATGTTGAACAGTTATCCTAAAATCTTGTTACGGTGTCAAAAACAACAAGCTTCACTTATTGCAACACGTTAAACGTTTTTGGGTAACTCTTTATAATAACCTTCATCAAGGCTAATTATTTTAGTGATTAGCCTACTGAAACGTTTGAAAACACTGTCTAATAGAATACATTATGACTTCCTTCTATCATTTTTTTGTTAGGCTTTTTTTAGGGTAGCCCATTTTAAGGACAGACAGTTCAATAACATTACATACTGTAGGCCCATGACTGAATTATAAAGTGTTACCCATTTTTCTTAATGTTTGTGAGTCTAACTGTAATGTCAATAAAAGTATTCTTTATACACCTGTAGGAGTTTGTCTCAGAATGCGCTGAAAGTAAGTCTAAACGTCCAAAACGTGGTTAAGATAAGAAATGTAACAGATAGCAAGACGAAGTATTTCTATCTTGGACAGTTTCTTGTCGGGTGGAAGTGTTGGTAGCAGCTTTCTAAGCTCAGCGAATGCTACGTTGAAGGCTTCCACTCTGATGCGCTCGCGCGTGGCATGCGCAGAGCGGTACTTCGCAGTCGCGCGCCTCCTCCGTCTCTTCTCCTCTCTAGTGAGCGCGGCTGGCACGAGTGCTCGAGTCTTGCCATCCTCGGCCTCTAAGGGCTCGTGAGCCACACATTCCACCTTCATGATGTTCAGACATTCCGTGTCCGACTGTGCCCAGGTGAGGTCAGGATCCGTCTGATCGGGGCTCAGCATCATTTTCAGATCCGTTTGATAAAAACTTCAAAAGTGCACTGATTGTTAACTGCCCTGGTGAATTAGACACAAAGGATTTATGTTTTTCCACATATAAATAATAATCTGTACATAATGTTAAAATAAATTCATTGCTTGTAGGCTATTTCACCTAAGGGTTACACTCAGTGTTTGCATGCAGCTTCATGGATACAGGCTAGTCGTTTGTGTTACTTTAAAAACAGTTCAGTAGCTACTAAATGTTTGTAAATGGTTGCTGTGTGCATTTTGGCTCATTCAGCACACATTACCATCAGGAGATGGATATTCGCTGGTTCTACGCAAAAGTTAATGGGAATCAATTATTGTCACAAAACCCAAGTCATAGTTGACCATCTGTCGCAAATGCAAATCCAAAGCCTATAGCTCCAGATGACACAAGGGCGCATGGTACAAGTCTTTTTTTTTCCATTGATTTATTTTTTATTTTCGTTATAAGTTGAATGTTTTTGAATAACGATTTGTCTGAGCACACTGTATGTTAAAATGTTATTACCTACTGAGTTATGAAAATGAATGAACACTATAAAAATTATATCCATTACAACTAAAAACGTTCTTTTAATTGCAGTCTTAAATTTTTAAAGAAAAACAAAAAAAATTAAAGCGTTGCCAAAGTGGCTTCCAGATTAGTTCATTGCACTTTAATTACTGATGAAGATCGAGTTTAAACAGAGGAAAACTAAGACGATGTTATGATAAAATGATGGAAATATACCATATCAATTATTTGGGCGAGCTGCCCATAATTATAGACTGTTGCTATAGCTAATAATTTATTATAGTGCAATTTAATGCATGTAACATGAACACTGTAAGGTGTTTAAAATAATCACAACATGAAGATGAGTGAAAAGTATTAATCTACCAACATTTATGAAATTGATTTGAAACTCACCTCTGCTGATGATGAATAGGACGAGAATCAGTTTATTCCCCCAAATTTATCAAATCTGTTTTTAGTGTTTCATGTTCATCTGTCCATTGTGCTTTCTGAATTTTTATTTTGGCATGAGCAACAGCATTTCTCAGCCTAATATTTTCCTCGCCACTAATTCCACTTTTAACTCAGCCGGTATCGTAGATTGTTGTTGTATGATGAAATTTCCGTGAGAGGTGTTACAGAATGGATATTATAATAACAGGACCGGTAACGCACGCTCTGAGATGTGCTGCCCTCTGACCCGTGTGCGGATAACAATGGACACGCGTCCTCAGATAAGATCGATGAGATAAGAAAGTGTCGTCTCCGGCTGTCCTCCTTTCTGTTTCCCGTGGATTATTATAATATTGTTCCAGCCATCCTTACAACCACGCGTGCTTGTCCTCGTGCCTCTGATGATTTGAGAGATAACATTCCACTGGCTCCCTATAAAGTCTCTCTCTCTCTCTCTCTCTCTCTCTCTCTCTCTCTCTCTCTCTCTTGCTCCCTCTTACAAATCATTCACTTTATGCACTTATCCACGACAGTCACACCTCCGTCCCACCCCCTCTTTTTTCTCTCCTTCCACTCAGCGAGTTCTTTCTCGACCAGATTGAAAGGAGCGCCCGAGGCTAAAGCTGGACGCATGTGTTTGGCAGTAACGCATTGGTTGTACGCCTGTTTTAAATTGGTGCAATTGTTTGTAAAAGTTTCAGCTAAATTAAATAATTATGACTAAATTAAGTGTTCAGTTATGATTTTTTAAGAAAACCCCTTGTATATTAGTGTGACGTTTTGGATGACAGCAGTGTGACACGAAGCCAGTCTCTAAAAAATATTATTATTATTATTTTTACCGATATTGAGAGAAATAATTGATAAAATAGTGAACAAAATTCACTCCTTCAGTCTAAAAAATGGTGGTTGAAAACATTTTAGGTACCTGTTTTTTTTTTTTTTTTGGTCAACTACCTGTTTACAAATATATTTGTACTTCAGCACCAAATGACAGTTAACTGTTCCTTTTGTTTACATGATCACAAGTTCATTTTACACATTTTTAGAACTTTTCAACAAATTTAAGCTCTCCGCAAGTCACAATAATGATTTATCACAAGCATTGATGGGACTAGTATGCAAAAAATAATGAGTATATCAACCCATGTTCTTCGAAAGATCAATCCTTCTATAATCTAGTAAACAAATCCAGTTTGTTATGATATGTTGTAAAATGGAAGCTTCTGCTTGTGTTATTATTTGGATTGAGAGCAGCCGGCTTGGAGAGGTTTGTTTTTCTAAATTAGAGACAGAATTTTAATAGGATATTTCTAATAAAAGATAAAAGCGACAGGGGTGGTAAAAAAAAAAAAGGGCGAATGTATTGCCAAACTTCTCATAAAAGACCTTTAATAGACATGTCAATGACAAATAGATCTTCCCAGTCTGTGCATATGATTTAAAAAGACAGTTATAATGAATGTATAGGTCGATACCAAGTTTGATGAGAAAAACAGGTCTTTAATATAAAATGAAATCATTGGAATTCTTCGGGATCCACATATCATCCTCATACTGATTATGTTTTAGACTATTATTGATCATGGCTGATGATGAGATGTTCCATTAAAACCTCTTATTTCTGTCCTCTGTTTGTGAACAAAGTCAGCTGGTCTGCTATTTACTGCAAAACACCCCTCTCCTCCTCACACATACACACATAAATACACAGAGTCAAATGTGAGAAAGAGGCATATGGCTTCCAGAGTCACCCATCCCCCCTCTGCTGCCCTT
This sequence comes from Chanodichthys erythropterus, assembly GCF_024489055.1. NCBI lineage: Eukaryota > Metazoa > Chordata > Actinopteri > Cypriniformes > Xenocyprididae > Chanodichthys > Chanodichthys erythropterus. Next base: position 32,087,633 of record NC_090234.1, on the reverse strand, counting down.
TTTTGCCTGGTGCATGTGTTCAGATCTGGGCATTGCTTTGGGAAGGGGGCAAGGACCTCACTGACTGAATTAAGGTCTACTGTGTGTGTGTGTGTGTGTTTGTGCGTGTGTGTGTGTGTGTGTTGGGGCAGCTGGCTGATGTTGCTGGAAGGATGGAAAGATGGATGGGTGGATGGAGAGATGGATGGAGGCAGGATGTCTGACCCAGGGCCAGTGGAGGGGTATGAAAATAGTAAGACCCAGAGAGAGAAAAACAATAGAGGGGAGGACATGGAGGCAGAAGAGAACTGGGCATAAAGAGGGAAAAAGACAATGGGATGGAGTATTTTGATTGGAAAGAGACAAGTGAAGATATGTCTTTTTGGCAATATTACAATGTTGTGTGTGGGCATGAATCTGTTTGTAAAGGCTTTGTTTTCGTATAATTTGGTTTAGTCAGATAATGCCAACTCGGAATGAACATATGTTGTCCTGTGTGCTTAGTTTTAGGAAGGCTGGTGGAGATCATAAGTATTGATCCCTGTTGTTCATGGTGAAAGAACAATGGAGTGCAGCTCATTTCATGGCTTAATTCAGTCCAGTATGCGGTCAATATGAATACCTTCTGCCCGGGCCAAGCTTTGATGCATGCTCATTTAAATCAACAAATTTCCAATGCCTTATTATGATGTGTAGTATAAAATATTCCCCATGTCATACACATTCAAGTATACATAATTCTTGGCAAAAAATCCAATAGACTGCATAGAGTACCAGATCTAGCTGATATAAACTGTTGTTCGGCTTAATTTCTGTTTAGTCTTACAGACACGTCAAACCAAAAAATATTCAGACACTATATATATATATTATATATATATATATATATATATATATATATATATATATATATATATATATATATATATATATATATATATATATTTATATATATATATATATATATATATATATATTATTATTATTTTTTTTTTTTACTAGTGGGTGCAGGCAAATATAGTACATTTGTGTAAGTGAGGATAGCAAAATAAAGTAAACTGTGACATATTATACCCAAAAATTCTTCATACAATGGACTACAAGTAAAATTGATAAAAATTTGGGACCAAATACTTATTCAGACACTTAGACCTGACCATGTTTTGCTTAAGTGTTATCTGACATAATTAAGATAATTTTTTTTCTGACACAGTTTAACTCTGAGATCTTGTCATATTACCATTTTTTTTAAACAAACTGTATTAATGAATGAAATGTTCAAGGTGTCTGAATAAGTTTTGGTTTGACAATACATGTGTATGCATCAACACTGTGTGCCATTTAGAACTGAATTGAGAATATACAAATCCAGTTCAATTCCAGAATTTGAATTGAATTTGAATTAAGGTGACATGTATGAATGTAAGGAATAGAATTAAAATGAATTTCAAATCAAAGACATTCAAATAACTAATTTTAAGCTAGAAAATATAGTATTTAATAAAGTTTAAAAACCTTTGATGTTTGGAGATAGATTGATAGATTATATAGAATATTGAGTAAGTTACATTTTAGAATCAAAATTTCCAATTATTTTGACTTATTTTTTGTTCAGCCAGTTGGTTTAACTTAAAAAGAAAAGTAAGTTTCCTGGTTGCCTAACATTTTGAGTTCATTGAAATTAAAAATTTGAGTTAATACAATGAAGGTGATTGGTTTAGCAACAGAAACTCAAAATATTATGTTATCCGAACCACATTAATTAAGTTGATTTGACAAAAGAAAAAATGTTGTAACAACAACTATTTTTTACAGGTGTGGAACAACAGATAGGTGTGTCATTCCTTGAAAAATCAGTGTTTTTAAACAAATTGGTTGAATCACTGATTCCATGACTCACTCAAAAAAGACACTCAATATAACCTGCAGAAAGAGTCATCACCACTAATGCACAGACTGCTGAACGCACAAACACAGACAATCGGAGTGATATAAACAGTGAAATGTCTCATGCATAAGTGAATTCGGAATAGCATATTTTGCCTAGCCAATCGCATTCGAGAACTAGACCTAATGTTGTATAATGTGGGATTATTTTTTTCTGTTTTTAGTGATCACAAGTTATGGAGGACAAATTAATTTAAAAGTTTAATTCAGAAAATCATTTAATGGGTTTGTTCACACAAAACTGAAAATTCTGCTATCATTTACTCACACTCATGTCATTCCAAACCCATGAGAGTGAGTAAATTATTCATTTTACTGTCATTGCAAATCCATAAAGGTAAGTAAATAATTTATTTTACAATGTCACTATAACCTTTTTTCGGATCTGTTACCCTGACTTTCGATGGAGGGACAGAAACCTCTCAGGTTTCATTAAAAATATCTTAATTTGTGTTTTGAAGATTGACGATTAAAGTCTTATGGGTTTTAATGATTTGCCTCATTAAGTACAGTACATAACTTCTATATTTTTAGGAGGCTGAATGAGTTTGAACATGGATTGTTAAACTGAGGGTAGTCTAAACTCAGCTGCATGACTGACCCAGGCACTGGATAACACCCATTACAGCCCCAATGAGAGCCAGCTGCAGCTCATCAGCACAGGACACCTGAGCTCAGCCTTGCTTGGACATACTGCCCTTTACACACAATAAAACTCTTGCACACAGATGCACAATGCTATACGTACATGCACATGCATGTATACGATTCTCAAGGACGCGATCTAATGTGGTTTTGCTGTTATTGTTGGCGTTAATCTGACAGGAACACAAAGAATTACTATCCTTGTACGAGATAGAGAGAGAGCAAGATGAGAAAGATGAGCGATGGCATATATTTTCTTCTCTCTCACCTCTCCAGGGTGAGCTCAGATCAGAACTCCTCCTCCTCCTCCCCCATGAATTGGGATCAGGTGGGGATCAGCTGGACCTTCGAGAAGGGGGGCAGAGGGTTTATGTGTGTGTGTTTTGGTAGTGGTGCTGATGAGCAGAAGGGTAGGGTGCCAGGCCGGCCGGGGGCCAATGTTGCACCTGTGAGAGATCCTGGAGGCAAATCTGGGTGTAGAAGCATGGATATGATTGGAAAGGTCCATCTTAGCACCTGCACAGAGGCGATTGAAGAGTTTGACAAGCCCAGAAATGAAAAAACAAAACAACAACCTAACTTTGGCTTTTATGATACATACAAGAAGCCCAATGCATCCATGCAGGGTGATGTCTGTGAGTGTGTTGTATGCGTATGTGAGGATGCACTCCTGGGCGGAAAGAACGAATTGGTCAGCTCTTTCCCCCCGAGAACAATCTTTGAGGTGTAAATAACTGAGACAAAGAGGGAGTTAAGAGAGTACCCAACATCGTTCTCCCTTTTTGCTTTTCTCTGTCTCTCTCTTTTTCCCTCCCACTTCGTCTCCAGGGACTGTACCAGCCTGGCTTGAACTGGACACCATCTGCTATAATGTGACAGAATGGAACCCCCAAATACTTTCATTTAATTCTGCTTTGTATGTGTGTGTGTTTGTTTGTGTGCACATGAGAAGAGAGCTATTATCTACAGTATGTTTTTTTTTTTTTTTTAAATACAGCTTTTCTTCTGTAAATATGGACTTGTATACATACACACACCGGTACATGTGCACTAAAGGTGCATGGGTCATGTCTGCACCCAGAATTTGTTCCCTTGGGTCCTTTGTTGAATTTAAAGACCATCTGTTTTTCTCTAACAAGCTTTCTCTTTTTCTCTTTGTTATTTTAGCAGTTTCTTTGCATTTTATTGGTTTAAAGTCTCTGTGTGATCAAAATTAAAGTGTTTTAGGCCTCTAAGGTTATGAGAAACGTGGAAAATTCAGTACCATGGACAGTGCTGGAGAACCATATCCACAGGCATTGCCATAATTAAAGAATTATTTTTAAGTCTGCATGCATATTGCTAAATTTCATAGGAACACAAAAGACAATATCAAAATTTCAGTTAGGTTAGGTATGAATCCTGTTCAATTAAAAAGGTGTGAAGCCCTGAAGAACTTCCACAGTTCATTTCTAACCCTTATGGTGGTTTTGCTAATTCAAATTATTAAATGCTAATTATTCAATTGAATAATTTATTAGCTTCAAAGCTGCTAGAGGTTATGGGAAATTGACAAAAGCATTTGAATTGTCTTATAAAATGCTTTCTGCTTCTGCTATCCACATGTTTAATATTATAATCAATAAAGAGAGTGTGGAATGAAATATGAAATATGTTATAACTAGTGTTTTAGATGTAGTGTTGTCACTGACATGTTTAGAGAGATTCATTAGTAGAGGGGCTATTTTAATGTCCCATCAAGACCTAGTCTAAAAGATGAATTACTCAGGATCACTTTTCAACCCTATAAAGACAGTGTTTTGTCTTATTGATCTCTTTGTTGAAAGCATAATGCCCCACCCATAACACTGTGATGACTTTCTCCTATTCCTCTTGTTAATAAAAACATCCTTATACGGATAAAATTCTACTAATTCATACAACCTAACATTAAACAATATTTTTAGTGCATATTCAGTATTTGTTACATGCATTTCCTGATTTGGATTCCTCTCTTTGATACAGTATATACAAGCTACATTTCAAAAGTAAAGTGTTCAAAGTTTAAAGAAGCAAGGATTCTTTAAATTTATCGAAATTGACAAAAGATAACAACAGATTGCTGTTTTTTAAACTTTCTGTGCAACAAAGAATCCTGAAAAAATGTGTCATGGCTTCCACAACATATTAAAGGTGCAGTAAGTGAACTGGGAAATTCTAACTTTAACCTGCTAGCATTAAAGGTGCCGTAGAACTTCTTTTTAAAAGATAAGTCTAAGGTGTTCCCTGAATGTGTCTGTGAAGTTTCAGCTCAAAATACCCCATAGATTTTTTTTTATAAATTTTTTTAACTGCCTATTTTGGGGCATCATTAAACATGAGCCGATTTAGGTTGCGGCCCCTTTAAATGCTGACGCTCCCCGCCCACGGAGTTCGCGCTTGCCTTAAACAGTGCATAAACAAAGTTCACACAGCTAATATAACCCTCAAAATGGATCTTTACAAAGTGTTCGTCATGCATGCTGCATGCATACATCGGATTATGTGAGTATTGTATTTATTTGGATGTTTACATTTGATTCTGAATGAATTTGAGGCTGTGCTCTGTGGCTAACGGCTAATGCTACACTGTTGGAGAGATTTATAAAGAATGAAGTTGTGTTCATGAATTATACAGACTGCAAGTGTTTAATAATGAAAATAATGACAGTCTTGTCTCCGTGAATACAGTAAGAAACGATGATAACTTTAACCACATTTAACAGTACATTAGCAACATGCTAACGAAACATTTAGAAAGACAAATATCACTAAAAATATCATGATATCATGGATCATGTCAGTTATTATTGCTCCATCTGCCATTTTTCGCTGTTGTCCTTGCTTGCTTACCTACTCTGATGATTCAGCTGTGCACATCCAGGCGTTAATACGTCCTGCCCTTGTCTAATGCCTTGAACATGGGCTGGCATATGCAAATATTGGGGGTGTACATATTAATGATCCCGACTGTTACGTAACAGTCGGTGTTATGTTGAGATTCGCCTGTTCGTTGCAGTGTTCCAATTGCCCCCGACTGTACCACCCTGTGACAAGCTACCCTGCTATCTAGAAACAACAAAGCTAATTGTTTGACAAAGGTATAAAATGTTAAACAACAGAATGGCCATCAAAACAAGACAGATTTAATTTCATAGACATTAATGGTTAAGACTGTAAATACTGTAGATGAAAAAAATAATCTTTTATACCTCAAAAATGATTTTTTTTTTTTTTTGAGAAAAACTTTACCAAGTATGATTTTGAAGCTTGTCCTTTGGCATGCAGAGAGGGATCTCCACAGAGCACATGCAAAATGAGTTTTATGGTTCTGTCTCATTTCTGATTGTTGTAATTTGAGATGTTACATTTGCCCCTGGTCTCCCCCTACATCATGTGTCATGAGAAAAGTTTACAGTACAAAAACTTAATGAGGGTTTCCCAGCTAAGCAAGTTATACTTATTTAAAATATGACAATGGTAAAAACTGAATAGTTTTTATCTAAAATTTTAAGTGATTGTTTGTATAATAATTCAAATGGTTTTCGAACTATGAAATGCGTATTAGACCAGTTTGTCAAACAATAAGTGACATGAGAAAGAATCACAGAATGAAAATATGCACAGAATGCAGCCTCATTTGATAAAGAATTTCTAATAAACCCAAAATTAGCGAAGTTAAATTTGACCTTTTTGCATACCTTTTTAATATGTGTTTTAAAACCAAAACAGGAGTCCAGATGAATCTCTAGGTATTTATATTCTGAACTTCTGAAATTACAATATCTTGCTTTATATCAACAATATGTCCCTTAGAAAAGAACATACAAACTGTTTTTGACACATTTAATTTCAGATAACTCTGATTGAGACAGGAAGTGACTTTTACCATAACACCTGTCAACTTATTTGCAACCTCTTCTGCGTTTTTACCATGTGTGAAAATGACTGTAGCATCAGCATACATTATGATATTACATTGTTGATGCTCCATAGGTAAAACATTAAGATACATGCTAAAGAGAATTGGGCCCAATATGGACCCTTGTGGAACACCAGTTGATAGACATAGTGAATTAGATTTATAATGATCAATTTTTACTAACTGAGAACAAGAAGAAAGATAAGATTTGATTAAATTTACAAATTTTGTCAAAAAATTAAAATGTAATAATTTATGCAAAAGGTTATTATGATTTACAGTATCAAATTCTTTCTGCAAATCAAGAAATATTTCTCTATAGCGGCTAATAAATCAAAAGTCTTGTGCATTCACAGAAAACACCTTACTTCCACGTTGAAAAATAAGGTGGATATTTATAAAAATTCATTTAGACTGCTTAACATAGTGATAGACTAGCATAACAAAATATGTTTCAGTAGGCAATCACCTATTGCACTTTAAAGCAGCACAAATGATTTCAACATTGATAATAAGAAATCTTTCTTGAGCATTCAGCATATTGAGCTTCAGCATATTAAAATGATTTCTGAAGGATCATGTGACACTAAAGACTGGAGAAATGGCTGCTGAAAATTCAGCTTTGTCATCACAGGAATAAATGACATGTTAAAATATATTAAAATACATTTTAATTGTAATAAGATTTCACAACATTACTGTTATTTTGATCAAATAAATGCAGCCTTGGTCGGTACATTGAAAAAATCTTATTGACCCCCGACTTTTGAATGGTAAAACACATATTTGTTAAAGATGCATGCTGTACTCATATTCAATCAAGCACAAACTCTGCCAGGTGGGCTGGTTGCCATCGACTGCAATATTCTTCCTTGAGTCTGACATATGACTGCATCCTATCGATCAGATGTGGTGTCACGGTGACTAGGCAAGGGAGAGAGAACATAGGCTTGCAAAAAGTGAACTGAAGGAAAAACAACTGCAGTGGTCACAGTGAGAAACTAACAGACAGATCACAAGTGAAAGGCTCACAAGGGCAGATCCATGTTATTTTAAGGCAAAGTGACAGATTCCTACAGGCACATACATAAACTTGTGCTGATGTGCCTGTGCCTCAATACCTGTGTTATCGTTGAGTATTTGATGTGGACTCGACCTCATCTGCTTTGTCCATGAGACTCTGTTGGTTTTCCCACTGCATTCACATCATGTCTCGTCTCTGTCATGTCTGTGCGGCCGTGTGTGTTTGTGGATGATGGGAGTGGAGTGGACACATGGATATGAGGAACTGGTATCTTGCCTGAGGAGAGCTGTAATAGCAGCTGCCAGTGTGACTTTCTATCTATCTATCTATCTATCTATCTATCTATCTATCTATCTATCTATCTATCTATCTATCTATCTATCTATCTATCTATCTATCTATCTATCTATCTATCTATCTATCTATCTATCTATCTATCTATCTATCTATCTATCTTTATAGATTGATCTGTCTCTGTAGCATCCATTTATCCATCTTTTTCCTTCTTTCTTTCTGTCTGTCTTTCATTTGTATAAATAGTTGTGTCTCTGTCTGTCTGTCTGATCCATCCTTCTCTTTCTTTCTTTCTTTCTTTCTTTCTTTCTTTCTTTCTTTCTTTCTTTCTTTCTTTCTTTCTTTCTTTCTTTCTTTCTTTCTTTCTTTCTTTCTCAATTCATTTGCCTCTTTCACCTCAAAAAAAAAAAAAAAAAATCACACTATTTCCCTTGGGCCTTTCCTCTACGACCATAATCATCCCTCTAATGAAGACTGGCAATCCCTGTGATGAAGGCCCTTCCCCCCCGTCTCTCTCTCTCTTTCTCTCCCCCAACCCCAATTTTACTGTCTGTCCACTTTTTTTTTTATACAGGTGACTGGGTGTTTTGATTGGGTGCTGCTTTCTTCTATTTTGCGATATAATATGGATGAGCTGTCACGTGATTGGTTTGCAATGGCCTAGAGTATCTTTTCTACTTTTACATGGCTATTTCCCTGTAGTTTAGACACCCTCGAGGGATGTGCCATAAGTGAAACACTGTGTGAATGTGTGTGGTGTGTATTTATGATGGAAATATATGAGTCTTGTTTTCTTTTGTCTCTGAGGGGACAGGTTGCCGTGGTAATGATGCCTAAGGGAGAGGGGTAAGATGTAAATTGGGTGATCATCACAGAATGTAAAGTGAAATCTGCAATGTACCACGGGAGTCTGAGTAAGAGAGACAGATCGAGTGAAAGAAAGAGAGGGGTCATGTCCTGCAGGCGCTCAGGGTCTAAGATGCTGAATTTCCCAGATGAAAGAGAAAACAGGGCCTGTGTTTGTTGTGTGAGTATGCATGTGTGTCTATGATACAGTCAGACTATACGGCATGTCTGGACATGACTGCTCAAAGTCCATAACCTTAATTGGCTCTCTCTTGAGATTATGAGTGCTGGTTAATTGGAAAAACACCCTCACTTGCATTTATACTTATTTATTTGCTCAGGGAAAAAAAAAAAAAAAAAAACCTTGCTTATATAAATATAAAAATATAAAAAATGACTAGACATACAATGTTTATTTATTTATTTTTATGCCTGCATAAAAACACATTAAATGACCACAAAATGTGCTATATAGTTTAAAAATGGCAATATGAAAATATATGCTATTTAACTAAATGTCATGCTTTCTAGATAAATAGATAGATAAATAGATATTTAAAAAATAGCAGTGGACCCCAGCTTGTGTGTTTGTTGAGCTTTTCTATTCTCTGAGGCTTCAGGCAACATGTGTACCTAACAAAGAAGCTGCAATTTCTAGCATAACTAAACATGCACCAGTGGATATGAACAGCACTAAATATGCTATTGCCTTTTTAAGAGGTAACACAGCGAAGAGGAAATGAATGTAAAAAAATGACACATTTATACATGCTCATGTAGAGTATTGGCATTTTAAATAAGATGGGATAGGATGATTTGCAGTGCACCTTGGCAATAAAGTGTTAGACAACATAAACAACATGTGAAAAAAACGCACATGTAACATGGATATTTACATCCGCCCCTTTTGATATAAAGAAATGTCAGCAAGAGAAGGTTATCATGAAACAGAAAGGTCATTTCTCTGTACTTACTTTCTGTCTCCCACTCTGTTTCTTTTTTCCCCTAACCAGCCAATGATTTCTCAATGTTTTTTTTTTTTTTTTTTCTTCCACTTCCTGAGTTTGTCCAGTTGCCAGGTAACCCTGGGTCACATCTGGGGTCTAAATCGAGCACTTTCTCTTCCTAGTTATCAGAGAGATGGGCTGTAATTTATTAGTTTGATAAAAAAGAGAAAGGTATTATACAGCGCCGCCAATCTCCACAGAGCTTGTTTGGAATTCATGCCCTATCCTATTTCCGGTGCATTCCTTGCGGCATCTCTGAGCCATTCATCTTTAAATTGACCACCTGAGCCAGGTTTCTGCATATTCAGTTGGAACGAAACACACTAGACTTGAAGAGCCACAGCCAGCCCTTTAGATTCAACATGTGCTGTAGCTTAATGGAATTAGGTATTTTTAAAAGGATTTTTGAAGCATATTTGGATTAATTTTATCAATTATATAAGGTTTGCTATCTACAACATGTTATCATTCAAACGATATTAAGCTTCAAATTCAAAATTTTAATTTCAGACCATGTTGCACAGCAAAACACGTTTTTGAGGTTTTTATAAAATATGGCAATTTGTTAAGCTCACATTTTCTAAAATTATGTGCTTGTGATAAAAATCTAATTTTGCATTACAACCATCAGAAAAGGAAAAAAAAAAAAGCAGTGGATCATCCAGGTAACCACACACACAATATTAACAATCAATGGTTCACATACTTTTAAATGGGGCCATTTTAATAAATTCTGCGGATTCTTGTGGACTAAATATAAACATCTTTTATGTAAAATATCTTACTCAGGACAGTACTAAACAAAAAATAACATGCACTTTTTATGATCTCTCTTATTTTGTTAAAATTTTTCACATTTTCACAGATTCTGCAAGTGGTTCATACTTTCTCTTGCAACTGTGTATATATATATATATATATATATATATATATATATATATATATATATATATATATATATATATATATATATATATATATATATATATATATATATATATATATACATATACATATATATATATATATACATATACATATATATATATATATATACATATACATATATATATATATATACATATACATATATATATATATATACATATACATATATATATATATATACATATACATATATATATATATATATATATATATATATATATATATATATATATATATATATATATATATATATATATGTATGTATACACACACACACATATACACACACACATATTAGCTTGATTTGAACTAAAGGTTTATGAATATTTTGAACATTCCTCATTCAAGAAGAGAGGTATGGAAGCCAATTTCTGCCACATAAACAAAACAAAAAAATCATGCTTTGGTAAATCGTAATTGACATAAAAGTTATAATTATGACATGAAAAGTTGAAAGTATGACATAACATTTTTTATGACTTTAAGCCATAATTAATGTTATGACTTTGACATAATTATGACATTTATATAATAAATTTGACTTTTTATTAATAATCGACTTTTATCACATAATTTCGACTGTCATAGTTTTGAATTTTTTTATCTCAATTGACCCTTCGCAAAGACCCGCCCCCCCTTAGTTACTGTTGCTTTGTCCGACAAGCCATGGCGCTGTCACGCCACACACAGTGTAAAATACATTGCGGAGCAAAGAGGACACTGACAACACATTGACAGACAAGACAGAGCAGGTTACTTATGATATGAAACAAAGTCCCAGCTTTCAAATTGTGTATTTTTTTAAAATAAAAACCTTTTTTTGTTGCTCTTTAATGGCAGATTACTGTAGCGCCTCAGCTCAAGCGGCTCATGAACCGATCATCTCTTCCTACTAATTAATTTATAGCATCAAATAAACATGAATGAACATCAGAAGGAATGCTGTTTAAAACACGGAAAGACATAAATACACACCATTTTTCAAGTTCAAGTCCACCGAGGATAATCTTCTAACTCCTGACTGCTTTGTTGGACAAAATGGCGGATTCGGCGTTATGATTGGTTAGATCGCTTGTCAATCAAACTCCCGGCGAAGGGTCAATTGCAACATTTTAATTATAAATAATTATAACTTTATCTCATTATTTTGACTTAGCCTATATGTATGACTTTTTATCTCAGTTTTGACTTTTTATGTCATAATTATGACTTTTTATCTCATAATTGACTTTGTATGTCATAATTTAAACTTTTTAATTCATAATTATGATTTACCAAAGCATGATTTTTTCCCCCTATATGTGGCGGAAATATGCTTCCATAAAGAGAAGCTGTACTTACTAAGAAAGAAAAAAACTGCCCGGGGTGTTGCCAAAATGGCTGCCGAGTGAACTGACTTGCCTTAATAGGGACTTTGGAATTCATATTGCATCCCCAACAGTTGCTGTCGATCATGTCGCCATAAATTGCCAACTTTCATTGAAAATGAATGACTTCCGGTCACTGCAAATCGCTGTATGTGTGGATGCTCCGTGAAAGTGTGCCAGGGATCTGGAAGCAGTATGATTGTGAAATGCCAGAAAGACACATACTCTGGCATTTGGGAAGGTGCACAGATGCAGTCCGTGAGTGTTGAAGGTGACAGACAGCCAAGCAGAGAAGCGCAGGGATTTGTTTAAAAGCTTCTGTCATCCTCCCCTGAGTGTCAGTTGTGTGTCCCTGCTTAGATAATTAATTACTGGGAAATGCTGTGGAACCAGTTATACATGACAAAACTTACAATCCACTACAAATGGTAAACACGCATAGAAATATGTGCTATTATTTCATACAACAACACCAAATGGTAAAACAGTACCTGAATTTAGTGAGACCAAGTTCAGAAAAGTTATTTCCTCCTATCTGTCTTAGCAGCAGACACACACCCGCACACTTGCCAATCAGTTTAGAACTACAGATTTATAAATGAAATTATAGAACATATTACACCACAAAAGCTGTGTGTATGCTGGGTAAAATTCATTTTGAAGCATTTGCACACCTGCTCCATTGTAGCTCTGGCTGCTGTTATGATCACAACTTGCAATTGGCTATTTATAGACACCTCCTCCTCCAATCTGAGGAGCAGATGATGCATCTATCACAGAGAGGTGTTTGTGGAGAGGGTTAACCTTCCCTAGTTTGCCCCTAAGTCCCCAGTATGAGTGGCGCATGAATTGACGTCCCTCGGTGTGAATTACGACACTCTAAACTGACAGTTTTCCAATGATTATGGCAATACTTTGATTATAGAGAAAGATAAACAAAAACAAACGCACCTGTATTTTCACAGGAGAGCTGCGACCGAGTCCCGCGAGACCTGTAAAATGGACGCCCCGTTTCCACCTCAAGGCAATTACGTGCCATCTGCTCTAGTCTGCTTTGCGCAGGGCCGCTTTGTTTTTCGGGTTGTTGATGTAGAATTACGCGCTTTAAATTGACATAATCCATGACAGATTGTGATTGACGGGCGAAAAATTAATCATATGGCTAAAGTGAGTGGTCAGCTACTTTCAGAGAGTAAAATGAACATCTGGAAAGCATACCATCAGCCAAAACTGCAAAGTTGGGGACACAACATGATATAATATGGTGGTATCTATTATTTCTATTCTATGGACAGTTCAGTTCTATGGACAGATTAACTGTAATCTTTTTATTACACATTTTGCACATTTACAGTGCAAGACAAGGAACATCAGATATTTTATTTCCTGATATTCTTTTCCAAGGTTTTGCGTCTCCTGTTGTAATTGTAGTTTTATTGGATATCAAGCCTCTTTTGGCAGAGAACATCTGGGCATCTAAAGCAATAATGGCAACATTTACACTTGTATCTCAAACACCTGCGAAATCTCACTGAGATGTATGAATATTATCTCATTTGAATACGTAATTATTTTCCTTTTTGGTGTGGGAAGAAGTACAAATCGATTCTCAGTGTCATATTATAAATGATGTTGTTGTTCAAAAGTCATTCATTATATAGGCCTTATGTAGCCCCACCCCTTTTCAGCTCTGCGCTTGTTGTGTTCTGTCTTCCGGTTTGTATTTCCACAGCATTCAGGTAAGATCTTACAGATTAATGAATAAACTGCTCATTTTAAAATCTTCCCGGTCTACTGACATTTGTTATGACATCCACTTCAAACTTTACAATGATCGTAATAAATACAAAGTTCTGTCTAGATGGTGCAGGCTAATGGGTCCTTTAACTCAACCTGCTAGTAATCACATCGTTATCTATAGGGCGCAGCTGATTTGTTCCTGCTGTATTACACTCAAAAAAATTATTCTAGCTGCTTGTTCAGTTTATTTAAATAAAATAAGCTGAACCAACACAAATCTTTAGTTTTTTACTTAATTGGCATTCGCACTCAATTGTATTATGTTAAATGAAATTAAATTTGCAAAATGTTAGGTCAACCTAAACCATTTGTGTTGGGACTACATGAATCATTTATGTTGCATTGATTGAACCTGGGCAGTGGATTTCTAGTTCCCAGCATGCTTTGCGTAGGGAAAGATTGGGACAGTAAATGTTGAACTTAAGTGCTGTTTAATGTGTTTTTTAGTAAAGGGAAATACCTTTTAAAGTCTGAAGTTCAGTTATATTTGACATTTAAAAGAGTTTATGTTATGTCGATTTTTTGAGGTTACCATTATGCTGAAGTGTAGACCTTGTGGTTAGGCTCTAGGTGGCTACGTAAAACAAATTTATATTGTTCTCAACGAGCATTAACTGTGCTCAAGCCAGTAATGAGAAGTTCTTTATCTGATCATTATTTGCATGCTATAAATGTTACTTAGCATATGAATAAGTGTTATTTTAGTTTAGTTTTTATAGAAATATAAATAAATTAGTTTGAGGGCCAGCACAAAATTTACACAGTCTCCATATGGTCATCAGCTCTTCCCCTCTCAATGGTCATGAAACATTTATGTCTGTGTACAACAGCTACTCAAAAACTAAGCACAAGCGCACATCTTCACCATGATGGTAACAAAAAAAACAAAAAAAAAAGCACTGGTTGGATCAACAAGAATGAATTATGTTCAGGAAACATACACAGAATACGTCAAATGAAACTGGTGTGATCTCATTCAATTAGGATGAATTTCACTCATTAGTACAATTAACCTAGCTTAAGTTCAAATAAATCAGTTCAACTGTGTGGAAATAGGTGTCATAATTGAATTAAGTTAGACCAACAAGTTATTTTTTTTAGTGTAGTAGCCAATGAGCTTGCGGTGCTCAACCTTTAAATACATGAGTAGCATTTGCCTTAGCAGTGCAGCGCGCTTTCAGAAACCCCTCACCTTCCCCAGCTCCACCTCTATAGATCTGTTACAGGTAATTCATGTATGCTATATTTACAGCAGCAGCATGTCTTACTTGCTCGCAGCAGCGAGTCGTGTATGTATTGGCAGTAGCAAGTCCCGTACTTGCTCAGCAGCAGCAGCAAGAATAACCTACAGCAGCAATAAAGCAGCAGCAGCGGCAAGAATAACCTATAGCAGCATTAAAGCAGCAGCAGCAGCAGCAGCAAGAATAACCTACAGCAGCAATAAAGCAGCAGCAGCAGCAGCAAGAATAACCTACAGCAGCAATAAAGCAGCAGCAGCAGCAGCAAGAATAACCTATAGCAGCAAAATAGCAGCAGCAGCAATAACCTACAGCAGCAGCAGCAAGAATAACCTACAGCAGCAATAAAGCAGCAGCAGCAGCAGCAAGAATAACCTACAGCAGCAATAAAGCAGCAGCAGCAGCAAGAATAACCTACAGCAGCAATAAAGCAATAACCTACAGAAGCAATAACCTACAGCAGCAGCAGCAAGAATAACCTACAGCAGCAATAAAGCAGCAGCAGCAATAACCTACAGCAGCAATAACCTACAGCAGCAGCAGCAAGAATAACCTACAGCAGCAATAAAGCAGCAGCAGCAGCAAGAATAACCTACAGCAGCAATAAAGCAGCAGCAGCAAGAATAACCTACAGCAGCAATAAAGCAGCAGCAGCAATAACCTACAGCAGCAATAAAGCAGCAGCAGCAGCAATAACCTACAGCAGCAGCAGCAGCAGCAAGAATAACCTACAGCAGCAATAAAGCAGCAGCAGCAGCAAGAATAACCTACAGCAGCAATAAAGCAGCAGCAATAACCTACAGCAGCAATAAAGCAGCAGCAGCAGCAATAACCTACAGCAGCAGCAGCAGCAAGAATAACCTACAGCAGCAATAAAGCAGCAGCAGCAGCAGCAATAACCTACAGCAGCAGCAAGAATAACCTACAGCAGCAATAAAGCAGCAGCAGCAGCAGCAAGAATAACCTATAGCAGCAATAAAGCAGCAGCAGCAGCAGCAATAACCTACAGCAGCAATAACCTACAGCAGCAGCAGCAGCAGCAAGAATAACCTACAGCAGCAATAAAGCAGCAGCAGCAGCAATAACCTACAGCAATAAAGCAGCAGCAGCAGCAAGAATAACCTACAGCAGCAATAAAGCAATAACCTACAGCAGCAGCAGCAAGAATAACCTACAGCAGCAATAAAGCAGCAGCAGCAATAACCTACAGCAGCAATAACCTACAGCAGCAGCAGCAAGAATAACCTACAGCAGCAATAAAGCAGCAGCAGCAGCAGCAAGAATAACCTACAGCAGCAATAAAGCAGCAGCAGCGGCAAGAATAACCTATAGCAGCATTAAAGCAGCAGCAGCAGCAGCAATAACCTACAGCAGCAGCAGTAAGAATAACCTACAGCAGCAATAACCTACAGCAGCAGCAGCAAGAATAACCTACAGCAGCAATAAAGCAGCAGCAGCAGCAGCAAGAATAACCTACAGCAGCAATAAAGCAGCAGCAGCAAGAATAACCTACAGCAGCAATAAAGCAGCAGCAGCAATAACCTACAGCAGCAATAAAGCAGCAGCAGCAGCAATAACCTACAGCAGCAGCAGCAGCAGCAGCAAGAATAACCTACAGCAGCAATAAAGCAGCAGCAGCAGCAGCAAGAATAACCTACAGCAGCAATAAAGCAGCAGCAATAACCTACAGCAGCAATAAAGCAGCAGCAGCAGCAATAACCTACAGCAGCAGCAGCAGCAGCAAGAATAACCTACAGCAGCAATAAAGCAGCAGCAGCAGCAGCAATAACCTACAGCAGCAGCAAGAATAACCTACAGCAGCAATAAAGCAGCAGCAGCAGCAGCAAGAATAACCTATAGCAGCAAAATAGCAGCAGCAGCAAGAATAACCTATAGCAGCAATAAAGCAGCAGCAGCAGCAGCAATAACCTACAGCAGCAATAACCTACAGCAGCAGCAGCAGCAGCAAGAATAACCTACAGCAGCAATAAAGCAGCAGCAGCAGCAATAACCTACAGCAATAAAGCAGCAGCAGCAGCAAGAATAACCTACAGCAGCAATAAAGCAATAACCTACAGCAGCAGCAGCAAGAATAACCTACAGCAGCAATAAAGCAGCAGCAGCAATAACCTACAGCAGCAATAACCTACAGCAGCAGCAGCAAGAATAACCTACAGCAGCAATAAAGCAGCAGCAGCAGCAGCAAGAATAACCTACAGCAGCAATAAAGCAGCAGCAGCGGCAAGAATAACCTATAGCAGCATTAAAGCAGCAGCAGCAGCAGCAATAACCTACAGCAGCAGCAGTAAGAATAACCTACAGCAGCAATAAAGCAGCAGCAGCGGCAAGAATAACCTATAGCAGCATTAAAGCAGCAGCAGCAGCAGCAATAACCTACAGCAGCAATAAAGCAGCAGCAGCGGCAAGAATAACCTATAGCAGCATTAAAGCAGCAGCAGCAGCAATAACCTACAGCAGCAGCAGTAAGAATAACCTACAGCAGCAATAAAGCAGCAGCAGCGGCAAGAATAACCTATAGCAGCATTAAAGCAGCAGCAGCAGCAGCAATAACCTACAGCAGCAGCAGCAAGAATAACCTACAGCAGCAATAAAGCAGCAGCAGCAAGAATAACCTACAGCAGCAATAAAGCAGCAGCAGCAATAACCTACAGCAGCAATAAAGCAGCAGCAGCAATAACCTACAGCAGCAGCAGCAGCAGCAAGAATAACCTACAGCAGTAATAAAGCAGCAGCAGCAGCAATAACCTACAGGAGCAATAAAGCAGCAGCAGCGGCAAGAATAACCTATAGCAGCATTAAAGCAGCAGCAGCAGCAGCAATAACCTACAGCAGCAGCAGTAAGAATAACCTACAGCAGCAATAAAGCAGCAGCAGCGGCAAGAATAACCTATAGCAGCATTAAAGCAGCAGCAGCAGCAGCAATAACCTACAGCAGTAAGAATAACCTACAGCAGCAATAAAGCAGCAGCAGCAAGAATAACCTACAGCAGCAATAAAGCAGCAGCAGCAATAACCTACAGCAGCAGCAGCAGCAGCAAGAATAACCTACAGCAGCAATAAAGCAGCAGCAGCAAGAATAACCTACAGCAGCAATAAAGCAGCAGCAGCAGCAGCAGCAGCAAGAATAACCTACAGCAGTAATAAAGCAGCAGCAGCAAGAATAACCTACAGCAGCAATAAAGCAGCAGCAGCAAGAATAACCTACAGCAGCAATAAAGCAGCAGCAGCAATAAGAATAACCTACAGCAGCAATAAAGCAGCAGCAGCAGCAGCAATAACCTACAGCAGCAGCAAGAATAACCTACAGCAGCAATAAAGCAGCAGCAGCAGCAATAACCTACAGCAGCAGCAGCAGCAAGAATAACCTACAGCAGCAATAAAGCAGCAGCAGCAGCAGCAAGAATAACCTATAGCAGCAATAAAGCAGCAGTAGCAGCAATAACCTACAGCAGCAATAAAGCAGCAGCAGCAATAACCTACAGCAGCAGCAGCAGCAGCAATAACCTACAGCAGCAATAAAGCAGCAGCAGCAGCAGCAAGAATAACCTACAGCAGCAATAAAGCAGCAGCAGCAGCAAGAATAACCTATAGCAGCAATAAAGCAGCAGCAGCAGCAGCAGCAGCAGCAATAACCTGCAGCAGCAAGAATAACCTACAGCAGCAATAAAGCAGCAGCAGCAAGAATAACCTACAGCAGCAATAAAGCAGCAGCAAGAATAACCTACAGCAGCAATAAAGCAGCAGCAGCAGCAAGAATAACCTATAGCAGCAATAAAGCAGCAGCAGCAGCAGCAGCAATAACCTACAGCAGCAATAAAGCAGCAGCAGCAGCAGCAAGAATAACCTACAGCAGCAATAAAGCAGCAGCAGCAGCAAGAATAACATATAGCAGCAATAAAGCAGCAGCAGCAATAACCTACAGCAGCAATAAAGCAGCAGCAGCAGCAACAATAACCTACAGCAGCAGCAGCAGCAAGAATAACCTATAGCAGCAATAAAGCAGCAGCAGCAGCAAGAATAACCTACAGCAGCAATAAAGCAGCAGCAGCAGCAGCAGCAATAACCTACAGCAGCAATAAAGCAGCAGCAGCGGCAAGAATAACCTATAGCAGCATTAAAGCAGCAGCAGCAGCAATAACCTACAGCAGCAGCAGTAAGAATAACCTACAGCAGCAATAAAGCAGCAGCAGCGGCAAGAATAACCTATAGCAGCATTAAAGCAGCAGCAGCAGCAGCAATAACCTACAGCAGCAGCAGCAAGAATAACCTACAGCAGCAATAAAGCAGCAGCAGCAAGAATAACCTACAGCAGCAATAAAGCAGCAGCAGCAATAACCTACAGCAGCAATAAAGCAGCAGCAGCAATAACCTACAGCAGCAGCAGCAGCAGCAAGAATAACCTACAGCAGTAATAAAGCAGCAGCAGCAGCAATAACCTACAGGAGCAATAAAGCAGCAGCAGCGGCAAGAATAACCTATAGCAGCATTAAAGCAGCAGCAGCAGCAGCAATAACCTACAGCAGCAGCAGTAAGAATAACCTACAGCAGCAATAAAGCAGCAGCAGCGGCAAGAATAACCTATAGCAGCATTAAAGCAGCAGCAGCAGCAGCAATAACCTACAGCAGTAAGAATAACCTACAGCAGCAATAAAGCAGCAGCAGCAAGAATAACCTACAGCAGCAATAAAGCAGCAGCAGCAATAACCTACAGCAGCAGCAGCAGCAGCAAGAATAACCTACAGCAGCAATAAAGCAGCAGCAGCAAGAATAACCTACAGCAGCAATAAAGCAGCAGCAGCAGCAGCAGCAGCAAGAATAACCTACAGCAGTAATAAAGCAGCAGCAGCAAGAATAACCTACAGCAGCAATAAAGCAGCAGCAGCAAGAATAACCTACAGCAGCAATAAAGCAGCAGCAGCAATAAGAATAACCTACAGCAGCAATAAAGCAGCAGCAGCAGCAGCAATAACCTACAGCAGCAGCAAGAATAACCTACAGCAGCAATAAAGCAGCAGCAGCAGCAATAACCTACAGCAGCAGCAGCAGCAAGAATAACCTACAGCAGCAATAAAGCAGCAGCAGCAGCAGCAAGAATAACCTATAGCAGCAATAAAGCAGCAGTAGCAGCAATAACCTACAGCAGCAGCAAGAATAACCTACAGCAGCAATAAAGCAGCAGCAGCAGCAATAACCTACAGCAGCAGCAGCAGCAAGAATAACCTACAGCAGCAATAAAGCAGCAGCAGCAGCAGCAAGAATAACCTATAGCAGCAATAAAGCAGCAGCAGCAATAAGAATAACCTACAGCAGCAATAAAGCAGCAGCAGCAGCAGCAATAACCTACAGCAGCAGCAAGAATAACCTACAGCAGCAATAAAGCAGCAGCAGCAGCAATAACCTACAGCAGCAGCAGCAGCAAGAATAACCTACAGCAGCAATAAAGCAGCAGCAGCAGCAGCAAGAATAACCTATAGCAGCAATAAAGCAGCAGTAGCAGCAATAACCTACAGCAGCAATAAAGCAGCAGCAGCAGCAGCAAGAATAACCTATAGCAGCAATAAAGCAGCAGTAGCAGCAATAACCTACAGCAGCAATAAAGCAGCAGCAGCAATAACCTACAGCAGCAGCAGCAGCAGCAATAACCTACAGCAGCAATAAAGCAGCAGCAGCAGCAGCAAGAATAACCTACAGCAGCAATAAAGCAGCAGCAGCAGCAAGAATAACCTATAGCAGCAATAAAGCAGCAGCAGCAGCAGCAGCAGCAATAACCTGCAGCAGCAAGAATAACCTACAGCAGCAATAAAGCAGCAGCAGCAAGAATAACCTACAGCAGCAATAAAGCAGCAGCAAGAATAACCTACAGCAGCAATAAAGCAGCAGCAGCAGCAAGAATAACCTATAGCAGCAATAAAGCAGCAGCAGCAGCAGCAGCAATAACCTACAGCAGCAATAAAGCAGCAGCAGCAGCAGCAAGAATAACCTACAGCAGCAATAAAGCAGCAGCAGCAGCAAGAATAACATATAGCAGCAATAAAGCAGCAGCAGCAATAACCTACAGCAGCAATAAAGCAGCAGCAGCAGCAACAATAACCTACAGCAGCAGCAGCAGCAAGAATAACCTATAGCAGCAATAAAGCAGCAGCAGCAGCAAGAATAACCTACAGCAGCAATAAAGCAGCAGCAGCAGCAGCAGCAGCAATAACCTACAGCAGCAATAAAGCAGCAGCAGCAGCAGCAATAACCTACAGCAGTAATAAAGCAGCAGCAGCAGCAGCAATAACCTACAGCAGCAGCAGCAAGAATAACCTACAGCAGCAATAAAGCAGCAGCAGCAGCAAGAATAACCTATAGCAGCAATAAAGCAGCAGCAGCAGCAATAACCTACAGCAGCAATAAAGCAGCAGCAGCAGCAATAACCTGCAGCAGCAAGAATAACCTACAGCAGCAATAAAGCAGCAGCAGCAATAACCTACAGCAGCAATAAAGCAGCAGCAAGAATAACCTACAGCAGCAATAAAGCAGCAGCAGCAATAACCTACAGCAGCAATAAAGCAGCAGCAAGAATAACCTACAGCAGCAATAAAGCAGCAGCAAGAATAACCTACAGCAGCAATAAAGCAGCAGCAAGAATAACCTACAGCAGCATTAAAGCAGCAGCAGCAGCAGCAATAACCTACAGCAGCAATAAAGCAGATCCATTCCGCAAAGACCAAACATATCAACATTGTCATACCCATTACCATGCCAAACACTCCAAGAGTTGTCATAACACAACTTTCATTAACTCTACAATAAACAAATCCACTTCACCAGCTAATTCCTCTTCGACTGTGATGCCAAAGAAATATACGGAGCTACCACTAAAACGGAAGTTCAAACACAAAATTTTAAAGATGGCTGCATGCTGGTGCATAAGATCTATAGAGTGGTGCAGGGACGACGTCAAAACCCGGGAAACTAATTTGAAGATTTTCCTATGGGCTTTTATAATGGAGTCTGTGCTTTAAAATAAAGTCTGTGGTAAACATAAGTTGACGATACTTGGACAGTTTGTTCTACAACGTAAACTGCACACACTCACACCCCAAACATTCTTATCTAGTTACTTATTAGAAACATAAGTTTTTTTAAAAAGTAAATAAATAAACAAAACAGCTTCAAAATGCGTTTTTGATTGTAGAACAAAACGTCCAAGTATCGTCAACTTATGTTTACCATAGATCTTAGTAATTGAAAAACCCCATTTTAAAAACCCATAGGAAAATCAAGGAATCAGTGGCAAATTAGTCTTTCAGGTTTTGACATCATCCCTGCACCACTCTATTAAGAATACTAAGTATGCATTCTGTGTAACATATCCACCTTATTTTGTAACATGGAAGTAAGCTATTTTCTTTGAATGTGCAAGACTTCTGATTCTTTAGCCACTATAGGTAAATAACAAGAAAAACCAAGTGTAACTATTTGCACAACAAATCCTGTGTTTATGATGACGATAATAATTTAAAATAACATAACAAATACCAGTTTGCAATATCAAGCAACAAAACAGACCGTATTTGTACAGGTAAAATAACTGGAAGCAAATGACACTAGAAGCCTTGCACATTCAAATTAGCATTGCCTGCTCTTACATTAAAAATAAAGTGTATACCTGAGTGTTATACTTTTCCACTTAATCATTTTAATGACCTCATATCTTTTTTTCCAGTTATATGAGAACTAAAGTCTCTCATTTTGCTGTTTGTCCAGTCATAATCTTTAAGACACTAACCTGAGGACAACAGCGATCAGCTCTAGTGGGTAACACTATCACCCAGTGGTAGGCCCAGTAATTTGCTACCACAGCAGGACTCGGCGCAGGAGTGTAGTTGAGACAGGCCCCTGATACACCACCACCGCACAGAGAAGCAAACAGAGGAAAAGAGAGAAGAAAAAGCTGTTTCTGTATTTGATTTCACTTGATTTGTTATTAAGCAAGATAAGACATGCACATGCTCTGTAATGTGTTTAAAACAAACTCTCTAGGGATTTCTTTGGTGCGTCAGCCCAAGGCAAGAGTGTGAGAGTGAACCAAGCTGAAAGTCATGTCAATACCAACAATTTAACTGGATAATATACAAAATATTTAGGCATGCATAATAGTTAACTTGAGCCGACGTAATTAGTATTCTTAATTTGTTGCTTAATTGAAGAAGAACATTATCAGACTTACTCAATTAAGAGGGTGCGATGATTAGAATAAACTGCACTGCAGTATATTGATTGCTGACTGCAGCTTTCTCTTTTCCAATGGAGTATGCAATCACAGAAGCACACTGAGCAAAGATAAACAGCATTGAATTCTTACATTTTACAATTTTCTTTACCAATGCAGAAGAATGTGGTATGGACTTTAACAAACAATGAACTCTGCATGGTAGGAAATTTCACACCATGAGAACCAGGCTGACATGTAAGGAGGGCCATAGGACTCTTTAGGTGGGCCGTATATTACTGGAGTTCCCACCATGGCCACTCTGTAGAGGTGTTATTTCATGAAAAAACAAAACTTTTTTTCAGTAAATCCTCTTTTTTGAAGAATTTTAAGATGGATCTCTAGTTGCTAAATTCATTTAGAAATTGTATGAGACATATACCGCCAAACTGATGTCCTCTGGTTTCATGTTTTGATGAATCTGTGAAACTGGAGTATGTGCTGCCACCTAGCGTCTGAATGGAGCCAAGCAACGCTATTAGTGGGAGCATATAATGTAGCTTTGATTTCCAGAGATGTTTGCTGCAGTTTAAGTATTATATTTATATGTTTAATATATTAATATTGAAATATATATAATATATTAACTTTATAAAAATTAATTAACTTAATATATCAAAGATAATGATATAATTTTATATAATATGTAAAAAAATAATGTTAATTTGTCTTTGTTAAATAAAAAACAATGCTCTCAAATGGTAATAAACCTTCCTTTAATGTATCACTTCAAAAGGTATACATTTATAACAGTACAGACTGTATTTTGTATCTAAATGCCAGAATTTTATTAAATGCATATTATGGTACACTGATATTCACTACTGTTTAAGTAGTGAATTTATTTTGTTAAAAACCATAACAAAGGATTCTTTGATGAAAGAACAGCATTTATTTGAAGTAAAAAAAAGTAACATTGTAAAAGTCTTTATTGTCACTTTTAATGCATCCTTACTGAATCATTTTTTAATTTTTAATCTTACTGACCCCAAACTTGTGAATGGTAGTGTATATTTTACATATATTTTCTACCTACTTTTCATCTCTTTTCTGATCCTGATGTGTTTCTGTTTTTACTAGCTCTTCCTCTGTCTCTTCTTTCTCCTTTTCACTTATTTCATTTTCTTTTACATTCTTCTTTTCTCCCAGGCTCTCCTCTCCTCCATCACCCTCTCCTCTCTCTCCTTCAACCACTGGCTCCTCTTCATCTTCCTTCTCTCCTTCTCCTTTCCCATCCCCAACCTCCCTCTCTTTTACCTTTTCCCGCTCTTCTATTTCTCCCTGTGCACCCTCGGCCACGATGCCTTCCCATCCTTCTGTCTGCAGTTCTAATTGTTCCACTCTTTGCATCATTTTGCGGGCACTAGACTCCAGTTCAGCTATCAGCCGAGCCAGTTTGGTCTGCAGCGTCTCTAGGCAGGCCTCTAAACGGTTAACCTTGTCCTCTGTTTTCTCCACCGCTCCCTCCCCTTCATCTGTCTCTTCCAGCATCCCCATCTTTGTCAGGATCTGACGACCTTTCTCCTCCAACAGGCGCTTGGCAGCAGGGTACTCAAGAAGTGTTTCAGTCAGGTCCTCTTTCGATAGGCTGAACAGATCCGAGTAACCAATGCTGCGAATGTTGGCTGTTCGTCTGTTTCCTGATTTGTTACCTGTGCATTAATGAGAGTTGTGATGAATTATGTGATATTTAAGGTGATTTATTATGTTATAATAGAGCTAAATTTGCTTTTCTTTTTGTAGACATGCTGTTCGAATCCCATTTTATTTTATTACAAAAAATTTGATTTTCAGCTCAAGCTTCTTTTTTTTCCATACAACAAAAGCACTAAAAGACACACTAAAGCTCCATAAATGTAATCCATCCATGCAAAGTCTTCTGAAGAAATTTGATAGTGGATAACAAATGAGGGAAAACAAAAGTTATTGTTATTATATGGATTCAGAAGACTATTTTAGTAAAATATAGTAGATACGGAATTTGTATGGATTATTTTTTGTTGTATACATTAACATCCACATTTCTTGTATGGAAAACAGTAGCTTTGACATTCTGCTCTCCTTTTGTGTTTCATGGAATAATGAAAATAACAGCATGTGGGTAAGTAAAATAAAAAATATTAAGGTCAATTATTAGGTTCTATTTAAACTTTGTGGAGAATGTTTAATGTCAGGTCAACTATCATGCATAGAAGAAGGGAATTACTTTAAGCCCTCAAAGGAAAGTCTCGAGAACACTTTCTATATTTCCACAACAATAAAAAGCATTTTTGTTGTTGTTGTTGTAGAAGGTGTTTTAACCATGTTGATGGATATACAGTATGTTGTTATTGTAGTGCATACTAATTATGAGGAATATGATTATGCTGAATGTAGTGAATACTGTACTGGTCTTTAGCATTTCATACCTTTGATATTCAGAATACTGATTTCTCCAAAGAAGTTTCCATCCCCCAGAACAGCAAACTGAGTGACTCCATCATCTGCAACCACTGCCAGCTTCCCCTCTTTAATGATGTACATCTCATGACCTACATCACCCTTCTTGCATACGTACTCTCCCGGGCTATACACCTAAAGAGGATAGAAGAGATTCAGGTATAATACTGCAAGATTTACTAGCAAACTATACAGTCCAATAATGACAACAGCAAACATAAAAAATATCACTGAGGTCAAGTACAACATGCGAGACTCGGTTCCACTGACTCTAATGTTAGACTTAATCCTGTCCAGGTGTGCCACCTGTTTTCTAACCTGTGGGGTGAGTTTAAGTACCAGCTGCTCCAACAGACTTTTCTCACAGTTCTGAAAGATGGTGACTTTAGACAGAGTGGGCAGATGCACGCTCACGGCGGTTGCAGTCTGAAGTGTGATTGGAAGATGTTGAAGAATCTCGTTTTCCCGTGTGATCTTTCTGTTCCAGGCACATAATTTGGGTGGAAACAAAGATTAAACAAAAAAAAAAATTAAATAATCTTGGGAATATTGGTTAAAAGTATGGCTAAGAACAAAATGGATATGCTTTGGTTCTGAGAGAATCTAGCAGTGTTTTTTGCAGATGACACTTCATGTAATATTTTGTTTTCTTTTGCAATTTAGCAATTTTTTACATTTACACTACAGTTCAAAAATCTGGGTTCGTTAAAAGAAGTCTCTTGCTTACCAATGCTGAATTTATTTGATCAGAAATAAAGTAACAGAAATATTTTGAGATATTATTGCAATTTAAAAGAACTGTTTCCTATTTTATTATATTTTAAAATGTATTTTATTCCTGTGATGGCAAAGCTGAATAAAAGTATAAATTTCTTTAAACATTGTTCTGACCCCAGGGTTGGAATAAAGAGATAGTTCACCCAAAAATGAAAATTGTCATTATTTACTCACCCTCAAGTTATTCCAAACTTGTATGAATTTCTTTCTTCTTCTGAACACAAAAGAAGATATTTCAAAGAAGGTCGGTAACAAAATATTTGATGGGCCCCATTGACTTCCATAGTATTTATTCCCCATATACTATGGAAATCAATGGGGCCCATTAACTGTTTGGTTACCAACATTCTTCAAAATATCTTCTTTTGTGTTCAGAAGAAGAAAGAAATTCATACAGGTTTGGAAATTCTTTGAAATTAGCTGTATTTGCCATATAACATTTGCTATAATATTACCTCCCCAAAACAGCAAACAAAACTGCTAAATTGTTCTAATGTGATCTGGATGTGGAACGATGCATTATAATTAATTTATGGTAGCTTACAAACTAAACTATATATTTTAAATTGTGTTAATTAATTAGGGGTTCAAGCACGAAGTGCTGAAACCCTATTTTAATTGTTAGGATTTTTATTATTTTTCTTGTGCCATAAAACGCATCGTGCAGCCCAAACCGTAAGTGCTAGAGACTTGAAACTTTGCCAGATGGTAGTACAAAAATCGAGGAGAGGTTCAGAGAGTATGACCCCGATTGGCCCATAGGTGGCGCTACAGCAATCAAAAGTATTAAATCGCTAATATAATAACTCCTAGACCGTTTGTCCTAGATCAAGTCTAATTGGCTCAAGACGGACAAAACGTATATCTCCGATTTTATTTGCACCTGGAAAAATTTTCCGCCATTTTGTTTTGCAAACTAGTCCTAGGTTTTTCGCCCGATCGGAACCAAACCAGTGCAGAAATGTTCTCTGGAGTCTGAATATCAATAATTATCAAAAAAAGTTGAAATTTTGATTCACAGTCGCTAAGGGGCGCCAAAATGTTTGTTAAGAGCAGAGCCACTTTTACTAAAATGGCTATAACTCGAGAACGACATGAGATATTTGCACCAAACTCGGTACATGTGTAGGGGCTCATTCTTTGGTCAGGATAAAAAATTGTGTCGATTGGACACTAGGTGGCGCTATAACTTGAAAAAAACGTAAAAACCGTTGGTCCGATTGAATTTGGCATGCAGTGTCTTGGTCCAAGGAGGCATGATAGTCTATGAGGACATTGGCGTATCTCAAAAAACATGGCCGCCATCGGCCAATGAAGTTTGAGCACCTATTAGACAACATTAACGGAGGCCGATCGGAACGAAACTCAATGGGCATATTCGACTCATGGACCTAGAGGTCTGTAAGAATTTTGAAAGAAATCGACAACTTTCGTGTAAATCGGACAATAGCTGGCGTTATAATTGTGAAAAAACTTTAAAAAACATATGTTTTTAATGGTTTTAGATGTAAATATATATAACTTGGGATGTGTCTGACTTATTTTCATGGGAATCACGTCTTTAGACTCCTGAATCCTTGCCAAGCCTACCGATACCAAATATGGTTGGTTTTGCCTTATGGTTTGTGCTACGTTGTGATTTAGCGCTTAAAAAACTTTTGCGAATATCTTCGAAACAGTTAGTCCGATCGAGATGAAACCAGTTTGGGGAACACGGAACATAAGTTGGTTTACTAAACATTAAAGCCAAATGTCAAAATTTTGATAGGAAGTGGCAAAAATTGGTCATTTTTTTATGCTCTCTTATATAAGTGTCTATAAGTTCAAAACGAAATGAGATATTTTAACCAAATTTGGCACACATATGTATGGGCACACTCTGAGGACACCCAAAAAAAGGGGTGGAGATCGGGCAACAGATGGCGCTATAACTGTCAAAAAAACCTTTAAAAAACATGTTTTTCCTTACTGATTTGCCTGTCTTGGCTGTAAATGGTCTTTTCCGTCTATGATCTAAATGTTTACATGCTTGCTGAATAAGATGTAATAACTTTTTATGTGCTTGAAGGCCTTAAAGTGCTTGAACCCGGGTAAATGCTGCTTGCAGCTTTAATTTATATAGTAATCGTCTTACAGCGTTTTAACATTAGAGTGAAATAATAATTATAATTTAAATATAGCCTATATATTTCTCCTGATCGTAATTGGGCCCCCTGGACGTGTGAGCATAGGCACATGCCTATAAATCTGGCCCTGCTGACCCCAGACTTTTAAACATTAGTGTAGATGAGGCTTTGGCGTCTTTAAATACTGCTGTTTGGGCTCACAGACTATAGAAAGACCCACTTGTTGATGTGCAGATGCTGGTACCAGTCGTTGACGCGTTTCTGCAGTTCTTTGCTGATGCGCCGGCTGCGCAGATAACCCTTCACCAGCTCGTGATTGGGAAAAAACACGTTGTCACGATCACGTAAGCTTGATATCACGTCCCCCATGCTCCCCACAACGGATGCAAACACCAGCACGGCGATCAACATGTCTGCGATCAGAAAGAGATATTCTTCTTCACGTTCGGGTGTCGGAGTGTCACCCACTGTGGTGAGGATGAGAGTGGAAAACCAGAAGCAGTAGAAGTATTGGCGTCTCGTGGAAGCAAAGTCCGGGTCGGAGATGTTGGGATAGACCCAGGGATCTGCACCAAAGCCTATGTAATTAGACAGGGAGAAGTAGATGCAGGCATTCCAGTGGATGAGCACGAAGATATACAGCATGAGTTTGGCAACGCGGAAGGTGTTCGGATAGGATGTTCGCGTTTCCATGCGGTCCAAGGCCTCGTTCAAACGGCCCGTGCGCAGGAAGCGGTTGACCCGGACTAGAGGTGTGTGTATCCCCAGTTTCAGATAGAGCAGATCAGTTGGCAACAGAGAGGCAATGTCCCATTTGAATCGAGAGGAGCGTATGTAACGTGTTTTCAAACGGGACAAGTCTCGCACCATGATACCCTGCTCCAGAAAACCTGTGAAGAGAAAGCCTTTTTTAAAAGGGTGTGTATATGTTTTCCAGAAGGCCAATGTGGTGATCTGGGGAACATTTGTACAGTGACAACACAGAAGAAGAAGAAATAAACAATCAATTTGATGCTTTAAAAAATTCTAAAAAGATATGACAAAAAATTTAATTAATTTTAAATATTTATTTATTTATATTAAAGGTGCTAAAGAGGATCTTTTCGTTGACTGAGAAACCAAAGACTGTTAGTGAGTTTTTGAAATGATTGCATACATAAGAACAACCTCCCTCCTTCACAGCTCATTTCAAGGGAACGCCTCCCAAAACTCGTGCACGAGTATCGGAACACGAGTGTTTGTTTACCACCGGCATTCTCTGTGTCGTGTTCGTGGATTCATTATGTCGGACTCACCGCAGATAACTCATAATCTGCAGTTGTTACTCCTGTCTCCTGACAAAAACATTGCATGCGGCGCCTGTGGAGTGTGGAAAGTTACTGGAGCGCGCAGCCGTGCTTGTCTCTCACAAGGAACGTCATGGCAGTGATTGACAAGCCAGAGGTCCAACGATTGGCTGATGTTTTCAAGGCCCTACCTCGTGCACAGATGATGTATATTAATATTATTCCTTTCAGTGCACCTAATAAATAGTCTTTTATCAGTTAGTAAAGACAGTTTCAAGTAATATTGCAAAAATGTATAAAACAAAACATCCTCTTTAGCACCTTTAATCTAGGGTAAAGTCAATCTGTACAGCAAAATTCAAAATTAAGTTCAAAGTTAGGATACTTGCAATAAACAAACAAATAAAGAGACAAGATGCACACTTACCTGTGCGAAACCCAATAACTGTGTCAAGCACAAAGATCAAGTCACATATATAATCCAAGGTGAGCCATGCTGCCAGATATGTCTCTTCAATTGCATAGAAACATGTCCTTTTAACAACATAGATCTTTTAAAATCAGTTCTCCCGGTACACAAGAATAATGATTTCTAAGCAAATTAACTACTAATCCAAATTATTCCTTCATATTTGTAATAACTTTAGAACTTAAATTTTAGTGTCTTCATTTCACAGACACTCACAGTTAATGTTGCCATTTTACAGTAACAATTTTATTTTAATATATTGTTCTTTTCAAAAGGTAAAATGAAATAAAAGAAAGTGTACTGCATAAATTGGTACAGATGTAAAGTAGTCAAACCTTAATGTTCTCCTACCTGCATATTATGATGACCCAGTTGTAGCAGATAGGGAGTATCATAATTTGCAACCATGTGTAGTAAAACTCTTCAGATGGATCAATTATCCATTCCTTCCAGCTGAGAGAGACATATAGAACATTTTGTGTTAGTGTCTTTATATATGGCCTACTTTTTTAATCCAAAAACCCCTTAAAATAACAAAGAACTGTAATTATTTCTTGTCAGACTTAAACTTCATAAAGTTTTTATAATACAACATTACAGTAACAAATGTGACAAACTGTTTTAACTAAAACTCACTTTATTTTTGGAGTCTCCTCTTTCTTCTTATTTGATTCTTCTCCCTTATTCTCTTCCTCATCAGCATTCTTGTTCATGCGTTGCCGTGCCAAAAGCCTTGTCCAGCGATTTGTGTTCATGTTTAGTATTTACAAAAGAATATGAAGGTAAGTGAATTTATAACAACTTTACAAGAAAGATGAAAGAAACACAACCATTGTTTGACCACATAGCTGTGTCATAACAACAAGTAACCCCACCCATATAACACAGGTACATGATGCCCATTGCCATGACAACATTTCTCCAGAGGATCCAGGTAAGCAGTTTCCTCCTGGCTCAGCAATCTGTGTGATTTCTAAACCTCTAGAGAGAGGAATAGGGTAACTGAGGAAAGGTAAAAATAGTTTTTTAGTATGCTACTTCCAAAGTAATATATCAAGTATCTATCTCGGACTTAAAAACATAGACAATCTTTATAATTACAATGTTCTATAAACTATAGTGTATTCAGTATGTAAAATATGACATATTGTCAATAAAATATTTTGAAAGTGAATTATTCTTGTTTTTTCATTTATTATATCAGGGAGGTAAAAAAATGTAATCACCACCTGGTGGCAGCATTTAGGTTGAATTAAGGGTGATATAAGGTCATAAGGTCAAATGGGACAGTATAACTATATAGAATTTATTTTCTCACCTGATAAGTGAAAACAAAAATGTGCTAAGCCCTAGCTGTGAGACCACTTAATTAAAATGGGATGCCCTCATTGGTCTAACATCATGTAGGTGGGTGGGGCATGCATCAAACAGGAAGTTGACCTGAAATGCATGAACTAAGGAAAATGACAAGCTTTTGTTAGTTTTCATAATAAGGTCCTAAAATTGTCATAGCTACTATATTGTACAAACTTTTGATAGAAGCACGAATATGATGCACTACAGCTAAAAAATCAGTAAAAAATTGTTAATATCATGTTTCTATTTTCAGAATTAGGTTGTTTTTATTTTGTCCCATCCACCCAAACACAATTTGGGTGGATGGGACAGTATAATTTTGGGTGATTGGAACAGTGCTTAAAGGCTTTGCTACTTAAGAAAATTATTTGCCTTGCAACAGAGAACCATTGTTTTTGCAGGTTAAATGTGTTTGTCAAACAGTTAATTGGTCATGGGCCCATCCAACCTCTCATCCAAATTTTACCAAAAAAGGTTTTGGATCAGATTACTTTTTTTTCCTTTTTTTTTTGTATGAATTTTGGACCTATAGCATTTTTTAATTTTTAATTTTACTTGTTTACTTGATTTTTAAATGTTTTCAAAGACTTTTGGACTGAAAGCCTTTTTTTGTGGATGGATTTACAAACTGAGAAATAGAGTTGAACAAACATAAAACTGGACTCTTAATGATGATGAACAGAAAACAAAATACTGCATATAAAATTATATCAAAGTATGCACATGTGCAATATAGTAAATACTGTATGCTTACGCTACCCTAAATCAATGGAAAGATGTGCTGTCCCAATCACCCAAATGTTACCAATTTTTTTTTTAGAAAAGTGTATGTCACACATCCTTTCATTATAATATACCATTGTTTTCTCCTCAAATGGATAGTTAACATCTTCAGTATTACAGAAATGTATCATGTGTTAAGATTATGTTTTTCATTTATGACAAGAAACCTCGCACAAGGCGGAAATTCAAAAACTGTCCCAATCACTCTTAATTCACCCTATATCAAAGTTGTGTTTTTCTGCACAGCAGTGGACGAATTTTACTTACCATGATGGCCAACTCATCAATATTAATTACGTGTCTTGTCTGGCCGCTACTTAAAGGTTACAAACCAACTCAACGTCGACGTGATAAACATTAATATTCATACTCCACTACATCAATTCACCATTTTCGCCTGCGGTGGCGCTCCGAGCAAAACAACACACCTCTCGCCTTGGCCGCCACCCTCCAATGTAACGTCACAGCGTCCCGTGCGCGTGGGTGTGTCCGTGCAATCTGAGGAGAAAGATGGCTGCGGGACGAAGGGAGAGGTTGACAAATCTCAGATTCACTGTTTGAGGATAAACAGGTTACGGCGGAGGACGAAACGGAAATCAGCACTCGCTCGCGTAAGTATTTTTCCCTCAGTTTTTATCGGTTGAATCGCGCTGTGTCGCGTCGTCACCGTTCGTTTCCCGCTCGGCTCGCGAGCTCAACGGACGGCGTCAAATCAAATCTGACCCGTTGCGAGCTCTCCGTGCGGTTAACGGCGAAACTCCTAACAGATGAGACTAGAAATATAACGTTAACCGCCAGTGAAAGAAAGTATGCGTACACCCTTTAAACCACGATAATGTTGGAAGCGACAAAATTCGGTTAGTTTTGTGTTATCCCTCTTGACGTTAATCTCATAGAATAACGGTTCTTAACCGTTCAGTGCCCAGTGTGTGTTTAAAACGACACATCACTGCGTGGGAATGTGTATCATGACACATAGTCGTGTTGAAAGTGAGAAAGAGAGAGCTGCATTGAAATAAACTTGAATATGTGATTGACAGCTGGTTAGGTATTTGTAGGTCATCTTCTTCTTGGTATGAGGCAGTAAAACGATTCTTTTGTGATGTTGTTTACTGTTCTGTTTTAAGTGTCTTTTGACCTGCACAGTTACAGTAACGTTATAATGTAATAAGTCATGTGGTGTCGATCCCAAATTTGACTGGTAAAATATTAGTTGTCAAAAGTGATAAACCCCAGACTTTAAATGTCGAGTACTCAACTTGTCTGTATTTTTGTGCATAATTTCAGTCCAGAACATATATAATCATGTGGTCTGTCCTTTGTGACTCTAAACTGTCAAAGTCTGCTTATGCAATACAGATGTGATCTATGGTTGAAAACAATCTCTTATGAATATGATTATGGCAACAGCTTTGGCGGGCAGCTGCTCATTTGAGTGTTGGCTTGTGTCATTAATATAAAAGCCTGTTGAGCTAAATGTTGCTTTATTTTTCAAATGTAAAGAGTAGACAGTATAAGTTTTTGGCTTTTTGAGGGTTCCTGGGTTGAATATGCTCTACATTTTATAATGGGTGATTATGACAGGGTAATGACTGGAAGTGGAGATTTTGAAGTATTCTTGACATTATTCAACACTGCTTCTGATCTGCCTGCATTGACACTATTCTTTAAGAGCTGCTGTGCAGCCAACAATTATGTACCAGTTATCAATGTAAAGCTGCTTTGACACAATCCGCATTGTAAAAAGCGCTATATAAATAAAGGTGACTTGACTTGACTTGAAGGGTCTGCAGAAAAGTAATAATGATTAAATAGGTTCTCAGCCTTGTCTCTGTTGATAGTTCTGCTTTAAACAATACAAAACCTAAGTAACTTTTTTTACCTTCATAAATAGTTTTCTAAGTCCTTACAATGGTTAATTGACTTGTAGTGGTGTGTTTGAGGCGAGCACTAACCCCCTCTGGCACGTCTACGCCAGAAAACAGCACTTGCAAGTTGAGCTGCGCCGACCCGACACAATCTCGCCTCATGTTCACGTTCATGCGAGAGTGACAAAATGCTTTACGGTAATTCAAAAACAATGACTGTATAAGACAGTTTCGAAAATTACCCACCTCCATCGAGATTTCTTGTACTGTATCTGCAAAACTACTGTGCTGGTGAGCGTTGTAGTCGTTGTAGTCCAGAGCTGCGCTTGGAATATTTACGACAGTGTGATTCACTGAAGGAACCTGTAGGGGGAGCTTCGCCAATCTTACTGAATTCCGCTTTAACATTTAACTGGGTTTGGCTTAGAATTTGGTTGTTTTAGGTGTAGGTGCTTTCAGCTACCCATTATTCATCACTTTTATTGCAGACAATATATTAGATAGTCATCATCATTTTATTGTAACAAATTGTTAAAGTGTTAAAGCCCATCTTTGCAAACATTTTTACTTGGAAAGGCTAATGGTTTATAACTCAACTCAGTGATATTTTAGTATTATTGAGATGCTATTCTAATTTTTATTAGTATTTTCAATGTTTTTATTTTTTCCATTTTCAATTCATTTTTATTTTAAGTTGTAGTTATTTTGTTGTGTGTGAATGAATATATATATATAATAATATATAAAATACACACACACACACACACACAAAATGCTTCCTTGACAACCAAAGTAAAACATATTTTTTTAAATATTTTATTTTAGTTAACATCTACTTTATTTCATGTAACAGAAATGTTTTATTTTTTATGGTTTTAGTTAATTACAATATCCCTAATTCAATCATACTTTTGCCCCATAAAGTCTATAACATATAGCTGCTAAAGCAACATTTTTATGCCATAAATCCTTACCAACTTTTGTGCTGTGGTGAAGTTGTACTTTAAACTCTCTTCCCCTGTCTTTCGTCTGTGCAGGCACACACTTGCTGGAGTCATTTTGACCCATTTTGTTCAGGTTTATTCCCCTTCAGCAAATGCCACAGCAATCCTAAACTCATTTTAGTGTCAGAATGACTGAACTTTGAACTCAGTGATTAAAACCCAAGGAATGAATGTGACCTGTAGTGCAAACAAACTTGCTCTCGTTCTTTCTCTCTCTTTCTCTTGCTCTGTTCTGTTGATTCCCATGCAGTTAGTCATTTATAGTTTCTTATGATTCACTTTTTCCTTTTTTTCCTTTTTTTTTTTTTACCTTCTTTGGCATAAATATGAAACATGCTAACAGAAAACTAAATGTGTGGCCTGAAAATTTAATCGTAAGGAAGTACAAGCATTTGGTGGTAAAGAAATGTTTCAGATGTCCTTTCCTTTGAATAACCTCAGATTTAGAGAGTAATGTGAATCTTGGAAAATACAGACTTGTTCATTATTAAGCAGAAATGGACGGGGTAGGGTCTTTTGTGCAAGGTTCACTGTACGATTTTGGCCACGATCTGGTTGTCTGAGACAAATTTTGAAAATCCTTAAATATTCCTCAGATCCTAGGCTAAAATCTGTAGTCTTTGGTCATTAGTTTGACATGTTCGACGACAGCCGAGTAATGACCGTTGCGATCAAATTTTACCTCAGACGAAATTCTGGCTTTGTCAGAAGATTTGGCGCACATATCCTGCAGTGTGACTTCTCCTACGAAGACCGTCAAATTGTTTTTCAAGACATGCCATGATCAAAATTAACACTAGAGATTTCATTGTTAGCCACCATTTCACCATTGCGTGTAATGCAGCTCACAGTCACCGAACGTGTATGGATTGACGTAAAAAAAAGTTTTCCTGCACACGTCCATTGTCCACTGTTGTACAGTCTGACATAATGACAGCTGAGATCCCACAGTGTGACATGAGGATCATGTTCGTACAATCTGACAAGCAATAATCGTAAAGGACTATTATAAATCGCACAGTGTGCACCTGGCTTTAGTGGTAGCAGCACAGATCCATAACTATTAGGTTAGCATCAGCTAAAAGAATGCACTGATGTGATTCTAGTCATTACACTTGCCCATTTACCTTCTCCTGATCTGCTAACATACCATTAAGACTTTACCTGTGAGCTGCCAAGACAGACACCTGGCTAATGATTCACTGACCTCAGTGCAAATAAGAAAGAGAGAGAAATAGAGAGAGATCTTTCTTTTTCTCTCCACCCCTTTTTCCCTTCCCTCAAACAGCCTTGCACTGCAATATAGGTCAATATGCAAAGTCATTGCCATAACAATTATTTTCCACAATTTCCAGTTAATTTGGCAGAAATGTGCTGTAATGTGTTTTATTTTAAAATATTATTTACTACAAAATTTTAATCTGTAAATATGCTTTGTATAGACAAACACTGTATTTCCTGGAACAAGTTGTGTTTTTATCATCTGAAACAGGCTGCAACTTTTATTAAGAAAGCGATGTATATAATGCAATTAATGTTTTGATTCATGCTGAATGAAAGAGGTATGCCCAAAATAATTATATACCATATTTCCCACATGTCAGTAGTTTCAATTTCGCTTTAAATTCATTTTTATCTTCTGGCATTTTTGATTGTTTAAAATTTTTTTATATTTTTCTAAGTACCTCTACACATGAACATTGCGTTCTTAAGGTGACTTAAAAGACAAGCTTTATGTTATATTCTATACTGTCTAGCTGTTTTTGAATGCTAGAACACATGTGAATTGACAGCATACATGTATGCAACAATCACCCAATTGGACAAGGGAAGGCCTGAACCTCTCTCCTTACTGTCAAGCCCTGGAGTGTATGAGTCAGAGTATGCAGTACACATTTGCATTAATGACTTCTATGAGTGCATGTTTATGCACATGATGCAGGTGCCTCCTCTATGTGTCCTTAATGTTTGTGAATGCTTGTGGTTCAGCACTGTTGTTCTCACCAATGATTTATTGATTCTTACAGTTACTTCTAAAAAGCAGTTTCTGAAAGATTTGCATATGACTGTTTTGTGAGTCACAACTGTTTGTGTTTGTT
This sequence comes from Chanodichthys erythropterus, assembly GCF_024489055.1. Lineage (NCBI taxonomy): Eukaryota > Metazoa > Chordata > Actinopteri > Cypriniformes > Xenocyprididae > Chanodichthys > Chanodichthys erythropterus. The sequence continues at coordinate 32,050,113 of NC_090234.1, read as the reverse complement.
AATGTTTTAAGTCATGTAGATCTGAATCTTGATATGCCAGTAGTGTGCATCTGTGGTGTTTGTGGTTGCAGGGTCGATAAAGAAATCACAGTGAAACACAAGGAGCTGTCTGTTCTCCCTGGGGCATTAAGCAGTCAGTAAGCAAGCAGAGCTGACTGACTCTCTGGACTACTCAGATAATCTTCGCTGTTTAGTCCCATATTTAGGGATGGGCATTTTTATGTCTTGTGGATGCAAGTGTACTTGAACTAACGGTTTCGGTACAGTTCGGTATGTGCTATGTTCAGTAAAAAATAGGATGATTGTCAAATAAAGATAAAGAAAATAAAAACAAATAATCTAACTACAAGAAACAGCACAAATAAATACATGAGAGCTAAGATACAAATAAAATAAACAATGCTTTACAGGTTTTTCAGGTATCTAACAGCTTTCAGGTTCAGAAATTGAATAAAGTAATCAAATATAAAATAACACGGCATATAAACTTCTTTGAATAGTTAAATAAAGATAAAACATTATTGAAGTTACAAAAGCTATTCAATCAAGAGTGATTTCTTCGTGCTTTGTCTGTTGTCCCTTTAAGACATAATTCAAAGATCCAGTACACTGTCTCGTTTTTCGCCTAAGGCATAGTGTTGTCACAATACCAAAATTTTGACTTCGATACGATACCCAACTTAAATATCACAATACCGATACTTAAACGATACTATGGCAAAAACCTAAAACAGCAGGAAAAGTAAATAAATAACTTATGACAAAACTTCTTTCTTCACCAGTGTGCAGGCTGATAATTCTGGATTTGAGCATCATTGCCGTGAAGTTACAGAGTTAGATTTAATATAATTTTTAATGTTTATTATTTTCATGCTCAATAAAATTGTAAATTCTTTGCTGTTATGCTTTTTTTTATATCTTTTTTTTTTTGACAGTAATATTATTGTAAAAAATTATATTACTGTAAATAATTAGAGCAATGTTATTAAAGCATACATTGGTTTATCTGTATATCTGTATATACCCTTCACATATTTATGTATTTTTAAATTAATTTTATTTTTGTAACCAGATATCACTTAATAAACTTAGACTCAATAATACACCTCAGGTCTGCTTGCACGAGTAAAATAAACACTCATTTAATGTTTGAGAGCATAAACATAATGCTGGTATCACATTCACTAACCTGTCGCTCTTTAAATTCTCTGTACAAATCGGGATGTTTGACGGCAAGATGCTTTTGACTCCCTTCGCTTGCGTTATTTTGTGACATCTTTTGCAGATGGGCTTTGTGGTGTCCGTGGGCTTGCCCTGGCTGTCGGCAATGTAAGCAAAATAATGCCATATTTCGCTTCGTGCATCTGCTTTCTCAACAATTTGTGGACGGTCTGCAAGAGCACCTGTATATGCAACCACACCTCTCGTTTCGTCACCATAAAAGGTTGCGCAGTTGAGAGGAATAAAGACGCATTCAATGTGCATTAGAAGCAGTGCACTGCACACACATTGCCCCTTGCTGTCACACATTAGGAAATACAGCTGGCACTCAAAGTACCGGTACTAATAAAATTAAACATTTTTAAAAGCAGGGTATCGCGATACATTTCTAGTACCGGTATATCGTGCAACACTACTAAGGCATAACCTACTTTTCACTTTGTCAAGTGATTCCAGACATCCCTGTACATTTTCCATCACAAAATTGTTTTTTTAATTAAATCATAGGCCTACTGTTGAAAATAATAACACTGTAAGGGATGCAGATCTGTAACGGCCGATAATCACATTCTGTGACTCGATCGGTAGTCACTAAATTTGGCCGATCTCACAAACCGTTCGCAATTTGATGACGTAAAACTAAGAACACACCACTGACAAACGTGTAAAAGTGTGCAGATGAATATACTATCATAGTCAATAATGCTGTTTGAGCCAACGCTGAAGAGTTAATGAACACCAGTAAACTGAAGGGCTTTGCTAGCGGGTTGATAAACTCAACCAAATGCATCTTATATGAGATTAATCAGATATGTCACTGATTCTTGAGATAAGGGACAAAACATGTCCTATACACAAAAGCCCTCTTCATGTAAAAAAAAAACTTAAAGCTGCTGTCCGCAGTTTTTCCTCTTTGTTGCCATCTCTGTTTGAAACCTGCAATTGCAGTCATATGTGGAACAGTTATCTGTACGTGCATTGTGCTTCGGCACAGCTTGTCAGCGCGGATGAATCTAATGTTTGCTGTCAGTCACCGCACCAGTGTGGATACTCAAAATTTACTCGCACCAGCAGGAAAAAAGTTTGCAAAATGCAAACTGGAACCCTTCTAAAGCTAAACAATCTGACCTCGGGTACTGCCCAAAATGCCACTATAACCAATCAGAAAAAAATAAATATATATTTTTAAAGTCACAGTGATCATCGTTTTCATAACCGAACTTTGCTGTCACATTCGAGTACTCGTGCACATCCCTAGACCCATTATGGACCACTAGTTGCGTTATGCTGGAGTGTTGTAGCCAGCAAAGAATTTGGAAAAAAAACATTACAGAATTATTTATCTTAGAGTGGAAACTTGCAGATGAAGTTGTTTTCTTGTATTACCAAAAACTCATCTTGAAATGTGTGAAGCAGATAAGTGACAATGTCAATAAACTAAGAACAGGAAGTGCAGAAATTATTCTTTGCATTGGTGTGGCAACTAATATTGATCCAGAGATTGTATATTAGGCCATCCTTAAAAATATTCTTGTTTGCCGTAACCCGACCGACCCTGTCAATTTAGGACTAACTCAATTTTTTTTTTTTTTTTTTTTGCTTTAAGTCCGACCGACTTGCCGGTTGTAAATTTGCGTTAAGACCGACCAATTTTTTTTTTTTACTCTTCAAAGAACTAATACAAAAGCAATAAAATATTAATTATATTTTAGTAAGTATTGTAAATATATAAATAGCCTAGGCCTACATACAAACGAAGGCTACGTTCTTTCTTTTAAATAAAAACCGTCATCAATGTTTACACTATTGGTTAACGGATGTCACACTATGGCCGGTGCGTTTGCTTCGTCTCAACCCATTGAGAGACGATACGTGCTGACAGATAAAATAATTACATGATTGTTATAGCCTACGTATATTTCTCTGATTTCTTCAAGCCGTCGTATTTACCATGTTTACTATGGTAATAGCGGGCATAGTCTTGGTGATCAGAATCCACATCGGATCACAAACATAAGTTATTTAAAACACTTGCTGCTGTCTGAAAGTGAGTTTTGAGCTAAAATGATTTTAAAAGTCTTTAATGCTGGTGTTAGCTGGTAACCTACATGTAATCATCGGCGCCTCCGTCTCCACACACAGATAAACTCCACCCTTGTTCGTAACCACTCCCTCCTCAAGCCCGAGCTGGCCCGCTTTGGACCAAGGTATTCGGCGGGCCGAAAAACCCGGGCCGTTGGGCCCCGGGGAAGCCCCGATGAGGCACGATCAAGCCCCGGAAGTGACAGTGGAAACGCGACTGGCCCTGGCACGCACTAGCACGCCCGCTTTAGGCCCGACAGTGGAAACACTGCTGCGCACGAAGGCACGGGTTGAAAGACCCAGTCAGTGACATCACGATATGCTAATTTGTTTAAATTCATACCTACGTAATCACCATCACCAAAATTGTACTTTTTTTTTTTTTTTTACATTGAAACTTGAAAAAAAAAAATATATAGACCGACCTACCGACCCCTTTTTTTTTATTTTACTGTTACTGCAAACCAAAATATTTTTAAGGATGGCCTTATAGGGAGATGAGAGGGTCTGTATCTCTTACCATTGCAGACCTGCCAACATGTACGCATTTTGACCTCAAAGTACGATGGTACGATTTGTCATTCTATACTACGCAAAAACCCGGTGACTCCTCTGTGCACGCCTATTACTCAAATCCAGCAAAAGAGTTCGACCAATCTGAGCACTGGGTTCATTTCCCTAAATAGCAAGAGGGGATGATTGACAAATGCATACAGCCTATCAATAAAAAGAGACTGCAAATGACAGCAATACAAAATCCCGCTCGATCCCTCCTTCCACTCCCGCCGTCTGTGACTGAATTCTCAATCGAGGAAAATACAGCAGCAGTCATGGTACTTCTGACACCTTAAGGTAAACGAGTATAAGATGCACAAGTAATGTTGAACAACAAATCTAAATAAAATTGAAATTGCTGATTATGAAAATGTTGTGATGTGTGACTGACTGACAAGCGCAAGTCTGGAGAAACAGGCGTTTATTTATTTATTCTCAGTGTTCAGAAACGTATAGCCTACATGTGTTGCGTTATTGTGTTAATACTAACTAAAGTACCTAATTATGTTACATAGCCTACTTATTTTGTATGAAAACTAGCACGTTAGTTACTTGCATTTAATGACCGTTGTCTCAATGAGCCCTCTCTCATAAACACAAACGCGTGCGCGCACAGAGAAGTAAAATGAAAATTGCAGTGTTTGGTTTAAAATTTGTTCTTGCTTGTGTTATTTTTTTTTGTCAGAAAAGATTTTTAATTATCCACCCGTGTTTTTAAGATTCGGTAAATGACGGACGCTTTAGTTAACACAACCCCTCGTTATATGACTAACTTCTTGATATTCTTGAATACTCGATGCGTTTTGCTCTTATTGGTCCTTTCTATTCATTGTCAACTGTTTTCTATAAATATGTTTGTATTGGCTAACCTTTTATTCAGTGAATGTTTGTCTTGTTTATAATTCAAAGACAGCACGCTACAAATAGAAACCCTTTTTTTCTGTGGGATTTGGTATCATATTTGGATATTGGAATAATAAATTAAGTATTTTAAATGAATCACATGTAAACTCAATGTTTACTATTTTCTAAGGGTTTCTTAATTGTAGACTAGTTTTCATTACAAAACCTGTATGACTCAACTGTCAGGTTAGTTGTATGTAAATATAGCCTTCTTGAAATTGCAAACAAAAAATTTTGTCCATATTAAATATATGAATGTGATTTACTTTAAACATTAAACATTGAACATTATCCAATGCAAGATTAATCATGAATTAAAAAATGCTTTTGAGCAGGTGTAGTAAAATTTTTAATTGTCAAATTAAAAAAAAACTTTAACAGTCAAAATTAGATTAAAGAAGATAGGTTTTTGTGCTTTGTGTATTGTATTATCAAAAATTTTAAAAAATAAAATTTTTAAAATTTGAACTGGTACTTGAAAAATTTTAACTGGTCACACTGGTACTTGAAAAAATTTTCCAAGGTTGGCAGGTCTGCCATTGGAGAAAGCGTAACAGCTAACTTAATCACGTGCGGCACCTCTCAGCCAGTGGTGTGCGCCGTGTTTTAAATTGAGGAGGCAAAGTCCTCATTTATGTCCCTGTTACACAATTTTAAGTTAAAGGTGCCGAAGAACATGTTTTCAAAAGATGTAATATAAGTCTTTAAGTGTCCCCTGAATGTGTCTGTGAAGTTTCAGCTTAAAATACCCCATAGTTTTTTTTTTTTTTATTAATTTTTTTAACTGCCTATCATTATAAATGCGCCAATTCAGGGTGCGCAGCCCCTTTAAATCTCGTGCTCCACACCCCAAGAGATCACGCTTGCCTTAAACACCATAAACAAAGTTCACACAGCTAATATAACCCTCAAAATGGATCTTTACAAAGTGTTCGTCATGCAACGTGTCTAATCACATAAGTATAGTATTTATTTGGATGTTTACATTTGATTCTGAATGAGTTTGATAGTGCTCCGTAGCTAATGCTAACAATACACACTGTTGGAGAGATTTATAAAGAAAGTTGTTTATGCATTACACAGACTGCAAGTGTTTAAAAAATTAAAATAATGACAGTCTTGTCTCCGTGAATACAGTAAGAAACTATGGTAACTTTAACCACATTTAACAGTACATTAGCAACATGCTAACGAAACATTTAGAAAGACAATTTACAAACATCACTAAAAATATTGTCCTTGCTTGCTTACCTAGTCTGATGATTCAGCTGTGCACATCCAGACGTTAATACTGGCTGCCCTTGTGTAATGCATTGAACATGGGCTGGCATATGCAAATATTGGGGGCGTACACCCCGACTGTTACGTAAGTAACAGTATAAATTTCATCAAGTTAGTGTTTTTACTCATTTTTACATTTGTTTCAAATTACTAACTAAAGGCAATAACAATTTAAACAATATATATATTATTAACTAATATTCAGCTTTTCTTTTTAATAGTCTATTTATTTTCAGCAGTCATCAAGCTTGTACGTACACAGTGGTCACAGACACAAAGATGTACCTTTAATTTCACCACGCTGATTGCTCACTAAAAAAACCCAGATTCATCATGTTTTCAGGCCATTTCGAGTTTGATTTTAACGACGCAAAGTGGTGATATGTGACAGTTGTTTACTTACTTTTTAATTAGTCTTCCCATTAACGCCATCACTGTCTTCATACAGGCCGATACGAGACTGCGCACAAAAACAAGAGGCGGGATTTATCGCACCAATCAAAACCAATCATATCCAATCATAACTCAAAGAGGCTCTGCTTTATTTCTATGAGCTGAAGGGAGGCACAGAGATGCGACTCCCCGCTGAAATTTTACCTGTGGGTGTCAGTGTTTGGCAGTGTTTCTTTAGAAAAATTTGTGACTTTTACACTTTTTAATGTTAAATTTTGTAACATTTGTTGTTTTATTTTTGAAATATCTATTATTTTCTCATACAGTTTTTTTTGAGGAGGCACTGCCTCCCTTGCCTCCTCGGAGGAAACGCCTATGTGTACTGCCAGAGCTGGAGCATTAGCAGTTAAGCTTTTATGGCTAAAGGTTGCAGGCTTGCCTTCCAGTGGTTTTGTATTGATCATAGGCTATTAGCATGATATCCAAAGCCACAGCTTCATGATATTCTTGAGCATAGCGCCTGAGTGTTTTTTGTTGTTGTTGTTGTTGTTGTTGACACTACTACTAGTGAACTCTTGATCATAAACTGGACATTTTTTACATGTTATAGACTATAAATGTAATGGTACTGTTTTTTGCATATGCCTACTGAGGAGCAATTCAGTCGTTTTGAGTTAAATATAATGTGCGTGTGTTGACGATAATAGTCATTGCAGCTGCCGCACAGTATGTTTTGGCAGTGACATTACTAGTGAATGACTGACTTAAGCAATGACTACGAGGGAGAGAGAGTGTCAGAGAGGAGTAGAGGTCAGTTGGGCTGAGTGCACTAAACTAATTAAAGAAGAAAACTATGCCAAGCTTTCGTACCGCCTCTTTGCTGGCTAGAAACTGTACACTCGTGAGTAGATGTTGTTGGACATGTTGGTCTGGAGCATGGGACGTTGCTGCAGTTGAAATTTTCTGTGACTCATAGTAACCAATCCACAGTACCAAGAAGCCTTTGTATCCCCTTGAGTTTGTGACACATGGTTCCTCCCTTGTACAGGGGCCCTTCCTCGAGACACAGCCTCTATAGCATTATGTCATTGGAATTGTGAACTATCTTTCTTGGATTGTGGGAGTTCTAGGGAAGGGAAGGAAAAATTACTTCTTGTCATGGTCAAGGAAGTTTTTAATGAATGGTAGGGTGGAGTGTGTGTTCAGTGCTAGCTTCCTTAAAAATGGGCTTTTGAATGTTCTGTTAGAATTTTTTTTGACAAATTTCTCTTTAATCTGTTTTTTTATTCTGCTGTTTTTTTTTTTTTTTTTTTAAAATCTTCGCATGTACTGAACTTGTTTGTACTGAAATTAAAGTCTAGTCATCTCAAAAGAATGCTAAGACAATATGAATTGTCACTGGTTCTGATAATAAAACAGGAAGTGTTGTTGCATTCGTTAAGACCACAGGAAGAGTTGTGGGACCGTAAAACATCACAGGAAGCCTACTGATATAGATGTTGTCTGCAGGTAAGTTTTCAGAAATGCTAGAGAACCAGCTGAATGCATAGATGAACATAGGCCACCACTTCCAGTGTTTTAGTTTTGTGTGCGCCTCTGCCTGTTGTATTATGGGTATTGGTAAAGTTGTTTACTGAACTGTTTAGACTGAGAATCTGAAATGGAGGAATACTTATTAGGGGTGTGCACGAATATTCGAATATTCGACCTGTAATTAATATTCGAAAACTAAAAATACTATTCAGATTTTACTTTATTGCTTTGCTGGCCGTAAATGCAGTAAATCCATGATAAATCCTAAGCACTAAAACTCGCAGTTATAACTAAATGCATCGGGTGGTGCTGTGGAGCGTGTTTAACAAGTTTATTTTATTTGATCGTCACAAAATGTTGTCGACTGCCTCGCGAAGTTTGGAATTACTTGGATGAAAATGATCTTACAGAATGGAATTACTTTTGATCAAATGAATTAATGAAACTGAGTTATCATAATATCAACACAATAATGAGAAAGCACATGAAATCTAAATACCAGAGAGGAAAGACAGCTGTCAATCACTACATTCATGACAGGTAAGCTCAGTTGTAAATTATCCCAGAGTAAGCTGAGATGATAACTTATCTGATAGCAGAATGATTTTGAGACATATGTTTCCTTTAAGTTTTGTCGAGGGAGATATATTTACGAACAGAAAACAAAGTTCTGCTGTTAGAAACTTAGCTTAGCACACCGTTATGTATTATTGTTATCTTTGTCTCTGCAACGTCTGTCAGTGCAGCTCATTTTCTCACCCGAGCATGTGGATATTGTTTTTCTCAACATGAACATGTGAAAAAATATAAACACGATAACCATATACTGACTCGAGTGTATTATGTACCTTACGTTTTGTACGATAACTGGCACTGTCTGCTTTATAAGCGTTTTTCCCATTCGCGCTGCTTGAGCTTAAATGCTTTTGTTCTTTAATTTTTTTGTTTACACATATTGTTAAATGCTTTGAGAAAACCTATATAATGTAAGTTTATTGTGTATTGCCTAATCGTAAACTTGTTCAGAAATTGTTACAAAATCTTGATGAATATAAAACAATAACGTCCTTCTCGTTTAACCTCATTTAAATAAACGAATTTTCGAATATTCATTTTTTAAAAGCCCAAATATTCGAATACAATATTTTGAAAAATGCCCATCCCTAATACTTATGTGCTGAATCCTTTGTTTATGACTAAACCTTTTACCCCTTTGTACTTCAAAGAATTAATTCTTTAACTCAGGGTGCTATTTATGCTAACATATTTAGGTAGGCGCGCTTTGAAGCACTTTGAAGTCCTACTAAGGTGATGCGTTTTCTCATGAATACTACAATACATTTGACCAGTTGCCCAATTTTTTAACAGTTAAAATATATAAATATAAAATAAAATATAATATTATAAAATATATTCATAATATTAACATGCATGTTAAATGATTATTGTTGAAGTTTGGAGTTTGAATGTGCTGTGCCTTCTGCCTTGTCATTTCAAACTCCCACAGAATCTAACCTTTGCACTGACTGCACTGTTTGTGTTTTACCTGCAGGTGTTAATGTGTCATCATTGACCTTTTTCTCTCTCTTTCTCTGTCCCTGCAGGTGTGTTTGGAAGAGTCTATGTATCGGTATGGAGTATAGTGCCGATAGCAAACTGGATGACAGGGAGCGCAGACAAGCCACACATGCTCACACACTGATCACTGGTGTACAGTGACTGTTGCTGCAGACATCAGCAGGATTCCATCCTCTCTATGCTTTTACCTCTTATTTCATCAAGCTGGACTCTTCATTTCTTGATTTTTGGACACCTTTTGTGAGTCACCTTACCCCCCTCCCCCCCTTTTCCCTTTTCTCTCCCTCTCTACACTACTCCCTCTCTCCCCCTTTATTCTTTCCCTGTTGACCTCTTGATTGAATTTGGATCAGCCTGTAAGCTAAGATGAGTTGGTTGAGTCGTTTAAATCCAAGGGGTCCAGGCACTCGGACCGGTCGACATGCAGCCCCATCCAGCCCATGCACTGCCGACCCCGAGACCTGTCTTATGGTGTTTGAGAACCACTGGAGACAGGTGAGACACCGTATAGGCTTATTTACCCTCATGCTGTTTGTGCAAATAATCTCCTTAGCACAACTGCAGACATTTAAATTGAATATTGAGCACTGACTATAAATTATCTATGTATGCAGCATTTGTCTCTTTTTGAACCATTCAAATAAATGGATTCCTTTTACATATACATTTTAGTGAGGTGTTAAAAATTATTGGTATTAATACATGGTAATCATTGCTTTTTGCATATGAGGGATCATTTTAAAGTAACCTTCTGTAAATATAAGAATAATATTTATATTGTTAAAGATTTTGCAGACATTTTTAGAGTTACTGCTGTAACTCTGAAAGGCCTTTACTTACTAAGAAAGTAAACCTCAATCATGAACAACAGGTTTTTCAGCAAAGTTTTGATCATGTTGATAATTTAGAGGCCTTTAACTTCATCTATCAGATATAATACTGTAGGCTTTATATGGTTAAATGAATGCTCGGCATGCTGGTTTAACTACAAATTGTCTTTTCTTATTCATAATAAGTCAGTTTTATTTGTGATATGTTCTTTAAATGTGTGCTTTATGTGAATGCAAAAGTAAAAAGGTATTTATGTCTTTCAATAACCTTTTAGTATGCTTAAATATAGTACATACAGTACACCCACACAAACATCAACAGATTTTCTTCCTTCTTGCACGTTGATGCTCTTATTTGTTTCCCGCTACATCAGTATCATCAATAGACACCTATTCCTCTATGGCTTTAACACAAATAGAATTTAATTGTTCCCTGTCTCCCTGTCAGGTGTCAGGTGTGTTGAAACAGAGAGAGTCTTCAGTGGGTGGTTGTGCCGATGATCTCACAGCAGTTCGCAATCACACAGATCAGATGCTGTGCCTGCTAGCGGAAGAGAGACCGGCAGGGGGAGACGTTGAATCACCAGGTTAAAAACACTCTCCTGTGAGCTCCATGGAGCATACATTTGTAATGTTTAGTAGGGCTGAACGATTTTGGAAAATAATCTAATTGCGATTATTTTTACCAGTATTGCGATTGTGATTTAATATGCAATTTATTTTTTTAAGCTCTTTCTTCTGTATTATTCAACAAAGAGAAGCAATAAATTATTGTAGGGGTGGGAATCTTTAGGCACCTCACAATTCGATTCTGATTCTGGGAGTCGCAGTCCGATTCCAAAACGATTCTTGATCTTTTTTTCTTATTCATTAGTCTTATTAATAAAACTCATTTTATTATTTAATTAAATATGTAATTATAAGTACTTTTTAAAATAATTACACATTAAAAATGTAATTAAAACAATTGCATGTTAATGATTTTAAATAAACTAATATAAGACAGGGTTTAGATTAAGCCAGGATTAGGCCTTAGTTTAACGTACGTACCTTAGAAAAGAAAGAAAAGACCTTACTGGTGTGCATCTTGAGACAAAACAATGGCACTGATATATTTTAAGACATGTCAGTGCAAGTTGCTTTCAGTTAAGACAGCTCAAACATTTATTTTAGTCTGGGACTAGCTTAAGTCTTGTCCGTGTAACCGGGGGAAAAGCATAAAAGCACGGGATCGTCATAAAAGCGTTTTGAGATGCACAGAGCCATGCACAGCCACATGACCAAGCACTCTTTACAAAGCACGCGTCAGCATTTGAAATTGACATAACTACATAACTGAGGCAGAGTTCATAGAGCATTTGTAAGGAAAATACCAGCGGGCGAGATGGCGCACTGCAAGCGTAAGCAAAGGACGCGTTTCTCACAGCGCATCCTGTGCAATGAAGCGCGCGAATGTCCTTGTAATTCTCTTCAACCTTTCAGAACTTTATAAAGATTATTTTGTGGATGGTTCGAGTGGTGTGTGTGTGTGTGTGTGTGTGTGTGTGTGTGTGTGTGTGTGAGAGAGAGAGAGGGAGAAAGAGAGAGAGAGCAATTGGAAGCAAGCAGAATAAGTTCCTAGAGCACACGCAGTGCCATCGCGCATCTGTGGTTAAAAACTAAGCTCAGAATCGATCCAGAATTGTTAGAGAGCGAATCTTTTCTCCCATCTCTATTGTATAGTATGAACAACACAACATTAGATAGATTGAACATAAACTGCTTTTCTGTATGCCAGGCATATGCGTACCGTGCCAAGTTGATGCTTTCTATAAAGACTGCCTGCTCCTGCATGTCACGTGACGAGCGTGTAATTGCAGCCTTTGCGGTTAAAAAATCGCATTTTGTCATATCGCGATATTATCACAAATTCGATTAATCGTTCATCCCTACTGTTTAGCATAATATATTAGAGTTTTTTTATGTGACAATGAATTGTGGAATGTCTGCAGCAATGGGTCCTATTCTGGAGATGGTGGTGGCAGAGAATATACTGGAAGAGTTGGTACAGTGGCATGTGCGCCGTGGTCTGGATCCGGACAGCCAGCTAGAGCTGTTGAAACTGTTTGAGATGCTGATCGGACAGTCACATCAGCCACTGCTCCTGCACAGTGCAGTGCTGCAGCCGCTGCTAAGCCTGCTGGGAGCGTGTGTGGATCCCCAGCTGGGCTGCCCTCCTGCCCTAGAGTCCAGCCTCGTACTGCTGCTAAATCAGGTGTTTGACAGGCAGATTCTGACACTTGTTTGAATCAGTTACTCATCACCAGGCCTGCAAAGATTCTGCTCAGCAGATTTCTACAGAATTCAGACTTACACAGTTTCCCGTATGTAAATTAATTTTGCAGAATTTCGCAATTGTCCTGACAGCCAATCAGATTTTAGGGTTGAGTTTACAGCTGTGTTAGTGGCTTGTACACCACTGAATTGTTTCCATTTAATTTATGGTTTAGGTGGTTATTGTTTAGTTTTGGGCTGGGGTAGGGATTGGGTTAGAACCACTGATCTGTAGATTTATATAGATCAGTGGGTAGAACTTATTTTTCTGACAACACTAACTACAAAACATCCACCAACTACAAAACATTCTGCAAAATTAGGACATGCTATTACAATCAGCTAGAGCTGCGCAATTAATTGGTAAAAGATCACAATATCAATTCAAACACCCACACAATCTTATTCCTCAATGACCTTCGACACAGTATCATTATTTCTGTTACATTAACTCAGATTATCACAGAAGTACTGAAATAAATGTTAATAGTTCGGGTATAAAAACTGATGTCTACGGTTGTGATCAAAAGAGTAAATCATCTTATTTGATGCTTCAAATATAGATTGTATCAATTACATCATGAAGCCAGTAGGTGGCGACAAGTGACTGTTAAAAATGTATTTGTCATTGAATCACTCATTCAAGAGATTAATTCAAAATGCTGATTCATCCAGTAATGAAAAAAGTGGTCTTTATGAGTGAGTCATTGAATCATTAATTCAAATCGATTTTTCTTTTTAAATTATTCATTCAAAATAATTAAACATTTTTGAATAGCAAAGTGCAATGAATTAACATTTTTTCAGAACCTCAGGTAAATTAAACATTTTGTTTAGTTGTCTGTTCAGACTCATGATCTCTATTTGAAATTAAAAAATAATGATTCGCAATTTATCCAGAATTGTCGAGCAATGAATTCATGCATATTAATTAGGTATTAATTTGTGTTTTATAACTGTAAATAATTTGTGTTTGTGTCAGGTATGTGTGTCCATGGCGAAAGAAACTGCCGTTTTGGAGTTGTTATTTAGGTGTGGGCCGGTACAGCAGGGTCCTACTAACCTGCTGATCTTCTCCCTGTTGGTGCCATTTATCCATCGAGACGGCGCTCTGGGGCAGCAGGCCCGTGACGCGCTGCTCCTCGTCATGGCAACCTCTGCCAGCAACCACGCTGTTGCACGCTACATTGCTGAGAACTCCTACTTCTGCCCAGTAAGCATGAGTGTGTTTGTTGTTGTATGTGTGTGTGCTTACCTGATCTTATGTTTTTGTTCTTGCTTTTGAAAATGTGCTTGTATCCTAGATTAATTATGATTTAAAGGGCACAGAGGAGTTAGAGAAGCAGTCTTAAATTTGTATATTCCTTCTGTTCTTCTCTTTCCTCACTGTTAGCATGTCTTTATGAATGTCCTTTCTGTTGATGTCATGCTGTGCTTTTTTTTTTTTTTTGTCTGTGCCATGCCTTTTGAATGTCACTTGTTCATTTCACATGTGCCTTTTAGGGCTGTTTCAGTGGAGATATAAAGTCCTGTAGTATTTTCTCTGGGTTTCATTCTATTGGCTTCTGTGGAATGAAAAGGCCATTTGTCATCTGTAGTTGTGCTCTGTGACTACAGTGTTGGACTTGCTGCTGGTTCAGTGGATGTGCTGCTTTCCTCTCCTCTGTCCTCTTTCCTCATGAGAATAATATATGAGCCTTCATGTGACCCACTTAACACATACAACTGGAGGTCTCATCCAGGACTCCATGCTACTGCAGTGCCTCAGTCTCTTAACATTTCTCTCTCTTACTTTCTTTTTCTACTTTGTCACATTTAGCTATTTTTATGCCAGAGATCCATTAGGTCTTGCTGGCAATTTCTTTTATGGCCTGTTTTGTGGGTCTAGAAGACATGGCCAAGTTCCACATATAAAACCAGACCTGACATGAATGATGCTCTTCAACATATTTGAGCATTAAGGTGTGGTCACATTTACCATTGTTCAGTGAATTTTCATGTTTGAAATCCAGTCATTTCAATAAGAATCCACACAGTTGGGAAATTCACATAGGGTTTAAGGTCACGTGAATATGCCGCACTGACAAACAGAAAGCTACTTGCTTTGAAAGTGAATTCTGTGCGAGCTGTGATTCATACATTGCTACTAGGGTTGGGCAATATGACCAAAATCTTATTTAACTGTATGAAAAAATGTATGTCATGATAACGATATATATCTCAACATAGCTATTTTTATTTTATTTTTTGTTTATTTAAAATGACAAAGCAAATTATAAACATTTGCGATTGCATGCTGTTTGAGAGGAGGTGGCTTTCTATGTGCACGCTTTAGCTGTGTCAGTCAGCGTGAGCACCAACCGCAGTAAGTTCTTTTTCACAGCTTATTGGGATCAACATCAAGCACATCCCACTCTTTATTTTCTCATTCATGCATGTTTCTTTATCACTCTTACATGTATATAACTTTTAGTAGTACTCTGCTGTGCGGATATATTTACATACAGCAAAATAATCTGTATAGTAAAATCTCTAACGATAGACACTATATACCGTCATACTGCCCAGCCCTAATTGCTACACTATTGACAACGGACAGAGGAAATTTTGCCAAATTTTTACATGTGACCAAAGATGTTTGAGTACGAATAACTGTGCTTGGACTAAGAACCATACTTTTTGTTGTAGTAGAGTATAGTGATTGTACCACAGTTAAGCCGTATTATTACACAAGGTGAAGCAGCCATAAAATTAACACTAACTTTATTATACAGTTTATTAGTGGAAAAGGTTTGTTGCAACTTGCAAAATTTACAGGCTTCGTTCGCTGCATGGCTTCAGAAGTGCAAATAGCAAATGTATTTACATTTTAAAGGGTTAGTTCATCCAAAAATGAAAATTCTGTCATTTATTACTCACCCTCATGCCGTTCCACACCCGTAAAACCTTCGTTAATCTTCGCACCACAAATTAAGATATTTTAGTTGAAATCCTATGGCTCAGTGAGGCCTTCATAGGGAGCAAAGACATTTCCTCTCTCATGATCCATAAAGGTACTAAAAACATAATTAAATCAGTTCATGTGAGTACAGTGGTTCAATATTAATATTATAAAGCGACGAGAATATTTTTGGTGCGCCAAAAAAAACTAAATAACGACTTATTTAATGATGGCCGATTTCAAAACACTGCTTCACTGCTTCAAGCATTGGAGCACAAATGAATCAGTGTATCGAATCATGATTCCGATCGCGTGTCAAACTGCCAACGGCTGAAATCACGTGACTTTGGCGCTACGAACAGCAGATTCGATACACTGATTCATTTATGATCCGATGCTCCCTGAAGCAGTGTTTTGAAAGCAGCCATCTCTAAATAAGTCAGGTTTTTTTTTTTTTTTCTTTTTTTTTTTTTCACCAAAAATATTCTCGTCGCTTTATTATAATAATATTGAACAGCTCACATGAACCAATTTAAATATGTTTTTAGTACATTAATGGATCTTGAGAGAGGAAGTGTCATTGCTCCCTATGGAGGCCTCACGGAGCCATCGGATTTAATCAAAAATATCTTAATTTGTGTTCCGAAGATTAACAAAGGTCTTACGGGTGTGGAACGGCATGAGGGTAAGTAATAAATGACAGAATTTTAATTTTTGGGTGAAATAGCCCTTTAATCAGGCTTTAAATCTATCACCAGCTGATGTTTATACGGCAGAGGTTGCTTGGTGAACTTTATGTAATGTTGGCAACTTATTTTTACTCTCTTCTTTTTTCCCCCAGGTGCTAGCGACAGGGCTGAGTGGACTATATTCATCCCTGCCACGGAAGATTGAGGTACGGGGCGATGACTGGCATGCACTGCGGAGGGAGGACTGGATGGGCGTCTCCTCTCTAGTGCTGTTCATGAACAGTCTTGAATTCTGCAATGCTGTAGTACAGGTGGCACACCCTCTTGTGCGCTGCCAACTCCTTGACTACCTCCACAACGGCTTCCTGGTGCCAGTCATGGGCCCCGCTCTGCACAAGGTGAACCACAATGAACTGGGCCATGTTTGGTATAAATGGCTGTTTCCATATTCATTCACTATACAACATTGTTTTGAATGGATTATTGAATGGAATTTATTTTTTCTTATTTTGTTTTATCTCTTTTTCTCTCTGTCTCTTATGGTTCCTCTGTCAGTCGTCGGTGGATGAGATGATAGCAAGCACGGCATATCTAGATTTGTTTTTACGCAGTATCACAGAAACTTCCCTCCTTAAGACCTTCCTGCGCTTCATTCTGTTGCATCGCCATGACAACGACACCATCCTTGATACATTACTCACACGCATCAGCAGCAATTCACGGGTCAGTTTTGCACATGCTATATATGGGGTGCATGTATAGATGGAAAAGACACTGTTTTGTCAGTGCTGTTGGCTATGGGAATGTGGAGCATTGTTACTAAAGTTGCTTTTTCCTCCCTCTCTCTGAAGCTGTGCATGGTCTCTCTGAGTCTGTTCAAGACATTGCTCAGTCTCAACTGTGAAGACCTCATGCTCCAGCTTGTTCTCAGGTATTTTGTGTGCTTGGGTGTGTGAATCATTTTGCAAGAAACTGTCACTTTTGATTAAATTGAATGCATCCTTGCTGTGTAGATAGTGCAAAGACATTTATAATGCTACAAAATACGTCTATTTCAAATACATGCTTTTCTTTTAAAATGGTTTATTAGTATTAGTTCATATTGGTATCATTTCTGGATTATCAAGACTAGAAATGGTTTTTTGAAAGTTCAGCTTTTGCCATCACAGGAATCGTTTTTATATTTTAAAATATATTAAAATATAAAACAGTTATTTCAACTTATATTATTAATAATTGTATTAAATACAATATAGTGTAGATCATGTATAAATGTCATATGTGATAGGATTATAGTGTATTATTAGTGGGTTTATTAGGCAAGTGTCACTATTGCTCAAACTTGGGGGAAATAGATTAAAATAATAATTAATTTGTAAGCTTTATTTAAAGCTGCTATGATTTGTGTCTCTCCAGGTATCTGTTGCCATGCACACATGTAATGCTGAGTCAGCGGAGGGCAGTCAGAGAAACAGACCTCTATGGCAAATCAGCTGACAAGTTCCTTTCCCTCATACCAGAATGCTGCAGAATCACTTCAGCACCCTCTAGTGAGCGGGATGATGAACCTGCTTTTTGGGGAAAGGGTAAGAGTAAGCATGTGTCAGGCACATTTATGGACACAATAGATGTGCTTTTAGACTTCTGATAAAAACATTGCTGCTGTTCATACCTCCAAAATGTATTTTCTGTCTGTTTTTGCCTATAGTGTTGGGTAGTCCTACTTCAGAGTCACCAGTTCACCCCAGACCCAGCACTCCTTCCCGCCTTGCTCTCTTTATTCGACAGCAAAGCTCAGGAGGCCAAGCCAACTCATCTGGCTCGGAAAATGCTCCCTCTTCTCCTCGTGGTAGTGTTTCTTCCCCTCTTTCTTCTGACAGCCCCATGCACCAACTCCCAGATGCTTCAGAAGGAGAGACTGGCTACCTAGAGTATCTGCGTGATGCTCGGAAGGGTATTGAGCTCTGCTCCTGGGCCTGTCGAGACTGGTCGGCACCTTACGATGGAGAAAATCCCTCTCCAAACTCTGTTCCTCCTCCACCTCCCCCTCCTACGTCCAACCCCTCCCTCAGTGTGGTACCAGAGCATTTCTCTGTAATGGACCCCGCTCAGCAGAGGGCAGCAGTGGTGGCTGCAGCTCGTGCCGAGTGGAGCAGTTCAGATCGAGATAGTGGAGAGTGGGATGTTACCATCAGCAAGAACTGTATCAGTCTCACACCCCGCAGTAAGAAACGCAGCCTTCTTCCTAGCTCTGTACCCCTACAATCTTCATCTTCTGCATCAGTCTCTACAGAAATATCAGGTGCTGTGGAAACTGTGTCCCAACACTCTCATTCGGCACCTCACCCAGCACTCTACAATGGGATGGGGCAGGTGGAGTTCACAGACAGTGTGGATGAGAGAATGGAGGTTAAGAAAGTGAAGAGGGAGTCAGATGTAAATAGCAGCGTGGTTGAGCTGGGGATGAATGGGTCAATGGGTATGGGCCCAGTCGACTACAATGATTTCCATGTAGGGTCGGCGCTGAAATCATCTCAGGTGCAGTTGAAGCCACATCTGCAACATCAAACCTCTGTGCCCTCCTCTGCCCAAGAGTGTCTGCAAAGCGAGAGCCAGAGAATGTCTCCTGTTCTTGGCTTGACAGAGACCACCACAGTGGCCCGGGACAGCAAGGGTTCGGAGTCCGTTGAGCGTCTGATTGAGGAGTTGCTGGAGCGGGCGCCGTCAGAGCCATTATCTGGTGACTCGAAATGCCAGGGAATCAGCATTGAGGCTTTCCACCAAGAGCTGAGGGAGCTGGAGGAACGTGTAAGAGAGAGAAGGGTTCTTTCACGTAGCTCGGAGGAGTCCTCTCGGGAATCCCGTGCCGCTCCTGCTCCCAGCCTGACGGATGAGGACTGTCTTCCAGTGGAGACTGAGCAGCGCTCCAGTGAAACAAAGCCTGACAGCTCTACCACTGGGGTATTTAGCCCCGCACGACCCCTCGGACAACCTCTTGCTCAACCGTACACAGGTTCTCGATGTAGAGATGACCAAATTAAAGATTTGAGTGCTTATGTTACTTGTCCAAGTTCAGCAAGAGCTAACCATAAGTCACTGGTTCCGCTTCTCCCTCTGTGTAGGTCCATTTATAACAGTCCTGTTCAGTAAACTGGAGAGTATGATGCAGAACTCCCTATATGTGAACATTTTGCTGACGGGCGTTGTGTTCCAGCTGGCCTGTTACCCTCAGCCACTCCTACGCTCTTTCCTCCTCAACGCCAACATGGTGTTTCAGCCCAGCGTTAAATCACTCATACAGGTAATGCATTAAGAACAAATATGACAAATCCATCAGCATGACTGCTTGATTTGAAATATGCAGTGATTGAAGCATTCTTAGTTGCGCTTTTTATTGGTTTCTACATTTTCTGATCAGAACCAGGAAATCAAAACTGATTTTATTTACTCTCTTAAAACATTATCCTGGTTTTAAACAGTCTTTTTTCATAAGCGTCTTCACCTCACAATTTTTTTCTGTTTTATGTTGACTGAAAATCTCAAAAACTGCTTGTTTTATTTTGATTTAACTGCCTCTGGCATTTTTGTTTGTTTGTTTTTTGTTCTTTTATAATTAAATAATTTTAATATGTTTATTGTTCTTGGGTATAGTTTGAGTAAGTAATTAATTTACAATTTGACTGAAACTTAAATCCATTGCATCAAAAGGAATATCCAAGATGTTGATTTTACCTTTACTCCTTTTCTTTCCACTCCTCAGGTGCTGGGATCAGTAAAAAATCGCATAGAGGCATTTGCAGCAACGCACGAAGATTTCCCTGCCATGTTAAGAAAGGCTCGCCGCTTTCTGGTTGCGAGAGGAAAGTTAGACTGGTCCGACTCACCCATGGGAGTGCCCAGCCTCCGTCGATCAGACTCATTAAGTAGGTGAATGAGAGGCAATGAAATCTCTCAGAAACAAAAATGAGAAATCATTGAAATCAATGAGTTTATTGTGTTTGAGATGTTTGATGTGATGTTTTTGTGACATTTGCTTGTGTAAAGGATAATGAATAATCAGTTGGTCATTATCACAATATAAACCTTGAAAATAATTTGAATTCAGGGTTCCCGTGGGCCCTTAAACTGTCTTAACTTTAAAGTTTAATTAAATTTAAGGCCTTAAAGTGTTAGTTCACCCAAAAATGAGAATTCTGTCATCAATTACTGATCCTCATGTCGTTCCAAACCTTCGTTCATCATCGGAACACAAATTAAGATATTTTTGATGAAATGCGAGAGCTTCTGACCTCTGATAGACTGCAACATTATTACTACTTTCAAGGACCAGAAAGGTAGTACTAAAGACTTGGTTAAAATAGTCCATGTGACTACAGTGGTTCAACCTTAATGTTATGAAGCATCGAGAATACTTTTTGTGTGCAAAAAACAAACAAAAATAATGACTTTATTCAGCAGGTCTGTCTTCTCTTTCATGTCTTTCTCCTACACGGTTCATGTAGTAAACATAGTGCAGCTCTTCCGGGTTCTACATCAGAATGCCAGCTTAGTATTGGCCGATACCGACAAATACCGCGCATTTATGCCAAATGATTGCTTATGGTCTTTTGGTGAATTATGACAGTGTTTACATTATGGTTTTATATTGTAATATGTTGTAGATTGTTGTAAGAGTGCATATTTTGTCTCCCTATTTTTTTTTATAAGCAGCTGGAAGTAGTAAAGCATATACATTTCAAAATAAGAGTCATGTTTATTTTGGGCTTGTTTATAATTAAAAGCCCTGCATTATGCATAAGATCTTTTTTTTTTTTTTTTTTTTTTTTTTTTTTCAACATAAACTCTTCTCAGGTGGCTTCTCTCTGGCCACCTGTCACAGTGTATAGATTTTGAATTTTAAATTTTGAAATTTGAATTTTAAAATCTCTGTAGATACCCTGTGGATTTTTGTTATTATATTCAGTCTTCAGGTTAATGGGGATGGTTCACATACCTTTCAACTCATTTGTAAAATTCTGAAGAGGTATAATAATGCATAAGGCATCTTAACTTGTTTTTTTTCCTTTCCTTCTCTTCATGTCTCTTTCTCTCCCACAGTTAAAAGCCGAAAGCCATCTCTGGGCGATCTTATCTTGAGGCACACCAACAGTCCTACGAGAGCTCGACATGCAGCTCAGTTGGCCTTGGCCCACGTAAGAGATGGAGGGCAGTCCCTGCACAGTGCTTTGTTCCGGGGTGGCGCGGCCGGTGGGGCCTCTGGCCTGGAGAAGCAGGCAGAGGCACTAAGGGTGAAAAATGCAGTCTACTGTGCTGTCATTTTCTCCGAGTTTCTCAAAGAGCTCGCAGCTCTTGCACAGGAGCATGCCGTAGCCCTACCCTTCCCACCCAGTCAAGGCACTGAGGAATAACACCAGGACAAAATTTGTTTCCAAATTTCCACTGTTCCTGGCACTGACCTGTAGACTAATATATCCCTGAGCTTTTTCAAGCAAACAGTCTTCTTTTTTTTTTTTTCAAGGGACACGATGCACTCAAAGAGACAGGAAAATCAATTGCTCATAAAGGTGATGAGAGGTCATCTCTTGTTAATAATCTCATGTTCATAATGTTTTTGTTTTTTTTTAATTGTACAGGACCATTTATCCATTAAGCTTTAGGAAATTGTGCATATAAATCTTGTATATAGTCTATATAAAATATCTATGTGCATAATGATTTTTGTACACTCAGAGACTTGCATCCTTTAAGCTGGAGGAATTTGGCCGTAAACTTGCACTCCCTACGTTTCTGTCACTTCAGAGACTAGCTAATGTAGACTCACTACACACAGTTCTTTTAAACTTTTATGGGTGCACAAGTGCCATTTACATTTTAGCAATGTTGAATGGTTATTTTGTCTTTTATAGAGTATAGGTCTGTAAGATCACACCAGAATATATCAGAAATAATCATCTGGCCTTTTTTAAAGGATGAGGCAACAAGTCCTCAGTATTGCAGCAGAAATTGCCTCTTTATGTATACATCTCTGACAAAAATCAACAATTGACAAAATACCCAACATGCTCTGCCAATCTCTAGCACACATCTTTTTTTAGTCCAGCAGCTAGAGTGACGTTAGAGCTTGTAAATAGGGTAGAGGGTTCATTTCCCTAGCCTCTGTCCCTATAAAATTTAGCATTGATGGACAGTTTGTGTTTTAAAATTTTAGTTTTCATTCTCTGTGCAGCAGCTCCTATTTTAGGACAGATTTTAGGGTGAGTTTCTGGCTGTTTTTTGGAAATGCATATGGTACATTCACCCAGCATGACATTACATATCATCAGTTTCTGGAAAGGCACTGATTTTTCTGCCCACAAAGATCTCCTCCTATACTGGATGTTAGCGTCCCTTTTGGCGTCTGACTAGGTGCTTATGTCTTAAATTTTTGACTGGTATGAGCAAAGAGAAGCTTGCTTAATAATTACCTGTCCCTTTAAGGAGTGATCCAAGTTATGTGAATCATAAGCCATCTTAGTGTTGAAACAAAGTTTTTTTTTTTTTTTTTTTTCTTTCTTTCTTTCTGTTCATTACTTGTTTTTGCTAGTGTTATGGAGTATGAAAGATATCAGCCGTAAAGTGTGCATACTGCATAGTGGGAAAAACTGCCACAAGACGTTTAACTTTTTGATTTGTTTATTGCCAAAATACTTCAGACACTTTAATTTTTAGAATGGAAGTTAAGGACATGCATGCGTGTTTGTTTTTAACAGTGTGTGTGCGTGTGTGTGTGTTATTATTATTTTACGGTATCGTTTTTGCCCCTTGTTCCAAATGTCTTAGAAAAAGTGTGTTAGAGAGAAAAAAGCTGATCTGAAATCATCCATTCAAGAGCTCTTTTTTCATGTACAAGCCATATGCACATTACCTCAGTTAGGCTACTTAATTTTCGTTCCATGCGGTATTCTTGCTGCTTCACTTGTGTTAGTTTCAATGATTCTGTTCAATCAAATATCATTTAAAGCATATTTTCAATCAGTTTATAGATAATAGCAGACAACTTAAAGGGTTAGTTCACCCAAAAATGAAAATGAAAATTCTGTCATTAATTACTCACCCTCATGTCGTTGAGACCTTCACCCGAAAGACCTTCGTTCATCTTCGGAACACAAATTAAGATATTTTTGCTGAAATCCGAGAGGTATATGACTGGTCCATAGACAGCAATATAATCAACACTTTCAAGGCCCAGAAAGGTACAAAAGACATTGTTAAAACAGTCGATGTGACTGCAGTGGTTCAACCTTAATTTTATGAAGCGATGAGAATACTTTTTGTGCAGAAAAAAAAAAAAAAACGACTATTCAACAATATCTTCTGTGGCATTCTCTTACATTGTTTACGTCCAGCACTTCCAGGTTCTACGTCACAACTCTGACTCATTATTGGCTGGCTCCTGCGTCAGCATCATACGGAAGCCTTCACTGTGCTTTACTGCGGCCACTGCATAAGGATAATGACGGAAGAGAAGAGATTGTTGATTAAAGTCGTTATTTTTGTTTTGTTTTTGCGCACAAAGTGTTCACTGCAGTCACGTCGATTGTTTTAACGATGTCTTTAGTACCTTTCTGGGCCTTGAAAGTGTTGATTATATTGCTGTCTATGGACGAGTCATATGCCCATCGGATTTCATCAAAAATAAGACTGTCTTACGGGTGTGGAACGACATGAGGGTGAGTACTTAATGACAGAATTTTCATTTTTGGGTGAACTAACCCTTTAAGTCAAACTTTTTTCTGATTACCTCTAGCTGCTGAATTGTCAATCCATCCATCCCCCCTCCCCATCCCTCCACCCGTCCACAGGTCTGTGTGGGACATTAGTGTGATGGTTCTCTGCTTTTGTCAATATCTGAAATGTTTAGCATGTAAATTCCATATTTAAGGATAATGTTAGGCAGTGTTAGTGTCAAGAAAAATACTTTGTGCTCACATCCCTGAAACACTCTAATGTCTGTGTGGGTGAGAAAGATGAAAAAGGAAGATAAAGAGCTAGAGGTTGAAGGATGAAATGGTACGTATATGTTAGTGTTCAGTTATCTCTATGGAGACAGTGGATATTACACACAGGTTCTAAGTTAGAAATCAAATAGGCCTAAACAAGTTGTGTGTGTCATAAGATACCAATGCACAAGAAACACCCTTTGTTTTGAGGATGTAATTATATGCCTGATGTGGTGCAGATAGCATGTTTTTCTTTTTATACATACTTATATTCAAATGTTTATGATTTTGAATTTTGGAAAAATCAGGAGCTCAATGATTGTGATAGCTTGTTATTGGGAAAGTGTTTGTTTGATCAATATACATTGCACAATTTTTAAGTTGATGATTTTTTTTATTATTATTTTTTTTTTTTGTAATTGGTTTCCTCTTTTTATTTTACTCTGTCCATTTGTTTGAATGAAGCGTTGATGTTGACAAGGACTTCTGCGACTTGTTATCTATGCAAACTGGTTTCTGTGTTTCAGAGTAAGTGAAGATGGTTAAACAAACAAACTAAATTTGCAATCTGGAACCCCACTTCAATAATTTACTTATCCCGTATCTATTCAATAATCTACTGGACTGTATGGAAACTCATGCAAAATAATGAATGTTGTCAAAATATTTTTCTATATTTAAAATGGAGGAGGAAAGTGGAACTGAATGGAGATTTAAATCAACGATACAAACCTTCAAAGACAAACAAACACTAAAAGGGAATGTTTTTATTAATTTATAAATGTTTTACCTGGCAATACCTTTGGCTTCTTGGTCTTTATTTCTCATGAGTTTATGTAGACAAGATCCTGTGTTGTTATTTATGGTTTGAAATGATGTAATTGATTGCGAATACATTAGACAAAATGGTCAAAAAATATGTGAAATATGAACAAAACAATCACATTTCCTGAATATACACTTCATCCTTTCTCTGATCTGTTGCATGGGCTTCATCAGAATATTTTTTCTTTGATGAATCTGGTCTTCGAAAATAAATGACACTGAGTAAGTTCACTTTTGATGGTGCATAGACTTGTTTTAAGCTGCAGATTAGAAGAAACATTAAATATTATCTTGTCAGAACATTGACCCAGTTCACTCTGAGCCTCCATGCTCATTAATGGGGTTCTGTTCCTTCCACTATATTTATTGTCTCTTCTTCATCTTCTGATAGAAGTCTTGCTCCTCTTCACTGTAAAAAGGAACATAGACAGAGGATATAGGAAGGAAAGAAAGACTGCATGTCTTTCATAAGCACCGGGTCATGCCACAAAATCCCTGTTGTAAAGATATCCAAAGATTCTAACCACAAGATTTGGTCTACGTCAGCGTTTTTCAGGTATTTCTTTTGTTTTGCATCATTTTCATGCTGTGACAGTAAACTTTTCCAGTACATTTAAGACATAAGTGCAGAATAAAGTTATTTTTTAAATGCAAAAGCACAACATTGTTACCCAATTGTAATAAAATGTTCTTTTGTCTAACTTCCTACATGCTTTCCAAGTAGCCCACCAGATTATTTTTTTTTTTTTTGATGTACACCCTAACTGTTCAAATGTTTGGGGTCAGTAAGAAAAAAAAAGTATAGCATTTTCACTAAATAAATAAATATGCAGCTCAGCTGTTTTCAACATTGATAGTAATAAGAAATGTTTCTTGAATCAGCATATCAGAAGGATTTCTAAGGGATCATGTGACATTGAAAACTGGAGTAATGATGCTGAAAATTCTGCTTTGCCATCATAAATTACATTTTAAAATATTTTAACTTTTTACTGTATTTACTTTAAAGAGACTCCTTTCAAAAACATTACCTCAAACGTTTGAACAGTAGTGTATATGAAATTCTGGTATTCATGAACACTTGCAGGTTCATTTATAGATTCATGTACTATAGGCTACCTGAAATAAGTAATTCAACCTATAATGTAATGTTGAATGAAGGCATAGACTAATCAGTATCTATTGAAATGCTAACAATGGCTATGACTAAAGTCATACAATAACCACCTTATGAGCTACACTTTAGGACATGTATGATCAACTGGATCAGATGGGTTCCTTAACAAAGACGTGTGAATTAAACCATTTTAGTCATCACACCTTTGCAACTTTTGCTCTCAAACCCATTTGCAGTTTCAAAATGAACAAAATTGGATGGAGCTGAATTTGATCAAAGTGATAAGGTTTGCCCCTTCACATGAATTGTAATTGTGCTAATTTATTTATACATGTTAATTAATAACACTTGTACGTTTGATAATTAAAGTGGCCATTGTTCATATGTGACTGCAGCTGTATCTCATAAACTTGTTGACCTTCATTAACCATAATTTCATGTTGAAGTAATCTAGTACATGATTATTTAT
Source organism: Chanodichthys erythropterus (assembly GCF_024489055.1). Lineage (NCBI taxonomy): Eukaryota > Metazoa > Chordata > Actinopteri > Cypriniformes > Xenocyprididae > Chanodichthys > Chanodichthys erythropterus. The sequence goes on along the minus strand of NC_090234.1, from coordinate 32,023,404 downwards.
GTTATTAAGTGTAACTAATGAACCCTGACTTTAGATAATACAAGAGATTTCTGCAATCTTTGGCTTCCTGAGGTGCCATATACATATGCATAAAGCATAAACTACCTGTAGAAGCAACCAGTTTCTTCCATGGACCTGTACAGTCTCTGGGCTGTATCAGAAGTCTTGATTAGTTAAATGACTTCATAGATGTACAGTGTGAAGAGCACACTTTGATAAACAACCAAAGGTCCTCAAACTCCCACATGATTGCCCTTTTATTGATTAGACATGTGACTCACAGAGCGAAGAAAAAAAGAGAAAATTTGTATTTCCATGAGCAAAGATAAGTACTTCATTGCTAATTTTTATGTAAATAAATGCATGATTAATTAAAGTTTATAAAGTACATGAAACTTAATTTAAAATAATAATGGCACTGTATTTGAAATATATATTTTTGCTGTATCGAAATGAACATATAAAGTGCAGGAGAAGTGTAGACTGTTAACTGATGATAGCCATTCAAATTCAATGCAGATTCCATTAAGTGCCTGAAATTCTTTTAATGGCACGTTGCAGACACCAAGATTACTGGTAGTTAATTGAATTAGTTGTGTACTGTTTCCTAGCAACAGTGGGACAACTAGCAAGAGGGAAAAAAAACTGCGTGAGAGACAGGAGGGCAGTGGTGAAAGAGTAGGTGAAAGACAAACAGGTAAGACAACTTTAATTTTTATCATTGAAGACCACTTTTGATTCGTAATAAACAGTCAAGTTTTTTTTTCCTGGTTGGTTTTGGGTTGAACAACACTTTAATTTTTCTTCTTTTAATGACCAATTAAATTGTAAATTATCATAAATACAACGGATTTAAATGTTTCACAATGCTTTTAAAGTGCAGTTAATGAATAGAATTGTGAACTGCTTACGTTATGTTTATGGTAATACTTTACAATAAGGTTCAATAATAACTACATTAGTTAACATGAACTAATAATGAACTGCACTTATACTGCATTTATTAATCTTTGTTAATGTTAATTTCATTGTTAAAATCTTGTTAACATTAGTTAATGCACTGTGAACTAACATGAACAAACAATGAACGGCTGTATTTTCATTGATGTTAACAAAGATGAATAAATACAGTATAAATGTATTGCTCATGGTTAGTTCATGTTACATGAACTAATGTTTAACTAATGAACCTTACTGTAAAATGTTACCATGTTTATTTTGTTATAAATAATAAGATGGAAATTATTTATGTTGTTATCTGGCACTGCCAGTTTGCAGTTTGTTTAGTGGAATAGTCCTTTTACTTGATTGCTTTTGCCTAAAGATAAAGATTTTGTTTGGTAATGGTTGTTTGTACACTAAAAATAGTTGCTTTTACTTTTGTTCACTGTCCTTCTTGTGCAAAGCCAATACGCAGAGTGTATCTGCAGCAACCCTTCATAGATAATGTAAGAAGTAATATGAGAGGATACCTACAGACAAGACATTGGAGAACACATAAACACATGCACCATATCAGATGACTTAGCATGTATTGTTACAATTATGCAAATGACTGCTCAAATTTGTAATGCAGTGGTGTATTCTCCAGTTTTCTAAATTAGCATACAAAATTACATTACATTACATTAATTTACCTTGACTGTGGCAACCTTAGTCAACTTCTCTTTTTTCAAAGATTTATACATCTTCACCCAAATAGTAAAAATAAAATGTAAAAATCACTTGAATATCACCAGTGCTTAAAAAGCTTTAGCTTTTGTTTGTCAGACTTTAGGCCTTTTTTATACAAAACTACACACAGAGGCAACTTTGCTGATTTGGCAAATAGGGTGACAGTGAACAGTCCCTTATGTCATTATTCTAGATATTTTTCTGCTTGGCATTCTTGCTGACATCTATATCCCTCCTCTGTTTTATAGCACTGTCTCTCGAACAGAACCAATCAGGAAAAGTGCCATTAAAATAGCATTACACAAAGTAGGTTCTGTCTCAAATTGTATGAATACATGAATGTGAAGTGTGAGGGGGAAAAATATTGTACTAGATTACACAGGAGGAAATTTTGTTGTTAAACTTTCTTTAGTTCATTGTAGATTCCCATTTATCCCACTTATAGTGTGTAAGATGTATTATTATTCTTAGAGCAACTGCATTATGCTTAAAATGCATCTCAAGTACATGCTGCTATCAAACGGTGTATTCACAGCATGAAAATTCATGTCCTCTGATAATAACCTAATTTTCTTTACTTGCAATATCTCTTCCTTCCACTACACATGCACACTTTGGACTCGACTACTTTGTACCTCATCATGAATTAAGTATTAGAGCGTTGTGCCTGATGTCACACTGGGCCTGAAGATCTGAGAAAGAAGACTGCAGAGTGAGAATACAAGTGAGAAATGGAGAGCAAGTGCACTTCTCAGTTTTGTGATGACATTTTTTTTTTCTTTTCGTTTTAGTCTGTCTTTTGCCTCCCACATATATGCTGTCCTCTTTCGTTCACTGCCTGCCTCCCTGAATTTGAAATGCTAATTATCTCCTCAGTGCTAGAAATATTCTGACTCTCTTTCTTCTATCTGTCTCTCCCTCTCCTTTGCTTGCATTTTTCTGTCTGCCACACTTTCTCTGTGTGTTTTCCAGCAGTCTCTCTAGCCATCCCTTGGTTCCCTCAATTCCTCAGTTCTGTCAGAGTTTCTCAGCTTTCCATCTGTCAGTCAAGGTCAAAGTTTTTATTTAATTTATTTTTATTATTATTTTTTATCACATACACACCAGTACAGTCAGTGGGAAAGAAATGTTTTCTTTGCAATTCTTAAATAGGCAAAGTAATAAGTAGAAATAATAATAATAAACTGCAAATAAAAAATCAGTAGCATAATCATCTAAATTTTCCATAATAGCTGATCCATTGATAATATAAAGACAGTCAGAGAAGACAAACAAAATGTGCATTCTTTGTTCTCTGGTCTCGTTTCCAATGTGTTCAGCAACTGTTCTGCAAGACAGCAAACCATATCAAATTACCAAAGTAAGCTGCTTAAGGTTTCCTACTTTCAGTCAGTACAACAGCCTGAAACAATGGGCTGAGTGTTGTTTTTTATCGCCAAGAAACATCTTAGATATAACATTTAAAAAGGGTAAGATGAAAACTTTTTCTCCTAAGGCCTTTTGTTTGCAATAATTGAGGTAATAGTTGAGGTAATAATTGAGTATCACATTGAACGTGTATCAGCACATTCCTTCCTTAAAAGTTTTAAAATTATCTGCTAATTTGTGTGTTTGTAAAATTTGAGTGTTGATGTGCAACCTGTTTTACAGTACAATTGATCAAATTAATATCCAAAAAAATAAGATTGATTCTTTCACCTGAGATAGGATCGTTTGATGAATTCCGTAGACAATTGTTACATAATTAAATTGAAATTAAATTAATGTGATTACCATAATAATCTTTTTTATGATAATTGCTTTAATATTAAATACAATTTAGTGCAATGAAGCTAATTTTTTTGATGTCTTTAGTATTAATCCCTCTTTTTCTGTACCTCTCTTAACAGGTCAAAAATAGGCCTTGATACAAGTCTACAAGTTACTCTGCAAATAGCTTCTACAAATTCTCTGCAAAGATGTCCGCTGGCTCTCCACTGAGCAATAAGACATCCCCTAGTACATCTCCACAGCCTCCTCTAAGCCCATCAGCACAGTCAGACATAGAAGGTCATGAGAACACAAAGCCTACTTCTGTAGGATCTTCGTTTTCCTTACCATGCTGGGCTACCCAGGCCCTATGTGATTTGGCAAAATGTGAAACAGACCTCAGGCGACTACGGGAGCAACAAGTGACTGAAGCGCAGACAGTAGGTCGAGGTGTGGAGCGTGCACTACTTGGAGCACAAAGGGAAGAGCACCGTCTACTGGAAAGGGTAGAACAGGATCACCGGGATCTACAGCGCAGACTGGAACAGGTGCAGAGGGAGAATGGAGCAGCCATAAGGGTTGGACAAAGATTAGTGGACCAGCGATTATATAAAGTCATTAAACTTCGAGAGTTAATAAGAAAAAGTTGTGGTGGTGATGGTAGTAAAGATCGAGAGGGGGATCTGAAGCGGGACCAGCTTCTTAGGGGTGTTACAGAACTGATCCAGCCTTGGGAAGTCTCACTTACACTCAAACGTGTATCTTTTAAACCAAGTGCCCAACCAAACGCTGTAACCTTTGGTGAGATCAAAGTGCAAGATCACAATGTTCAGCTTCCTGTTGGAGGCTGTGGGCAGCAGGGGCAAATGTGTTCCCTCCATGCCACTGAAGCACGCAGTGGGGCTCATGTTAGTGGAGGAGGCCAGAGCACACCTGACGGAACAAGTCCTGGGCAGAACCAAGTCCTATCTCCTGGGCCTAATCCAAGGCACTCATCAACTAGTTGTGGGAACTTGAGGGTTGTCCGGAAGCTCCGTTTGTCAGCCCGAAGTGATGATGAATCAGGAGAAGAAGTAAAACGCCAGTCCCCACAACTGCGTCACAGGTCCCCTAAACAGGTCCCATGTGAACATGATTCATCACAGGAGGATGAGTGTGAATCACCTTCATCTGAATGCAAAGGAGATGAGCTCTTTTTAGCTGTGCCATCACTTAGTCATGGTGAGTTAGAGGGTGAGGATTTTGCTTGTATACAAAATGAACCAATCACACAATTTGCTTCACAGAGAGCAAGAAGGCAAAAAGATCTGTCTCCGTCTCCAGAGCAAGGTCACCAAGAACAAGGTGGCTGGTTCTTGAATCAGTTTGACCATAAAAATCATGCCAGAAGGACTGGATCATCAATAGAAACATCACGGTATGGCACACACTCATCACCACAAAGCCCCAGAGAGATAATCTCTAGTCAAGGCAGCAACAACCACTTCTATCGTGGCAGGTCTTGCTCCCAATTAAGTGCATCCTCAGATGACCACCCACAAAACCGTGCACCATCCCCTGCAGACAGTGTAGATTCTGGGTACACTTTCATTGTCAGCTCCCCACGAGATTTCTCCAACTCCTTGCGTCCTACTGCTCGCCTCTCCAGATCAGCTGCTGACCTTTCCTACTGTAACAGACCCCTCAGTGAAACCAGAACACAGCAATCAAGCATATGGACTGGTTCTAAGACTCATATGTCCTCAAGCTCCACCTTCCAAAAAAGAAGCGAGGTGTCACGGACTAAATCCTGTCCCAGTCATGGTAACTTCTCTCAAAAGAACACCCAACAACATCCTACTTGCTCCAGTAGAGTGTCTCGTTCGCTTTCTATGTCTGTTATCGATAACTCATCTCAGAAAAGAATGAACCTCCTTACCGGACGGCAGAATTCTCTAAATGAGAACAGACTGCGGGGAGAGAAGAGTGAGCCAGCCCTCCGAGTGTTAGAGGAGGATGAGGAATCATTGGCACCAGAGGAGGTGCGCCTTGTCCGGCAGTTTGGTAAACAAGGCTCAGGACGTGCTGATCTCACGCTGCCCAGTGGTGTCCACGCGACACCGCAAGGTCAACTGTTCCTTGTGGATTGTGGGAATGCTCGTGTCCAGGTAACTGATGCCCATGGCAACGTCCTACAACAAGTGACTTCACCAAGTAGCGACTTAGGAGGCTCTTCGCGACGCTGCCGCAATTACTTTGATGTGGCCGTTAATGCCAAGGGTCTGATTGCTCTGAGCTGTGCAGCTGAGAGGGCTCTCCTGATCCTTAGTCGGCATGGGCGTCTCCTTCAAACATTTGGAGGGGGACCCTACATTGCAGGAGTGCCTCGAGATGAGTTGGAAGCACCGAGGGGAGTGACAGTCACCCAAAGAGATGAATTCCTAGTTGCAGATATACGAAAGGGTACTCTTACTGCACTGAAACTTGAACCTAAAACCGGTTCCAGATTGGAACGCACTGTGGTGACTGGTTTCCACAGGCCTTATCTGGTTGCAGCATGCCTGCACTCTGGTCTGGTTGCAGTGTCTGAGCGAGGCAGTGAAATGGGGCAGGAGCCTTGTGTGAAGATATTAGGACCAGCATGGGACACCCTACGAATCCTGGGTGTTTGTTCCAGCTTAGGTCCCGTACTCTCCTGTCCCTGGGGCCTCTGCATTGATAAGGATGGGGCTGTGTTGGTGGCAGACTGGGGAGAAAAACATAGAGTGCTGCTTTATCCTTCTGATGGGGCAGGACGAGTGATTGTTTCTGATGGACTGAGCAGCCCTCGTGGACTGGCACTTTTACCCCATGATCTCCTGGTTGTGTCAGATAGCATGCACCACTGCATTAAAATTTATCAGTACAAATGAATAGTTACCACAAAGCTCAAGATTCAAAAGAAAGAAGTCACTGAATGTGATGAGTATTTGGCAATATATATTTAATTTACTATTTGCTGCCAGTGCAATATCATATTGCATGGTATATAGCAAGGGTTGACAACCTACAATAAGCAATAACAGTAGAGATGAATACAAGTTAGTTGTTTATTGTTGAAAAAAACGTTGAAATCCCATACATACCAATTAACCTTTTAATGCAATCCTAGTCATACATCCTGTCCTATAGCAAGCTCTATGGGAAAGCTAACACTCTTAGTTGCAATGAAGCTGTACATGTGTACTGTGCTGCATGACCCATTTGATAGTTCAGTATGCATACTTACTTGTGACCAGTTTTTGACCAGAGTATTATTTTGTGGGATATTTTGTTGGGATGGAGGTGATGTGTATTTCTTTATATATACATGATGTTAAAAATGTTTGCTGACACCTGGGTAATAGCTTCACAAAACACTTCACACATTTTGTCACAAAAGGGCATGGAAATATTTTATTTACTTTTTTAATTGAAAACTCAGATAGAATGCAGTAGGTTGACTGACCTTTGCACGTAGAAATGTAGATTTTCCTGTGTTTGTGCATTGACATTGAATCCCTGGTTGCTTCTATTGCGATTTCTTTAACAATACAGTACATGACTTTGTGATAATTATACAGGTATATACTATTGACAACCTGGAACCTTACCAGCAGGAGGCAGTAAAGATACATGAATATGCACTCTAAAAAATGCTGGGTTGTTTCAACCCAAATTTGGGTCAAATATGGACAAACCCAACCGTTGGGTTAAAAAAATGCATAAAAAAATTTAATCCAATTGTTGGGTTTGTCCATTTTTGACCCAAACTTGGGTTGAAACAACCCAGCATTTTTTAGAGTGTGTTAATGCATTTTTAATGCTTTGGGATCTTTCATGAATGAAGAATGGAATTAAAAATAAAACTGCTTAAGTAAATGAAACCATTCATAATACATGCATATAATGGACAAGTCTCCTGATCAAATTTATACATTTTATGCTTTCTAAAATATATACATTTACATATAGTTTAGTGTCTTTTACTGTTCTTAAAATATAACATTAAAGAAGCTTTCTGTTTGAGCATTTCTGTTCACTATTAATCTGCTTACACTTAGAATAGCAACAGGAATGTAACTACTGAATGTGAAATATTCTTGGTAAGACTCTGAAATCTTAAAAAGTGAGCCAGAACCACTGGAATGTTTAAAATAATTATGAATGTTTTTCCTACTAGTTCAAGAATCCTCGGAGTTCTATAATGACTTGATGAATGAATGAAAGCCTTTTGAAGGGCATGTTGACTAACAAACACACCCAGTCTGATACATCTTTACAGTTTGAATTTAGGCTTAACACATTCTTTTGGCTTCTTCACAAAGAGCAGGATGACTATACTCTAATCAAAATGACAACTGTTTACTTTACTAGGAGGGTCTACATAAGCATGCAGACAGTTGTCAACTCATTTCATGCAGAAAAAAAAAAAAAAAAAATAGAAATATGTTTCATGATATCCTTCCGGTGCCCTAAAAATGGTTTGTTATTCAGTAGAAATGTTTTCCTCTCCCTTGTTTATGCTCTCAGAGGATGTGGTGTCTCCTTGTCAGGAAGCAGAGCCTTGTCTTTGTGTGTGACTGAAGCCGGAATTAATTTAACTAAGGTTCTCATCACACATCCCTTTTCATGTGCAATGAATGACCTTCAACAGTGGTTTAAGACACACTTTCATAGCAGATAATCTGTTTATTTTTAAGAGAGTGGGATGTGAAATTGTGAGAAAACATGGGTAGATGAACTTCCCAGAAAGCGGAACCTGTTCCACTTGCTCCATTCTAGAATTGTTGTAAGAAGTTATATTTTTTTTGAACAATAAATATTTTAATAGTAAGTTTTCAGATTTTTTGTTTTATTTCTTTTTTAGAGATATAATCGATTTTATTCTATTCTAGTCTAGTGTGTTTTATTATGACTTACTGTAACAGGAATAATAGAAAAAAAAGTTTTGCACCACCATCTCGTCTGAGAGATCCCATATAATGGTTGCAATGAATAAGGCATTTAAAAAAGGAATGTTAGATGGCCCTTAAAACGTCTCAAATAAAAATGTATCCTGCGGTGTCTAAAAGAAAAAAAAATTACACCTATAAAAGAACTGGGTGCAAGTTGTCCTTCATTATAGAGGAATGCCTGAGTTTGCATTTTGTCTACCAACCCTAAACCACATCAGCCCACATAGGGTAAAGTTATGTCTTGGAATTAAAAAAAAGAAAGAACACAGATAACTTTCAAAATGGAAATGACATGCTTTAAAATGTTCAGTAGTCTGAGAAATTAAAATGTCTCAAAGAGAATGATAATGACATAGCAAACCTTTTGATATTGAGTTTATGAGGCCTAGCTTGTTGTAACAGTAACAGTTTTACCACAAGTCTCAGTGTGCAGCTGCATATTTGAGATCCTCATGCAACCTATAATAATGTACTTATGGATAATTATTAATATGGAGCTTTTCTCTAGAAGACAAAGTAGAGGAAGAGTTTGTCACTGTTTTTGTGTTGTGCATGTCTTAATGAAATTTACCATTTGTCTATCCATGTAAGAATTAAAAAATAATAATAGCAGTGTGTGCTTGTGTAACAGTTTCTTGAATATGGGTGGCTATTTTTGCTGAATCCTATGGCTATTGTGTGTATATTACAGTATGAGCAGTATTTGTTGCTGCATGTGCAATAGGCAAAATGCCAAAAGAGTGGCATTTTTCTTGTTGCACACACAGCTACAGTTGTTTGCTTTGAGGGGATTTATGGAAGTAGCAAGTAAACTTTAGAGGGGCAATAAAAAATACCCCTCACAGGGAGAGATGTGTGTGTCAGAGAGATAGAAGAAACAAGTGTTAAACATTACTGAAGATGTACAAATAAGGAAAAGCTCATTGAAGAATGTGTAACTTTTCGCATTTAGAGCATGGGAGAAATATGGGCTACACACCAACTCAAAATGGCAGAAAACATCTGAATTCTTTTTCTTTTCCTCTATTGAACATGAATGTCCATGTCCACATTAATATTCGTGTTGAGTTATAAACTAAACATTTTTCCTTCCACAAACTTTCAAAGCTCATTCATTCTCTCTTGTATTCAGAGTCATTTCTGTACATTACAGTGCTACAGTGCAATACAAAAAAACAAACTCTAAATATTTCCTTGTGTGTTTCATGTTAGAAAGAAAACCATACCGTTTTCCAAAGACATGAGGGTGAATGAATATTTTGGGGTGAACTATACTATTAAGCTCTTATGATTTCTGTAATAACGCAATAGAACCAATGAAATCGTAACAGTGCAAAAATGGTAATTCCATATGGTCAAGTAAACTATACAAACTAGCACTTTTTACTGTCTATATGAGTACTATATAAATGTGAGGGACAGAAATGCTAATTGATCTGCTGCATGCAAACCAAAGGGTGTCAGGTTTGCTTGTTTCTTTCCCATACAAATTTGCACACAGACACAAAATCATATACATTGTTTTAATTAGTGCATCTTAATAAATTTTAACATACAAAACAGTATAAACATTATAAATTACCTATGGCAAAGTGTAAAATTCACATCACTCTCTCTTCCTGTCAGACCTCCTATAAGGTTTTTATGACCTTCCATTCAAATCTAGTCATCCTCTTATGAGCATGTATACTAGATCACTTATATCTTCTTCCCTAACTACCTCTGTCTGCTTTTAGAACAATAACTTCTCACTTTCTTTTCCCCATCTCTCTATACAATTCAATTGGAATGAAGCTTTAAAATATTAATTTGCCTTGCTGATAGGTCAACTGGTTTACTGGTGACAATAATGACAGTTCTTGTAAATTAAAAACTCAAGTTAAATATGTAGTAACACATCTATGTCCTGAAACATCTTTAAAGGACACAAACTTCGCAAATGACTTGGTCTAGCATACAAAGCCACTAAGCAACAGAAAAGCCCTTTGAAAAGCCCTTTTTGTCCCAGCAAGTCCAAGCCTGGGTGTTAACCAGAGAGTCTAAGCAATGTACAGAAAATAACCCACAATTAATATTTTGAATGTAGATGCCTTCAAATTTTGACCACATTCTTTTGACCAACATAAAATGAAGGTGGCACTTCTGAGCACAATGAGTGTGTATGAAGATGAAAAACGAATAGCTGTTCAGTCTATGAAAAGTTGTCATTCATGCAGAGTTATAATGTGCACAAAAATCCCTGGGGCACATATGTCAACTTTTGTAAATGCACAACACCAGCAGAGGAAATATCCATAAGTGTCTCTCTGAATGTAAATATATTTTCCTGTAATTGTGTGACGGAGTATGAGGGAGTGCCAGCTGCTCTCCATTGTGACGCCATAAGGAGGAAAATCTCTGGAATGTACACAGCTTGAGCCTTTGAATTAAGGTTCCTCTAGGCTCCCTACTGTATGTCTTTCCCTCTTCTTTTGTGCTTTGGGGTCAGTGGGTTATAGAAAGGTGGAGGTCAGTTGTGTTATAACTCTCTCATCTGCCATCCTCCTCTACTCTTAACATCTCCCACACACAGTGCAGTGATTACCCACACAACCCTCACTTCCTTGAACTCCTAAATGTCCAGGTTTGCCTACAACAGACAAAGTTGTCATTAGAATTCCAGACATTCCAAGTCACAATCATAAAGACTGTAGCTCAAAGACAGTGTGGTTCACTACAAGACAGATGTAATGCTATTGTCAGTGAGAAACTTAATGCCTCACCTCAGAGAGGGGTTTCCCGCTTGTAAAGTGCACTGGTTGGCCCTTCAAACTGCAGCTTAATTGCCTGTTTGAGATTCAGCTGGGGGTCAGTAGTTGTCATGTTAAACACAGACTCATTAGGTAAGGCACTATGTGGGGAAATAGCTGAAAGGTCAATGATTGGAGACATGGATGTCTTCTGAATTCCCCCCCAGTCATTTTTTTCTGCATGGGATTGGAGGAGAAAAGGTGGATACCCTAAAGGGGGGCTTTCCCTATTTTTTGTTTGTTTTATTGGGCCCTCTTGGTTTGGCATCACCCCTAAGGAAGCCATAACGGAGTTCCACTTTAGATCAACTGCAGCTTGTTTGTGGCTCTTCTCCATCACATCCTCTATGATGTAAGGAGTTTTAGGTTTTAAGAGGTAGTTACCATCCCCCAATAATCCAAGCCCTTTTAAGGGTTTGTCTGAGTCAGGCAGTTCAGTGAAGGTGCACTGTTCATGTGTGGGACTGCTCTTAGGTACAGCCTTTTGATTATGCCTAGATGCTCTGCCCTGAAGACTGGTAGGATTGGAGCCAGGAAGAGGCAAGGTGGATGGCCGACTGCGGGAACGAGGAAGTGAATGTTGTTGTATCTGCTGGATGAAATTTAGACTGTCCGCAGGCACAGTCTGTACTGTGGTCTGGGAGTGGCAAGTGGAGGAGGAAGTCTGTGAGGCAGGTATGGAGTGGAAACGCTCTGCAGTCGAAGCTGGGGAACAGGAGGCAGAAACTGAGGTTGAGGATGGAGAAGATGTGGCTGGCATTCCATCAACACTGAGCTCTCCTGAACAAAGGGACGCACGGGTCTTGACTATGGCTGAAAGGTAAGAGGTGTTGGGAGCACCACTGGGTGAAAACGGTATGAGACCTGAAAAGGGCTTTGCACCATAGCTCTCCAGAAGTCGCACAATCGTGAAATGACCTTGTTTTCCTGCTACCTTTACTGGGCTGCGACCGTAACGGTCCACATTGTCTGGTTCTGCACCTTTTTCTAAAAGCATGGCCACAATTTCAGTATGCCCTTCCTGAGCAGCAATGCTAAGCGCTGTGGCACCCTGCTGTTTGCAAGCCAGGTTTACATTGATACCTTTAGCCCTAAGGAGCAGCCTGCCAGCAGCTGCATGACCTCTCCATGCCACAGAGTGCAAAGGAGGCCGACCATCAAGATCTCTTGCATTTGGGTCAGCTCCATATTTCAGCAACAGTTCAATACCTTCCAGGTCTCCTCGCCAAGCTGCTACATGGAGTGCAGTTCGCCCTTCTGCATCTTTTGACTCAAGAGGGACACCACCTTTTTCTATAAGTAGGGTGGCCATGTCTAAACGGTCCTCCAGGACCAGCAAATAAAGAAGAGGTCTTCCTTCAGCATCACGGACATCAGTATCAGCCCCTCTACGCATCAATAACTCCACAATCTCCCGATGTCCCTGCAGAGCAGCTGCACTGAGTGCAGAGTGTCCATCATATGCACGATGATCAATGGGTGACTTTCGGTCTAGAAGCAGCCTGACTGTACTGCAGTGTCCTTCTTGTGCTGCCAGAATTAGAGGGCTCCGACCCTCCACATCAAGCTCACCCACACGTGCCATGCTACCTCGCTCTGTCAATATTGCACACACACTTTTGTGACCTTCACAAGCTGCAGCATGCAGTGGAGTCCAGCCCAGGTCATCTTTATGATTCTCATCCAAACCCCTGTCCAGCAGTGCTCTTACAACTTCGATGCTACCCTTTGCTGCAGCCAAGCAGAGAGCGGTGCGGCCTTCTCCATCAATGCCATCCACTGCTGCCCCCCAAAACAGCATACGATTAACTGTGCCAGCATGTCCCATAGCTGCAGCCGCAAGAAGAGGAGTGACAGCAGAGGGATGTGCTCCAGAACTTTCATCTACATCAGCTCCAGCTTCCAGGAGGAGTTCAACTACTTCCTCATGGCCTTCGTAAGAGGCTAGTAGTAAAGGGGTCATTCCATCTCTGTCCTTATGTTCCGGATCAGCACCGCGCTCCAACAGAAGATTTACAACCTCTCCATGCCCTCGTCCTCCAGCTGCTGATGGCACACACAATGCAGCAACAGAAAGAGCAGTACGTCCATCCCCATCTTCAAGATTCAAATCAGCCCCAGCATCCAAAAGGATCTCCACTGCCTCTTTGTGACCCATGTAGGCTGCAGCTATTAGTGGAGTACGTCCCTCACCATCAGAACGATCTACTTCAGCACCATGTTTAAGGAGGGTCAACAGAATTTCCTCATGTCCACCCCACGCTGCTGCTCGCAAGGCTGTCCGGCCATCTGAATCGCACCCATCAATCTCTGCCCCAGCTTCCAGAAGTAGACGCACAGCTTCCTTGTGGCCGCCCCATGCAGCAGAGCGAAGAGCAGTCCATCCCTCACTGTCCACATGTTCCAGCAGGGGCTGTGCTGCAGGATTCTTGCTTCCTTGCTTCTGCACCCACTCTAGCAACAACTTCAGTACACCAACATGACCTTGTCTGGCAGCAAGCGTCAGTGCAGTCTGCCCCTGGTTGTCATTCAGTGAAGGGTCTGCTCCTCGGCATAACAGCAATGCAGCTACATCTTCAAGTCCAGCATGGGCTGCAGCTGCTAGTAAAGTCCGTCCATCTGATGGGTCTGTGCGGTTCACGCTGATGCCACTGTCAAGAAGAGCTCTCACAGAGTCTTCCCTCTGTAATGCTCGTCGAACTATTCTGCCTCCTCCCCCAACACAGTGAACCCCAACACTGGAGCTATTGTCAGGGGAACAGCTTGCAGGGTAAATTCCACTTTTCATTAAGAGCTGTAGTACATCTTGCTGAACTAATACAGGTGTATGAGGAGGTGATGGCATATTAGAAGAACAGTCTTTTCTGGCACCATTAAGAGATGGAACTCCAGTCCATAGCAACCACAGTGCCAAGAGGACTGGCTCCCCTTGATGGACTCCACTGTTGAGGAGGTGGTGGGCCAGCTGGCAAGTCTCCTCTGTACCCAAACTACTGGCTCGAAAAGAGAGGGACATGGCCAGAGAAAGGTGACCATCCTTCACACAACACAAAAACTTCTGTGTGCAGTATTTGACATCAGTTAACCATTCTGCAAAACTGCTGTGAAAGAGGAGTTTACTGCCTTCAGGGCCATCTACAAGCAGAGATGCCAGAGGACCCATCTGTGCTTGGAAGTCTCCAATCCCAAGGTAGGAGTCACGGCTTCTAGCAATGATGTAGAGTTTCTCAGCTGTTAGTGGATGTGGGGATGCCAAAAGGATATTCAGCAATGGCCTAATATGGACAAACAGCCTTCGAGGAAATAGTCGCTGACAGAGCCATAGGTAAAGGCCATTCAATGTGCCAGGAATGTCCCTAATTTCTCGAAGTCCTACTAGACCATGTGCAACACCATCTAGTACTCGTTCAAGAAACAAGAAACAGCCACCACTTTTGATGTGCAAAAGATTAAGCATTTCAGCCGTCTCTGGTGTAAGTTGTCTTCTCAAAGCCCCGTCCTGGTCAAGCCTCCGCAGGATATATTGCTGTACATCTCGTACAGTTGCAGGCTTTCTTAAGTCATCCAGACACAACCTCCTAAAACCTGCAGGGTAGAGAGGCAAGACATAAAAAAAAAGAGTTTTTAGGGCTGCAAAATTAAAATTAAAATTGTCTTGTGCAACAAAAAGTTGTGCTTCAATTAAATATAGAGTCAGCAGCATGTTTTGTTTGTATTCTACACAAACTCAACTACATGTGAGTCTCATTATTCATAGTTTTCAGTTATATAACTGGTGTGGAGACCTGGAGGGCAAAACATCCATAGAACTGCATTATAGGCCTGTCCATTTTCCATCTCAAAAGAAGAAAAACAAAAATATGTGAATGAAATGCAAGTTTTGGACACTTCAGATCCAAATACAGCACCTGCTGTAGTATTTCTATCACCAAAAACAGCAGGTCATTCTAAAATGCTTAATGTGAAGAAAAATAAAAAGTGCCATAATGTACTAAAACAATGATATTAAAAGATCAAATTTAGTATACATCTTATTGATGATGCATACTATTTACATGAACCCAGAATATTAATGCAACATGCTAAGCGTTTTCTAAAAAAATGCCTGTACATAGTATGCATCATCAATAAGGTATACTTAATTTGGTCTTTTTTATATCACTGTCTTAATACATTAGTACCTAGTACAATCCTGGTAAAAATAACTAGCGGGCAAAGGAGGAAAGCCTTGTTTTGCCCTCCAGATGGGCAATCCTATAAGGGTGTGATGTAATGTGAAAACTATGAATGGTGTAGTTTCAGTAGTTTTACTGTATGTGTAATTCCAATTTTTTTTTTTTTTTTTTTTTTGCTGCTCTAAGTTACTTAGAACAACAACACTGGGGCACATAAAAGTTTTTAAAGAGAACTCCGGAGTGAACAGCCTTAAAGAGCATTTCTTACTATTGGCAGCAGAGCCAAAGTCTTCTTTTTTTTTTCTTTGTATCTAAGCAGCAGTAGGAAAAGTTTATCATATTGCAGTTCTAACAACAACAACTGCAAAATTTGTCAGAATAATTGCAATATGTTTTTAGCAATTTGTGTAGACCAGCAACAGTAGTTTCTTTCCAGTCTTTTCATCTCATAGGCAGAGGTAGAACATGACGGTCCTCGAGGCTTTTCAAGCCAAGGTTAAGGACCTTGCATTCCAATTTGTTTATAAAGGCTGAAATATGCACACAACTACTGTACAATATATTGTAGTCTCTTAATGCTATACTTCAGATATCATCCACTAAGAGCTAGTGAGTGCGTGGGACCCTCATCTCACAAGACCAGGTCATTTCATCTAGTAAAACAAAGCACTACAAAACCATAATATAGAACAAAAAGCAAAGAGTCAAGTTGTATGTTTGGGAATTCTGAATTTTTGGGTGGTCATACAAGTGTGGAGAACATTACTCATTTGTCACTAAATATGTTTCTAAAGACAGAACATAATCCTTGCACAATTTCTAAAGACAGAACAAGTCCCTGTGCACAATTTTAACTAAAATGAACAATTCACAACAGAAAGCTAATTATCTCACATTTCAGTGCTCATGAAGTGGTTTATGACTCATCCAAGTGTGTACCTGAGAACATCTTGCAAATGGCTTTGTTCTGTCGGCGAGCAGAGCAGACCAGCAAGATCCAGGGGGGCAGCAGCTGAATGTATCTGAGCAGGAGCTCTGCAATAGAGGAACTCTGAGTGTCCGCAGATCCTGACATTGACTGTTCTCCAACTCCATTACCTCCACAACACCCTGAGTCCACTGAATCCACCACAATAAACACACTTTGAGCTGGTGGTGTCAAGGACATGAGGGGCTCTAACACTGCCCTAAAGAAAAAACGAAAAGGAGTTATATATTATACACAACTAAAGGCATAACCCAGCAGCACAAACAATTGATAGTACGCAGCCAGAACACTGACAGCAAGTGACCACTGCTAGTATCATATCGTCTTTAACCACACAGACATATGACTTTTAAACTGAATCAAGACACTGTTATAAAGTCTTAATTTGAACAGAAATGTGACCAGGAATAGGGCAGGGAGGAAATAGTTTGATAGAAGAAACAGAAGAATGGAGAAAGGAGAAACAAGGACGGACATATTTCTCAAAACAACAGTGAACAAATGAGGACTTCAATCATTTTAAGAACTGGAAATAGGAAAGAGATGTCATCACATATGAATGAAAGTCAATTCAGAAATAAAACAGAGCTTATCTGAGAAGGAAACAAGAGTGCTGAAATGTGGCATTGTTTGGTATAGAATGGACTTATGTGACACATTTGAAATAAAATGCAACATTCTTTATAATGCTGAGAGTTCTTTGGATGTTTTTAAGCTTTCTTATTCCTTTTCGGCAACTTCTTCTGACTTAAGGTGTGGTTGCAGAGGCATCGTGACTCAGTGTTATGGAAGCTCAGTGATTTCCTGTTTCTTCCAGGGCATACCAGTAGACAGTGAGAAGGTGCTTCTTTATCAGACTCATAATTACCCATCTGTGTTACTCTTATCACTGACCCAATTCACTCATTGTGTGATTGCCTTTTTAATCAAACACTTACATGTGATGTGGTATATGATAAAATACGTTCATCTATCCCAGCCTAATATGCAGAGACAACTACAAACCACCCCTATGTTGATTTCCCAAATCATTGAGGTGCTTTGTTAGTTTGAGCATCCACATACAGCCTAAAGCACCCTGACACCTAAATCAATGGCATGAGTTTGGAACAGGTTTATGTTTGTGCATAAATTTAGTAAATTGTGGCAAAAGAGCTCAGGAGCAACTGTCCACTACTGAAGCACTGCAAATGACTTCATTTGATTTGAACTCCCTACACTTTTAGACTATGTGTGTATAATTTTCCAATAAACCCTAACCTACCTATATATATAAACTTCCCAAACCCGAAACATTGTGCTCTATTTAGAATAATCAAAGCACATGTTCTGATAATAATGAATATCCACACTTGCTTTCTTTAATAGCAAAGCATTTTAAACAACACACCTTATTCTGTCTATTATGGTTAAATGGATCAGTATTGAAGTTCCGCTCTCATACTCCAGCCATAAAATATATAATCACATTCAAGCATGCTGTTTATCGGTTCCTTATCTCCAACATGTGGGCTCATATAATTTGTTGAGCTAATGCCCTTTTAACATGCTCAGAGATCACAGCTTGAGCTGAACAACCTAATAAATGTACTTCTTGACTCATGCTGTCCACAAAGACAGGCTATGGGCTGGTCTTGACCCCAGGAATGGTCATGCTAGTTAAAGTTGCCAAACAGAGAAGGGTTAAGAGATCAAGCCTAAAAGAACAGTTACGTGACATTTTTTTTTACTTCAGGAGAGGACAAAATGGAAGGATTGTGGTCATGGTCAACCAAGAAGATTATAGGATTTACAGTGAACCTACCATTGATTCAGATGGAAGAATTTCACAAGTCTAAATCTTCACAAGAAATCTGAACTTAATCTAAAACAGGTTACAAGTACAATTCCATTTTGTTAGGCAAAACATTTAGCGATCTACTTTTCAATATAATACTCTTAAATACATTTTCTCTGTTTAATTACTATATCTATAGAGATTCAAACGGACAAAAGATTATTTCCATATGATAAAAGTTCATGTCCAGATACAAAAAATGTGATCTCCACTTTGAGGACAGTGTTAATGATAGCTTATGTACATCAGAGAGCATGCTGAATACAGCAGGGAACGATGCTCGCATTTCACCTCTAAATTAACTCTTCTTCTTACAATCTCTCGCCAGGACCAGAGAAAAACATCACAGCAGTTTGTCAGCATGTGTAAGGCAAATGTGGAATGTGGGCCTGTATGTCAGATCTGCGAGGGAAAGTTGAAAGAACTAGTGTAAGAGCAAACGCTGAAAGAAAAAAGAAGAGAGAGAACAGAGAAAGTTGTCAGCATGGCGACCTCACTAACTCCACAAACTAGTGGCACAATTCTCAGTCTTCACCCCTTTTTTTCCCTTGATGGTTGTAAATAGCGTCATCCATGTGCACTGAATGCTGGGCTATTGTGATAACTGTGAATAGGCATCATTATTGCGATGAGAGGAATAAATAAATAAATATATGTGGCAGAAAAGCAGAACAATAGCCCCCTTTCCTGCCTTTGACATAGAGTCTTTCTGAGGGGTACCAGACGAAAAATACGAGGGAGGAGGAGAATACAGGGGGTGGGAGGGTATAGTAGGAAACAATAAAAGAAACCTTGTTCAAGCAAGATGCCACTGAGTGCATTTAAATTCACAACTAACACAAAAAAAAAAACATAAGCTTATTAAAATAACCAGAAAATGTAAGAAAAACGCACGATTTTGAAATTGTCAGGAGAGAGTTTTGAAAATATCAAATACACGAGACATATACACACTGAATAAGCCCTCAGCATGGCTCCAATTTACGGTTTACATGCAAAGCACAATAGGGGTAATAGATCAAAATCTACATGTCAGTTGGGTTGTGCTAAAAACAGTTTATGACCTTTACTCAACAACAGAACAATGTTTGAGGCATTTATATTATCTAAGCATAACTGGTTAGGATTGTACACTAAAAAAAAAACAAAAAAAAAACACACTAATTAAAAAAAAAAGACCAAGATAAAGTGGCGCAGATTACATTCAAAGGGTCTTCTTCAATGACGATTTACTTGTTACACAAAACATCTTGAATTTAAAGTTTAATTGATTATTTTTTGACCTTATAACTCCTTGTTGAAATACAAAATGTTCTGAAGCCTGAAACTCTGCTAGACTAGAAACAAAACAAAATGTCTAAGTCATTTAAAGGCCCCACTGAAGTGTCATTTTCCTTGCACAAACAATGTGAAATACAGAGGGAGTGTGTAAGGTACACCAAAGGCTTAGCTGTGAAACATCTGGGATTTCTCACAGGAGTAATGCTTGGAGAGCAAACATGAAATGCTTGGAGAACTAAAGGCAGACAGAAATGACTTCAAAGAGATCTTGAAGAGTGAGTGATTTGTTGCAGAGCAAAGCAACAGAAAAATGTGCGAAATTCTGAGTAAAGAAAAAGTGGTTAAGACCCCTTTTTTATGACATTCTGATATAAATTGTGATTATTTTTCTCATGATATTTCAGGTTCTTGTAACAATATTTCTGTAATTATTTATTATTTAGTTAAGACTTTACAATAAGGTTTCATTAGTTAACTTATTAACTAACATGAACTAACAATGAGCAATACAATTGTTACAGTATTTATTAATCTTTGATAATGTTAGTTAATAAAAATACAGGTGTTCATGTTAGATCAGTGCATTAACTAATGTTAAATTAACATTAATTATAGAAATTAACATTAATTTAAATTAATACATGCTGTAGAAGTATTGTTCATTCTTAATTCATGTTAACTAAAGCAGTTAAAGGTGCTAAAGAGGATGTTTTGTTTTATACATTTTTGCAATATTACTTGAAACTGTCTTTACTAACTGATAAAAGACTATTTATTAGGTGCACTGAAAGTAATAATATTAATATACTTAAAATGCAATGCATAAACTGCATGCAATGTTTTTGTCAGGAGACAGGAGTAACAACTGCAGATTATGAGTTACCTGCGGTGAGTCCGACATAATGAATCCACTAACACGACACAGCGAATGCCAGTGGTAAACACTCGTGTTCCGATACTCGTGCACGAGTTTTGGGAGGCGTTCCTTTGAAATAAGCTGTGAAGGAGGGAGGCTGTTCTTACGCATGCGCTCATTTCAAAAACTCACTAACAGTCTTTGGATTCTCAGTCGACGAAAAAATCCTCTCTATCACCTTATTGTAAAGTGTTACCATGATTTAAATAATTTTTTTATGTGTTTATTCATACACATTTTTATACAACACAGTTTAGAAGAAACCTGCTATTTAAAACAAAACAAAACAAAAAACATGCAATCCACTTATAATATTGTGACATTGCAATGTATAAATTGTGATATATATACACCAACCTTTTAAAAGTGTCATCAGGTGCTCTTTGGCAGTGGAGGGGCTCCAGGACAGCGGCAATAGCAGCACTGCTAATGACTTTCATATAGTTTGGTCCCAGAAGTGGACTTTCCTTCAGCTGTTCAACCAGCCCCAGTACAAATCTCCACACTTCAATACTGCCCGCATCCTCTCGCTGGCAATAGTGCCAGGCCAAACACCGTGATGCCAACCCTGCCGCCCTGCATGCTTCCGACTGGGGCCAAACCAGTTCTGTGCAGAGGGCCGTCTTACCCGTGCCTGGGCCCCCAGTCACCAGGACCCCTGGAGAGACACGGATCGCTCCCTCCGCGGCCTTGGCGGAATCTCTCGCCTCAATGCATCTTTGTAGCTTCTCGAGGGCCCATTCACGGCAGTAAAATCGCCGGCCCCGTAACAAGCTGGGTAACATGCTCCTCATCTGGCCCTCTGGAGATGAATAGGGATGGACCATGAGGATGTACCTTCTTCCATAGTCCCTTACAGAACAAGCAAAGCAGGTGCTCTTAGGATCTCTTTAATGCTCGCAGTTAACACAGAAAGAGCAGAGGGCTACGTTGGGCTATATGCAAATTGAAAGGTTTCCGGATTGGCGGGTCAGAGAGAGTGTCCTCAGATAACTGTTGGCAGCAGGTGTGTTTGTATTTTGCAATCCTGTAGGTCCGAGTCATGCTGCTAGTCAGAAACCCTGTAATGCAAAACAAACAAAGCTGGAGAAGGGTGTAATTCTGTCGATGTTTAAATACTTTCTCCTAACCCAGTTTAACAAGTCATAATAATATTATATGTTTTATTTGTATAGCACCTTTTATATATAAAATCATCAAAGTGCTTCACTGGTCAACATGTATAGAAAAAAATGAATAAAGGTCAAACATTTGAGCCAATGTTGCTGTGAATGTTTTTAATACCACAGTATTTAAAATTAATTTTTGAGTGGGTTATACTTTATGAATGACTTCTGGCATACTGTAATGTAAATCATAGGCAATCCTGGTGGTGCTATTTTTAGTCATTATCCTTCAAAAATGTGGAACCTTTTACTGATTGAAAACAGTCATTACTTCTGCAATTCCGTTTGGTGATGCCAGCAGCATAGAAATTACACACTTCACCTTTAAATGAAAGCTTGGCATTTAACTCGTCCATGACATGTGAGAAGGAAAGGTTGAGAGAGAAACAGAAGCTTGGACATGCAAGCGAGGTAAGGTGTTGACCCAACCCTCAAGTTAAATTGTCCTAAGCAATAAAGAAATAAAATTAAAGATTGATAGAAAGAAAGACAGTGAGTGAAAGAGAAACAAGACAAAATCTCACCTTTGATGAACACCATTCATGTTTTTCCTTATGTTTTCTCCATAAGTATTCTCTCTCTTCACGTCTTTCTGTTGCTCCTTTCTTCCTCCTCGCAGGTCTTATGGTTTTGCTGGCCAGACTGAAATCTGCTCCTCCTTTCGCATATTCTCCCCGGTTCCCAGCTGCTTACCGGTTTTTCTGGTCCTTTATCTCCTCCCCTCTTGCTCCTCAACATGTCAGGGCATGAAGTGAAATAGCTGACTGCAAGAAAGAGAGAGAGAGAGAGAGAGAGAAAGAGAGCATGAGTAAGGGAGGAGTTAGGGTTTGGGGTCAAAGTTTAAACACAGATGCATGATGTCATATAGTGTTTCTCTTCCTTTGTCCATACACATTCTCTTAAGAGAGTGAGAACTCATGGACAGGATCCAGATTGTTGACCTAAATACACCTCACATGTCTGCAATTTATTAGAAACCATAAAACAAAATAGAAGTGCATTCACTGAACAGCCAGCAACCTCATTACAACAAATACAGTGCTGACAGTGTATTTTTACACAATGTCTAAATCAACAAGTAACTGAACAACAACATGTGGCGGGGGTGGGGAAGTGGAGTGGTTAAAGATACAGGCTGTCTGCCCAGAGGTCACAGGATCAAACTGTTTCAGATGATCCATGAATCCTCTAACCACTGCACCCTTGAGGGAAAGCGCCCAACCCAAGACTGCTCCAGGGGGCTTTCCCTGTAATTACTGTACTTTGGGTTACTTTGGATAAAGGAGTCAGATGAATAACAAGTAACATATATGCGTTTTTTTTCTTTCTTTTTTTTAAACTATGTCAGCATGTGCATGTGACGCAGGTGTCAAAATATTAAAAATGACAAAAATGTTACTTGTCCTGAACTTATCTGCTGACTACATACTATATGGTAATGTTTACTTCCATCATTTCCAAATATGACTGTGATTTTACTGTTGATGACTGATTAACTAGGGTGATTTTCACATAAAATATATTTTACTCATAGATCACATCACACATTTACCACCTTATACAAAGTATTTAAATTAGGTATGAAACCGAAGTTACGACGGTCTTTTCTTCCCTATTGTGACGTGTATGCGAGTGAAACGGCTTCTCGTACAAGAAAAATGTAGGGCGGGACTTGATTTGGTCCATTGGAAATTGATTGGATGGTTTTGGTTTGCTGTTGCTGTGATGTCATGTCAACAGGTTGTCCCGCCCTAACACCAGTAAACGTCATCAGAGAAAAGATGTCGTTGCAAGATGGAGGGGAAGTTATTTTGAGTTTACAGGGGCATATGAATTATAAAAAATTAAAAAAAAAGATGTGTATGGGTAAATCATATATAAAAGATATGTCAATATTTCATAAAAAACAAACAAACCAAAAACAATACTTGTTCATTTTTATTTCATGGTGACTTTAATGGTGCACTGCCAAGAAAACCAAACTGGACACTACTCATAAGACTCATGATAGCTATTACTTATCCCTCACCTGTCTATAATTACAGTTGTGACAAATGACCCTTTGCTTCATATAGTTTCCTGTCTGTGTGTTAGAATAAATGGGTAGTTGAAAATGAAAAACCTAGGAGCGACTACAAAGTCCTGTAGTAACATAGCACATGTAAAACATTATAAACAGCATTTAATAAATCTTATTAAATACTATAATGTTGTAAATTATAAGACTACATGCAATATTTGTGCTTTTTTAAGAAAAGTGAAAAAGGGTTAATAAAAATGTGAAAACTGAATGGTTGAACTGTGTTCAAGGATAAGGCTATTTTTCAGGTCGAGGCCAGTTCAATAATAACGTTTTGTTAAAAAAAAAAAAAACATTCACATTCATGTTAATCAGGTTTAATCAGGTTCCAAAAATTATGTTTTCTCAACATTGCATATCTAATCAGCTCATGATGAACAAATTATTTTTTAATTAACACTCTGAGAGTCATTTAACCATGTATTACTGTCTTTGGAAGGCTTTTATCTTTCAAACACATTAAAATGTACAAATTCACATAATTTCATATTTACATGCACTGTAGGGATTCCCCAACTTTTTTTGTCAGCTAAACCTCTTTGACCCAATGTATTAATTTGAAATACCCCCTGGGATTTTAAGTTAGGTCAATAAAAAAATTAGTCAATAATAAATAAATAAAAATAAAATTATATGTTAACTGATGTTGGTATATAGTCAAATAGTCAAATGACATGCAGGTAAACAAAACAAAAAAATCATCTTTTGTAGTAAGTGCTTTTCAATAAACCCCCTGCAGCTCTATCACAAATCCGTCTGGAAAACCTTGACTTAATGTTATTTTTAATGCACTTCACATTGTTGTTGATAAAGAATGGAATATATTTTCTTTCTCTATGTATTTTTATATCAATATGATACAAGATTATCCTATTTAAATCAATGTAATAAACGAGTTAGGTCAAAATCAGTAACCGACTACAATTAGTAGGCTAAGTAATCTACCCAGAACTGGGAATAACATTTAGACTTGCATCACATTAATTATATTTAATAACTATATGCTACTATTAGCTTTTATCAAAGCGTCAGGTTGAGCCCTGCTGGAGTGACCAGAAGATACATCTTGATCAAAAACACACCTAGTTGATTGCTCTCTACAGTTGAAACTATCACCTTTCAGTTACCACAACGCCACATCATGTCTAACTAAGTTCTGTAACATAAATGTTCCAGTAAGCCAACATGAAGCACAGTAGGTCGAAAAAAGATTCAGAACCCTTGCCTCTACACTCGACTTCCAGCGTTCTGAATCGCCTACCGTTTAATTGACTGGAACTGGAGACTCGGCAGGTTACAGGTGCCGCATCTTCATCATTCTGACGCCCACCTGACGCTCAGCACAACACACTTGGACAGCAGAAACCCGAAGCCCTTGAATCCTTCACGATACAGCGGTACAATCTCGTTTTTCGTCAGCATGGCAACAGATCCACGCTTGTTCAGTGTCGCTCCACGCACTCCAACGCGTTGGTTTTTGTACAGTGTAATGTAGATGTTTGCTTACATGTTATTGTGCGTCGTGTCCGTCGATAATTCTAATAGGTTTGCACAAACGCAAATCACTTAATGTGTCTGCAAAAATAGAGCAGACCGCGCGCTACTCCCACCATGGAAGTCTGTAGCAGCTCTAAGTTTTCACGCATCTTGATTGGTTTATTCCGACGCGATCGTAGTGGTCCACGAGGGGGCGCGTATGTCAAGTAGTGTGAGATGGCAGTTTAATGCAGCTGTAATTCAAAATGGAAAACCTTCAGGAAATATCCCTAATGTAAATAAGCAAATGTAAACAAATATAAAAATATATAAAAGACATGTGACTGTGCATGTGTCACTTTCACAGTAGTTTTTGACATCCATTGAGGAGCCATGAAAATGTCATAATGCAAAAAAATGACCCTAATAATCCCATAATACAAAGTATAATTTTACATGTAATTTGATTTTGGGGTTCAATAAGCCCCATACATGTTTGTCTTTGCTTACCAAAATGAGTTGTTAAAATATTAGGTTATCATTTTATCCTGATACTTACACAAATTGTGACATTTTTGCCTTTCTGTCACCTACTGAGAATGTTTAAAAACTGCTTGATGTTTTTACCTTTCTGGCACAAGAGTATTCGTTACATTTAAGATCCAACAATAGCCCCTTTTCCTGTTTCTGGGATGACCTGGAAATCCTGGTATGATTTTTGCATTTACAAAGCAGGACCAGGAATTCAGAGAATAATGCTTTGAGTCAAATTCACAGCCAGCTTCCTGACTAGTAACACACCTGCACCAATGCTTAAAGTTTTCTTCCTCTTTCATTTCACAGTTGGCAAACTGTAAAAAATGTCTGTATAGTTTTCAGTCATAATGATCCTTCACTTTGATTATAATTATTATATTTTCAAGATAGGCTTCTTCAGTGGATTCCAGTTTAATTGACTGACAAGGGTAAGGGGGAATCATAGACTGAAATTGATCTGAGATGTTGAAATGATTGCATCTGGGTCTGAGCAATGCATTCAGCTTTCATTTTTTCCTCTCACATGAATCAATTTTACCTCCCACACGAGCCTATAACTTTGCATTTGCATTTGTTGCCTGGAGCTCTGCTTAATATTGCAACAGATATATTTTCTTAAAGAGAACATGAGCAGAGATGTTTCAGCTCACAAAAGGATCAAATCTGTGACCGTTCTGTGTAACACAAGGCTATGTAAACATTGAGCAGACAAAGTCCAGACATGCCAGATATCAGATTGTGTATTAACAGTTTCTGGATGCTGTGATTGAACGCTGAGGCAAGTACAGGGCTGCAGGGATGATATTGTTACGTAATTTATCCAACAGGGTTTTTGTTGTTATGTTGAGAAAGACACCAATTGGAATACACTCTAGCCAAGTCAAGAAAACACAGTTAGTTGTGTTTCTACTAGGCTTCATGTGATCTGCTTTAGTATTTGTGCCCCAGGTGCTTTTTTTTTTTTTTTTTTGAGAAGTGTCAACTGTGAATGATAAGGCAAACAGCAGTGTCTACTTGTTTGTGTTATTCTGCTGGATGATGCCTTAGCTTCATTTTGTTCACATACATAAGTAATATGTATGATGTGCAATGGACAAGACATGACAAAGCAAAAAGCTGGTTAGGATGCTGAACTTGTCTTTGTCCAGCAGGGGGAGGCAACAGTCTTTTATCCTTTTTTTTTTTTTTTTTTTTTTTGCCCAACTGCACTTTGATGTTCGCCGGTTGAAACATTGCTTCACCCAGTTACACCTGTGGTGGGCAACTACCCAAATGATTCCCAAAACTGCTTCATGTTCTACTTCATGGAATATATGTGACCAGTAGGGAGAGTGAGAAAGAGAGGGAAATACAGCTACAGCAATGAGGAGCGGTGTAATGACTGGCCTAGTCCGGTCTAATGGTAACATTTAAAAACACCCTAGATGGAAATCTTTGACCCACTTTCATGTTTTTGTTGATCTCGCAACATCAGAAGCTATTATCCTAAATGTAAATAAATATTGCACACTTGTCCCATCCATTACATACAAATTTTGGCCATTGCTAGACAACTTTTAGTTTATCACATGATCATCCTTTTATAAGATAAATATGTTATATTTGATTCCATTTTTATTTCTCTGGAGATCTTACAAAACTACAAGGGGATTCTGTAAAACTTTAACATATCATGAAAATCTGAATTTAAAGGGATAGTTCACCCAAAAATAAAAATTATGATTTACTTGCCCTCAAACCATCGGTTTATATGACTATCTTGTTTCAAACGAATACAGTCGGAGATATATTTAAAAAATATCCTTAGTCCTCCAAGGTTTATAATGGTTGTGAATGATAACCCAAATTCTGAAGACAAAAAAAAAAGCATCCATCCATAAAAAAAAAAAAAGAAAGAAAAAAAAAGAATACATATGACTACATGGGGTTAATAAAGGCCTTCTGAAGCTTTTTTGTAAGACAGTATCCTTATTTAAGATTCCGGCGCGACGGTCGGCCATTCAGCGTACGTCCAAAAAGCGCACACAATGCCATGATGTTTTACACAATGACATACATGGAATGATTTTCATTTTTGGGTGAGATAAGTGCTAGGTCCCCTGTGCATCTACCAACCCAGAAAATGTGAAAAAAGGACAACCCAGTAACTTTGTTTTGGTAAGCCTTCCTCTGCAAGCAAAAACGATCTGTTCTGATTTCACTCCCCTTGAAGTAGGAAGGAGATCTTATTATAATATTACCGCCCCTTAATCTGTATGTTTCCACCTATTTTTTACAGTCTATCCCTGCGTTCCAATGTCCATACTATCCATCCTAAATAGTATGTGAGATTAAAATAAGTGTGTCCCAAAGCATAGTATGTTGAAAAGAGTATGCCAAAAGTCCCAGGATGGTCTACTATTTCCGGTAGATTTTCGAAGTGTGGATCCGTGCACACTATAGAGGCTAATATTGCCCACAACCCATTGCGCATTGGACGAGGATTCAGTTCAGAACTACAAACACGAGTAAAAAGTGTTAAAAAACTACAAAACATGGCGGATACGCGCGATCGACGCTGAGAGATTTGAGTGACTAATAATCAGTTTAACCTGATAGAAAATATATATTTAATGTTACCCGTGTTATTTTTCATCTGCAAATACCAATGTGGACTTTAATGAAGATCTGATTGGCCATTAACTTTTAAATGCATCATTATGCATTAATATGAGGAGAGTTCTCCACATGAAAGACCCGCGACTGCAGATCAACGTGCTGCATTTCTCTCCGATACGGTAGGAAATTAGCTAAATGAAATGTGGAGGATGTAAGATGATTGACAGGCCAGTTTACGGTGACAGGATGCGACAGAGAGAAAAGACGCGATTGTATGACGTGTTAGTATGTCCCAAAGCTTGTCTGCTCTTTTGCTACACACTCAAAAGTAAGTACTTTTTGTTCACAGAAAGAGTACATACTTTTAGGGCGTAGTATAAGTAGGCGAATTGGAACGCAGCATATGTTTTCCACCCACTGCGCCGCCATTTTGTTTTCGCAAGCAACAACGATGTACTAGTAACACTGGTCCTGGAGTGCAGCTGTCCTGCACAGTTTAGCTACAACCCTGATCAAACACACTTGAATGTTTTCAGGATTAGGCCTACTAAAACTACGTGAAGGAAGGTGAGTTTTTGTTGGAGCAAATCTCTGCAGGACAGCAGCACTCAACTGTCCCTGAGCTTGTGATAGGTCTCAGCTATGTAAACATCACTGATCCAATTTCATATATATTTGTCTTTCTGAATGTGTTTCGTTAGCACGTTGCTAATGTACTGTTAAATGTGGCTAAAGTTACCATTGTTTCTTAATGTATTCACGGAGACCAGAGCCATGTCATTTTCATTTTTAACCCGAAAATGCACTCTGTATAATTCATTAACACATCTTCATTCTTATTGAGTCTCCAACTGTGTGTAGCTTTTGCCACATAGCGGTGCAGCATGCTATCAAACTCATTCATAATTGAATGTTAGCAAACATTCACAAAATACATGCTATAGGCTACCTACATGAACTGATATGCAGCATCACGAACAATTTGTAATGATCCATTTTGAGAGTTATATTTGCCGTGTGAGCTTCTCCTGTATTAATTATGCCTCAATATTGGAATCAGAAGCTTGGGGGTGGGGAGTATGAGCTCATTTGCATTTAAAGGTACACATACCAAATCTGCGCATTTTTTTTTCCCCATGGGGTATTTTGTGCTGAACCTTCACGTCATGTCTGTTACTCTTTTTTTTCTTAAGTCAAATACAAAAGGCGTAGGACGTAGTTAAGCCTTTTGAACTGCTAGAGGCATTACACTTTCTCTGTAAGATGAATAAGGAAGGCTGTCTAGCGGAAGCTGGATATTTTACTTTATAACTTGTTAAATATGGATATTTTTCTTACACAAACGCTTCGCTTCAGAAGGCCTTCACACTTCATAAACCATACTTGTATAAATGTTTTTACATTGTATAAAAAAATCCAAGCAATATATTATTATTGTTATAAGCAATATGTTTTTGTTTATTTATAGAAATTTATAGAAACATATTATTGATAAAACAATACATATTGTCAAAATTAACGAAACATTAAATTCTTATAAAATTGTACATAGACTTATAAGTTTCATTAGAAATACATTTCTGTTTAAAATAATTCATCAATAATTTCTTTATCGTGGAAGGCTAGAAGCTACTGATGAAATAATGTTTCTAAATTTACTTTGAGTGCACAAAGTAAAGGTGTGTAATCACAGTTAAACAAACTCGTGTATCCTTTTTAACGTACATTTACATGCCATGTTCAAGGTCACACTAATGCATTAGGGTCAACAATGCTGTGACATAGTCAGGTGGTTTTGTAGATACACACACACACACACACACGGACACACACGGACACACACGGACACGGACACGGTTATGGTCAGAATTATTGGCACCCTTGGTAAATGATCAAAGAAGGCAATAAATCTGCATTGTTTATATCTTTGATCTGTAATAAAAATCAAACCTTTCATTGAAGTAAACTTATGGATGGGGAGGGGAATACACGCTGGCCACAATTTTTTGGTACCCCTAGAAATCCTAATGAGTAAAATATGTTGTATATTGCTGTTCATATTTGCAATTTTAGCACACCAGGTGACTAGGAAATTACATCAAATTATCCAGCCATTACTTCCTGTTTCACAAGATTATAAATATGAGGTAACAGAAACACCAAATTCCCTTAATCATCTGTCACAATCTGTAAAACCAAAGAATATAGTTCTGAATAATGTGCAGCAAAAGATTGTTGAGCTTCATAAAATAGAAAGTGTCTGTAAGAAAATAGCCAAAGTATTGAAAATTTCCATTTCCACCATTAGGGCAATAATTAAGAAGTTCCAATCAACAGGAAATGTTAAGAATCTGCATGGAAGAGGGCGCAGGACGTCTAAATTGTCTTGCACAGCGAGGACGATATTTGAGCGACCAAAGACTTTCCAAGGATCAACATCTAGAGAATTCACGAAAATAGTTGAGTCTTGGGGTCAGAAAGCCTCAAAAAATATCAAACAGCACCTACATCACCACAAGTTGTTTGGGAAGGTTTCAAGAAAAATCCTCTAGTTAATCCAAAAACAAGCTCCAACATATTCAGTTGTCAGACAATACTGGAACTAGACTGGGTTCTATGGTCAGATGAAACTAAAAAAAGAGCTTTTTGGCAGCAAACCCACAAGATAGTAAAAAGTGCCCTCATGTAGTATGCTTAATTAAAATGCTGAAACTTTAATTTTGTGGGTCTATTTTTCTGCTGGATTTATCTATCAAATACCAACAGATGAAAAATCAAAACCTGATGACCTCTGCTAGAAATCTTGTAACGGGCCATGGGGGTTGGATCTCCCATCAGGACAATGGTCCAAAACAAACATCACAATCAACAAAAATGGGTCAATGAGCACAAAATTAAAGGGGCCATGAATTGAGCAATCACATTTTCCTTGATCTTTTGACATTGGTCATTGTACTAAAAAAATCCTGTTTCAGAACTATAGTCCAAAAACATCATCTTTTATTGAAACCAACTCAGAAAATGTCTAGTTTCGGATTTTGTCACATTATCACATCATAGTGCGACAAAAGACCACATCTGCAGAAGAAGATCAATGCCTCCTACATCATTGCCTCTTTAGCCCCGCCCACCAGTTCACGCATGTCATGTAGTAGTAAATAAGAGAAACTCAAACACAGGATTACTTGAGCAACAAAACCATAGAGATGCCTCTGAGGATTACAAGACAGTGCCACTGTGCCAAATTGTGGAAAAATTGTGTCTTTGCATTGCTATTCTTGTTATCCTAACATTAAGAAAGTGAGATTAACTTTATTTTTTAACAAAGTTCCAGTCAGAACACATCAGTAAGACACTTTGTTTGTTCACTTCATTTTACTGTGGATTCTGCACGACAGTTCAATGCAGGCCTTTCAGAGAGACTGAAAATAAAACATGATGCAGTGTCAACTATTGGATCTGACAGAAATGACGCATCACACAAGTGTGAGTAATATCTACTGAGTATTTATACTGTAGCACTGCAATCAAACTTTGAAAAGTTGTGATTTGCTGTTTTTTTTCCTTTGCTTCGGCATTTATAGCAGTAGCCCCTCACTGCAGAACACTCAAGATCCAGGGGGCGGAGTCGGGTAGATTAAAGGGATAGTTCACCCAAAAATGAAAATTTGATGTTTATCAGCTTACCCCCAGGGCATCCAAGATGTAGGTGACTTTGTTTCTTCAGTAGAACACAAATGATGATTTTTAACTCCAACCGTTGGTGGTCTGTCAGTTGTATAATGCATTGCAATGGGAACTTTGTCTATAAGAGTAAAAAAACATGCACAGACAAATCCAAATTAATCCCTGCGGCTCATGACGGCACATTGATGTCCTAATACACGAAACTATCTGTAATTTTTTACCTCTAATACACCACTATCTCCAACTGCACTCATTGAAGCAAAATGCAAGAGATCACTTCCGTCATCAGAGCATGTTTTCAGACCTTGCAATGTATAGATCAGAAGTTTTCAAAACATTTCGACACAAGTCTTATATATATATATATATATATATATATATATATATATATATATATATATATATATATATATATATATATATATATAAACCCCTTTAAGGTTCTGCCATGGTCATTCCAGTCCCCTATCCTATAGAAAACTGAAGAGGTGAGTGTATCAACATGGACAAAAAGTATTGAATACATTAAAAGATAAAATATATATGATATAGGCTACTTGTATAAACTGTATCCCACATTGTCAACTGTATTCTACATAAAACTAACATTTTACGCATAGTTTAGGCAGGCAGTGAGATAGGGAAGATGAGTTCATAGGTCTCTAGATTTGGCTGCGTGCCGTAACCATGAGACACCAGTGTGGCCTTTAATTCTCTTTGTGAAAATAGTCTGTGTGAGACATGCAAGGTTGGATGCTTATCTCTATCATGAGCCAGGTGCTTTTTAACATTATTATTTAGACGTTATCTAAATAATTATTATTTAGGTATTATTTAGATATATGAATTTTCACTCAAAATAGAATGTATATGGATTTATAGAACACAAAAAAATCTGTAATATTTCTGTAATATAATAATAATTTTTAATTATTATTTATTACTTTTGTGTGTTCTGTTATTTCCTGCAACAATTTGTTTATGCTTACAAATTACATATCATATCTTGATATCTAAAATAAGTTCAGATGATAATAAATAATAAGAATGACCAAGGAATAAAAAATATATACTTATATATAAGTATAAAAAATAGAGGCTTTGATGTGATCCCAATATTTTCATATGTGCTACAAAAAGTGTTTACTTGCCCTCTCTTTGCATTTAATTAATACATATTTACAGTATTTTTCATTTTTTATTGTATAAATGCATGAAAATATATACTATAGCTGCCTTTATATTATAGAAAGGGGTCACTCACAAAAATACCCTCAACTAAATAATATAAAATAAGAATCTTGCAAAACACTTTTATATGTTAATCCATTTGCTTCCAAATGTATTTAGACAGCACAAAGTATTCTCTGTTAATGATCACCATATCAAACTAAACTGCAGAGGTCAGCACATCGTATTGATTAAATATCTGTGTTATTTGCCTGGTTAACCGGGAAAAAGGTAACACAGCCCATTTCATTGGGTTTCTAGAAAATTCGATCCTGTCCAGGCACATAGAGACAAAGCATACATTCATTTGAGCACACATTGCATTTCAATGACTTGTTTTCATTATCTTTTAATTAATTAATTTTCTACAGTTTAAAACATCTCAATCTGTTTACCTGAGCTGCAAAGTATTGTTAACATCAGCATTATGGCTACAGGAGACAATTTATGCAGGCTTGTTAATGCTAGTTTCTACTTGCACTGGTTAGTGACTTGTTAACTTGATGGTTGCAATAATTGATAATTCTTGACTTTATGATATATTTTCTACAAATGCATACTGCAAATTTTACAGGAAGTGTCCCAACAAATAAAAAAAAAAAAAAACTATAGAGGTATTAGTACTCTAGTAGTGACCAAATCTGATGGCTTTATCATTTCTACATTATATGCTTCAGCTGTTGATCTTACATGAATGTTACTTTGTTCACAATGTATAGATTTGAACCTTATTTGGGGTCATGCACTTACTACCATGTCATTCACAGCAATTAAAAACAGCAGCTTTTGTGTAGATATGTCTTTCGATTGGAAACATTTTCAAACTATTCTCAAAAAAATAGAAAAAAACATTAGGAAACAAAATGCATGCAAATACTATATACAACATAAAGTACAGTTTACTCTTATATTTCTAAGTAGGAAAGTTTGAAAATGCATGCTAATGCATGTACTGTATGAAGTATCATGCCAATGACTGCTGACCTGCAAAGGGGGTTTCTAATAATTTACTAAATCATGCCAAGTCTAATTCACAATGCATGGATCTTTGCATTGCACAACTCCTGTACCACGTTACCCGTACCACCCCCAAAAAAACACCAGAAATTCCTTGAAAAAACCACATGTACCTTGACCAGCTTGTGGATGGGGGAGTCAGTAGAAGTGTGCAAACGTACATTTGTACGTGTGTTGTTATGTGTGGGCATGTAACTGAATGACCCTTCCTACGCTCTGTGCAAACGGGGGGCGTACGTGTCGTCTCAAGCGTGCTTGCAAGACAGTCCCTGGTGGAGTGTATAAATTGGGGCCATCAGGTTGTGCTTTACCTTCTCCAGCTGAGCTCCCCATAGGACCCTGCTGACCATGAGGCTCGTTCAAACGCTTACTCTGTGCCTGGCTCTCTTTCTGAGCCTTGCTGCTCCCTCGTGAGTATACACACCTGTCAACACATAGTATAAGGTTAAAATGAATCCAAATACTCAATAATGTGTACAAATTAGCTATAAGTGTGTTACTTTAATATAGCATTAATAATAAGTACTTGTTTTTTGCAAGTTTGTGTGTTTGAAGTGGGATTTTATGTGTTCATGTTTGCACCAACATTTTGATTTCTTCACCTTTAACTGCTTGGTCTCTCACTCAATAAATTCAATTAATTTAGCAGAAGCTTTAATTAAAAGTGGCTTATAAATGAGAAACATAACATGCAGTTCAACTAATTCTAAGGCCCCCAGCTGAGCCCCTGTTACAGTGTGTTGTAGTGGTTCATTTAAACCTAGACCTATTCGTTTCTTTGTGTTCAGGCATCAGCAGGAGAGTCAGGATAAAAAAGGTGGGTCTTGCCAATAACTAGAAAAAAAACTATTTCCCCTCAATTGGGCAGTAAATGTAAGTGATACATTAGCACATCCTGATTTCATCAAGACACATATTTCATGATATAACGTTTTTGGTGCTTGAAGGACATCAGCATGAATTGCACCATGGCGCTAAGCTTGACCGCTGTGCTGGAATGGAGTTTGATGCAGTCGCTGTGAACGAGGAGGGAATTCCTTATTTCTTTAAGGGTGAGAGATGGTTGATCAGAGAAATGATAAACAGTAATGATAAATATATCAATGTAAACAATAAAAAATATAGATTTTTATTTTACATAATTAACTTTAACTGACCTTTCTCTTTGATTTTTTGAACTAAGGCGACCACCTGTTCAAGGGTTTCCATGGCAAGGCTGAACTGTCAAATGAAACTTTCCCTGAGCTGGACGACCATCATCACCTGGGACATGTGGATGCTGCATTCCGCATGCACTCTGAAGACAGCCCAGACCACCATGACCACCAGTTCTTCTTCCTGGTAAATTTAACATGACCTGAGGTGCAATTTATGTGTCGAATCCACTGTGATCTTTGCTTTATGTATCAACACCAGACTATTAAACTAACATCTTCTTTAACACCATTAAAGGACACTAAGGTCTTCAGCTACTACAAGCACAAACTGGAGAAGGGCTATCCCAAAGATATCTCTGAAGTTTTCCCTGGAATTCCCGACCACTTGGATGCTGCAGTGGAGTGTCCCAAGCCAGACTGTACTGATGACACCATAATATTTTTCAAAGGTATTGTAATATTGTAGTCTTTTTCTGTGTCTGCAAAGGTTTAAACATAATGGAAAACATGTACAGTAAGTATGTTGAGAAGATTTTGCAGTGTTTAAATTCCTTCATAATCCACCAAAGGTGATGAGATCTACCACTTCAATATGAAGACGAAGAAGGTTGATGAAAAGGAATTCAAGAGCATGCCCAACTGCACAGGAGCCTTCCGTTACATGGAGCATTATTACTGCTTCCATGGACATCAGTTCTCCAAATTTGACCCCATTACAGGAGAAGTCCATGGCAAATATCCAAAGGAGACCCGTGATTACTTCATGAGATGCTCACATTTTGGTAAGCGTTACAAGTGTGGAAAAGTTGTAAGGCTTGAGAAAGCATTCTAGCATTAAAAAAGCAATACTTGGAATCTTATAGCAAGTCTCTATTGGTGTCTCCCACAGGAAGTAAGAGCACTGATGAACACGTTGAGAGAGAACAGTGTAGCCGTGTGCACTTGGATGCTATCACATCTGACGACGATGGCAGTGTATATGCTTTCAGAGGTGAGTTTCCTATTGTTATTTTGTCCAGACAGGGATTTTGAGTGACTCTTTTAGGTTACATCATTACGCCAGTAGTAGTTTCATAAGCTAGTCAAGAATCATTCATTCTTTCAAAAACTTAGACGTAGACCCTGAGTCTCATTTGGCATACTATCCACCCTAAATCCACCCTAAATAGTAGGCCTTAGTGGCGTTCCCTTTGATCGTGAAAGTGCCCCTTGTGGTCACATCACAGTGCCCCCGCGTTCCCATTTCTCCTCCACTGGAACACGATTTCACCCCTGCCCTCCCAGAGGTATGTGCACGCCACTGGTAGGCCAATTCGAGATCAGTAATCTTGAACAGGCTACTATTTAGTGTGGATAGTATTCGAATTGGGAAGCAAGAGTATTTATTCAGGAGCGAAGCCTTTATGAGTGAGTCATTGAATCATTCATTCAACCGATTTGTTGAAAAACGCGAATTGTTGCTTGGATACGCGTTTGCATAATTTGTTTGAACTGTTTTCGTTGGCAGAACAAAAAAAAGACAAATGTGTCTAAAATGTGAGTTACACAATATTAGCCTTTTGTTTATTAAATGTTTATATGAAAGCAAAATCACTTGCAACAGCAAAATCACAATTGTACAGTCTTCCGAATATCAGAAAAGCATAAAGCAAAAGCTCTCTTGTTATTGTGCTGTTTCTTAAAAATGTATACCAATATACACATGCAGTACAACTGCAAGCCACTATTTTAACAAATGCAATTTCACATTCCAATATAATAATAATAATCATTACAATAATAATATCTTTGTTTCTCTTCCTTAGGGCACCACTTCCTCAGCATAACTGGTGATAAGTTTCATTCAGACACAATTGAGAGTGCTTTCAAAGAGTTACACAGTGAAGTGGATGCAGTCTTCTCTTATGAAGGCCATCTCTACATGATCAAGGTTCTTTTGTGCAGAAGTTAATTTTTACTAGACTTTATAATTTGTCTTTGAATCTATTGTGCAGATGTATGCATTTGTCTTCTCATACATTTTATTCCATGCACAGGATAGTGAGGTGTTTGTGTACAAAGTTGGAGAGCCACACACACACCTAGAGGGTTACCCCAAACCCCTGAAGGACGAGCTGGGAATTGAGGGTCCTGTAGATGCTGCCTTTGTGTGCGCAGACAAACACATTGCTCATGTCATCAAAGGTATAATCAGTGGCATGCTTGTTCTGTCACATTCAAAGTAGGTCTGCTGTAGATCCCTTCTACAAGCTTTTGTCATACAGTGTCAGAAAGCTCATTGTCTTTTCTACTATAGGTCAAACAGTCTATGACGTTGACTTGAAAGCCACCCCACGTGTGCCCGTGAAGGAAGGAAGCATAACACAATTCAAAAGGATTGATGCCGCAATGTGCGGACCCAAGGGTGTAACGGTCGTCTTCGGTAACCATTACTACATTTTTGAAAGTCCCATGATTATGATGATGGCCAAAATCATGCCTGTTCAGCACAGGGTGTCTCAGGAGCTGTTTGGCTGTGACCACTAGAGGGTGGTGTACAGAGAAAGAAAAGAGGAACTGCTGTGCAAGTGCCTATACAGATTGTGTGGAAATCTCTTAAAACAGACATAGAAACTGCACAGACTAACAGACTTGCCACTCTGATCTCAAAATAAAATTCCTGCCTCTAATGTTCTTCTCAAATAATAAAGCTTTCTTCAAACATCTGAACATCTATGCAATTCTGGCTTTGCCATTTCAGTGTGCTGGCTAATGTATATGTGTCTCACCACCGAGCCTGTATTTTATCCATCGAAGTATAAGACCTGATTATTTCTCCTTGATCTGTGCACTGTGTGGTTAATAAATAATCATATCTTTCATATGTGTCTGTTTCATGTGATCCATATATTACTGCATATTGGTATATTAGTTTTGTTCATGAATTACACTATTCAATAGGCCTACACTTTCTGAACTGCTTAAATGACCTAACTTCACATAAACAGCTTCAATACAGAAATATAGACTTGTGGTATGAGCACAGCTTTACTTTTGTTCTCTTTACTGTATTAAACTAAAAAACTAGTCACTTCGTTACATTGCAATAGGCATACATGCA
The DNA here is from genome assembly GCF_024489055.1 of Chanodichthys erythropterus. NCBI lineage: Eukaryota > Metazoa > Chordata > Actinopteri > Cypriniformes > Xenocyprididae > Chanodichthys > Chanodichthys erythropterus. The sequence goes on along the minus strand of NC_090234.1, from coordinate 31,984,992 downwards.
GAGTGATTTCTAAAAAGTAACCGTTTTCATTTTGCATTGACATGGTTTTATGGTTTATCCGAGAACAATGTAGGCGAGTTGTTCAAAATTTGCTGTGTCATAGGGATAACTTGTGCAAATCGTATTACAGTATTTCAGACATCATCACCTACCGCTTAAGTATCGAGTAAATTGAAACTTAAGGTCAGTAAAGTGAAACTGAGACATGAGATATGCAAAATGTTTATATGAAAAAATGGTTAGTGAGGCAGCCACACGAAACAATGAAATTGAAGCAAAATAACCACCCTCTTACAAACAAACAGTTATTGTGCGCACCAGAATTCCTTCTATATAGTGCAGTTTCGGATTAAATGAAAGCGAAACTTAAGCGTTTAACACGGTCAGATTCTCAGCGCGTCTCACATCACAGAGGAGCCGCTGGTGAACTGAGTGAGTACCTGCTTCCTTCTCAGATAAACTCTATTCTAGTCTTAGATTTTGAAAATATTAAATCTGACTTCACGCGTAAGTGTATTTTTTCATTCATGTAATATGAAAACCATTAAGACTGTGAGTCCTTTAGCTACATTTAATAATAGGCTAATGATTATTGTGGTTGTAAGCAAACTTGACATGAACGCTTGTCCCTCAAATCTGATTAGAATGTTATTCCAGGATCAACAACGATGGTGATCCATGAACATGAAAACGCATTCGGTGCTGATAAGCTTCACACGATGTGCTAATAAATCGTGATCCAAACCTTTTATTTTCATTTCGAATTCTCAGATGGCCAGATTTATCTTTTATGAATCCTTAAAATAGCACCTGCACTAGGGTGACCACCTGCTAATAAGCCCAAGGGGGGACAAGGGCTATGTTTCTGAGGGACAATGTGGGACACTGCCTGGCGAGGCGGTGACTCCACCCCATGGGCAGTCTCACTGATAATGGTTTACTCATTTCTAGCACATACCACCTTACATTATATATTAATAATGCCCAATTCCCCTAAACATGTGTAATTGCTGATGTATGCTCATGAATAGGCCAACCAATGTGTATTTTTTTTTTCTAAATGTATGTCTTATATGTATATACATATACATACATGCAAAATCAATTGTTAGTTATTAATAGAATAATGAGGACACAAACATTTACATTCAGTCGCGTTCGGTCCCATTTCTTTGCATACACAAGATTATACATCCTTGCGGCATTCTGAAAAGTTGAGATGTTTTCATCTCGATGCACTTGCAAAACGCACCGTATGCACGTTGCGAGCGCATCGCTTCCATTGAGCGCGCCTGCCCCGCATCTACATTTGATATATCTGACTTGCGCGAGGGAAAGACACTGCGTTATGTGAACGGCCCTAAAAGAAAATCGAACTTTTGTGAAGTCAGTCTCAAGTGTCACGCATTGAGCGAGACAGTCACTCATTTCGGTCTTTTGTCACGCACTCCCCGCCACACATTGTATTTCTCACGCAGAAAAACTATTTATCATATATTTAATAATCCGCAGCGCCCAAAATGTATCTGGCCGCGCCGGCCGCTCTCTCTGGAACCGGGAAGGAATCAAGCGCGTCTCGAACCTGCCACTTATCAGCCAATCAAAAAAAAAAAAAAAAAAGAGGCTACACAATAGCCAATCAGACAATAGCACTATTGTATCTGGGTAAGATTTAACGCAACAACCAATGAAAAAAAAGCATATCCTGGAATTGTTCACCGGCTGCGTCCGAAAACGCTATCTTATAAGAGAATGACTTGTACGGCAGCGTTTGTGCATGAAGGCACCTCACGAAATTGATTTCGGACAGACCTCTGAGGCAGTGTAACAGTTTAATGATCTACAGCAATATAGCGCGAGCTTTGGTGAGAACTAAACAAATATTTAATTACTACAGTAGTAATTTCTCGATAGAAATGATATCAAAATTGAAATATGTTGATCAAAATCGCACATTTATACACAAACTGAGCAGCAAACGCAACTTTCGGACGTCATCTTTATTTTTCTAGCTCAACTGTCACAGAATGGAAAGCACAGGATTGTGGGATATCAAAGGCAGCTAAGGATACATCTATGCTTCCTTCAAAAATCGATCAGATGAAGGTATCTCATGAGACAGGAAGTGAAGCTAACATTGGATTCGGACGTGCCTTGATGCCTTACTACCTTGAAATGTTTCCTCAGAAGGCAGCATTTTCCAGTTTTCGGATGCAGCCACCATCATCCTCGTTCATGATCTCCTGTTTTAATGTTACAACAAATTCACAACTTGTTTGACACAAACAATGACAACTTGACTGCTGTTAGATAATCAGATAATCAGAATCAGTTTGTGTCTGAACTTAGCCAACAGTTTTACAGCCTGTTCATTGACACCTGCTCAGAACAAGTAGTCTTGGCCTAGTTATATTTTGCTATCACACGATGACTGACATTTTGTTACATTAAACATCTCTCTCTCCAAATAGTTTTAATAATTTTATTTTGAATTACCATTGTGTATGAAATGTGCTATACAAATAAATTGTCTTGCCTTGCCTATATTCAAAGTCATCTGAAGCCATTCCATAGCTTTTTTTTTTCTTCCAAGAATTAGGCTAGAATACTTTTTGATGCTGAATTATATACTCACCTAGTTTACTTATTTATTTATTGGTCAGCTTATGATTATATATTTTTATTCATTTGTTATTTTTATCTATAATGAAGTGGTGTGTTTAGTGCATTCTGGATTGGTTAACAAATCAAAGAGTGACCAGTTCCACAAATACAGACACAGGCTCCCACAAATAAATTAATTCAACAAAGGTAACCTCTTTTGCTACATATTTTTAATGGTTTAAATGTGTACTCTACATGTTTGACCACTTACGAACTCTCATTTAGCCTACTATATGTCGTGTACATGACTATGTGCCCAACCATCAGCTATTAAGTAATTACTTTTAGAGCACAAAATTGTTTACAAGAGAACAAATTTCTTCATTGATCTAGTCACTTAATTTTGCTCTTAGAATGCACTAGATTCATGCATTTAAATTTAAAATGTACAAAATTTTCCTCCGGGGGGGCATGCCCCCCGACCCCCCTAGAGGAACTGATGTCCACCCACTACAGTCTCACAAAATCCTGTGGGAAACACTGTGGATGCATTAATCATTGCATCTGTCTTTCAAAGATGTCAGGTAAAAGGCAACTAATAAACATAATCTCATTCACCCTGAGGTTACAGGATGCTGGCCCAGAGAAGGTGGCGAAAGTTTTTTTTTTTTTTTTTTTTAATGGGGGGGATGGGGGGTTTGAAAACTGATAGGCCAAGTCATCATTTGTTGCCAGTTGTTCAAAATGATCTATAATAGAGAACTGGCTCTTTTTGTCATATTTTGCAGACAGAGTTCAGACATGTCTCCAAGCAGTTCTTCAAAGGGAAAGAGCAGTGGTCTGAACCAGCACTATGAAGAGAAGGTGCGCCCATGCATTGACCTGGTGGACTCTCTCAGGACATTAGGTGTTGAAAAGGACCTGAACCTGCCAGCTATTGCTGTCATAGGTGACCAGAGCTCAGGAAAGAGTTCTGTGTTGGAAGCCCTGTCTGGAGTGGCGCTGCCTAGGGGAACAGGTAATACGAACACAAAACAGTATTACACAGCAGACTGGAAACATCTGTTTGCTCTTTCCTTATTTGTTAGTCCGCATAATGTGTTGTTAAATGTTGGGCAGGAATTTTTTTATAAACATTTTGTTATACTGGTTGAAACTCTCTTCACATCCTGATAGCAAACAATAATAGAAGTGGTCTTAATAAACAAAATAAACAACAAAAAAAAAAAAGCGTTGTAAGTTACGTTCATTATCATTGTAATGTTATATGCTTTGAGACATAAGGTAATTTAACGCCATCTCTCGTCTCGTGACACTTTGCAGACTCTGCTGCACACGTTTGTTTTGAAGGAGCTGTGCTTTGGAGAGCGCTCTGAAGGGAGGGGAGATGTTTTCAAAGCTAGCTTGTAATTGCTAGCCTCTCCGAAATTGCCTAACCTACCTTTAAGCTGACCATATAGTATATTCAACAGGTATTGTGACGCGCTGTCCTCTGGTATTGAAACTGAAGAAAATTTCAAAGGACAATAACTGGCATCAGTGGCATGGATTGATGTCATATAAGGACCAAACAAAGAAACTAAAAGACCCAGCGGAAATAGAGAATGCTGTCTTAAATGGTCTGTATTCCACACTGAAGTGTTTTATTAAACAGTTTAAGAAATTGACTGCTTTGTATTTAGTGAACTATTTTGTGTTCAGTGAACTATTTTGTCATCTGTGGGATGATTGTGGTATTGTTTTGTAGCTCAGACAGCATTGGCTGGAAAGGGAGAAGGGATCAGTCATGAGATGATCACTTTGGAGATCCAGTCCAGTGATGTCCCTGACCTCACACTCATTGATCTGCCAGGCATTGCTAGAGTTGCCACTGGCAACCAGCCAAAAGACATCGAGAAACAAGTAAGACACTATAGGCCTATTTACAGCACTCAAACATTTTGGATATGTGTTGGTAATTGTATGTAAATGTGTGTATATATATATATATATATATATATATATATATATATATATATACAAAACACAAAATTAAGAAATACAGTAAATAATACTTCAGGGAATATTAAAAGGAATAATCAAACCATGGCAGCAAATTATCACATGATAAATTAATCTTCATAATATAATAAAAAAAAAATACAATGACATACATGCATAAAACATACAAATGATATGATACATTTTTATTTACTACTTTTTTATTTTAGAACTACACAGCTTGCATGTCAAATATTAATTTACAGCAAAATTCAACTACACAGCTTGCATGTCAAATATTATATATTTTTTATTGTTTCTGGAAATTGATCTAGGCTAGGGTGTTAGAGGCAGAATTCTGCCATCTGCTGTATAGAAAAAAGCCTGTAGGAATTACAAGTGGCTGGGTTTACCCAGTCTAAGTGTTTAGACCATATATATCCAGCACATATTGTGCGTGTGTGCATGTGTGTTTGTGTGTGTTAGGTCTCACCCCTTCATATCTCTATATGCTCTTCATTTGTGGCTGATTTTGTTTGCCAAATTCTATGCAAAAAGTGCTGTCTGTTGCAGTCACACATATGTGTGTGTGTGTGTGTGTGTGTGTATGTGTAAGTGAGTGAGCATGTTTGTTCCACATTGCATTTGTGCTCTAGTACCAGGCCTTCATTTCTGTGTGAAAATTTTCAGATTTATGCCATATTTATTATTTTATTGAAAAATGAAAAATAAAAAAAACTTTAAAAAAAGCTTTTTAGTTTAAAAATAATTTTAAAATAATTCTTTCAAAGCTTGGGTATCAGGTAACAGTATACATATTGTAGCTCCACTGATCCTTGTAGCATGCATTCAGTAATTTTGTTTTTCTGTAACAGATTAAAGATCTAATTGAAAAGTACATTAAAAGACAAGAAACCATCAGCTTGGTTGTGGTGCCTGCAAACATTGACATCGCCACCACTGAGGCACTGCAGATGGCATCCAAAGTCGATTCGACTGGACAAAGGACCCTGGGTAGGTAACATTTCAAATAGAATATGTGAAGTAACGCCTGTATAGTTTATAGTTTTATAGTTTATCTTGCTTTGTGAAATAATACAAACTTTCATCTTTGTATTTGCAGGTATTCTGACTAAACCGGACTTGGTGGACAAAGGCATGGAGGAGACGGTGGTCAAAACAGTCAATAATCAAGTGATCCCACTGAAGAAGGGCTACATGATCGTAAAGTGCCGAGGCCAGCAAGACATCAATGAGAAGCTTGATCTGGTCAAAGCGCTGGAAAAAGAAAGACATTTTTTTGATGAACATTCTCATTTTAGGCAAGAAATTAATTTGCTTAGTTCTCTAATGTGTGGCACAAACTATTTCATGTCTATGTAAGAATAATGGTAGACTGAATAAGATTAGTCATCTTCATCTCATTTTTTTAAATTTTAGTATTGCACATTTTTTCAGCTCTTGTCTGTATGCAGTCTGAAGCTAGTCTATAATCAGAGGAAATTAATTAGGGCACTTGACAAACATTTCAGTGCAGTCTGTCAGGTATTAGGGACATTTTTGTGTGGCATTTTAAATGGTCTTTGTTAATGTTTATAATATTCACTCATGGAAAATTCTCCAGTTGTCCTCAAATTATTTGTATATTGAAATTCATTCTTTCCCTTCAGGTGTCTTCTTGAGGAAGGAAAAGCTACAATACCCCTTCTTGCAGAAAGACTCACAAAAGAATTGGTTGAACACATTACTGTGCGTATGCAAGGTTACATGACATACAGCAGAAACATTGACAGTATATGCCTTAAAAAAACAAAAGACTGAAGTAAATTAAAGTCAGAATTGGGTACAGAATTCTAGATTCTGTCTTCATTTACATCATATTTCTTCACATTTAGAAAACGCTGCCACAGTTGCAGAAACAACTTGTGATGAAGTTAGAGAAGACGACTGATGATCTTAGAGCACTGGGAGATGGAGTTCCTACTGATGAACATGAGAAGAGCAATTTTTTGATTATGGTAAATAAATAAAAAGAAAGAAAGAAGTTGCACACTGGACACATCTGGTGAATGCTACAGAGTGTCCTAAACTTCTAAGATATTGTTTGACTTCACGCTAAGTTGGGCATATTAATTGTATATGTTTCACCCCAGCAATGTTTAACCTGGATTTAATTTGACATTTTTCTATTTTATTTTTTGGTCTTCAGAAAATTCGCCATTTCAATGATGCCCTTGAAGAAGTGAAGAGGGCAGAAGAAGATCTAAAAAACTCAGACATAAGGGTCTTCACCAAAATCAGGGCGGAATTTGGAAGATGGAAAATCGTCCTGGATGACAAATCCAATAAGAGTGAGTTTATAATAGAATTGTTGCCTTAGCCTTAACTGAAATGATCCTGTATCCAGTGATGTACTGCAAATCTTGTGGGCATTTTACGCAAACATTTGTTTCTGGAATGTTGCTTTTTATGGAAAGTAATGTTACTTTTGCTTGTTCTATTTCTGATAAATGTAAAGACCTTTTCACACCTAAATTGAAATAATTAAAGGGTTAGTTCACCCAAAAATGAAAATTCTATCATTAATAACTCACCGTCATGTCATTCCACACCCGTAAGACCTTCGTTCATCTTCGGAACACAAATTAAGATATTTTTGACAAAATCCGATGGCTCAGTGAGGTCTCCATTGCCAGCAAGATAATTAACACTTTCAGATGCCCAGAAACCTACTGAAGACATATTTAAAACAGTTAATGTGTTTCAGCCTTAATGTTATGAAGCGACGAGAATACATTTTCAGCGATTTCAAAACACTGCTTCATGAAGGTTTGAAGCTTTACAAATCGTTATTTTTTTTTTCAAATCAGTGGTTGGGAGCGTGTATCAACAGCCAAAGTCAAGTGACTTTAGTAAACAAGGCTCTGTTACGTCATAAGTAGTGATGGGCAGATCGAGGCTTTGTGAAACACTGAAACAGTTGAAGCAAATGTGACACCCGTCTCCACGGTGACCCCTAGTGGTCAGAACAGTGGAAATGCAACAAAACTCAGGCCAAACATGCATTAAAAATACCCTTTAACAAATGTATTGCAGAAGTTTTATTGAAAGTAAAATCAATCAAATTGAATTAACTAATCATCTAATAAGATTAAATATAGAGTGTCTGTATAATATTTGTTCTTTTATCAATTTTAAAGGCTTGTTTCTTTGTTCCATGGCTCAAGCTAAACAGGCCAATAAGAAATTAATAACTACCATTATTTATTTTAATTATTCTAAAGTATAATTAAAACATCTACAAATGTATAAAACTGATCAGAGATCAGGTAAAACCATAGGGTAAAGCCCTAGACACTTGTTCAATAGTTCTCAGTGACTGATTCATGGGCTCACTTTATCATCGCCCTCTATCGGTGAACCATTGAAATTTCATACTGTTTCGAAACAGTGATGACGTAACGAAGCCTCGTTTACTAAAATCACGTGACTTTAGCAGTTTGATACACCCTCCGAATCACTGATTCGAAACAAAAGATCCATGAAGCTTCGGAGCTTCATGAAGCAGTGTTTTGAAATCGGCCATCACTAGTCATAAGTATTTCAGAATTTCAATGATAACATTTGATAACGCTCCGAACCACTGATTCGAAAAACAAAAGATTTGTAAAGCTTCAAAGCTTCATGAAACATTGTTTTTAAATCACCCATCACCAGATATTGTTGAATACGGTTGTTATTTTGATGTTTTTTTTTTTACTTGTGTTGCTTATTTGAAAAAGTAACTCAGATATTTTGTTGCAAATTTAATGTGTTACTTTACTATAGTCACTTGGAAAAAAAGTAATCTGATTACATAACTTGCATAACATGTAATGCATTACTCCCAACATTGTGCATCATTGAGCTTATCAGGTTTTATTAAAAATATGATGAACGAAAGTCTCACGGGTGTGGAACAACATGAGAGTGAGTAATTCATGACAGAATTTTAATTTTTGGGTGAACTAATGCTGCGTTCACACCAAACGCGAATAGAGCGTCAAATTCGCGTCTACCGCGTCTAGTTTGCCGCTTGAACATTTTGAATGCATTCGCGCGTCTAGAGCGAAATAGACGCGCGTAAAAAACAAGAGTTTGAAGCGAAATTGACGCGCGTCCGAGGCGAGTGGGAGGGGGAAGTGCTAGGCGGTTGTCTGTTTGCAAGATGGCTGATGTTGATCGTGCGTTCATCGAGAGAGCTACCACTTTGTATTTGCTCTGGAGAGCAGAACAGCGGCGGACTCAGCGTCGCGGGAAGGCCGCGGGTCGATAAACGTGTACGTGATTTAAAAGTGAAATGTGTATTTACAACTTACCAGGTAGCCCAATCTCCTCACCGACACTCTTCCAAGCGAGCTCCTTTTTATTCCTGTCTGAAGTATGAACTTGTGTCATAAATCTCTGGGTGACTGCTCACTGATAATATCAGTCGTTCCTCCATTTTGAATGAGTGACTCCGAGCGGGCCTGCCGCCACAGCAGCAAGCAGGCTCCTGATTGGTTAACGCGGCGCGAATTTACGCCAAAGTTCAAATTTTTCAACTCGGGCGTCAGACGCGAATTCGCGTCAAACGCTAAATGCACAAAAAGCACCATTCGCGCGTATCGCGCGAAACGCTCAATTCGCGTCATTCGCGCGAACTAGACGCGCGAATGAGGCGAATTCGCGTCTTCCGCGCCGCGCTAAACGCCTCATTCGCGCCGCGAGACCTCCAGACGCGCGTAAACGCGTCTTTACATTGACTTAACATTGAAATCATTCGCGCCAGACGCTCTATTCGCGTTTGGTGTGAACACAACATAACACCTTAGTATTCCTAAGGTCTCTTTTGAAAGATATACGAGCGGTACAGTGGAACGTTAACAGGTAAAGGGGCGTTAATGCGGATTCATTTACTTTGGTAACTCAATGTAACAATAATCCACTGAGACTAATTGCAGAAGAACCCAAGGTACAGTTTTATTTAAATCCACATGCACAAACATAAAACAATCTAAGACTTGGCTTGGTACAAAATCATCAACAAGAAAACTCACCACAGTGGTTACAGGGACAATACTAGACAAAGAACAAGGAAAACTTGAGGGCTTAAGCTGCATTCACGTCACCTCGTATTTCCCGGAATCTTGAAATGACAACACATGGCACCACTATCAACGCCTAATAAATCAATCTACAGCTGTCTGGTGGTACAGCGGCCACGTGGTACATCTGGGAGCTTTCAGAAAACTCCCAGCTTACAAGCTGTAATTACGAGCTCTACGAGGACGTGAACTCTTTTTACAAGCTAGAATCTTGTAACTACAGGAATTACGAGGCCGCGTGAACGCGCTTTTATGCTGCGTTCACGCCACCTCGTATTTACCGGAATCTTTAGATGACAACACGTGACATTATATTCAGAGCTGTTCACATCCTTGGACTGGGAATTATGCATTTCCATGGCAACACTATAAAAGCCTAAATGAATCTACAGGAGTCAGGTGTTACATATGGGCGCTTTCAGAAAACTTCCAGCATAAACTCTGTAATTACAAGCTCTACGAGGACATGAACATTTTGTACAAAGTAGAATCTCGTAACTACATCTTTAAATGCACAGAAACGAATGACTAACAAGGGACACCTGTGATCAATCAAGACAATGAACCAATCAGAACGTGACAACATAGAACACATGACAAGGGGAGCACATGCCAGGATCACATGACTAGAACATAAACAAGGGAAGCACATGGAAAACAAAGCAAACAAGGCAATGCAAACATGAACTAGAAAATAAACCATGAAACCATGAGCATGAACATCAAAATACAACATGAAACAAAACCCAATACCATCCGTGATGCCCGAAAGTGTACCAAATATGTTAAAAAGATTTAAACATTCAGGAACGGACACATAAATATTTGAAACGTAAGCATAAAGAGAGATTTACACAAGGTATTTACACAGATAATGGGTTGTAGCTGATGACTGATGTACTGCTTGAGGTAATGGCTCCACTGACGAAGTAAAAAGCAAGGGTGATAATGGTCTGGATAAAAATTTTATCCTTCCCTTTTTTTTGGTATATATGCAAACAAATATGTTTTTACTCATGTTGCATGGGAATCCAATAAGCCAATGGTTGTGTTCTTTCTTTTTTTTTTTTCTGTCTTTTCTCTCAAGCGGAGGAAAACCTCAGAGAAGAAGTACAAGAGTATGTTAAGGCTCGTAGAGGAAAGGAGCTCCCTGGATTTGTGAACTACAGAACTTTTGAGAACATTGTTAAGAAACACATTGAGGAGCTGGAGGAACCTGCTTTAAAGCTGCTCAAAGATGTCAAAGGTGAATGGCACCATAATGTTTGATGGATTACAGTGACCTCAATTTTAATTTTACCTCTAAATTTGAATATACCTAGATGTGATTTGTTACTTCTGTACAAAAAACAGCTTTCTTTCAAAATGATTAAGAGAATTATACAAATGCATAAAATTAGTGGCATTTATGGATACATGATAAGTTTTTTATTTATTTTTTTTACCTCCTCTGCTTTCTCGTCTCTTTACAGACATTGTTCACGCCTGTGTGGACTGTATCGTTAACTCTCATTTTAATGCCTTCTCTCACCTGTTGAGGGCTGCTAAAGATCCAATTGAAGATTTTCTTGATGAGCAGTTTCAGAAAGCTGAGGAGAAAATACATTCTCAGTTTAAGATGGAGAGGATTGTCTACTCCCAAGACGTTCTCTACAGCAATAAGCTAAACTATGTAAAACAAAAACCCTCAAAAAATTTATCTCTACAATTTGCCAGTGCAGATGTACGTGAGATGGCATACCATCTCACCTCCTATTTAACGGTTTGTATACCTTATAAGTAATATTTGTTCTTTAAAGGGTGAAGTGTGTAGTCTCTGTACCACTAGTGTAACCGAACTGCAAAAAATAATGATTGTTTCTAAATTCTAAATATTCCAACCACTCATTCCTCTGAAGTCAATTTCCTTCCAAACAGCATATTACCACAACTTGCAGTGCTTACATTTAACTGATCCTTCACATTAAAGTGTTTTTACACTCAGATATGAAATTTCTGTCACTCACCCTCTTGTCGTTTCAAATCCGCAAGACCTTCGTTCATCTTCAGAACACAAATTAAAGCTGCTGTCCGTAACTTTTTTTGGGTTAAAAATGATCTAAACTCAATTTTTGAGCAAGTACATAACCATCCAGTGTTCAAAACTATCTCCTTACCTTAGCTCGATTCACAACGGCAAGCTTGTAATAATGTTTTATAATAAATCGATACTGGTGGATTTCCGCTGGAAATTCAAGCGTGCAGCAGCAGTTCGTCTTTGCGTCATTACATCATGTCTGTAAACAGAAGGAAGGAGTCCCAGCTAGACTATGCATTTAGGATGCTACTGGTAGCAGATCATTTATAGCCTTTTCTTACAGCAGCTACAATAATTAAACTAATCATTTTGATGGCGAATTGTAATCCAGAAAGGTCCAAATGACAATCATCAGTGACAACTGGAGGTTCAGCCATGGTCAAAAAGCAAAAGACTTCGGACTGTTGAGTGGCTACAGAAATTGAAATCTACAGATAACGCTAATGCACACTAAATACACATAGTCACGCAATGCTGATGTTGTTAACATTAACAATTTGAGAACAAAGTATAACAACAATAATAATTTGCACGATTTGATATGAGATAAATGCTTAGCGATCGTTAGATTTAATCACCACTGGCAGTGTGATTTATTGTAGGCCTAATGCTTTTCCCCTCAGTTGGTTAGAACAAAAGTGGCAGACATGTTACTTACTTGTTCAGATGACATTTTCAGATGAAAATTCCTACTTTGGTCATACTTCAAGACTACAATGTGTGATTCCAAAGTACAGTATCCACACCGATGTGCTGACTGACAGCAAACATTAGATTCATCCGCGCTGACGAGCTGTGTCGATGCACAATGCATGTAAAGATAATAATTCCGCATATAACTGCAATTGCTGGTTTCAAACAGAGATGGCGACTAAGAAGCAAATCTTACGGACAGCAGCTTTAAGATATTTTGAAATCCCAGAGTTTTTTTTTATCTCCCATAGAAAGCAACGAAATGACCACATTCATGGAAAAGCAGTAAAGACATTGTTAAAATAGACAATGTGAAGACAGTGGTTCAACCTTAATGTTATGAAGCGAAGAGAATACTTTTTGTACTCAAAAACAAAACAAAAATAACGACTTTAGTCCACAATTTTTCCTCTTCCCTGTCAACCTGTTAAGCAGTTGACAGTGAACGCAGTGCTGAGCTTCCATGTTCATGTCCAAACACTTCAGTATTGGCCGACGCTGTTCACGTGAGCACCACGATGTATGCGTGTGATGCTGACACAGGAGCAGGCCAATATAGAGTCTGCATTCTGACATAGAACATGGAAGCTCTGCACTGCGTTAACTGCGTCAACTGACAGGGAAGAGAAAATGATATTTGTGTTCCGAAGATGAACGAAGGTCTTGCGGGTTTGGAACGACATGAGGGTGAGTACTTAATCACAGAAATTTCATTGTTGGGTGAACTAACCCTTTAATGTGGGATAGAAGGAAAAAATAAACATATCTTGTAACGAATGAAGAATTTTAGTTAATCTTTAACATAATCAAGGACATTCTTTTTGGTGCAGTCTTGTGACAAATATTGATTGATTTGTGCAAATTATATTTTGTGTTTGAGTTTTTTAATTTGAATGATAACTTTGTATGTATTTGTAGATTACCTGTAACCGTCTGGCTAATCAAGTGCCACTGATAGTCCAGTACCACTTGCTGGACCAGTACATCTCTCAGCTTCAGAATGCAATGCTTGCCATGATTGGAGGGAACAATCCAGAAATGCTCCTCCGAGAAGATTCCGGTGTTGCGCGTAAAAGGAGAGAACTGAAAGAGCGACTGGAGCGCCTGAAGAGTGCTGGCAAAGTCCTGTCCAAGTTTGTGCATTCTGTATAATTATAGGTAGTACTGTCACCTCACAGCAAGAAGCTTCCTGGTTCGGCTGAGCCAGGGGGCTTTTCTGTGTGGAGTTTGAACATTCTCCCCATGTTGTTGCGTGTTTTTTCCAGGTCCTCTGGTTTCGCCCATATTCTAAAGCCATGCAGGTCAGGTCAATTGAAGACAGTAAATTGCCCATAAGTGCGAGTGTGAATGTGTATATGTCTGTGTGTGTGTTCGTCCTGTAATGGACTGGCCATCCATCTAGTGTTTCCCGGCTTTCGGCCCAAGACACTGAGCATCCCTGTGACCCTAAGTGGTTTGGAGAATGGATGGATGGAAATTAAAATGAAGTTGGTGAAAAATCACCATTATAGTGGAAAGTTACATCATTCAGTTACATAACTGTACTGCTCCTATAACGTTTACTGACTGTTCCTTTATTTTAAAATCTGCATGAATTAATTTAAATAATTGTCATTGTAATTTTCTTATTGCATGTTTCTGGTCTTATTGTGAATGATTAATACTGTTTGTGAATATATATATGACATTTTTTTGATCTTGTAATTTTAACTAAATTCGAATTTTCACATTAATTAATCTGGTGTCACATTAATAAGGTGAATCATTTGTCATAATTTACTGTACTCATGATGCTGTTCTGATGTTTGTAAATTAAAGACACCTTTGATATGACAACTTTCCTTCGATATTTGTGGTGTGTTTGCATTTGAGACATTTATATCTGAGAATGCATTTGTTCTGGAAATATAGTTTTGTGGTATAGACCAACTTTTAAAGGGTTAGTTCACCCAAAAATTAAATTTCTGTCATTAAGTACTCATCCTTGTGTCGAAACAAACCCATAAGACCTTTCATCTTCGAAACACAGATATTTTTGATTAAATCCAATAGTTTTTTTATCCCCCATAGAAAGCAACGTAATTACTGTCATTCAAGGTCCAGAAAGGTATTAAAGACATCATTAAAATAGTCCTTGTGACTACAGTCATTCAACTTTAATGTTATGAAGCAATGACAATAATTTTTGTGTGCAAAACAAAACAAAAATAACGTCTATATTCAATTTCTTCTCTTCCCTGTCAGTCTCCTGCGCAGTTGATGCAGTGCAGCACTTCCGTTAAACCAGTGTAGTCACGTTGACTATTTTAACGATGTCTTTACTAATTTTCTGGACCTTTTCATTTTTGGATGAACTAACCCTTTAACAAATTGAAAAAAACCCCAAAAAACAATTACATTTTTGTCCTATTATGATTATACATGAAAATCCCTGCCGGAAAGGGAGCTGTTTGTATGTACAGAGAAAGAGGAGCTGCTGAGCCATGCCAATATGCACAAAAAACTTCTGTATTCTGTAAAACAGGTTGCAAAATTTTTTTTTTAAATTGTAAAAAAAAAAAAAAAAAACTTAAGATGACACACACGCGCACACACACACACACACACACACACACACACACACACACACACACACAAACAGGTTGTATTACTTCCAGTTCAGGTCCTTTATGTGCTTCATTAAATATAGAGCTGTTTTTCTCAAGATGCCTTCAGAGGAGCTACTAAAGATTAGCACATCAAATGTTCATTGCATATGCAGCTTGATATCTACATTTTTTTTGGTCTTCATTTTTGTACTTTTAAGTCTATCTCTCATAGTCTTTTTTCATCCACTTTAAATTCAACATGGTGTCTAACCAGGCCCGATTAAGAAAATGAAAATTGTCATTACTTACATGTTGGTAACCAGACAGTTGACGGCACCTATTGACTTCCATAGTAGGAAAAAAGTCAGTGGGTGCTGTCAACTGTCTGGTTACCAACCTTCTTTAAAATATTTTCTTTTGTGTTCAACAGAATAAAGAAACTCATTCAGGTTTAAAACAACTTGAAAGTGATTATGTGATGACAGGATTTTAATTTTTGGGTGAACTATCCCTTCAAGGACAAGGGTCCGCATGCTAACTAGGATGCTGTCACTTTAAGACCTGCACGCGCCGATTTTCTCAACTTACTTCAGACATAACCAACTGTGTTTATGTAAACCTTTTGTGTATTTGACAGTATTATAGCGCAATCAGACGGGAAAGATGAAGTCCAGTAGTCAGGTGCTGTTTGACACAAAATAATCGTGATGATGATTTTTGCCATAATCGAGCAGCCTTTCTCTGCATACGCACAGTAATGTGTTCAACCAATTCTTTTGTGAGTCTTTCTGCAAGAAGGGTAGCTTTTCCTTCCTCAAGAAGACACCTGAAGGGAAAGGATGAATTCCAATAATGACAAGAAAGTTGAGGAAACTGAACTGAACGGCAACTGATATTTCACGAGTTCACACCATAAAAAGGTTCACACTTGCAAATAAGTCAGATAAATAAATAGTATGCATATTTGGCGTGCTGTCCGAGGAGAGGGCTCCGAGGTCGGTATTTGGCCCGAACCCAGACTATCTATATATGCATATTCACATATTCATCCTGGAACGGAGTGTATGGGAGGATCGGAGCGACAGAGCTCAATGAGTTCTGTAAGTATTCCAGCCCGGGTTTTTTAACATCACATTTCTCGCTTCTTGGTGAGAGAAACTCAAATCCGAGCGAATACAGCGAAATTGGAGACACTTTTGTCGAAAGAGGTGTGTTTGTTGAATGCACCACCAAACGGAAAATATTCACTCCACGTTGTTAAGTTTTACATTTAATAAAACAGAAATTTAAGTGTTTAGGATCTTCGTATCAGCGCGTGACGCATCTCTCACAGCACTGAATCCAGCGCGTATTCCTGCTTTTTTGTTTTCTCCCTAGTCGCTCAGTAACGTTAATATTGAAAAGTTATAAAGTTATGGCAAGTTTTAAAGAAACTGTTTAAAGCTTATTTTTGTTGATTTTCACGTTGAATTTAGTTTAAGATTATTCAAATTCAAATAGGCCTAGGCTTTATTCAAATGAAGACGACGACACCCTAGCAACGTGCTTTATCCATATTTACTCTATAAACAACTTTTGAATAAAGTATTATTGACCACATACAAACTTTGGCTGAGCTAGCTGTCATTATTAATATTATTATTATAATTTTAGACATGTCTCCACGCGTTTCTTCAAAGGGAGGAAATGCGATTAGTGGTCTGAACCAGCACTATGAAGAGAAGGTGCGCCCATGAATTGACCTGGTGGACTCTCTCAGGACATTAGGTGTTGAAAAGGACCTGAACCTGCCAGCTATTGCTGTCATAGGTGACCAGAGCTCAGGAAAGAGTTCTGTGTTGGAAGCCCTGTCTGGAGTGGCGCTGCCTAGGGGAACAGGTAATACAAACACAATACATTATAAGTCTTCATTTTGTGAGACTGTATCTGTGAATATATTTACTGTATGGAAGTCTATACGAATAAGAAGTTGACCATATGACCGTACATTAAACACAGGTATTGTGACGCGCTGTCCTCTGGTACTGAAACTGAAGAAAATTACAAAGGACAACAACTGGCATGGATTTCTGTCATATAAGGATCAAATAAAGCAACTGAAGGACCCAGCTGAAATCGAGAATGCTGTCTTAAATGGTCTGTATTATTACACATTTAATGTATTAATAAACAGTTTATCGAGAACTTTAATTCCCTGTGAGGTTTCATCTGTAGGATGATTGAGAACATGGTATTGTTTTGTAGCTCAGACAGCATTGGCTGGGAAGGGAGAAGGGATCAGTCATGACATGACCACTCTAGAGATCCATTCCAGTGATGTCCCTGACCTCACACTCATTGATCTGCCAGGCATTGCTAGAGTTGCCATTGGCAACCAGCCAAAAGACATCGAGAAACAAGTAAGACACTATTTGTATATAAATGTTACAGCATTACAATATTTTGCATTTCTCAGACCTTTCAGACCTTTAAGCATAAATGCAGGTGGTTATTACAGTAATAGGAATTTCAAATAATATTACAGGTTGGACTGTGCCATTACATGTGTCACAAACCCAAAAAATTGTTTTATACAGGAATAAAGTCTATCCCTTCAACATTACTATAACTACATTACCTTTTCTGTAGCAGATAAAAGATGTAATTGAAAAGTTCATCAAAAGACAAGAAACCATCAGCTTGGTTGTGGTGCCTGCAAACATTGACATCGCCACCACTGAGGCACTGCAGATGGCATCCAAAGTCGATTCAACGGGACAAAGGACCCTGGGTGGGTATTGTCACATACATTTTTCCTGTTTTCTTGATTGGTGAAACAATAAAATAAAACGCTGATAAGAGTATAGACAAAATTCATATCTGCAGGTATTCTGACTAAACCGGACTTGGTGGACAAAGGCATGGAGGAGACGGTGGTCAGAACAGTCAATAATCAAGTGATACAACTGAAGAAGGGCTACATGATCGTAAAGTGCCGAGGCCAGCAAGACATCAATGAGAAGCTTGATCTGGTCAAAGCGCTGGAAAAAGAAAGACGTTTTTTTGATGAACATGCTCATTTCAGGCAAGTCTGCTCTCTCAGAATTGAAGCTTGAGACATTTTATGTCTGTGGAGGAAGAACAATGATGTGATATATATATGCAGGCAAGATGTTTGTGAAATATAATTAAATATATAATGTTCATAACATTCATGTCATGTTATATTTTAGTAATTGTTTTCTGTAACAGCAACACTGTTTATTTATATACATGTTTCACATAACTCGCTGATAAAAAGTATGCAAAATGCTGTAGTTATGCTGCTTTCCTCAACTTTCTTGTTATTATTGGAATTCATCCTTTCCCTTTAGGTGTCTTCTTGAGGAAGGAAAAGCTACAATACCCCTTCTTGCAGAAAGACTCACAAAAGAATTGGTTGAACACATTACTGTGCGTATGCAGAGAAAGGCTGCTCGATTATGGCAAAAATCATCATCACGATTATTTTGATCAATAATGTAATCATAATTATCATGATTAGGATAGGGCGATATGGATACAATAGTGATATAATGAAATTAGGTTGCTATTATATCAAAATTTTAGGTACATTTTCACAATTTTCTATACCAATTCCAATACCACAGCAGAAACTAGTACTAAGTTTAAAAAAATCATCAAACAATTATTGAAGACAAGTAGACAATAAAAACAGTAATACAATAAAAACAAGCAAAGTACAAACAATAGGACAAATAAAAAAATTTTCTTGTAAGTCTGTGTAGCAGTATAGTATTCAGCTAATAAATCAAAACTAAAATTGTATTAATTACTCAGCCCCTAACAAAGAGTTACATAACATACAGTAGAGACATTGACACAGAACAGAATAAATGTCTTAATGCATAGAAGACTAAAATGGGCATAGAATATCGAATTCTAGATTGTTTTTGGCATTCTAATGTCTCCATTTCCATGTAATTTCTTTACCTTTAGAAAACGCTGCCACAGTTGCAGAAACAACTTGAGATGAAATTAGAGAAGACGACTGAGGATCTTAGAGCACTGGGAGACGGAGTTCCTACTGATGAACACGAGAAAACCAATTTTCTGATAACAGTAAATATCTAATTGTATATGTTGCACCCCATATGTTTTTATGTGGCCTTTTTTTAATCTCATAACCTGATGAGACTTGCACTTTGCAGAAAATTCGCCAGTTCATTAATGCCCTTGAAGGAATAAAGAAGGCAGAAGAAGATCTAAGAAGCTCAGATATGAGGGTCTTCACCAAAGTCAGGAAGGAATTTAATAGATGGAAAACTGTCCTGGATGCCAAAACCATAAAGAGTGCGTTTATAAATATTTTGTTTATATAATAGATTATAACAGCATAAATTTTTAAGGCAGCGGCTGAATAAAAGTGATGAATAGCAATATATTCTATTTACACTAAGTGACAATAGCAGCATTTTCTTAGTGATATGCTATTTATACTAGGTGAAAATAGCGATTTATTCTATTTACACTATCAGTTCTTTGCAATAAGATGCTATCTATGCTTTATATTTGCTGATACTATTTGCACCTCAGTATTTTTTTCTACATTAACAGGATGCAATAATATCATAGTGTAAATGATTATAATTATTAAATGTAGTAAATGGATGCTGCCTTATTGGCAGAATAAAAACCCTCCCCACACACAGTTTATTTCCACTTTGAGAACATTATTTTCATTTTTTTTGAATAAAAATTTGTATTAGCTCGGCAAAATGCCGATTCGAACCCACATCAATCGCGTTAAAAGCCAGGTCTTACGAGCCTTACTCGCTGCTGCTGCGCCACTGAAGACATTGAAATCTGCATGTCATTTTTTAAAATTGAGTGGCCCAACCAGACATTGGTGGGCGGGGCTAGTGTAAATTACTTAGTGCAAATAGACACTCCATTTTTTAATTATCAGTGACAGTAATGTAGCTTTGTGCAGTTTATATTGCTTTAATTTTTTCTCTTTATTTTGCACTTTCTCTAATAAAATAATGAATTATATTTTTCATTTACAGAAGGTTTAAATCTTAAAGAATAGTCAATTTTAAATAAATCAGTAAATGTTTGACCGTGACACAAATGAGAGGGAAGATTGGATTCTTGAATGGAGCTCTGTTCTAGAATCTTCTCATTACAGGAAAGCAATTCACACAGTGAAGTCTTCTAAAGTGTCTTTACACTATCAAGCCACTGTAGCCTTTAAAGGACAGTCAGTGTGTCTTGTTTTCTCTCCACAATAAATGTGAATCAGCAAGCTTGTGATATTGTTTTTTGAGTTCCCTCATAAATGCATTTAAGCCATTTCTGTGCAGCAACAAACATCTGTGTGGGCATGCAATATGCATGCTGTTTTAGTGTAACCCTCTGTGCTACAGGGGTGTGTACTCCATGATTTCCTTCATCTTTTCTCTCTAGCGGAGGAAACCCTCAGAGATGAGGTAGAAGAGTATGTTAGGACTCGTAGAGGAAGGGAGCTTCCTGGATTTGTGAACTACAGAACTTTCGAAAACATTGTCAAGAAACACATTGAGGAGCTGGAGGAACCTGCTTTAAAGCTGCTCAAAGACGTCACAGGTAAATGGCAGATGGTTTGCAGTGTCCTCATTCTGATCTTTGAGAAACAAGCTAAAAACAAATTCAAATGCATAAAATGGTGACAAGTATCAGGTATGCATATATACTATGATGCGTCTTACTGTACCTCCTCTGATTGGCTGCTCTGTTTTCTTGTGTCTTTTATTTACAGACATTGTTCACTCATGTGTGAATCGCATTGTTAGCTCTCATTTCAAGGCCTTCTCTCACCTATTAAGGGCCTCCAAAGATCCAATTGAAGATTTTCTTGATGAGCAGTTTCAGAAAGCTGAGGAGAAAATACATTCTCAGTTTAAGATGGAGAGGATTGTATACTCCCAAGATCATCTCTACAGCAACAAGCTTGACACTGTAAAACAAAGCCTAACAGTTGGGCAAAGGCAGTTCGTCAGTGCAGATGTACGCGAGATGGCACAGCATCTCACTGCCTATTTTATGGTAATCATTTGAAACGTTTATGCATGTGTCCACATACCTAAAACATTCAGGAATCTTTGTTCTTTAATGTCTGTGTGTAATCTTTTTGCCACCATTGCCACTTAGCAATTGGAAAAATTGTTTCCCAAAAACGTATGTTTGGTTTTCTTGTAGTTATCTCTGTCTTCTTTCTTGGGATAGCAGAAAGATTTTAACATCAAAAACACATCACCTTCTCCTGTCACATATGCAAGGAGAGGTTAAATAATTTGCAGCAGAGTCTTGAAATAAATATTGATTTTCTTGCTATGGTTTAGAATGAATTTTAGTGTACTTTTTATGTATTTGTAGATTACCTCTGACTGTCTGGCTAATCAAGTGCCACTGATAGTCCAGTACCACATACTGGACCAGTACATCTCTCAGCTTCAGAATGCAATGCTTGCCATTATTGGATGGAACAATCCAGGAATGCTCCTCCAAGAAGATTCTGATGTTGCACGTTAAAGGAGAGAACTGAAAGAGCGACTGGAGCGTCTGAAGAGTGCTGGCAAAGTTCTGTCCAAGTTTGTGCATTCTGCATGATTAAGTCTTTGTTGGTATTTTTGTTGCACCAATCCCAGATGTTTTGTTCAGAATTGCAATGGGGTGTCATTGTAGTTTGTCATTTAGGACCTGTCTTGTTTTACACTCATAAGAAATATATTTTCTATTGTATGTTATGTGTGCATCCAGTTTCCTAATTGTTAATTTAGTGATCACTAATTCAATATTAACATTACTAGATTCATGTGGTTCCTATTAATGATAACTTTAAACTTTTACTCAAGATGTTATGATGATGTTCTTTAATCAGAAACTGATGACACCTTTAAAGAAACTGCTTTGGCAAAAGATTTAGATTGCACTTTTGGTATTTGTAATATTTTGTCATGTGAAATTTATATCTAAGAATGCACTTTGTAACTTTAAAATAAAAAAATGGTGAAAGGTTATTTATGTCTTTAAAGTTAATTAAAACACACATATATGTATAGGCCTATGTGTGGATGTATATATATGTATGTGTGTGTATATATGATTGTATATGTATATTAATACGTACAGTCCAAAAGTTTGGAATCACTAAGATTTTTAATGTTTTTAAAAGAAGTTTCGTCTGCTCACCAAGGCTACATTTATTTAATTAAAAATACAGTAAAAAAACAATAATATTGTGAAATATTATTACAATTTAAAATAACTGTGTACTATTTAAATATATTTGACAAAGTAATTTATTCCTGTGATGCAAAGCTGAATTTTCAGCATCGTTACTCCAGTCTTCAGTGTCACATGATCCTTCAGAAATCATTCTAATATGCTGATTTGCTGCTCAGTAAACATTTATGATTATTTTCAATGTTGAAAACAGTTGTGTACTTTTTTTTTCAGGATTCCTTGATGAATAGAAAGTACAAAAGAACAGCGTTTATCTGAAATACAAAGCTTCTGTAGCATTATACACTACCGTTCAAAAGTTTGGGGTCAGTAAGAATTTTTATTTTTATTTTTTTGAAAAGAAATTAAAGAAATGAATACTTTTATTCAGCAAGGATGTATTAAATCAATCAAAAGTGGCAGTAAAGACATTTATAATGTTACAAAAGATTAGATTTCAGATAAACACTGTTCTTTTGAACTTTCTATTCATCAAATAATCCTGAAAAAAAATATTGTACACAAATATTTTGTACAATTGTACACATTAAATGTTTCTTGAGCAGCAGATCAGCATATTAGAATGATTTCTGAAGGATCATGTGACACAATACTGGAGTAATGATGCTGAAAATTCAGCTTTGCCATCACAGGAATAAATTACTTTGTGAAATATATTCAAATAGAAAACAGTTATTTTAAATTGTAATAATATTTCAAAATATTACTGTTTTTTACTGTATTTTTAATTAAATAAATGTAGCCTTGGTGAGCAGACGAAACTTCTTTTAAAAACATTAAAAATCTTAGTGGTTCCAAACTTTTGGACTGTACTGTAATGTTAAGCATAAAGCATTTATTTTATATATATAAAGTTTTATAGAATTATATTTAAACTCTGATGTTGCACATTTATAAGACTTAGATCGCCCATGTGGATTAGCACAGTAAACTCTAGGTGGCGGTATGTTTCTATGTTTTTCCATCCGTCAGTAACTCCGAAGAAGGCAGTGGTTCTTCGGTGCATTCCTCCATGTCCTTCTCACTCCGCACCATGTTTGCTCTGCGCTCGCTGTTCCGTACTGCGCACTTCAGATATGCGGCCGCTGCTCAGTTTCATGCATCTTCAAACTGCAGTGGCGCAAAAGTCGCTGTTGTAAGTAGTTATGCAGACCCAAACTCGTGTTGCACGTGACTGTTATTGGCGCTCTGTGTCAAATTACTTACACGCTTTAGTGTCCCGTTTTAGAGTAGCCTTGTGTGTATTGTGTGAAATTAATAGATTTAATGAACATTTTCTGCATTTCAGCGGGGGTTTAACTGTGCACTGAAAGTAGTTCCTTCTCAGTTCTGGTAGAGACGCTTCTTCACGTCACCCTGTGTTAGTCTGGGCAAAGAAATTTACAGTTACTGTCAGACGTTCATTATCTCAAAATAAACCCCGACGGGAGCAGAGGACGAACACTGCAACAATAGCACAGGAATATTAATAACGTTACTGAAGTTCTCATTTAACCTTCACTAGTCGATAAATGAGACGCACGATGGCGCTAGTTGCGTTTGTAATGTAAAGCAAGCGACTCGAATCCCCGGTGACATGAAAGTAGAGCCAGCCGCCAGTGTCACATGACCCATCAGTTTTAAGTAATCCGAAAGCCTTTTGTTTTGTTTACTGCTCTCTAGCTCCTGCCAAAAACTCATGCCGACAAGAGTGTTGTTGTCTGAATGTGGTGTTTATGATAGTTAAAGGATAATATACATGAATATATTTTGTAATTTATTTTATGTATTGTAGCACATAATTGTGCAATTATTGCGACAGTATGGAAATACACTATTATGAGCAGATCTACTACAGTGTGTCCACAAGAGTTCTGAGTTCTAACTTTTATTCATTAGGTGTTGTCTGGATGTGGTGTTTATGATGGTACTGAAATTCATGAGGCATCATCGTGAGTAACTTAATCATTTTTTTATGTCTCTGTACTATTTTTCTTTCTAGAGTTATTAAGTGGGTTCACAAAATCTCTAGCTTGATAAGGGACAGACAACCAACAGGACAATTCTATTGTGGGTCTTTTTGTTGCATGGGTTTTATACTAAGTTTGACTTAAGGACAGGGGTGTCCAAACTCGGTCCTGGAGGGCCACTGTCCTGCAGAGTTTAGCTCCAACTTGACTCAACACACCTGCCTGGAAGTTTCTAGTATGTCTAGTAAGACCTTAATTAGCTGGTTCTGTTGTTTAATTGGGGTTGGAGCTAAACTCTGCAGGACAGTGGCCTTCCGGGAGTAGGATTGGACATTCCTGCTTTAGGATTTCTCTACTACTGTAAAATGTCACAATTAATGTCCTATTTCAGATTTTTTTTTTTCTCTCAGTGAAACCCAAATGTGTCTTGCATCAGAGCTATTGCTTGAACTCTTTTCTTTTGTGTGTAGAATCCTTGTGCATCTAAGTCGGGGAGGTGCAGAGGTTCAGATGTTTGCTCCCGATGTATCTCAGATGCATGTGATAGACCACGGCAAAGGTCAGCCAGCGGAGACTGAGTCAAGGTAAAGTGCCCTCTCGGATTATACTGTCAAAACAGTCCATTATATACCTTAGCAAAACTGTACATTTTTGTGTTTTTGTTACTTTAGGAGTACATGTTGTGGAAAGTCATAAACTTGCTCAACTTTTTATATAGGAATGTCTTGTCAGAATCAGCGCGCATTGCAAGAGGCAACATCACTGACCTGGCAAAACTGAGTGCCAGTAATCATGACGCGGTCATCTTCCCTGGAGGTTTCGGTGCAGCTAAAAACCTGTGAGTGTTGTGACTTATGTGACTTGTGATAAACTGGACTTGTCTTTTAAAGAAAATAAAGATAAAACCAATACTAAACTTTTTGATAAACAGTTTTTTGTATTTAGGTACATTTCTGTTGTAGTCCTTATTTCTCTGTATTATCTTCTGCCTCTTTACCATCATCAGTTCAACATTTGCTGTTGATGGGAAGGACTGTAAGGTGAATAAGGACGTGGAGCGGGTTTTAAAGGACTTCCATAAAGCAGGAAAGCCAATTGGGTAAGTCGTTATAAATTACTATTTATATTCACCTTATTTTACAACACAAAAGTAAGCTATTTTCTCTGAATGTGCAAGACTTCTGATTCATTAGCCACTATACAGTGGCATGAAAAAGTATGTGAACCCCTTGCAGAATCTGTGAAAATTAGAATTATTTTAATAAAATAAGAGGGATGATAAAGAATGTTTGCATTTAGTTCACAAAACAAAACAATAGCTGAATTTATTAAAATAACCCCATTCATAAGTATGTGAACCATTGATTCTCAATACTGTGTGTGGTTACCTGATGATCCATGACTGTTTTTATGTTTTGTGATGGTTGTTCATGAGTCTCTTGTTTGTCCTGAGCAGTTAAACTGAGCTCTGTTCTTCAGAAAAATCCTCCAGCTCCTGCAGATTCATCAGTTTTCAAGCATTTTTGCATATTTGAACCCTTTCCAGCAGTGTAGGATTTTGAGATCTGTGTTTTCATACTGAGGACAACTGAGAAACTCAAACACAACTATTAAAAAAAGTTCAAACATTCACTGATGCTCCAGAAGGAAACACGATGCATTAAGAGGCGAGCCGAGGGGTGAGAACTTTTGAACAGGATGAAGATTTTACAATTTTTCTTATTTTGTTTAAATATCATTGTTTTTCATTTAGTACTGCCCTTCGGAACCAACAGAAGATACCTGCATGTTTCCCGGCAGAAAAATTAAGTACAATTTACCTTGATCTTTGAATTCAAAAGTTTCACCCCTCCACTCTTAATGCATCGTGTTTCCTTCTGGAGCATCAGTGAATGTTTGAACCTTTTTTAATAGTTAAGTTTGAGTCCCTCAATTGTCCTCAGTATGAAAACACAGCCACTACTGGAAAGGGTTCAAATATGCAAAAATGCTTGAAAACTGATGAATCTGCAGGAGCTGGAGGATTTTTCTGAAGAACAGAGCTCAGTTTAACTGCTTTAACTGGACAAACAAGAGACTCATGAACAACCAACACAAAACATAAAAACAGTCATGGATCATCAGGTAACCACACACAGTATTGAGAATCAATGGTTCACATACTTATGAATGGGGTTGGTTTAATAAATTCAGCTATTGTTTTGTCTTGTGAACTAAATGTAAACATCTTTTATGTAAAATATCTTACTCAGGACAGTACTAAACAAAAAATAACATGCATTAATTATCATCCCTCTTATTTTATTAAAATAATTCTCATTTTCACAGATTCTGCAAGGGGTTCACATACTTTTTCATGCCACTGTAGATAAATAACTAGAAGAATAACAAAATGCTGTAAATGGTAAAACTGTTTGCGCTACAAGCCAGTGTGTTTATAATTACAAAAATGCAGAACAACCTAACAAGCTGTTTTGTACAGCTAAAAATAACTGGAAGCGGATGACACCAAAGGCCAGAAACTTTCAATTTACATATAGCTGCCTCCGCTCTTACGTTAATAATAAGGTGGATAGACCACTGATTTTGGGTCTTTTTGTGCTTTTATTTATTAAATTTATTGTTATATAGAAATACCTTGTAATGTAGCTGTTGCAGTCATTCAAAGTAATTTAAGTAAAATTTCTATTTCTGAGGTCTGGACCATATAAAGGCCTAAAGTTTGTTTAAATTGTTTAAATTTTTTGTTTAATACTTATAAGTTAAAAAACAAAACAAAAAAAAACAGAACCAGATTGCACTGCGAGGCTATTAAAGTTTAACAAAATAAGGAATGCATATTAAGTCAGAAACTTCAAGCACTTCAAGTGCTCTAAGTAAGGCCCTGTCCCAAATGGCACAATTTTTGTGCACTTATGGTCTTATAGTGGCCCCTGCATGCACGTATCTGTTCAGTCCACAAGACCGTCTTAGGGTGTCCCATTTTTCATTTTAGTTTTCAGAATAGTGTTCGCGAGCGCCCCCTTTTTAGTCGATATGTGTGCTTGTTGCTCACTTGAGCCCACACTGACACAAGGTGTTACGTCACTAAATTGTGGTCATGGAGGAAGACTGCAAGGGCCTTAGGGTTCCATTTGGGACAGGGACTTATGAAGTGCTCTGAAATAAATATATGAAATTTGTCAATCAAATCAGACTTTATAGGCATTTATAAAGCACTGACTTTTTGTTTTCTGGTCACCAGGTTATGCTGTATATCTCCAGTGCTGGCGGCGAGAGTTCTCCCTGGTGTGGATGTGACGGTGGGTCACGAGGAGGAAGAAGGTGGGAAGTGGCCATATGCCGGTACTACACAAGCCATCACTGCACTGGGAGCCAAACATACTGTTAAAGAAGTCACCATATCCTACCTGTACAGAGTATTCTTCTCTTCTCTTCTCTTCTCTTCTCTTCTCTTCTCTTCTCTTCTCTTCTCTTCTCTTCTCTTCTCTTCTCTTCTCTTCTCTTCTCTTCTCTTCTCTATTTTCAAAATTATGACATACTGTAATTGAGATAAAAAGTAAATGATGTAAAAAGTTTATCATGGCGCCAATGTCACCAATGATTTTTTTATGAAAAGTCATAATCATGACATGCTAAGATAAAGTCATAATTATTAGACTAAAGTAAAACATTTTAATGTCATGATTTCGACTTTTATTATTTAATTTACTTCTCATTAATGTTATGAAAGCTTTGTTTTTCTGAATTAACCTTAACCTTCCATTCTTACGAAGCCCATGTGGACCAGAAGAATAAGGTGGTGACCACACCTGCATTCATGTGTGAAACAAAGTTGCACTTCATTTTTGATGGGATTGGTGCTATGGTGAGAGATGTCCTAAAGCTCAGCGGGAAGTAAAAGTTCAGTATCTTCATGTTCAGTACGTTGTCGCTCATATAGGATCTGTATCAGACTGCATAAATGAAAAAAGTAGGCTATTTCTTGCTGTTATTTATAGTAATTTGCAAGACAAGACTGAAAGACTTGACAGACATTACTAATCAAACATTAATCTACCTGACAGTGTTAAATAGTATTTTGTTGAATATCCAGCAGAGGGCGCTCTCTGTTTTTGAAAAGTAAACGTGAACTAATTGTAGCTCTGTTTTTTTTGTTTTTTGTTTTTTGTTTTTTTTTTTCAGTTTTGAAAACTTTTAAAATTAACTGCCATGTGAAGGAAAGCTCATCAGTTTAAAAAAAAAAAAAATGAAATTGAGATTTCAGAGTATCAATACAGTACACCAATTAAAGCGTGACATGTCATTGTGTTCTTTAAATATATTAGACACAGTGTGTGTTGAAATATGAAGTTTAAAATGGAAAATAAAGTAAATAATTTTCTAAAAAAAATATAAAGTGTCAGTGACTAGTCATTTATTTGTCAGTACTTAAAAGCAGTAATGTCATTTAGTGTAGTACTAACTGAAAATCGAGTTATATTAAATTGAGAATGCCTTTTAAATCACACTTCAATTCTGAATTTGAATTGAGCTGGAAACAGGATGCTCAATTGCAATTTGAATGTACATCACTGTTCACAAGTTTAGGATCTTTTTTTTTTTTTTTTTTAATGTTTTTGAACATTTCTTGTTCATTTATTTTTTATGGATGCGTAATTTAATTCAATAGCAGACAATCTGTATTAATCTTATTTCTCTTTGCCTAAAGTATGATTTAAAAAGTGTAACAGCTTAACCCATTCCCTCCTACCATAAAGAGAATAAACCATATATTATAATAACATTTAATACATTTGTTTCATCTGACGTACAGATGTTCAAATGTTCATGGTTAATTTCTGAAGTCATTGTCTATGGTTAGGAAATCAGATGGTGAAGGGAGAAGTGTGTCCCGGAAACTGAAGAGAGGCAGAAAGGCAGCGGGGAAAAAAGGAAACGTGTGTGTTTAGACTAACAGGATTAGTCACACGACTAGTTACAGACACCGATCATCGTATGGCATCATGGTATGGTCTGCCCACTCAGACTCATTTCCTGAGCACCCACCCGCATCTTATTCAGGTATGACTTTATAGGCAGTGCACACAAACACAAGCCTATTATAACTGTTTATATTTGGTCATAACATATGCTATGACTTAAAAATGTGTGTATATACGCATTGGGTTAAGCTGTCACTTTTAACATTCTCTACTGTTCAAGGGATTGGGGTCTGTAAGATATTTTGTAAAACTTTACTTAAAGCCTTTGTGCATTATAAATGTATTCATAATGCATGTTATGATGCATTATAATATTTGCAGATTCCTTGTTACATCTGAAATTGGTGGTTTGTCATGTTTTAATGCATTATACTTTGTAAAGGTGGAACATAAATATTACAATTTATTATAACTGGTTATATATAATGCATTTTAAGGTTCATTACGAGGCATAATTAATGCATTAAAAATGATTTTATAATGCATTATATATATAAAGTCCGATATTCTAAAATTTTTAATATATTTTCAAAGAGATCCCCTATACTTACCAAGGCTGTATTTATTTATTTTTTTTTTATCAAAAATATATTAAATATATTTTATATATCAAAAATATAGTAAAAAATAGTAATATTATGTAAAATATTACAATTTAAAATAACTTCTCTCTCACTTTCTGTCTATATATCTATATAATATTTTTTTTTTTATTATTATTTTTTTCTGATTTGGAGCTCAAGAAACTTCTTATTATCATTGTTGGATAGTGTCTTAATATTCTTGTGAAAACTGATACTTTCTTACTGCCGCCTCTGCTGTTTTGTGATCTGATAGCGTCAATATCTGGCCTGGTTTCCCTCTTTTCAGTTGTATTCGGGTCAGGTCAGGCAGATGAGTCTCCCCACTGGTTATTTAGACTTCACTATTTCTGACGGAGGCCAGTTCTCAGACCAGGGAATCTAGTTCTTCTGTTCCCAGGCACGGCCCTCTTTGATGGGGATTTCTCCCACCCACCTCTCATCAGCCTACCCACTTCCCACAGCCTTCCAAAGAGGCTGGGCAAACAAGACCCCGCGTTCTGCCAATTTGTTCGTACAAAACGTGGGGATTTGGGGGCCTGCAGACACTCTTACACAGACAAATGGTAAGTATTTGCCTGGCAGTCTGAGATTCCTCACCCCCACCCCTTCTATGCATTAACACACACTCACTTGGTGCTTTCTCTACGCTCTCGGACAACTGGTTTCTTTATGTTGACTGTCAAAAAATGGCTTTGAAGGTTTCATTGACCAGAATATGATTTTTTTTTTTTTTTTTTTTAGGTCTTTCATGTTGGTTTTTACAGATTTTACAGTTTTACCCATTTGTGCCAGTAACAGAATTCAAGCAGATCATGAATTTAAGATGGTTCAAACTGGTCTAAGGCATCAAAAATTACATTCATTTTGTTTTACTTTCATTCTCAACATTTTTTTCATAATTAATTCTACCTTTCCTCCCATTCTCAAGCTGTAGTAGGGTAGTAATCATCTCAAATAATGTTTTTGTACTACATGAAACTAATTAGTTATTTTTAGTTAAGGGAAATTGTTTTACATATGCATGTTCTGTGTGTTTGTGTTGTCATTGTTTTAACACATGAGTTTGAATATTTAACCATAATTCACACATGGTGTGATGTTAAGCATTCAGCTCAAATTTGTAAAGTTTGGGTTGTGGTCACATCCGCATCTTTACTAATTTTTTTGACATTTCAGTCGGACATCATCCGAGTACTCATAGTATACTTGGTCTAGTTGCACTGAGTATAAACACACTACTTGTACTACACAATTATGTGGAATATTACAGAAATAAGTAACTTTCCTCCTGTAGTTGTTTGGGCTCCATCTGTCCTGAGATAAAATGTGGACCGTGTGAGCGTTTCTGACAGCCTGTGGGATGTAAATGGGCTGAGGTCTCAGTGTATTATTGTGAGTGGGCCAGTCTATCAGGGGCCGGACTGAGGCCTGAGGCCCTGCAGTCCTCCTGGCATCCTGATCAGAGGATTAGCAGCATACAGCCGCAGGTCAAGAGCATGCCAGTCACACACACTCTCTTTAACACACACACCCACACTTGTCATTTCGCTTTCTCTCACAAACACCTTCGCTTTCACACACGTACGCCCGGAGAGAGCATTTCTCAACCGCTCACACTTATGCAGAAGAGGCCTGTTTGATAGCAGGCTGCGGATTAGGTTCTGTGTTCTCTTTTATTCTTATTCTGATTGGCTTATGCTCCTTGAGAGGCTTTTTTACTACAGTGAGGTCGTACTAGTCCATACAATGAAAGGGGATTTTTTTCTCATGACATCATATTCCCCCATCCTACCCCATTTGAAAGGTTTTTAAAGTTTTTTTTTTTTTTTTTTTGTCAGTTTAAGACGCAAGAAGGATAATTATTCAGTTTTATGCTACTGAATAAAAAATCACAACACATTTGTTAGAAATAATCATGTTTGATCCATAAAAGAGTTGGTTGTAAAAACGTAGCCTGGTTTTATATGTCTGTTCAGTAATAAATATTTTTGTTCTTTTTTCAGATATTAACCCACAATTCAACCGCTTTTTAAATATGACAGCTGGTCAGTGTCGGGCCGAACCGTTCCAGGTCCAGAATATAGGGGTGGGCTGGTGTTTGACCAGAGAAGCGTGTCCTGTCTGTTAGTGTACCCCTGCACTGACCCCTGTCCATCCCTCAATAGTACAACGCCTTGTTGCCCCCAGCATGAGGTCCCAGCATCCCCTAGTTGTGATAGTGGGGGGCACACAGCAAGGGGCCTTAGAGGGGATGCAGAATTAGCAGCTAAAATGGAGACTCACATTTCCATATGCATGCCACTGACAAGTGTTCTACTGAAAAACCCGGTACCAATACGTGCACAAGGTGGCCCAATCCAACAAGAAGGGGGAGCTGGAGGGGGGTTGGGCTTTAAAGGGGACTGCAATATTGTACTAATTCGTGCAAGAGACTCTCTATCAAAGCGAAAGACATACGGTAATTAACGAGGGGTGAGGGGGGAAAGAGAGGAAAGAAAGAGCAGGAAGAATGAGTTTGGGAGCAAAAGGGACAGGGATGCTGATTTTGACGTGTAAATGCTCTGGTGATTAGCATATGGTGGTTTGTCCAGACCTGGTATTTACCGGCAGAATTGAATGCGTGTGCGGCATGGATGTGACTTTGTCCCCCCCTAAATTTCTACAGCCACTTTTCAGATACAGCCTTCCCCCATTCTGAAGACCCCCTCACCTTTCAGTTTCTTTTCTTACCTCTTTTCCATGGCCATTGCCTTTTTCTGCCCTCTTTCTCAATGGTGTGAATGTATAATATAAAGGTTGTTACCAACGGCTGGGCCGATTCTTCTTTTTTTTCCCCTCCTCCTTCCTCCTTTTTTTTTTTTTTTTTTAAAGATCAGTCGTATCCAGCAATGAATGATGTGATCAGCTGACTGCAATTCTATAATTAATTAAAATAATTTTATAATCTTCTTATTATTATTATAGGTTTTGAAAACAGTTTAATAAAGTGTTAATTATGTTTTCAACATGTCTATTATCTATATTTAAGATATCTATATATCTTTTATATATATATATATTTTTTTTATATTTATTTACTTATTACTAAATTATTTGTTATTACTATTAGTATTATTATTGTTAATGAAATGGTGTTTTACATGATCAGACATGTGTGCCTCTGTCCTCTCGCAGTAAGGTAAAGTATTTTGCACTTTTCTCTGGGGCTGAAAAAGAGCAGAGCAGGTCGCCCAGTGTGGTGCCTCTCATCTTTTGTGTGCTGGTTTCCCCGTGCCAGCTTTCTGCTGTCAAATTAGTGCATGTCAAATGCAGGAGATCACATGCAAATGTACTCTTGGACTTTTAGCTTTTTAGCTTGCTTACTTAGCGAACAGGGAGTACTTTTTGGTCTTTCAAACAGATTCGGTAAGTGTCATCATGTTTGTCTTGCTTTGCTAAGTGTCTCTCTGGGATGTTTTGGAGCAATTATTCACACCTGCTGCAATGGGTAAGTGGGAGCAAGAATCCTTCATCATCTAATGAACCGTTGGCAGACTCTCACCGCTGAATATTTCCCTTTGGCCAGAGGTATATGTATGTATGTGCAATTGTGTATTTTGTGTGGGTATCTGTCAGACGATCAGTGTGAGTGGTCAGCCTGTTACGGGTCAAAGTTCACGGTCATCAATGGTTGAGGTGGACGGCTCTCCATCTGGTGGGGACTCGGCCTCTGAGGGTCAGGGCTAAAAAGTGTCTGCAAGTGTGGAGCTTGTCTTCAGAAGTTTAGTTTGTGTGTGACAGAACAAGTGTGTGAATCACATGTCCATGTGTGAGGTCTAAAGGCCTCTTCAGTTTACAGTGTGTTTAGAGGCAAATTTAGCCCTAGGCTGTACTGAATGCTCCAATCACGCACAACAATACCTGTCAAGCCATTTGACCATTGACAAAAACACTGCACTTCTCTCTCTCTCTGGCAGGTAGATCTTTGGTGCTGCAGCTGCATGTCATGAATTGAATGAAAGCAGGCACTTGAGCAACTGTGTGCAGCCAGGAAAAAGGTGAAAAAGACCATTAATCCTTTCCACGATCATTGCACTAGCATTCCCCAATTGCATCCAGCCTAGTAATAAAATGAATAAGTGATCAAATTAATTTTAGCTCTTAAAAGCTGTATCCTTTGCTCAACACAGCACGTTTGGTTGCACACATTACGTTTAACTTATAAATCTTGTTTGTTTCTTTGGTATCACCTTCATGCTTTGTAAAGATGTTTTTCATTTGTATTCTTTACATTTAAGTTTTAATATTTAGCAAGACCTGGAACAGGTAAATATAATCAAATCTTATCTGGGAAAGCCATTAAGATTTTAATTCCAGTTTGATAATATGCATATTTTTGTCAGATTAATAATGCTAAATATATCCTTTTTTTTTTTTTGGTAATTGTAAAAAATTGGTTAATCATAACATCTCCGTCTCCATTCCGCCCACTTTATCCCTCAATTCTCCCTCTCTCTCACTCTCTGGCTGTCACTACAGCACAATGTAGGAGCATTAGTATGCTAATGAGGTGCAGGGCGACAGGTGGCCCGCTAGACAGCTCAATTAAGCAGCTCGTTAAAGGCCAAGCTAACGAAGCGGCCTGCACTGCAAGCCTTAACAAACAATGTGACTGTGCAGGCTACAAATTGGTGAGTGCTAGTTTGTGTGTTTTGTGCTTGTGTTTGTGTGTGTGAGAGAGAATGTGTGTGCACGTGTGTACGGGCAAGAGACGAAGAGTTGGAGATGGAGGCTGTTTTAGTTTGTGTATGTGTGTGCATGAGTGAATGTGTAAGCAGGGGCAGTGAGTTGAAGGGAGAGACAGATTCAGTCTGTGTGTGTGTAAGGTAAATGTTTAGCATTTAGCAAGGCTTTGTGGTGGACACAACCAATAATGGCTAATAAGAGGGCTTTCGCTGCTCAGGAAATTAAAAGAAAGAAAAAAGATAATCACTTAAATACAAACCTTCCCAATTTTTTAATAATTTCACTTTTCATTATACGTTTTCTTCGGATATACACTGATTTAGATTTAATTAATTTAATTTAATTTTAATGAATTACTACATTATGAAATTATGGCTAATTTAAAATGAAAGCTTTGATCTGGAATTTAAATGAAAAAACTTGTTAAATGCATAGTTGAAAAAACTGTTTAACCCCCTCGCATTCAGGGATCATCAACGGCCCCAGATTGTTGTTGTTCAACATTCACTGTCTGCACTTTAAAATATAACATTCTTACTTGTTCGGGACAAACTGAGCATCATTAGAAAGATTAAAGGCTCCAGCTTCGATATTTGACCACTGTTTAGCTTGCGGTGACATTAATTTCTTAATTTTTGTCAGAAGTGCAAAATAATCAATCTGTAATGTTTATTTTGAACAGAATAATTCCGTTCTTTCATATTCCCTCATGTCTGCTCCGGTTTATTTGTGTTCACATAAATGCACTAGACAAGTTCATTAGAGCTCTTAGTTGAAGCTTGCTCACATTTGGAGAAATATAGATTTATTATCACGTTTGCAAGATATATTGTCACGCAGAATACCATTTCTATTCATTTCCCACATTCGTTATGTTAAGGAAAATCACCAACATTAAATTCTGGCTGATACTTGTAAGCTGCTAATTATTGGCTTATTCTATGTTAATTTGCCTTCAGGGCCGTCACTATCGGGGCGAAAGGTGTTGACTCTATTGATTCTAGGGGCCCCTGGTCTTAGGGGGGCCCCACGATTTTAACTGGAACACAGTTTCAAGGGGGCCCATAGCAACAACCTGCACCAGGGCCCAGGATACACCAGCTACAGCCCTGTTTAGTCAAAAACACTAAAAAAAATCAAACATTTGAAATGCTACACGTGAATGAGGGATCACAGCAATATAATGTACTGTTTTAAAAATGGATATTCATTTTGAGATTCGTTAAAGATTACATTTAACACCGTTATAAAATAATATTAGTATTTTTAAAGATTAACTTTCAGTGAGTGTTAGATGATGGCAAATGTCATTTAAATAAATGTAAAAATAGAGCAAATGGGCATGTACAATTAAATATCCAATATCAACCATTACTGATAAATAAATAGAAATACTTTGATATTGACGGATAACTGATATGGTTCTGATATATTGTGTATCCAAATATCAAATGTACTCTGGCAAAATAAGCATCAGAGATTTTTAGGTTAAGTTTGCAGTAAAGATTTTTGTAATAATCATTTTGAACATTCAGTTTTAATTATGTCTGGGATTTAATGCTTGTTAACAATGCTTTTTATGTTCCTGCATACGATAAACAAATAAACATTTCTTTGTCTGATCACCCAGCAAAATAACCAGGGCTGGGAATATTTGAGCAGTTCTGGGACAATATCAAAAGCTGCCGCAGTTTCTCGTGGAAGAGCATTGTTTATTGAGGCTAGATAAAGTTGTAACACAGACATTTTAATCAGTTTGTAACACTTAGCATTTGAGCCTTATTATCCGGGGTGTGTTCACTGGTGCGTGAAACAGCAACGTTTGGGTTCATAACCCGACCCTCCTGTCTGAGTCTCGCTGGCATAAAGGGATCATGAGCTTTAATGGTTCAGGGATCTGCCCAGCAAACGAGGTTAGGTATGGAGAAAGACAAAAACACAGGGGCTAAACAGAGCCGCCCCATTCGCGAGCAAGCTGCTGCAAAGCTGGCCGACTCATGAATATGTTAATCCGCATTTGCCCGAATAAGTATGTAGAGAGGGAGAGAGGGAAAAAACAACAGCACTCATTAATTAATAAGGACAATGTGCCTTTAATGACAGTGTTGACACTGTTGGCGAACAAGTGATTGGGGCCTGAGAACGAGAGGTCATCAGAATGAGAGGAAGTGAGACGGTGATGGCCGTTGCTGTCAGAAGGAGAGGCTTTCTGTCCTAGGAGGGCATAAAAGGTGATCGAGGATGGACATGCAGAGAATAACGCAGACAGTGCTGTGCCTGAGAGAGAGAGACAAACAAGCCGGTTAGACAAGTAGACAATGCAGAGGTCAGGAAAGTGAACTTTATATAAAAACTGATTTGGAAAGAAAACGGGACACTTCAAGGATATTCGTGGAGGTAGCAGAAACTTTCCATGGCATTTTTTTTCTGTCACTGTGTGAAGTGTCCGTGACTCTAACAGCAGCAGTATTCAGAAATACTAAATTAATGGATTGTTTTCAAACAGGTTTCCCCAGTACTTTCCCTGCCTGCCGTTGGTTGGAAAACAGATGGCTCTTCCACAGTGTTGCTGTGTCAGGCTGATCAGGATGCAGAATAATGTTTCAATAGCACCACAAGGAACAAAGTCAGTATGTATACATACAGTTATAATAGGTTTTTGTATAAGGTTCAAACAAGAATAGACTTTAATTGTATGGAATATATTTTTTTCCTTTCTTTTTTTCCCCTAAATATCCCATTTTATGTTCTACAGAAGAAATCAAGCCGTACAAGTTTTGGAACGACTCGAGGGTGAGTAAATGACAAAATATTTAATTTTTTTGTGAGCTATCACATTAAAGTTTACGCCATTTAAGAACATTAACCTATAAATATACTACTTTTAAATGTCTCAGCATAATAACTTGGATAGGAGTGTTTTAACTTAAAAAATTACACACTTTACAAACTTTTTACTATGTATTTTTATTTATTTATTTTAGGAAGATGGTTAAGTTCTTTACCACAAAGCTGTCTTAATGTTGTCCAAATGCACCATGGGTAATGCTGCCTTCACGTGCTGTCGGCATTATCGTAAAACACAAGTCTGCAAGATGGAAACTGGGCATGAATGGCCTTTCAAGTTATATTTTTGACTGGGAAACAGAGATAATTTTGATAACCTAGTTTCCGAGTTGGGCGGGCCATAAACTTTAAACGTGGTATAAAAGAGAACCATTTCTACAGTGACTTAAGTTTTAATTTTTCCCACAACATCCATAGTGCAGTTACAGTCGTGCAGTTGCTTATATAAATAACCACTTGATGCACATTGTATGTTTTTTTATACAGCAAAAATAGCATTTATTTGACTGAAATTCCATAATCGTCAGAATCGATGTATATGGATATTGACTAAATACAAAGACTAGATATAGAAAGACGGTTCACTTCTGTTAGTTATGACAAACTGCAACACGCAATATGGCAGAATACGTCCCGCCTTCTAAGTAAAAGAGTCAATCGCTGATTGGTAATATCATTGCATCACTACAGCTACCATTTAAAGCTCCGATTCCCATAGAAACCTGAGACAGGCGCTTAGCACATGCGTGCTGGCCCATCTAGCCTGAAAAATGAGCTTTTTTAATGCTATTTGAGCATACGAAACAACATTTATGGGACTGTCCATGTCAAATTTTGTTGCTGATTTGAAATATGTTATTTATTTGTGAGTTCGTCAAGCAGTTTTTGAGATTTCAGGATTCCACCATTCAGATATATACAGGACTTGGTGTTGAATGCCCGAAATAGCTGCCCGGAGGCATTGCAAATATGGCCGCCGATTGAACAGACTGTCCTTGAAAGGACTGTATCTGCTATTCATTTTGGCTTTAATAGGATTTCCCCAAGGAATAAGCAATGAACCTGTCGTCCTACATATTTCCGACTCTTTTCGACAACAAAACGCTTGAATTTATCACATGAAGATAATGCTAGGTTTTATGAATGGATATATCGATCCCACACACCTTTGTCATGTTTGTTTCTCAAATTTGGAAAACAAATCTGACGTAAGAGAGTATAAATATTAGACAAAATGTTGACGCCGCTCTCTAGGGTCAATTCAGCATTTTTGTGCAAACCTATCAGGCCTTACGGTGTTTGATTCACAGCTGACTTGCATGCAAACACAGCATCTCTTTTTCTCAAGTTCGGCAAAGTTGGTGCAACAAATTTTGGTGTTTGAAGTCGAGCCTGAAAGAACGACAATGGCTGTCTTTTCAATTGCTAGCGCAGCGCCACACACATAGAGATCAGAGTAAGTTTATGAAGTAATCTCTCTTTCTCTCGCTCTTCTCTCTCGCTATCACTCGAACCCCTCCCTCTCTCCCTCCCTCTGTGTTATGACATAGTAATCTGTGTCTCTAGCAGCTTGACTGAATAGGCGTATGAATGGCTGTTTTCTGCCTACATGAACCTATTGGAGGTGGATCAACCATATGCCCATGGACATACACACTCAATGACAAAGGCGGATACCAACAGGTCCTCTCTGACACAAAGCGCTGTGGGGCTGAGGTAGGCGGGCGAGACGAGGGGTGCATCTTAACTTGGAACGTCCACACATACACATGCATATATTCTCACACACACCCCACCACATGCCACCCACAAAGCAATATGGAGATGCGACATTGATACAAACCCAGCCTGAGGAGTTTGTGAAGATGATGTTTTGTGTGCTTTTTGAAGGGTCTTGGTTTGTGTGGGTTATGTTATTATGTATGGAAAATGTTTGGAGGAAGAGGGAGGGACAGTAAGAAAGACAAGCACTATTTTGGAGGGGGCCAATCTGTTGCAGCTCTGGATGAAGTCTTGTGATGGAGAGACAGTGTGTTAAGCGACATATGTGACACAGAGGGACAATAGGATTATGGTCCTCTTCTCGTTATCCGTGCCTTTGGACAGTGGGATTATCATCCGGGGAGTGAAGATCTCGGGCCGCTAAGCTTCAGTACGGCCCGGTCCCTCGTCTCTTGTGTGGGGTGGGAAAGCAGGGGCGAAGGGGGTCCCCTGGAGAGCAGGCCGCTATCAGGATTTACATATTCATCAGAGATCAGAGCTATGTTCTCTTTCTCTCACTTTTCTGTCTTCTTTTTCTTTTTCTTTCCGTCCTTCATACACATGGTCAAACATGCTGAGATGTCTTACTTTACCGTGTCTCTGAATTAGACAGGCCCTGTTCCAATGCATATTCAGCACCCCCAAATGCAAAGAGGTTCAAAGTCCACTTATGAAAATGTTTGTAATTATTATAATAATATTAATATAATGAATATATATTATATTGGAACAATTTAAGTGAAAAGTTTCTCCAAAGAGCATCTTGTGAGGCACAAACATTATGACCTTTTGTAAAAAGTTAACATAGTCACATCAGAATGTATTTATTTGATTAGTGACCTAGTGATTAGTGCAGATAGTGCAAATAGTGTAGACTTTTGAACTCGACTGTGTCTGCACAAATAAATGTATCACTCCGACATGGAGTGAAATGATTATCATTTTGTTTTTGGAAAAATTACAGAAGGAATGTAATGGAGAAACTACTGTAATGGAGGGCAAATGAAGTTCAACTGAGGTGAAGGGGTGAGACAACGTCAAAGAAGGGACAACAGGGACAGAGATCACGAGAGATGTGTCTAATGAAGGAATGCACACAGAGAGATGGAAACTAATGGAGACAAAGGATGTACAGAGTGAGCAAGAGAGGGAGAAAGATGACGATGGGGTGGCTTACTGCTGTTGAACTCATCGTCATCTTAATTGATGAGGTCATCTTGGGGACTATCCCAAAACCAGCGTGTCCCCAGGAGGTCATCACCAGGTCATCCAAAAGTCAAAGAGCATCGGAGAGAGATGACGTAGTGTGTAACTTTCCTTCATGTTTTTTTTTTTTTTTTTTTTTAATTCTTTGTTTAAGGCCTTTTTGTCTTTAGACAAATATTAAAGTGGAAAGAGAGAGAGGAAGTGGGATCAGGCCAAGATGCAAGCTGGATTTGAACCTGTGTCCCCAGACATTTCTATGTCCAGAGTCTGACTCATGCATGAACAACTTTGACGCAACTCCAGCTCCTATGCGTTTCAATCAACAAATATTACTAAACTTCTTGGCACATCAAATGTACTTCAAATTCACTTAAATGAGAAAAAAATCTATTGTATTTTTTTTTTTTAACAAGATTTTCACAAACATGATCGATTTGCACAAAGCATCAAGGAAAATTCTTGAATCAACACTCAAGGTTTTAATGATTTCATGCTTTTAGTGCATTTTAATGGCATGACAAATAGTTGTATATTTCGTTAAAAAAATAAGTCAGAGTGAAAATGGTACAAAACAACAAATATAATTATTTTTTTATTAAATTATGAATTTTTAAATATATTATTTTTATATAATATTCAATTAAATATAATTATTTGTATATTAAAATATTATTTATTAATTTCCTGAGTAATTTAAAAGACTAAAATATATTATATTAAAGAATTTTTTTTTCTCATACACACACAACCACGCATGCAAAGGTTTGTTTTGAAATAGGATCCGTGTCTTTGATATGCTGTCAATCAAATGATCTCTACTGGAATTACTAGAGAGTAGGTGTCAAAGTAACCTTTGCAACACGGGCATGCAAACACACACACACACACATATATACCGAAACACAAATAGACTCGCTCAATGACAACACACTCAGTAATTGCTGCCTATTAAGGTCTTCGCTTCTCTCTCACACCTCATTACAGGCCTAAACACACACTGCCCCCTCATTATAGATTGCTTGCTAAACACACACACATATACAATTCCCTCATTCCCACCTGTCAGTTAAACACTCAACCTGGCAAGCGTGACCACTGAGAGTTGGGTGTTAACTCGCTGATGACAGTGTGTGAGGTGTTGGCTCTGTAACCCATTCCAAAACATGGTAGAAAACTGTTATGCGTGCTGACCTTATGCGTCTCTCAGTGTGTTGTGGGAAGTCTAACAAGAGGCTTTTTTGGGTTGGCGTGCTTTACTTGCTGGGTTAGGGTTGACTTTGAGCACCCTGTGAAGAAAAATGACTCCCCTGCAGAAAAACCAATTAGAGTTTGTGTCTATACATGTATACAGGTAGACACTTCAGAGACTGTTCAGTGTGTTTGCATGTTTTAGAGCAACAGGTTCAAATCCGTTGTATGATAAAATGCTGTCAGTGTTTAAAATGTGATAATAGGAAATAAAATGTGTGTGTATATATGGTTTCATCAACTTCCCTCAACTCATAATCATATTTTTATTGTAATAACCAACATCCCTGCATCCCTTGTACCTGTTGTTCTCCGCAGTGGAGTACTGTGCACCCTTTAGCAATGGGGGGTTTTGTTTATCGTAAATTGTTGCAATTCGCTAGAGCTTGATGCTTTTCTCACTCTCTTTCTCAAGGTGAAATGTAATTGAATGTGCCAAGAAGAGCAGATGGGTTGCTGAGAGAAGAGAATAAAGGAAAAGTTTCTGCAAAACAGCCCTGAGAAGTGTATAATTTTGGGCGTACCATGGGTATGTGTCAGATCTATCTGTGTAAAGGGTATTAAAAAGTTTGTCGTATTATCAGACCCGTTTATGCAACTTAGAGTACACTACAGGCACAGTGCCCCTTAGAGTAACCTGGAATAAACTCTGGTGATAATTCATGGCTCATTCCTTTGAAAGACCAGCAGCTTTCCTGTTCCAGATCTGAGGTTTAACCACCACACCATTAATGCCATCATTTTTGTTTGATATTTTAAATCAGTTCTTAGAGATTATTGATGTCCAGCTTCATTAAATCAATGTTGTTTTTAATGTAATTTTGATGGAAATTGGAGGAAAAGAAGGGCAATTTAAGGAAATTAAGAACAAAGCATGGAAGCTTAAAAAAGAAGAATGGAAAGGAAGATTGTTCTAAGGTGATTTGTCCAAATTAAAGTGTAATTTATTTGTATTTATTAGTTTTTATTAAAAAAAAAATACACTAAAGAGAAGGCT
Source organism: Chanodichthys erythropterus (assembly GCF_024489055.1). Lineage (NCBI taxonomy): Eukaryota > Metazoa > Chordata > Actinopteri > Cypriniformes > Xenocyprididae > Chanodichthys > Chanodichthys erythropterus. Next base: position 31,942,356 of record NC_090234.1, on the reverse strand, counting down.
TTTATTTTTACATATAATGATCAGGGGCCGTATTCACAAAACATTTTATCTTACCACTAAGAGTTCTCCTAAATAGCAGTAAAAGTTCTTAGCTAAGAGTTTTCTCTTAAAACCTATTCACAAAGCTGCTGAGACCAACTTTTACTAAGGAATAGAGAGAAGTCTTAAGCTAAGAGTAAGGGTGGGGTTGACCTAGTTGCTATGGAGTAAACACACAGTGATTGGCTGATGGGGGAGGAGTCAGTGATTTAATCACAGAAATATTGTAGAATGAGGTGTCATGTTTCCATATTTTTAATAAAAATGTTGCCATATTCAAATAAATATTTTTAATAAAAATGTTGCCATATTCTAATAAAGGTTTTAAAATGTAGGCTAAGTGTCACTAATTAAAACTAATTAAAGTATATACAATTAATTGTCTGCCTCTTGGGTGTCTGCACCTCAAGAGAATGCAGAATTCAAGCGACAAATTACGTTTTATAAACAAAGTTTGGGAGAAACACATTCAAACGGTCTTTCTAATCAGCTCGAGAGGAGGTATATATAGGTTTGGGCTAAATTCCAAGCTCGGAGCCCTCAATCCCCTTGGACAGCACACCAAATATGCTTATTATTATTATTATTATTTTTTTTTTACTCTATTCAATCATTTGTAAATGTGAACTCATGAAAACCACTGCCACAGGTAATCAGACAATATTTATTTATTTGTTAAAGATTTATTTTTGGCATCTCAGAATCTATATTCAAATCTATAAATCAAAATGTATTGCATTTATGAAGAAAAAGTTGAGCAACTAAGGCTCTATCGCTATTGCCTCGATGTTCAGTGTCTTTGGGTGGATTAGGACTGTTTGTGATTTGGTCTTAGTGACTAAGGAGTCCTCTTGACTACTCCTAACACTTCACAGATTTAGGAGCTAGTTTTAGCGCTAAAATGCTTTGTGAAATACTCTGAGAGCAAAAATTCAGGAGTCCTAAAATTAGGACTGACACACCCATTATTTTTAAGAGTTTCTCCTAAATCTGCAATTTAGGAGCTACTTTTAGCCTTAAGATGTTTTGTGAATACGGCCCCAGATTTTCAATGTTCTGACTCATTTCAGAACCACTGAGACTTTATCACTGACATCCAAAATGCTAAAAAACAAAATGTATCTGCAGGTTGTAAAAGACTGTGTTGCCAGTTGACTGCACTAAGAAACAAGCTAGTAATTTCAAGTAAATAAGGCAGTCAACGCTTGTAAATAAGCAACAGCTTGTGTGTTGGGCATACTGTACCTATGAATGTACGTCCTAATGTGTTGTTTGCCTGTGACCCTGCTTGCGACAGTTTGCAGATCCTCTTCAAAGTACTTCAGATGACAAGGGACCCCTCTTAAAAACACAAGCCTGAACTCTTCAGTTTAAGAGCCCTGCTGGTATGTGTGTGTGTGTCTGTGCTTCTGACTCAGGAAACTGACAGTTGCCCATAAATTATTTGCCTTTATTTTAAAAACACTGCTCATTTACATCAATTTGTAGAGGGCGGGGAAAGTAGTGTAACTTTAGGTATGTATATGCGAATGTGGGGGGGGGGGGTCATCTTAGGTGGTCAGCGTAGCCATTCTTTTGCCCAAATATCCTGTCGTATTCCTTCTACCCCTGCATACTTGCCATTTCCATACACCCACAGTACACAGAGCTCAGATGCCTCCCCGCTAATTAGCAACAAGTCAGAGCCGCCCACTTCTGCAGGGCAGTAAATATTCCCACACGCTCTCACACTCGCACAGACGTCCCTAACTCGGATACAAGACCCTCGTTCCCTCTCCATTCTTTCCCCTCTTTTCTGATTTTTATCACCTCCCCTTGTTTTGTTCCCACTTCTGCAGCCATCAATCATCCCATTGACCTATCTTGTTAGGGGAAACTCACAGACACACCCCCTCGCCTCTTCCAGGCCTCAATCTCATCCCACGCTTTCTTACTTTCTTTCTTTCTATATACGTATGCATCGGAGCCCCAATGTCCACCTCTGACTTATACCTTCACAGTCCATCCCGCTCTCCTGTTCGGTTAGTGGTCAGGACGGGGTTGTGGCCGTGGGCCGGACAGGGTCGTGGGGAGGTGTTAGGGGGGATTAGATTTAGGGAACACTCTGGGTGGTACGGTAGCCCCTGCAACGAGCACAATGCCTCCTGTGTCCCCGTGTGACACACACCCTTGTTTTACAACAGGGGAGGAGACACCTTCAATGCCCCAATGATGTGAACCACCCTGAGCCTATTCACGGTGACAAACAGCCACTGCTGGCCCCTGCGACAAACACATGCACAGACAGACCATGAGTATCTCAAGCATTTTTGCTTCATAGTATGTGCATTTGCTAAACCGTTTTAGCAAAAAACACTACTAATAAATTCACAATGGGAGATGCATTGAGACTACCTAGAAGACATTACGTATGTGCACTCAGATCCGAGACGGGGGGAATAAAAGGCTTTCCTCTACCTTCCTCGCTTTCTCCCTCTCCTTTCTCTCTGAAAGAACCTTCTTGGCTGGCTTTCAGTGGAGTTGAATTGGTATGGCTTTAATTGAATCAACTAGCTCTTTTCTTGTGCCGCACTTATGAGGCCAGAGCAGCCAAATGGCTTGATGACAACGTAATGGCAAAAGAATTGAATGAGCGACGCTGCCAGAGGGGAGAGAGAACCCAATGGCATTCCTTCGTATCTGCAGCGATACACATAGTCGCACACAGACACATCAAAACACTATTATGATCACTGAACTCAGCCAAAGGAAGAATTATTATGGGTAACTCTTTAGTATGGGGAACAATTCTCACTTTTAACTATTTGCTTATTAGCTTGCATATTGGCTGTTTATTAGTGCTTATAAAGTACATATTAATGCCTTATTCTGCATGACCATATTCTACATCCCCAAATCCTACTCAATACACAGCAAAATCTCCAGAGTTAAATCAACTCTGCTCAGAGTACATATGGTCCATCTCTAAATAGTGTTAAAATAACTCTAAACCAGAGTTAAAGTTAATGAGATAATTAAGTGATTAAGTGACGATTGAGCATTAGTGATGAACACCTGCTGTTAACAAGCAGAATTGCTGAAGAGAAACACAAGAACTACAACTGACTTCAGTCACAGCCTTATTAATTGCTTAATTATCTCATTAACTTTAACTCTGCTTCAGTGTTACTTTAACACTATTTAGAGAGGGACCATATGTACTCTGAGCAGAGTTGATTTAACTCTGGGGATTTTACTGTGTACCTAAACTTAAACTACAACTACCTTACTAACTATTAATAAGCAGTGAATTAAGAGTTTATTGAGGCAAAAGTCATAGTTAATAGTGAATATGTGTTCCCCATACCAAAGAGTTACCGAATTATGTTTTAGCGGAATCTGGGGATGTTACTGAACTTGTGGATTCTATTGTTGTAATGACAAACATTAAAGGATATTCTTTTCAAATGAGCGTACTATCGAAGCAGTTACAAAACGTCTCCATAATCAGATGGATTCTATTCTATTTTTATATTTACAGTATTTAACCTGTTTTCATTTTAATTTCACAATGCATTCAATAAATCAGTATGGAGCTATTTCTACCTTATCTAAGCCATAGATTTAATTTTGTTGGCATAAACTACAGGTATTAAAACTTTTCCCAAACAAGTGTTTGCTAACCCCTGAGGGTCCATGAGGGAACTGCAAGGTTTGTGAGTTAATGAAAAGCTTTAATTAATTGAATTATGAAAGTGTACAATTTAAGTAATTTAAAAATAGAAAAAAGTTATAATAAAAAACTTGAAAATCACTTTAAAAAAAAAAAGTGTATTATTGAAATAAATATTATCCCAGGTGGTACTTCCAAGAAATTGTTATGGTTCGTTAGGTTAGGGCTTTTTTTTTTTTTTTTTTTTCCTCAGGGTGTGTTTCCTGGGAACTGAACCTATGAATGTGCTGTTGCAGGAACAAATTTATATTACATTTCAGGTCATCTTAAACAGGTCATAACCAGACCAGGAAAAGCTTAGATATTAAAAGAAATGGAGATTTTCATGCAGAGATTGTGATGGGAAATTAAAGGTTATACACAAAGTCCTACACAAATTTTCTTTTACCAGTCTTTTTAACCAAAGAGACCCATTACAGACTATCATAACAGCTGTTCTTTTTCTTTCTTTCTTTCTTTCTTTCTTTCTTTCTTTCTTTCTTTCTTTCTTTCTTTCTTTCTTTCTTTCTTTCTTTCTTTCTTTCTTTCTTTCTTTCATATGGAATACATATGAAACATGTTGAGAACATCAGTGTTTGCGAAACACTGTAAATTTCTCTCTTTCTCTCTTTGTTTCTTTCAGCTTCCAGCAGAATATCCACAGGAAGTGCCACACATTCTTTGAAGATGTTCAGGTTTTTGGTGAACAATCAGTGTGAGGCTGACATAAATGATCTCGACCCCTGGCTGCTGTGAAAGTTCGGGATGGAGAGATGCATACCTCCTAAAGAATCCGGGCAGAGACAATAGAACAGCGCACAGGCACTTGGGGAACAGAAGGGTGACACAGAGGGCAGCTCTCACCACAACAACTCTCCTCCTTTGAAAACAAAACCCCAACCTGTTACTGCTTCAGCCTGCCTGTGGGAGGGGATGCTCGTAATAAAGCTGCTAGCCCCCTCGTTAGACATCATGAGGGTAAGTGCATGTGCATGTGTTTGAGTGAAGGACCAGGAACCAATAGTACAGGAATGCTCTCTTTCAAGTGCCTTTTGGGAACGTGAGCTCTGTGTCTGTTTTTTTTTTTCATATGCATGTCTTTTTGGTCCCTTCCAATTTTTATCTTTTAGTTTCTTATGAGACTGAATGAGTTCAGGCGAGTTGCTACACTTATCCTGTTAAAAAAAAGTCATGCCAGAAACTACAGATATAACCAGTAGAATACAAAGCCACATGTTGAATCAGAGTTCATCGTAATTTACCTGTTCAAAACAACATGGCAAATACTTGCATATAAATGGTGCACAGGTTTATACCAAGAAAAAAGGGACAAAATGCAGCAGGGTAACACACATAACACTAAAATAATGCAATAAACTAAATAACAGAAAATGTAAAACAAAATGACACATCATTTGGACTTCTGGGAATGTCCTTTTACTGATTTTCACCGCAAGTTTTACATAATTTTTACAGTAAAATTGCACATTTTTACACATATATGGTAAGGTAACCCACAGTTAACCAATTAACAAGCTTTTACTGTAGCATTTTTACAATATTTTTTAAAATAGTTTTTTTTTTTACATTGTAGACATTTTTTTGCACTCAAAAAATGAATTATTGGATTTACATAAAAAAGCAGTGTCAAGTGGTTCCACACAACTATGAGTAATTTGTACAAAGAACAATTTAGTTGTGTGAACAAAAGAAAAATCAAGTAAAGCTGACAAAATTTCTTTGAGTAAATACAAATCTTTTGAATTAGTCCCTGTTACATAATATTTATTTGTGCAGTTTACTTAATAATGTTGTTAAATTTATAAAAGTGCATTAAATAAGGTGAACACATTTATCGATTTACCTTATTAAATGAACTATTTGCTCTACAAAATGCACAAAAAAAGAGAAAACTCATTGAACAAACTCAATTTAATTGAAAAGAAGAATTTCTAAACATGCGGCTCACAGCCTAAACACAGGCGATACTCTTCTGCATAATGGTAACCACAAAGTTCAAAAACATTATAAAAACTCCCTTTAAAATGTCCAACATAACATTAAACACTAACATAAACTAACAACATCTTTCCCTTTCCTGAAAAACTTAAAATAACACTTTAATCCCTAAATTTACTCTCCTAATGCAGTCCCTTACAAAGCATGCTGGGAGCTACGGATCCACTGCCCAGTTAGTTATGTCAACAATTTGTGTTTCACTAAGTTGATTGAGCAAACACTTAGTAAGTAAAGCTCATTTTTAGTAGAAACAACTCAGTTAAATTAAATTCATGTAGTTACATGAGTTTTGAGGTAATGTGAACAAGGATGGTTTGAGTGAAACAACAGTGAAAGTTCATTTTTTGAGTATCATTGGAGCACAAAATAATATATTTTTTGAAGGAACAGTTTTTGTTCATACAAAACAACACTGGACCACATCCATTTTCATTTTATGGACATTAAATAATAATAATAATAATAATAAAAAGAGTATTTAAAATAAAAACATTATGAAAGTTTATTATTATAAAACATTATAAAATATTATTATTATTTTTTTTTGGTGAACTGTTCCATTAGGTGTAGACAATAAAGTTTTTCTTGATTCATATCCATACTGACATTTATCGGGTCCATCTCAGCGTCCTCCCTCTTTCACACAAGAACACATACACAGTCACACACCCCTCCTTTTTATCGTTCCCTCTTGCAGGATCAGGGGAGCAGGTTGTGGTAACATTTGTAGCATTTGGCTGCAGCAAATCCCACAGATTTTTCCTGAAAAGAAGCAGCCACCTTAAAAGGGAGGGGGGGGCTCTTCTCCAGTGAAGCCCTTGGTCTTTCTCCTGCTCTCAGCCTGCGCACAGCGGTCTGCATGCCCCTCACCACCGCTTGCAAATCCCCCTTTATCCGCTGGCAGCCAGATGGGGTGGCAGGAATAATAGGCAGAGCCTGATGAGCACCATTCAATTTGTCCAGCCGTGTAAAGGAGCTTGTAAGCCGTTCCATTTGAGCAGGGTGTAATAGTAGCCAGGGGAGCAGAGGCTATGTTAAGACTTAATTACCTACTAATGGCTGTTGTAGGGACAAAAGACTTGTGTAGACCCCAACAACTTACACTCCTGTAATAGAGGAGAAAGGCAGGGAGAGGAAGAGGTGGGGGGAACTGTTTATTGAGATGTTGCGGCCAGAAATTTGTGATGTCCATATGTTAAAAATGTCATCAACACTGATATTCACTACATATATGAGGTGTCTGGTTGGAAAGAAAGAAAGGAAAGAAGATGCATGTACTTTGATTTTCTTTAGAAAGCCATTTGGGCTCAGAAACCTGAGAGAAAAGGTTTTCTTTTTTCATTCTTTTTTCTTTTCTTATTCTCTTTCTTTTTCAGTTGGAGGGAAGATTAGCAGGATTAAGACTGGCTCACATATGCTGCTCTTCACTATTGGCATTCAACACAACATAAGCCCAACTGCCACCCAGACGGGGAGAGAAAGAGAGATGTAGAGGGTGAGAGTGAAAGTTTTCTTCTGATATTAAAGCACTGCTACACTGAATCAAAACTGTTTGGAATAACTGCGGAAGAGAAAAGGCTGTTTAGTGAGAAAGGGAGAGAGAAAAGAAACTGTTGGATGGTGAGAGGAAGGAATCGGGATGGATGAGGGTGCAGAAGCGTTTATGATGGTAAATAGCTTGAGGTGCAGGATATACAGTGTGGTCCAAAAGCCTTAGACCTATTAGATTTTTTATTTTTTTTTTAAATTAAGTTATGATGGGGAAAGAAAATTTTAAATATTGAGCACTATTTCACTAATCAAATTTAAGCAAATTTGTGACATTGATCATGTGAGCATCTTAACATGATCAGCAGGAGTTCATGCAGTTCGACTGCAAAAGTAAATACTATGAAATTTATGTTACTTTTTCAATTCAACTTTTCACTTTTTATGCTGATAACATAATTTGATGTTTTTTTTTTTAAATGAACCCTTTTCACAGACTGTGATGCACAGTTATTCAATATTAATATTGAAATTCTATCAATATTATAATTTTTATATTATATTTTTATATTTCATTTATAACACTTTTCAACGGCAGAGAGAGTGAGAGCAAATTTGACTCCTGATCACTGTAATCAATTAATCAAATTTTTTTTTTTTTTTTTTTTTTTGCCTCTTTTGGAAACTCATATATTTTTTTTCATTTGCTATTGGGAGCAAAATGGGGTTGTTGTAGTTTCCATTCACTGCTATGGAAGTTTACACAACTATGACAACTTCCAACCCCGGAAATCTGAAATAGATCCATTGAAAAATTATGCAAAACAGAAACATTTTCACTAGTGGTTTTAAGCTTTGGACCCCCATTGTAATTTATTTCACAAAATAAACACAGGATTTTAAAAAAAGATTTTAAAGAACCTCTGTTTAACCAGCAATGCTGTCTCACGACCAATTCAGTATTTTATGAGGTGGTGAATTCGTACGATTTGTCTAAACTCCGGTGACGGGTAGGTTTAGAGGTGGGGTTAGGGGTAGGTCATTTGTACGAATTCATACGAATTTGGCAACATGTAAAATATGTACGAATTAGCAAAAAAAACATAGCCTACGAATTTGTATGAGTGAGGTCGTATTAATTCGTACGAATTAACCACCTCATAAAATACGTACAAATTGCTGTGAGATCGGGTTGTTTGAACAGAACAGCAGAAAATATTGAAGATGTTAAAAAAAAAAAAAAAAAAGTGTCGTCACATAACAGTAAAGTGCTACCGTGCTTATGTTGAGTTTTGGGATTTTCAAAAAAAAAAAAGCTGAAAGTGAACTCCAGCTGGATTCATTAACTTAAGTATGACTGCAGTTACAGCACTAGCTAATTTAGCTCTTGGGGTTAACAGTTTTTACACATATACACACCTCTGCCCACCTCATTATTGGAATGCACACACAAACACATCATTATCTCATAAAGGTAATGAGAAAAGAAGAGTCTGGCTTTGCCAACAGGCGGAAATTAGCACTCAGTCTCCCTCCACACTCAACCACCAGGCTAACATTCATTCACCCTGAGGTGGCAAAAGCTCTCTAACGTTTCTCTCTCTCTCCCTCTTTCTCTGAGGCAGGCCCTTGTTAAACAAATAGCTTTTAATTAAATGACTGAACCACATAAAATGAAGCCAGTTCTGTATTTCCGTAATTTCAGTTGATTTAATTCTCTGCACCTGAACTGTGAAGTTTGAATAAGCTGTAAAATGCACTCTGGAAACTGGCATTAGTGCAAATATGTCAAAACTCTGGAAAATGGTTAATTGAAATGTTTTGCAATATAAAACCGAAAAAGACATGCAAAAAATTAATAAAGTATCACTTTGCATCAGTGTCCATTTTATGCATATTACATTAAATAATTACAATTGACAAACTGCTCCACTGAAACTTACAATTAAGAACATTGCTCATTAGGCTTTCACATAATACTTATGTAATGACTGTAATGTGGCCAGTGTTTATGCCTCAAGTCTTGTTTAAGCAGGTCTGCAACAATGAGTGTACATCTTTGTCATTGGCTCAATGTAATCTAAATCAAGAGGTAATGACGTCAGTCATGCATGCTCTTAATTAGCCTTAATTGGCAACATTCTCGGCGGACTACAGTTACCAAAGTTGGGATGAATCGAGGGCAGACCAACCCCTGTCTTTCTCTCTCTGTAATTGCTCCCAAGACAGTTGTCAGTCAGTGTGTGTTGTGTGGGTGCGTGTGAATTTGTGTGCATTGCATTCTTCCCCGGGTGACATTTCAGATAATTATATGCGCGAGGAATAAACTGCAGCTCTGACAATAGGGCTCTTTCTGTCCCCCGTTTCTAATCCAGACAGTCGCGGCATATATTACCATTTTAGTACACTTAACAAGTGAGATTACCGGAATTCATAATGAAGGAACTGAACTACAACTTCTCTCCTACACCACCGGTTTAAACCAACTCATTTGCATAAGCGTATTTAACGAGAGTAAACAAGCAAACAGACAGACGGGACTGTCCGCACGGGGAAAACAACCAAACAACAAGAGCTCATAGATGCTTCAGTGAAAATATGTTAAAGACCTTGATCTGATGATGTCTCTCCTAAACTCACTGATGCGTCTGTTAAATCTACACCTGTGGAGTCAGATAGAAGATCTATCTATCCATTAATATAGCGTCAAATAAATAAATAAATATATATATATATATATATATATATATATATATATATATATATATATATATATATATATATATAGGCTATGCTCAATTCATTTCCAAAGTATATGAGAAACGTGAATTTCTTATAAATATGTGCACTAGCTGTAGCAGCTACATGTTTATGTGCTCCTTTTCTACCCCAAACAAAAACTTTTGTTTGTCCATATTGGCCTAATTGAAATGTTTCAGATCATAACCGTTATAAACATTTTGCACGCCTCGTTTCCTAACGTTTTAAATGCGTTTAACGGCTGAAATCAGTCAGCTGTCAGGCGCCCGCATGGGGTCACCGGGTTAAAACAATACGAGCGCATTCAAACCGCAAAAACAGTGTCTGCAACTGACCGCGCTCAATCCTACGGGAAAACTTTGCATCGGCATCCATCATATATCCGTATACTTACCATAGACCTCACTATACAAAAAATAAATAAATAAATAAATCTTGATTGCAAATAGCCTATATACCCTAATTAGTGACAAAATTGGTTTGTTGAGTGTTTTTTTATTTTATTGCATTTTAATTTTCGAACAAGCATGTGCAGTGCACTTAGGGCAGTTAATTACAAAATTGTCAAAGAAAGTTCTCTTAAGTTTTTCATCTACTCTTGGACGCATGCACCACCTGACTTAATAGCTTAAGTACAGATTGCACAGTTTGTTCAACCGACTCACTGTAATATAAACCCAACGATGTTCTGTGAGGATGCACCATATGCGAAGTGTGTCTAATGCAGTTAATGAAGCCTTTTTTTTTTTTTTTTTTTTTTTTTTTAATGACATCAGATTTTCGGACCCCCACCCACTGGAGCTCATTGGTTCTTGACGGGCTGTCGGAAAAGCGTTGACATTGTCCCGGTGACTTGCCCCCGGGTGATGGGGAGGAGGGACCTACTATAAAATACCCCTCGTCACTCTCGGGCGTGCCAAACACAAACAGTGCACGAGTGAACTGGAATAACTAGTGAGTTCTGCAAAGCTGCACATTAACAGGCGCGTGCACCTGCTACCGGTAAGTTTGAAACATATAGAAAATAAATGCAATGATTTGATTAATCCGTATAAATCAATGTAAGCTACAAATAGTAAACGACAAGCATGATTTAAATAAGATTAAATTATTTTCTCCTTCTAATTATTCAGTTGAGAATTGTTATAGGCTACTATTATATGACTTAGCCATTAGACCTTCTAACAGTTTTCATAACTATATTTTTATAGTTTGCTTTTCCGATACTAAACTGGCGAACTGTGTTACAAACTACAACAGCTTTACTTTTTGGAAACTATTTGGAGAGTTTATATGAATTTCTAGAGCATAGGCTACTCTTAATTTGCTGTAGCCTATTGTATTTAATTAAACCATGTTAATTAGTTTTTAGTTTTTTTTTACTTTGACTTTTAGTTTTTAATTTCTTATTACATTGTAAAAAACATTATTTTAGTTAGTTTTTAATCATTACCTTCTTTTAAAGGAATATTGACATCTGCGAGAAGCTGAGAGCGCACTGAACATCATGGACTCCGACACGAGCCGAGTGTCCAGTAGACCTTCCTCTCCTGAAGGCGATGATCTTTTCCTGTCCGCAGTCAAGAAGTCCGTGGGTTTCTCCGGCGCCGTCTCCTCCACACAGAGCGATTCTCCTCCGGAGTTAAGAGGCGCAGATCTGCGTGGCGTCTCCAGCGCCGATGAGGACGCAGTGGCTCTGAAGTTGCTCTCCAAAAAGGACCGTAAACTTCTATCCGAGACCGAACTGCAGAGTATGCGCCTCAAGATCAACAGCCGCGAGAGGAAGCGCATGCACGACCTCAACATCGCCATGGACGGGCTCCGGGAGGTCATGCCCTACGCCCACGGGCCATCCGTGCGCAAGCTCTCCAAAATAGCCACCCTGCTGCTCGCGCGCAACTATATCCTTATGCTGAGCAACTCGCTGGAGGAGATGAAACGGCTCGTGAGCGAGATCTACGGCGGAGGGAGCGGGGCCCACCACGCCGGTTTCCACCCGTCCGGTTGTGGCACCCTTACGCACGCGGCGGCCGCTCCGTTACCGGGTCACCCTGCTACTGTCTCGCATTCCTCTCACCCGGTACATCATCCTCTGCTACCACCGGCAGTCTCCACTGCCGCATCTCTCTCCGGCCCGGGTCTGTCAGCCGTCAGGCCGCATCACGGACTCCTCAAGGCACCATCGGCCTCAGGGCCACTCGGCGCTGGTTTCCAGCACTGGGGTGCTGGGATCCCGTGTCCGTGTAGCATGTGCCAGGTGCCTCCGCCTCATGTGTCTGGTATGAGCACCGTCAGCATGCCACGACTGACCAGTGACTCAAAATAAAGTACTGAACTTTGATAAAAGAACTCTGAGAAGGAACCATAGACTTATATATATATATTATAAAAACTGTATTATCTCGTGTTTATCAGTTTATGACTGAACAATTTGGAAAGCACAAATAGATCTGAAGCGAAGAAGAATGGATCAAAGCCACTAACATAGAGTTTTCTAACACTTTAGAGATATTAGGGTTTACTATCCATGTGCATTTCTGTGTATGAAGTTTGTGAAAATAGCATACCTTACTCTTTTTAGCCTTCAATCCTGAGACTGCGACGAAAGATAAGAATAAAATAAATCCGGCCAATTTATGCTTCAGTTAAAGAGGGCTAAATAGTTTAATGGGCTATTAAACGAAATTATACATTAAAAAGTCCTGTGGTTTTGAAAAACATAATAGGACTGTATAGCTACTGTGTAAATATGTAGATAGCGATTGTACAGTTTGAGAGATTTTATATTACCTCCAGTTTATAGGATATTTGGGGTCAGAATTCATTTGCCAAGCGCTGTCTGTAACAGGAAAGATGCACCTCTCTCTTTCTCTCTCTCTCTCTACTTCTCCCTCACTCTTCCTTTAGTTTTCTGGCTTTCCATCTTGGTTTTTTTTATTTTATTTCTTCTTTCTGCACAAGCTTACCCGTCATTGCCGATGCGAAGAATGATCAACTTTTATTTTTTATAATAAAGTGCAAAATGATATTTATTTACTTATTTTGATGGTATTTTCAAATTAATGTGCGGTGAATGTTTGAGTCATAACTGTAAAATAAATGTTTTAAAATGATGCATGTGTGACGTGTGTTTGTGCTTAATCAATTAAACCAATTCTTGAAAGGAAACATGAAGGAAACACAAAACGAAACAAAAAGAAAAAAATGTGATGTGAGAAAATAAATAATATGCTGTGAAAAACTGATGACATTCTAACAGAATTAGACTTTATCTATCTATCTATCTATCTATCTATCTATCTATCTATCTATCTATCTATCTATCTATCTATCTATCTATCTATCTATCTATCTATCTAAAACCTTAAAACGTAAAAAAAAAAAAAAAAAGAAAGAAAGAAAGAAAATGAAAATTATGCGCAGTCAAGTTAAAAGCTTAATTTTCTTTTACATTTTTTAATAATTGGTTGCCTATTTTCGGAAACAAAAAATCACTTATTCGCTCTGGATGAGAACAAACAGAGAGTGCTCAGACCGACACCATTTATATATTGTAGACTGGAACAAAGATGGTCTAAAAAGAGCGAGAATGTTTCATAACTTGACCCGAGTTTATTGACAGACCGTATTTCACAGTCTCTGTGTGGCAGATTTTACTTTAAATAGCATAATTTACAGTTTAATTGTTTATTTTTGATTTGATATAGTTTATATTTGTATATAGTAATATATTAGTGACTAATGCTTGATAGCCTAAATTCTATAAATAATTTTTAGCTATTATTAAGCCCACCTGTCTGATTTACGCATTATCCTATCAGAAAGTATAGGCCAATTAAATGAATATTATTATTATTATTATAATACAAATAACAGTAATAAAAAACAAAAAACAAAACAAAAAAAACAGAGAGAATATGAATTCAATGTATTGTTCATTCGTATTAACGAAATTAAACGAATATTTGCTCAACTTTTGCACACTTAGGCCTTCGCCACTGTTTGAGTTAATACAAAAACCCGGTAACACTGATAAAAAAAAAAATAATAATAATAAAAAAAAATTAGACAGACTGGGACAAAACATAAAACCAGCCTACAGTCAGTTAAAAAAAAAAACCAAGTTGATTGTGATAAGAAAGAATGTGTCACAATGACTTTTCCGTAATTTGGCACGTGTGTGACATCGAGCTGTGGAACTCGCCTTCATTTCCTCACTTCTCATGAACACCCTTACCTGTCAAAGCCAATGATTCTGCTGCTTTGGGCAGCTTTCCAAATGAGACCTTGTAGATTTGCTTATTAACTTTTATGAAGCGCTTCATTCTGGAAAAAAATAAGATTACCTTCATGTTTTTAAGCCTCAAGGAGGGGATCATTTATTTAGAATGCAAAAAACGCATGTGCAGTCTTGCACTACACAAAATATGCAGAAAACGAAGGAGCTGCGAGATGGAGGGAATAAATAAAGGAGTATTAGGTGGAATACATAACTAAACGCCAGCAGCTGGATGGCAGATTGCTCTTTCTGTTGCAATGTTTTCCAAGGGATTTTTGAGCTGGAACGATACGGAGTGAAGCTGGCTTTTGAATATTCATATTTGCTACTTGTTTATTTGTTTTAAAATTCATTATATTATATTATTATAATTCATTATATTAATTTTGGACAACAAAAGGGCATTTTTTTATTGTATATGGACAAGCGTTAACGGATTATTTTATAAGATACTTTATTTATACTGTTTAATTTGCATATTTTATTTCCCGATTTATCCTAGATGCATTTTGGGCATTTCAATAACATATTCATGTCACAACTAAAGTCTAAATCCAACAAGAAAGGGCTCATAAACATCAACCAATATTCACGTAAGTTTCAAAGTTTCAATGAAGAAAAAAAAAGTTTCAGTAGGCCTATTACATCCACCCTGTAGCAGTCAGTGTAATAATAATTTCGACCCCAGATTGAGCTCCATGAAAGCAAACAGGCTGCTGATGTCTTGTCTTCCTTCACTAACATCTGCTTGTTAGTAATCTTCAGCCGCCTCGCCCATTTGCTCCGCGTAAAATGCAATTACTTCGAAAGGTAATGAGAATTACACGCTATCACGTTTCCAAATTAATCAGAGCAGCACCTCCCCCGCGGAGCCACTGAACAGGGAACACCTTAACGAAGGTCTCCTCTCACTCACTGACTCACTGACACATAATTATAGATACTAATAACGCACGGACAAACTACTGCAAAGCAAATCTACTTACGTAGATGAACGTGTCATCATTCTAGGTACCGAGCATAAAGTGCCATTATAAGGGTACTTTAATACGTCACTGAATAATGTAAAAACGTTTGCTACTAAGTTATTATATAAATGAAACTTTTTGAGCTAATATTTATCCATGCCAAGCTATAGCAGCCTCATGCATTTTCACAGATTGGTTAATGTTTAATATTTATGTATGTGAGGTGGTTTTAAACTCAGATCTTAAAACCATTCTTAAATCCTCTGATTCAGCACAGATGTTGGGCCATTCAGACGCAAACACTGGGCCTTGTTAGCCCAAAGGATTAGACAGAGAGGATTGAAGAGATGCATCAAAGGTGGTGGAAAAACACAAATAATGTAGAAAAAAAGAGCCAAAATAAACAAATAAAGGAAGTGCATCTGTAGCACTGTGGGACAATAGAAAGTAACAAGAAAGAGAGAGTGGAGAGAAGTAAAGTTATCCTCTCCTAGAATGTGTTTTTCGGCCTCTCAGTTTCATTGATCCATCATCGTTATAGCAAGTGTCAGTCATTTATCACATAATCATTCCAAGAAGTGCAGTTTAGAGGAGGAGCAGACGGATGATTTGAGGAACCTGTACAGTGGCCATATGAGACCACACTTCCCCTGGGACAAGTGTTTATCTCACCCTCCATCATCTGTTCTTCCTTATGTAACACACCCCATGAAGCCAAAGACATGTACATGTAAAAGACATTGTAATCAGTTTTGTTTTAGTTTGTTGAGATTCATTCAAAAAGTGTCATGTGATAATCAGTCTGAGGAAAGTGAGTAAAAGAAGTGATTGGAACTATATTGGGGTGATAAATTCTGCTGCATAAATAAACTATTTCTCAATACACTTGATTTACTTCCCCTTTTTTTTTTTAATCAAAACTGCACTCTAAAAAATGCTGGCTTGAAAATGGACAAACCCAGTGGTTGGGTTAAATGTTTGCTCATAGTGCTATAGGCAGTTTTATTTAACCCAACTATTGTTTAAAAATTACTATATGGCTGGCTTAAAATGAACCCAAAATGGGTTGGAAGTTAAAAATCAGACACATATTTACTAGAGGCAACAGTAATAATCAAAAGGTGAACATTTATTAATAAGAAATGTAATAAATGTGTATTGATTAATTATAATTCATTAAACTTCTTAATAAATGTTCATTTAATAAACATATTAATGCATATTAATTTCCAACATAGCAAGAAAGCAATACTGTAATTTTTAAACAATTGGTTGTGCAAATTTTTACATTTTTAAAATGTTTGGTTGGGCAAACATTTAACCCAACCGCTGGGTTTGTCCATTTTCAACCCAACTTGGGTTGTTTTTAACATAACATTCTTAGAGTGTGGCCTACAAGAAAGTGGAAATATAAATAATTTATTAAATCTGTATAGAAAACAGCACTTTTTCCTTTTTTGGTTTAATGTATTTAGGGTTTTTTTTTTTTTTTTGACTTGGGAAAAATAATTAATTTAGATGTTAATTTGAATTCATTTAGATTTACTGCTCGTAGCACTTTTTTGGTTTAGAATGAGAATACATTTGTGTTAAGCAGTCTTTTTATGTTAAATACAAAAAGAATATAAACATCACTACTAGTGTGACAAACTTTTAACATTATGCCCAGCACCTGCCTGGGTAAACATAATGAAAAAAAGAAAAGAAAGAAAAACAGCAAAATTACCCAACAGATTAAACCCAGCAATTTGGGTAAAAAAAAAAGAAAAAAAAAAAGGATTTTTTAAAGTTGTCTCTGTTGCAACTAGTGCTATTGGGCTTTTGGGAGCGAGAGCGAGCGAGATGGCCAGCATGTATACAGCGGGACTGTGTGCTTGTTTGCAGGTCATGATCTGGGGTGCTGTGTGCTACAAGTCTATGATTTAAAGCCAATGCACTCTCATACAGCGTGGATCAATGTGTTTACTGAAAGAGTCAATGTGTTTACTGAAAGAGACTTAGACAGATGGAGCAGAGAAACAGAAAGAAAGAAAAGAGAGTCAAAGGAGTGTAAGATAGATAGAAAGATGTGCATTAGGAATGTTTGAGCGGTTAAAGAAAGAGGGGATAATCCTGGAAAGAGGGACTGAACTCTTGGATATTCATGACTGGCCGAGTATGGATGCGCTGTGAAAAGAGGACAGGGCCTGGACAACTTAACATCAAAGAGCACCATGGGAGCTCTGCAGGCCAATGAGGGTTTGTGGCTGCTGGACCTTTTGTTTGTGTCTTTGTTGCTGTCCAGCTGAACCCTTTCAGAGACGTGATCTTATGAGCAGTGTTCCTCCTTTCAGAAAAAAACTGTGTGTGTGTGTGTACCCGATAAACTCTAAATGACTTTGTCCTGCAATCTGATCCTGTCCTGGCATATGTCTCTCCGTTTCAATCCACTGGGAACACACTCTTGCTCTCTCTCCTTCTGCAAAATCATATTAGTAACTTTATGGAGTGAGAAAATTTCTCTGCCCACTTCTGTCACCACACACACACACACACACGCTCTGTCTTGTATTTAGATGTGTGTGTTGTGTGTGCATGTGTCAGGGTGGTTGATGGATGGTTGGGTGATAGAGGTGTTCCGCTCTCAGTTTGCATGGGTCGCCTGACTCTTCTTTTCTCTCATTTATCTTCACTCGTTTTCAGCCATCTTGACAAGCATCTGAGAATCCATCCTTCATCAGGCCTGAATGGATGGCAGACTGGCGCTATAGTTAAGTTTCAACACAGAAAAGCTAAATTAGCTCTGAAATTTACTCTGTACGCATGCTATGTTCATTACCAAACAATGGAACATCACAAAGCTTTGTATATAGGCATATTGTGAATTTTACCTGGTTAATTTTTTTTTTCCTGTAAACTTTTACCATTGGTGACTTTCTGCCCTTTAGCCTATGATCTTGACAGTGGGTGTGTGTGCTTCCGTTTTTTGTTTTTGTTTTTTTCCCTCTGGCTTATTGCTTTTCATGTTGTCTGTCATCTGTTCAGCTAGTCACTGAGTTATTCCTTGTCTTCTCTTCTCTCAAACCTAATGTGATGTCAACTCATCTATCATATCCCATGAGCCTTCACATTCCCTTATGGAAGGGAAGTTCAATCCAAAGTCTTTTTTAAAGCAAATGAGCCCATCTGATGGTCCTTGCTATCGACTTGAATGGAAAAACACTGAAATCTGAAAGTGTTTATAATGCAAAACTGGCCTTCAAGAGACAAACAAGAAATGCAAATCATTAATCAAACCTCTATGCACTGTAAAAACTGGCATACTGCAATTGTTACTATACAGTTAATAACTCATGAGCCTACACTTTCCCTTATGTCCAAAGTCCCATTTGTCAGCCATCCTGACAATGTCTAGACATTGATTTACATAGAAAAAAAAAAGAAAAAGAAAAAAAATGAAATTGGCCAAAAGTGTTTATAATGCTAAAGTTTCAATAACATCAAATCACCAACATTGGTGACCAAACCAGTTTTTGAGGTTGATTTAAAGAGATTTAGGAGAATAATGAGTAAAAGAAGTAGAATTCATTGTAAATTAGCCTAATTAATTTGATTGTATTAATTTGAATTTTATTGTAAAATAAAAAAGATGGCTCAGTTAATGTTCCTTGTCTTGTCAGATTAAATTATAAATTAGTTTTCGATTAAAAGTGGCAAAATTTAGCAGTAGTTAAGTCTAGCATATAGCCAGACTTTCAGACTGATGGCAAAATGGACTCTATCGCAGCTTTCATTGACCAAGGACCGCCCAAGAGGACGTTTGACTGACATGTAACGCAACCAATCACAGTTCACTTTGTTCGGAGTCATGTTTAGGGGCGTGCAAATGTAAATGTCCCTACAATAACAGACTGGTGTGTTATTCTTTCAAGAATGCTGTGCAAGTTTATTGCAACAGTGGATCCGCAAACTTCATACTTCATACAATTCCAGCCTTCAGTTGATCCTGGTAAGCGCTCCTTGTCACAGTTGTAAACACAATGACGTTCTTCGATCTTCTAGAGGGGGTTTGGCATCATGGCATTTGTTTCCAGGCAGACTGTTAAAGAACGCGACACACACGTCTCCCAGACAGCCTGTAGAATTCAACCAATCAAATGATGACTTCGAAAATCCTGAAGTGTTTCCAGGGGCGCGTTCAAGCTCAAACCGCTGCGCAACGTTTGGCTACAGTTTCCTGATTGAACGACATGTTTCCTGGAAACGGTGTGCAACGGGGTTTGAGGTACATTTTCTCTTGTTTGGTGGGTGTGTCAAAAATGTCAGCCCAATCAGTAGCAACATGTATATAAACCACGGGGTATTAAAGAGAAAGCTTGCACAATGGGTCCAAGTGTTGTTGTTTACAAATGTGTCCACTGCAGCTGTTATACGCAACAATTGAAGATACTAGAAGACATGTTTATCCTAAGAGTTTTAGCTATAGTAAAGATGCAGCTTATCAGTTCTTCCAAAAGAACACAAAGAATGGCCTTAGATGCCATAGTTGCAACTCTTGCGTCATCAGAACGGGGTGTTCACCGCACCACCGTTTCCGTTTAAAAAACGTTTCGCAACATTTTGTCGGGGCTGAACACAGCCCAGTTAACTGTGCCATATGCATCAGACGTTCAGCCAACGGTCCGTGGGCGTGATGTCTGAGGCCGAGACTAGCAGAAGTTAATATCACTGGGTTGTGTAACATTTCTGTTCTAAAACATTGGCCCCCAGTTTCACAGACAAGGCTTAAGCTAAAACTAAGATGCATGTTTGAGCTGTTTTAACTGCAACTTGTCCGTATCATTGTTTTGTCTCAAGATACACACCAGTAATGCTTTTTTCTAGTGTACATTTATTGAAGTTACTTAAATATCCTAATTGAACTAAGGCCTAATCCTGGCTTTGGCTAAGCCCTGTCTGTGAAACCGGGCCTAAGACAAATAAATAGATACTTACATCTTACCTTGCACTCTTTCACTGTTAAAACTGAAGCATCACACTGGAATTCGTCTTTGATCTCTGTGAATAGTAAAGCTCACCTTCTTTGATTTGATCGCAATCATTCTGACAAGTGCTGTTAGACCGCTGAAATAGACCATCCTAAAAAATTAACTTAAGAATTATAGCATGTGTACTGAAGTGTAGCTACAAAATTAAATATTGGGGGGACAATAAGGCCAAATGTGAGTATTGGGAGGGATCCCTCAAAATCTATGGTGGTTACAGCCCTGGCATTGTGGCCAGTTCAATTCAAATTAACACTCATGAACTGAAAGGGAGCCGATTTGGAATTTTGTACAACTGTAACACAGAAAAACTAATAATGCCTTAGTATGAATGAGAATATCAATCTACAGAAGCTTTGCAACACACAGCTATATTGGTGGACTGGAGATACAGCAGTGTTCATAGAAAATATTTGGGGTTGGATTTCTAGAAATTGTTACCTCACCCCTCAAATTACATGTCAAAATCAATAAAGAAGGGAATGATGAAGCAAACTGACAAAACTTAACGGTCTTTGCATTTATTCCTCCGTGCTGTAAAGAGATCAACAAAAAGATGAAAACCATGAAATGGAATTCTGTCTCACAAAAGGTTTACATTTTTTTTTTTTTTTGCATGAAGCCTTTTGGCACAGCATTCTGCAATGCATATGTTCAATGTGACGTGTCAGAGTGAGTGCTCTTATTAGTGAAATGTGACACACACGGCAG
The DNA here is from genome assembly GCF_024489055.1 of Chanodichthys erythropterus. Taxonomy (NCBI): domain Eukaryota; kingdom Metazoa; phylum Chordata; class Actinopteri; order Cypriniformes; family Xenocyprididae; genus Chanodichthys; species Chanodichthys erythropterus. Next base: position 31,921,377 of record NC_090234.1, on the reverse strand, counting down.
CTGGCACTGAGTAGCCCGTGACAGCTATAATCAGTGTGTCCTCAGCAGGACCACTTCAGAGCGTGGTTAAAGAACGATCCCCAACACTCTCTGGACGTCAGCGACTGTGTATGATTTTGAAACAGTGTCAACTGTTCTTCGGGCAACTTGACAAAAGGCCCATGGGGTGACTCTTCGCCTGGATTCATCCATCTGAGAAGCCAACCGTTCTGTCCAGGCCAACCTTTCCCAGAGCATGCTGGGAGTCACAATACCCAGCCTTCAGCTCATTGGTTCCGCCCTATTAACAGCTTGTAATCTTCTCATATCCATGGCCGCCGGCCCAGAGCAACACGTCAAGCAGGGTTCGCAGTGCTCTGAAGCTCTAGACAGCTCACCTCCCCCATGTCAACAGTTTTACAGCATCTCCACCAGATACACACTCATTTTTAGAAGCTACTTTGTGGAGAACGTGACTCGTCTGACGGAGGTTGAGGCCCTCCAGTCTTGCACTCCACACCTGCTTCCCTCCAGGGGAGAGAAAGAGAGAATAAAGTTGTGACATCTGTTAATTTCTCATTAGAACTTTTCTTTATGCAGGTTTGTTGGTGTGCGAGACAGCTCCGCAGTACGTGCAGTACGGACACAAGCTGGCGAAGGGCTGGCCAGCCGGCGGTTGAAATATCACGCTCGGCATTTAGCAGACGTTTCTCGGCGTCCATGGTCTGGTAATGAATATGGAAGCAGACCTTCTCCGTTTCAATGTTGCTGATTTTTTGCATCAGCTTGTGTTGTGACCTTCCACATCATGAAAAACAGTTAGCAGTGCAAGCTGTCAAAGTTAGCACTGGTAGTCCAACTTCTTTATGCCCAATGTTTCCTTGTTGTTTGTGTTTTTGTTTCTGGGCAATTAAGCGCAGATGTCTGTCACAGAGGTATTGTGATGTTTCTGCTGGTGCACAGGTTTGTTTTTGGTGTCCAGTCTTGCCTTTGTGATGCCCGATCCTTGTCCTTCACATGAAATAAGGAAAGAAATAAGGAAATGGATCGGGGAATTTGTTTCAAAATGAAATGTTGATAACATGGAAACTTGGAAATGTATTACAGAAAGTCCCAAAGATTAAAGGAGTATTCCGAGTTATTTACAATTTAAATGATTGGTTCACACCAAAATGAAATACCTGTCATTTACCACCAATTCACCAATTTACTCACCTGTTCAGTAGAACATAAAGGGCAGAATGTCCCTCAATGCATTTAGGCCTATAGGCCTAGATGATCTGCTGAAGTTCAAACTGAGCATAATGGGGAAGAAAGGGGATTTAAGTACTTTGAACATGGAATGGTTGTTGGTGCCAGACGGGCTTGTCTGAATATTTCAGAAACTGTTCATCTACTGGGATTTTCATGCACAACTATATCTAGGGTTTACAGAGAAATGTCCAAAAAGAGACAATATCCAGTGAGCGGCAGTTCTGTGGGCAAAAATGCCTTGTTGATGCCAGAGGTCAGAGGAGAATGGCCAGTCTGATTCGAGCTGATAGAAAGGCAACAGTAACTTAAATAAGCACTCACTAAAAACCTACATTTGCAGAAGAGTATCTCGAATGCACAACATGTCGAACGTTGAAGCAGATGTGCTACAACAGCAGAAGACCACATTGGGTGGCACTCCTGTCAGCTAAGACCAGGAAACTGAGCTACAATTCACAAGGGTTCACCAAAATTGGACAATAAAAGATTGGAAAAGCTTTGCCTATTCTGATGAATCTCGATTTCTGATGCAACATTCGCATGATAGGGTCAGAATTTGGCGTAAACAACATGAAAGCATGGATCCATCCTGCATTGAATCAACGGGTTGGGCTGGTAGTGGTGATGTAATGGTGTGGAGGATATTTTCTTGGCACACTTCAGGCCCCTTTGTACCAATTGAGCATTGTTTAAATGCAACAACCTACCTGAGTATTGTTGCTGACCATGTCCATCCCTTTATGATCACAGTGTACCCATCTTCTGATGGCTACATCCAGCAGAATAACACGGCATGTCACAAAGCTCAAATAATCTCAAAGTGGTTTCTCAAATGGCCTCCACACTCACCAGATCTCAATCTAATAGAGCACCTTTGGGATGTGGTGGAATGAGAGATTCACATCATGGATGTGCAGCTGACAAATCTGCAGAAACTTATGTCACTATGGACCAAAATCTCAGAGGAATGTTTCCAGCACCTTGTTGAATCTATGCCATGAAGATTTAAGGCAGTTCTGAAGGCAAAGGGCTGTCCAACCTGGTACTAGCAAGGTGTGCCAACTAAAGTGGGCAGTGAGTGTGTATATATAAATATATATATATGTGTGTGTGTATATATGTATTTATATAAAGGATCCATGGACACTGTCTCTTTGCTTAGGCTACGAAATCTCATTTGCATTTGTGTACATTCAAAATGGCAAGACGCATCACAGGTTTGACAACAATTACCACATACAGTATCATTCATTGTCATATTTAAGCAGAAAAAAGTGTTTGTGGTTTACACTGATAATCTACAGCAATCCATACATGTGATATAGAGATATTAGGCTGAAAATACATTTGCTTTCCATTTTAATTTGGCTTGAGGGCAGTTGAACATCGTTTTTACATGACTGCATTAAGCTATCGTGCATGTGTGTGTGTGTGTCTCAGAGATGGGAACCCCAGCAGTGCCAAGAGAACACCACCTCAGCCAGGCGTTTTACTGGTAACTACAGGAAACAGGCTTGGTGTGAATGAGCTGATTGAACCCCCAGGTGCAGCTCCAGAGACCCAGCCCAAGCTCGCCGGCTTGGCCCAGACGGAGAACACTCTGACCCCCACAAAGACAGCCCTCATCTCCCCTGCTGCCTGGCTCCACCGGTCCCTGACCCGCTCCAGCCTCACTATGAGACCCACGGAGGCAATGGGCGCTGGGGGCAGGGGATGCGGATGTGAGCCCCCCGGCACTGCGCCACCCCATTCAACCCCCTACAAGCTGGAAGGAAGGACGGAGTGAGCGGGAGGGGGGCGGTGTTGCGGGTGGACACCAGGTTCTTTCTTTCCCTCTCTTTTTCATCTCTTCTCTCTGTCTCTGTGTCAGAGCAGGTGTCCCTTTCGGCCCTCTCTTCTTGCCCTCCCTCCTTTCGGTCGCCGTTTCTTTTCACACACACGTTCACAAACATACAGCTGATGAACATCCCAGCCCTAATCCATCACAGGCTGTCTTTTATAGGTCAGCTAAAAGCACACACACTTCCACACACACCAACACACTGGCAGGTTGTGTTCTGTTGCCCTGCAGGTGCCTGGCGTTGCGATTGCTCTTTAAATTCTCTTTCCTGTCTGAGCCTACGAGTATGTGCGCATGGATGCCATGATACCATTCACCGGGACCGGGTGCCACAACCTTCTTACCCTCCTCTCACCCCTGTGAGACAAACAGGAGATTCTATGTTCTCACCTCCCGCTCTCAACGTGAACAACATGCTTTCTGTTTACGTCTCTTCCTTCCTCTCACATTTAGAGGGAGGCTAAATGAAAGTGTGTCAATAGTTTGGTAAAAGAGACAATTACATCGCTTATATGTTTTACAATCAGTCTTGACTGGGTATGTCCGGTGTGCCACCTGTGATGAAAACCATTAGGCATTCTGTTTGTTGGCTCACTTGTTCCTTTGCTTCCTCATTCAGTAGCTGAAAATCAATGTCACAATATATCCTATGCATGCAAGGAAATGTCACAGTATTGCATTGAAATGAAGACATCTTCAGATCCCATTCAACAAACATGAGGTATGTGCTTACGATCAGGGTTTTTAACCATTGGAAATGATGATCGAATCATTAGCATGGAGGGCAGATGAGGGGGCGTCAGGAACAGAAAGAGAGAGAGTGAAAGAGTAACTCATTAGCTCATTACAGCAGTAATTCTCTCATATTCTTCCAATGGTTAGGGAGTGTGTTAGTTAGCCACAGTTTAAAGATCTCTATAAAGGACAGCTACAGTAGGTGGACAAGAGAGCAAACCATCTAATTGAGCATTTAACATTTAACAATTCTTGTTTTTAGGGAAGATTAACTCATGACTAGAATATGGACTTGAAGAAGTAAACTGCTTTATTATTTTTTGAGGAATCCCTGGAAGAAGATCTGGAGTGTGTGGATCAAGAGCTTGAAGGTAAAGTATTTGCCTAATTGAAAGACTGAACAACATGACAACTGAACTTTAAAGAGATTATTCACCCAAAATTGAAAATGTCATCATTTATTCACCCATATGTAATTCCAAACCTGTATGACTTTCTTTCCTCTGTGGAACACAAAATAATATATTTTGAAAAATGTCCCAGTGTTTTTAGTGTTTTTCTTTGACAAAGGAGTCCAGTGTTGTTTTGGGCCCCATTGACTTTATTTGGACAAATCAGTTATGTCATACATGATTGGAATGACATGAAGGTGAATAATGACTTAATTAAAAAAAAAAAAAAAAAAACTGTAACTTTAATACATAAATCAAAAAGATATTTGCAAACTTTGATTCAGTTGTCTTACTCATTTTCTCAATATCTTCTTCAGAATGCAGGCTGTGCCTGGTTTTAGGTGCAGAGAGCAGGGCGAGGGCTCTTTGCAGCAACTCATGCCAAGAATGGTACGGGTAACAGGAGCAGGAGGACCAGCCTCAAATGCTGGTCTCCAGGGGCCTCTCAGATCTTCGAAACCCCCTCGTGAGCTCAGTGCGGAGGAGCAACAGGAGCTGCGGAGAAAGATTAACAGCCGTGAGAGGAAGAGAATGCAGGACCTCAACGTGGCCATGGATGCTTTACGGGAGGTCATGGTACCCTACTCTTCTTCTCCCACCGGTGTAGGGGGAACACTGCAGCACCCTTATCTCCCTACTGGAGTCCCTCCAACCGGACGGCGCCTATCCAAAATCTCCACGCTGGTGCTGGCCCGTAACTACATCCTGCTCTTAGGCTCTTCCTTGCAGGAGATGAGGCGTCTGCTGGGTGAGGTCAGCATTGGGATGGGCGTTAGTGGGACTGTACCACGTCTGCTGCTGACAGGAGGGTGGCCATTTCTCACCGGGCCGGGACAGCTTCTGCTTTCCTCCCCTGAACAGCAACTGGGTGCAGCAAAGTGCCCTCTCCTGCCTCAGGGTGCCCAAGAGGAGCCCTTGGCTTGGGGGTCAGGCAGCATGTCGGAAAGCCCAGTGTGCCAGTGTGGGGTGTGCCGGACCCCACGGGTGGTGCATGTTAATCCCGCCACACGCTTCCCAAAGTGATTCCAACATGCCTTGGAGAAAGGCTAAAAAAGAACAATACAACAACTTGCGTTTTTTTTTTTTATTTCTGTGGAGGGTGAGGTGTTTGGTTATTGAATTTTTCTGTAACATATTACATTAAGGTCCAATTTGTTAACCTTATGCGTAGTTTACCCAATGACGTCATGATGTTTTTAAACCTGTTTGACTTTCTTTTGTGGAACACAAAAAATGAAATCGATTTTTTTTTTCCACAGAAGAAAAAAGTCACACAGGTTTGGAACAACATGATTGTGAGTAAATGACAATACATTTTCATAAACAAACATTGAGCAATACTTTTACAGCATTTATCAATCTTGATTAATTTCTACATATACTAATACATTTTTAACATTTCAAGTGGTTTAAACTTGAATGTGCAAATTTGCATTAGCTAATGTAAACAAACTGAATCTTTTTGGGAAGAGTTTTCAGTTTTTCATTCTGCAAAATCTCCTAGCCTTAACTGTCTCTCATATTGTGTTTTCTTAGCATTAAACTAGTTATACTGAAACAGTATGTGTGCGCCTGTTGTTTAAAACTAGTGCAAAAGTTCATCTCTTAGCACATATGCTGTTTTTTTTTCATCTTGTTCTCTGTCAGAGTAAGCTTGCGTGCTCGGCTGCATCCAAACGGATTGAAATAATTAATTGTGCACCCCTTTTGCAGCACAAGGACAGAGCCTTTCTTTCACCCCAGCCTTGCCTGAAGCCACCCCATTCAACTCCCCTAACAAACCCCACATCAAACCCGGCAGCCCAATAATAATTAGCCCACACTCTTTCTCCAACCTCACCGTCTATAATCCACTCCCTCGTTCGCTGCTTGTCGAGGTAAATGCGTTTACACGGGCCAGTGTGGTGCCATTCATTACTCTCTGTGAACAACATATTCAAACGGCCAGAAAATGTGTTTCCACCAAAGGAGTTCACTTACCTAAATTACAAACAACACCCTCTCCTACACCCAAACTCTGACATCCACCCTTCCAAAGGACAGCGGTTGAAAAAAAAGAAGCAATTCTTTCAATGTCAGGGCACGGTGAAAGCCATAAAAGAGGGGGAAAAGCAATTCCATCTTGTGGATAGGGGTGCATGAATGAGAATGCAGATTATAATCATAAGAATAATGATAAAATACGAGGAATAATCGGCCCTGCAGCAAAAGGGGATTAGTCCGGCCAGGCGCGTGAAAGAGGGCGAGAGGCTGAATGGAAAGAGTCTGTTGCCCATCGCCCAGGACAAAAGGAGAGGTATATGCCATTAAGTGAGATTAGGGTTAATAGGCCTTGATTTTCTTACAAGGAGGTAAAAAAAGAAAAAGAAGTACAGAGGGGGGAGAGGTGGGACAGAGAAGTGGGAAAGATCAAAGTAAGACCCTCCGACTTAAAACCCTTCTCTTTGCGAGGACGCACACACTCACTTTAACTTGCCACCTCTTTAATTTACATATAGCTGCCTTATGTCCGCTGACAACTTGAAGAGATTACCTCACTAATTTCAGCTCACTTCAGTGCTTTTCTTAAAGCCATCTTCTCCTGTCCTACTCTCCTGAGGTGATAACTTTCTCTCTGATGATGGTAGGCGTATTGTGAGAAGGATGTAGGGGTCTGCTCTCTCTTTGTGTTCATTCTTCAGCTCATCAGTGCAGCTAAATCCAGCCAAAACAAAATGAGACAAAAGAAGAGAAAGTAGAACGGGGTGTCCTATTGTTCTCCACTAAATGCCAATGTGTCCTGGTATACTTTAATGATATATGGCCCAACCAACCACTGTGTGAGTGTCTGTGTGTGCTGAAGAACTGACATCTGCACTGTGAATTCACAAAATCTCAAAGTTTGATCACAAATGAGGAAATGTTTGTAAAACCAGTCAATAAAGCGTGTATAAGAATGTGTGTGTACAAGTTTTGATACCAAATTGGCAAAAATGCAAAAATCATGTTTTGCTTTAAATCAGCAAGTTTGTTTCTAATGCTTTGGTGCCAAAAACTGTCCTGAAGTTAAAAACAATCTAGCAAAACCTCTTTTTGGGGATGTCCTCAAAGGACATGGTTAATAAATAGTTAAATAACTAATAAACAAAAACTTTTTTAAATGCACATTTTAAAAATGTGCATTTATTTGCTTTATTTAGTAACAATAGAAGTCTAGGTAAACATGCAAATGTGTGTAAGTGTCCGAGTCAGGGCAAGTTTAAGACTGATTGAGGGCCATCCATCCTTAGCTATGGGTGAAAAGATGAGTGTGAGAAGATCTCCACTCCTCCTTTCAAAGCCTCTGCACATGTCCCAGGATTTATTTCTCTCCTCTTCAGGTTCTTTATTCCTGCAACCCGACCAAAAAATACCAACCTCTTTGTGACTTATGAAGGGTTAGAGAGTCATCGATATATCACACGCACGCACTCACTCACACACACACACACACACACACACACACACACACACACACACACACACACACACATGTTTGTTTTTGTGAATTGTGGGGACTTTCCATAGACTTCAATGCATTTTACACTGAACAAACTGTACATTCTATCCCCCTACCCTGCCCCTACCCCTAAACCTAACCCTCACAGGAAACTGTGCAAACTTTTACTTTTTCACAAAAACTCATTCTATATGATTTATAAACCCATTTACATTGTGGGGACCGCTGGCTGGTCCCCACGATGTAGGTGAACTCAGGTTTATATTACATCATGGGGACATTTGGTCCCCACAATGTAATATAAACAAAAGCACACACACACACACACACACACACACACACACACACACACACACACACACACACACACACACACACACACACACACACACACACACACACACACACACACACACACACACACACACACACACACACACACACACAAATACAAAACACACCACACACATAGATGGAAACTGATACTATATTTTTCATATTCACTATGCAATAACATTATTAGCTAAGGTAAACACCACTTTCTCTAAACTTTGTGGAATTTGTGTTATGAACTTGAATGATGCCTTAAATGTTGCAGCTAAGGAGAGGGGATTATTGTCTAGGTGATTAGACTTATTGAATAGAAACTTGGGGTGGGTTCATTTACCTTGAGCCAATAAGCAACCACCCAGAACACACTCGCAACCACATAGCAACCACCCAAAACCCTAGCAACTAGTATTAACCACTTAGCAACCACCTTGGACACTCTAGCATCATCATAGCAACACCCTAGTAACCATCCAGAACATCTTAGCTTTTTTTTTTTTTCAGAAAATGTAAAAATCTTTTTTTTATTATTGTGCACTGTAAAATATTTTATCAAGATAAACATGATTTTATCTTATTGTGTAATTTAATTATTATTTCAAATTAAAACATGTACTAAAAATAAAAAATAAATAAAAAATAACACACACAAAAGTAATTTAAATAAAAATAATTTCAATAAAAATGTATTTTTACACCTTTTTCGTGATCTATCATCTGAGAATCTTTTCAAAATCATCTTCACAAAATTTATCTCTTCTGCTTTCTCTCCCTCTCTCTCTTCTCAACGTGGGGAGTCTTAGAGATAGGAAATGCTGAGCCATAAATTGGAACATGTGAATGAAAGAGAGAGTGGGAGGGAGGGGTGTAACAGGGGACCCCTCTCCTCTTCCCACCCCTCTTATTTATCTCTTCGAGCATTAAACCTCCTGTATTCCCTCATCCCTCCACCCCAAAATTCCTGCCTACTGTTCTCCAGGCCAGATCAGCCCAGTACACACACTTTACTGGGCCCAGTAATGACCTGTGCCATTAACCCGCCGATCCTCTCACACCCTCTCTCTGTCACACACACACAGTTTTATTGGCTTCCATAACAGCGTCTCATTACCCTTATGCCCCTGAAGACTGTGAGTGCTTCAGGGTGGTGTGGCATGGGAACAAACCAGACCCTAACAGTCAAACACACTCACACAGACATTAGAAAAGAGAGTTCAATGCCTTGCCAAAGATATCTGAAACATTACCAAACAGACATGTTATTTTCATTAAATTTAGGCCTATTAATTCTGGTTTCTCCTGTATGCTACAAAATTGTTGTGGCATTAAATACAGTTGTATTTGGACACTTAAACCAAAAAATGTATATTTCATTGCATTATCTAAGAAAATATAAAACCAAATGGACATTTTCTGAGAACTGACTTTATTTTTCTTGCTGTTTTTGTAATTACTTTTAACTAACTAATCTCAAGTTCATTTAAGTGGTAAATTAGTTTTTGTCCAGTAGTGGAGTAACCACAGATGACGCCCTCTATATATATATGAGCGTTTGACAAACAGAAAGTCTGAATAAAATAAAATACTAGTAATACTGAATAAAAATCTTTTAATTTCATCTTTGAAATCCAGAGGAATCTTTATGATTTAAATATAATATAATATAATATAATATAATATAATATAATATAATATAATATAATATAATTAATATAATATAATATAATATAATATAATATAATATAATATAATATAATATAATATAATATAATATAATATAATATAATATATCGCACTTGATATTTTGCATAATACAATGACATTAACACGTCATGTCTGACTAAAGTGTCAAAATATTGTCTATACAGCCACTATATGCCACAATACATTACAGAAATAAAAAATCATGAATGACTGGATAGCTATGCCATAGAAAAAGCATTTCAGTTCTTTAGTGCTAAGAATTAAGGGGCATTTTTCTGCATTCGGAGCAAGAATGCAATCATGTTTCAGTTCTCATAAGAGTCTGTGAAGTGCAATATAAATACGCACTCACTCTCACTCTTGGGCCGGAGAGAGTTCTCTCCAGACTGAAGAGAAGAGCAAACATACACATACTCACAATCACTCTCTCTCACACACAGACACACTGTTTGGGCCGGGTGTCCCTGTCGGCGTGGCAATGACCCAGTGGCTCTTGGTTTGACCTGTGCCCCAGCACTGCCCTGGGGTCCAGAATGCCAGTTAACACATCACAGAGCTTTCTCTTTTCACACCCTCCCTTTTTTCTTCTCTTCTCTTCTTTATCTCTGACGTGTTCCTGCCCTTCTTGCCCCGCAGAGGCGGCCGCGCAGCTGACAGGGAACAGGCTTTTTTCTTTCTCTCCCTTTCCCTCTCTCCTCTGTTCCTTCTCTTTCTTTTTCCGCCTCTTTTCTGCTTAATTGAGTTGTTTGGCAGACGGGCTTGTCAACCCGCCGCCACAGCGTGGGGAGTCTGTGTGTGTGTATAGACACACACAGTGTGTGTGAGATGCTCTTTGTGCTCCACTAGACGGGTTAGTTTTTCACTGTTAGTGCTGCTTGACTAGATCTTCCACAGAGCGATAGAGACAGAGAGCGGTAAAGAAAATAATATAATGCGTTTTAGGAGGGAATACTCTAGCTACATCAAATTCAATCAATATTTTGTATTTTAGACATCATATTTTTATATGAATCTCTATTGTAAAGTATGGTGGGAAATCAGCACTCAAACTAAACTAAACTAAACTTTTGATGATTTAAAAGAGCAAAAATGTGCTCATATAAATGAGTGGAATGATTATGTAAAATGTTCTAGTGTTTCATCAAATATATTGTTTCTTTTCTTTAAAATGTGCTGAGAAAAAGAGCCCTTAACTCTAACAGCTAAGCAAACACCATAAATATCTACCTCATTTGAGTCAAAGTTCTTTCCAGATGATTCTATGTGCAGCTGTACTTCACCACGAGAGGCTCGCAGGCATATCTGTTCAGACAAAAGACAAAATGAAAGTGCTCAGTAAACAAAAGTGTGTGTGTGTGTATTGAGGGATGCCTCCTAAAACATACAAGTATTTCATGTGCATTCATTCAGTTTAATTTCACTACAAATAACCGAATATTTTTATGAACGCATGATTCTTACACTTTACAACATGTATTAACATGAATCAGGTATCACTGAAAATGCTATTTTTCAGAATTTATAGAAGTCTTAATTAATATTAATTTAAAAATATACTATTGTTCATTGTACTGTAGCCAATGTCAGTTCATAGTGAATTAACTTTATCATTTAACATCAACAGAAATTAACATTATAATAAATGCCGTAATAGTATTGTTAATTGTTAGCTTATGTTCCTTTTCTGCTAACTAACTAATGTTAAAATGTAGAACATTATTGTAAAGTGTAACCTTAAAAGTATGAATCTTATTTTAAAGTATTTAATGGAAACTAATAAAGCTAATTATTAAATGTGAATCCACATATACTGTAGGCACACTGTTTTTGCAATTACTTTTAACCAACATGTGTCATTGGAATTTTAGTGGATGTTCACACAGGTGTACCACTGACACATTTGACAACCAGAAAGTGTACCAATGCTTAATTGTGAACTATTATACAAATATTGTTTCATAATTTAATCTAATGTATTGCAAAATGTTAAACTTGAAATGAGTGTTTTCAAGATTATAGAATGGTCCATATTTGTCATACTTGTCTGTTTGTAATTCCAAGTAACTGATCCACAATGACATGTTTCTTTTGAAAGCACTTTTCTCATTTAGTATTTAGTATGAGCCAGAGAAACCCACCACGGTAGTCTTTCATGTGTGTGTGTGCAAAGCATGTGCTTTTCGCACAGTGTGAGTGATGCTGTCATGCCCTCTTCCTTCTCCCCTGTGCACTCTGCCACTGATCAGAGACAGGGAAGGGCAAACGCTTTGTGTGTGTGTGAGTGTGTGTGTGTGTGTGCGTGAAAGAGAGACATGAGGGTTTGTGTCATTTATAGACAAGGTCTGGACTTGAGCCACCTTACCTCAGCTTTTCCCCACCCTACCACCCCAACCAAACATACACACCTCTCCTCATTTGGGAAACACTGACATCCATGCCAAGCGTCAGAGAGCGCACACACACACCCTCTGGAACTGTACTGACAGCAGAACTCAGCCAGACGGTGGACAGACGTTGTGCTGACCAGCACAAACCTAAAGACACGTCTGCACAAGGGCAGTGGAGGGAAGGAAAGAAAGATGAGGAGAAAGAGGGAGAGAGGGAGGAGAGGGGTCAGATTCTCTCCTCTCCAGCTTGCTGGAATGCCAAAACCAGCAGGCAGGATCAAAGCGCACCGCTCTGCAGAATTCATAAACGGACCAAAATCTGCAGGTGTATACCTATTTACATTCCTATCCACTTAACAAATGGAAGTTTACCAACATTAATATACATGGGAATATCAATTAATGTTCACATGCCATGTTCTGAACTATATATATATATATATATATATATATATATATATATATATATATATATATATATATATATATATATATATATATATATATACAGTGGCATGAAAAAGCATTTGAACCCCTTGCAGAATCTGTGAAAATTAGAATTATTTTAATAAAATAAGAGGGATAATAAAAAATGCATTTTATTTTTTTGTTTAGTACTGTCCTGAGTAAGATATTTTACATAAAAGATGTTTGCATTTAGTTCACAAGACAAAACAATAGCTGAATTTATTAAAATAACCCCATTCATAAGTATGTGAACCATTGATTCTCAATACTGTGTGTGGTTACCTGATGATCCACGACTGTTTTTATGTTTTGTGATGGTTGTTCATGAGTCTCTTGTTTGTCCTGAGCAGTTAAACTGAGCTCTGTTCTTCAGAAAAATCCTCCAGCTCCTGCAGATTCATCAGTTTTCAAGCATTTTTGCATATTTGAACCCTTTCCAGCAGTTGCTGTATGATGTTGAGATCTGTGTTTTCATACTGAGGACAACTGAGGGACTCAAACTCAACTATTAAAAAAAGTTCAAACATTCACTGATGCTCCAGAAGGAAACACGATGCATTAAGAGTCAGGGGTGAGAACTTTTGAATAGGATAAAGATGTCACAATCTTTCTTATTTTGTTTAAATATGATTGTTTTTCATTTAGTACTGCCCTTCGGAAGCAACAGAAGATACCTGCATGTTTCCTGGCAGAAAAATTAAGTACAATTTACCTTGATATTTGAATTCAAAAGTTTTCGCCCCTCGACTCTTAATGCATCGTGTTTCCTTCTGGAGCATCAGTGAATGTTTGAACCTTTTTTAATAGTTGAGTTTGAGTCCCTCAATTGTCCTCAGTGTGAAAAGATGAATCTCAAAATCATACAGCCACTGCTGGAAAGGGTTCAAATATGCAAAAATGCTTGAAAACTGATGAATCTGCAGGAGCTGGAGGATTTTTCTGAAGAACAGAGCTCAGTTTAACTGCTCAGGACAAACAAGAGACTCATGAACAACCATCACAAAACAGGGGTGGTTGATTATGATTTCACTTTTTTAACTTTAGTTAGTGTGTAATGTTGCTGTTAGAGCATAAACAACATCTGCAAAGTTACGACACTCAAAGTTCAAAGCAAAGGGAGATATTTGCTTTTAAAGAATTCTCTGTTTAAGAACTACAACAAACGGCTGGTAGGGACTACAACAAGCTTCTTCCTAGGTTAGTGACATCACTAACACTAAAATTTACATAAACCCTGTCCCAGAGAACACGCAACAAAGGGGTGAGGCTAGGTTATTGCAATACAGTATGTAATACAAATGCAAAAGCATGTCACAAAAGCAAGATGACAATATAAGTTATAACCGTAATTAAACTAAATTATACCTGTTCTATCTTCATGCAGCATATATTCTCTGGCTCTTTTGGATCTTACAACCATTCTCACATGAGTGATTTAGATTATCATGACAGAATATGCTAATCAATGTCTTTAAGATAGTTAACTCCACCATCAGCTACATAAATTCATCAACTAACCATTCAGAAACATCCTGCTGCATTTCTTGAGTCTCTCCATCATTGTCCGACTCCGGTTTGAACATAAAAGGCTGAACAGTTTCTGACATTTTCAGTGAGTCTGCGTGAGGTAATTGGCACTAACACATGCTCTTGAAACTCCGCCCTCTTCTTAGGAGCAGCAGCTCATTTGCATTTAAAGGGACACACAAAAACGGAGCGTTTTTGCTCACCCTCAAAAAGTGACAAATTTAACATACTATAAAAATGATCTGTGGGGTATTTTGAGCTAAAACTTCTCATACACACTCTGGGGACATCAGAGACTTATTTTACATCTTGTAAAAGTGGCATTATAAGACCCTTTTAATATTTTTGAGGAAACTGTGATAAATATATAAATATATATGAGTTGCTTTAAAAAAAATGACAACGATTCAACAATCCAATCAAGTCCTGCCCTATAGAATCCGTTTCACTCGGATATACATCACAAAGGGGAAGAAAAGACTATCGCAACTTCTGTTGTAGGAATTTGTTTAGTAATTATGTTTCTATTAATGTATGTGTACTTAAAAATGTATCTACTGCAAACAAGTACATGTTTTCATCCAGCATTTTTTAAAGAATAGATAAGGATATAAAGAATATATAAAAATATGAGGACCCCAGCTATTGATGATGAAGTCAATTTTATTTGGTCTCAGCTCAATAGATTTCAATTCCAGACGATTTTATTATTTTGTACATATCTTGTGCTGATTATAAAGTCATTTCATTCAGCCTGTGTACAAATGTCCTTATGCTTACGGAGGGCAGTGAGAAAAGTGTGTGGTGTAAAAAAAAGCCCTCTGTTGGAAGGGCACGATCACATACACACACACATAAACACACACACACGCACAGGTCACTACTGGTCTCGACTGGTCAGGTCCGCAGGTGCTGCTTGGCTTGACTGGAGCCTCGTTTGCATATATTTGCATACTGTCAGACAGCGTCAGAGAGTTGGAGTTAACCCAAAACCAGAGAGAGAGACAGAGAGATGCTGCCAGTTTGAACTCTAAATGCAGAGATAAGACTAAAATATATCCTGTTTTAACTCCACATTTTGTCTTGCAGATCTTTAACTATTTAAAGGAATATTACAGTTATTTATGCACTGTAAAAAATGACCGTGATTTTAACAGTAAAAGACTGTAAAAATGCTGCGGTGAAAAACTGTCAATTGGTTTACAGAAAGTTTCCATACTATATATGGTGAATAACTGTAATAGATCTTATGGTACATTTCATGTAATTTTATGGTAAAATACCGTTAAATTTACAGTTTTTGGAAGTGTAAAATAACAATTCATTGTAAAATTTACAGTGAAAAAACGCAAATTGACATTCCCACAATTCCCTGCGTGACACTTCGCATTTGATATATTTTCATTGAAATAACTCTGTTTCTTCTTAGTTTTTCTCATTTTTTTCTAATCAGTTATGTACATTAGGGTTTTATGTTACATCTAATGTTGTTAACATTTTTACAATTTCATGTATGTTACCATGATGGTATTTAGTGTGTGTGTGAATGACACTGTGTGCACCTTCTATATGTTAGTGTTGTCCTTCTCAGCTTGTGATGAACTTTGATTCATCATGTTACTCTTATCACCACTGTGTTTGGTGACTGTCAGTGTATTATAAAGGTACAAAACAGATAGTAGTACTTCATTAGGTTGGTAAATGAACATTATATCAGTTAATGAAATACGTTATTTTACCGTAAATTTTACCGTAAATATTTACTGTATTTTTTTTACGTTTAAATTTTACTGGGATTTTTTTACAGTGTGTATGATTTCAAGTTATTTACAGTATATACCAACTTATTGTCTATTTACTTTGTAAAAAAAATAACAAAAAATAGGAATAATGCAATGCAAAAAAAAAATAAAATAAAAAATAAAAAAAATCTTTTACTGTCCTTCACTGTTTATGAGAAAATACACTCATTTTGTCTTAAAACCACATATTACCATGTCATATATTGAATGAATTTAATTCATTTAATGAGCATTGATAACACTGAATGAATTACCATAAAAATTACAATTAAAATTATTATTAATTATGGCATTTGTGTTCATGTAGTTTTCTATATCTGAAAAAGTTCAAAAAAGAGAAAAATAAATTTCACAAACACTTTTTGTGGGCAATATTAGTCAAAAATTAATTAAAAGCATGCACAATTTGAAAATCCATATGCAATTTGGACACCTTTAAAATATTATTTTAAATGTACTTTGATTTTGGACCTATTAATGCTAATCTTGATATCTATGCAAGATACTGTTGTGAACTGGGATGGTATATTTCTCCACCCACAGGAATTATATTGATTGTCATCTAGGTAGAAACGTAGCCCCATCCTCAAAAGGAAACTGTCAGGAAAGCTTGCCTGTAAGGCTTTTAGTGTAAGCATATTAAGCTACTGTAAATGCATAAACGTAACATAAAGTAAAGGAGTAAGAATAATTTAAGACAAGATAAGTAGCCAAGCATCTATATATTTATTTCTCAATTCCAGAATGTACTAGTTTAACATATTGCTGTCTAAAATGAATCTCATGCCCTCCCTTTCTCACCTTCTCTCTGAGTTTGTCCTCTCCTGCTGAGGGACATTGATGCTTGTTTACTACCGTGGTGTCTCTGGACAGGGAGGCTTGTAGCACAGCGTGAGCCTCACACAGGTGTGAAACACACGCAAACACTAAATATTACAAAGTGAGGGAGGAAACCTTTCTGCACAATGCGGGGTTTGATAAATGAAGATTCTTGGAAACTGAATTATCTTTGAATTATCAAAAATGATAAGTTTTAGTATATATATATATATATATATATATATATATATATATATATATATATATATATATATATATATATATATATATATATATATATATATATATAGGCCACCACCAGCTTTGTTGTTTTAGCAATGATATAATGACCATCCATATTTATTTTTCAGTCTCTTTATATGACACAAACAGAAAATACAAGAAATAAGTACACAAAATGTAAAAAACAATTCTGAACAAAATTTAGTGTTTAGTATTTAGTGTTACCTCCTGGACTTCTTTCTCAAAAATGAAACTCTGAGAAACTTCACATCAGATTTTGAAGGTTTTCTTGGCCTTCCAGTCGTGTTGTGTTACTTTTTTGGTGTAGTGAGCCGGTTCCTGCTATTGCTCAAGTGTAAGGGGAGGTCACCAAATACTTTATATCCTATAAAAGCTGTTTTTTTCTGTTGTTTTTTAATACTTTACTGTATTTTCTGGTTATATTCTAATAAAGAGTGAGAAATAATTATATATGGTCATTATATCATTGCTAAAATAATATATAATGGTGCCTAAGACTTTTGCACAGTTATATATATATATATATATATATATATATATATATATATATATATATATATATATATATATATATATATATATATATATATATATATATATATATATATATATATATATATATATATACAGCTATAGAAAAAATTAAGAGACCACTTAACATTGATTTCTGAACTTGGAGTGGTCTCTTAATTTTTTCCATAGCTGTATATATATATATATATATATATATATATATATATAGCTTTTATATGTATAACAATTAGAAATTAATAAAATGTAGAAATCATTTTCAATTTGGGCAATGAAAAAATAGTCCATGATCACATTTCTAATGATTATCCTTGTTGAAAACAGTTGTGCTGCTTAATAATGCTGTGATCCCAAGCTTTTAAACAATATTATATTATAATATTATATATAATATTGTATCTCAATATTAATAATTATATTTAAGAATAGATCTTGTGTCTTGGCAAATCCAAGCAATACATTTTTATAGTGTTGAGATACACTACTGTTCAAATCTTAGGCTAAGTAATATGTTAACTTTTATTCAGAAAGGATGCATAAAATTGATAAAAAGGGAAATAAATGTTTCTGAGCTTTCAATTTAATATTCAATTTATTCAATTTTTACTTAACAAAAATCCTGAATGTATTTACATTTACATTTATTCATTTAGCAGATGCTTTTATCCAAAGCGACTTGGAATACACCAAGCAATTCATCTTAAGAAGGCAAAAAACAGGAGAAGAGCCAGTAATACAAAAAAGTTTCAGTCATCATTCAAAATAGTATAAGCTATAAATGGGAGGGATTGAGGAATAATGAGAGCATAGAAGCATTTTTTTTAACAGGATGCAGTTAAGTGCTCATGGAAGAGATTCGTTTTCAGCTGTTTTTTGAAAATTGTGAGGGATTCGGATGGCCAGATGATGTTAGGAAGTTAGGAACAGTGAACGAAAACATCCTTGAGAGTGATTTTGAGCCTCTCTACGATGGAACCACGAGGTACCGCTCACTTAACCACAAGTAAGTGAGAGCAAAAGTAGGAGGGTGCAGAGCCTGTGGCCGTTCTGTACGCAAGCACCAATGTCTTGAACTTGATGCGAGCTGCAACCAGAAGTCAATGCAGAGAGATAAACAGATGTGACGTGGGCTCTCCTGGGCTCACTGAAGAAAAGATGTGCTGCAGCGTTTCGAATCATTTGCAGAGGTTTGACTGCACATGTTGGAAGACCAGCCAGAAGAGCATTGCAATAGTCCACCCTAGAAATGACAAGGGCCTGGACGAGAAGCTGTGTTGCATGTTAGAATGGGCCTGATCTTCCTAATGTTGTGCAGTGCAAACCTGCATGATCGTGCTGTTCTTGCAATGTGATCTTTAAAGGTCAGCTGATCATCAAGGATTACCCCAAAGTTCCTGGCTGAACCCAATGGGATTATCATTGATCTGGATGGTAAACTGGTGCTGTTCTGGCGGAGAGGCTGAGTAGATGAGAAGCTCTGTCTTAGCTAAGTTAAATTGCAGGTGCTGTTCATCAGCATAGCAATGGTAGGAGAAACCATGTCCCTGTATAATGGGTCCCAGTGTATGGAGAAGAAGAGGGGTCCAAGAACTGATCCCTGAGGTACCCCAGAGACCAGTGACCAGAATGTATCATGGTTTCTTCAAAAATATTAAGCAGCACAACTGTTTTTAACATTAAAAATAGTAACAAATGTTTCTTGAGCACCAAATCAGCATATTAGATTTTTCATGTGACACAAAACTGGAGTAATGTCTGCTGAAAATTCAGCTTTGCCATCACAGGAATAAATTACATTGTAAAATATATTAAATTTAAAAAGTTTAAATTATAATAATAATATTTGTAATAACGTTTCAAAATATTACTGTTTTTACTGTACTGTAAAAACAGTAAATGTAATTACTGTACTGTACTACATTGGTCAAATAAATACAAGTGAGCATTAGAGTTTTATAAATATTTTTAAAAAAATCTTACCAAACCCAAACTTCTGAAGATCTGCTCACCTGATTATTCAAAACCAATATTTCTAATTCACACTGAAAGTTGAAACTTTCTATCACCATAAAACTTTGTAAAGAGGACTTGAGTGTTGATGGATGGACGGATACGAAAGTGTTACAGAATGACAATCGCTCTCTTTCTTTTGATACAAAGACGGGTCTGTTCCACAGCAGCTACGAGTAGCCTGACCATCTGTCAACAAACCCCCACAGTACAAACATTGTGACTGACTCGCAGACACACGCGTGCGCGCGCCGGCACACGCACACCTGACCGGCCCAAAGCATTACATCTCAGATTGTATTCCTGCCAAGAGTTTATCACAATGGAACGCATCTCTTCCCTGTGCAATGATATCATAGAGAACCCGCTGGGCTCTTTTCTTCTTTCTAACTCGCTCTCTCTCTCTGTTTCTCCCAGCTTTGACACAAACCCTCTTTTTCAATGTGTGCGTCTTAAGCCGGCACAATAAGATCTGGTCCCCATACAGCAGGCGTGACAGTAGAGTATTGAAACGCTATTGGAGAAGAGAGACGCCACTGTGTCACAGAGGACAGAGAAGAGACAGCATGAGTGAGAAGAAGAGAGAGCGTGTTTGTCAGTCCTTAGAGCTTATGGAGCCATCTTTCACTAAGATGCTCATTATTGCTGTGTTTGTGTGTGTGTGTGTCTTTTCCAGCAGGTTCTCTCACACACACAGCTGTGAACAGGGTGTAAAGGGATAGAAACCCCCAGACTGCACCAACCATCACCTAGGCAACAAGATACCACCTGCATCTTTCTTTCTTTCACACTTCATCTCCACTAAAGTTTCTATTGAGAAATGTCAGTTTTTCTAAAAGTAGAGCTTTGTGGCTTTAAGTCCGTTTGTCAAGTTATCTTTATTTCTATCTATCTTTTATACAATACAGATTGTTTCAAAGCAGCTTAACAGTGATAAACAGGAATATAATGATAAATGATGCAAACAATTAAATTTGTTTGTAAAGCAGCTAAAAAAAAAGTGTCGTTATTCAGCTGAACTCAGTTCAGTGTTGATTCAGTTCAGTGAAGTTCATCAATGATGAAATGAGTTCAATTCAGCTATAAGTAGCTCTAGTGTTCACTTTGAGTCATTGGATGTCAATTATGAAATTAAGTCAAATCAGTCATAAAGCAGCACTGCAGAATACAGTGGCCTCATCATCCAACTCAATCCAATTCAGTTAAACTTTTGTTCTCATCCAATACTGTCAGTAACAGTCAAATCAATGCTAAGCAAGCCAAAGGCGACAGTGATAAGGAACCCAAACTCCATCATTTGTGTTAACTTTGAGATACTATATATTTATAGTGCACCTAAAAATTATTATATGAAACTAATTTCATTTAAAATATCTGCAGTTAATTCTTAGCATATATTCACATGTATAATATAATATAATATAATATAATATAATATAATATAATATAATATAATATAATATAATATAATATAATATAATATAATATAATATGACGTAATATGTAAGCAATAAGAGAGACTGTGCTGTATTGTGAATAAGTCATGGCTGAAGGGCGTTAGGCACGACATGAAGCAGAGTTTATAAAATGTTTATAAAACAGTTACCACACAATACAAATATTAAAGCCAAAAATATGTATCAATGCAACTTTCATGAAGTAAACTTTTACTAAAAGCCTTCCTTTCACCGGAAAAAAACAGTCCCTGACCGTGAACCGCAACAGAAGTTACATTATTATGCCATTAGGTGGCGGCAAAGACTGTCTTTATGAGTGTGTCAGTCAGTAGCGAAGACTTTTACATTGAAAAGACTGAATAGAGTGCCCCAGGGATGACGCGTTTTTGTAGGCCAACCCGGAAGTTAGCGGCGCACGGGTTCCTTCGGCTGAAAGCCTATTCATTTTTCCCATAGACTTTTGGAAAATCACAGAAAATAAGCTCTGTGTTTAACAAAGGGTTATGACACCTACACGTTTTGTCTATCAAGATAATCTTTACAAGTTAACACAACATTTATAGATTTTGAAGCCTAAATAAAGTCGTCAGATATAAAAGGCTAACAGTAGGCTATAAACGGACTACAGCACACCATGGTCGCGGATCAACGTCGTCACCACCAAGCGTCCTCAAACTTTATTTAGAAAACAACTCTATTTAAAAACATGCTCACTGATTATGATCTGCGCTGTGTATGAATATTTATCCACTTTTTCATGAGAAATGCTGTCCAAATGTCCTGTTTGTCATGATGATGTCTAAAGTCCCCGCCAAAGGAAGTAGTCCCTTTTAGCAATTTGTTAGCAACCGCCGATTTTAAGACACAGTAAAAGTTTAAAAAAAATCACAAGTGGGTTATAACTGGTGTGTTTTATGTCATAGATCAAAACGTGAAAATATTTAGAGGCTTTGTTAACCACAGACCTTATTTCAGGCGATTTAACAAAAACCCATTCAAAAAACCCATAGACTTTACGGCGTTGGAAATTCTTTGACAAGCGCTGTCAGTCACGGGAAAACCCCTTAACTGTTAAAAGGACAAGATAATACATTGGATGTTTAAACAGATTTTTTTATGATGAACATAGGACTGACCTGAAGGAAAATGCTCGCTCAATCGATCTCTTTCTCACAGTACTCTTCTACATAATACAGTAAGCTTCAATAAATGTTATCAACCGAGATCAGTTTACGTTGCTAAGAGTGGTTGTGTAGTGATACACAAAACCATTGTGCTTTATCGTGAATAAAACACAACTATTGACCAATCAGAACCAAGGAACTAACCGTTTTATATATAATATAATATAATATAATATAATATAATATAATATAATATAATATAATATAATATAATATAATATAATATAATATAATATAATATAATATAATATAATATAATATAATGTATTCCTCAGTGTTTCTTCTGTTCTTGGTCTGGTGTTGTCCTCTATGGATGTTTTGTGTGCTATATGTATTGTTTTAGTTTCTGTTTTCTCCTGTGACTGGAATATCTTGTTCTTTGCCTGTATTTATTTTGTTGTCTCCATGAATTTACTTTTGTTGTTTTGTTTAAATAAATGTTATACTGCATTTGGATGCAATGCTCCTTCTTTACTAAAATGGCCATGCTACAAATTTACAGTATATGCAAATATATAAGTTTGAGATCGTAGGGAAGTTATTTACATTTAAATAATGCAGGCTGGTGACTTCAACAAAAGCATCAATTAAAGTAGGTCTATCTTTAAACGTTTATAAGTTATCATTACAAATCAGTTTCCCTATTGAGAAAATGAATGGGATTTTTACTTCCGTAACCCGACTGTTGCACTCTATTAGCAACATGCATTAGCTGCTTGTGATAATAACCGATATTATAAACCTAAGTTTAGAAAGACAGTCAGGGTCTGCACCATGCATGCAAGCAACAGCAACAATAACAAGGTGAGACAGTGAATGCATTGGGGTTAATTTCCCAAGTGAGCCTCTCTTCCTGTCTCTAACACACACACACACACACACAGCAAGAGGCAGGGGGAGGATGATCTGCTCAAATAAATGTTGTCAGGTGTGTTTTGCACTTTAACTCCAATTCTGGGTGTTTATCCGCACTAATGAACAACTCTGAGTCAGCGCAAGAGAGCTAATTGTGTGTGTGTTAATGTGTGTGTGTAGGGGGAACATGGGTTAATTTAGTAGAAGAACATTGGAGATTCAGTGACTCTGACATTTATGAGCAATTAAGGATGGAGGAAGGAGGACAAAAAACATGAAGTAAGGAAAAGAGAGGAGAAAGTAAGGTGTGCGTTGAGGTGCCATTTCATGATATCCAAAGTAGGCACCCAATGACAAAACTGTTATGTGCAATGCCTTGAAACCACTGATGCACTCATTCCACCATGGCCAAAACTATGTGGTATTCACCCCTTCTAATTACTAAGTTTGCCTAATACAGAGAGGACAAATCTTAACGCTATGGCATACAATGACAATATAAAGAATTATGTGTTTTAAAGAATGTGGCAATATTTTGGAACCCATTGAACACCTTTGGGATGAAATGGAGAAGATTTTATTTAAAATGTTGTTGTTATTTAGCTAGCTAGCATTAACATATCGACAAATTCATTCATTTCAACTGACTTGCTCATCAAGATTCTCTTCAATCTGTTGCTCCGTCATGGCAGTTGTTGACCTGTAATAGATAAGTGACTCACTGTAAGGATTGTGACACACCAGGCTGTCAATGAGCGTTTATCGAGCTAGTTTTTGTGGTGTGTTCCACACGTCGGCTCTAGTCAGGCTCACGTCAAACTAGGCAGTGCACAAGAATAAAAGTGATGAAAGCAAGCAAAGAAGTCAAGATGTCACAGACAGAAGGCTTTTCTAATTTTACGTCATCTTCCCTTAGCATTCCAATACGCCAATATATTTTCATAACAACATGAGCCGCCTGGAATTAAGTTCACAAGTTTACCCTTACATATAATCAGATATAGTAAAAAAGTATGCATATTTGGCATGCTGTCCGAGGGGAGGGCTCCTGCCTCCTGTCAGATGTTCAATAGACATCTGTCTTTAAAATGATTCTTTTTATTACAATTATTATTTTATAATTTTATTATGATTATTACAACAGATGTTTTCCAGATGAAGACATCTTGGAAACGTACATGTGCTATCTCGCACAAAGTATGTTTCTGGCCTAAGACTAAAATGTGAATGAATGTCAGCATACATCGTAAAACATGAAAGCCAGACGAAACCCTGGCAAAAACGGTAACCCGATCTGAACTCACACAAGCATTGAGTCATCGTGCCCGATGCCCAAGCATTACACAATCCAGCACGGCTGACAGTCATGCTCGTTTCCATCGGCAACAGCTGCTGGGAGGCGATGATGTCGTGCCACACAATACGGCATGTGAGCGCTGACAAAGGCGGCACTGTGTTGGCGCAATGCCGTCACGGCCCGCTTCCTAGTTCGGCTGCCATCAACGTTTGCTTTTTTTGTTGTTATTGTTGCTGCGGTTGTTTAGAGGCCTGTTTTGGAGACTGGGGAGAACACAAGGGTCTTAACCCCCTGGTCTCACAAATAGCCACAAAAGAAGGGCGCATTCAGCAGCCGCAAACACACAACAATGCACCACACGAGGGGGGAAGTAGGTCATGGGAAGAAGCCCTGGATCTGGAAGGAGATGCACTGTGGGTAGACGAGGTCATTTAGTGCGCGTGATTCGTGAAAGTTATGGAATATCATGTATATTTGAGGCTTAGTGGCTGGTGAGGAAGTATTCCCGAGATGTTCACCTTGACGACCTCTCAAATCCAGTGGGCAGTGTTTGCCCTCGCTCTTTCCCACTTGAGATTTGGTTGTATTCTCATTAGTGGCCATTTTAAGTGTCTTTGTTAATTGCATCCTGGTTTTCTCCACACCTGGCTCCACCTACCCTTCTCATCCAAGCTCATCCAGTCTTTCCCAAAATACATCTTTTCTTCATCTAACTTAATTCCCACCAAACTAAGATTTTATCTTCTTTAGGAAACTCTAGGTATGTCTTGTACTTTCTGAAGGCATATCTTTGACTTTGCTGTCTTGGCCGCACCCTTTCTCTGGTTAATTGCGCTCATAAGGAATTGCTCCCTGTCACAACTGGAGAACAGACCGTACACAGACAGCATGCAGCCTGCTACCATCGGCCCCTGGAGGCCCTCAAGACGGCCTGGTCGTCCCGAAGGCCACACCAACAAACACAAGTAGTGCACACATAGATACGAAAGCATTTTCACCTCATTTAACCCTACTTACTGTAGGCTTTACTTTCTAAGTTATATTCGTATAGCACACATAATTGCCTTAATTTCCTTCTTGCTCACTCTCTCTCTCTATGTGTACATCTGTACACACACACACATACACAAGACGGAGCCACCAGGGGCCAATGAAAAACTGTGCATTGATATTGTAGCTAACAGGCAGTTTTGGGAATTGCTGGTCCCAGGATTAGAGGGTGGGGGTGGTAAGATAGAGTAACGAAGCCTGACTGGGAATTCTCATAATATGTGGCATTGGGACGTGGGGACCAATGTATTGTAACCTGACTGAGAAAACACACTTCATTATGTGTCTATGTGCTAAGAGAAGAGGTTATTAATGTTGTAGACAACAACAGGGCTCCTGACCTAGTGTGTCTGCTGCAATAGGAGACAAATGCCATGATACATGGTGACAGAAACTGTAGAACAAAAAGAAAATATATGTTTCTACTTGCATAAAGTCAAGGTATGATGCAAACATGTAGAAGTTGTTTAGCTAATAAACCAACACTGTAATTACTTATTCGTGCTCTAGCTTAGGGGTTTTCAACTTTTAATACATTCATTAATACATACAATTCCTTATCATAGTTTCTTCATTTAATTTAAAATACATATTAGGGTATTTCTTCAACTTTGGGCACTTTTGTGTCCAGGAGTTGATTTTTTTTTTAAATTAAAATAAAAGATTTCAATTTTTTTTACTTTTTGTTATATGGAGATCAATTAAAATGTCTTCATATATTTAATAAATGCCTTTTATATATACATCCTACACTCTAAAAAATGCTGGGTTAAAAACAACCCAAGTTGAGTTAAAAATGGACAAACCCAGCGATTGGATTGTTTTTTGGTTGAATCTTAAACCCAACCTGCTGGGTAGATTTATTTAACTCAACTAATGTTTAAAAAGTACTTTATTGATCACTTAAAATGAACCCAAAATAGGTTGGAAATTAACATTTATTAATATGTTTAATTAATAATAATTAAATAATAAATGTATTAAATTGCTTTTTAATGAATGTTCACCTTTTGATATTATTGTTGCCTCTAGTAATTATGTGTCTGATTTTAAATTTCCAACATATTTTGGGCTCATTTTAAGCCAGCCATATAGTCATTTTTAAACAATAGTTGAGTTAAATAAAACTACCCAGCAGGTTGGGTCAAACATTTAACCCAATCACTGGGTTAGTCCATATTTAACCCAACTTGGGTTGTTTTTTTACCCAGAATGTTTTTAGAGTGTATAGTTTTATCTTTGTCACAGATGCAGATGTTCAATATCTAACTATAATCATTTAAATAAAGAGTAAAATAAACAAATCACTTCAATATTTATTGTGTAAAAGTAATTTATCCATTTTTTCAACAATAAATTATAATGGTCCCATAGTGTTTTCATACATACAAACATTTCTGCTCCTAATGTTTTTGTTTCTAATAGAAAATAATAAAAATCAAGGTAAATCACTTGTGAGCAGAGTTAGTTCCAAATAAGCTGTAATTTTGTCAAAATTATGACATTTTTTTTAGAAAAAAAATAAAAAATGTTATAAACATAATATTAAATAATATAAAAATATGAAAGAGCATTTTTCAAAAATGTAAAAAAAAAAATGTATTTCCATCACTGTTATTTCCATAAATTGTGTGTTTAAATAATACATCATTTGAGATGAGGTTGAAATGACACTGTAAAGGGACTTTTCAGTACTTTGTTGTTAAAAAAAATCAACCTTAAACCAACCTTAGATGGTGTGCTATTAAGATGGTCTCCCAGCCTGTCAAACTGAAAACCAGCTTAGTGTATAGTTTAACTTGGTTTATTTCTCCGTCTAAAAAAACTATATGAAGTTTAGTAATGACATTGGCTACTGCACTTGGCTCTGTGTGATTAAATGATGCAGAGCGACGCTGATATAATGTGTATGTGCTTTCATACTGAAAAAAGCATTTTTTTCTGAACCTCATGGGTAAGAGGGTACTTTGGCACATTTGGCACAGGATGGTACAGTCAGTGTGCTGCTGAAACGCATATGTTACAGCTGAGGGTGACTCGGTGTGTGTACGTATCAGGGAATGTGGTGATCTCAATAAGATATGTGTGTGTATGTGCGTGTTGTGTATCAGGGCATGTGGTTTCCTCAGTAAGGGGTCTTGCGAGTCCTTCAGTCAGACAGCTGGAGGGCCAATCTGTCCTCTCGCTTGCCCAGCGATGGCAGGGCAGATAAGCGGCCACTACGGACCCGACCGTTACCCCTCTGCCCCAACACACACGCACACACCCACACCGGGAGCCCAGGAGCAGCCCGCAGCCGGGGGCTGACAGATCGACACAGCCGGCTCAGCATGGGGTCTGCGAGGGGAGGGGAGGAGAGACCTGAGGGAGGGGCCGGAGGTCTGGAGGTGGCCGTTATTGCAGCCAAAGCCAGGCTCACTGCCAACATATAGAGAGAGAGAAAGCAAGAAAGAGCGACAGAGGAAGAGAGAAACAGAAAACACAGTGTCTAGATATAGGCTACCAGCTAAGTGTTAAAAAGCACTCGTGCATCTGTAACTTTGCTGTTGCATCTCTCCTCTCTCTTTTTGGACAAGAAAATTAATAAGAATGTGAAAATGAGTGTTGGTGGAAGAAATAAAAGTTGACATGACATTCGGCACTAGTCTGGATAGATCCTGCATGTCTCCTGCCATCACAAACTGAGCTAATTCAGGTCTACGGAGGTGTGGGATGTGATTGGTTGTGCTTTTTCCTGAAAAACGTTTACAGGACAGCAGCAAATTTTCATTGTATATGCTGAAAGTGTCAAAAACTAATCAGGGCTTCAGGAAAAAATGCCATTGAAGTGATAAAAAAATGCCCCATAAATTTAAAATGATGGCAAAATATCTATTTTTTTCCCGGTTATCTAACATAAGATTAATAATATTCTATTATAGAAATATTTAGTTATATAGATCAAGTACCTATATAACTAGTATAACAGATGTCTGTCAGAGTTAGGCTACTATATCTGTAATTGCTGTATTGTGGAGCTGATTTAAAGTGTTTTTTGATTAAACAACAACAACAACAACAAAATTCTGCTCTGAACACTGAACATGAATAAAACACTCCCAACAACTCCAAAACTTATGTCAAAATGATGCAGATAGAAATAAGAAGGTATCTAATCTTAGGGACCAGTCAATTGTGCCTAAATTGTATTAATAAAATAGATCTGATTGCACATCCAGACACTTTTTGTATTTGACATTGATTTTATTTAATTTTAACAGTCATAATTGTTCCGACTAAAAATTTATTACAGGTAATTACGTGTCTGTGTGTGTAGTTATTCATTTGTCTACAGTGAAAACAAGTGAAATAAAATACTATTCCATCTGTAAGGGTAATAGAATATAAAATAAAGTATTTTCTGGGAATTATAATTATTATAATTTCAATATGAGGACACATATTTAAGGTTATATCCATGGAGCAGCTAATTGGCTTGATGTCTTTACCCACAGTCCTTTGCACCACAGGCTGAATTTACAGCCCCACTCACCTTAAAACTCTAACTGTGTCCTTGTCACAGCCTTACTTAACCAGGCAAATCTTTCATGGTTGCTCAAACGAAGTGTGTGTGTGTGTGTGTGTGTTTTTGTGCGTCCATACTTTCAACTTATGATCTTGTCGGACTTGTCTTGAACGGTGACTGACATACATTGGTGTGATGCCAAAGGTTTGTGCGTGTTGTGTAAATGCATCTAGCTTCTCTTGGAGGGGCATGAACATGATTTCAGAAAGAAGCTGGCACCATCTGTCTATGGGACCTATGATGCTATGGCATGGTGGCAGGACAGGACGTCCCGAAACGCCATCCACATAAACACACAAACTGGGTTAAACGGGTAACACACAGATGACTGTCAGAGTTTGGGGTTCTTAATTGGATACATAACACAAACATTGACCATGATGTTCTGAGGGCTGAGAGGAGACGATAAAGTCATGAATGAGACTTCAATGTTTCCTAAGGAAAATGTTTGTTAAGAGAAGAAAAAAGGCTACAAGACAAAAAATGTTATGTATAGTCATAGTCATAATGAGAGGGTTTACACATTGACCGGCTTCTTTGACTTACAAATACCATGCAATACTACAGTATCGTATTTTTGGGTGAAAAAGAAATGATGTGGCAACTAGCTTCAGTCTGAAATGTAAATTAGCATATTAATCTACTGTGGTATATGGTAGCCTATATACAAAAAAAAAAATAATATATATATATATATATATATATATATATATATATATATATATATATATATATATATATATTTTTTTTTTTTTTTATTATTTTTTTTTTTTTTTTTTTTTGTGTAACACAAAACGGTTGGCTACGTTTGGGACCCTGTGTGTGAAAAGTATTAAAATCGGTTGCAATGTCGCCATCTGTCTAATAGTGTGAGAAAATGTAATAAATTCCGGTTTTGGGCGCCATCTGTCGGATAGTAAGCGTCTCAGAGTCGATCGATGTTTCTGTGTTTATTACATTTGTCTGACACTGACTGTTTTGTTTCGCTGCAGAGGCGGCAGATGGAGTCAAATGTTTGGTTTCTCTAGTTTGTGCAGTTACTGATAATTAATAAATGGAAAAAAAGAAATTCAATATCAATTTGGACGACTCGGCGTTCACAAAGGAAAGAAGTCCGGTGGGTTTTGTTTCCTTGCTATTATTATTATGTTGCTATGGTGTGTTGTAGCAGTTACTAGCGTCTTAGTTGGAGGTTCAAACAAGGTTCATCGGTTCATACATAAACTATCACCACTGATATTAAGCCAGGGGGACTGAATCGAAAATGCAATTACTGTAAATCACTAAACAGCGTCCATTAGCTCTGGTCACATGGCAGTAAAGGTTAAAAGTTAACTGAGGCTCGTCACCCTTACAGACTAAATCAATAAAAACACATGCACGATCTACCAACTTGATGAGCTACTTTCACACTTTATGCAAGTTTGCCCATAACAAGGTGTTGATGACTCATGTTGCCCACCGCAAAGTTAACTTACATATCCCACTCTTGATCAGTAAGTGCAACACTGAAGAAGACACTTACCAGAACTTAAAAAAAAAAAAATCACAACAATCTAGATTCATATGGCAGTTCACTCAAAATGACAATTCTATTATCATTATTTACTCACCATCATGTTTATCCAAACCCATATAACCTTTTTCCTCTGGATCATGGAAGACCTTCGCATTACGGAGGCCCTAAGAGGCCAGACATTTATTTTTTTAAAACATCCCCCCCCCTGATTTTTTTAACTTATTTTTCCCCACGAGAGCGAGAGAGAGAGAACACAAACATCGTTCACTGAGCTATGACTGTGCACGTTAACCAGATAAAATCCCCTAAACACACTTTTTTTTTTCTTTACAAATTGTATCTTATTTTGTATCAAGCATGTTCTTGACACTGTTGTCTCTGTACGGAACAAGTAGTAGGCAACAGTAACTTGTGGAAAGTAAATGATTAAAATTGTCATTTGTGGTGGAAATGGTGCCATAACTGTGGATTCATCTTAATTTTTCAAAAATGGATAAAAATGATTTTCTCAAAAATGGTTTTATTTCAGTTTTTGTTTGGATCATCATAGTTCTATAGATCATATAGCTATACATTTCTTATACATTTTTAAAAATACTTTAAAACTTGATGTTTTATAATGAATTTTCATAATCCACTAGAACATCAGAATCTTTGACAAGGTTAAGGTCAAATTACAGTTAAAGTGCAGCTTCAAAGGGCTTTAAAAGATACCAGTCGAGGAATAAGGGTCTTATCCTGCGAAACGATCGGTCATTTTCGAAAAAATACAACTGTATTTGATTTATAAACATAAATGATTGCCATGCACATGCTTCCACTTTCCGTATTCTTCAAAAAGCTTACGCTGTATGTCCTACGCCTTCCCTATTCAACTTACGGGAAAAAAACTAAACTGGCACCACGTTCGTTCCGTAAGTTGAATAGGGAAGTCGTAGGACATACAGCGTAAGCTTTTTGAAGATCATTTGTGTTTATAAAGCATATACAGTTGTATTTTTTTCTGAAAATGACAAATCGTTTCGCTAGATAAGACCCTTATTCCTCATCTGGTATCGTTTAAAGCCCTTTAAAGCTGCACTGAAACTGTAATTTTGACCTTCAACCGTCTGGAAGCCATTGAAGTCCACTATAAGGAGAATAATCCTGGAATGTTTTCATCAAAAACCTTAATTTCTTTTCAACTGACGAAAGATAGACATGAACATCTTGGATGACATGGGGTTGAGTAAATTATCAGGAAAATTTTATTTGAAAGTGGACTAATCCTTTAATGACCGTTTTAATGTAATCTTCAAATGACAAAAATATAAATTGCAAGAGATGAATAAAGTAAAAAATGTGTATATGTGTATATAGCCCCTTTAAGAATACATTAAATTATTCAAATGGCAGTGTCACTGAAATAATGCACATAACCTGGTTCCTTTTATTCACACAGGTGGCATCGTTGTTTAAAGCCAAAGATGGTCAAGTAGAAGCCTCATCTGTTCCAGCTCCTGGCCAACCACTGTCCTATGCAGAGTTCGTTGTACAGAGCAAAAACAGGGGGCTTCAGGGAGCAGCCCATGGATCAGAGAAACAAATATCTGCTGTCCAAAGTAGGAACGATGCTTCCACAGCTGGAAGTGGCTCAGTTAGTACGTCATTCACAGACTCAGGGAATAAACCAGAGACTGAACAGCAAGGACCAGCAGAGGTACCAACAGAAGATCAGACAAAAGAGGAAGGTCAGAGTTTGGAGAGTTGTATCATTCCTCCTCATCTCTTAGGATCCGGGAACAGTATTATTGTCAGTCCTCGACAGGTCTGTATAACGTATGTTCATTTTCTATGAACACACGTTATTTCAAAATTGTTTCCCCTCTTTTACACATAACAAATTGTATAGTATTTCTGAAAAATGCTATTTCAGCTGTTTTTTTTAACATTGATAATAATATGAAATGTTTCTTGAGCACCAAATCAGCATATTAGAATGATTTCTGAAGATCATGTGACACTGAAGACTGGAGTAGTGATGCTGAAAAATCAGCTTTGTGTCACAGAAATAAATTGCATTTTAAAATATATTAAAATAGAAAACAGTTATTTTAAATTGTTATAATATTTCACAATATTACTGTTTTTACTGTATTTTTGATTAAATAAATGCAGCCTTGGTGAGCATTAGAGAATTCTTTCCGAAACATAAAATCTTACCGACCCCAAACTTTTGAACAGTAGTGTAAATCAAAACTTACTGATTGCAACTTTTACTTGATTTCCACTATATAACAATTAAATATAGAACTTGATTATAATGTTATGTTTTTATCTGTATACAGAGAGGCAACCCTATCCTAAAGTTTGTGAGAAATGTTCCCTGGGAGTTCGGAGAAGTGGTGCCAGACTATGTTTTGGGGCGGACAACGTGTGCTCTTTTTCTCAGGTTGGTTTGTGGGTATTTGTACAGTACCAGTGAGTAGATGAATTACACCTGCTTGAAAATCTAATTATTTCTAATATTATAGTATGTCTGTCTTTAAATAAATTATTTAAATTACAGTCAAAGTACTTTTTCAAAATAGGAATGTACACATTGAAAAGCTAGAAGCTTCAGCAGGACACCGATGGAGATAAATATGGAAGCATTGTACACATTTGAAGCCAATTGCAAACTTCTTGTTGGATTTTAAATGCACTGTACATGGAGGAAAGAAAGTAATAAGTTGATATACAGGTGCATCTCAATAAATTAGAATATCATGAAAAAGTTTTTTTTTTTTTTCTTTCTGTAATTTAATTCAAAAAGTAAAACTTAAAGCTGCAGTCCGCAACTTTTTTTGGTTAAAAATGATCCAAAATCAACTTTTGAACAAGTACATAACCAGCCAGTGTTCAAAACTATCTAATTATCTTGTCTCGATTCACAACAGTAAGCTTGTAATAATGTTTTATAATAAGAGCGACATGGCGGATTTCCGCGGGAAATTCAAGCATGCAGCAGTTCCTCTGTGCGTCATTACGTCACGTCCGTAAACAAAGAAAGGAGTCCCGTCGAGAGGCTAGCCAGTTATATCATGTGAGGAAGCTGCCGGTAGTGGCACATTTATAGCCTTTTCTCACAGCAGCTGAAATAATTAAACTTATCATTTTGATGGCGGATTGTAATCCAGAAAGATCTAAATGACAATCATCAGTGACAACTGGAGATTCAGCCGTAGTCGAAAAGCAAAAGACTTCGGACTGTGGAGTGGATACAGAAATTGAAATCTACAGGTAACACTAATACACACTAAATACACAGTCACGCAATGCTGATGTTGTTAACAATAACAATTTGAGAACAATATAACAGTATTAATAATTTGCACAGTTTGGCGTGATCCGAGCTAAGCGATCGTTAGATTTAATCATCATTGGCAGCGCGATTTATTGTAGGCCTAATGCTTTTTTCCTCAGTTGGTCAGAACAAAAGTGGCAGAAATGTTATTTACTTGTTCAGACGATATTTTCCAGTAAAAATTCTTATATTGGTCATACTTTCAAGATGTAGAATCTGTGATTCTGAAGTTCAGTATCCACATCGGTGAGGTGACTGACAGCAAGCATTAGATTCATCCGTGCCTAGTTGTGCCGAAGCACAATGCACGTACAGATAACTGTTCCGCATATGGCTGCAATTGCATGTTTCAAACAGAGATGGCGATAAAGAGGAAAAACTGCAGACAGCAGCTTTAAATATATTCTAGATTTTTTAGACAAAGTAAAATATTTCCAGACTTTTTTGTTTTAATTTTGATGATTACAGCTTGCTGCTCATCAAAATCAAAAAATCAGTATCTCAAATTATTAGAATATTTAAATTCAAGTTCTATTAAATTAGCATTCTCAGGGTATAAATACTGGGTTTAGGTCAGTAATCCCAACAGCAGTCATGGGGAAGTCTGCTGACTTGACAATTGTCCAGAAGACGATCATCAAGACCCTCTACAATGAGGATAAGCCACAGAGGGTCATTGCTGAAAGAGCTGGCTGTTCGCAGAGTGCTGTGCCAAAGAATATTCATGGAAAGGTGACTAGAAGGAAAAAGTGTGGTATGAAAAGGTGTACAAGTGAAAGGAATGACCGCGGGCTTGAGAAGATTGTCAGGTGAAGCTGATTTAAGATTTTAGGAAAGCTTCAAAAGGAGTGGACTGAAGCTGGAGTCAGTGCATCAAGAGCCACCGCACACAGACGTCTTCAGGAAATGGGCTACAACTGTCACATTCCACGTACCAAGCCACTTCTGAACCAAAGACAATGTCAGAAGCGTCTTACCTGGGCTAAAGAGAAAAAGAACTGGGGCCGTATTCACATAACATTTTATTTTACCACTAAGAGTTCTCCTAAATAGCAGTAAAAGTTCTTACTAAGAGTTTTCTCATAAAACCTATTCACAAAGCTGCTGAAACCAACTTTGACTAAGGAATAGACTGAAGTCTTAAGCTAAGAGTAAGGGTGGGGTTGACCTCGTTGCTAACACACAGTGATTGGCTAATGGGGGAGGAGTCAGCGATTTAATCATAGAAATATGATGTGTAGAATGAGGTGACATGTTTCCACATTAAAATAAAGGTTTTAAAATACAAATGTTGCCATAAAGGTTTTAAAATGTAGGCTAAGTGTCACTAATTAAACTAGTATGTATATATATATATATATATATATAATACATGAAAACCACTGGCATAGGTAATCAGACAATATTTATTTATTTGTTAATTTTTTTTTTTTGGCGTCTCATCGTAGATTCAAATCTATAAATCAAAATGCATTGCATTTATGAAGAAAAGGTTCAGCACCCAAGGATCTATCTCTATTGCCTCATGGTGTTCAGTGTCTTTGGGTGGATTAGGACTGCTTGTGATTTGGTCTAAGTGACTTAGGAGTCCTCTTGATTACTCCTAACGTTTCACAGATTTAGGAGCTAGTTTTAGCGCTAAAATGCTTTGTGAAATACTCTTAGAGCAAAAATTTAGGACTCCTAAAATTAGGACTGACACGGCAAGTTAGGAGCTACTTTTAGCCTTAAGATGTTTTGTGAATACGGCCCCTGGACTCTTGCTCAGTGGTCCAAAGTCCTCTTTTCAGATGAAAGTAAATTTTGCATTTCATTTGGAAATCAAGTTCCCAGAGTCTGGAGGAAGAGTGGAGAGGCACAGAAACCATGTTGCTTGAAGTCCAGTGTGAAGTTTCCACAGTCAGTGATGATCTGGGCTGCCATGATGTCATCTGCTGGTGTTAGTCCACTGTGTTTTCTGAAGTCTACAGTCAACGTAGCCGTATACCAGGAAATTTTAGAGCACTTCATGCTTCCTTCTGCTGACAAGCTTTATGGAGATGCTGATTTCATTTTCCAGCAGGATTTGGCACCTGCCCACACTGCCAAAGGTACCAAAAGCTGGATCAATGACCATGGTGTTACTGTCCTTGATTGGCCAGCAAACTCGCCTGACCTGACCTGATTCTCTATGGGGTATTGTCAAGAGGAAGATGAGAGACACCAGACCCAACAATGCAGATGACCTGAAGGCCGCTATCAAAGCAACCTGGGCTTCCATTACACCTGAGCAGTGCCACAGGCTGATTGACTCCATGCCACGCCACATTGATGCAGTAATTCATGCAAAAGGAGGCCCAACCAAGTATTGAGTGCATAGAAATGGACATACTTTTCAGAAGCCTGCCATTTCTGTTTAAAATATCCTTTTTTTTATTGATCTTATGAAGTATTCTAATTTATTGAGATAGTGAATTGGTAGGTTTTTGTTAAATGTGAGCCAAAATCATCGCAATTAAAAGAACCAAAGACTTAAAGTACTTCAGTCTGTGTGCATTGAATTTATTTAATACATGAGTTCCACAGTTTGAGTTGAATTACTGAAATACATGAACTTTTGCACGACATTATAATTTATTGAGATGCACCTGTATGTATGATCTCAAAACCTACTGCAATAGGTTTTATGCTTGAATTTTACTTTTTTTTTAATACATATTTTACATTGTTGCAGCACTTATCTTCCCAATCTGTCAGTAACGCTCTGTTTAGTTCCTGTCTCTGTGAAGCCCCTCTTTCCAAAAATTTATTGGCAACTGCTTCCAGCACGTTTCGGAAATGTCATGCCACTTACCATAACCACAAGTTTCAGGCGTTTCAGGGAGTTAGAATAACTTCCTTTGGAGTGGACTTTGTGCTTTGTTACTTTGCAGACCTTTTTCATGCTCAAACTGAAAAATTAAAGATGAAAATGTAATAAAGCACAATAGGTCCTCTTTTAAGTTTATGAAATTGCCACTTTCATAAATGAAGCCAGCTCTGCTGTATCCTTTATTTGCTTAGTTTAACGTTACTCTAAGACAAAGTAAATGTACGTGCACTTTAAACTTATTTTGTAAGTGTTATGTTAGAATTGAAGCCTCTCAGTTAGTCAGGTGTGAAACCACATCCTTCTCCAGAATCTCCACCTCTCTTTGCAAAGCGAATTGGTGAGAATTCAAGGAAGGAAACGTTGTGGTTGACTGTGATGACTGGTACGACAATACAGACTAGACAATGTAGAATCAGCTGAGAAATGTTAATTAACAAAAGCATTTTGTAATTGGATTTAGAATATTGCGTATATGTCAAGAAGATGATTTTTGTGATAATATATGAATAATTGCAGTCCCTTAACCAGTGGTTTCATTTTACTGAATTACAAATGCCAAATTGAAATAATTGTTTTTTAATAGTATTTATATTCAACAAAGATTTATCATTACTGTATGGGATGTTTTTGTTTCTCTTTCTCGCTCTCTTTCAGTGTACGTTACCATAATCTGAACCCAAACTACATCCATGAGCGTCTGAAACAGCTGGGACAGAGTTTCACCCTCAGAGTGTTGCTCGTCCAAGTCGACGTGGTGAGTTTGTTTCACTCACAATCACATTTCTTTGTCCTTTCTGTAATATACAGTATTGTGTTATTTAAATCTGAATTAAATGCTAAATAAAGCAATGGTTGGTTAAAAAAAAAGCCTATTAGTGCCTGTTTTTGAAGTTTTAATTCAGTTAAAGACTGTTGATGTTGATGTCTCATTTCTCTCTTCCTCATTTATCAGAAAGACCCTCATCATGCACTGAAAGAGCTTGCTCGCATATGCATCATGGCTGACTGTACCCTCATTTTGGCCTGGAGGTAGGGGGATGGTTCTAAATAATCAAGCTGAGGGGGAATTCCCTTAGTGGCTTGTGTAAATATAAGGTGTTAAAGTTCCTGTTAGTTTTTAGTGCTTTAATTTAGTTCCTCTAACAAAACTACCTGTTTGTATGTGTAAGTCCTGAGGAAGCAGGTCGTTACCTTGAGACATATAAATCATACGAGAAGAAACCTGCAGATCTTCTGAAAGAACAAGTGGAGAAAAATTACCTGTCCCAGGTTAGAGCCCACAAATCTATTAACACATCTGAAATTATTATGTGTGGTTCATTTAATCAAACACTGTTGCCATCATTCCTATAAAAACACTCTTGGTCAGTTTTCATAAATAAATTATTTTTATTTGACAGGTTACAGATTGTTTAACCACGGTAAAGTCTGTCAATAAGACAGATGCCATGACTCTGCTGTCTACTTTTTCTGTAAGAAGCACTTTTCCTTTATATGATGCACATCTTATTTCTTTTATTACTTACACTACCATTTAAAAGATTATTATTTTCTTAAAGAAATAATTAATTGTATTCAGCAAAGATGCACAAAATTGATTGAAAGCGACTTTTTCATTGTTAAACATTTCTATTTCAAATAAATACTGTTCCTTGAAAATAATGTTTCATGGTTTCCCCAAAAATATTAAGCAGCACAACTATTTTAACATTGATAATAATAAGAAATCAGCATATTAGAATAATTTCTGAAAGATCATGTGACACTGAAGACTGAACTAATGGCTGCTGAAAATTCAGCTAAGAGATTTATTTCAATAACATTAAAAAAATCTTACAGACATCTTTTAAATGGTAGTGTATATAAAATACTCTGCCTATTTTAAATTAGTGATCATGAAATACTTTTACGTTCTTATGTTGATGGCATTTTATGTCTTCAGTCTTTGGAGGGCATCATTAAGGCTTCGAAGGAGGAACTAGTTTTGTGCCCTGGACTCGGTCCACAGAAGGTGTGTAGAGACACTTTGATATCATATTTTGAACTGTTGGCTTTATACATAGCATCATACTTTGATGAATACAAATTTTAACAATAAGTCCATTTGACTCTTTTAACCTATTCAAGAGTATGTGTCTTAATTGCCTTTCCTGATTGTGGTTCATTTAGGCAAGAAGGCTTTATGATATACTGCACCAACCCTTCGTAAAGACCAAGAAGAAGGAAAGCGGATAAATCCAAACTGCGTTTCACAAAATCACTTAGAACATATTCTTTGGTCTATGATGATCTTGGCCTGTAAGTGGGGCAAAAAACAGCCTCTAAAAATTCAAAATGCAGTGGTTTATTTGTTAGTTTTGTTGTGTTTTTGTTTTTTGTTTGTTTTTGTTTTTTTTTTTGGGGGGGGGGGGGGGTATTTATATTTTGAATGTAACCTGATTTTGTAATTCTGTATGTTTGATCTGACTTTGTAAGATGAGTCAATGTTTAATTTTTTATTAAAAAAATTAATCCATTTTTTTAATGGGTGTTTATGAAAAATTAATTTAGTAGTAGTATTCCGGGATAATTGTGTAATATGTTGTTTTTTTCAGAGTGGGAGGTGAGGTTCTGTTATAACCCCATGATTCTTATTGCAACTGGAACAAAACCTGTAGAAACTACCTGTCATATAAGAAAAAATGAATGGAAACATGTGGACAGACTCAAATAAGATTGGAAATAGAAATTAGACTGTGGGCAAACTGACTCAGAGTATGAATGTGTTTGTGGGCCAAAAGTTTATGGCCATCACAAATGCCACAAAAAAATGTCATCATACTATCATTTACTGTCATATCACAACTAAGCCAGTGGGAAGTTTTACAGTCAGTGATGAATATGAATCTTTTTAAAGCTGTGTTAATGTGAATGTTAAACTGTTAGCATAGTCCCAAAAAAAACTCCTTTATCATTCACTCACCCTCATGTTGTTCCAAATCTGTATGACTTTTCTGTTGAACATAAAAGAACATATTTTGGGGAAAAAAAAAATATATATATATTATACAATAAACAAAATTATAAATGCAACACTTTTGTTTTTGCCCGCATTTTTCATGAGATAAACTCAAAGATCTAAGACTAATCTAAGTACACAAAAGGCTTATTTCTCTCAAATCTGACTAAATCTGTGTTATTGAGCACTTCTCCTTTGCCGAGATAATCCATCTACCTCACAGGTGTGGCATATCAAGATGCTGATTAGACAGCATGATTATTGCACAGGTGTGCCTTAGGCTGGCCACAATAAAAGGCCACTCTAAAATGTGCAGTTTTATCACACAGCACAATGCCACAGATGTTGCAAGTTTTAGGGAGCGTGCAATTGGCGTGCTGACTGCAAGAATGTCCACCAGAGCTGTTGCCCGTGAATTGAATGTTCATTTCTCTACAATAAGCCGTCTCCAAAGGCATTTCAGAGAATTTGGCAGTATATCCAACCAGCCTCACAACCGCAGACCACGTGTAACCACACCAGCCCAGGACCTCCACATCCAGCATCTTCACCTCCAAGATCGTCTGAGACCAGCCACCTGGACATCTGCTGCAACAATCGGTGTGGCATTGTGTGGGTGAGCGGTTTGCTGATGTCAGCGTTGTGGATCGAGTGGCCCATGGTGGCGGTGGGGTTATGGTATGGGCAGGCATATGTTTTGGACAACGAACACAGGTGCATTTTATTGATGGCATTTTGAATGCACAGAGATAATGTGACAAGATCCTGAGGCCCATTGTTGTGCCATTCATCCACGACCATCACCTCAAGTTGCAGCATGATAATGCACAGCCCCATGTTGCAAGGATCTGTACACAATTCCTGGAAGCTGAAAACATCCCAGTTCTTGCATGGCCAGCATATTCACCAGACATGTCACCCATTGAGCATGTTTTGGATGCTCTTGATCTGCGTATATGACAGCGTATTCCAGTTCCTGCCAATATCCAGCAACTTCGCACAGCCACTGAAGAGGAGTGGACCAACATTCCACAGGCCACAATCAACAACCTGATTGACTCTATAAAAAGGAGATGTGTTGGCCTTTTTTGTGGCCAGCCTAAGGCACACCTGTGCAATAATCATGCTGTCTAATCAGCATCTTGATATGCCATACCTGTGAGGTGGATGGATTATCTCGGCAAAGGAGAAGTGCTCACTAACACAGATTTAGACAGATTTGAGAGAAATAGGCCTTTTGTGTACATAGAAAAGGTCTTAGTTCTTTGAGTTTAGCTCATGAAAAATGGGGGCAAAAACAAAAGTGTTGCATTTATAATTTTGTTCAGTGTAATATATATATAATGACAGAACTTTTTTTTTCACATTTTTTTCAATGAAGTTCATGGGACTTTTTTTTACCGTTTTACCTGAGAAGTTACTGTGTTATTAATACATGCGTGTCAGAACTTTCCCCTACACCTTTCCGTTGTGTACTTTCATATGTGACAGTGTATAGGCCAGAGAGTATATAGGCACCACTGAGGGTCAAATGCTGTTCCGTTCCTGTATCATTCGTACATCATGCTGCTCAGTGTCTGTCTCCTGCTGTCTGTCTTCTCTCTGTCCGGTAAGACATTCACCTCTTACATCAATTAGACAGGCAGTTTTGGGAGTGAATATAATTTCTGTACAAATCCACATTTTTGTACCAATAGCTTTCACACAGTTTAAGTCATTGTAATATACAGTATTTAGAGAAATACATCAATAATACTAGGCTCATAACCATTTTACTTCTGTAATTTGACATATTTTGAAGTTAAACTGTACTGTACTCAAGTTTTAACTCTATACTTACCATAAGAACCTCTTGTGTCATTATCACAGGAGGGTTAGAGAGTGGTATCATAGGAGGCAGAGAGGTTAAACCTCATTCCAGACCGTACATGGCATCCCTCCAGTATAGTAGACAACATATGTGTGGAGGGATGTTGATTAAGGATGATTATGTGCTGACATCAGCCCACTGTTGGAAGTAAGTTTATGCATGCATACAGGTGTAGCCTTAATAAACTGGGTAATATGTAGCATTCAAAAACAGTTGATTATATGATGAGGTCTTTTAGTCTTTACTTTGTTTTTATTGTTTGTAACAATGTACTGACATGGTACTTTCCACTAAAATAACATCAACATTATATTTTTCTCACAGTAAGACCCCCGACTACTTATTAGAAGTCGTTCTGGGAGCTCACAATATCACCCAGAATGAGCACAGCCAGCAGATAATCCAAGTAGAGAAGTACATCCCACATCCCAGTTATACGAACAATAACTTCACCTACGATATTATGTTGCTAAAGGTATTCATGGTGCTCAAATTGTGCTTTTTTTCTGGATGGAACTATTTTTTATTCAGTTATTCACTGATAAATATGTTACAGTTGAAGACCAAAGCTGTACGGAATGAGTTTGTGGATGTTATTGATCTACCTAAGAACAATAAAAATATTCCCGCCCTTGTGGAATGCTCCATTGCTGGCTGGGGTATGACAAAACCCGAAGGAAAAGCATCAAGTGTTCTGCGGGAAGTCAGCGTCAAGTTGCAATTCAGCTTTGAATGTAAAAAAAAGTGGCAGGAATATTTCAACTCTGAGAAAATGATCTGTAGTGTCTCAGATGGGAAAAAGGCTTTCTGTCAGGTACTGAAACGTCACTTTTGGTGTTCATATATAGTGGCAAATTCATATAGTGGCAGAATATATTTTGAGTATTACATCTCTTTCTTTTTAGGGTGATTCTGGCAGTCCTCTTTTTTGCGACTCTAAACTTCAAGGAATGGCTGCATACACATATCCTTCTGACTGTACATCCAAGAAGTATCCTGAGGTCTACATGAAAATATCTGCCTTCCTTCCGTGGATTAGGAAGCACATTAAGTGACTGAAACATCATCTTATACAAAGAAAATGTATGCACCTAAATCATGTGAATAATTAGGAACCCTAATTTTTGGCTACTACCTGCTGCCATTTCTAGTTTTTGAACTTCATAAAAATTGGTCAAGAATAAATATTTTTTCTAACTTTTAATTGTCTGTGATTGCTATACCATAGGCACCATTTTATATATATATATATAATCAGTACAGTCCAAAAGTTTGGAACCACTAAGATTTTTAATGTTTAAGAAGTTTCGTCTGCTCACCAAGGCTACATTTATTTAATTAAAAATACAGTAAAAAACAGTAATATTTTGAAATATTACAATTTAAATATATTTGACAAAGTAATTTATTTCTGTGATGCAAAGCTGAATTTTCAGCATCGTTACTCCAGTCTTCAGTGTCACATGATTCTTCAGAAATCATTCTAATATGCTGATTTGCTGCTCAATAAACTTTTATATTATTATATTATTAATATAATTAATATTAATATATTATATTATTTTCAATGTTGAAAACAGTTGTGTACTTTTTTTTTTCAGGATTCCTTGATGAATAGAAAGTTCAAAAGAACAGCGTTTATCTGAAATACAAAGCTTCTGTAGCATTATACACTACCGTTCAAAAGTTTGGGGTCAGTAAGAATTTTTATTTTAATTTTTTTTTTAAAGAAATTAAAGAAATTAATACTTTTATTCAGCAAGAATGCATTAAATCAATCAAAAGTGGCAGTAAAGACATTTATAATGTAACAAAAGATTAGATTTCAGATAAACACTGTTCTTTTGAACTTTCTATTCATCAAATAATCCTGAAAAAAAATATTGTACACAAATATTTTGCACAATTGTACACATTAAATGTTTCTTGAGCAGCAGATCAGCATATTAGAATGATTTCTGAAGGATCATGTGACACTGAAGACTGGAGTAATGATGCTGAAAATTCAGCTTTGCATCACAGGAATAAATTACTTTGTGAAATATATTCAAATAGAAAACAGTTATTTTAAATTGTAATAATATTTCACAATATTACTGTATAATTTACTGTATTTTTAATTAAATAAATGTAGCCTTGGTGAGCAGACAAAACTTCTTTAAAAAACATTAAAAATCTTAGTGGTTCCAAACTTTTGGACTGTACTGTATATATACATATATATAGACAAAGATTAAGATGTGCATAAAAGTGATGTGAAGTACAGATGTCATTAGAAAGCCAGCAACAACCTTCAGAATAGGATTTATAATTAGAAATCACCTACTTGTGTTACAAACATTTCCTCTTTATTAAAGTG
The DNA here is from genome assembly GCF_024489055.1 of Chanodichthys erythropterus. NCBI lineage: Eukaryota > Metazoa > Chordata > Actinopteri > Cypriniformes > Xenocyprididae > Chanodichthys > Chanodichthys erythropterus. The sequence continues at coordinate 31,877,467 of NC_090234.1, read as the reverse complement.
ACTACATTTTAGCGGATCTAGCAGTAAGGTTGCGAATTGCAACCAATGGCTCAGTCCATCGCTCACCCCTCCCTTTCGAAGCACGTAGAGACCCTATGGTGGCCAACACAGGACAAAGATGTTGTCTGAAACAGAAGAGAGTAGCCAGTCAAGCACAGAGGTTTCTTCTTCCTTCTAAAAAAGAACGTCTCTGCTTCTAATAAACCAGACGACTACTTCTATTTCTTCTTCATGTGTATTCAACATATTGACGATGCAAGCTGCCTCTAAAAACACCAACAAAGAAGAAGAAGAACATAGTGATGAAACGCGTTCTGTAGAGCAGTTTGTCCATTTATGGCACTGTAGAAACATGCTGTTGCAAAATGGCGACTTAATGGCGACTTAGTTCACCCAAAAATGAAAATTCTGTCGTTAATTACTCACCCTCATGTCGTTCCACACCTGTAAGACCTTCGTTCGTCTTTGGAACACAAATTAAGATATTTTTGATGAAGGTATATGACTCGTCCAGTGGCAGCAACTTAACCACCAATTTCAAGGTTCAGAAAAGTACTGAAGACATTGTTAAAAAAACTGACGTGACTACAGTGGTTCAACCTTAATTTTATGAAGCGATGAGAATACTTTTTGTGTGCAAAAACATAACAAAAATAATGACTTTATTCAACAATATCTTCTCTTCTGTGTCATTCTCATATGCTGTTTACGTTTAGCGCTTCCAGGTTCTACGTAAGTATTGGCCGACACTGTTCACGTGAGCAGCACGACACATGCATGTGATGCTGACACAGGAGCCGGCCAATGATGAGTCGCCATTCTGATGTAGAACCTGGAAGCGCTGAACGCAAACAGCGTATGAGAATGTTTCACACATCCACACAATATTCATATTGGTTGATATATCTGTTCATGCTAAACAATTTTGCCCCACAAACCACTTCTGCCAATCAAAACGTTCATTAAATATTCACGATTAAGTGAAAAACCTACTTTTGCAAACTAGTCCTTGGTTTTTTGCTCAAGCTGAATAAAACCAACGAAGTAAAATTCTCTGGACTCTCTAGATCAATAATTATCCAAAAAAAAAAAAAAAAAAAAAAAGTTTAACTTTACCCTTTGGATTGATATAACAGGGTCATTTTTAAAAAATAAAGTGGGCGTGGCAAAATATACTGAAAGCCTATAAATCCTAACAGAAAAATCTGAACTTCAGGTAAAATAGGTGAGCACATGCGACATATGATACTAAACTTGCATGCTAACTTTTATGGAGATCTGACAATAGGTGGTACTATAACTGTTAAAAAGCTGTAAAACCCATATATTTCCAATGGTAAATTGCCTGTATTTGCTGTAAATGGTGTTTTCCCTCTATGATTTAAGCGGTTACATGCTTTCTAAATAATATGTAATATATTTTTGCACAGGTGCTTAAAGGCTTTAAATTGCTTGAACCCTGTTAACTGCTAATATATATATATATATATATATATATTTTTTTTTTACACATTGTTACATTTGCCAAACAACGTCCAGTCCATGATATTTGGAATTAAAGTTGTTTTAATAGTATTTCTTTTTAAACAATAGTACTTTTAATTGAGTATTTCATTATTCTTTTTGCTGATGCCTCCTGAGATGACTGCTTGTTATTTTGTAAACTCATTTTGTGGTTTGAGGTAAGAGGGGGAGGAGATACAACTAGGGTAGAGAGTGGGTTTGAGTATTTTGATAGCATATACTCACTCTATGCTTGACCACAGGCTGTTCCAGATGCACCATGATTCTTTACTCTTTTCTTCTTCTCATTGGTATCTCTTTGGCTGGTAAGATATTATTCATCCCTTTCTTCCTGAATTTGCATTATGCAAGAGCAGAAAATCTGAAAGATCAAATATTTTTAAGCTACAATATAATTAAAATTAAATGATATAATGCAAACTGTAAAAGGTTTGTCTATTCAATACCTCCTTCAATAGTCTGGTATAATGGTGCTACTCATGTTTTTGTCACAGGTGGGATGGAGAGTGGTATTATTGGTGGAAAAGAGGCTAAACCGAATTCCAGACCATACATGGCATCTATTCAGATTAAAAACAAACATCACACATGTGGAGGGATGCTGATCAGAGAGGATTATGTACTGACAGCGGCCCACTGTTTCAAGTGAGTATTATTTATGGGATTATTTATAATGCTTTTTCAAAAAGCTAAAGTCTCAAGACTTTTAGTTTATCTATCTGTAATTTTGTTTCAAGGCTTAAACAGTTTTTAATTTGTTCCCCCAGTCACAGTGATTACTCTGGTCGGGACCACTTTGAGGTTGTTCTGGGAGCTCACAACATCAAGAAGGACGAGAAGAGCCAGCAGAGAATCCCAGTGATAAAATACATCCAACATCCAAAGTTTGAACGTAAAAATGAGAATAATAATGACTACAGCTATGATATCATGTTACTAAAGGTATTTTCCCCTTCACTTACTGTGACTTTATATTATGAACTTTGCTCTCTTAAATTATTCTCTGTTATTTGTAGCTGAAGAACAAAGCCAAGCTGAATACATTTGTGAAAGTCATGTCTCTTCCTAAGAAAAATGGAAAAGCACCAGCTAATGTTAAATGCTCCATTGCTGGTTGGGGGTTCATAAACTCAAAAGCAGTAGTGGGATCAAATGTGCTGCGGGAAGTCACTCTTAAACTGCAGGAGAACTCAGAATGTGAAAGAATGTGGCAGCACTACTTCAACTCTGAGAGAATGATCTGTGGTGTTTCAGATGGGAAACATGCTTTTTGTAAGGTATATTATATTATATTATATTATATTATATTATATTATATTATATTATATTATATTATATTATATTATATTATATTATAGTAATGTTTTTCTGTCTCCCTCTTATTCAGGGTGATTCAGGAAGTCCTCTTATCTGCAATTCCAAACCACAAGGAATTGCTTCATATACCTATGAGGGTAACTGTGCAAATATAGAGTATCCTCAAGCTTATGTAAACATATCCTACTTTCTCCCCTGGATTAAAAAGAAGATTGGTTAAATAAATAAAAAGACAAATTGGGTTCCTACATTAAAGGTGCAGGTTTTTTTTCCACTTCTAGACTTAGTTTGCATATCTAAGTCTGTTAATTACTTGTTCCTGCTGCAACTGTCAAAACCTCAGTGCATTTGTGTTTAGCTTCAATATTCCTTAAACTGTCTGTTTAGATGACCAGATGTAGGAGATGACAAAGAGAAAATTGCTTATTTATGTAGTGGGATAAACAGAAAACACCCATTCATAAATATTATATAATATAAATATAAATACAACAGAACAAAATACATTGCTTTCACTGAGTGTTTTTTTTTTTTTTTTTAAGTTACTTTAACTGTCTTGTGGTTTTGTGTGTGATTGTTTGATATACACTGAATAAAGTCTGTTCCTGCTAGTTATTGCTCATGTGATTTCACTCTTTGTTCTGAGTAACGTTGTGAAAAGTCCCCCTATGAAGCCCCTCTGTTTGCATACAAGTGTGTGGTGATAGGTATGAAAACTAGAGGTGTGTTTGAGCCAGAGTTGAGAATATTCTAGTTAGGTGTCAATATGTCTACTGTTTTCTCAAAAGCAGATCCTTTCACAACCAACTATTACACTTGCAAATATCCTACTTATAAAGAGCAGATTCCATTAGTTTTAACTTGAGTATTTGCAATACACATGCAGGTCCTAATACTTGGGTAATGACTGGGGCTTCTTTGAAAGAAGATAGTAATATACATACTAGAATGGCTTGAGGGTGAGTAAATCATGCAATAATTTTCATGTTGTTCCACACCCGTAAGACCTTCATTCATCTTCGGAACACAAATTACGATATTTTTTAATGAAAGTTTTTTTGATCCTCCATAGACATCACTTTAACCACCATTTTCAAGGACCAGAAAGGTACTTAAGAAATCAGTTTACGTCCAGCGCTTCCAGGTTCTACATCAGAACGGCGACTCATTATTGGCCGGCTCCTGCGTCAGCATCACGCACATGCATCGTGCTGCTCACGTGAACAGCATCAGCCAATGCTGAGTCTTCATTCTGACCTAAAACCTGGAAGTGCTAAACGTAAAATGCGTAGGAGAATGACACAGAAGAGAAGATATAGTTTGAATAATGTCCTTATTTTTGTTTAGTTTTTGCACACAAAAAGTATTCTCGTTGCTTCATAAAATTAAGTTGAACCACTGAAGTCATGTAGACTATTTTAACAATGTCTTTAGTACCTTTCTGGACCTTGAAAGTGGTGGTTATATTGCTGTCTATGGAGGAAAAAAACTTTTGGATTTCATCAAAAATTTCTTAATTTGTGTTCCGAAGATGAACAAAGGTCTTACAGGTGTGGAACGACATGAGGGTGAGTAATTAATGACAGAATTTTCATTTATGGGTGAACTAACCCTTTAAAGCTATAGTCCACCCAAAAATGAAAATTCTGTCATAATTTTCTCACCCTCGTGTTGTTCCAAACCTGTATGACTTTCTTCTGTGGAACATAAAAAAACACATTTTGGAAAAAAAAAAATATATATATATATATATATATATATTTAGTTATTTTTGTCCATATAACGGAAGTCAATGATCACCAAAACTGCTTGGTTACCAAAATTCTTTAAAATTTCTTCTTTTGTCCTCTACAGAAGAAGGTAAAGTAATACAGGTTAGAAACGACATGAGGGTGAATAAATGAAATTTTATTTTTCAGTCAACTACCCTTTTAAGTATAGTATCTGAGACTTGCTGTATAACTCATTGTGTTAATACATGCGTGTCAGAACTTTCCCCTACAACTTTCCGTTGTGTACTTTCATATGCGACAGAGTATATAGACGCCACTGAGTGTTAAGTCCTGTTCGTGTTCTGTTCCTGTATCATTCGTACATCATGCTGCTCAGTGTCTGTCTCCTGCTGTCTGTCTTCTCTCTGTCCGGTAAGACATTCACCTCTTGCATCAATCAGGCAGATTGTTTTGGGAAAAAATATTTTAATGAGATGCAATTTGTTTTCTAGACTTATTTCTGTATGTATTCACATTTGTGTACCAATGGCTTTCAAACAGTTTGAGTCATTGTAATATATTTAGATAAATAATAGTAATAGGCTCATAACTAGTTCTGCAATTTGACATATTTTGAAGTTAAACTGTACTGTACTCAAGTTTTAACTCTATACTTACCATAAGAACCTCTTGTGTCATTATCACAGGAGGGTTAGAGAGTGGTATCATAGGAGGCAGAGAGGTTAAACCTCATTCCAGACCGTACATGGCATCCCTCCAGAATAGAAGACAACATTTGTGTGGAGGGATGTTGATTAAGGATGATTATGTGCTGACATCAGCCCACTGTTGGAAGTAAGTACTGTATATGCATACAAATATCCCTAATAAACTGGGTAATATGTAGTATTCAAAAACAGTTGATTATATGATGAGGTCTTTTAGTCTTTACTTTGTTTTTATTGTTTGTAACGATGTACTGACAGAACGTTTCCACTAAAATAACCGCAACATTAAATGTTTTCACAGTCAGACCTCCGACTACTTAGAAGTCGTCCTGGGAGCTCACAATATCAACCAGAATGAGCACAGCCAGCAGATAATCCAAGTAGAGAAGTACATCCCACATCCCAGTTATACAAAAAATAACTTCACCTACGATATTATGTTGCTAAAGGTATTCATGGTGCTCAAATTGAGCTTTTTGGGGGGGTGGGTCTGTTTTTGTATTCAGTTATTTACTGATTAATATGTTACAGTTGAAGACCAAAGCTGTGCGGAATAAGTTTGTGGATGTTATTGATCTACCTAAGAACAATAAAAATATTCCCGCCCATGTGGAATGCTCCATTGCTGGCTGGGGTATGACAAAACCCGGAGGAAAAGCATCAAGTGTTCTGCGGGAAGTCAGCCTCAAATTGCAGTTCAGCTTTGAATGTAATCATATGTGGAAGGAACATTTCAACTCTGACAAAATGATCTGTAGTGTCTCGGATGGGAAAAAGGCTTTCTGTCAGGTACTGAAATGTCACTTTAGATGATAAAAAAAGAAAGATCTCCTGATATTTTACATTCAGAATACATTTTAAGTCTTTCGTTTGTTTCTTTCTAGGGTGATTCTGGCAGTCCTCTTATTTGCGACTCTAAACTTCAAGGAATGGCTGCATACACATATCCTTCTGACTGTACATCCAAGAAGTATCCTGAGGTTTACATAAAAATATCTGCCTTCCTTCCGTGGATTAGGAAGCACATTAAGTGATTGAAACATCATCTTATACAAGGAACATTTATGCACCTAAATCATGTGAATAATTAGGAACCCTATTTTTTGGTTTTTTGAACTTCATAAAAATGTTCAGGAATACATTATTTTACTTTTTTGTTGTTGTTGTCTGTATGGCCTCCTAGGCTCCTATTGGACAATAGGACACCAAAACTGCAAACCAACAAATATTTTAATAAACATGAGATTTGGAATTAATGTACTTTTTATTTTATTTCTTCTTCGATAACATTGCTTTTAATTTATAATTTAAATATAAATAAATAAATAAAGATTGTTCTACATTAAAGGTGCAGTTTTTTTTTCATAGACTTCATTTTTTTACCTTTCGTCAATCTGCACAAAGTCTGCTAATTGCTTGTTCCTGTTGCAACTGTCAAAACCTTTTTTTGAGGTTAGGCAGTTTGAGAATTTGTTTTGCCAGTTTGAGATTATTAATAAACAGGTGATAAGAGGTGATTTCAGTGAAGTATTTATTCTTTGAACTTGAAATAAAATTGACTGCATATTCCTTAAACTGTCCATTGAGATGACTACATGAATATTACAAATGCAAGGAGAAGCATGCATTTATTTCACACCCCTGTGCTCTATGAGTGATGTTGTGAAAAGTCCCCCTCTGAAGCCCCTGGTTGCATGCAAGTTTGTGGTGAGAGGTATGAAAACTTGTATGTGCCAATACGTCTACTACTGTTTCAGGAAAGGCATTTTTACGCGGTGGTCTGTTTTATCTAAAGCAGATGCTTTTATTTACAACCACTGCACTTTTAAATATACCGAAGCTGATTCAACTGTAGTTTTAACTTTACTTTTTATTTGGAAAAACACAGATTTAAATTCTACATGAGATAGTTGACTGAATTACACCAAAGCAGTCTGAAAACATCAACACTGTTAGAAAAGCAAATACATTTTCACATTTTTAAAAATGGATTATTAACAGTCATGGGCAGTTACTTGAAATTCTGAAATAATATTTACTTTTAAATGAACAGTTTTTTATTATTATTTTATTGAATATAAAATATTTTATTTTTTATTTGATATAATTTAATTACATTATTATTATTTATTTATTTCTCTCATTACCTTCCACAATTTACTACATATTTTTTTATATATTTCAATAAAACCTGACATATTTTCAAAATGATGTGGCAAACCTGAAAGAACATATTATATATATATATTCTGCACATGCATTTAAAAGCAAACTACTATTTTTCCATTTATTAAAGAAATGTTAAATAAACGCCTGTTGCGATAATAATACATACGGAAATGAGGTTGCTGATTTCGGTAATGATAATAAGTATACGTACAGGTGCTGGTATATAATCATAATTACTGAATTTGGGATTTTCCTGAGTTGTCAGTTATAATCATCAAAATTAAAAGAAATAAACATTTGAAATATATCAGTCCGTGTGTAATGAATGAATATAATTCAAGTTTCACTTTTTGAATGGAATTAGTGAAATAAATCAACTTTTTGATGATATTCTAATTATATGACCAGCACTTGTATAATAAGTATATAAGAATAAAGTATAGTTTAAAAATATAAACATTAATGTAGAAAATAAATTAGATTATATTGGCACAATTATGGATTTAAGTTAAATCAGTTTGATTTTGCAGTGCTTCAAAAATATAGGCTTGCATAGGCTAAAAACTGAGAACATGTGCATTTAGCAATACAACATGCAATTGTAGCAGTGTGAAGTATACCCTGGGTGGTTTATTGGTTGATGTCAGGTAAACTGTTAACCTATCAGGACCGGTGTGTGTGTGTGTGTGTGTGTGTGTGTGTGTGTGTGTGTGTGTGTGTGTGTGTGTGTGTGTGTGTGTGTGTGTGTGTGTGTGTGTGTGTGTGTGTGTGTGTGACTGCGAGACTGCAGGCCGGATTATCGCTCGCCGTGGATTGAGTGCTCATGCGTTAAGCGAGGCCATTCTTTGGCCGTTTTGTGCCTCGAGTGTGCGGGTGATTGTGGTTTGGTTTGTTTCCCTTTTTGTTTCTCTTGTATTTGTTTTGAATTGTAAACTCATTGAAAGTAATGTTTTTTGTCAGTTTAAATTTGAGTTATTCTGTGTTACAAAGTGTGGTGTTGTTGTTTTTTATTTATTTATTTGTTTGTATTTTGCAGAAGAAGGGGAGGAGTTTGGCTGCTCGTTTAATGGTGTCCACATTGAGTGCCGTGCTTCATAGGTTGGAGTGATGTGGTTTATGGTTTATTAAGTGGTGTGACAATTAAAGGGTTGCGGCAGACCATCTTATTCCTTTACGCTTCTATATTTTATGTATATTGTAGTTTTTGTAAAGTCGTTGTTTTGTTTCTTTAGTGACCTGTTATTATGGAGCCCTTGTGAGATGATGCGACAGTTTTAAATTTTTGTACACTTTAATAAAGCTGCCTCTTCTGAGTAATCCTTTGCCTGTGTCTCTACTCACCCACCCACCTATCGGTAACGAATTTGTGTTGCCATATTAAATTATTTCCGTGGATATATACAAAAACCCCGGTGGCGTAGTCGGAATCAAGTGCGATCTTTGGATATCGTCTGGTCACACATTATTGGTAATGATGACAATTACAAAAACAATATATATATATATATATATATATATATATATATATATATATATATATATATATATATATATATATATATATATATATATATATATATTATAGTTATATTGATTGAACAATGGGAATGTAGTCTGGGATAGCTAAAGTGTGTTTTTTTATTTATTTATTTATTTTTATTTTTTTTATGGCTACTGAAAAAGGTTTTAGTTGGTTCTTGTGAAGGGTATACCTAAGCATGAACATCTAATTGTTCAAGTTTTTCCCCAGATTGAAGTCCGCGACTGCTCGCTAAGTTTAAATGCTCATAAATTGGCCAAATCATGTTCATATTTAAATCTAATGATTTGCACAGCTTTATTAGGACCTAATATTACAAAACTTATATGAAAACACTGGAAATCTGTAAGATGTTTTCACTAATATAGTGCAGCAAACCTGTGTATACTATTTTTGTCACAGTCACCGTCTGTCTCACCTTCCCCGGACTCCACTTCCCAGCATCCCTCTGGTTCCTCACCTGCACTCCATTTTCAATCACTGATCACCACCAGCTGCCACTCATCTTCTACACCATTCTTGAGATCCTCACACACTTCACTCGCTGTCAGGTCTCTTTCTATGGATAAGCACAACTTAGGTCTTTGTCTATTCCTATGTCAAGCTTCACGACCGTCTTACCTGTGCTCTACTCACCAGTTGTCCCCACCAGCAGTCCTGGTTGTCCTCATCCCCTGCTCTCTGTCATCTCCATGCTTGTTAGTTATTGGATCTCCTGGAAAAGAAACAAGGACTGCATCACTTACCGATAAGCTGAACACTGAAACTATTTTACTAATTTTGGTTGCTGCCATTTCCATTTTTTTTTTTTTTTTTTACTTCATAAAAATCAGTCAGGAATTTGCCTGGGGCCTGTACCATGATGGTAGATGAACAAACTCAGGGTTATAGGATTAGTTTCGAGTTGACAAAACCAAACCACTCAAATCCGGCTTTGTTGGTACCATGATGCTGATCATCAACTTTCTCTGTCAACTCAGGCTTTGATATTGAGTTTGTGAAACACATGCATATGAATCCGTGACATCAGTGGCAAACAGCCAATCGCATGCCTTGCAACAGAAATAAACTGTGATTCACTTCTCGCGAGAGAGCCAGCGCGATTAAAAACTCTTTCGCTGAAAAAGAAGAATTTAAATGCATTTACACTAATGAAAAATACTTGTCTGTGAAAGAGGACAAATAAAAGAAAAAAGATTTTCTCTATCAGTGCAAGTGAAAGTTGTGAAGTTAGTTTATAATATATAGCGATAGAGACTTAAACATACAAGGTCACATGTAGTCATTTTTAAAGAGTATATTTACTCCTTATTTAGGCCTATATTACATATGATCTATATATATTAATATTCATTGAAATTAAGTGCTTAACTACTGTTACACTAAACTTGCATGTGTGTAATGGATTAATAAAAATATAGATCATATAATTATACAAATCATAAATTATATTATCATTAAAACCAGACAATTTCATCATTAAATATTTGTTTTTACTATATAATGACCTTTAATTTGGAGGAAGAGAAACTGGGGGAGTGACTTTATTGCGTTGGGTGTGTCAGTGTCACTTAGCTTATGTCTGATTGGTCCAATTTCAGTTTGAGATCTCTAACCCAGAACATAACCTGCCCCGGAGCAGGTTAGCCATGGAGCGTAAATTACTATGGTGATGAACACCACTAAAAGCCAAGTTACTTTCATGGTACCTAAAACCCAGAATTGGCGCAAACTAATCTGAAACTTACCTGGCTAGCCAGCTAATCCAGCTTCATGGTACAGGCCCCTGGTCTTTGGCTGCAAAGGTTTATGTGATGCTGACACAGGAGCCGGCCAATAATGAGTCGCCATTCTGATGTAGAACCTGGAAGCACTGAACGTAAACAGCGTATGAGAATGTTTCACACATCCACACAATATTCATATCATTTGATATATCTCTTCATGCTGAACAATTTTTCCTCAAAAAAACACTGCTGTCAATCAAAACGTTTTGCGATTAAGTGAAAAAACGACTTTTGCAAACTATAGGTTTTTCACTCAATCTGAATTAAACCAACCCATTAAAATTCTCTGGACTCTCTAGATCAATAATTATCAAAAAAAGAGAAAAAGTTGAACTTCACCCTTTGGATACAGTATAACAGGGTTATTAAAAAAAAAAAAAAAAGTGTGTGGCAAAATATACTGAAAAGCCTATCCTAAAAGAAAAATCTGAACTTCACGAAAATAGGTGAGCACATGCAACATATGATACTAAACCTGCATGCAAACTTTTATGGAGATCTGAGAATAGGTGGTGCTATAACTGTTAAAAAGCTATAAAACCCATATATTTCCAATGGTAAATTGCCTGTATTGGCTGTAAATGGTTACATGCTTTCTAAATAATATGTAATATCTTTTTGTGCAAGTGCTTAAAGGCTTTAAACTGCTTGAACCCCGTTAACTGCTGCTTGCAGCTATATTTTTTTTGTTGTTTTTTTTTTTAGCCAGTAACTTTTGGTGTCACACATTGCCACGACCAACGTCCAGTCCTTGGCTGCAAATAAAATATTATGTACACAGTCAGCCAAAACTGCAAACCAACAAATAATTTCAATTAACATGATATTTGGAATTAAGGTGCTTTTTATAGTATTTCTTTTTAAATAATAGTACTTTTAATTGAGTATTTCATTATTCTTTTTACTGATGCCTCCTGAGTTATGGCTGCATATTATAGTTATTTTGTACACTCATTTTGTGGTTTGAGGTAAGAGGGGGAGGAGATACAACTAGGGTAGAGAGTGGGTTTGAGTATTTTGATAGCATATACTCACTCTATGCTTGACCACAGGCTGTTCCAGATGCACCATGATTCTTTACTCTTTTCTTCTTCTCATTGGTATCTCTTTGGCTGGTAAGATATTATTCATCCCTTTCTTCCTGAATTTGCATTATGCAAGAGCAGAAAATCTGAAAGATCAAATATTTTTAAGCTACAATATAATTAAAATTAAATGATATAATGCAAACTGTAAAAGGTTTGTCTATTCAATACCTCCTTCAATAGTCTGGTATAATGGTGCTACTCATGTTTTTGTCACAGGTGGGATGGAGAGTGGTATTATTGGTGGAAAAGAGGCTAAACCGAATTCCAGACCATACATGGCATCTATTCAGATTAAAAACAAACATCACACATGTGGAGGGATGCTGATCAGAGAGGATTATGTACTGACAGCGGCCCACTGTTTCAAGTGAGTATTATTTATGAGATTATTTATAATGCTTTTTCAAAAAGCTAAAGTCTCAAGACTTTTAGTTTATCTATCTGTAATTTAGTTTCAAGGCTTAAACAGTTTTTAATTTGTTCCCCCAGTCACAGTGATTACTCTGGTCGGGACCACTTTGAGGTTGTTCTGGGAGCTCACAACATCAAGAAAGACGAGAAGAGCCAGCAGAGAATCCCAGTGATAAAATACATCCAACATCCAAAGTTTGAACGTAAAAATGAGAATAATAATGACTACAGCTATGATATCATGCTACTAAAGGTATTTTCACCTTCACTTACAGTGACTTTATATAATGCACTTTGTTTGCTGTCTTTAAATGATTTTTTGTTATTTGTAGCTGAAGAACAAAGCCAAGCTGAATAAATATGTGAAAGTCATGTCTCTTCCTAAGAAAAATGGAAAAATACCAGCTAATGTAAAATGCTCCATTGCTGGCTGGGGGTTTATAAGCCCAGAAACAGAAGTGGGATCAAATGTGCTGCGGGAAGTCACTCTTAAACTGCAGTTCAGCTTTGAATGTAAAAACAAGTGGCAGCACTACTTCAACTCTGAGAGAATGATCTGTAGTGTTTCAGATGGGAAACATGCTTTTTGTAAGGTATATTATATTATATTATATTATATTATATTATATTATATTATATTATATTATATTATATTATATTATATTATATTATAGTAATGTTTTTCTGTCTCCCTCTTATTCACTAGGGTGATTCAGGTAGTCCTCTTATCTGCAATTCCAAACCACAAGCAATTGCTTCATATACCTATAAAGGTAACTGTGCAAATAAAACATATCCTCAAGCTTATGTAAAAATCTCCTACTTCCTCCCCTGGATTAAAAAGACAATTGGTAAAAAAGAGAGAGAGAGAGAGAGAACATAAATTGGGCTCTTACATTAAAGGTGCAGTTTGTTTGTTCACTTTTATACTTTTTTTTTTTTTTTTTTTAACTAAGTCTGCATATCTAAGTCTGCTAACTACTTGTTCTTGCTGCAACTGTCAAAACCTCATGTTTACCAGTTTGAAGTTATTAATAAACAGGTGATAACACTTGATTTCTGATGTGAAGTATTTATTCATTGGCCATAAAACCCCTTAAAATAAACTGCAATTCATTAAGCCATTCGTTAGATGACCAGATGGACTGTGGGAGATGACAAGGAGAAGCTTATTTAAGTGGTATAAACAGAACAAACCTTCATTCATAAATAATAGTTAGTTATAATATATAGATATTATCTATAAAGGCTCTATATACGTACCATCATATCTGTGGTTGGGCCTACCACATCCAATTGAATACTCAAGTCAAAAAGACAGTCAGTTTAACAATGAAAATGTAGCCTGACTGCAGCTTTTGCTTAAAGTGCTTTTAATGGGTAGAACAGAACAAAATACATTGCTTTTACTGATTTTTATTTATTTTAGTTTTGTGTGAGATTGTTTCATACTTTTTAAATTAGCCTGTTGCTGTTAAAGCCAGTTGTTGCTCTTGTGATTGCACACCTCTCTTGAAGTGTGTGGTGAGGTCAGGTGTTTGAGCTAGACTTGAGAATACTCATGTTAGGTGTCGATATGTCTACTACCGTCTCTCAGGAAATACTTTTTTTTTTTTTACATGTTGGTCTGTCTTATTGAAAGTGTATCCTTTCATCTACAACTGTTACACTTATTACTTTAGATGATGCTGATTCCACTAGTTTTAATGTTAGTATTTTTTATACACCGGTTCAAATCCTACTTGGGCAATGAGCGGGGCTTCAAAACCTATTTAGATTTAAAATGAATAGAAAAGATGGTTTTTTCACTATAGGTTATCACATGAAGTAAAATGTGATGCTTTCTTATCTTATCTTACTACTTTCTTGTAGTTGACTGATTACAGCAAAAGGTTAGTAATATCATGACATGAAATTTTTCTACATTTGTTAATTAAAAAAAAAAAATCTTAAATGTACATGAACTAGATAATTCTCTCTCCAAAGAGGGTTATGTGAATACGCCACTGGCTGGGGTACTAACCAGGAGAAAGTGCATCAAGAGTGCTGCAGGAAGTCACTCTCAAAGTGTTGTTCACCTCAGAATATAGAATCATGTGGCGACGATACTCGAGTTCAGAATATATGATTTGCAGTGTTGCAAATTAAAATATATAAAGAAGTAGAAAAAAGAGCCAAACACAGTTCATTCAAATGCATCTTTATTTAATGTTGTCTCAAGTAAAGTGTTATGTACATGCGCAGAATTAACAGCTTGCTAATATAGCAAAGTCTTATTATTTTTAAATCACAAAGATCAACAATAAACACTGAGATTCTATTACTTTTTTTTTTTTCCTTTCAGATAATCCTACAGATTAAGTAGAAATGGTTCATTTTTCAAAAAAAAGAAAGAAAAAGAAATCCCAGCTGCCATCACACCTTAAATGATAATATAAACAGGGAATCTGTTTAGATTATCTTTTACAAAAAAAGGGTCCATGTCACCTCATTAGTAATCATGAGAAAGGAAGAAAATGTATATTTCCAATTTAGGATTATTTTGTTGAGCAAGACATCTCGGTTCTACTACCCTCATATTTCCTAATTATGGATTTCAAGTTGCTATTGAACCTTGGGTCTGTATTTTTAACATAAAATAAAATACGGAAAATACAGAAAATCTCAGAATATGAGATCAATCAACATAAATCTTTCTGTCATGGAAAACTGAATGTTGATGTTAAAAAAAATGCAAAAAATCCCTCAAATTAATTGGTCTTTGTAGAGAAACAGGATGACAGAAGAATATTCATAAGCTTGTTTAGATTACAAACAGGACTAAACCCACCAACCTAAAGTACATGTGTACACTCAATCACTGTGCAGACTCTTGAAATTAAAGCGCCTCCTGTCTGTGAAACTCTGCATCTAAGGAGAAAAAGAAGAGAAAATAGATCAACAATTTGATATAGAATCTTAAAGTAATTGTATAAAATTATTACAAAACATTATTGTTACAAATATGCTCTACATTTATGGTTACACAAATATAGTCACATGCAAACAAAGAAAAGCACACTCACCTGGCTAGAGTCTCTTGTGAAATATCTCTTCTCTATTACCTAAAAGACATACAAGAATAGTTTATTTACAATGTATATACATGTTAATACACTGCTCAGATATTTACTCACAAAAGGACAGAGAATCATTAGGATCAGAAAGAAAATACAGACTTTAGTTTCATCAGTCTCTACCTTGTCAAAAAATCGGCTCAGTTTAACAGCATTTGATGATCCAGCCGCAAGATACCGTGGATTTGTACAATCCTGAGAAGAGAAGCAGGAAAAAGTACAGAATTCATAATGGACCAGTTTTTTTTCTTTTAGGTAAAAGCATTATAACAGCACTAAAAGTCACACACCAGGTTGATCTCTTCCGCATTGAAGTCTTCAGATAGAAAGGCAGTGCGGGTCAGGACATCATTCCTCTTGTTTTCTGGGATCTGATCAAATTTAGTGCCAATTAGCAGGAGAGGAACTGAGTTCTCTGCAAACTGTTCTCTATCATAATCTCTGCAAGTGCAAAACATCAGAATTAACTTATTTCAACGTATCTAGGAATTTATAGACAATCAAATATTCATTTACTTATATTTACCACAAAATATAAGCAAGACAGAATATCACACAAATGTTGCTTTTCAAATTAAGAGGATCGTATTTCAGCTAAAGAAAAGCTTGATGCAATAAGAATCAGAAGTTAACCTTGACTCACCCATTTGATACAATGATGCCAGTTGGAGAGGAGTCCTTGCTCAGCGCTTCCAGTGACCAGCGGTACAGATTCTGGGAGGATTTCTTGTTGGTCAGATCATGAACTAAAATAATACCTGGAGGAAAAAAGTCAAACATAGTGATTAAGCATTAAAGAACAATCACTGCAAATGTTCCAGCATTCTTGTTCTTCTTGTACACATGCAAATAGAACCCTTAAAGTTTGTGTTTGATACTTAACCATTTACAGAATTGTAAAACACAGCTCTAGTGCTTTTAACACTGCTGGCACTGCCAACAGATCCCCCAACGTCCCAGAGTTCAGTGTAGTACGTCTTCTCTTCTGGAGTGCCTTCTTTGTAGTCATGTACCTGTGCAAAGAGTCAAGACAGGTTTTGCTATGATAATAACACAGTTAATTAATAATAATTACTGATTACTTATTGTCGCTGTACCCTGACGTCCACTGAGCAGCCTACAGTCCATGAAGGATTCCCCAAAACTTGATTCTGGCAAAGTAAATGTACAAGCGAGGACTTCCCTACTCCTGTAAACAGACATGAAATAACACTGATCAGAAAAGGCATATTGAGCCTAACATGATAGATATTCTCTAATAATAATGATTATAATACTAATATTGCAGAAATACAAGCTAATGTGGCAGGCTAATACCTCCAGGTTGAGTCGAATATTATATAACACCCTTACATTTTAAATTTGTAATCACATTAAAGGGTACAGAAATGAACGTCGATAGATATTTAGATAATATTTATTACCAGAATCTCCCAAGACCAACACTTTCACCCTATCCAAAGATGCCATTTCTCTCCGGAAGTACACTGTGTAAACTTTGTCCGTGTATGAGAACAAAATAAAAGTTGAGTGCAGAACGATGGGTTATAGTGATAGTAAAATTAAATAAAATACGAGTATTTAAGTAAAGTAAAAATTAAAATAAATAAAGTCCTCTATTATTTTTAATAGTAGCTCTTCTGTCGATTGTTTTGTTATTAGAACTGATTTTGTTTAATAGCAATAATATAATATATTATAAAATATGTGTATTTAAGTAAAGCAAAAATTAAAATAAATAAAGTTCTCTATTATTTTTAATAGTACCTCTTCTGTCGATTTTTTGTTATTAGAACTGATTGTGTTTAATAGCAATAATATAATATAATATTATAAAATATGTGTATTTAAGTAAAGCAAAAATGAAAATAAATAAAGTTATCTATTATTTTTAATAATTCTGTTGAATTTTTGTTATTAGAACTGATTGTGTTTAATATAATATAATATAATATAATATAATATAATATAATATAATATAATATAATATAATATAATATAATATAATATAATATAATATAATATAATTTTAGACTTTTTCTTGACTCAGTGAGGCTTTCATTCGATTGAACTTTTATATAACTTCCTTTTTCACACGAGGCGGGACTTGTGACAGAGGAGGAAGAGGCTTTTTGATAGACATCACAGAAAGCCGGTGTGTTTTATTGGACTTCTGAAAGAAACAAGGACCCATGGCTGTTAGAGGAATGAAGCTGTCGAGTGTGTGTTTTCTGCTTTTATATTTAATAGCGACAGTGCTGGCCGGGTAAGTGAATATCGTGTTATTTTCAGGGTTTAGTGCATTATAAACTCAGTGCTCTGGCTAGTACACATGTTTCACTGTGATTGGTCTACGCCACTGTTCATGCATCATGCTGCTGAACCTCGACATAAACTACTTTATATTATCTCCGTCATTTATTGTACTCTTATGCATTTATTTAAAACCCGGAATGTTTTTTTAAATAGGACTCTGGTTTTTGAAATACCGATAATTGCTGTAACAAGGCTGATAGCTTGTCACTGATGTCACTTATATAATTGTTAGAGATATCTGTTATCCCCTGGCTGATTTCCTCATCCAAGATGTATATATGTTAAATAAATAGACATCCGTATCCATGTAACGTTAGCTGTATCTGTTCATCGATCATTTGAATGAATGAACTGATACGTGATTCAAAAGTTCTAAAGTCATGTGTATTTTCAGGAGGGATTTCTACAAAATCTTGGGAGTTAGTAGATCTGCATCAATTAAGGATATTAAGAAAGCCTACAGAAAGCTGGCATTGCAGCTTCATCCAGACAGAAACCAAGATGACCCAAATGCCCAAGACAAATTTGCAGACCTTGGAGCTGCTTACGAGGTATGATTGTTTATGTTCAGTCATTTCACGTGTTTTTTTTTTTTTTTTTTTCTTGTTTACGCTTTATAATTTGAATAAATACGATTATTTTTTTTTACTAGATATTATAAATATTAAGACTGCTGTATATTAGGGGATGACATGATATAATATAACCAGCATGAGCGTTGTTGTTAGAAACCAACCGATGGAGCGATATGATTGGTTGGAAGAAATGTGTGGCCGCACCTGATTGGTTGAAACATCTGCTTATTGTTATTCATAAGATTTGTGACGTGGACCGCTCATGAAGCATGTAATAATGTACAATGTGTACAAAATGGACTTAGACAATAAATGATTTACTGTTTAAAGGAAAATAGTAACTTCATTATAAACAATATTGGAATAAAGGATTTATAAGTATACTGTTTTCATATACAAGTGAATATTTTAAATATTACATACAATAGTAATAATTATAGATTTAAATAAATATATTTATATTTCAACATATATTTTAAATTATGGATGATTGTGAATATATGATGACATCTCTGAGATTTTTTTTTTTTCTTCAGCAAGATGCTTTAAAGGGTTAGTTCACCCAAAAATGAAAATTCTGTCATTTATTACTCACCCTCATGCTGTTTCACACCTGTAAGGCCTTCATTAATCTTCAGAACACAAATTAAGATATTTTTGTTGAAATCTGATGGCTCAGTGAGGCCTCCATAGACAGCAATGACACTTCCTCTCTCAAGATCCATAAAGGTACTAAAAACATATTTAAATCGGTTCATGTGAGTACAGTGGTTCAATATTAATATTATAAAGTGGCAAGTTTTTTTGTTTTTTTTTGCGCCAAAAAAACAAAATAACAAATTATTTAGTGATGGCCGATTTCAAAACATTGCTTCAGGAAGATTCGGAGCACAAATTAGTGTGTCGAATCAGCTATTCGGAGCGCCAAAGTCACGTGATTTCAGCAGTTTGGCGATTTGACACTGATCCGAATCGATTCGATACGCTGATTCATTATGCCCCGATGCTTCCTGAAGCAGTGTTTTGAAATCGGCCATCACTAAATAAGTCGTTATTTTGTTTTTTTGGTTCACCAAAAATATTCTTGTCGCTTTATAATATTATTAATATTGAACCACTGTACTCACATGAACTGATTTAAATATGTTTTTAGTACCTTTATGGATCTTGAGAGAGGAAATGTCATTGCTGGCTATGCAGGCCTCACTGAGCTCGGATTTCAACAAAAATATTTTAATTTGTGTTCTGAAGATTAACAAAGGTCTTACGGGTGTGGAATGGCATGAGGGTGAGTAATAAATGACAGAATTTTCATTTTTGGGTGAACTAACCCTTTAAAAGAAAGAGTGCAATTTTAATTTGTCTATAAACAGGTCAGAAATTAGAAAGGAATCAAGGGTTTCTTAGGGCAAAAACAACACAGAACGCACAAAATTTAGTTAGTTATTTTTCAGTTATTTAAAATGTTGTTTATCTGCTATCTAACTATAGTGGCCTGTATGTTCTTATGTTAAACAAAAATAATCTCATGAAGGTAGAGAACAACTTCAGGTGACATTTAATTTCTGACATTGGCTATATGTGAGTTCATGATGTTTTTCCAGTGTAAAAAGACTTTTCTTATGGTGCTTTTTGAACGCAGGTGCTCTCAGATGAGGAGAAAAGGAAACAGTATGATGCATATGGAGAGGAGGGGTTAAAGGAAGGCCATCAAAGTTCACACGGTGATATATTCTCCAGGTAAACTAGCCTATAATATTAAGATGGCACCCACCTACTTAACAGTTTATTTAACAGTTAATTGCTGATATGTTAATCTAGTGCATAATTGTTAATCTAGTCAGAAGCATGTCTGTTTGAAACAAAAATGTTGCACTTTTTCACTACACTTTCAATCTACATTATGTGACTGTGTTGATATTCAAATATGTTTTTTTGTTTGTTTGTTTTTTTGGCAAGTTTCTTTGGCGACTTTGGGTTTATGTTCGGTGGAAATAGACAGCCAGCCGGCCGGGATATTCCAAGGGGTAATGACATAGTACTGGACCTCGAAGTAACCCTAGAAGAGGTGTATTCAGGGAATTTTGTAGAGGTGAGCTTCTTTTTTTTTTCTTGATCCCTCTCCATTTCCTTCCTGATGTACTGAAGTATTCAGACCCTCAGTGTTCTTTCATAGGCTTTTGTTTGGCAGTGTACATAGTCACATGGTAATGGACAGTAATCTCCTTTCCTTTTTCCTGTCCTTCTGTTTCCTCTCTTCTTCAACACGTAGGTGGTACGAAACAAACCTGTTGCAAAAGAAGCGCCAGGCAAAAGAAAATGCAACTGCCGGCAAGAAATGAGAACCACACAGCTAGGACCAGGTCGCTTCCAGATGACACAGGAAGTAGTCTGTGATGAATGCCCCAATATCAAGTAAGTTTGCCCAATAATCCCTCTAACGTTGACTCACCAAGACATGTCATGATATTCTATTAAACGTTGTATCATTGTTTCCAGGCTTGTGAATGAGGAGAGAACACTAGAGGTGGAGATCGAGCAGGGTGTGAGAGATGAGATGGAATACCCTTTCATTGGGGAAGGTATAGGGAGTAATTCTACAGATAACTCAGTACAGTAACACTTATGTTGCAGTATCTAGCTAAATGATAAATATGTGTATGATATGTATCTGTTGTTTGACTGACTACAGGTGAACCTCACATTGATGGTGAGCCTGGAGATCTGCGTTTCCGCATCAAAGTTTTGAAGTAAGAGTATAAAATAATATAATACTATTGCAAAAAGAATGGTTAATTGAACTCTTAAAGGGATAGTTCCCCCAAAAATGAAATTTCTATCACTAATGTCATTCCGAGACCTTTGTTCATCTTCGTAAGACACATTAAGATATTTTTGATATCCGAGAGGTATATGACTCGCCCATAGACAGCAATATAATCAACACTTTCAAGGTCCAGAAAGGTACTAAAGACATTGTTAAAACAGTCGACATGACTTCAGTGTTTCAACCTTAATTCTATGAAGTGACGAGAATACCTTTTGTGCACAACCCCCCCAAAAATAATGACTTTATTCACCAATCTCTTCTCTTCCCCCATCTCTTCCACTTCCATGTTTACATCTGAATGCCGTCTCAGTATTGGCCAAATCTGCACACATGAGCAGCACGATGCACACGTGTGATGCTGACGCAGGAGCCGGCCAATAATGAGTCGCCGTTCTGGCGTAGAACTTGGAAGCACCGGACGTAAACAATGTATTAGAATGACACAGAAGAGAAGACCATTTTAACACTGTCTTTAGTACCTTTCTGGACCTTGAAAGTGACGGTTAAATCATCGTCTATGGACGAGTCATATACCTTCCGGATTTCATCAAAAATATCTTCATTTCTGTTCCGAAGATCTTACAGGTGTGGAATGACATGAGGGTGAGTCATTAATGACAGAAGTTTCATTTTTGGGTGAACTAACCCTTTAATGTGTTTAATATACTTTCAATGAATGTACCCGTTTCAAGAGTGAGACTTAGAACTGACTGTGTTTCATTTCATCACATGTAAATTTGTACTTGTCCAGGCATCCTGTGTTTGAGCGCAGAGGTGATGACCTTTACACAAACGTCACCATCTCTCTGGTAGAGGCTTTGGTCGGTTTTGAGATGTACATCATTCATCTAGATGGCCACAAGGCATGTTTAATTTACCAGATAGATTTTTTTTTTCCTGTTTTCCTTTGATTTAAGGTCATGTTGGAATGTAAAATTTATAAATGTAAAATTTGTCCTGTATAAGACTCTTCACAAACTCACAGAGACTCATATTTTGGTCTTGTAGGTGCACATTGAGAGAGATAAAATCACTAAGCCAGGAGCTCGTATTTGGAAGAAGGGTGAAGGCCTACCAAATTTTGACAACAACAATATCCGTGGATCGCTCATAGTCACCTTTGATGTAGATTTCCCCAAGGAGCAGCTTGATGACCAGCAGAAAGATGGTAAGAGAACATATAGAGAATATAAACAATGGGATTTATTTGAGTAGAGATTGTCCCTCTTCTGTGTGACTATCTGTGTTTCTGTATGTTTTTGTCCATTTGTGAGTTAATAAATGCAGCAAATGTTTTTTTTCTCAGGTATAAGACAACTTCTGAAACAGGCTCCATCTCAGAAGGTTTATAACGGACTGCAGGGATACTGACAAACCAGCCACGAAAATCAGAACTGATTTCCCTGTCCCTGTCTGCCCTTCACACACATACACATTTAAATGCACACTGAGGAACAAGGAATGGGGTGTATTTATTTTTTTCTGATTGTTCTCAGGAAGGGTTGACGTTAATGCTTTTATTATTTTTATTTTTTTCTTTAGTTTTTAAAAGCCTTTTTTTTTCTCATGGAAAGTATTTTTTTATTTGACTCAACATGCCCCCCCCCCCCCCCCCAAATTATTAGTTTTTCCTTATATGGTCCCCGGTTCCATATTTGGAGTAAGTAGTTCGAGAATTTTTTCATCAGTTTAAGTGTTTGGACACTAACTTTCAGCTATGACCGGTCAACCACCATCTACTCATGGATCAGCATAATGTTTAGTGCCAGTTGACCTGAGACCTACAACAAAAACAGATAGAGGACTGAAACTTCAAACCAGAGGACAATTTAAACACCTGCCTCAGCACTGTATGTCTTTAAGACCTTTTTTTTCTTCAGGTGTTTTAAAAAAGAAACGGTTATATGAATGTAAGTTCATTGAACACTCTCAACTTGGACTCTTCAGTCTTTGGTCTGCTTGTTTTAAACAACAGATTTATCATGGTTCATGCAGTTGGTGTTGTTTTTGTGTTCATCAAGCTACAAAACCCATTTTGTGTGTGTGTGTGGGTGTGTGTGTGTGTGGGTGTGGGTGTGGGGGTGGGTGGTTTTTGACTGCCTGGTTCAGATTTGCTATCTGGTTACAGGTCCGTTTTCTCTGAGGCATTTACTTTGGGATTTGAAGTTCAAACAGAAGACCTCTTCAGCTGTACAGTTCAGTTCTTTCCTGTGAATTTTTTTATGACATTCTCACTTTCTTGTTTATTTCACAACCCCTCCTGATCAGCCCACTGGGTCTCTTCCTAGTTAGTCACTTTCCTTTGCAGTTTTGTGGATTGCACCAGACAAAACAGAACATCTTAGGATAACTTGTGCACAAGTGAAGGAAATATAATTTGTCATTTTCAAATGAAAATTAAAGATTTCTAATTATGGTTAAAGCAATTTTTTTTAAGTTATTAAAAAAATAACTTGATATGAAAACAGTATTTGTTTATTTTGGAAGATTTCTGACTTATGGCTTCAGATTTTACTTTGCTTAACCTTAAGGGATTACAGTCAAAATGAACAGTATTTCATATGTTCATGTTTAATTTAGTCTGTTAGGTAGGCAGTAACTGACCTGACCAGTAGAGGGCAGCAAATGATAATCTCCAGGATTAGTCATCTCATAGTTAAGATTAGTACTTCATTGGCCAGTTTCACAGACAAGGTTTGAGCCTAGTTCCAGACTAAAATGCATGTTTGAACTGTCTGAATTGAAAGCAACTTGTACAGTGCCATTATTTTGTCTCAAGATGCACACCACTAATGTGTTTTTATAAACATGCCTTAGGGAAAAAAAAACAAGGCCTAATCCTGGCTTAATCTATGCCTTGTCTGTGTAACTGGGCCTATATAAACTATTATACATATTATGTTATATATGCATTATAATTTATATATGTCATACATACAGCTCTGGAAAACTTTAACTTTAAATTCTGGATAATTTTATTCTATAAAGTACTGACAACGTTTCTTCCAAAACAAAAAAACAAAAAAAACAAAAAATCAGACCTCGAATAATGCGAAGAAAACATGTTTATATTCATTTTTAAACAAAACGATACTAATGCTTTAATTTCTGAAGAGTTCAAAAATCAATATTTGGTGGAATAACCCTGATTTTCAAACACAGTGTTCCTGGCTCACCACTCATGTCTCAAAAATTTAAGCAGCTCAGCTTTGTTTGATGGCTTGTGATCTTCCATTTTCCTCTAGAGCAAAATCAAAAGTTTTCAGTGGGGTTCAGGTCTGGAGATTGTGATGGCCATGACAGGGTCTTGATCTGGTTTCTTCCAGGATAACCTTGTGTATGGCTTGAGTCACACGTCCATCACAAACTCTTGTGATCAAGAGGAAGACGGAAGGTCACAGGCCATAAAAGAGAAAAGAAAAAAGCTGAGCTGCTTGAATTTTTGTGCCAGGAGTTGCATAGTCACCCAACAGCAATGTAACGGACTGGTAGAGAAGACGCATGAAAGCTGTGATTGGAAAATTTTGGTTTATGCACCAAATATTGATTTCTGAATTCTTTCAAAGTTAAGACAGTATTGTGTTGTTTAAAGATGAATATAAATGTGTTTTCTTTGCATTATTAGAGGCCTGAAAACATGGCTTTTTGTTTGTTTATTTTATTTTGACCAGTTGTCATTTACTGCAACTGAATGCTCTAAATTAAAATTATGAAATGCTGTCAGTAGTTTATAATAAAACAATTTGTTTTGTACTCAAACATGTATGTGTGTGTATATATATATATATATATATATATATATATATATATATATATATATATATATATATATATATATATATATATATGAGTAAATCGAGAGAAACTGCTAATTTTGCAATTTTTTTCCAGAGCTATCGAGATCTGTACATATTTTATATATATATATATATATATATATATATATATATATATATATATATATATATATATATATATATATATATATATATATATATTATATACATTAGTCCTACTGTGGCAGATTTAGACACGGACTACATCTTGGCGGCATTTTGACGGCAGCGGCACAGGGTGGCCGAGCAAAAAAAAACAACGACAACAAACAAACAAAAACCGCGAGGCCGGGTTTTTACCACTCAATTGCACATCACGTCAAATGACACCGCACTCGGAGAGTACGTCCTGAGAATTAGGCTACTCAGAAGTGAGGAGTAGGGGTTGGTTTACGTCACCTCAGGGCCTCTATGCTCAGGGCTTCCAGTGGGGAGAGCTGGAGTTGGAGCAGAAGTTCTAAATCAACACAAATTGAAATTATGGATAAAACAAGTTTTAAGCCAACAGGAGCCTAAATTAGGAAACTGGAAAGGGGAAACGTGCAAATAAAGGTATGTATACAGCTATCACTCATGGCGTTATGAGTAATATTATGCGTATAATAACATAGGCTAATATCACTTGTGTTATATGTTGCTTGCTATGCTATTACACATAGAGCAACAACATTTACTTTTCTGTCCAACTAGCTTACACCAGACAAAAAAAAAGATGTAATTTTTGAAACAAACGTAATGTCACCCACTTTATTTTAGTTTTTACTGTACAATAAGTATTTTTGCAGTTTTTTTATTTGCCTCAATTTGTAATAATTTGAATATATACATTTAATTTAAATGAAATAGCAACATTTTTTTGAAAAAGTGCCATGGTTTGGTGGAAGATTGCTGCCATCTACTGGAAAACAAACACTTTTAAAATTAAAATAACCTGAACAGCCACTAGATGGCAGCAGAGGATTATTCAATGGCTTATATACCATTCCCAAGGCGTTTGGCAATTATGTCACAACATATGTGTGTGTGTGTGTGTTTTCATTTGTTCCCCATCGTGGATGTGTGAAGAAAATATTTAATGTATATAAAATATATTACCAATTAATTCAATATCTAACCTTTAATTACCTAAAAAAAAGTAAGAATGCTGATGTTAAACCAAATCAAGTGCAAGAAGTAAGGCAAACCTGCATTTGTTTCTCAGAATACCAACATATTTAGAAAGGTTATTAATGCCCACATTATAGGATGCATTAATTACAGCTCATTACAGATCAAAGGCCTTTGCTGTCTTTAATCATGCAGTGGAATCCCACCCAGCTTCATAAGACCTACAGTGCTTGTGAATGCCTTGTGTGCACATGACCTTTTGGTAAGGAATAAGCTTCCATACTGAACACTCCATGTGGAGATTGGTGTGTCTGTCATGTTTGCTGTTAATACAGTGTGTGTGGTGTCATTCAGAGTTGAATGTGTGTCTGTAGCTTGTCTGACACTGGGTTCACCCATTACGGTAGTGGTTATGACCTCTGACTGCGCTGCAGGTGGTTTTACTTACGCTACGTTGGAGGCCGCTGAGCTGAAGTGCACGGTACCGTTGCGCTGAGTCAGGCCTGAGCCTCACTGCGTGTCCAGGGTGAGAGGACGGGTGGTCGCCTATCTTGGGGAGGTCGTCTGTCAGGGTGTGGCCTGGAACTATTAGAGGCATCTGTTTGTGTGACTGTTTTACAGTGTGGTTTTACATGTTGTGAATTCCCCTCTGTGTATCTCTGAGCCTGTGTGAGAACACTGTACACATGTTTGTTAGATGGAGTGACAAGGATGAAGAGAATCCATTTGAATGTAAAGGACAGTCAAACCAAATGTGTATATGAGTGTTACGAGCGTTTGTAATTAAAGGGATGAAATAAGGCGTTTCCTTGAGGGTCTTGTAAGCAGGATAAAAAGTAGTATATGCGTGGAGAATATGGGGGGTCTTTCTCAAACATCTCCTTAGCATCTGCTCTGGAGAGTCATTCCCTCATCCCACAACTCCAAGCCACAGACTTCTCCTTTTACCCTGCTATTTACCCTGCTTTGGGTTTCCTTCAATCATTCTCAACTAAAACGTATTCCCCTATTCCTCAGTTTCCCCTCCCATATGGCCTCCAGAATAGATTTTGAACACCCCTTTTGGTTGACGGCTCTTGCTGTATATACAGTATGTATGTCTTACACTCCCACAATGAAATTAATACCGTAGGAGGGGGAGTTTCTACTGGAAGTCCACCGCATGTCCTCAGAGATTCTGAATGTGGGTTTGTCTTACTTACTTGCATAAGTGCAGCAATAGATAATAATATAATCTTGTTTATCCCCATTTATTGTGCCCTATACCTACAAACAAATTGTAGTTTACTTGGCAGCTCTATAAAAGTTGAGAACATCCCAAAAAAAACACAATTTTGTCATAATTTTACTCACCCTCACGTCTCTCCAAACTCGTATGACTGAGCTACTTCTTCCACACAAAACAAAAAAGTAAAAAAATCGGTTGCTCGATGGCATTCAAACTTTAAAAAAGAACACAAAAGCTCTATAAACGTATAAAAGTTGCCCATTAAAGTGTGCTTTCTTATAAATATTTTGTGAGAAACAGACATTTTCAGTATATTCAGTATATAAATATCAAATATTCGCCTATCTCACCTCAGTGCGATTATGAGAGGAGTAGCGATGTCTGGTTCGTGAACAAACAAACAAATATTTTGAGTGAATGAATTATAGATGATTCATACTGATCCAATTCACAGTTAACACAACCATTAACAGCCCATTGAAGAGCACGATTATCGGTGTATTACGACACGAAGCTATCGTGTGAAACTGGAATAGGTATAGTATTTTTTGAAGTTGGAAAGTCTCAGTCCTCGTACAGCGATCATCAAAGACTAGTGTTGCACAGAAAATGCAGTCATACTGATTTGTAGAGGCTTTAATAAGTATTGGTTATCGAATTTTCATGTTATCTTTGGTTTATCTATACTAATATTTTCCCAATAGACACATAAGCATAACAGTTTCCTCATGAGGGCAGTGTTCTCTTTACAATGGTATTGCAGGAACCGTCTGAGACACATTCGGGATGTATGCCACTGAGTGAGATGATGAACACATTTGGGAACACATTTGAACAGATCTTGGAGGTTCAAAACAATCCTGTCAGGCTGTAGATTTTAATGGCACAATTGCAGAGGCTTCCTGGCGGTGCTGGGTCAAAGCCACCTAGCACTTCCTCATTGCCTCACTTTTGCAGTATGTTTTGTTAATGATTTAATGGTTTTAATTGGTTAATTTTCTCTAATTTTGCTCATTTTGAGTCTTTACCAGGTTAAGAATGTTATTAGTTTAAATGGGCTAACGTTTAATATGCAGTTTAGATGTTTACTAAATAAAAATAGGTTTTATTTAATCTATGATTTTTGTTGTTGTTGAATAAAACCCATTTCACTTAACAGGATGAATATAGGTTTAGTTCTAATATTATAATAATGATAATAATCATCTATTATTATTATTATTATTATTATATTTTAATGGAAATAAGAGGCTTCCTGGCAGTGCTGTGTCCAAGCCACCTAGCACTACCACTTACTCATTTGAATCTGAACTATAAGGATGCTATATATATATATATATATATATATATATATATATATATATATATATATATATATATATATATATATATATTGCACATATCATGGTACTATAATTACATTTTATGTAGCCTTTTTTTTGTAGTACCTTGTATCACCATTAACTGTAAATACAATGCATCATTCAGTACTATAGTATATTTGAACCTTTTTACCATTTAATTTTTTACCATCTGATACATTACTGTACCATAGTACTGCCACAGTATGTTTTTTTGCAAGGGTTCAGCTATGAGAATAACAATCTGTGTCATCATGATTAGTTGCATCAGCAATCAGTGCTCCACCAACATATAGAAAGTATAAAACAGTGTATCCAAAATAGCCGTACTTGATGGACAAATCCAGCTATTTTGTGGCTAGAAGACTGAAGTGAACAAAAGGCAGCGCTTCTTTAGAATAATACATGTCAGTCCTCTTCAGCCCACTGCTGCTTTGAAGGCAGCTGTGGACGGCCAGCACTGTACCACGGTGTGGGGAGCCTGTGTACGCTATACTACTATATAAAAGACTGTCGATTCAAAGGCAAAAAGCCTCAACTATTTAACAGCGAGTTGTGGGCTCTAATTATGGGAAACGCAGGCAGGAAAAAGTGGCTTGGGGTTTTTCTGTCCGTCTGTTTGTGAGGACGAGATGCTGTTTTTTAAAATATTTTCAGGGCTAAACATAGATGACTGTCATTATGGACAGTCTCCTAAGAATGTCTCAGATATACTGCATCCCTATTTCACAGGCTAATGCGTCGCTGTGGGGGCTGAAACTGGACTTTGGCATCCACATCCTCAGGAAGAGGTGGTAGAGTCATGTGAACCAGAGACAAAACAGCGCTCAGACCACCGGTCTTGATTAAAAGGCCTGCATTTGACGCAAGGTTAAGTAGAGCATTTATTCCTTACAGGCACATACAGGCTACTGTACATAAATTTACAGGGTCACGTTGTACTAATATACCATAATTGTTTGCGTTCAACTGGAACTGAGAGAGGCACTCTGTCCTATTTTACCCCCTTCAGCTTTTATCACTAGTGACATGGTTTTTAAGAAACATGTAAATACCATGATACTTGAATATGGTAATCATTCAGTACCATTGGTAACACTATTTGATACCATCAGTGTACCATGGTACACCACAGTATTTTTTGTTAGGTTGTTAGGTTGCCCTTGCACGAGTTGTTGGTGGAATTACCCGCTATCTAATTTCAGAAACACCCACAAGTTCAGCAGGATTTTTAAAAATGAGACCAAATGTATGTATGTGAAAGTACAGCAAGTGTGCATTAGAGATGTTTGAGGACTGGAGCGCTGAAAGCAGTCTTTGTGTGGGTGTGGAGCCCATCCTACACCCTCCCCGCAGCCGCGGTGCCCGGGTCCTGTGGTGGCGGATCACAGTTAATAACTGTGCGGTTGGCTGTCAAGAGCACTTAGCCTGATGCTGGGCAGGCAGGACCTATGAACAGAGCTTCCTCTGGCCGATTGAGACTGAGGGTGTGTGCGTGTGTGTGTGTATGTGTGTGAATGCATGCCCATGTGCTCCAGTATCATGTCCTTAAACCTGAGGAGAAAAAAAAACTTGCATGGGAAGGTGTTGTGATGGTTCACCTTTATTTGACATATCTTTTGAGATTAGGATGCTTTAATAGGCTTTTTAATGAGTCTTACTAAACTGTATGCCACCATTTTGCATTTTCTGCAGCAGGCTACATTGTCAGGTAACACTATTATACCAAGGTCTGGATAAATGATTTGGCTCAGTGAATACACTATGAATAGATGATTCAAATCAATGCTCCACACTGTTAAAAAATTAAAATAAAAAATTAAAATAAAATGCAATTTAAAATAAAATATAAATTTAAAATAAAATAAAATAAAAAATTAAAATAAAATGCAATTTAAAATAAAATATAAATTTAAAATAAAATAAAAATTTAAAATAAAATATAAATGTAAAATAAAATAAAATAAAAATGTAAAATAAAATTTAAAAATTAAATAAAAAAGTGTTTGTGATTTTATTGTAAAAATGCTATAGTAAAAGCGTGGTTTCTGTAAGTTACCTTACCATATACAGTGAAACATTATTAATGGTTTAACACACTATTTTATTATAAAATACTAAGTTAAAAAAAAAAACTGGCAAGATGCATTACATATAATCTCATTTAAAATAGTTTTGTTTTTTCATTTTTGTAATCAGTTATGTACATTTATGTTTAAATTATTTAGTGTCATAAGGTCACGCCATGTCGTAATTACCGCAGTCTCGAGATGACAACACACGATGTTCTATTCGGAACTGTTCACGTCCTCGGAATGGGAATTATGTGTTTCTATGACAACACTATCAATGCCTAAATGAATCTGCAGTTGTCAGGTGGTTCAAGAAGGAGCTTTCAGAAAATTTCCCATTTTACAAACTGTAATTACGAGCTTCACGATGACGAGAATGCTTTTTACAAGTTAAAATCTACTAGTGATTACAGCATGGTGTGAATGCACCTATTGTTACCTATTTCTGGTAATTAATTTCTTAGCTGCCACTTTTTTAGCTATCAGTTTAATTGGGTATTTTATACAGTGCAATTAGGCCTACTTATATTTTAGTTTTAACTTTAGTAATCAGAAAAAGTAGACTGCTGCAGAAAATGCTAAATGCTTTTCTTTTGCTTTTCTCTGCAGTGCGAATTGATACTTTGGCTGACATTTACAAGGACCTCTCGATGAGGAAAACCTGAGTCGAATGGCTTTTATTTTGTAGTCAAACAAAGCAAGCTATACACTGTCTGTTTGGGATTCAAAGTCCAGCTCATCCTCAAGCGTATAGATTAGATAAAGGCTCTTGAAGACAGGGATGCCCGGCATTCAGCTGTTTGCTCGGTCCCATACTTAATACCATCTGATCCTGATACAGATAACAAGGTGACTGCTTTCTATTGAAAAAAGCTAGACATTATCTGTACAATTGCTGAGATTTGGGAAGCACTTTGTCAGACACAACAATAACACAGTATATGTTGCTTTTGACAGAATTTTAAATATAGATGACTTGTAGATTACCAGAGTGAAAATGCTGTTTTAATGTGTGACTGCGCAAGTGTACGGAGTTCTCCATAGAGGACCAGCATTTCATGGGTCTAAGAAAAGTGTAATATTTTTGTTTCATCGATCATAGCTCATTGATCCCTTCCACACCTTTCCTCAGCCCCTTTTCCCAGATGGCTGCATTGGTTAAGGCTGCACAGGCTGTCAGTCAGCGTGCTCCAGGGCTCCTGTATCAGACTCCCTTGGGTGGAGGCTGGAAAAAGTTCCCTGCAGTCAGGCCAACAAATTAGATCCCAATCAGTTAGAAAGCCCCGAACACTGCTTCTAGCCAGACCCCCAAGCCTGCAAACACAAGCCACCTTGCAGCTCTGATTCCACCTAGAGCTGCACAAAGCAGAGACAGCTTTGGCCTTGTCCCTGACAAGACCCCTGAGCTCACCACCATTCCCTTCTCCTCTCCCCATACACTCTTCCTGAGAGAAACCAGGTGCTACAGAGGCTGAAATAGTGTTGGCTGTTCTTCTCCTTTCACCCCTGGAACTGGTACGCCATTTCCCACTACTTGGATCATTCGCACTATCACCTTTCCACTTGCTTTTTCAATTTCTTGCTTTCCAGTTCAAGTCACATCAGAGATGTCAAAATTGCACTGTGCAAATTATAATGTGGAAAATGTCCAGCTCGGTTTATCGAATAGGCAATTTTTCATGACATCTCCAGGTTATGAGGACATGATTATTTGTCTGTTGTGTAGCCAGCTTAAAAAAAGGCATATGGATATATTTTGCAACTAGAAGTCAAATACAATAGTAATACATTTTATATTTGTCCAAACTAGCTCTGGATTGTTTTCTGCTAACGTTAACCCCAATAATTGAACATTTAAATGTAGACTTTTTTCAGAACATAATGACTCGAGTTGTTGTGTAAGTTATTTATGAACTGTATGTGGCCACATTGAGTGTAACTGAACAATATAGTGCAGTTAATTATAAATTTGGCAGTTATTTGAACCAAACATTTGTGTAACCAGATTTTTCAGACTATATGCCATATTGGTAATTGATAACATTTCAGTTAGAAAGGACAAATCTATCACCAGATGTGTGAGAGTTATCAAATGAAGAAGGTAAATTGTCAGATATGGTTAGCAAAAAGCTTGTAGTTGCATGACACAGGCCAAAAACTGGAGCCAGGTTCATGCTCATTACTGTTCCTCATTGCCACTCCAAGATTATATTTGTCATTTGCTGGAATATAACCAATCTTTGACACTTCCAAAGCTTAATTCTGCATGTCTTGCACAAGAAACCATTTAATTTTGCTTTAACAATGTCTTACTTGTGTTACAAAATGTACAATCCAAACTATTATTCAGTGCCATCACTCATTTAATTCATTTTATTAGATATATTGTGCTGAACCGAAATCAAGCTGTTTGCATAACCATTAATGTACTTGCTGTTGGACCCCACCCTTCATCTGAGAGTCTTTATCCTCTAAATAGCTTGAAGGCTATTAAGTTAATTAATGGCACATGGAGAATGAGGATCACCCAGAATCTCAGTCTCATGCAGTTTTTATCCCATTGTCTTGTTTCTTTGCTATTCCTCCTTTCGTCAGTTTCTCACTGCCAGACCAGGCCGGTACCCCAAATCCCCCTGTTCCCAAACCAAGCAAATCCAATGGTCATGTATTACTCATTCAAAGATTCCATTCCTTTTAAATATGGCTGTGGCCCCTCCTTCGCTCTTCTTGCTGCTCAATCCTGCCAACATCTTTTGCTCTAATGAACTGTGGGTATGCTGTCATTGTCCAAGAGCTAAAAAAAAAGTGTTGGGAGCGAAATGAACATGGGTTGAGCCAATACATAGCAAGAGGGCACTTCATGGGAAGGAAGATTATCTCACGTGGTCATTGAGATGGAGTACCGAAGAAGAGGAAAGTGTCAAGAATGTGAAAGGCTTGGCAGGCAGGGGGGGGGGGGGGTCTAACATCGGGGGGAGGGCGCTAAAGTGATCTGGTTTGCGCTCTGATGAATATATCTGTATGTGATTATTTTGACAGCAGTTATAAACCCATAAGGCCTGGCCCCAGTTCCTGCTCTTGTTGATTTAAACCACTGAGCCCCATAAATAATGGCTGATTAAGTGGCTACGCCAGCTCTCTTAGCCCAATTTACCGCTGCTTGGGTCTGAGCTCTGTGGCCCTAAATGTGTTCTGCATTAGTATTACTGAAGAGGACTGAGAATGCAGGGCGACTGGTCCCATGAGCCGGAGGAAGCCCTCAATGAAAGAGGATTTAATAGATTTAAACATCTTTTGATAAGTATTTGAACAGGCTTTAACTGTGCCTGGATTCAAAGGAAATTTGGCAGAGATATTATGTTGTGAGCAGTCATAAATATGTCACTCTAAGTAAACTCATTACAGAAGTCTTATAGTTTATAGATGCAAATGCATGTACATTCACTCTAACTGCTCTGTTTAT
The DNA here is from genome assembly GCF_024489055.1 of Chanodichthys erythropterus. Classification (NCBI taxonomy): domain Eukaryota; kingdom Metazoa; phylum Chordata; class Actinopteri; order Cypriniformes; family Xenocyprididae; genus Chanodichthys; species Chanodichthys erythropterus. The sequence continues at coordinate 31,843,287 of NC_090234.1, read as the reverse complement.
GTCTTTTTTAAACTGTGCATCAACAACTCAGATGCCATTAGTGACGTACAGTAGTAGCCATTGTTGTTGGAGGAAACTCTTTCATCATAGTGATGCAAGATATATAATTAAAAAAATATATATATAGATATCTTTTTTTTTTTTTTTTTTGGTCACACTTTAAATTATGGTCCAATTCTCACCATTCACTATGACTTTTGCCTCAATAAACTTCTAATTACAGCTTGTTAATAGTTAGTAAGGTAGTTGTTAAGTTTACGTTTGGGGCAGGATTAAGGGATGTAGAATATTATCATGGAGAATAAGGCATTAAAATGTGCTTTATAAGTACTAATAAACAGCCAATATCCTAGTAATATGCATGCTAATGAGCAACTAGTTAATAGTGAGAATTAGACCTTAAACTAATGTATTACCATTGATTTTTACATTTAGATTACCTTTGCTTTCACATAATGCTCACTTAAAGTTAATCTTTAAAACACTATGATTGAATAACACTGTTAAATAATCTTTGGAAAATGTCAAAATGAATATCCATTTTTCTTACTGTATACATTATAATGTAATGATGCATAAATTCACTTTTAGAATGTAAAAGAGATGATTTTTAAAAGATTGATTTTAGTATAGTGATTTATTTTTAATTTATTAAGTAGAGAATTATAATTATGTGCCATTTATTGGTTTTCTGCCATAACATTAAAATCATTAAAAACATTTAATATCATTGCATCCCTATAATAGGTCATAGATTTTGTATATTAGTATTTTATTTTTGTTTTTGACCAATACAAATCTAGGAATTTATAGTTTATCAGGTGCAAAATAATAATAATAATAATAAAATAATAAAAAGGAGCTCCTGACAACAAATGAAGTTTCTTTAAAGCAATATATAATAATTGTTGAAATATTAAGCGTCATAAACTTAATCCATTAAATTTAAAGATTTTCTGTAAATTCATTTTTATCTTTTTTATTTTTATTCAACTAAATTCAACTCTAATGATTATACAGCACAGAGTTTCAGTACAGTTGCCCTGTGAAGTGTGAGAGCTCCCTCCAGCTGTCACTTATCCTGTTCAACAGTGCAACAATTTGGCAAGCAGTCTTTCTGACAAGGGAAGCAGGCGCAATGGTGGTAAGTGTGCTTTGAAATTTCATTTCCCCCTCTTTAGTGGGATAACATTTCACCACTTTAGATTAGCCACCCCGGGTCCCATCAACACATTTAAGAGGGTGACCTCCACCTTCCCCCTCTGCGGCGCACAGTGAGACGTCTGAGATGACGGCGCTGTGTTAACCTGGCCAAGGGCAGCATAGCAATAACAAACACAGGATCACAGAACCAGTGCGACCCCTGACCTCAGAACCCTTGGCCAACACCACATAGATTATTATCAAACGGAACAGCTTCAAAGACCCAAACAAGGCAGGAAGAAAGAGATAGAGATTGTTTAATTTTCATTACAATAATAGAACCAGTACAAGAATTTAATTTTACAAGAACCAGTTTTGAATTTAATTTTTTATGAAATATAATTTGCTTTGATGCAAATGTAACCATCCTTTTAACTCTTAAAATTAAATTACTGTTTTAAGGACAAAAATTTGCACTTACATCTCTGTTTCTTTAGTAACGCTAAACATTGACTAAATATCCATTCTGACTTTGAAAAATAATGCAAAACGAAGGATACTAAATGCCTTTGTGGTTTGCAGCCAAATACTGTAGCCGTTTTCTTCAAATCTGTGATACTTTGCATTAAAACATGTCTCTTGTGCATGCCACTGAGTCATAATTGTAAATGAACTGAAATGTAGACTACAAACATGTCACAGAGAAAGAGAAGGATCAAATTCTGTGGTGCTGCTCTGAGCCGAGTCTGACAGGCTGCTCTAGTCCAGAGCTCTCAGACCTGATTGAGCTTTTAATAAGTAAGAGTAATATGACCTGGCTCCAGTCCCCATTTCTCTCTCTCTCTCTCTTTGTATTCTCTCTGTCCTTTCACTCAGTGTTTTAGTGCATCAGAAACACATAAATCTATTCCAGCTTTGCGAAACTTCACAGAGCCAAGGACGATTTAGAGCTGAGAAGGTGGATCAGTGATGTTTAATACTGCTCACTGCCATAACCCTCCCTACTTTAACGAACTCATCAGCTCACGTGACGTTCCCACCCGACAGAAAACTCACCTCGTCAGAGTCTGAACGAGACCTCTTTTGGGTTTACCCTTCATTTTATCGACGTTCGTCAAGAACAAACCTAGCCATCAGCTACCGAAAGCAAACCGTAAATCAGACTGTTTGACAGACGACAAGCCAATCAAAGACATTAGCTGGCAATGACTCGGTTCTTCATTGGTGAGTGGCAGTAAATGATTCACGCTAAGTGTCATAGTTCCGCCCAGTCGTGAAACCAAACTTGTGCAGGCCGCTTGCTTTCATTGATTGACTAGGCCGTTCTTCTGCCAAGCTGCTGTCAGCGAAGGCTGTGAGAGTCAGAAAAGCCAGATGGCCTGATGAAGAGTGTCCAGAGTCATCCGAATCTGCGTTCTGGTGTAACAAGTGGTGAGTAAAATGGGTAAGACCTTTTCATTCGATACCTATCTGCCCAAATGTTTGGCTGAGGATTAAGTGTAAAGCCCAAATTTCACGTGGGTTTTACTGATTGCTGCAGAAGCAATGTATCGTTGTGTACTCAGGGCTGTGTTTGAGAGCTGTGACTGTGTTTGTGGACCTCATTCTTAGGAATTTGTTTATTGTCCTGGTCACCAGCACTAGCGGACTTTGGTCCCTATTAAGTTAGTGACGACACAAATGGCATCAGCATCAGTAGCCGTAAACAACTCCCATCCGTCCTTTCCATCACCCAAGTCCCTGAGACAAAGCTTTGATAAGAGCTCATTCTCCTTGAGTTTGGTGCATCATGTGTCTGTGTAAATGTTGATTCTACGTCTAGACATCTACTGGCTTGCCTGTTCTTGTGCTCCTTGTGGTTTTCCTAGAGATGCAGAGAAAAGCTCAACTTGTCTTAAGACTCTATTGAATTGCTGGGGTTTAGAAAAATACTGTCAGGGAGGGAAAAGGGTAGGCCAGTGGCCAGTGGAGAGCTGAAATAAGATCATTTCTAAGGCTTGAATTTGGTGGGCTTTATGCTGCTGATTACAGTGATTTTTTTTTTTTTTTTTTTTTTTTTTTTTTTGGTATTAAAGAAATAGGCATAGGAAGAGTTGATGATCAAAAATACTGCTTTATTTATACATATAAACATATCCATAATTAGCAAAATATGCTATATAAAATAGTGTTGCATTGATTAAGCCTTTGTTGAATTATAATTTTCAAGTTGTAATGATCACTTGGTTTCTTAGTTAAATAATAATTCAGTGAATTATTCGATTGAAATGTCAATTTACTAAGCTACATGAATTGCACAAGGGGTTTTGCCACTCGTAAAAGACACTGACAGTATTTCATTCAGAAGAATGAAATACACAGACGACTTTTTAATATTCTTTAACAAAACAACATTTATAATTTAAATACAAGTACCCTAAAACAACGATATTTAAACTCTACTTCATTTTTTCCCATTTATAGATCAACAAAAACGATTTATAGATCAACAACCACAGCCCTCGACATTATAGTGGTTCCCCTTGTCCAGTAACTGTGCTGTGATTTCTTACCTTCAGCACAGATTTGCGACGTCCTTTGACGAGGTTCCTTATCAGCTGAACTTGAATAAATTCATTAGGAACAGCACTGCGCGTGTTATGTGGTGGGTCAGAAAATCAACTTGCCCGACAGACGTCCTGGTTTTCATGTTAAGTGGGCAGATCACATTCGTAAGGGCCCCTCCTCCGCTTTCAAACGCTGGATCAATTTCTTTTTACTCTGTTTATGTTATCATTTGTAAATCTTACCAGAACTGGACCATGAGTCACAAGGGGGGGACTCATACACAGTCTAATGAAGTATTTACAGATCATTCCAACTGTCAAATACTTTTGCTCAATGACATAGTGCAGAGTGCTCACGCTTAACAACTCGCGTTTGCTTTCCAAACCCCTGCATGAATGTCTCAGGTCAGGCGGATTTCATTTCAGGTAGGCTAAATAGACTACTAATGCAAGGACTTGCAGCATCTGTAGTTTTTTAGTTTTTGTTAAGGACGTTTTACGGGGTCTCAAATGAGAAGACTGCAGTTGTTTTTTTCTAATATAGCCTATTTCATTCAGTGCGTATAAACGTTTACTTCCGTGCGAAACGTTCTTCCAAATTTGTAAAACAAGCAGTATATGTATTGTTTTTATAGCTATACATTTTTTTTTTTGGAGAACCACGTGTCCATTAAAACATGAATATATTTTTCGGCACATGAATACCGATGGCAATTATTTAGGTTAATTTTCATAGATTTTTTTTTCAGTGGTTTTGTTTTTATAAACATCTCCTGATACTTTATTTAATAATAATAATAATAATATTAATAAATAATAATAATAATTATTATTATTATGACTTCTTAAAATCCCGTGGAATATGCAGACATAGCCTAATGGTCTTAAGTAGAATTTAAACCAGAATTGGAAAATACAGGGAATCGTGACCTCTGAGTGGAAGCAATTAGTGCCCTGCCAATTAGAGTTTCGTTTATAAAACATGGCTTTAACATTTATTTGGGGAGTTGTTTTGTTTCTGCCAAATTATAATCGGCTAATATCATAGCCTATAATTATAAAGAGCTAGGCTATATTAATAAAATAAAATAAGATCATTCACAACTTTTATCATACAGACTATAGCTAATATAGAGGAAAACAAACAATAAAAGTCATGGATTTAGGATACTACAGCAAAATGTCTTTTATGTAGGCTAGTGGCGACTTCCTTTACGTTCTGTTGTGTTTTAATCTGCTGCGTAAAGGCACAGAATTGTCTCTAACGTTGCAAATCACACTTTTAAAATCTTAATCTTAACTGTCGGACGTTTTACGATGAAGTAACGCCTGTTTCCCAAACCAGATCGCTCGTTATAGTGGTAGAACTAATGTTTATCGTTACAGGAGCTGTCAGGTCAAAAAGTGCTGAACTAAGGGCCAAATATGGACATTTCTAAAATGTAGACTATTAAATATGTTGTTATTAAATATGACAATTATGTGTTTAGTAAGACAGAGTAGAAATGTTAGTGCTCAGCTAGCTACATATTAATGAAAGGTCTTTAATGACACTGTGACTCCATTATGCAACATGCAATGAAACACTAAGTTATAGCCTACCTTAATTCAGGCCTGTCACGTGGCATGCACAGAGTGCAGAATATTATTGTAAAGGCGATGTGATTTACATCGAAAATTATTCTCATAAATAGTGCACATTGCTTTGCAATAATCAAAATGCATTTCGAGTATTTTGATACACTGAAAGCAAAGACCATTTACGGCTTAAATGGTCTGAGACTCGATAATTTACGTTATGCATACTTGGATTATGTATAGGCCTATTATTATTATTATTATTATTATTAAAGAATAAATGTGGAATATTAACGGATGGAATAGTCTGCTTTAATGTAGCTAGTTAGAATGTTTACTGTAAACATAGGCCTGATTTACAATTGAGTTACATAGGCTACAGTATTAATATGTATTAAAGTAGCGAAAGTAATAGTTTGAGCATAATGATTTTATTAATTGTCTATATTGACTCGTATTATTAACTCGTTAATATTGTCTTAAATGCTCTTGATAAAATTCGTTATACACTAATGTCGGAAATTGTGTTTATATGTTCTGTTTACAAAACCTGTGTTCTTTTTTTCATATGGATTGATCATAGCCACCTTTGAGATTTGAAGTGGTTCACGTGAGTTTCAATCTGCACAGGTAGGTTATCCGTTACTTTTTTAGGCCTAGTAGCTGTATGAATTCAGTATTCATTTATTCTTTGAATCGCCCACCAAATCCACTCCACCTCAGCCCTGTGTATAAACCTAAAATCACACTCAATTCAATACAATTTAATACAACTTCACATAGGCTACGTCTGCAAATTACAGTAATTGGAGGTGTAGTTTTAATTCTGACCACTAGAAGATGCTATTTCCACATGTACTACTCATAGACCGGTCACTAATCAGCAATGACCTGAAGGCAATATATTTTCCCTTTTTTAGCACAGGTAACTCACTCAAGACGACGAACATCTGTGACCCAATATTATGATGTTACCTTTTGTCAGGCAAAGTTAGTGTAAATTCCTTAGTTACAAATTTGTACACATAGTGTTTTGCGAAAACTGCTCCAGATAGGCTATTAATTGGCCTAAGCTATTTTCTTCCTTGAATTTAAATGAGGTTTTCAGTGTCTATCTGCATAAACTAGTCATGAACATTTGTATAATTGAAGGTCTTTTTAAGTGATAATTGTGCAACAAAGTAGTTTTTTTATTAATTAGCTACATTTCTTGTGAAATTTTTGAAAATGTATTATTAATTTCTTGGTCAATCCAATCAATTTTAGACGTGTTTTCTTTGAGACAGCAGCAGCGCGCGTTTCAAACCTCCATGTAATTATTGTCATGTTTTACAGATTCATCTGCGAAATGTCTTCTTTTAAATTATTTACTTTCTCAACCTGAATTGTTTTCTTGTTTCTGAAGTCTCAGGCACATATATTTTTAATTGTTTCACGGTTTGACTCTTTCTGCTTGAATGTTGTTTTGACTCCAAGTAGTCAGCTAATTTTAGATCCCCAGTTACCCAAGAAATGGAAAAGGGAGAGCTGACGAGGACCGTAAGAAAGATGCTCAAAAAAGATTCCCAAAACCAGAGCTCAATAATTTAAACGTGTTCGAGACACCAAGCTTTTGCGTGCAAGAAGTTCACAACAATTAGAGAAGCATTCTCTACGACAAATACACCACAGTAATGTTCATTCACATTTGGTTAAAGAGTGCTTCCATTTTCTTATGGGGAGCAGTGTCATATATATCATTTTTTTGTCAAATTAATACAAAATAAAATGAATAGGCCTATTCATATTTACAAAGCTTAATGAACTTGTTAAAATATTTTGATATTTTAACAAATATAGTGTCTTTATTATAATATAATTAATAAGTTTACAGAAACACTGAAATATCAAATGTAAAGTAATAATATCTATCTATATAGATCTATGTAAATAGATCAAACTATCTATATAGTTTGTGTTTATATATATATATATATATATATATATATATATATATATATATATATATATATATATTTCAGTGTTTCTGTATATATATATATATATATATATATATATATATATATATATATATATATATATATATATATATATATATATAATATGAATTTTCTCACCGAAGTCGTATTTACGGAATACAGCAGTTTCATTTTGCATTCAAATTCTAAGAAAAACTATATTCATAAAAGAGGGAAAAGAGAGCGAGCGCTCTGTGAATTCAGGGTATAATAGATGTTGATGATTTTTTCTTGAGCATGCAAGATGAGAGATACAACGATTTAATATTTTTTTGTTAAAATACTAAGCTAACCCAAATATTTAGAAAATAATTTTGTTCATTTTGATGGGATCTTTGTTTGCCTCCATTGAAAATTTCAAATGCTTAAATGTGCCGTTTTTCATAAAAAAAATGAACGAGACAATGGCAATCACCGAGATAATAATATTAATAATAATAATAATAATAATAGCCTAATAACAACAACAATAATAATTTGTTTACTGCGTTTTTTCTATGGAATATATAGACCTGTTCTTTAACGAATTATTTCTATTCTTAGCCATATTGTTAAATTTGGCTAGTGGAGTTGTGAGAGTGAAAGAGCATGTTGATGAAACAAGCAGAACTTTAGCCGATGGGAAACACATTCTTGTAGATGTTTTCATTTTGTTAGTGACCTCAAACTTGATGCCACAATACATAAAAATGGGAACAATTGCACTCACCTTATTCAGGATTACACACAGGCGTCAGGCTGTATTCCCTAGTTTGTTTACGTTAATTCACATAAGAACACAGTTGGTAAATGACATTCAGCTAATATTTGAAAATATTTTCTGTGGCTTCATTCAAACCAGCAGGTAATAAAAATCAAGTTGTGTATTAACCATTTATTAGTTAATATTTATCGATTGTATTAGCCTATTTAGTCAACAAATCAACACATTTCCCGTTTACATTTTACCTGTCACGCAACGCTGCATCACCATAATCGTCGTGATCATTATCTTATATTATAATAGCGACGAATGAGGTTGGAGAATCAGCAGCGTTCGCTCACACACTCCAGAGTGTCTCAAAGCAGCAGACCAGCCAACTGCACGCGCCATTGTTAATGAGTTCCCATTAAACCACTTTGGAAAAAAAGGTAAGAAACTTTTGTACAAACATATACATAACGTATATCTGAATGTATGCATGCATTTAAATCCTCACGTGATGCAGCTTATACAGTATATGAAGCTATCTGAGATAAAGACTGTGGTCAAACTGTTGTAAATGATCTGTTTAGGAACTATATTGTCCCTATTTTTGAGTAGGCTACTAAGTTTTCAGGTTGAACTTTGACAGCTTGTATGTTGTTTTGAAAGTGGTGATACCCTAAACCTTGAGCTTCGACATGCACCATGCTCTTTTCCCCCGCGTTCCACTTCCAGCGCTGCTCGTTCCTCTTGGACACTAGCGCTGCTGTAGGCTACACATTATAAACCGACATTGAAGATTTTCACTCTGTATAGTTTACAGCTAGTTGAGATGGTGTTATTTGTGCTGTGAAAAATCAGCAGTTAGAAGATGAATCCGATAAAAGAACAACAACAACAACAGCTCCGCTATCGACACAGAAACTGAATTAGCTGCATTTTTAGCAGTCGGTGTTCATGTGAAAGTGCCTCTTCCATCATTTCCAAACAAGATTTTTCCATTATCCGTTTTAACATTAACCCACAAAACCTTGTGTGTATTTTCCCACACAAGACTGCACGTTGCATTCTTTCTATTGTATGTCCTTATCATTATTTAGGCTACGTCTGTCGAGCAGATCAGTCCTCACTTCTGTATCATTTCATTGAGTTTAACAACAAGTGAACATGACAGGACAGCGATGCGTTCAGATCGCGTAAAATGCAATGAAAACAAATGATTGAACTAAATGAAAGCTTCTGAAAGAAACGTTAACACAGGCGGTATAAATAATTGTTCAACTATGTCGCTTTATTGATACCTTATACATGGAATGCATTAATTACTTACCTTGTACAGCCCCGTCCCTCCCTCCCTCCCTCCCTGTCACACTTCCACGTTTGCTCTCCAGTCCTCCTCCCCTCCCACTCCCACTCCTCTCTCGGCTCTCCGTCAGTCCGCGCGCCGCTCAAGGGAGAGATTGAAAGTGACACACTCACATTGTTGCTCTTGAGATTTTACGCCGTTGTAATAGGTAATGTCCGAATCGCACAAAGCAGATACTTCACGTCTGTTTTAGCTTTGTTTCTCTCTCTCTCTCTCTCTCTCTCTTTCTGTGCATGCAGCAACACAAATGGACGTTTTCAGACTTTGATGCTCTCTTTGCGCCCGCTGCTGAGGTTTTCAGTTCTGCCACGGACACTCGTGACTCAAACACGCGGTAAACGGTGAACAAGATTCCGTACTACAGGAGAGATTTTCGTCGGTCGCTTCTCGGAACTTCTCGGATCTCTGTGCTGTGTTCAATCTCGTGCACTGTCCTCTCTCTCTCTCTCTCTCTCTCTCTCTCTCTCTCTCTCTCTCTCTCTCTCTCTCTTCTCTCGCGCACTCTCTCTCTCTCTCTCTCTCTCTCTCTCTCTTCATGCTGTCTATCTCCTGCTACCTGTACCCCTCAGCTTGGAGTCTCTCAGTTCCAGTGGCTCAGTCACAGCGCACAGTGCACGGAGCTTAAGTGTCCAACACCGAACCCGGCCGTATTCAGTCCTCCGCGAGGCAGCGAGAAGCCCAGCCCTGGATTCAATACTTTTAATCAATGGACAGAGCCCTCTCAACGGCCAACCGAGGTACCGACACGCCATAAGCAGTAAGTGCACCAGAAAATAACTTTCGTCTTCTTTCATCCGATGCTTAGCGCATTCATGTTAACTGCTAGAGTAACAACTGGTTCATACCCTATTGCAACTAAGCAACATCTCAAATCGAACTATAACTATTCTGAATATAGTGTTTGAATATGAAACTGAATTCTTTGAGGCCTTTATGAAGAAAATAAATATAAGCCCATTAAGCAGTTTAGAGGGCCATGGATGTTTTACATATTCCCACTAACAGCCTACTTGTCCTTAAGACACGTGCAGCACCTTTGTCATGTTATTTTCTTTATTTAACAACTAATTTTGCTGAAAGTTATAGAAATTAGCTTAGATAATGATTGACGTTGAAAGAGTAAATTGCAGAATGCAATAGACTAGAGGGAGACGTTTGCCAATGAAACATTTTGATATTCGCCAGAATTGCATTTATTAATTAGCCTAATAATAAGATTTTTTTGTCTGAATTTCATTAAAAATAATTGTGATATGAATTATGGCATCGTTCAATTAAGTTTAAAACTCAATTATAAAGCCAGGAATGTTTAGGACAAGAGGACCAAAGTCATGCACCTTGTGCACTGTCGATCGTGTCTAAATTTTAATAATGCTGTTTTCTTTGAAGAATATAGCATAGGCTACTTTATATTCGGTTTAAGTTAAACCATTTATTTAATAAAGCAGATTGTTGATATTCTGTAATAATTTATTACTCTCGACGAGTGTGTATCTTGATAGCAGAGTTTAAGGCCTTGAGGTTGACCTGGTTTAAAAAGAGTTTATGTTTTTGTTATTTAATATTTTAAAGAGCTAGCGAAACAGTGCAACATTTTGAGACATAAAGATTTGTTTTGAGGGGAAATCCTGTATTTATTACAGCCCAACAAGCTTAGGCCTCAAGTTTAGCTTTACACGTGTTTGAAATTTTTTCTGTGGTCTCATCGCCCTCAGGTCGTGTGTGTGTGTGTGTGTGTGTGTGTGGCCTATATATTAATGGACCTTTTCAGACTTTTTTATTTGATAGCCTAATTTTCTAAGAGAAGGAGTCTGTGACTTTATATCGAAAATGTTGTCAGGCTTCTTATATTATTTTGTAAAATTACTGAAGAAGACCAAAACAAAGATACAGCTATTAATTCTGTTCATTTTCAGCCTTGAGAAATTGACGCTTATGATTTGTTTAACCGCAAACTTTCTTTCGTTTAACAACATTATTATTGCTGTTTTTCCTAAGGTTATCAAAGATGATAGCATAGGTACATTAAAGGTAGGGAGACAATATTTCGCTGATGGTTCATGTTTTTTAGAATATTTTGTTTAGGAAGGCTACCTCAAGTTGTTAAACAACTGCTAACTGAGTTTTTATTTTTAATGAGGAAAAAGAGCCGTTGTAAGGAGAACCTGAAGCAATCGAGCGAACATAATACAGGTCTATGATTGCTTTATTCGAAGATAATTGCACTTTTTTGTTTCGGTAAAAACATAAATAAATAAATAAAACAAAATTGTTTTCAAATTGATTCAATTAAATTTAGCATTTATTTAATTAAAATATCCAGAAACCAGTCTAGAATTTCAGCAAATAGTGAAATCTAGCTCATCTAAACAAATAGCACAGAATAAATCAAGACAGTCACACAATGTATTTGTATTATCCTCTGATAGTTTTGAGAGATTTAAATCAGTCAGACCTAATTGTAATAATGCGAAATAAACCGAATAGCCTACCTGTCTACTCAAGGTAGCTAAAGTAGGCTATCTGGGCACAGAACTACTCGAGCAAAGATCTCGTTACTGTTTCTGTTAGTGTTTCTTTTTTAATGGACACAAGTCTTTGAAAGTGATTTAGATTTTTCCCCACAGAACCCGTGGATTTGTCTTTATCAGGGGTGATGGAAGTGAACCGAACCGTCTTTGCTTGAAGACAACAAAAAAGCATCTCAAATGAAATCGCTATCTGTTGTCGAAAACAATACACATGGAAATGGAACCACAGTTTACAACTGTACTCTTATTAGACTCTGAACTCTGAAGTAAATGGCAAAATCAGAAGAAAGAAATAAAGAAAAAACACATGCCGAGTGCACATGATTTGTTATTATGTTACATTCGATATTTTCCCCCTGTCAGTTCAAACTCCGAGTTATGTATACATCACTTTAAAACTTTAGAGCAGTGTATTTGAAGAGTCACTCACAAAATCATGCCTGTGCAAGAGGGAGGTATGGTTGCTATATAGCTAGCTGCCATCAGCGTTAAAGATCATTCTGTTTCTTTTTAAAGTTACATTGATGTATCCATTATTCATTTGCACAAACTTGGCTCCCATAGCCAGCGGAGACGTTTTCTTAACCAAGACCAAAAGGAAAAAAAAAGTTAATTAGTCTCTGTAACAGAGAGGCTCTATAGTCTCAGTAATTTTGCAGTAGATGGAAGCCTCTGAGGATACTTTAATCTCGCGCTTTGGGGAACCCATCAGAATGGATCAAATCCAGCATTTATTTACGGCATGTTTTCTCCACCTTAAGGGACTTCAGGGAAAGTTTAGCACCATAACCTTTTTACTAGCTTGTATTTACAATACCTGTTAATTCTTTTGTTTAATACATAAGACACTTGTCGCTAAGATGAGTATGAAAGGAGCTGAGAGTTTTAGTGCCTCGCAATGTCAGAATAATAAAAGAGTTTGGAAAAAAAATGGCACGCAGTGACCAACTGCGTTGCTATTACAATACAGCATTTACTTATTGCTTTTATATATAAAAAAGTGACTTCATAATAGGCTACTTGTATTTCATGAAATTTCAACAAATTTATTTAATATGCAAATTCATGAAACTCCATCCTTCCGCTAGAAGATCTAGTCCCTGACAGGTTAAACTGGTCTGGGTGCTACGCAGTGATATACAGATGTATACGTTAGCTAGGTGTTTTGTCAGAGCTGTTTTTATATTGTAAATAGCAGGATTGGAAGACCTTATTAGCAGATCAGCGCCCAGGACCACAACTATTAGTTTAGTAGAATATATTCATTCGCCGCAAATAGCTCGTCAAGGCCTAATAACTGCCATTTGTATGCCATTCATTCGCCTTTCTGCAAAGACATGGCACTTTGGCGACAATCGAAATTGGTCATTTTATTGTTTTTAACTATATTTTTTTAAATAAATAAAATAAATATATATATATATTTTTTTAAGTAGGCTAAATTATTCTCAGAGTAGATTTATTTTTGAAAGACAGTTTCTGAATTGCCTGTAAGTCTTGGCTATACAATATAGCTATTATTTCGATCGTTATTGCCCAAGGAATACGTTCATTTCTCACTATATGTGGGCAAATTGTCACAATTTAAATTACTATTACCCTTACCCTATAATCAGGCTACTTGGCTCCTTAATAATACAAACACTAAACAACTGAAACAGCAAATTTGTCAAATGTAGGCTACGTTACGAAAAAAAAAAAAATATTTTGGCCAGAAAATATTACCCAATAAAGGACTTTATTTATTTATTTATTTTAATGTGACAACTTGAAATGTATTATAAATAGCCTTGTAAAAGTTTTAAAATTAAAATCTGTCTTCATTATGTAGCTGGCTCTTGCTTGAATATAGGCCTATGGCATTATTGTGTTTATCAAAAGCTTTTTGAACTTTTAGCTTGGAGGACAGAATTCACAAAATATTCTAATTTAGGAGGGTTTTGAACTAGGTGTTTGAAACCTTGCGAAACCACTTATAGAGAAATAATAAATTTTTTAAGTGGAGTTTTAACTCAAAACCTTACAGCCACTATATATATATGTTTATATATCATCAAACCATTTAACATTACACACCTAAATCTAGACCGCAGTCACCAACTCAATGTGTGTGTGTTCATGTGTGTTTTATAGCCCTGCTCATTGTAGTCTACCATGTGTGATTTTTGTGAGTCAATGTGTGGTCCCTGGAAGTGTCAGAGCAGTGAGCCTGCTCTGTGGTTTGTGTGTGTTGAGTGTTTGTGTACACTTGTGTTTGTCCGCTTTTTGTCTATGTGCGAGTCAGAGCAAGAGATTTAGGGAGAACATAATAAACTGCTGCTCACTCTTTATCTTTTACTGTATAAGATGTTAATGAGCGAACTCAACGGAAGGTCTGTTGCACTTTTTCTTTGTATCTAAATATTTTCTGCACATGACCAGTATATTTTCACACTCATCCACATTATGGCAACTGTATTTGTTTCTTTACTCTCACACTAATCAATTCATTATTATCTCATTAACACTTATTCCCTTCTATCTAACATGACATGGTCTTACTGCTAAATAGAGTATGCAATGTATGTATGTATGCATGTATGTATATATATATATATATATATATATATGTGTGTGTGTGTGTGTGTGTTTGTGTGTGTGTGCGTTTGTGTGTGTGCATGTGCATATATATATATAAATCCAAGGAAGTCCCAGTGTCAAGCTTGTCTTACTACTTATATTTCCAGTGCAATCATCTGTCTTGGTTACAGTTTGATCTGCCATCAAATTCATGAGTGATAAGCTGCTATCTATCTATTCTTCCCTTCCCAACGCACACACCTGTGAGACACAGAGGGGCCTTCAATACAAATCCCTCAACCATCTTCACCTGCTTTATCTGTACCCTGACTGAGGCGATGCTTTAATAACCCTGCAATAAATGAGTATCACAGCCCTATTCCCTGGTCAATAAGGTTAATGCCTTAGCATGTCGTCAACACAGAGATACCACGATACCACCAGGTTCTGTAACAACACACGGCTTTATCTCATTGCTCATTTGCATGCGTGTCTCTATTAGTTGTTATTAACTGCTGTCGGGTAAAGGGCTTTTATTACTCTGAGTTAGAAAAAATCTATAGAAATTGGACACTCTTGTCATGCCAAACAGCCTTTCCCATACCTAATTTTTTTTTTGTCATCTTGGTAGGCAATATTTCTCTCTCTCATTTCCCAACCATCTGCCTTTTTTCTTAGCATTTCTGGATATCACTCTTTTTCATCTGTGTATACTGACTGACAGTGTGAGCATAGTCAGATCAGTAGTTTGTGTCGTTTACTGCCCTCAGCTTCCTGCGTGTGGTACAACTGGCAGAGGCCACTCTTACTGCCAAAGAAAAACGTGCAATGTGTAAGGCAGGGGAAGGTTAGCGAGGGAAAGAGCAGAAAATGTATATTGCATTCTTAAGAGAGAGTCTCTGCAGTGTGGTCGTCGTAGTTTGGAAATTTGAGTCTCATGGGATCAGAGTTCTGTTCCACTCCCTCGTCTGGCTTCTCTCATCTACCCCTAAACATAACAGTCATTAGTTATGTTTGTAATGTGTGGCTGCAAGCATTACAAATAAAAAAGGAACCGTGTATCTGGTTGGGAATACCTATTGGTACAACACTGAAATGTAAGGTGCTGTTGTGTTGCATGTTGTGTGTCATTTGTCAAGAGGGCTGGTTAGTATGTATTTTATTAGCACACAAAAACGGCATATTTGAAATAGCTGTACTATTTTAAATACTGTAACTTCTATATTTTACAGCTCTTCCTGCTGTAAGCAATTTCTTAATCTTGAATCAAGATCTTGCTTTCATTTTTTTTTTAATGTTCATAATCTTTGTTGATTCCTGATACCATATACTGATTAGACATTTATCACTCTTTTTAACTGATGTCAACCAGTTGGAAGGACAGCACTTAAGACCAATCACACTTTTATGACGACTGTAAACTTAAGGAATAGTTCACCTAAAATTGAAAAAGCCATCATTTTCTCAACTTCAAACCTATGACTTTCTTTCTTCTGTTGAACAGAAAAAATATATTTTTTGTGCGGAAAATTATATCTTCAATATTGACTTGTGGTGACAGAAATTTCTTTTTATTGGGTGAACTAATACTTTAAGAACTTAAGAACGTAAATTTTCTGAATACGAAACTGAAATTACAGTGGCAGATTTCATTTATTATCCACTCTCCCGTGTATGCTTTATAGTCTTCTAATTGTTTATTTTTTAATTCAGATACAAACAAGTAATGATAAAGCAATGATGAAGCCATTTCACTCTTAGTTCATCAAAAACTGTTTGAAGTAATGAATTCCAAAACTTTGAATCACAGTAGTTTTTTTTTTTTTTTTTTTTTGCAAGAAGTGTCTAAAATGGTATATTATAGCTAGTGTCCCTCTTCAGTAAGCTTGTATTGATCTGTCACAGCAGGTGTGTATTGACCCGAAGAAACTTTTACTGCACCATCTTTGTATAGCCATTGTCATCTCCATACGTGAGTGTCGGGCAGACACCCTGGAACTGGTTTTATCTACCCATCAAATATTTGGTGCTGGGGTGGAGGAGGATCATAGAGAGAGAGAGAGAGAGAGATTGGCATAGAGATGTGAAAAGAGATTCAGACAACCTCTTGATTGGGATCGGAAGACTCATTAAAATCAGACAGGTTTGGACCTGTGAAGCCCAGTGAAGGAAGGAACAAAGACAGCCCATCAGTGCCAGATGAACTAAGACTGATAAAAGACTTTACATTTTGATAATACAGTGCAGCTTGTAGGCAAAAAGCTGTTACTAAAGGCAGTGAATGCATCAAGCACAATGGACATTGTGTCCGTTTGCGGTTTCATCCTTTTCTTGCTTGGTTCTGTGCAAGTTTCTGAAACATCTAGAGACACTTTTTGTGAAGAGATTTTATTTTACCCCTGGGACTGCAAGTCTAATGGGCAAGCCCACAGACAAGCTGTTAATTAAAAGCAGATCTGTTTGCCTCATAGAGTTGAAGTGGATCACAGTGATCTTACACATACCAGCGTGTTGTATCTGTTATATTTTAGGACTTTATGCTCTATTGTTAGTATGGTGCAGTGCAGTTCAAACTTTGGCGTGATGAGTACAACAGAAATAAGAGGTAATGACTGCATGTACACTGGGGGAATGTCAGTTTTAATTGGAAAGCTGTGTTTAATAGATGCTATTAATTTTGTATATATATGCGAGTGTTTTCATAAGCATGCATGTTCATTGTTGTATAGTATTGTTCACACTTGAGCTTTATTAAACTGTCTCAAAGGCTCTGTAAATCTCTTTCTTATGCCTGCGTGTAAGTGTGAGTACAGTGTGGACCATCAGTTCTTGTCCCTCAGCAGCACACTAACACATTTCTTTCCATTCAAATGCTCTTAAAGTGTTTTTCCTCCCACCCGCTTATTAAACTCTAAAGAATTCAGACACTTGATTTCTGGACCCGCGTTAGGTTTTTAATCACGCAGAGGCTAATGTTTTTAATTTATTATTCATTTTGAAAATTTAGCTCCAGCTTGTAATTCTCTTTGGACTTTTTTATGTTCCATGATGATGTTTTTCTCGTCAAGGCCAGAAAAGAGAGTGATGTTTTCTGCATAACCACTGTGAGGAGAATAGCAGAGTGGGTGGACATTGAAATCTATCTATCTATCTATCTATCTATCTATCTATCTATCTATCTATCT
Organism: Chanodichthys erythropterus; assembly: GCF_024489055.1. Classification (NCBI taxonomy): domain Eukaryota; kingdom Metazoa; phylum Chordata; class Actinopteri; order Cypriniformes; family Xenocyprididae; genus Chanodichthys; species Chanodichthys erythropterus. Next base: position 31,825,676 of record NC_090234.1, on the reverse strand, counting down.
ATCTATCTATCTATCTATCTATCTATCTATCTATCTATCTATCTATCTATCTATCTATCTATCTATCTATCTATCTATCTATCTATCTATCTATCTATCTATCTATCTATCTATCTATCTATCTCTATCTATCTATCTATCTATCATAATCATCACTCTGTATTTATGAAGTGATATGCAAATGAAAGCGCTCAAGTGGAGAGTATGTTTCTAGTCTTTAACTTTTGGCATGGACTCAATACAGCCTGGCACTGACTCTAATGGACATTACCAATATTAAAGGTTTGGCTGGAAAACAAAGACCTGGAAATTGTCCCCACAGAGCTCCCTGGCTCAGACGAATATGTACAGACGTCCACGTGCATTCAAAAATACTATATTTGCACACACACACATACAGATATCATCCGAACATCTTACAGTAACTTAAAATTTTGAGCATCTTTGCTTTCATATAGTATATTAGCTTAGAGGTCTGACATTTTGGCTACACATATAAATACACATACACATCAGTTTACATTCCCCATAGACGCTGAAGCAGAACGAGACACTGGGCCTCAGCTTCTCTGTTTGCTGATAGTCTTGATAAGATGCCAGCGTCCTCTTAAACGATTCCCTGTATTTTAGGACACAGAGTTGGATGTCCTTGTGCTGTTGTCTGTTAGCCGCAGCTGTTCAGTTTGTGCATAAAGGTCAGCGACAGGGAATCCTTTGATGTGTGAGTTTCCTCGTTAAACATTTTAAAGAAATATGCTATTCGAATTTCAGTCATAATTTGTATGCAATCCTTTAAGAATCAAATAAGATCTTTAAGCACTATGATAACTTGTTTGGATCTTTTAATTTATTTATTTAGCTAGCATGTTCTTATTTGATTCCTTTCAGGGTTAAACCCAATTAATGATTTACTGAATCATGAATGATGAATAATAATCATAGTCACGGTGAGGACCAAAAAAATTATTTTGGGGGGAATCATAATTTCTTACAGTACAATTTATATTTACATTTTACAATTTAGACAGTCCAGATTTGAGACACACTCTTATTTTTTATATACTGTGATATTTTTTTTTATTTTTCTATGATATTTGAAATAAACAAACAGAACATAGTGTTATGTATTATTATGTCATATTATTATGTCTTCCATGCATTCACTCTTATGCTTATTCCAGCTATTTTTTGTTATTGGATATACAATTTATGATGTTTAGAAAAAAGCATATGCATTGATATTGGCTGTGTTTTCATTAGGTCTCTCACTCTTTCCCTCTCTGTCTCAGGTCCTTATCCTCTGGCTGGTGTTCCCTCTGTAGTGTGGAGGGGGATGGAGCGTGGCGGAGGAGAGAGCCCTCGTTTGCGGGAGAGCCCCGAGCGACGTGGGAGCAGCAGTCCTGATATCGGCTGCCCCCCACCAAAGATGGGCCGTCTGGAACTCAACGGCAGTCCTACAGGTCCCCGCAGTCGCCACAATGGGGCCCCACAGAGACCTCTCAGTGGTAAGACGCTTTCCTTTCCCTCCATTTCTATTAAATCTTTAGTTTTCCCTCTTTTATTAATAGTAAAGTGGAGAAAGAGAGAAAATACTGTTGAGAAAGATGAAATCAGGACATGTTGCAGGCCAAATTGAAAGCAGAATTACCCAGATTAGCACCATGGCACATTGTGCGTGGAGCACAGATTCTAACCACTACACCACTGCTTCAACAAACATATATATATTTAGTTAGTGATATAATTGTTATAGAATTAGAATAAAAAAAAAAAAAAAATCAAACAGCACATCTAGCTACACATTCAGCTTGGTTATCAATTTTATCAGACTTTATTAAAAGAGCCTCCCATAGTGCATGATGCAGATCAAATTAATCCCAAACACCACTGCTAACAGTGATTGTAAATTAATTGCCTAAATTATTACATTATTTGCTAACTGCATTCTTTAAATTGTAATGTTGACATGCATTCTCTGTAAAGCTGCTTTGAAACGATATGTATCGTGAAAAGCGCTATACAAATAAATGTGAATTGAATTGAATTGAATAGTTCAGCTCACAGGAGTGTTGTGGCCACTATAAGCTCAGTGAATTAAGTAACGCTATATAGAGCTGATTTATTCCCCATGGCCAGTTATTGATTGCAACAGTAGCGTGTTTATCAGAAGGGGGGTCATATTGATTACAGTGACCCTAACGAATTGCCATATACAGTGGTGTGGTCACAGCTGTGATTAATGAATGGCTTTAAATTTGTTTTTACACACGGGTAGTTGACACATAACATGGACATGAACTGTTTTCGTTGAGGTTTTTATCTACGTTTTCTCAAAAAAATAGATGACAAGTCAGATATCGCAAATTTTTCTTCTAGACAGATTTATTTATTGGGAGTGCAAGTAGAGACTTGCATCATCAAGCATCATGATTCTCAGAGAAAAGGCAAAATCATCTGGGCCAAATTCTTAACAGTTATTTCCTTTATTTCTACTTTTATTTCTCATAAGAAATGCATCTGTATATATATATATAATATAGTTGTATAGCGTACCATACAGGATGATACCGCTGTTACTGCTTCAGTATCATGTCTGCAAACCTGCATACAGTTACACATGAAGGTAAAGTGGTTCTGACAATAAAATGGTTACACATTTTCCTCTAAGGAAACATACAGTCTGTGTCCAACAACAAACAACACACAGCCACAGCACAAGTGTTATATTCTATCATCACTCACACTATGTAATCCCTGATGTTATGCATTGGGCCAAAAATGTCATCAAGATCAAGCTGTAATTCACCTTGACAGTGAGCAATGTGTTTAGCCAATCATAAAGCCACATATCAGATAAAGATTAGATACTTCTTTGGGGCCAAGACCTTAGCAACACATACCGTGTGTTTGTTCATGACTCTGTGTGTGTGTGTGTGTGTGTGTGTGAGAGTATCATTTGCTGTACACCTCTGAAGCAGATTTGATTTGACACAATATCTATGTCAACAAATTATATTCTTAAGAATTTTTTGGAATAGGTGGAGGAGGAAAGTAGTGGGGCTCTCTCTTCCTGTGCCCTGGCAGATGGGCCAAATGGTTAGTTTTAATAAGAGGTTGTCCTAAAGCAGTATTCTCCAAACCACAATGGAACAATAAAGAGTGGCCACACACAAGTCAGACATGGAATCAGAATTACTCAGACACATGCCTGCACTGCTAAAAATCATTTTCCTAATTTTTTTTTTTTTTTTTTTTTTTTTGTCTTGTTGTCCATCTAAAGCATTTCAAATAAAATTAATTTACTTGCATATTTGCACAAGATATTAAGTCTGGTTTTCAGAGAATATTTTAGTTAAGTTTGTATTTTACCTCTTCAGCAAATTATTTTAAAACAATTTGCCAATAGAATAAACTTAAAATGAATGTTAATTCAGTACATATTTTATGATTATGATTATTATTATCTAATGCAATTTTGCGTCTCAGGTAAATTTATCTCACTTCGAGGCTGTTTATCTATTATTTCTGGGAAACAAGACAAAAATGCTGATTTAAAAATGTTTATTTGCAGAAAGTACTTTGCTGCTATATTTCAACACATTTAATGTTGTTACTTTAGTCCGTGGCAGAGTCACACTTTTATAACAGTTTAAAAGCAAATATGCAATAACAGAATAATTCCACAGATATGCTTACAAGTCTGTAACTCTAACAAATGACACACTTTAACATTCCTACAGAAGTCTGTGCAGGCATTAATGCACATTACAACAGACAATCGAACAGACACAGAGAATACCCACACACGCAAATATGAGGCAGACACAGGCTTCGCACACATGCTGTTATCTTATGATGAAACCGTGCTCATACAGGGTACAGGGATGAGCCCATGGGAGCTAACGGGAAAAGAGAGAGAGTGAGTGAGAGACTGCTGGGAGCTGTTGTGTGTTGACAGTTATATTTCCCTGTTGGGGGAAATTCACTTACTTGAATTGGCACCGGCCCCTGGCCTGTAATTCACTCCACAAGAGCATTCTGAACTGGAAGCCAGGGTGATTAATGGAAAGGAAATAGAAATATAGGAATTGACTGATTAAACCAAGGGGCTCTGGGAGCCGTGCGTAAACGTATATGTATTTGTATGTGTGTGTGTGTGTGTGTGTGTGTGTATAAATTAGGAGAGAGAGTTTTGTACTGCTCTGCTCTTATTAGTACAACTGGGATCTTGCCTAATGCTTTCAGCCTATAATTTCTGAAGGGTATTAATTAATAGTCTGAAGGCTTTTGAGCACTTCAGGGAAATTGAACAAGCCAGTGGAGATTGGTTAGGCCTAGATTAACCAGGAAACTTGGGTGGGATGTGTGTTTTTCAGGCATCATTAGGTTGTGCGTACTATTTCTCAACAAGCCGTGAATGACTATGCATCCCAACATCCCATTAAAAGACGGGACTCTGTACCCACCAAATCACTTGCCAACATATTTTACAGGTTAATCATAAACGTTTTTAACTTAAATGTTAACAAAGTCAACACTACTAAAATAATGTGTTAAGTTACAGTGCAATGAGCCGTAACCTCAAACACTGAAGGCAGAAACGTTTGCATATCCGTTGGAGACTCATGCAACTAATTTTATTAAGTGACCAATGCCGTTAGCACGCAGTTCGTTGACTTGTGGAGATATCAGCTCAGCTGCACTGACAAAGTGGAGGGAGGCATCATAAAAAAATGATAGCTTTAATGTAGTATAATGGAGCTGGTTTGATGGTTGGTTTGATACACAATCTGGATGGTTTGTCCATGTTGAGTATTTGCATGGGCTGGGGGACAACCGATTGAACCTGTCCACCTTATTCAAATGCAATGAAGAACCTATTAATCATTACTGATTTTTTAATGAAGACTTTTCTCCTGAATAGTATGTGGCAACTGTTCAAAACAATGGTACTTACGCTTGATTGAGAAATAGAGCAGTGGATGGAATTTATGTACTGTAGGAATATTTAAAATAATTGTATGGAAATTAGTCAGATTACCATCTGTAGAATATCAGCTCAGTCACTGGACTCTCTTTTTAACAGTAATTCAGCTGTTCTCTGTTGACCATTGTTTCTTGAATGATTTCCATGCCGTGCTGCTCTCCTGTATTGCAGGTCTGATGATTCCAGTCTTCTGTGTGGTGGAGCAGATGGATGGAGGGATGATATCAGATGGAGAGAGCCGGGAGGAACATGCCGAGTTTGTACTGGTCAGGAAGGACATCCTTTTCACTCAACTTGTTGAAACTGCACTTCTCGCCCTTGGCTACTCCCATAGTTCTGCAGCCCAGGCACATGGTGAGTTCAAAAATGCCCAGACTCAGAGTGCGTATATAAAGCAGTTGATGAATTTACCTCTACAATTTCATTAAAAAAGAAGAAAAAAACTTAGAAGAACTTGAACTTCCATTTCCAGTGTGAAATGGAATCACAGAAGCCACGGAAACTGGAAACAATATCAGATATGTTAACATTTTATCTTGATTTGCTGTTTAATCGGGCTGCCAAAAGTTAAAGCATTTTTACACAAAACTCCCTTGTAGTTTACTTAAAATCTATATAGTTGTAAACAACTGTATTACAGTTAATATAATATTAATTAAATTAAAGCACACTTAAGTGTATGTTCTTAAAGATAGTAAACCTTCATGACTGTTTCTTAACACACTTAAGTACACTTTTAAAACAGTAAACTTTGTACTGTTTGTAAAGTTTGTAAAGTTTTCCTTTAAAGTACATTTTAAATCATTGTTTTAATAACGTTTTGTGATTTTTTTTAACGAAATACAGTTATTTTGATGTGTTGATTAACAATAATCATATGTAAAGTACTTGATTATAATTTTAACTGTAGTGTGTTATTTGATATTACGTTTAAAATGAATATATTTTAAATATACTAAATTACATTCAATAGAAATGACATTAGTTTACTTTAAATGCTTGTCAGTACATAAGGCAATTGCATATAAAGATATATTTGAGTTTAATTAATTTAAAATATAGTAAAAAAACTGAAAGCATTGCATTCAGTTTGTACTCAGTTAGATACTTTTAAATTATATTATTTCAGTAATAAGAGCTCTTTTTAAAAGTATTCTAAAGTGTACATCTTTTTCACAAAGGGTAAATTACAGATTTGGGTAAATAAGATTCAGTTAATCAAAACTAGATCATGTATGAGATATGCATGAAATATAATGAGAAAAGATCTTAATTATATGTTTATATATAATATATCTATATCTTAAAAAAGTTAGAAGTTAGTAATTTAATATTAATTTATAAATACACTAGTGTTTGTTGTTAACTGGCATTCATTCATAATACATTACAGTAATTAATGTTAATTTATTTCAAAATAAAATGATAATGTTATGTTTATCTAGAAATTAAAATGAACCTAGATTAGTAAATGCTGTAATAACCAATGTTATTAATATACATAATGCATTAACTTATGTTAATGAAATGGTACTTATTGTAAAGTGATTCCAAAATGCAAAATAATCATATTTATTTCTGATATAACTACATGCCTGAATTAAACATGCAGTTTGTAATCTTTCCATATATAGTACATGCTCTTTCACATTCTATTTTAGGCAGTATGTTAGGCAGTATACGGTATGGAACACTACACAGGAACAGTATGCACTGCACAGTACGCAGTGAGCAAAACACTAGTACTCCATTCCATTACAGTTCAGAGCTATTAGAGTGGCAGGGAGTGCTGGGAGGAGGTCTGGCCGTTGAGATGATGACAGGAGGATATACTGTTTTGGGCTTATGTGTCTGAGAACACTGAGGAGGAAGGGCATTTGTTCAACATAACTGAATCACAGACAGTCTGAAAATCTCATTAAACAAGAACAAAGGAAATGGCAAGGCAAAGAATGCGGTACTTTCACGTAACAAAAAGATGCATGTGAACTGTATTTGTGTGTATGTGGTAACTTTGTGGGAATGCATGTTTGTGTCTGCTCGAGGTCTTTGTACTCACATAGTATGTGTCCATTTTCTGTGCCTGTTTGTGTGTGTATATGGAGAATGTTTATGAGTATGTGGGCCAAAGAAGCAATATAATGCTTTATTTTATTGTTGCACACATGATTGTCATCTCCCAGAAGATTGAGAGTTTACTTGGATTCTGTAAAGTATGAAGAAAATTTAAAACAGTCATTACTTCATGTTGATCCACGGTAACAAAAGACATCACGATTTACTTCATAAGTTGAGCATTTGGCATTTATGTGAACTTATTTTTATGTCGTGTTTGTGTTCCCAGTTCACGTCCTGAAGTTTGTTGTGCGATTTGATGGCGTTGCATTTTATTGAAAGTGTTTTTAAAAGTATTGTCAAAAAACAAAGAGCGAAAATTGAAGGCCACGTTTCAACCTTTAATTAAATGATCATTTAAGTCAGACTGATGAAATGTCTGCTACGTTTTTGTAGTGATTGTAGTTTTTAAAATTAAATGCTGCGTGGTTTGTTTGTGTGTGACTGCAGCTTGTTATTCATCAAAAATAATGTTAAATAAGCATCCTTTCTATTTTTTTGACAACTAAATATACACAGTAACGAAAACAGAAAAAAAAAAAAAACATTAGTCACTCGCATAAATTCACTCAAAGCACTCCCTTTAGAAATTCCTTTGAAGAGCCAAAAACAGGATCAATATGTTTCCCACACAGCGACTCCTTAAGCCATTTGTGGAACCTCCAAAAATACCGTAATGTGCTATAAAATGAAACAAGTATGCAAATTGATAGAAGCGGCATTATGATTGGAAAGTCAGAATAGTCCTGTCTGGCCCACACAATGGCGCCACATCTGTGAGGAAGTCCCAGACGCTACTCCCCTGAACGCAGAAATACGAGAGGTCACCTCTGCGCGGTCGCAAAACAATATCAAAAGGACATGGAGGAGGAGAGGATAGCAGTGGAAAACAAACCATTTAGACTCAATATAATCCACACACCCTCTCACAGTGATCAGTTCAGATGAGGCCAGATAAAAGAAAAGGTGAGGGATACGGCTCCCACACTCGCTCACACACACTAACAAGATGTACTGACTTCAGTTTATTCCTAAAAGGAGCAGAGAATGAGCGATAGAAGGAGAGAGGGAGAGCTCTCCTCTCAAATGAATACTTTTTGTTTTTAAAGCAAGCGTTTATGTTAAATGAATAATTTCTGGCTTAAATTATACATTTTTTCCTCTGTGGTTCACAACCAAAATTACACAGAGTCCCATCTATTTTCTCCCTGTTTGAATTGTGTCCTGCATAGCTCTCTCCTAGTGGTATATTTAAGCTCCTCTCCCAGCACCGCTGCCTTTCTTTAATTAGCCTGACCAGTAATTAACTGGGAGATATTGTTTATTTCAATTATAAGGGTCTGAGTACTTTTATAGAATTGTATGGACAGACCTGTACTTTAAGGCTTCAGACAATTAACAGTGGTGACGGATTACAGCACGAGCGCATTGTTGTGCTGCCACGTTTGACATGCAGCCACAACAGGTCGAACTGGGGCAGTTTGATGAAAATTCACTCTGCTGCCTGATAGAGGCCGAACCGTCACTTCACATTCTTTGAGTAATTAACTAATTCCCGCTTGTAATGTGGACATTTGCAGGGATGCCTTACTTATAGGGAATAGGTCACCCAAAAATGAAGATTCTGGCCTCGTTTACGTCGTTTTGTTTGAAACCTGTATGCCTTTTTTTCCATGGAAAATTACAGGAGAATTTCTGAAAAAATATTTGGATGAAGATCTATCTCAGTCTTCAACGAATCCTTTGATTTACTTAGATTTATGACCAAAGCGAGTAAGCCTTCCATCTGCCATCTGACACCCCTGGCAGCCAATCAGAAACAAGGCAGTTCTGTCATTGTTGTTGCCAGGGGTCTTCACCTGTCTAGCCAGACAACCTTTCACATTACAGTTAAAACTTAAAAAAACAAAAAACAAATTATGAATCTACAGAATTTCCACCAAAATACTGATTTCATAACAGATATAAGATGCTTATATTATGATATTATGGTAAAACCCAAACCATAATACATTTTGTAAGTATTCCATCCATTTCTCCTGTGTATATTACTGATGACTGATAATAACAGTATAGAGATGGATTTCACGACTCATATAATGGGGCATCCCTTCACCGGGCCAAGTCACTCGGAGCAGCAAACATTTGGAGTTCAGTGCATCTATCCAAACTAGCTCTGCCAAACAGAGTAAGTATGCTAAGGAAAATTTTCAGACTGTGTGTGAGGTAGCGTTTGTGTGTGTGAGTGTGTATGGATGGATACACATAAGTTTTAGCCAAGCCACCAGCCGACCACATGAAAGCCTAGCACTGGGAGGAGGAATTTTAATGTGGCAATGGGAACAATGGTTTGTACTGGGGGAGGAAAATGACAAGGAACAGAGTCTTTCCAAGTTAAAAATGATTCATTAATGACATTACCACAGTCTCTGTATGATGCTAGCTCATACTGTAAATAGGAATAAATTGAACCGCTTTTTATTGGAACAGAGATTTTTTCAGATTGGTTGCAGTGAGCTGTCTGTTCAAGATTGAACATGTGAATGGGATAAACTCACTGACATTCAACGCTTTTGAAATGTTCGACAGCAATTGAAATGAATCACTGCTTAACTTAAAGTACACTAAGAGCGTCTCAGTTCAGTCTTAATTGATGCTACTGCACATCTGTCTTATATGTCTTGAATACTCAAGACGTCTGCGGTGGGCATACGTTCAGCATTGCACAATGAGACAAAACAGCAGCGTTCCTCAAAAATCATAGCGAAACCAGTAATATAAACACAGACTTGAAGGAGGAGGACAGATCTAAAGGTGGGCGTGGCACAATCATACAAATTGTCTTCATCTGTCTGACTTGCCTCTCTTCTTTAATTCACTGTCTGGGGAATACATCTCCACAAATACCTTTAGAACAAAGACTTGTGTCTCAGAGGATAGAAGTTCACTGTTGTTACAAGGGTCACCAGCAGGGTTGGACCGTTATATAGTGGTTGTCTAGGGCCCCGACATACTTGGAAGCGCACAAAATAATCTATAATAAACAGATAAGTTCTGACACAAGGAGCTTTGCCTCCAATCATAACTGGAAGCAAGTGACAAAACTAGACCCCTCCCTCTATAATCATTGAATGTCTCCACTAGCATTGAATGAAGGTAGACAGTTTACAGTAATTTACATGATTTATTCATGCCAAGTACTGCACACCCAGACGTATTCACAGATTCCACACCCTGAGCATTTTCTTACATTTGACAGAAAAAAAAATAAAATAAATACAATTCTATACTGAAGCTATTTTAGTCTTTGGTGTGCTTACCATTTAAGGTTTGAATGGCAGAAATAAAGCATAAGGCTTGTGACACTTTCTCAAGAATAATATGTCGAAGGAATTCAAGCACTGCTGAAGAGAAGATAAGATAAATCTGTTTTTTAATGTCTGTATAAATTAATATTTTTTCAGTATTTATTTATTATTTATTATTATATATATATAATTTAATTTATTTAATTTAATTTATGCATTATTAAAATTTTTATTTTGTACCAAATTTATTTACTAAATTTTTACTTTATTTGCAAAAAAAAAAAAAAAAAAAATCTTTTTAAGGCATCTATTTATAGGCCTATTTACTTTTTACATAGTTCTACCTCAATTAGCTATATTCTTACATTATTTTTGATTTTGTACCATATTCTTGACCTAATTTTAATTGACAGCGCACTTTTCTTTATTTGCCAACAAATTATATAATTTAATTTATATAGGCCTATTCACTTTTGTACATAGTTCTACTTTAATTGTTGTCTGTTTACATCAAATCTGTTACACTAAAGTACATCGTACTATACAGTATGAGTTACTTAAGAGGAACAATGTTGCAGTTGCTGTATGGATTTTATATTAAGACTAAATCAATTTTTTTATATTTACATTAAGACCAAATTCAAATGAATGTTTTACACCAGTGAGGCCCATTTTCATAATATAGGGGTCTAAGGATTTGCAAACCCACTGGTCCTGTTTAGATTCTGACACTGATAAGCTCCCACATCAGAAGCATTCAGAAGCATTTCTAATTTGCAAAAACAGTTTCTGTCCAAAACTAACTCATTCAATCAGGCTTTAGTGGCAGCAGTGGCATGGCAGCACAGTGTCTGGATGGAGGTAAGTGATCCATCGGCATGTCTGTGTGTGATTGAGCAGCTGGAGCTCTTCAGATGACACAAACAGCCTAAAGCAATACAAAAAAAAAAAAAAAAATACAAAAGAGAAAGAAAGAGAGCGAGAGAGGGAAGCTGGGCAGCGTCTGGGTCTCATTTAGTGGAAAGTAATGTGATTAGCATTGTTTAGTTTTCACAGCTTCAGTCAGTCCCTCTTAAGACCATGGGAAATACTTTTGTGTGAGAGTTTGTGTGTGTGTGGATGTGTTTTGTATCTATTCATGGCACACCCTTGGTTTTTTGGTCAGGTTCACGTCCTGTTGTCGGATGTGTTGGATATATACATTTGCACAAGAGATGTGGAATTGACTGCACATGCATGCGAGCGGTGCGTGTTGAAAAGTGTTTACGGACGTGTGCAGTGTTTGGAAAACGGTTAATAATGCAATGAGCGCAGGGTCCAGTTTACATGTACAGCGCATCTTGACAATGATTACGACATCTGGAAATAAATAGAGCGGAGGGCATAATAGATTCAGCTAATTCATTTTTAATAGCACAGTGTGGTTCTTGGAAAAAATAAATTATGGCACCCTCAGTAGATGCCACTGCTGGTTAGGTTTTATCCTGACCCTGATCTGTAAACCTATTCAGCTTCAGTATAATTTAAAGGGATGATTCACTGTTTGAAGGTGAATGCACTGAAATGCATTAAAAAAGTTATAAAGTCTAAAAAGATGATCACTGCTTGATTGCTTGACATTTTTAATGTATTTAGTAATAGTTAAACCCATCAAAACATTTCTCATTAACCATTAAAGGGATAGTTAACCCAAAAATTCTGTCATCATCTACTCATTTACCCTCATGTTGTTCCAAACATGAATGACTTTCTTTCTTCATTGGAAAACAAAAGAAGATAATTTGAAAAATATCTCGGTATTTTTTTCTTTCTTTTTTTTGTCCACACAATGAGAGTCAGTGAGGTTGTTTCAATGCATGTGCTGTAGTTTAAAATTGTGGACTTCAAATATCTGCTTTTGTGTTTTTCAGAAGAAAAAAAAAAAGTCAGATTGTTTGCCAATGACATGAGTAAATGATGACAGAATGTTCATATTTGCATGAACTATCTCTTTAAAATGGGAAGCAATTTACGTCTCTTCACACAGGTCATTGTGGGACGGCCTTAGTTACCTGGAGTATTTACAAAACAATCAGATGGCATCGTTCAGAAATATGGCTTTGTCTCACAGTGACACCCCGATTACAGATTACTCCTCAGCCATAAATGCCCGTCTCTTCCTTTGCACAATGAGAGGCATTTATAACAGTCAATTTGGGTTAATCATACAATCATTGACCTGTGTTTATGACGGCCCATTAATGGAGGGTGAGGGTGGGGGGTTGGATTGGGGGTGGACATAAGAGTCTGCGATGCGCTAGACGAGCGCCTGCTTCCTATATATACTCCTTGGTTATAAAAGATCCACAGGCTGGGCCTGCGGTTATTGGTGTAGCTTTCAGTATGCACGATAGGTGCTTCTTCCTGACCTGATAAGTATTTAATAGATAAAGCCTTATCATTGGTGATATTGCTCCTTGCTGTCTGCTTTTATAGCACAAGATGAAGCACCGCAGAATACGAGAAGTAAGGAAACAAAGTCCTCCGAAATGTATGATTTTCAAAATGTTTGATGCAATAACCCACAGGTAGTGTAAATTATTTAGGAAATGATAAATATATGACTCATTTCCCACTACTCTTCCTTGTCACTTATATACCTTATGTATAATCATATATTTCGCCATATGCAGTAAATCATGTTGGTTTGCCACCTACCTTAACCCCCTCTTTCCAATCACTCCATGTTCTTGTCTCCCTGTCTTTCAATCATCATGTTTTGTGTGCCCTCTAATGTTGATTTTTGCTGTAAGTGGGTGCTTGTGTGATGATGTAATGTGCCAGCTTTGGTTCTGGTTTGGTGGAGCTGCCTAGTACTCATTGGAGTGGAGCCCCTCCTAACTTATTCTCTTATTGAGATTTCATTACAGCCATCATTGACATGAGGCCATCTCTGATGATGTCATGGAAATATGCTACACAAATTTGCTGCACAATGAGATCAAGTGGGGTTAATCGACTCTCCCCTCTCTCTGCTTCCTTTTCACAGGCATCATTAAGGTGGGCCGCTGGAACCCCCTGCCCATCCATTACCTTACAGATGCTCCAGAGGCAACGGTTGCTGATATGTTACTGGACGTTTACCACATGGTCACGCTACGCATCCAGCTACAGAGGTACGAGATGACCAAGCACTCTTAAAAATAAAGGTTTTTCAATAGTCCCTTAGTTCAAAAAAGAACCATATATATATATATATATATATATATATATATATATATATATATATATATCTATATATATATATATATATATATATATATATATTGGAGGGGAGGTATTATTATATTATATTTAATATCATATTATTATTATATCATATTATTAATTATTAATGATAATAGTAATATAAAATAAACAAGTTTAGGTCCAATTTTAGTTTTAAATTACCAGCACAAAACAACTAAAAAAGTTATTTGTGGAATTTTTATCTTGTGGTATCAGGCTGTAAAACCTTTAATTTGTTTGATTTTTTTAGATGTGAATCATAATGTTTATATAATGCAATTGATAAATATTGTATCATCTGTACACAAACTATGGGAAAATAATATTTTGGTTTGTTATATATAATAATTTATTATATTATTAAAAAAATAATTTATTGATATTAATTGATGTTATGCTATATATTTTATTATTATTAATATTTGTTTTTTTAATATGTGCATTGATGGAACATGTACAGAAGTTTCCCTTTTCCGTATATTATAACACTTCAAATGTCCGGATAAGTAAGGGATTATTTTTCTTTTGTCAATAATAGACTGTTGAGCAAGACTCTAAAGCTCTGTGCATAAATAAGAACAGGAGATAGGCCACGGTAAACTTTTATCTGCACTCCTCAATGAGCCCTTTCATGCCCACTGATTGCAGTTTACTTCTGAAAGCTGAGGAAATAAACATAGACTGAGAGGATTTTAGGCATTGTGTAGTTGTGTACAATCCAGGTTTGTTTCCCTGTATCTTCATGGTGATAATATTGCTGACCTGGCCTGCTGCAGGGTTTATTGATCAGGAATTGAAGATTATTACTTTAATGGAGGGATGAGTAAAAGTGTTTTATGGATACAGCTTTGCTAAACTGGAGGACCTCCCATCAGAGCAGTGGAACCACGCTACAGTACGCAACGCCCTCAAAGAACTGCTCAAAGAGATGAACCAGAGCACCCTGGCCAAAGAATGTCCACTCTCACAGGTAGAGTTGCTACCCACTCAAATTTTACAAATCCAACAGACATAGATTTGGCTTTAAAATGATATGTAAAGCATGGCTGCTGGTGCAACTATGCCAAAAATACAACATAATACTTAGCAGTATAACATAAATGAAAATGTTGGGCTCAGTATTGCACTATGCTTGCAGTTGTTCCAATCAATATTGTCAGTACATGTTTAGAATGTTTCGTTCATCAATTCAAAATTTACTCAAATTCCCCGAATTCATGGGCCATTTCTAAAACCCAGAAATTACTTCACCATGAGAGAGAGTATGCATGTGTGTGTCTATGTGGGTGTGCATCCGCGATCCTTGCTGTGCTCATTTCCAAGTAAGCGAGCAATCTTTGAGATTTATGTATCTGTGCATGCTGTGTTTAAATGGAACTATGTGTGGGTGTTGATCCTCATATCAATTGTTTGCATATGTGTGTGGCTCTTCATCTCTACTTGTGTCACTGTGGCTTGAAGCTTGTCGCGGCGTTCGCTATCCGCCTTGCCTGGGTGGCTTTCCGCAGTAATGTGTTTTATAGGCCATTTATCATTGCAATTTTAAGATCTTGATCATGTGTGTTTATTTCCGTTATCCTCTGTCTTTACTCTGATTTCTTCCTTTTTACTGACCTCTCTCATTTCTTGGACTTTTTTCCAGAGTATGATTTCCTCGATAGTGAATAGTTCCTACTATGCTAATGTCTCAACTGCCAAATGCCAAGAGTTTGGTCGCTGGTACAAGAAGTACAAAAAAATTAAAGGTAAGACTTTTGCTAATGACTTTTTTTGGTTATATTTTTACTCTGTCCAACCAAAATCCAGACTCAAATCCTTCCTCTGTTATATGGTGCCATCTTAAATCAAGTGGGGAAAAAGGGTTAAGATGCTAACCTGAAATCAGCACAGACTGGTCAGGAAAGCATAGCTGTGTCCAAAATCGCAGTCTGAGTAGGTACTACATTTGATGAAGAACTTACTTTGTAACCGTTGAAAACGTATGTACTATATAGTTTGAATGTGTATATTACAAATGAAATCCGGATGTACTGTATCCGTCATGTTGTCACTGTCAAGTGACTTACTGCATCAGTTCTGTTGTTTCACTGCCACTGCCAACTCCTCTCCTGTGACTTAATGGGATTGTAAAGTGTCCCTTAGATGTGTACTTCAGAATTTCGCCTGTCATCAGGTACTTTGTCAAGTAATAGGTCATCTATGTACTTTTCACCTCCTGTTTTATGAATACTATGAATTTGGACATACATTTTTTACATATCATTTTTTTTTCTTTTAAATTTAATATTTACTGTACACTTTTGTGTAGGTTTAAATAGTGTTAATTTGGATTTTTTGTGTTCTGTATACATATTTTATTTATGTTTTGAGTTTACTCTGTACATGTTTGTGTAGGTTTTGAATGTGTACAGTTTGTACAAATTTGCATAGGTTTTGAATTGATGTACACTTGTGTGTTTTGAATTTAATATGTACACTTATGTATATTTACATTGAATGGCTCCACAATATTTCATTTGTAATTTAAAATATATTTGTTAAAAAAATTGTTTAAAAAATATAGAAAACAAAGTATATTTTATATATTAAAATAATGTCATGAATAAAAGTAAATAGTTATAGTTAGTAAATAACACAACAAGTAACCCAACTATGGGTTAACATGGCATTGACAATAACATGGCGTTATTTTAAACCCACAGTTGGGAAGGTGCTATGTTAACCCATAGTTGGGTTATTTTTAACCCAACATTTTTTATTGAGTACTATATAGTAGGGAAGTAGGCATATTCAGACACAGGGAATGTGTGTGGGTTTTTTTTTTTTTAATGAGATGTCCCATTTCTAGCGTGTGGTAAGGTGTTCAGGGTCATGAGCAAGTCTTGAGCTTTGTACTGCGTTTTATACGTTATCTCTTAATGACTCCTCTTACACGGGATGGGGTAACCTAAGCCTCCTCACTGCCTAATAGAAACCACTGTTCCTTCCCCCAAAATGCTGCAGGGGGTCTCCCAGCGGCAGGTCCTACAGGGAGTCGTCCCACAGCTCCACTGTTTAAGCCTCTTAGCATCCAAATGCCTGAGACAATTTTCCTCCTCTCGTTGCCTCTTCAAAAAGTGAAATAATTACACAGCAGGACAGATCAAAGTGGGGGCTAAACCCCAAGTGCAGCGAGAGAGCTAGTGCCAACAAAGAATAAAGCAATCCTCCGCACGCTGACAGAGTAAGTGGTGTTGAGTTACACCGAGCCCCCTCCATTAGTTCTGCTCCTTGCCTCCCAGAGCTAAACACTCAGCCCGCATTGCCAGATGTGTGTGCCAGTGCGAAGAGACTCTATTGGATGACTCATGTGTCAGTCATATGATTCTAAGCCAAAGTTGTAAAACTTTCTATTCATGAAAGAATGTTGTTGTTTCACTGTGAGCGTGATTGAGTGAGTGAATGCTTTTGTCACTTACCATGAGTTCCTTGTCTCTGTTTTAGGGGATTATTTGTGGCAAGGGCGGGAGAGCTCCGAAATCAAGGGTAAGCATCTACACTCAGATGTTTCTTTGGGTAAAGGACTGTATTGATTTGTCAACTGAAACACTAGAGAGTTTATTCTAGTGCCTCATATGCATCTCCATCCCTCTGCAGTTGAAAGGGACAGTCTTGCTGACTTCTGTGTATTAGCCCAGCGTCCGCCCCCTCACCTGGCTGGTCTGGCACAGCTTGGTCCGTTGAACAGTGCCAGCTCTCTTGTGAAAGGTGGCTCTGGAGAACCTCAGAATTCAGCCCAGTCTCAGCCTCCATCCCAAGGGCAGCCCCAAGTTTCATCATCTCATGGGCAGCTCCATCACAGTCCTCCTCTACGGGCCCAGGTGCCTCCTCCACCTCCGCCTGCCGCCTTGCAACCTCTTTTGGCACCCGGAGGACTTCTCTCACCCCAGCTCAGTCCACAGCTGGTGAGACAGCAGTTAGCCATGGCCCATCTTATCAACCAGCAGCTGGCCGTCAGCCGTCTCCTGCATCAGCACCCGCAGGCTCTTAACCAGCAGTTTCTCAATCACCCACCCATCCCACGGCCTAGCAAGTCCGGTGGCCCCGGAGAGCCCGGGTCCAACCCCTCGGCTGCAGAAGTCTCATCTGATATCTACCAACAGGTGCGAGATGAGCTGAAAAGGGCCAGTGTCTCGCAAGCAGTGTTCGCTCGAGTTGCCTTCAACCGTACACAGGTATAGTACAGACAGCATGGTGCTGAAATAGTACTCATATTGTTCGCAGGATGGAGACAGTTCAAAGAGAAACAAGGTACACCAAGTATAATAGCAAAGAACCTCTTCAGAACATACTAGTCTCTAGGGTGGGGCAATGTATTGAATATTCATGATGTTTTCATAATTATTTTGCTTGTGTAACATGAATATTGCAATGATTTTAATGTGCTTTTTATTTGGCTATGACATTTCTGTAAGTTACACTCAAAAAAAAGTATTATCGAAAAATAAAAAAAATATAGGGTGGGGACTTGTTTCAGCACTTCCTCTTTTTGTTGATTGGATGGAGACAGATCTGAATGCTAGTTTGCAGTCAATTGTAAAAAAAGGGGCAGAGTTTAAGCAGACGATTGGAGAAGTGTGGTATATGTCAAAAGAGAGAAGTTTGTCGTTTTAAAACATAAGATTTACTTAAAATTACAAGGTCAAAAAAAATAATAAATAAAAATTAAACATACATGGATGAATCGTTCACAATAAAATCAAAAACATCCATTTAGAAAATAGATAGGGTCAATTTCCATTTCATGCTGTCTTTAAAGATTACTCAATTCAATTAACTGACAATTTGTCGCACAACTGAAATGTGTTGTTAAAAACAAGCTGAGATTTTCTTTAATTGTAAAGACCTATGCATAATACATAAATATTGAGAAATGTATTGAATATCAGCAAAAATCTATCACAAAAAAAGAATATCACAACATAATATTTATAAGGTTTATTGCCAGCCCTAGTCACTATCCCATACACAGACTAAATCATATACCAATCAGGACTAAACAAGTTTAATTTGGCACTGAACTAAATACAAGAGGATCATCAAAGTGTCAGAGTTTTTCTGTTGAAGGTTTCAAATCTGTGAGTCGCTTTGAGCATGTCAGTGTGATTGCTCTGGTCATGGTGTGAGAGGGTGATCTCATACACCCTCTCACACCTGGTGAATTCACAGAGTCACTGCAGGTCTAAATTATGTTCAATTACATCCAACATAGTGCACAGTCAGTCAAAGTGTGGGTGGAGACTTACATGGTGCAGGTGAAGTTGCTGCATAAATGCGTTGTGAAAGAATTAGCCTTCTTCACAGTGCTTCCCCTGTGCTTACGTATGTGCTTATGTGTGTACACCAGGGCCTGTTGTCGGAGATCTTGCGAAAAGAGGAAGACCCACGTTCAGCCTCTCAGTCCTTGCTGGTGAACCTCAAAGCGATGCAGAACTTCTTGAACTTACCTGAGAGCGAGAGGGACCGCATTTACCAGGAAGAGCGAGAACGCAGCATGAACCCTCCTGTGAGTCTGCCCCCAAGCACAAACCCCAGCCCTGGGGGCGCCCGCCTCTCTCAGGTACCCCACTTTTCCACCCTTGATAAGGTTCAGCCCCCTACACATCCCTCTTCCCCTGTTGCGTCTGTGTTTGTATGATTAACTGGGTGTAGAAATACCTGAAAGCTTTTGTTGTGTCTGATTCTGAAATGTTTATCTGTACGCCTATGAGATTGCTTTTGTTTCTGTCTGGATTCATGTGATCTGTTTACTTGTTTTGTTTGGCTTACACTTTGTTGTTTTCTTTGTAATCCATATCAGGCTGTTATAGAGCTAAGTTTTAAAAAGAAAATGCAAGAACTGAGTTTATTAAAGGATGGAATGCACTACATGACTTTTAAAATCTGAAGAGATTTTAAAATACTATATATATATACAATACTAAACACTCACAGACTACCAGACTTTCAAGTCGTTCAGAACACAAGTAGTCTGAAGCTAAAAAAATCTGAGTACCTATCATAATCTATTATTACATATACGCAATTATCTGTGAAATATGTAAATTCCAACTGCCCAAAATCTGCAGAGTGGCTCTGACTTTCATCAACTAGCATAGAATCCTCTGCAAAAATCTCGGCAAAAGTCTTGTAGTGTATTCCAGCCTATTCCAGTCAAAAAACAAAGGTGAAATGTTTAGTTCCATTGACAGTTTTAGGTAAAGCGTATTCTAGTATGATGTAAATTATATTTTGTCTTTAAATATATTAATACATACTGACGTACTGAGAATAACAATATGGATAATTCACTAAAACAACCACACTGAGTTTCAAGACAGTGCCCTCTAAGGGTCAAACTAGCTAAAATCTGATTGCTACCTCCTTATTGCTAATGTCACGCCATACCTCCCAATGCAGAAAGTGTGGGAGCGCAGCATCGATGAACAGTTAACTCCTGACGCGTGGGCATCTATTTGGAAGAATAAGACCAAAATCACAAACTCGGTGAGGATTACATCAACACTCACTTCATTTCCTCATAGAGTGTACCTCATCCGAGACCTCCATGATCTGTATGAGTAGTGATCAGTTGTAGGCATGACACTTTTCCCATTTTGAAAATAAATGCTCAATAAGTCAAGTTACTACAGAAGGTACAAATTTATACTGTTTATATTAATGTTTGTTAGCGATTACAGGGTTCACACCCATTAAAAACTTCAGGTTCACAAGCTCTTGATTCTCTAAAATGACAAATGCAGGAAAGCATGGCTTTTCTCCTGTCATGGCATGTTTATATTAAATGACCTGGAACCTGGTGCGTGGACTTTCCAGAATGCTTGTATGAAGCATATGAATGCGCCTGCTTTCAACCTCAGGACCACTGTGAATGAACCCATGCAGATAATAAAAATCCTTCTGATATGAGAACAAAGTTCTCATTCTTTGGTCTTAGGGAATGTGGTTGTGTATTATCATTACTATTATGTCTGTATATGTTTATCTTGCAATCGTTTTTACTGGGGAATGTGAGATTACTTGCCTGTGCCTGCAGAGCAACTTCAAACATTGAATGAGAAAACACACCACTCTAAAATCAATACACCATACTTCAAACACGTACTACAAAGAGTTTACTTATGGATGCTTTAATGATTTATCTGCTAAAATCGTAGTACATTGCAGGTACAAACAAGGATCCATGAATGTTGTCATATTGTACTCTCTGTAGCAATTATGAATGTTTATCTAACCAATCTGTCTCCTTTGTTACTTTGTTAACTTTGACCGCTGGACCCTCACAGTCCAAGACTTCTGGTCCTAATCCTGACCTTCCCCTGAAACTGGAACCGCTCGTTAATATCACCTCAGCCATCTATGACGAAATCCAGCAGGAGATGAAACGGGCAAAAGTGTCTCAGGCACTTTTTGCCAAGGTGGCGGCCAATAAGAGTCAAGTAAGAACTGATTCAGTAATTATTTACCCAGATTTTCTCATTATTGTTTATAAACCTGACACGTTTTCATCCTTTCATATAACATAATGCCAAAACTAAACCTTCAACTGAACTTAAAAATGAGCAAATACACAGGGGAATCAAAATACTTTTGTCTTCTACTTTTCCAGAACATCTTATATATAAGTTTGCATTTTATTTTATTGTACTGGAGAATTTAATCAACTTGGTATCTTTATATGATTATTGTTAGTAATGTATTTGAGTCAACTAAGTGTACACTGTGAAAGTGAGGTTGGGTACATGAGGTGCTTTTCATGTCCTTCAGCTTAAATTGATTTATGAACTTAAATGGCTTTTATTATGAAAATAATTTAAAAATTAATACATATTAATCATTTTAAAAATCTATTTTATGTGCTTGAAATGCTGAGGGATAGGATATTTGAGACAGTTACTTCAAACTGATTTGTTTTATTCTAAAAAAAAAACTAAAGTTTACACTTAGCCTACATGTTCTTTCCTCAGTCACTGTAGGGGAAGTAACGGTGTCCGTCTGTGCAGGAACTTATATCTGATTCTGGCGCGTCTCTGTAGTTGATAAACAAAAACATCAACATCAACATCAACAGATAGCCTGATAAATGTCTTCCATTTGTTCATCTCTGACTTACCATTCCAGATCCTGCCAAAGAATCTCATTCCTTCTTTCAGTGATTTTCTCTCCCATCCCATGAGTCATCGTGACTTATGCTGTGATACAGACATGCATCCAGTGTTCCATAGACTGATCTGATTAATGTTCTCATACGTTTTACATTGACACTTGTTCCCAGATAGGTATATAAAGAATGCAGAATATTGTGACTAGAAGTATGTGTATATCATAGAAGTGCAATACTGGCTTTGAGGCTTAAATATTTTTGAGGCTTTAAAAAAAAAAAACTCAAATATTTACTAGCTGTAAATTTTCATTGTAGCAGTTATGAAAAGCACATCACGGGAATCTACTTTTGCTTTTTTTTTTAAATTGTTTTTTAAGCTTATTCATAAAATTAGAGTCCAAAATTAACACTTGGCTAACTCCACTACTGAGTAAAAAAAGGCTTTGGTGAGCAAATAAAAAGAGCAATTTAAATGTATATTTTCCTTTGTCATACATAAATAAAAATAAATTCACAGTTTCTGCAAAAATGTTAAGCGGCACAGCTATCTTCAACATTGATAATAATAGCAAATGTTGCTTGAGCAGCAAATCATCACATTAGAGTGATTTCTGAAGGATCATGTGACACTGAAGACTGGAGTAATGATGCTGAAAATTCAGCTTTGCCATCACAGGAATAAATTATATGAGGTGCTTTTCAGGTACTTCAGCTTAAATGGATTTATGAACTTAATGGCTTTTATTATGAAAATAATTTAAAAATTAATACATATTAACAAAGACTATAGAATAAAGGGACTTTTATGTGCTTGAAATGCTGAGGGATAGGATATTTGAGACAGTTAATATATATATATATATATATATATATATATATATATATATATATATATATATATATATATATATATATATATATATATATATATATATAATATAATAAAGTAGAAAACAGTTTTTTATTGTAATAATATTTTACAATGTTACAGATTTTACTGAATTTTTTATCAAATAAATGCAGCCTAGATTTCTTTTGAACACTAGTATGTATGTATGTATCTCTCTCTCTCTCTCTTTATATATACATATCTCTCTCTCTTTATATATATATATATATATTATATATATATATATATATATATATAATTTCCACTAAAACATATATGTGCATGTGGGTGGTAAATTTTCTCAGTTCACTTGACATTGACAGGTATGGAAAAAATTAAAGGGTTAGTTCACCCAAAAATGAAAATTCTGTCATTTATTACTCACCCTCATGCTGGTCCACACCCGTAAAACCTCCGTAAATCTTCGGAACACAAATTAAGATATTTTAGTTGAAATCCGATGGCTCTGTGAGGCCTCCATAGGGAGCAATGACATTTCCTCTCTCAAGATCCTTAAAGGTACTAAAACATATTTAAATCAGTTCATGTGAGTACAGTGGTTTAATATTAATATTATAAAGCGGCAAGAATATTTTTGGTGCGCCAAAAAAAAACTAAATAACAACTTATTTAGTGATGGCCGATTTCAAAACAATGCTTCAGGAAGATTCTGAGCACAAATGAATCAGTGTATCGAATCATGATTGGGATCGCGTGTCAAACTGCCAACAGCTGAAATCACGTGACTTTGGCGCTACGAACAGCAGATTCGACACACTGATTCATTTATGATCCGATGCTTCCTGATGTAGTGTTTTGAAATCAGCCATCACTATATAAGTCGTTATTTATTTATTTTTTTTGGCGCTCCAAAAATATTCTTGCCGTTTTATAATATTAAGATTGAACTACTGTACTCACATGAACCGATTTAAATATGTTTTTAGTAACTTTATGGATCTTGAGAGAGGAAGTGTCATTGCTGTCTATGGATTTCAACTAAAATATCTTAATTTGTGTTCTGAAGATGAACGAAGGTCTTACAGGTGTGGAACGGCATGAGGGTGAGTAATTAATGACAGAATTTTCATTTTTGGGTGAACTAACCCTTTAACGGCCACATTGTCTGAGTGCAAAGGACAACAATGATCATTTTCTTAAACATGAGCTGGAAAAGCATGGCATGCATTTCAGAGTGTTGATAAAGAATTTTTTTCAAAAGCTATTGGACCATTTGTTTGTCTCTCTCTAATTTAGATCAAAGAGAGATAATTGATTTAGTCAAATATGATCCCACTCCCAGCTGCGCCTAATTCTTACCATGTAATAGCCTGAGAGAGCTTTGGTCTCTGCTGCTCTTTACTGAGGATCTCTGCGTTATTGCGGTATGGCTTTGCAGGTGTGACCACCTCATCTAGAGGCATGTGTTTTAGGGTCGTCTTCGCATGTTTGCGTGTATGAGATGTGTCAGCAAAGTGCTGCTCTGTTGGTGTGTGTATATTTGAATGTGTGTGTGACAGATGCGGTTAGGTCTCATAGGTCTGGGGTCGGGTGGGGGGGTCACGGCTGAACGCGCCCATCTGCTGCAGCTGGCCAGGAGGAGCTGAGGGAGAAGGAGAGAGAGAGAGAGATGCTCAGGTCATTAACAATGTGTGCTGGAAGAGGTTGGCTGCACACAACAGCTGGTGTCAAAGACTGGCCCAGTCTAGCAGAGATAATCAAATCTTCCTAATCTGCCACCATTTCACTCTCTCTTTCACACTCTCTCTGCTTTCTCAGTGCACTTGTGATGCTTTGTGGTGGTACTTGTTTACTGTAAAGTAAACTTGACAGTCATAAAATAAATACGAACGCGTGGTGAGTTGTTTCACATCACATTCTGCCATCATCCCTATACATTAAAGTGACAAAGTCTCTATAGCAGAGATTTAGTGGGTATCCAACTAAGCAGACAAGGCATATATTGATACTATTTAGGGATATTGTTGGAAAAGTACCTTCAGCTAAACAAAATATGTAATGCTTTTCCTTTCTTTAGGGATGGCTATGCGAGCTGCTTCGCTGGAAAGAGAGTCCCAGCCCAGAGAACAGGACTCTCTGGGAGAACCTGTGTACTATCCGGAGGTTTCTGAGCCTTCCGCAGACAGACAGGGATCTGGTATACGAGGAAGAGTCCCGCCATCACCACAGTGAACGGCTGCATACTGTACTACACTTGCCCACTGACCCTCAGGTGAGTTTTTGAAACTCATATTATGAGAAATTAATTGTTCCTTGATTCCTCCCAGTACAGATAGACTATTTATAAATCATTTTAACCATTATAAATGTTCATTTTGATCTTCTACAACTTTCCGATGTCAGGAAGATGTATAAATTAACACAACCACCCATATTTATGTCAAAACCAGATATTCAGTTTTCAGAAAATTAATTTTTAACAATCTGACCTTAAGTTTTCAGCATGTTTTGTTATTCTATTCTCACTGTCAAGCAGGATTTTTCTAGTTTTTTATTGAAGAATGGTGTCATAGAAACTATACAGAGCTTAACAGAAAGCACACAACTTATGTGTGAGTGCTGTAACTAAGGTTGAAATATGTCCGTAAAATGTCTAATAAAAAATATTTTATTTTATTTAAAGTTATCTTTATTGCCTGTTCTTTTTTGCCCAAAAAAAGGCCTAAGAGAGAGGGTGCTTTTTCTGCACAAATCTTTGATTAATATTAAAAGTAAAAAATTTATAATTTGACCCCTAAGTGTACAAGACTTTAGTGTTAAAAGTGGAGGAAAAGCAAATTCTACATAAATGTTTTTCGCATAATTCTCTTGGGCCGGTTGTTCAAATGTAATCTGATCGGATTTCGCCTATCTGATTGGATCACATCTTGAAAATGGGTTGTTAAAAAGGGAAAAAGGATTCTGAAATCAGATTAGATCACAAAATTCAATATTGGTTTCAATCTGGATAAAATCATCAGTTTGTGTTGTTCAAAACTTTTTAGTAAAATCGGGATACCTTTGATCCAAAAAATCTGGATAATACTGATCCCATCAGAAGAGTGGATTTCAGGAACAATAATTAAATTTTTATGTAATGTAACTTTAAAACTGGTCAAAAATTACAACATTTTTATCATGTAATATACATACACATATTTTTTAAATTACTTTATAAATTACTTTATAAAATAAAAGGCTACAAAGGCTACATATTTAGCCTTTGGGTAACCTAACCTAAAGTAAAAAAAAAAAAAGCGATTTTGGTGCCATAAAAAAAATCCTCAAACAGCTGTAAATATGAAAATATTACATTTGATTCCAAGTGTTTGTACACTCTAAAAAATGCTGGGTTGAAAATTGACAAACCCAGCGATTGGGTTGTTTTAACCCAGCGGTTGGGTTAAATGTTTGCCCAACCTGCTGGGTAGTTTTATTTAAACCAACTATTATTTAAAAATTGTTATATGGCTAGATTAAAATGAACCCAAAATAGTTGGGAAATTAAAAACCAGATGCAATTAGAGACAACAATAATAGACAAAAGATGAATGTTTATTAATAAGCTTTAATATTTTATTAATATAAATTTAATAGTTTAATCATTTATTAATATACATTTATTAATAAGCAATTTAATAAATGTTTATTGTTTAATAATTATTCATTGAACATTAATACATGTTCATTTCCAACATACTTTGGGTTAATTTTAATTAAGCAATACAGTAATTTTTAAACAATAGTTGAGTTAAATAAAACTACCCAGCAGGTTGGGCAAACATTTAACCCAACCGCTGGGTTAAAACAACCCAATTGCTGGGTTTGTCCATTTTCAACCCAACTTGGGTTGTTTTTAACCCAGCATTTTTAGAGTGTATCACTATTTGTAAACTACATTGGCACAATCATAAGAGATGAACCAGTCAAAATGTCTTTGCAGGCGAACGCAAAGTTTCTCGGGTGAAAGCAACGTGGAATTTTTCTTAGAGAATGCAAAAGCATTGAAATGTGTTTTTTTCCCCATCTCATATTCTTTCTATCACCATGTCCCTTTAGGGGCTCCGTAGAGCACTAGTAATCCAGATTTGGTAATCTGAAAAAGTGTGTGTCTGGATCAGGGAGATCCAATCCAATTTTGCTTTGAAAAGCCAGCACAAAAGTAAGATGGATTACCTGATCCTGGATAGCAAAACATGGGATTTCCAAATCCAGATAATTCTGATCCATATTAAACTTTTTGAACAACTGGCCCCTTAAGATCATATAAATGTGTGTTCATTGTGTGAATGCACACATCTTTGAGGCTTTAGTTTTAATATCAGCATTATTCATGCAGCATTTCTGCCAACACCTAATAACCCAGCACACCCCAACCTCTTTAATCACACACACACACAATTCCAAATAACACGCTACTGATTAAATGGACTTTCCCCTATGCCAGCCAGGGTCATTACTGTGGACACACACTTTTGCAGTATTAACACAGACACACATTCATTCACAGTATGCACACACATCTACACACTAATTCTTATATGTAAATACATTCACACACAAACCGCATACACATAAATCTACAACCACTTGGATCAATGCTTTCCACCTTCTTTTAACCTACTCTTCTTTCTCACCCTGCCTGTAAAGCATTGCAGTTTAATTCACTCACAATGATTGCTGTTTATTAACATTTATTAACTTGAGTTAAGCAGCCGTATTAAGATTAAGTACTAACAAATGGAGACAGAGTGACTCTCAGTTTCTGTGCTTGCCCATTACGCTTCTTTCTCTCTCGCATGCTTTCTCTTTTATGTTAGTGGAATAAACAGTCTGTTGGCAGCATGTGTATGTGTGTAAATATACTCATTTATGTGTTTTGGGCGCAGAAGGAAATGCCCCATTAGGACACACCCTGACAGACAGTGCCACCACAGCCCTGATATTAATAATTACGGGAAGAGAAGGAACACTCACACAGAAACACACATATATGCACATACACACGTGCGTAATGACTCAAGGGACTTTACTACAGTCAGTTTCTTTAGTAACTCCACAATGACTTTGGCCATGAACTCTTGCACAATATTTATCATAAAAATGCATAAGGAAAGTCAGTGCATTTATTAAAGCATTGTTCATATTCATAGTATTCATATAAATAAATAAATAAATATGTATATATACTGTATATATACACACACACACACACACACACACACACACACACACACACACATACTTTTTAAAATTCATTTTTATGTGATGTAATATTAATGTATTGATCATTTAATAAAAATTCCTAAAATACATTTCACTGAGCCATTGTTGATAAGGATCAACAACTTTTCATTTCTAAAGGAAATTAAAGATTAGAAAGGTTTGACAATATATATATATATATATATATATATATATATATATATAATATATATATATATATATATATTTTTTTTTTTTTTTTTTTTTTGATGTAGTAATGAGGGACCCTCTTCAGATCCCCAGCAGCCCCTTCGGCTCCAGCCTGCCTGCCACCACAGTCAGCACATGCGTACCAGCTGCTTATGCAGACATGAGCATGTTAATGAATGAACACACATGCAGAAAATACATGTATACAGTTTATTTAGCACATACCACCTCAGTGTGACCAACAGACTACACTGATGTATTTACTTTAACCTTATAAGATATAACTAGTTATAACATAACTCAAAGATCCTTGTCTGGTTTAAACCATGAAATCCTGTAACATTCACGTGTCAAACCAAATAAAGCATGTGATTTGTGCGCTCTATCTCATAATGAGTGATGTGTACATGGATATCCTGTTGAAAAGACCAGCATTTTTTTTGCCATTGTACTTAAGCAAAAGGTAATTATTATAATATTGTCTAAAAAAAAAAAGTGCTTTGTATAAAAATAACAGAGCATTGTTTCTCTAACCTTTTAGATTAAATTTAGACCTAAAGAGAAAATGTTATTTATAGTTATAGAGCATAAATAAGCATAAATATTGTTCCAAAGCAGAAAGTTGCCATTCACTTTGTATTTTTTTTCTTGGATTTTGGTCAAATCAGTTTTTCAACTTTTTGCAGACTCCCTATCAGTGATGGGAATAATGGCGTTATAAATACACAGAGTTACTAACGGCGTTACTTTTTTTTAGTAACGAGTAATCAAACAAATTACTGAAGCGGTTTTCATCTGAGTAGGCTCTCTCTCAGCCAAAGGATCTGCAAAGTTTTTTCTCTGGTGTGTGTTGGGGTTAGTTATACACAAATATAATTGTAAACTGATAATAAAGTACGATGCTCCATGTGTGTGTGTCTGTCAGCATGCGAGCGGAGTGCGAGCTCAAACCAGAATACCTTTTGTGACATGCTGGATAGAAAATATGTGAAATAAGTTTTTTTCTAGTAGTCTAGTAGTTGTTCATTTAAGCCATTAGTTGACTAATCACATTTATATTAATTTAACTTCTTAAATACTGGAGAGAATAAACCATAATAATGAGCGTTTAAGTAATATTTATGCTATATAGGCTATATAGCCCTCAAGCGCACGCATCAAGTTTGCCATAAAGAACTGGCAAAAGTAATAATTATGAATGTGACAAAAACAGCAAGGAGACATTTGAATTGCTTATTAATAATGAAATATTTTCTGAATCAGTGTCGGCTGCAAACATTAAGTCGACATTGCTGACTGTCATCATCTCCGCATAGTGGACGCGCCTAGAGAGAAAATGCACATTTCATTCGGATTACATAATCAGAGTAGGCTATTTATTGGTAATTAGTTATACTTTTATAATGATGTAACTCAGTTACTATTTGTGAGAAGTAACTAGTAACTATAGCTAATTACGTTTTTAAAGTAATGTGCCCAACACTGCTCCCTATAGCAACCATTGTGGCCCCCCATGGAATCCGTATGCCATTTTTAAAAAACGAATCACGAATCATGCCACCTCCAGTGTGCGATTTGTTTTTTTTCATGTAGCTTAAAGGTTTCAACCACTCCAGGACTGGTCCGCGTGAGCCCCTGGGTGCAGCTTACCTCACCTTAGGGACACACTCAGTCACACTAACACAATCTAGAAGGCTGCCCCTGTCCCACATCATCTTCATGCTGTTTCTGCAGTGCGTGTGCATGGTCTTAAGTGCCTCCCTTTGCTCATTTGGCAGGACATTTCTTATGAATAATTTCTCCTTTGTTTTTGCTAATTTGGATGCTGCGATGTGCACTGGAGTGCCCAATAGACCCTGCCATGTGGATTGGGACCCCGATTGAGTGCTGGGGTTGGAGGCGAGCAAGCAATGCACATATTTGCATGTTCACACACTTAGCATGGCAAACATTTTCACGGACATCACTGACCCTTTAATATAGATATCAAGGCCTTACTCAGAGCTTTATTCCTGCAGCCTTTGATTAATCAGTTATTTTATTTATATAATATAATATAGTATTGATTTAATTTAATATGGTAGCTAGGGTATGAAAGCCGGTTTCCTCCTTAGTGTGAAAAAGTAAAACAGTAAATTAAGATAAAGTGTAAAATAAGAAATAAAGTCACAATTACAAGATATAAAGTCACATTTACTAAGAAAATAACAGCAATTTTGAGATAAAATAGTAGTTTTTTTTGTTCTTGTTGTAGTTGTTTTGCAGTAACATGCTTTCACACTAGGATGAGTGATTAATGTGTACTGTGTTGATGAAGTCATTGGGTTGTTCTTAGTTACTTGTTGCCTTTTTCTTTTATTTCTGTGGATTGCCTAAACTCTACTTCTTAAAAAGTAGAGTTATTCTTAAAAAATATCAAGACACACACACACAGACACACACAAACATGACTCACCCATTCCTGAGGTATTGCAATGTGGCAAAGAAAAATTATGATGCACATGATAATTGGAGAAGGTGAAGTCATGCACAAGAAAACCAACAGGAAAGTGTCTTTCTCATCATTACATATTTATCTGCCTGTTAATGGCATCTCCAGTGGCAACACAGCCCCACTTAATCCTGCCTCCGTCCCCATGAGGGCCAGTCCTCATTAAGAATCAACTGAATTTTTTATGTTCTATAATTCTTTCATACTTCACCATAATTTGCCTTGATTTCTGTTTAAAGAAAAAAAGATACTTTTCTTAATGCAGTTAACTCACAAACCCATCCCAGTTTGGAATTAGAAAAGAAGGAAGTGATGGAGATGAATATTGAAAGAAAGAAAAAAAGAGTTCAGGGAAAAATGGCCCTTTGTCCAAATGTGACTCCTGTGGTTGAGAAGACTTTGTTTAAGAACTGAGTAGGTGAATAAATTGGATGGTGGAGGAAATCGGAGGTTGGCTTTATAGCTAAAGCAGGATTTTGAAATGGAGTCACTCTTCTGGCTTGGCAGAAAAACTCTTCATTAACGTCCACCATTAGAGCACAGGAACAGGCCTCTTAGACGGTTCACTATGAATGGGATTTTAGAGGATTCACTCTCCATCTCTGAATTTGAAAATATACCCGAGGATGCCAAAGCAATGGTATGTAAGGTGTGTGTTGTGCATTTTGGATTGTACCGTATATTTGTCTTTGGAACTTAACTAACTTGTTCCCAGAATCCCATAAAATAATACACACAACAAGCAAACATATACAGGATGAATAGGTTTGTCAATGTGCGTGTGTGTGTGTGGTCTCTTTAGCTAAGCTAACGGGTATTTTGTGCTGTTATGCCTTGTGGTCAATCTAATTATTCACCATCTTCAAACTTCTTCAAATTTCTTTTTCTCTTCCTTTCTTGTGGCCTCTGTTTGTTTCTCTGAGACATGGAAAGTAATACATTATGGAGAAATAGAGAAGAAAAAAGAACAAACCTACACACTTCCTGTAAAGCGCCAGCCCAAAACAGCCCCCACAAGTGAAATCGGAGCAATTTCATGGTCTGGCCTGCCCTCAATATTATTTAAAAAATACCCTGTTATTATTTAGGGAATAGAGAGAGAGCAGGAGAGAGACAGAGAGAGAGGCGCATGACTATTATCTTTATGTAGGTCCTTTAATTTTAATGCACCGCAGATTTATAGCTTAGCATTCCAGTGTGGAGGCACTGGGCACCCCACCCTGGTCATAAACTCAGCAGGACAGCGCCACAGACTTCGATAGCTCAGCTGTGACACACTGCACCTTCCCTTGTATCAGAGCTCACCAGATAGCCTACCTCTTTCTTCACTGCACTAAATATACAGTATGCTATTTACTCTTTATCCTGTTTTACCACTGTTTTGCACTCTATTCCCCCAATCCCCCTTCCGTGCCTCTCCCTATTCCTACGTATTTTGGCGCACACACTAGAAGAAAATGGCAGATTTATTGACATATGAAACATATTGAGGGTCTCAGAACCTCTGTTAAAACAATAGTGTAGCTCTATTAGCCTGCTGACTTGTTGGAAAATGTTAATAGTTACACTGTTTGTGTACAAGACAATAGCATATGCTAACAATTTCACATCTTATGTCAAAGTCAAAAGTGTCATTTCTGGCTGGCTGTGTTTTGGCGCTTGCATTACTTTTTCTGTTAAATTTAGCAGTCAACTTGTCTATGCTAACAGGGATGGGATGTATCCCTGTCAAAATGACAGATGAAAACCAACTTGTCACTATACATCAAATGTAATGTTGCTTTAAACACATTTCTTCATAACAGATTCTTTTGATGTAATTTATTTTGGTTTTGGTGAGTATTTGTTTAGCTTCTTCCTCTGTTGAATTTCATGCGGTTGATGCTGTTAGTTGCCTTGATGCCCTCAAAACATGATGCAATGACAAAATATTCAATCTTGTGGAATTATGTGTACAATATACATAGTTAAACAATCATAGCCTGGGGCAGTCTGGTTGGATTTTTACCAGAGTTGATCACATACTCAAGTGCAGAGAGGACATTAACTCCAAGAGACATTCATTGAAAGGACACTTTGAACTTTTAAGCAGTTTTCAATTATTCCATACTGCTGACTCTTGTTTATAAGTTTACTAATAAAACTTTTCATCTTTCTCACTAGGCACTTCACAGACAGCCCATGCAGCCGCTAAAGGACCACTCTCCGATCCGAGAAGAACCTGTTCCCAGTTCTGGAGTCGAAGAAAACCCTCAGGGTAATGCAGGTTCAGGCAACAACGGAGGGGTTAGCAACGTCACCAAGAAACCTCGCTCCCGCACCAAGATCTCTCTGGAGGCTCTAGGCATCTTACAGAGCTTTATCCAAGACGTGGGCCTCTACCCTGACCAGGAAGCGATTCACACCCTTTCAGCCCAACTGGATCTGCCCAAACACACCATCGTTAAGTTTTTCCAGAACCAGCGCTATCATGTGAAGCATCATGGACGACTGAAGGAGCTCGGATCTGAGGGCGGCGGTGTAGACGTATCCGAATACCGCGACGAGGAGCTGCTCTCCAGTTCAGAGGATGCAGAGTCCAGTGAAGATGGACACGAGGAGATCTACAGCGGGCATGAGAGTGTGCCGGCCGGAGGAGCCAACTCTGTCTCAACTCCGGCTGTTTCTTCTGGCCAAGAAGAGAATAAAGACAAAGGCCTGCCTCTGGGCTCAGCCAGACCCAGCTCCCTGCCCCCATGCAGTTCATCCTCAAGTCCCCGAGATCAAGCAGAATATCAGAGATAAAACAGCCTCCGCAAAGACTATACTGTAGGTGGGGAGAGGCAAGGAGTGAGCACATACAACTATTCTGTAGTAGAGGAGAGTGATGAGGACAGCTTAGAAATTTACTGACAAAGACACAGTGTCCTCTGAGGACCTGTAAAAGTCAAATCAAAACAGATCTGCATTTCGGTTGAGGCATGTAAAGTGTTGGTGTAGAAAAATGAGTTGTGAGCTACTCCTGGCCTCATACCTTACTAGTTACTTACAGGAATGTGATGGTACAGAAGTAGTCCCTACAGTGTACTGCAAGGAAAGTATTTAGCTGGCTGGAAAGCTTTCATTTCCTAGATGTAAATCATCAAATTAAGGCAGGTTTCAAGATGGCTGCCTTAACCCCAAGTTGTCACAAGCATTCAAGCTTGCATGCTAAGAATGTCAAGACGGCCAGTCTTTCACCAAGTATTTCATTTCTATTCAGAGAGTGTAGGGTCTCTTATAAGATACCACTATCCATGCCCCCTCTTTACCTCTACAGGGTTAAAATGGCAGGGACAGAGCTTTAGATGAGCCATGGATCTCCTACAGGACACTAACAACTTCACTCCTGCCCAATCAGGGAGTCTAGTGGGCGGCTGTGGCTGTCCTCATCTTCCCCTCCATGATGGGGCATTCTGGCGGTCGCCAACGGAGGGCCGTGCTTGACTGCTAAAGCAGTTGGTTGGGTTAGAGGTACAGATGAGCTCTTGGGTGTACACATCAGCCCAGCCCAGGAACCCTACTATAAACATGTGGTGTGCTGAAAGGTCTACAGTTAGCCCAATGGCGCTTTTGAAGACCGCGCCATCCCTCCCACAACCAGCCACAACGATCATTCCAAGCAGTCCCACACGGTTCAAGAAATCACTCCTTTACCCCCACCACCCATGCACACCCAACACAGACTGTGCACAACATCACTATCCGTCACTTCTGTCAAGTGGTTGAAGGTTTGCTTTATACAGATATGTTTAGACCATAGGTTTCATTCCAGGTTTGCTCTCTCAACACTTCAAAAGGCAGAGCGTGTTGAGTTAAACATAATTGGCAGGATGACTGACTGCTATGGACAGAAGGACAATGTTGAGGGTGTAGTCTAACTGCATCTGCTTCTGACCTAGTGGAGAAAAGTGAACCATTTTCAGCAACTGCGCTTGTGAGGAAGTGCGGTAGTCCATCTCTCTTCCGTCACCTCCCACAGCTCTCTCTTTTACTGACTGTTGCCCACAATGTCCTGATTTGACCACACTTAGCCACACCCATCTCCACAGCACTATTTATTGCTATCTTCACCCTCAATTATTATTGTTGTTATTGTTATTATTGTTATTATGGTTGTACTTGTTGTTATTTTTAGTTCTATTTTCATGGTCTAATATCAGCTTTTGGCTTGCAGCAGTTGTTTTGGTAATGAGAGACATTGTGAAAGAAAGAAACACTGCCAAAACAGAGAGGAAAGAATTAGAAGCAGTTACTGAGTGAATCATGTGATATATACTGTCAATTCTATCAGCATTATGTACTTTTCCAAAGAGAACAGCACTTGGCAGATGAGGTGTTAAATATTAAAACAATAGAATTAAGAAGAATCATTGGAATTTCTATTATCTTTTTGTGCATATGATGACAATCCTTCTCTTGAGCCAATCAGAACTCAGCAAGCATGAACTCTGCATTCTGATTGAAACTTTGATCAGCGTAACTTGAGGCAACATGGCCACCTGTTGCAAATCGTCCGTGACACCGTGGCAACACTTGGATCCAGGGTTCTGATTTGTTTTTGTTTTTTTAAAAATCAGCTGCTACTTGCTCTTTCACAGAAAATAGACAAAATATTGTTGTTAACCTTATGCTAACCCTTAAACTATTTTTGTTTTAAACAAGTGATAATTGTGGTCTATGTCCATGTTTTGTCTATTACAAATGGAAATGTTTTATTTAGAATCTTTAATGTGCAAAATGCTGATGTGATTCTTGCAATTACTTTGAGCATCCTGACTCTTTCACATAGGCTGTGTCCACACCTGCACATGCCTACAAGTAATGCATTCCAGCAGAACATTAATTAAAAATGGGTATAAACATATTTTTATCAGAAAGTATGGGTTGTATTTTAAGTATATAACCCCGAGAAATCGTTCTCCAGTGCGTAGATCCTTTGTACCTTGTTATGATTTCACATGCAACATTTTTCACTTATATTCAAATGAAGACCAGAGTAAGGCCTCAAAGACTAGAGCTAGCTAATAAGATCAGGGAGTGACAATAATTCATATGAAATTGTTGGTGGAACAAGAGCCTGGTGTGCTTACCTAGCAACTATTGACACCTTGACAGCCCAAGAGTGTGTTGTGGTTCTCTACTACTCACCTCTCCAGAGAGATCGAATTCTTCTAGCCATTTTCTGCCCAATTCACCCATCTACACTGTCACCTTTTCACTCTTGCTGTTTGCTTGAGTTTCCCTGGTCTGCATTTGTCCAAATCTGATCTTTATGGTCAATCATAAGTGATCGTAATCCCCCTAAAAATAATAAATTCTTAAATCAACAACCTTAAAAATCTGATTATTTTTCTTCTTCTTCACTGACAACAGTCTACAGTGTCTTAGGTTATTTCACCCTATTTCCAGTCATTAAAAACTTTTAAAGTTTGTTACATTTAAGTGTTCAAAAAATGCTTTGTCGTCTTCTGTATTTTAAATGGAACAAATGCTGGATGTCGCATTGAATGACAAGATACACAATCTGGGAGATCTTGGATACCTGCAGGTTTCGCAAAAGGTCTTTAATAACACGGTAGTGATTGCCTGCTTGATCTACACCTTACTTAAGCCTGTCAATCATCAGTCACTTTTGGAGGCCTGCACCGCCTCTTTCGTTACACTCCGAGCATCTTCTCCAAATCCCGCCGCCCTGCTGAGATTAGATCAGCTGGAGACAAGCACTTCTGATGAGTCCGTCCATATACACCTCCCAAATTACCCTCATAAATGATGAGAGTGTGTGCACGCATGTGTCTGTGTGTCCTAGACTGGTGTTTAACCTACCATGGGGGTGGCTTACCACTCAGCGGGAGCAAACAACTACGCACTTCTTCTACTCCATCACCTCCTCCTCTCCATCTTTGTCAGAGTTAGTGCTGAGAGTGACGCTGAAGAGAAAACAAAAAAGATTCCAAGAGTCCCTGATGAGCACTAGGTCAAGGTCACTGCCCAATTATCCATGTCTTTCATTTTCATTCTGTCTTTTCAGTTCTCTGTGCCATCTCTCTGTTCCCTCATTTTCTCGTTCACCAGGCGGGAAAGTAATCGTTGTCTCCCATGCTGTGGTGTCGAGGTTAAGTGGAGGTGATCATGTCTTGTGGAGAGGGTAGTTCCTTGAGAGGCAGCAGACTCCTGGAGTGGCATGTCTGAGAAGGGTTGCAGTTAAGACAAAGGCTTTAGTCATTTGTTTGGCATATGTTCATCCACAAAGCCACTATAACATTAGGCTGACTTTCAAAGTTTTGGGTAGAAAAGCTGAAGGCCTCCAAGGCCACTTTTTTTTAATATTTACACATTATTTAGACAATTAGATCTGGGCAGTTTCTAACTTTGACTTCCCTTGTGTTTAAAATGTATCACTTAGATATTAAATGTACAGGTACACAAGAATGTCACATACAAAAGAGGAAGGAAATGCATCGGTCATTTTCAGCACCCCATGGATTTTTGAGAAAGGATGCTCTCGGTCATCTTGCTAATGCTTTCGTTTATCTTACAGTGCCTCTGAACTAAGCACAATGCTCCAGTACTTTGCTTCGGAGATGACAAAATTAGATGATCTCATAATGTTCATCATTGTTTTCATCGTTTTTGTACTCATAAACGCCTACAATGTGAATCAGGATTGCCACTCCTGAATTGGTACTTTCCTTGTCAATCGAATGCATTGTCATTATCACTAAGTGATAATTAACTTATGTGCATCATTTGGCTTCTTTGTTTGTATGACAATGTTTTGTTTTTTGATTTTGTTTTTTCAAATGCTGTTGTTTAAATAAAGTGCATTCAAGGAACTATTGAGTGTGGGTTTGTTCTACCTGCAAACTCTTGACTGAACTGGGTGGTCTACAAGTCGTTGGCTCAAATTGCTTTATCCTTAGTCCACATTACAGTCACATAATTTAAAAGAAAGCAGTGACTAATGCACAATGCTATGTTGTAGTTAGCAGAGGGATTAGAAGTGGAGACAAATGAATGGAAAGAAACAAAATACAGTTTCACTTGTACATTAAAGCAATCAAACAAACCATAATAGGAAAAATGTTACTGGAAATGGCAATGTAGTGTTTCGTGCTTATCCATTTAGGAGAATTTGAATAAATAAATCACTTGATACTGCAATCTAGTGAGTAATGAAAAATATTCTAGCATATTGCTTCGATGTCTATCTGAAGTGCCTCTATAAATCACACTTGCATAAGTAAATTCCTTCGAATCGGACATTATTCAAAATATCCATTTTGTCCCAACTGAAAACAAACCTGACTTTCATTTCAACACAATAAACAAGAACTACACTGAGGAAAAGTTTCCTGCATCAATAATTCCACGCCTTATTGCATTTTACAACATGATTGCTGGAGGCTTCTTTGCATTCATTCCATTGTGTGCTCTCTTGGGCTTATTGTGGGTTATGAAATGCACATTTGCATACAAGTGATAAACTTCCACTGGCGTTAACTCCACTGAATTGCCTCAGCATATATGACATTATTTGTTATTTATTGTTTTGTGCAGTAATAAGAATTGGTTTAATTATGTGAAGCCCCATCAGTCCCTTGACCTCATGCAGCCCTGCAGTACTAAAGCCACCCCCAAACTCAGCATCCTGTCTCTGGCCACCTGCCAGGCTTCCCTCCTTACCATGGTTCCCTTCTCTCCAGAACAGCTTGCAGTGGTGTCCTCTGGTTTTCATTCCACACCAGCCCTCCAATCTCCTAAATTGAACTTATTATTCGCTCAATTGGCTTGCTTTAACCCTTTCTCCCCCTCCAGGTTCAGGCCTGTATGTCATTAGCCAGAAGATTTTTCGGTCGCAGCGAGAGCGTCAGGAGCTGGAGGGGTGTAGCTATAAACCCGTGGTCCCTGGCAGGAT
Organism: Chanodichthys erythropterus; assembly: GCF_024489055.1. Lineage (NCBI taxonomy): Eukaryota > Metazoa > Chordata > Actinopteri > Cypriniformes > Xenocyprididae > Chanodichthys > Chanodichthys erythropterus. Next base: position 31,787,122 of record NC_090234.1, on the reverse strand, counting down.
TTGCTGTTGCATCCGCTGGAAGAGAGTCAGCGCTCATTCTATGAGTGCAGTGGAGCCAGACCACCCAGAGAGGGATGTGTGGCCCAGTTTGTTTTCTGGCTGATGAGTTTTTGTCCCAGCTGATAGCTTTTGCGACCTGGATCTCTCTCTCTCTCTCTCTCTCTGCTCGTTCATTCTCTGTTTCTTCCTCTCTGACGTAAACATTTTAATGGCCATCTGTGTGCTGCTCTTTACCACATATCAATAGGACAGGGTTATTCCATAACTGCATGGATATTATCCAGTGGCAAATGATAAGAATATAAGGGCAGCCTAGATAGTGGTATTTAAGTCTTCAAAAAAAATACACAAAAAAAGTGTTCAGCTTAATATCAGTGTCTTTAACTACTATGTACTAACATTTAAAGGGGTTATGAACTGCATTTTTTTAAAATGTGTTTCCTGATGTGCACTTATAATGGTAGAATGATTTTTACATCAAAAATCAGTCATAATTTAGAAATTTGTTGTCAAAGCCTGCATCCACAGTGAAATGTACTGAACAAACAAATAATGCTCTACTGAGACATTCACATGGTTGAAAATAAATAACCACTTTCCTAGCATTAGGATCCTTTGGAAAGTAATGTTATTTTTATCTCCCAAAGGCTTTTTCACACTGATACGTCATAATGTGACAAAATTCCAAATGAGTTGTTTTCTGAGCTTGGATTCAATAAGGAAGTTTTGAGATCTGAAACTTACAGGATGTTTTTTTTATAGTATGACCATTTACATGTCAAAAGATCAAGAATATTTAGATTTTTCATTTCATGGCCCCTTTAAAATAATAATTTGATACAATGCACTTTTTGTGTACATACATGTTATAACATATTATTTTTATATTTTAAAAAATACCTGCATGTAATTACATCTGTAATTAATTTCTGTAATTATATTTATAATTACACCATTAAAGCAGAACTAAGTAACTTTTTTTACCTTCATAAATAGTTTTCTAAGTCTTTACGATGGTTAATTGACTTGTAGTGGTGTGTTTGAGGCGAGCACTAACCCCCTCTGGCACGTCTACGCCAGAAAACAGCACTTGCAAGTTGAGCTGCGCCGACCCGACACAATCTCGCCTCATGTTCACGTTCACGCGAGAGTGACAAAATGCTTTACGGTAATTCAAAAACAATGTATATATTATGACTTTATAAGACAATTTCAAAAATTACCCACCTCCATCGAGTGTACTGTATTTGCAAATTACCCACCTCCTCTTTCTTGTACTGTATTTGCAAAACTACTGCGCTGGTGAGCGTTGTAGTCCAGAGCTGCGCTTGGAGTATTTACGACAGTGTGATTCACTGAAGGAACCTGTAGGGGGAGCTTCGCAAATCTTACTGAGTTCCGCTTTAAGTCTTCCCTTACTCCTTAAAGGGTTAGTTCACACCAAAAATGAAAATTCTGCCATTAATTACTCACCCTCATGTCATTCCACACCTGTAAGTACTTTGTTCATCTTTGGAACACAAATTAAGATATTTTTGATAAAATCTGTGACTCCTCCATAGACAGCAATTTAACCACCATTTTCAAGGTCCAGAAAGGTGGAAAAGACATCAATAAAATAATCCATGTGACTACAGTAAGTCAACCTTAATTTTATGAAATGATGAGAATACTTTTTGTGCGCAAAAACAAAAAAGAAATAATGACTTTATTCAACAAATTTGTCTCTTCCCTGTCATTCTCCTATTCTTCCAGGTTTTACGTCAGAATGCCAGCTCAGCCTGGAAGCGCTGAACGTAAACAGCCTAGGAGAATGACAGGGAAGAAATTAATTTGTTCAACCACTGTAGTCACATGGACTATTTTAACTATGTTTTTATTACTTTTCTGGACCTTGAATGTAGAAATTAAATTGCTGTCTATGGAGGAGTCAGAGAGCTCTCAGATTTCATCAAAAATATCTTAATTTGTGTTCTGAAGATGAACGAAGGTCTTACAGGTTTGGAACGACATGAGGGAGGGTAATTAATGACAGAATTTTCATTTTTGTGTAAACTATCCTTACACACTTAATCCTACACATACCAACAAATCTATTCATAACCTTGCACACATCCTACCTCAATAGCAGCAAAAGTGTTTTGCAATACAATATAAACACAATAAGTGCTTATTTTTTAATGTAAGTGCATAGGCTAAGGACACCTAATAAAAATTATGACCACTACATCACCCAGTGGCAAGAATTCTATCCACCCAAAGTCTAGGGAAAAGGAAGACAAGTCTGAGAATCAAGCCCTGAAAAAAAAGCCCTCAAACCACTTAAACAATATATCATATATGTACAAGCAATTCCATAAATTAATAATAGTAATAATAATAAAAAGATTTTTGAAAAATGAAATAAAACATGGGCACAGTTTACTGTTATATAATAAATTAAATCATACAATAATCATACTGATTGTAATTTTTGCTGCGATTGGTATGTAAACATTCTAGTTATGTAGATCTATCTGTCACGGTTATGTTCTGTTATTTTCGTTTTCATGGACTTTTAGTTTGTAGTCATTAGTTCCTGTTTCCTTTGTTTAATTTCCTGCCACTTAATTGTTGTCATGGAGATTAATTTAATTATCACAGGTGTTTGTCATTATTACCCTCGCTTGCCTTTGTATTTACGTTGCTCTGTTTTCTGCTCTCATTTGTCCAGTGATGTTAATGCAAGTATTGTGTTTGCTCGCCCGCCTTTTGTATTGTTTGCTCGTGTGGATTATTAAAGCTTTTGAACCTGATCATCTTCCTCCTGTTCTTCATACAACCCAGCTTGACAATATCAGCCTTTTAGAATGAAATCTTATTATAAGTTATATTATATATCTATATGTAATGTGTTTTTGTACATATGCATGTTTTAGTTATGTATTTAGTCTTGTTTTTTATTTAAAAAACAATCAACACAAATAAAAAGAAGAAGAAAAAAAAACTGTGGTAGTTGGTCGTATTACATGTCGGTCTGACATATACTCCTGTCTAAGTAGATGGTTCTTGGAAAGAATAAGCTGCAGGACTAGCGATGATGGTTAATGCCAGAAGGTCTGCGACATCCGTCACTTTGATGAGTAATGAAATGGCTTTACCAAATGAAAAACACTGAAATAAATACATACAAAACTTAAAGTATGCAATATAATAGCAACTTCTTCAGTTTGTCATGTGAATATGATAATCAGGTCAGGGCCTCTGGGTAACTGGGCATCACTTGGGCATGAGCGAAGCACACATCCCTGAATAAATACTGGCCCACCAAAGCACCATCCAAACTTGCTAAAACTGTGCTGTCTGTTTGTAATTATCAAACCACAGAATAGTGCGTGTGAGGAAACTCAAGGGGCCCATGTGGCCGAGGGATTTAAGCGGACACAATAAAAGCCATCATTGTTTCTGTGGGAAAGGTTTAGATGTCGCACTCCATGTGACGGAGAGCTGTGAGGTCGTGGCTGTATGCGGTTTCACTGTGTTGCTTTGTGTTTACATCAATGCGTCTCTGAGCAGGTCTGTGTGTGGCCTTTTTGACAAATACTTTGATTCTGTTTGTTGTATCAGCCCTCTTTAATGCTTTTTAAATTGTGCCAGGGACTCGTATTTCCTGATTAAGTGACAAAAACATCCTGGAAAACAATGGTTTGCAACACTACGGGATTGCATGACATCAAATACACATCTAGTCTAGGAGATTAATGGAGTTTTGATGTTGTGTGTCTTTTAGATGAGAACTGAGCAGTTAGACACAGAATGGAGGGTGATGGACAGAGAACAGATGAACTGAGATTGACAGCTCTCTGCCAGGGGAGAGGGGGCAGCTGCCAGGGCACTGCTGCTGGGGTATTAGGGCCTGATGGCAGCGTGATTAGGGGCCATTAGAGGTGAGAGAGAGGGGGCGGCACAGGACGCAGGTGCATCAATGCCTGTTATTACCCAGAATTCAGCGGGGTGAAGCGCAAACACACACCTGTGGTCTCCCGTTGGCACGCTCGCTACCCACCCCCCTAATCTCACTCCCGCACATTAATACACACACTGATAAACACACTAATACCCAGAGTGAGCTTCCTCTCAGACTGTTTGGCTTTGCTCTACTCCGTGTACATTATGTCTCTATTTTTTTTTTTTTTTTGCTCACATTTATAAATATGCACAAAACATAATTCTGCATTGTTTTTTCAAATATAAGCTATATCAAATGTGTTAATTTCCATGTTTAAATCAATGGTTCACCCAAAAATTGTTATTGTTCTCTAAAACTAAAAAAACTACACTCAAAATTGTTGAATAAAATAATGCCGAAATAACATAAAATATAAATATTAGATGAAAAATGTTGTTTTGCAGCTAACTGAATTAAAATTTCAGTTTAAATATTAAAATTGCTAAACCTAAAAATTTAAATTACAGCTAATTTAACTATAAATAAAATATATCCATGTTGTTCCAAACCAAAATGACTTTTGGAGCACTTTGTTCTGTGGAGCACAAAAGAAGATATTTTTAACTGTTTTTGCCCCTTTGATAAAAGTGAATGGGGGTCAAATAAGAAATACATTTTTCAAAATATCTTCTTTGGTGTTCCACAGAATAAAAAAAAAAAAAAAGGGCTACACTTTATTTTAAGGTGACCTAGTTACATTGTACTTACTCAAATAAGTACTGAGTAATATTAATTAACTACATGTACTTGCTATAGAGATGGTTAAGGTTAGGGTTTAGAGTTAGTTACTATAAGTTACTGTTATTAGTATAGCAAAGTACATTTAGTAACGTGTAACTACATCACCTTAAAATGAAGCGTTACCCAAAAAATGTCATCTAGGTTTGGAAAGAAATAATGACAGAATTTTCATTTTTGGGTGAACTATACCTTTAAGCACGAATATATCAAGTTCTCTGATGCTAGAATAAGTGCCAGAGAAGCTCTGTGAAGTTCCTGCTCATCATTTGAGTGAGAGATTAAGGATAGGAGGAAATGTGAGCTGTCATGATGATGTCCCAAGGGAGAACGGGCTAAAGCAGGGCATCTGTCACTGGCCCGTATCAGAGTGTCATACGACGACACTAATGCACCAAACAACAACATTCACATGAGCACAACCCAATCAGCTCTCATGAACAAACATTCAATTACCTCAACCGAGCATGAAAATCAAAACTGTCTCCGTTTGATTGGTGCCCCTAATTAGCTTGACAGCAAAAATAGAAATGGCTTCTGACAAACACAGGAATACTTTTATTCCGTGTTTCGCAAAGCTAGATATCTGGCCTCAAAAGCAAGGACCTGGTGGGATACTTTGTTTACTAAGTGGGATTTTCAGATTTGGTTGCTTTATGGAGTCCGCACTGGAGATGCATTAGCAAGGGTCAGATATGTGTGGCAAAAAAAATAAAGAAAAAAAGCTATCTGTGGTAAAAAAAACAAAACAAAATAACAACAAGGGCTGCAGTGAGTTTGATTTGTCTGATTCAATCAGTATCCCCGTCAAGCGCGATATTCAATATAAGAGGCCAAACAGCTGCTGCAATTAAAAATGTATAATGCGCCACATTTCTCTAAATCCCAGAATAACTAATCTCCTCTGTAACATGAAAAAAACATGAGAGGAAATGTAATGATTTCATCCATCAAAAACCTGAACAAACACACCAGCTCACACATTAGAAGGTCCTACCCTATCTGAGAGTTATTCAGCACTGCCCATTCCTCATCTATGACATTACAGATGATGGGATATTTCAACTTTTCAGAATCTGCAGTTTTCCTGTAATTCAGAAGGAGTATACTGTCAAAAAAACATTGCAAAACATATAAAATATTTCAATTAGATTAGTTTACATAGTCAAAAAAGTAAATGGGGGTGAGCTAAAAGGTTTTGTTAAATTGATCTAACTTCTGGAGTTTTTTTTAAAGTGGTGGTTGCATGCGATTTCACTTTTTTAACTTTAGTTAGTGTGTAATGTTGCTGCTTGAGCATAAACAGTATCTGCAGAGTTACAGCGCTGAACGTTTAATGCAAACGGAGATATTGTCTTTTAAAGTTATGGCAGTTTATTGACTACAAAAACGACCGGTTTGGATTACAACGAGCTTCTTCCCAGGTTGGTGACATCATAAACCCTTGCTATTAACATAAACACTGCCCCCGGGAACACGCAACAAAGTGGGCGAGGCCATGTGGCACAGCAAAATGGAAGTGGAAGAGTTGTTTACACCGAACGCGAGCGGCGCAAAGTTTCAACACTGGATGCGGCGCTGAAGACAGCTTCCAGAATCTACACAAGTGGATTTACACAAAAGCTATTACTGAAAGATGAAGCAATTCCCACTTTAAAAACAGAAGCTGCTGTATTTTGGCTTCAAACTGTAAGTATGTTTTATTGTTTGTACATGTCTTTTAAACGTACTGTTATAGTTCTGTTGCTATTTTTAATGCATCAAGGACATTTACAAATTGTCCTTTTTGCTAGCCAGTTAGCTGTATTCTAGTGCAACAAACACCAACAAACGTCTATGTTCATAGACAAATAGTTGTTCATGCTATAAATTAAACGATACCTTTACAAAAATGCGACTACTCAGTCATGTATTAGGCTACAGTAAAGCTTTAATCAGGATAAAACTGTATATTGAAAGTTAACAAACAGCAGACAACAAACAACACTTTGACACAAATACTAAATGAAATACCATTCATAAACGTCCTTTAAAAGCTGTGATTGGAGAGGCTCTGCTTTACCCTCTTCATCTGGGTCTGATTCGGCTCAATTTGATAAAGCAATATATTTACATTTCCAGCTTAGCGAGTAACTACGAATGGTAAGGGGCGTGGCGTTTCCGGACGCTTCAGCGAATCAGGTTACACTGGGCCAGCTACCAACCTGCCAACCAATCTGAGCACATTGTGTATTTCAGAGGGAGTGGCTTAATAGAAGCAGGAAGTCAAAGGAGCCGTTCATATGAGAGTGGAAACAGAGGTGTAGAATAAACGTAAAATATATGAAAAATACAGCGTTTTCAAAAAAACAAAGCATTAAGACATGTTAAACTGTGCCCCCAAAACACAATCAAGCCTAGAAAAAAAACACTGAACCACCCCTTTAACTATTCTAACTATAACCCCTATACAGTAGCTACTGTAAGTAAACTATAACTGAGTACAGGGAAAAAAGAAGAGTATGCCTGGCTTCAGATATTAACAAAATTCTTATTTTTGCAATTCTGTTTGATGCACACAAGGTAGGGCTATATTCTTCAGCTTTGAGAAAAGTCCCATGACCCACAGAAAACATGACTCTTTAGTTAAACATTTTTGTCTTTTTATGTAAGCACATCTCCTGTATAAGCTTATGAGATTGAAAAAAAGATCGATAAAAAATCCTTTATATGTGAATGGCTCTGATAAAGGAATGCATTTCATGGGATTGCTCTAAGATGCCATCACAGCCTCGGCTCTCATGCCCATAGGCGGCCAGGGCATGATGACAGGTGTGCGGAGCAGGCCTGCCCGAGGGGGTCCCGGGGTGAAGCATCTCCACTTCTCTATAGCTGATGCTTTCTGACAGTCGGGGACTCTTATGAGGACAGAGCTGCAAAATTTAACACCGTTCAAAACATAGTACTTTATAGACATTTCTTGAGACATCTATGTTAATGACAAATAAAATAAATATTGAAATAAAGATGCACAACAAAATTACTAAAATGAAATTGTTAATAGAAAGAAAAACAAATTATAAATATGAATAGAAATTATAATAGTATCTCAGTACAAATAGTATAAGCTCCAACACAGTTCAGTGCAAGAAAACATGAAAGATTAACATATCATTACACCCAGCTTGGCTTAGTTCCTAATGAGCAAAGCTACACTATGGACATAGTATCAAAACAATGGGCTGTCCATTAACATGTTATTCTCTCAATGTATTTCCATACACTGCCTCTAATATCCTCCTTATGCAGTGACACATCATCCATGAATGATTGACCCATTCAGACGTGACATTGGCAAGTGCTGAACTCGCTTCAGACATTAACCACAGTACCAGACGTGACTGAGCAGCCCATCTCCCCGTCACTGATTGTCCCTTTAGTGTTTACCTTATTAAAGCCAGACTGATGGCTGTCATTCTTTTATCAATCAGCCTGATATTAAACTTAATATGTTCCTTTAACCAAGTAAGCAGATTCTTGTAAATATTTACTATGCAAAAATAACTTTATACCAAAAACTAAAGTGTGACGCCCTGTGCGAGTTAGGGCAGCGTTTGGGTTGCTTGAAAACTGTTAATGGTTATTAAATGTGCCCTCGAATGAAAAATTGAATTGATCTTGGCATAGTCAAATAACAAGAGTTCAGTACATGGAAAAGACATACAGTGAGTCTCAAACTCCATTGTTTCCTCCTTCTTATATACATCTCATTTGTTTAAAAGACCTCTGAAGAACAGGCGAATCTCAACATAACACTGATTGTTACGTAACAGTCGGGGTGTACGCCCCCAATATTTGCATATGCCAGCCCATGGTCCCAACATTATGAAAGGCATTAGACAAGGGCAGCCAGTAATGTCTGGATCTGCACAGGTGAATCAACAGACTAGGTAAGCAAGCAAGAACAACAGCGCAAAATGGCAGATGGAGCAATAATAACTGTGTAGCATTAGCCGTTAGCCTTGGAACACCATCAAACTCATTCAGAATCAAATGTAAACAATATAACAGTATACAATACTCACATGATCCGACGCATACATGCCGCATGCATGACGAACACTTTGTAAGATCCATTTGAAGGTTATATTAGCTGTGTAAACTTTGTTTATGCACTGTTCAAGGCAAGCGCAAGCTCCGTTGGCGTGGAGCACAAGAATTAAAGGGCCTAAATTAAAGAATTAAATGATGCCCTAAAATAGGCAGTTAAAAAAATGAATTAAAAACAAATCTATGGGGTATTTCGAGCTGAAACTTCACAGACACATTCAGGGGACACCTTAGACTTATATTACATCTTAAAAAAAAACAAAAAACAAAAAAAGTTCTAGGGCACCTTTAAAACCTTACACTGTGTGCAGAATTATTAGGCAAGTTGATTTTCTGATCATATTTTTTTTCCAAGTACATTTTTCCAATTCCAATCCACATCAATCTTAATAACTACTATTAATATTGTTTTTAATCATTTTTAAGTGATATATAATTGTTCATGAAGGCTGGAAATGAAAAATGCCCTATATTCAGGTGTGCAGAATTATTAGGCAGGTTTTCTTTTACAGATAAAATGAGCCAAAAAAGAGATTTAACTCAGACTGAAAAGTCAAAAATTATTAAATACTCATGAGAAGGACGCAATACTAATGTAATACTAGAAATTGCAAAGTTAAAGCATGACCATTGGACAGTGAAATGCTCATTGGGTCAGCGGGGTCATACAAAAACAGCTGGAGAAGAAAAGACACGTTAACTGCAAAATAATTAAGAATTAAGGTGAAGAATTATCATTTGACCCACCAGCATTATGTTGCTTCACTGCCATTCACAAATCCTCACCCGTGGCCTCATGGGATAGTAAAGTGTCCATCTTATACACACTTCAAAATCTCGCCAGAAGGTCATCAGGGAACTTTTTGCCTACTATTTTATGAGTACTGTGAATTCGGACATACTACTTTCGTCACATACTGTTATATATTAGGGAAGTATGCGATTTCGGATGCAGCCACTTGTTTCAATCCTGAATGAATCAGGATTGATCAGTTGAGTAAATCGTTTGAATGATTCACTCATTAAGCGAGTCACTTGTTTAGTTCATACGGAGCCCCGCACATGATATGCAAGACAAAAAATTTCATTGTGCGCACCATTTAGCCTACTATTTTTTTCCTGCATGTCATGTCCGGGGCTCCGTAAGTTCATAAATGAATTAGTGTTTTTCGACGAATCGTCACTAGTTTCATTCCTGAATGCATAAGTGTTTTGAACAAAATGGTTGAGTCAATGATTCAATGACACACAATAAATTGAGTCACTTGTTGCTACCTATTGGTTTGAAGATGTAACCTGCAGAAAGATTTGTTGAAAAATCCCCACTACTAATGTATATTGCATAAAATTGAATAGTCTGAGATTAGCGTCCTAAGCACCAGGCCATGTGGTAAACTTGCCTTACGTCCACACACCCCAAAAAAATATTTGAACCCTCTTTTGTATATGTGTGCCGCACACATATACACTTGTCACATTACCACACAATCCCACGCTAATGTAGCTACACACATTATTCAATATTCATCAGCAAGCTGTCACATAATACACTTCTTCCGCCAACTCAATCACCCTACGCTGGTTAACATCTGACAGAGCAGACCAACCCCAAGAGCCTGCCATGTCTCTAATCTCCCCCTCCAGCTAACCCAGCCACTGTGGAATGGAGGTTTTTTTAGAGGGGCTCTATGTATAGCCGTCTCAAACATCGCCCGTGAGGCCACATTCTGTGGACACTTGTGGCGGATGGTGCCGTTTACAATCTGTGGGCTTCAGTGATTGTTGGTCAGGAACGTCTGTGTAAAAAATAGGAAATAATGATGGGCTTGGTGTTCATTGTGCCTCTTCATGGTATTAAAGGTCAGCATTGAATGCCGAGCAAAAGACACAGAGCTCGTAAACAGGGCTCAGAATAGCCTGAGTCCAGTAAGCTGAGAGAACAGCGGCCCTCCCTGATACAAAGCACTCAAATGATGTTCATAGAAAAATGCATGGATTTTACTGAGTTGAATTCATTTACTTAATTATAAGTTACTGGCTTAAAATGTCAAGTTGCCAAGTTGCCAAGTCTGCCATCATTGTAATTATAGCCAACTGAAGCATTAAATTGTATCAGCTTACAAGAGATATATGCAAACTGCTGCCTTCAAGTACTTTTCAAGTAATCAATATAAAGAACTTTATCTAATGTTTTCTATGAGTAATGTGCATGTAACAAAGAACAATGTGCCTGTTTTCTTAAAATGCTGACACAATCACATTAACACTTACAAAAAAGCCACACAGAAATCAAGAAACACAACAAAAGTAAGTAAACTCAGTTACCATTTACAGTAGAAGAACATTACTTGAAGTGTGACTACAAAATCAAAAATAACTCTGTAAATAAAACTGGCAAATTGTCAAACAATATAACCACATAAATCGCCCATGTCCCACTGCATGCTGGGAAGAGGGTGAATGGGACTGAACCAAAAAAATCTGTATATTATTATTATAACAGAAAAGCTGTATTGACATGTATTCTCCAGAAATGTGCCTGAAAGTTTTCAGCATTTAGGAATAGTAACTAAACCAAATACTTTTAGAAAACTACATTACTCTATAGCAAACCACAATATTCTTTGATTAGAAAATAGATAAATTAACAATAGATTTACTATGCAAACATTATGAAGCATGTATGGAGTACATGACATTATACACAATGTATTTTAGGCAAGGCTTAAACTGCAGCCTTAAAGGTGCCCTAGAACCCTTTTTTACAAGATGTAATATAAGTCTAAGGTGTCCCCTGAATGTGTCTGTGAAGTTTCAGCTCAAAATACCCCATAGATTTGTTATTATTAAATTTTTTTAAACTGCCTATTTTGGGGCATAATTAGAAATACGCCGATTCAGTGTGCGTCCCCTTTAAATCCTCGCGCTCCCCGCCCCCAATCTCGCAACTCTATAATACATTGCATAAACAAAGTTCACACAGCTAATATAAACCTCAAAATGGATCTTTACAAAGTGTTCGTCATGCAGCATATCAGATCATGTAAGTATGGCATGTAATTATTTGGATGTTTACATTTGATTCTGAATGAGTTTCATGGTGCTCCGTGGCTAACGGGCTAAAGCTAACATTATACACTGTTTGAGAGATTTATAAAGAATGAAGTTTTACGAATTATACAGACTGCAAGTGTTTAATAATGAAAATAATGACAGTCTTGTCTCTGTGAATACAGTAATAAACAATGGCACCTTTAACAACATTTAACAGTACATTAGCAACATGCTAACGAAACATTTAGACAATTTACAACTAATGATACTAAAAATATCATGATATCATGGATCATGTCGTTATTATTGCTCCATCTGCCATTTTTCGCTATTGTCCTTGCTTGCTTACCTGCATAAAGTCTGTTGATTCAGCTGTTCAGCTCCAGACATTAGTACTGGCTTGTGTAATGCCCTTGAACATGGGCTGGCATATGCAAAAGTTGGGGGCGTGCATATTAATGATTCCGACTGCGTCACAGTCGGTGTTACTGTATGTTGAGATTCACCTGTTCTTCAGAGGTCTTTTGCAAAAATCAAATTTACATAAGAAGGAGGAAACAATGGTGTTTGAGACTTACTGTATGTCATTTCCATGTACAGAACTAATTATTTAACTATGCCGAGGTAAATTCAATCTTCAATTCTAGGGCACCTTTAACATATTAAGTTTCTATTTGAGGAAAGAAACCATTTCTATGAATTTAGTTACTATATGTGCATATATATGAATATATGAAATAGTCTTTTTGCACATCTCAGAAGTTTCCCCATGATTACCCTTGACTGTCAAAACTTGTGAAATATAAGCAAGCTTCAACCATATAATTAATTGTTTTCAGTTTAAAAGTGAGTATTCTATTCTATGAGTGTTCTATTAATGACCATTTTTTTGTGTACAAAAAAACATATGTGAATTAATATGTAACATTTTCTCACACCACTCTCTGCCCTCATCTCTTTCTCCTCCCTTTAGTAGTGATTAATGAGTTCCCAGGCCAGTATGTATGAGAAACTTTGCTGATTTCTGACCCTGCAGTAGTGAATGGCTAAATGTCAGTCATGAAGACAGTAAGTGCAGTTGGTATTAACTTTCCACTTTCAGACTAGGTTACATAAAGATGGCCAGAGGAATCATGGATATCTTCCAGTGTTAAAAAAAAAAAAAAAAAAAAAAGAGTATGATAACTGGAACAGAGGGCCACAAGATACAGACCTTACTCACAGTCCATTCATTTATTCATATTCATGCTAAGATTTGATGTGAGATATTTTGAACCGTACGCTATTTTGAGTCTTGCTAACATGCTGGGTGAGTGTGTGCGATCGTGCGTGTGGTCATTGTCTTTGCATTACCCTGTGTGGGCGGCTGTATTAGCTCACCTGTGCGGCACAATGCCTCATGTCCCCGCGGTCACACTCAATTAGCCGCCACTGAGCGCGTGCAGGGCTGCCTCTCTTGTTTGCTGCCATTGGCTGATGGCCCCGGTGATAGCATTGAGCTGCTGTCTCCTCTCCAGCTCCAGCATGCAGCGTTCTGTCTGCAGATGGCTGCTATGATAGCATTCACAGCTGCACCGGGACACTTTCATCTGCTGCACATCTCCTGGCCCGATGCCAAGCACAAGCAAGTAAGGGCACGAACTGTTACCGGCCACCCACTGCCTTACTATGACCTGTCCAAAGCAGAGGTCACACAGGTTAGGGTTGCAATAAATAGTCAAAATAGAGGGAAGGCAAACATTGGTCACAATGAAAACAGTGCTAGCTGAAGCTAATGTTTGCTAATCAACAAGATTGACAGGGAAGAGACCTCTTGTAATCCACTATAAATCCTATATATCCCAGGATCATGATTTGCTTCCAGTACTTATGGTTTGTGCCTTTTCCAAAGTTTTGAAGGGTATAATTCATCCACTGTGAATCTTAAATTGTGTTGCTTTTTGGTTCTTGGGAATTTTATAAGATTGCAATTTGAGACATATTATGGACTCGGACCATAATTTGATACTGAATTAGAGCAATTTATGTTTCTGCCGGTAAGTGAAACACATGGACTGCAAATACATTAGCAATCAAACATTACTTAACATGCACTTATCATCAGGCAAAAAACAGAGAGCACAAGCTTTTGTGTCAGGTTGTTAGGCCTATGTTTTAATGTTAAATATAATGGTTGAACTGCGTGTGTAACAGAGGCCAGCTAGTAATGGCTGTGTGAGTAAACCTCACTCTTCTGGTTTTAAGAGATGCTCTAGCGACTGATGCTAGAGGTTGCAGATTTTAGCCTCCTTATTAGAGCATCCGAATCCCACGCCGGAGACCCAGGTTCGAGGCCCGCACAGAGCAGGGCGAGTAGGATCTGGGTGAGAGGTTTGCTTATACCCGCCTCTCTAAGTTCACGCTAATCTGCATCCACTTTTGACTGCAATGCCCGTATCATCTCAAAATCCAATCAACAACTAATGCATAGAACCAAGTCCCCGTCATACATTTTTTAAAATATCCATTACATTTATATGTACATTACAAAATGGAAGAAAACATGTAGCTACTTCTGTTTCATTGCGTCTTTAAATATGAACAGGTTTGGTGGCACTGAACCCTATAGTAGTCAGAATTAGTGTTCAGATACATTGACCAATGGTGCTCATGTGGGTGACACTGGTTTAAATCCATTTTCTGGTCTTTCAGTTCTGTTGGTAGTGAAAAGGCAAAAAGAAAAAAGTAAAATTTGAATTGTCAACAGTTCATAAGGGTAATGATTCTTCTCACTTGCAGCTCAAGTGTATATGTTAATAATGAATCGGTCTCCACACTTGAGTGGCACTGTATGGGTTTTAAGGGCAGCGACCTCCCTAATAGATGACCACTCAAACAGTCATCACTCACCCAACACACATCATTATCTGTGAATGAATCATTGGTTTATTCATTAAGGACACTTTCACCAGGGAAGAGGTGACAAATTCAGCCAAAGGTCGCCACTGTCTCTCACAACTGACTTCTGGTTTTGCATCATCTGGTTGATATCTTATACTTGGCATCTTTAAATATTAGGTGGTGTGATGTAGTGGACAAAACTCAAGGCTGGGAACTTGAAGGTTACTAGAGCACTGCAAAAAGTAAGCGATGAGCCATTACCATCATGCACTTGAGGAAGACACTTAAAGAGGTGCAGTAAGTAGATTTTGAACAACGCTGTTGGACATTGTTGATATTTGAAATCAACCCAAACAAACCCATCCCTCTCTTCATTGCTCCACCTCCAAAACTCACACTCCAATCCGAACCCCGGCCCGATCGCTGCTGGTATGCGAAGCGAGTGCGCTGACAATGACGCCAAACATCCCCTTTCTCTAGCGGTCGTCAGTATGCAGTGGTTTAACAGCAAAAGTCTCGCTATCTGGCCACTGTTACACACGCAATGCGAGTGGATGTCTGTTTATCACAGCTGACATGCAACAAAATGCTTCACAAAAAATAAAGCGCAGTTGATGAATGAACGACAAGGAAGCACAAAAAATGAACGTATAGTACACAAGAGTAAATACAAACAAGTATTCGTTGTTAGTCGCAAACAGCACAGCAGCTCCAGACAATCAAAACCATGTTACTCACATGAGAAGCGGGATCAAAGCAGCCTCTGCATCTGTTTTCAGGCCTTCCTGAAAACAACTCTCTCCAGCGCTAGAAAGCTTTTCTAATATAAGCGCAGGCCCTAAAGCGCTTGCCCAGTCATAAACCTTAATTCCAGTGATATTCTTTTGAGCTCTTTTGTATTGTGTCCCCCATCTATTTTTCTGCAGTTTTTTTTTTCTTATTTTCAAATCTCCCTCTTGCTCGTTTCTCTCTCCTCGACCGTCATATGCCCCCTAATGCTGATTGGTTAGAAGTTTGTTGTTGGTGTCCCGACTAACTTCCAAACAGTGTAGTTGGAAAAAATACATACCCCACCTTTAACCCCACTTGTAACTCAAGGGAAATTATAGGAATGCCTACTAGTGGAAAATAAATGTAACATATTTTTAAGGAATTGAATTAAACTTACAGTACGCATATGGAAGAACAGTTTGTATTTGTGTTGCATATTTTCAGTTTTTTCTATCACTTATTCACTAGTTGAATGGTGTAGTTTTCTCTAAACCTGCTTTGAAATGACTCTTATTGTGAAAAGTTCAAACAAGTTGAATTGAAAATGTTTATCTTATATTCTAATATTGGGAAGAAAAAAAGGATACAGTGTTAACTTGTCACAAAGTAAATCATTTACACATATTTCAATCATTTATTTTGGATTTAGTACTGTGACAAATAAAAGTTAATCATTTCATTTTGGAAACATGAAACTATGTAGCTGTCTTTCACAAAGGGATCATCATACTTAGGGGTTCTCTCTCATATTATATTTTTGTTCTTTTTAAACTTTTTATTGATCAAAGACTCCTGAAAAAAAGTGTCACAGGTTATAAAAAATATATTAAGCAACACAACTGTTTCCAGCATTGATAATACATTTGCATATCAAAGTGATTTCTGAAGGATATTTTAACTTGTATTTCATATTATTATTGTTTTTTTTTCTGTATTTTTGATCATATAAATACAGGCTTGGTGAGCATAATAAACTTCTTTCAAAATCATTAAAAATAGTAATGTTTCCAAACTTTTGACCGGTACTGTATGTACATTATATACAGTCAAACCAAAAATTATTCAGGCATTTTTGATATATTTTTACTAGTGGGTGCAGGACACTATAGTTCATTTATGTAAGTGAGGATAGCAAAATAAAGTAAACTGTGACACATTATACCCAAAAATTCTTCATACAATGGACTAGCAGTAAAATTCATAAAAATTTGGAACCAAAAATTATTCAGACACTTTGACCTGACCATGTTTTGCTTAAGTGTTATTTGACATAATTAAGATGATTTTTTTCTGACACATTTTAACTCTTGAGATCTTATCATATTTTATAACCATTTTTTTTCTTTAAATATAGTGAACAAACTGTATTAATGAATAAAATGTTCAAGGTGTTTAAAAAATTTTGGTTGTTATATATATATATATCTCAGCATTTGCCATTTTGATAATCCTTTTCTAGCAATCAACTAAACTTGACTCAAAAATCTATAGTCTCATAGCCAATCTCCACCGTCCCCTTCAAGACCGTGATGTTTCAGTTCTGTCATTCGACTCTTTCGCCTGTTCAAGCAGCTGATAAATTCTTATCACCACTTTACTGGAGGTGCTTATCTGGATGGCTCTTTTAGTCCCTAGGGTCTGTGATGCCCACCCTCCAGGGCCACATCCTCACTCCACTGCCTCCCCAGAGCTTCTCTTGCCTTGTCCAAATCTGTAATTGTGGTCTAATGGCCGTGTTTGAAGCTGATCTAGCACATAAACAGGCGAAGGAAGTCTTTAGAGTCTTAATCACTCAGTCCCTCCCTCTCTCTCTTACGTCCCCCCTCCCTCCTCTTTCTCTCTCTCCTTCCTCGTCTCCCCTTCTCTGGTTCAGCCGATCAGGCCCCTGCTTCCCAGACAACTGCAAACAATTAGGCAAATTAGTGGCTCCGCCATCACCATCAAGAGGCCTGCTTGTTTATATCTTAATTGAAGCGAATGTCAAAACAGTCAAGGTTTGAAAGAAACAAGATGCGTCCATGAGATGAAATTCAAACTGCCAGCCAGGCCAAATATTAAGAGTGTTTGTTTAATAGCGTGCGACCAACTGGGAAAAAGAAGGATATAAGAGAAAAAAAGAGAGGCAGAGAGAGAGAGAGAGAGAGAGAGAGAGAGAGAGAGAGAGAGAGAGAAAGTAGATATAAAGAATACATATGGGGGAAATACATGCAGACATTTTACACATCTGTATAAAAGATTTCGTTTATCTATTTAGCCCCCTGCCCTCTCTTTTCTGTGTGTGTGCATGTATTTGCTCTCTCTGAGGGAATGGCAAATTTCAGATGTTAAATCCGTACGGATGCACACAGTCATTGTGAAAGCTTTTTACTAAATAGAGAGGAAAAATATGCACTATTCATTGGGCTAGTCCCCTCCCCCTCCTCCCGTACAATACATAAATAAACAGGAATGACCTGATTGAGATGTAAAAGGCAGGGACTCAGCTCTGGGAGCCATTCGTTAGAATGATGCATTAACCATAGTGTTCTCAGCAGGGCCAATGGCACTATGCACGCAAAACAGGGACCGCTTAAACTAATAGGCCTTTCTCATTACTACATATTCATTCTGGAGGCACGGCAGCATTTATTCATGAGGGCTGGCTGTTTCTTGTTTACTTGTGGATTGTTGTGCAAGTACTGACAAGTGACTTTTCCACCTACTAGTGGTGTGCCATACACAGCAGCACCTTTGCAGCTACACTCGGCCTCCTCAACTGCAGGACCTTTCTGCGAGTAACTCAATACAGCAGTCTGCTCATACACATGAAACACATGCAATGGCACAATTCAGAGTCACTATAAACATAACTAAAAATTGCAAAAATCATAAGCAGATGTGATATGGCAAAGGCAAGTGCCTTCAACATTGTGCTTCTTAAAAAACAAGACTGACATGTTGTAGAAATGATGATAAAATAATGAGAGCATCTGTCTGTTTTTGGAACAGTCTAAAGCAGGGGTCTAAAACTCATAAACCAAACTCACATACTGTACATCAACAATGCCTCAAATTATTTAATGTACAATGTTTCACGTTCAGTTTTTTTTTTTGACAAATGTGATGTATACAGGCTTGTCATATTATATGTAAATACATATATATTTCAAATATATATACAGTCAAACCAAAAATCATTTTTTATATATTTTTACTAGTGGGTGCAGGAAGCTATAGTTCATTTATGTAAGCAAGGACAGCAAAATAAAGTAAACTGTGACATAAAAATAAAAAAATTCTTCATACAGTGGACTACCAGTAAAATTCATAAAAATTTGGGACCAAAAATTATTCAGACTCTTTGGCCTGTCCGTGTTTTGCTTAAGTGTTATCTTACATAATTAAGATTATTTTTTCTGACGCAGTTTAACTCTGAGATCTTGTCATATTATATTACCACTTTTTTAAACTATAGTAAATAAACTATATTAATATGTGTGCATATATATATATATATATATATATATATATAAAGTTTTCTGGATTCTTTGAATGTCAAAAGCATTTATTTGATTTGATTAGGTCTGGTGTGGAACGACATGAGGATGAGTAATTAATGACAGAGTTCTCATTTTTGGGTGAACTAACCCTTTAAGTGGTTATAATTTATTCTCAAAATTTGGCCTGCTGGTCAGTTTGAGATCCCTGCAATAAAGTGACACCCTAATCAGAAAAATAAGAGAATAAATTAATAAATAAATAAATTACGTTTATTTTTTTACTTTTAATTTTTATGTTTGCCTTTGAATAAAAAAAAATAAATAAATGCAGCCTTGGAGGGAATATAGTCAAGATACTACTGGCGATACTGATTGTTGTGTTCAGTAAGTAGATGGATGTTTATGGAGCAGGTGAGCTCAGAAGTTTGGCTCCAGCATTAGGGGGCCAGACAGACATATAGACTCTACCTATCAGGCACCGGTCTGCACAGAGCCCACGAGTATCAGCACTCTAATTGGATCAGTGGCACGAATGTGATTACCGCTGGCGTATTTATTTACATAATAATTATTATTGCCAGCCCTGTGGTGCCAGAGGATGTGGAGGGGGGAGGGCCAGAAATACGGCTGATCCGTGTGTGTGCGAGAGGTCGCAGAACGTGCCTCCCCCTTCAGTGCAGAGCTGATATGATGGCATTATTCTATTAGTGCTCCAGTGTGAAGTTTGAAATGAGCTCTGATTGGATTAGTTAACGGCGAGGACTAGATATTGCGGAATGAGGTTAGTGGCAGCACACGCAGGCGGCCTCAGCTCGGGCGGCCGTAATTAGGAGTCTGTCCAGGGAGTGCTTTGGAACTGTGCCAACATGCATCAATGACTCCTCCTACCGCAAATATAAATATTAGATTACAGCTGAATGTATTTAAAGCGTCACTTTTTATTGTTATTTACTAGTCTTATTTATTGTTTATCTCTATCTGTTCCAATTAGTATATACTATTTACATATTCATTCACTTACCTAGCCAGCCGTTCAATTGATCGGTCTGTCCATCCATCCTTCGTTATGTTTTGAAGTGTCATTGTTTGCTAACGCAGTTCTGTTGAGTGTAGTTAAAGAGTTTAGTAAGCATGTAATGGTGTTTAATCATAGCGTTCCTCAAACAGCCCATTACAGCAGTGTTGAGTGGCAGCATTACATGGCGCCTGCGGGGTCTGAACAAACCACCTTTTGTTAATAAGGCTCCATTAATCAGACCCATTACAGAAGCCACTGGACCACAGGGCCATGCCGTGCATGATAAATATCCTCCAAACAGAAACAATTTACCCACCCCGTCTAAACAAACCTCTATTGTGTGTGTGTGTCTGCGCAACAATACATGTGGCAATTGTTCCTGTGATGTCCCATGTTTGTTCCTCTCTATGAATGTACTAATTACATTCTCCTTAAAACACACCAACTGTCCGTTTATGTGCCTATGAACCAGAACAATGCTTCACTGGCATGTGTGTATGTGTGTTTCTATGTGTGAACAGTGATCGGCACAGGGCGGAACAGGAACCACGCACTCTGGCTAAAGTGACCCTAAGGAGCAGTTGAGGTTGAATGTTGGAGGGCTGCCTGTGGGCCGACGTGTCTGCAGACGCGGCCGTGTCTCATTCAGTGCCGAGCGTGTGCTGTTCCCTGTCATTACCGCAACTCCTCCAGGACCAAACACTGTCCACCCAAACCAGGACTAATAGATTACGTAAAAAATGCAGCCTGCCCTTAATGGTTTGGTCCCTGCATTCGTGTAAATCTGTATTTTTGACAAATAGACTAATTGATTAACACATGCAGATTTAAAAAAGAAAAAAAGAGTAACCTTTTACAATAAGGTTTCATTAGTTAACATAAGATAATGCATCGTAAACAATACTTTTACAGCTTTTATTAATAAGGTTAATTTTAATTTCTATATCTTATTTTCCTGTATATATTTTTAACATTTAAAACTGTACAAATTAACTTGTCATACTATCAAGAACAATCATGAATTAACAATGAATAAATAATAATCTTAATTAATAAATGCTGTAAAAATGTTTCTCATTATTTCTAATAACTAATGCGTTAACAACCTAAACTGTATTTGAAATGTGTTACAGATGAACTGCAATGATTTTTAAAATGGTTAATAATAATAAACTAAAAATAAATGTTCAATGTAATTTTTTGTGAAAGACTGAATAGACTGGTAAAACAGTAGTTGTTTTGAAAAACCACCTACTTATTACATTCATATTTAATCTGTTTAATATTTATATATTTTTGTGTATTGTTTTATTGTATTTAAATGTTCTTTTTGTTATATGAAAAGTTATTACCTGTTAGGACAAAACTTTTTGGTAACTTAATTCAATACCGTGATAATACAATATACTGTGATAAATTTGATAGCGTTATATGAAAAATGTATATCATTACATGCCATGATATATGATACGATACGCTATATGATATGGCATTCTATATTCAATATATTCTAAAATATGTAATGATACACTTTCCATTAAAGATCAACTGCTGAATAACTATGCACTATTATTGATACTAACAAATACTAACTAAATAAAATCATTTTGGAGCTATTCAAAGCCCACAAATATATTTAAGCTGTTCTTGGAATGTACAAAAAAGTTTAGGAGCAGAAAAACATCTAAAAGCTGTGAGATGCTGATTGACTGTTAACATACACAATGCATAAAACATTTCTGTTCTGCTCAAGATAGCTTTGTCCTCCTGCTCGTCCCTGTTGCCTTGTTTTTGTCCTTCTTGCTATGATGGAGACTCATTTGTTCTGTCAACTCTATTTTTCCTCTATTCCTTTTCCTCATTAGTGGCATTCTGTTCATTTTGGTATCCCACATTCTCAACCACCATCCCTTCTCCTTCTCCTGTCTTGTTTCTCCCTCTCTCTTTCTGCAGAGTGTCTAATTCCAGAGCTGGGATCTTCACAACAGATAACAGCGCTAATTTCATTAATTATAAACCAATATGTTACTGGAAGCCTCCGGAGACTCCTGGCCAACACTGGCATCTGGTCCGCAGTGCGGGGGGGAATTGAAGAGGTTAGACAAGAGAGTAGACAAGGAGTGAGAAAAGAAAAAGAAAGATAGAGGGATTAGTGAGCGCTACCCTTGTCATTAGTGGATGAGAGAGGCCGACTGTGAGATCCGGTCCCATTCTTTGTGTAGAGTGGCGTATGGTTGATATTATTGTCTGTCACAATAAAACCATAAAACCCAACTCAGAACAGCTCATTGTCTGAGACTATCCACAGACTAAAGATCAGGATTCAAATCAAAAACGGTTGTGACATTTCTCTGACTGGTCAGGCCTATAGAGTAAAAAATGAAAGTATTTTCTGCAACTTTAGATGACTCGATTTTTTTAAACACTAGAATGCCTTAAAGCATTAAGCTAAATATTTTACCACAGGGTGCTCAATAACCATGGTAAATCTGCACAGTCTAGACAGACAGACAGACAGACAGATAGATAGATAGATAGATAGATAGATAGATAGATAGATAGATAGATAGATAGATAGATAGATAGATAGATAGATAGATAGATAGATAGATAGATAGATAGATAGATAGATAGATAGACAGATAGACGGACAGAGAGAATGAAATCGATAGATAGATAGATAGATAGATAGATAGATAGATAGATAGATAGATAGATAGATAGATAGATAGATAGATAGATAGATAGATAGATAGATAGATAGATAGATAGATAGATAGATAGATAGATAGATAGATGGACAGACAGACAGAGAGAATGAACGATAAATAGATAGATAGATGGACGGACAGAGAGAATGGAAACAATAGATAGATAGATAGATAGATAGATAGATAGATAGATAGATAGATAGATAGATAGATAGATAGATAGATAGATAGATAGATAGATAGATAGATAGATAGATGGACGGACAGAGAGAATGAAAACGATAGATAGATAGATAGATAGATAGATAGATAGATAGATAGATAGATAGATAGATAGATAGATAGATAGATAGATAGATAGATAGATAGATAGATAGATAGATAGACAGAGAGAATGAAAACAATAGATAGATAGATAGATAGATAGATAGATAGATAGATAGATAGATAGATAGATAGATAGATAGATAGATAGATAGATAGATAGATAGATAGATAGATAGATAGACAGAGAGAATGAAAACAATAGATAGATAGATAGATAGATAGATAGATAGATAGATAGATATATAGATAGATAGATAGATAGATAGATAGATAGATAGATAGATAGATAGACAGAGAGAATGAAAACAATAGATAGATAGATAGATAGATAGATAGATAGATAGATAGATAGATAGATAGATAGATAGATAGATAGATAGATAGATAGATGGATAGATAGATAGATAGATAGATAGACAGAGAGAATGAAAACAATAGATAGATAGATAGATAGATAGATAGATAGATAGATAGATAGATAGATAGATAGATAGATAGATAGATAGATAGATAGATAGATAGATAGATGGATAGATAGATAGATAGACAGAGAGAATGAAAACAATAGATAGATAGATAGATAGATAGATAGATAGATAGATAGATAGATAGATAGATAGATAGATAGATAGATAGATAGATAGATAGATAGATAGATAGATAGATAGATAGATGCAGGAATAGATGTGAAGCAGCTTCTGATAAGAGGTGTACACTAACAGGTGTGTCCCTCACGGTTTGCTGCCTCCTGCTGCACACAACAGCACCCAATCAGTCGCGCTTCACGTCCAAACAACGGCATTGTGGGAGATAAATAAATAAAGGAGCCCCTCGAGTCTTAGACATTAATAGCAATTGTGTGTGTGTAAACTGCTTCACATCGTCCTCTCCACTCACAGCTGCCCCGTAATCACTGTTGGGCCATGCAGCTGATGAGATGTGTGTGAAACAGAATGAAAGAGAGAGAGACAGCATATGGGACGGAGCCATGTCAGTTGGTGAAGTTTGAATAGCGCTGAGAAAATTATTTAAAATCTGACAACATCTTGGGAGCAGCACATCTGGCCCACTCACCGTCAAATGATTTTCCCACCTGCTTTCAGTTAGGCAAATTATGATACAGCACAATGAGGGTAAGAGGAAAGCAAGCTGCAAGATGGAGACTACAGAGAGAGAGAGAGAAAGAGAGAGGAGGGAACATCGGAGGAAAAATGTGGCCATTGATGGTGAGAACAGAGACGTTGTGACCTTGGAGGTTGAAGATGATGACATGACATGATGGCCACACCAAGCCACTAACAAGCAGTCTGAACAGAACAAGCGCCAGAGTGGCTATAATCTGAGTTTTCAACATTCATTAACTACCTCTCAATCTACCACCATCTTGCCAGGAGCAGGGATAATTGTAATGCTCAATAAATGTAACAATGGTATTAATTTAATTCACAATGCAATCACAGTGGCACAGTTTTAAGGTCATCATTTTACAAATCATAGATCATTTAAACAGCACATTTCACTAAAACAATAAGCATTAATTCTTGTCAGTATGAATGTAACAGCTGTCTGTAAGCCAGCAGAAATGACTATCCAATGCATGAAGATACATACTGTTAATATAAAGTCTGGATGAGAAAAAATTGTATTTTACTGTAGATTGATAGGCATTTCCTGCAAATTTCATAGCTTAAAATATCCTCCTCAATGTAAGCAAAGCAATTATTTAATCAAGCTTCAAAAACAGCTAGTTTTGATATTGAGGGATCTGTTGACATCACACGGGCAAATATATTTGAAGACTTCAGATGCAAAAGCCTCTAGTGCCGTCTGAAATTTTCTTCTAAAATGAGCATTTTTATCAAGCTTGTATGTTTATGTTCAGTTATTTCACTTTAATGGTAATGAAAATGACCAATTAATTGCCATTACACTGTGTTCCAAATTATTATGCAAGTGACATATCAGTAAGATTTCAGTACAATAAACATTCAGATTTTAGTTTTTCTAAGAAAATGTTTGTTTGTTTATTTATTGTTTGTAAATGTGATGTTACGTGACATTGTTTACAAGCTGTTTCATTGACGTCTTGCCACGCGCTGAAACACTGATCTGAGCGATTAAATGTGACATGTTATGGATCAGTTGTACTGTATCTTGTAACATACCTTCAGATGTTCATTCATATTTATTTCACACTGTAACTGGTATTAAAGTGGAGGAAATTATCAGTACACAGTAAACATCTTGGCCACAGGCTTCAATCACTATCAGCAACTCTTTGCCTTTAGGGAATACCAAATGGGTTTTTATTATTTTCAAACCTACAAAGGTGGATATAAACTTTAGAATTCTGTATATATATCTATATGTATTGATTTCATTCGATTGAACCAATTATAATAACGGACTGACTCTTACTTCTTTTTGTTTTTTTTTCCCTCCAGGTATTTATTTTTTTTACTTTCTTGCCTCTTTGGAACATGTTCATTTACGCATGCTGTGTAGAGGTGGTTCGCAGCTTCATGGACATTTAAGGTTTTCTGCCGATGAAGAGCTTCTGGGACATTGACATAAACAGCACTTTTTCATACAACTTTAAAAAAGGTGGTGACAGACAATTTTGGTTTTCTTGTTTTTGTGCCTTTGGAATTCATTGTTTTTTTGTTTAATTTTTGTTTCTTTTTTTTTTCTTTTCAAAATTACATTCAATGTAATGCTGGAGTAAGATTTTAGAAGAAACCTTTTTGTCCTGTTTAATGTTTGTGCTAGTAAGGGTTGCAGAGCTTATAAGTAACAAGGTTTACAAAAGGTAACACTTTACAAAAGGTCTCGCTTGTTAACATCAATTAATATATTAGATAACATTATCTAACTATGTGCATTGACTTTTTTTTTACAGTATTTATCAATATTTGTTAACATTAGGCAATAAAAAAGGTTTTTTTCTCAAGTTAATAAAATGTATAGTTATTGTTCATGTTAGTTTACAGTGCATTATCTATTAACATATGCAACTTTTGATTTTAATAATGAATACGTAATATTAACTAGGATTTATAAATGCTTAAAGTATTTTTCATTCATAGTTCATGTTAACTAAAGTAGTTAACTAATAGAAAATTATTGTACAGTGTTACCCAAAGTTTTGAATCTTTTCTTTACATTTTGTTTGTATTAATTCATGGGTGTTATCTTATTTATCATCTTATACAGAATGATTTTATCTGAAAATGTAAAAATGCAGAAAGATTGTGATGGTAGGTTTAGGTACCTTTGTATGTGATGGAGTCCTCCAGACTCTTTCTAAATGAGAGTTAAAGTGTTGTAATTGTTTGTGATTGTGTATAGTGTTTCTTGGGTTTTTCTTGTGCATCAACAAAAAGGTTTTTGTGCATTTGTTTTAGAGATTATTTTGTCAGTAAATGTAGAGGGTTTCAATTTGCATTTGTGTTGATTGTAATATTTTGAAATATACTAAATTGTAACTTCATTATTATATGTACAAAAAATGTAATTACAAATGTAT
The DNA here is from genome assembly GCF_024489055.1 of Chanodichthys erythropterus. NCBI lineage: Eukaryota > Metazoa > Chordata > Actinopteri > Cypriniformes > Xenocyprididae > Chanodichthys > Chanodichthys erythropterus. The sequence continues at coordinate 31,760,541 of NC_090234.1, read as the reverse complement.
TAAATTATATAATAGTGTACATGTAAATTACATTAAAGTATATTTAAGTTCGCATTAATTGCTTGTCAGTACATTCGGAAGTATACTTTTACCATATTTTGAAGTACATAAAAAATTGTATTAAAGTCCTACTTAAGTGCTTTAAAAAAATCACTCAGAAGTTCAACTTATTGCATTTAATATGAACTTAATCTGTGATATATTTGAAATTGATTACAAATAGATTGCACTTAAGCGGATGAAACATTACATTTAATTCACACTTAAGTGTATTGATATCTAATATTAAAATATATTTTAGTTCACATTAATTGCTTGTTAGTGCATTGGGCAGTGCACTTCAACTATATTTTAAAGGTACTAGAAGCAATTACGAAGGTTGTCATAAAGTTGTATTAAAGTACCACTTAAGTTGTTCAAAAAAATCACTCTTAAGTTCAACTTATTGCATTTAATATGAACTTAACATGTGATATATTTGAAATTAAGTACAGATATAATGCACTTAAGCGATGAAAACATTACATTTAATTCACACTTAAGTGTGTTCTTTTAAAGTATATTATTTTTGCAATAAGTACACTTATTGTATTGTATAAAAGTATACTAAAGTGCACTTTTTTTTCACAAGGGATGACAAACACATATTCGATTATAAACAAAATTATTGTAACAAAATAAATGAATTATACATATTTTAGTATAGATCTACTGTGATTTTCATGTTGAAATATTGGGGGGGGGTTGTAACTGATGGATTTGAATATTGGGAGGGTTACCTCCCCCCCATCCCCCCCACAAACTACGGCCCTGGTTGAGCAGCAAACTGGTATTTGAAGTTTCTGGTATATCTGGAGTCTCAAGAAGCTCTCCATGCAGGCTGGCAGTTGTGCATAAAGATGCATTTTAGCCACCCCTAACCAAACCTCACAAAGAAAACATTTACAGTGGGTTTAGAAATACATACTCAGACTCATTTTTAAATAGTTTTATTTACAGACTAATGCCCTACTACAATAGATGGTCTAAATGGATGGATTTCTGGATGGTTGGTGAATGGCCACCATGTTCCAACAAGACTGCGACGTCAGCAAGGAGCTGGTGAGTGATGATTTGAGCTGGAATATTGGGAAGTGAGATGAAGGGTATTTAAATGACTTTTGCAAGATATGTGGAGTTCATAACTGGCCATTTTCAGCTATGGTATAAAAAGGAGGATAGTGCCTTCTGAAATGCAATGCATGCTGCAAAAAAACACCACAGCAATAAAACTGTTTGAAAATGTATTTCTAAACCCACTGTAAATGTTTCTCTTTGTGAGGTTTGGTTAGTGATGGCTGAAATGCATCTTTACACACAACTGACAGCCTGCATGGAGAGCTTCTTGAGACTCCAGAGACACCAGCAGCTTCAAATACCTGTTTGCTGCTCAACACTGGCCCTTTTAATACAATACATTTTTTTGACAGGAACTTTCATTAATAAGCCTTTATCTGACCGAGTTCTGCTGTGCTCTAAATCACTCACAAATCTTATGATAATTCGATAATCTCTATTCAGTTTTCACACAATAGTTGTTTTCATGCCTTTTGCATGCCTTTTGCCTTTTCATCTTCAGAAAGATCTTTCTTCCTCTCCATATTGCATAAGAACTGTAACTTGTTTAATAATGTGGAACAACCTCTAAGTAGGGTTTCTTCAGTTATCTAAAAAGACATGGATAAATAAAAAAACATTTTCTTAGAAAAACTGAAATCTTACTGATATGTCACTTGCATAATAATTTGGAACGCAGTGTAAAGTGAAATTACTGAACCCAAACATACAAGCTTGATAAAAATGCTCATTTTAGAAGAAAATTTCAGACGGCACTTAGAGGCTTTTGCATCTGAAGTCTTCATTTGCACAACTGCCTCCAGAGCAAGACACTGACAAATCATCGCATCATCATCATCACACCATAGGCCCCACCCACTTGCATTCAGTCGTTTAACGGCTGACATTTGCCTATACTAGATTACATGTTTGTTGAGCAGTTTGTTTTGTAAACGAGGCACAGTGTAATGGAGAGTTTGCAAAAGGACTGCCCTCAACTAAAGATTTTTCTTTTTGACTAGTCGTTGTTCATTTAAGCGTTCAATATATGCCATATAAATCATAATAATGAGCCTTTAATTGCCTACATATAACACATAGCCTTATCAGTGCTCAAGCGCAAGCATAAAGCTTACCACAGCGCACCGGCAAAAGTAATAACTATGAATGTGTCGTGAAAAAGCAGCAAGGAGACTGTCTAAACATTTTAATAATTTATTGATAATGTTTTCTGTGTTTTCAGCTGCAGAGATTAAGTCGACGATGCCGACTCGTCACCTACGCAGTAGTGGACGCACAAATATGAACGTTTCATATAGATTACATAATCTGAGAATATTTGTTTTCCACTTGAATTGGTTGACAATCGTTTGAAATTTCAAGCTTTCTATAGATATATTACTCATGCCTGTGAGGCGAGTATACTGAGTGTTTTTTTTTTTTGAAACGCTCAAATTCACAGACACAGAGATGGCAGAAAGTGCATCCGAGTTTACACAAAAGACCCTTTCAAATGATGTATTACTCTTATCTCTATGACCAAAAATAATAGAGTATTTTAAGTTGTTTCTGCTGTTATGTAAGCATACTAATACTTTAGCTTCCACACGCCACACAAACACTTGGATATGTGCCTAATAATAGCGCACACTTATCTAGGTTAACACTAGAGCGAGCAGACAAGTAAAGTTGCTACTACTTACGTTTCAAATGATAAGCCATATTTGAGGTCGGTAGGCGAACGTTTGGATTTCCTGCCCAACATACTGTAATTGCCACAAGAACCCTGAACCATTTTCTCCCTGCAACTAACCAACAAATAAAATTTTTGGTTGACTAAGCCTATTCTCATCGACTAATGATTAGAAGAATATTAGGGGGCAGCCCTAGTTCGCAAAGAAAATTTTGTTGAAAGATGAAGCAGCCAATATTGGATGTAACAGCAGCTGCATCACAAACCATAAGTAAATTATTTCATAATGCTTTGTCTTCAAATGATGGTTTTATATGGATAATGTTTTCAACACGTTAACCAATCAAAACAGTGGCCATTTACTGACAAGCTTTAAAGGAGCAGCCCCTTTTAAAAACTGATCATTTCAGACAAAGGGTCATAATGATGGTTAAAAATAATCATTTTTCCACACACACACACACACACACACACACACACACACACACACACACACACACACACACACACACACACACACACACACACACACACACACACACACACATATCGACATATATATATATATATATATATATATATATATATATATATATATATATATATATTTATTTATTTATTATTATTATTATATTATATTAATTAACTTTATAAGAGAAACTGTATCCAACTCTTAAATTTAAAATATATGGGTGTGGACAGATTACAAGCCAAAAGGGACACATTTCAGTATAAACATTTTCAGAATAATAACAATAAAAATGTATTCCTGCTTTCCTCTACTCATATTTTTTGAGTAAACACTTTTTGCTATGAGAATTTTTTTTTCTTTTGCTGTAGCTACAAGAAAAACACATTGACTTTTAAAAGCATACTGACCTACATTTACACGAAATAAAAAGCTGACCTTATATGAAATATAGTATCTATAGATCCATGCTAACCATTAGAGTTTTATCAAAGGTCTTCGACATAAAACGCTTACATTGTAATGTTTACAAAAGATAATGTTTTGCAGCAAATTCATTAATATCAACTTTCATCCAGTAGCCCTTATTATATTAATCTACCACCAAGTTTAAAACAGTCAGTCTGTGCATTTGTACATATTAACATGCAACTGCTGTTAAGATCAATGTAGCAATAGAATCTCAAGCATGAAAGTTTTCAGTTGAGGAAATGTCACACAATAAACACAAATAAAACATACATGGTAGGTGTGTGTGTATGTGTGTGTGTGTGTGTGTGCGTGTGTGTTTTGTGACATATCAGGACATAAATTTGTATAATGACATGGGTATGACATAGATCTTACAAGGAGAGGGTGACTTATGAGTACATTACCTCATGTCCCCATTTTTCAAAAGGCTTATAAATCATACAGAATTAGTTTTTTTCAGAAAGTAAAAATGTGCACAGTTTCCTGTGATGGGCAGGTTTAGGTGTAGGGCGATAGAAAAAATACGGTTTACAGTATAAAACCCATTACGCCTATGGAATGTCCCCACAAATGTGTGTGTGTGTGTGTGTATACTGCCCCCAGAGGTTCTTAATAGAATTGCAGAAGAACCCTTCTTAAATTCATAACTTCTGTCCAGTTTCTTCTCATATTAATTGTGCTGGTTGTTTCATGATTGACAGTTTTGCTTTAGTTTCCAAAAACACTAAATATTTATTTATACTGAACGAGAAGTATATTCTGCATTTGCTTCCCTCTTTCATTAATATTGTTTATATTGTAAATTATTTTATGCATGTGCCAGTTTCATTGTTTATGATCATTCAACCACAAGCACATTCATCTTTACGCATTACCTGCGTCACTATAGATTTGAGTGAGTGTATAATGCCCTGTCTCAATGACTGTAAATGAACCTTTTACAATCATAAAGACAGAACACAAGACAAATAAGACAAAATAAATTATCAGATCATTTTTCATGTTCCACTGTTTTTATTCCAGCTAGAAAACACTCTAATATAACATAATAATATTTCATATAATCATGTAGGCAAGCTCTATTTTTTTTGGAGAGAACCAGACGTACTAAACAACTATTTGAGTGTTTTCTAACTGATGACCCCTGCTGATCATCTCATGAAAGGTTTTAGTTTGGCTTTGCAGGGTGATGAACCAGTGCAGATGAAACGTAAAGACAGCAGTCATGGTGCCCTTTGGACTTATGGATAATCCCTCGTCATAAACATCTCCATCTAACCCACGCCCACACACACAAATGCAAGCATACACAACACACACACACACACACACACACACACACACACACACACACACACACACACACACACACACACACACACACACACACAGAGAGAGAGATTGCAAGACAGATACAATTTTTAAAGTGACCAATAAACAGCAGCTTATCACACCTCAAACTGATAAAAAATACTGATTGCTGAATAAATGCAACCTAAGCCTCATATCTGAATATATACAAGACATTTTAGGACAATCAAATTAAAATGATGCAAAAACAAGGGAATATCATCATTTACTGTCAGACATTCACCACCGGGTCTGACGTGGTGGTGTAGTGTTTCATGGGACACTGGGGCTCTCTGAATATGTTTGTGTATATCACGCTCTGTTTGTCAAAAGGTACCGCATGTTATTTGGTTGTTGTGAAGGGTGTATGTTTGCGCGTATGGATACCCCTAGATTGACTCTTAACCTAAACATCACAAATTTTTGATGGCAACATTATTTTCATATCATGCACACAGTTCAACACAATTCCAACATTTAAATGTGTATACAGACATATCCACTCACATACATGATAGACACTACTGTTCAAAAGTTTGGGTTCAGTAAGATATTTAAATGTTTTGAAAGATGTCTCTCATGAGCAACAAGTCTACATTTATTTGATCAAAAATACTGTAAAACGGTAATTTTGTGAAATATTATTACAATTTAAAGTCACTGTTTTCTATTTGAATATTTTTGCAATTTATATTGTTGCGTGCGTTTCGCAAACGCCCCGGCCCAGAGTCCTCAATGATTTAAATTGTTGTATTTTGTCTTTTCTAGTTTCCTATTGGCTGAGCTGGGGAAGCGAGGCTATAAAGTGAAAGGAGGCAGACTTTCGGGTCTCTCTGCCAGCCACAGCCTTCTTCACAGCCATATCGTCTCGTCTTTATTTTTTCACCTTAGTTTGTAATCTTTGTTTGGAGCGGGGAGTCCCAGCTTGACTTTATTAGTGGAGTTATTTCCCCCCCCCCCCCCCCCCCTTTATTTGCTGGGCTCCCTGTCTCTTATTTTTGGCTACTTTTGTGAGCAATTTGTGTTGAAATAAATCATTTATTTGGAACACTTTAGCTGTTGTCCTTCTATTATGTTATGTGTCCCTTCTGACTCTTAGACATTTAAATCAGGGACCGTAACAATATATTTATAAAATGCAATTTATTCCTGTGATGGCAAAGTTGAGTTTTAAGCTGCCATTACTCTAGTCTTCGGTGTCACATAATCCTCCAGAAATAATTTTTTGCCATTATCAATGTTGAAAACAGTAGTGCGGCCTAACATTATTGTTTAAATGGTAGATAAGTTTTTTTCTTTGATAAAAAAAAAAAAAAAAAAAAAAAAAAAGCATTTCTATATTTGAAACAGAAATCTTTTGTAACATTATAAATGACTTTATTGTCACTTTTGATCAAATTATTGTGTCCTTGGGTAAAAGTATTTCTTTCTTTCTTTCAATTCCATTTTTCCGCATTCAAAAAATGGAGGAAAAAATAGCCTTCACACAAATTTATTTCTGACCTCTGATTATCAGTGTATCCTTTCCAATTAGACCTCTATAACATAAGGTGGGCCAGATAGTTGAGGTTGTGGGAGGTTTGGTGGTTTCCAGGGTGGTCCAGGCCCCGTGAGCCGGACCTAGCATGTGTCATCATGGACAGATGGAAAAAATGGTAAAGTAATTCTAATAGGGATTAAAACTAAAACTACAATGAAACTATTAAAACAAACCAAAACTAAAGTAAAACTCAAACTCAAACTCCAAAATTCTCAAAGCTATAATAATTCCCTCACGCAACACGCCACTTGTTGATCGTGTCTGTCTTTTTTCCTCTCTCATGTATTTTGTGTTTATGCTTTGTTTGTGTGCCTCAGTGCAGAAATATTTCACTGGAATCGACAGTGTTTGCAATGTAGGGCAGCAACACCCAATTATTACCCCAAGAGGAGCCTTCTATTTAGGTTTATTCTATGGCTGCTAAATTTATCCAGGCATGCCTTGATGCCGGCCGAGCCAAAAGCCTGACTTTACAGTTCAAAGATCCTGCACCCTTACACATTCCTCTCTGCCCATAATGGAGGGCTCGAGCTTGCCAAGAGATGCACTGACTCCAACAATCGGCACGAGGGGCGGCGTGGATGACTGTACGAACTGAGCTAAAACAACTGATTTGTATCACAACAATACTGTTTGATCAGCTGCCTCTCATTTTGAATGGTTGCAGCTGAAATTAAAATAAATATTGGAGATGGAAGGTAACGCAACTACATCTTGGGTCATGGCAGAATATCCATCATTGTAAAGAGCACCGAAGTGACCCAAACCAAAATCATCAGTTTGCTCTTTATTGCTAAATGCTTGAGAGGAAACATACGTGCTGTCAAAGTGCTTGACAAAGCAGAACCAAATAAACCCTTGTTTAGTGTTGTTGGTGGTCACCGTGTCCTAAATAATGCAAAACACCTTGATGAGTGAAGCTTTATCGTCGGAAAAAGAGAGTACAGGACATTAGCACACACACGGAAAGAAGCAGAGAGGGATGAGTGAAGAAATTTATCATTTGGGCTTAAAATGCACTCATTCCTGGGCTTATGAATAATTTGGCAACACAACACTAATTTTGCATTAGACCACAAATTCACAGCTCAGAAACACTCTCGCCAACTCTCCAGGGCTGTTTACCCATGTGTCTGTATTTTTCCCGCCTTTTTTCCCAGTTAGTAATGCTTTTTCCACCGGATGCTCCTCAAAGTGACCTATATTCACCTCGAGGAGCATTTGATGTAAAAGCATTGCTAACTAAAAAAAGGGTAAAAAATACCAAGGCACAGCTAAACAGCTCAGCGGGTCTCCGAGCGACCGTACGGGGAGTCCCGGTTGCATTGGTTGGCGAGCAGACGAGCAGGCTTCTTGCTGCGCCACTATTAGTACAGCCTCCACTGGTTTAATATTTAATTGCGCTGATGGACTGCATCTGTGCTGCTCTGTGATGCAAACATTATTATACATACTAAGTGGCTTAATTGTAATTAGAGCTGAAAATTTAATTAAACCCAACAATAAAAGAGACCGTAGCTAGTTTTTCATTCGCTTTTCCCCACTCAGTCCCTAATGGCTTGATTTAGTTAACTCTTGCACCTCTCCGTGGGGAATCTATATTTCTCTTTTAAAGGACATGTGGTAATTTTTTATTTGCCATGACTTAAAAATGCAAGAAACTGTTTTAAAACATGCTAGCTGATTTAGTTTGAGCATTAAAGACAATGCTGAATGTATTTTTGTTCTGTGCAGGTGCTGGATAAATTGGACCACTGGTGCAGTAATGTGCATCAGGAATATGACACTTACAATGGCAAGCATGTTTTAGGTCCTCTTAACAACACAGAATTAAAACATAAAGATCTTTTAAATAAAATCATGGTTAGGTTTAGGGGTTGGACCAAGTCATGTGATTTCTTACAATTTCATCATCTCATATAAATGATTACATCTTTTCATAAGACCAAGTTACATGGTCTCATCAGTAAGACTCAAGTAAGCAGTAAGAGCCTTTGTCAAAATAAATGAGACATTTATTTATATGAACTCATACTACAGGCCTACTCATTTATCATTATCATTAATAAAAAATAAAAAATAAAAATTATATAATATCTACAAGATTTAATACCTACAATGTTTATTAAATAACTTTATTAATCAATTCTAACTAAATAAACACACTGGAAAACAGGAGAAACGCAGGAGAACCACAACCAACTTAACATTGATGACTAAAACCAAAGCCACTGGAAGGCAAGCCTGCAACCTTTAGCCAAAAAAGCGTAACGGCTAAAGCTAACGCTCCGCCCCCAGCGGTACGCTGGGAATGAGACCGGAGGCTGTTTTTTTGAATGGAAGTCAATGGATGATAGGCTTCACTATGCTGATTAAACAGCTTTTGTGGGGAAATAGCTAATCATTTAATTCATCGACGGCCTGTTTGCCAATCTTAAGAATGTTTTACACTAAACAATACTTTCATTGGGAACTATATGTAGATTTTAGCATGATAAAAATGTATTTTTTAAAGAGAAGGCAGACTAGGGAACGTTGCGAATGACGTCACTGCCATTACATGATAGGCTGAGAGGTGCCGCACGTGATTAAGTTAGCCATTATGCTTTCTCCAATAGTAAGAGATACAGACCCTTTTATCTCCCCATTATATACAATCTCTGCTAAAACAAAGGGCTATAATACACAGTAACCCAAGACCTAAACAAGGAGCAGGTGGATCAAATCAATTAAACAATGAGTTGCCATGACAAGTGAGAACATACTAGAATCCATGAAAACAAAAAGGAAACACAGGAAACAAAGATCTACAAACTAATCCTGTATCCGAAATCAAATACTTCCCTACTATCCACCTTTTTCCTGAATAAGCGTTGATAACCCATTCTACAAGCGTCCATCTGTTTAAATGTAGCTACCTTCAGCAGCTTTGTGTTATCTACGCATTCATTAAACTTTGATAGGTGAGGCATTGACAAAAGACGGTCATTGCGACACTGTAATGTGATGTGCTTTTTAAAACCATTTTAATAAGTTTAACGTTACATTATCAGCTCGGGAAATATGCTAATTTGACTAGAAGCACCGGAGACTGGCATTCAGGAAAAAGGTGGATATAGTATGCGAAAAACAATGACAATGGAGTAGCAGGGCTGAATACATAGTATTCAAAAAAGTCCCCAGATGACCTACTACTCCTGCGGAGATTCTGAAGTGCACATTCGATGGACACTTTACTATCCCGTGAAGCCTTGGGAGGGGATTTACTGTATGACAGCATAAAGGTCCATTAGAATGAAACAGAAATCAAACTGATCATTACACACAATGAGATACTATTTTTCCCTCCTGTTTTAACAAAGCAGTAAAAATCTTTCCAAGTCCACCCGAGTGAATCACTGTTAGAGATGGTCCTACTTTCCAGTAGAGCAGGATCTTACTCACTGACCAGACAACTTACTTTCTTAATTATTCATGAATTCAAAATGACAGCCTGCACGTGAACACCATTAGGGTTGCATTTTGAAACTTTGCAAATAAATAGACACTGTTCTTCCAAACCCATTCCTACTTCTTTATTTACACACAAACACTGGTGGCCTCCCCCACCCGTCTGTTGCTCTGTATTATTTATTAGATGTTCGGCGTGTTAGCAGGGCTGCTGGTGGGCCGGGCAGTAAACAGCACGGTGTTAGGCGACATGATTTTGCACTCTGCTAGCAGACCCTGAGAGACTGATCAGGGCCAAGCAAGGCGACAAGCTGCCAAACGTCAAGTCTGTCCCTCGTAGTTGGCCTGACAGCCACAAATAAAGGCTGTTCCATTAAAAAGTGGTTGCCAAATGAGACTCAACAGCACCAATCTCTTAAGATTAGATAAAAACCAATGTGTCGAAGGCTTTCTCGGTATCAATGAGTGGTTTCTTCGATCTACCCATGGGCTTTTGAGAAAAGATATGTATGTGCCTCTTTTCTGCCATCTGTTTGTTTGTCTGTGTCTCATCAATCAGGAAGCCTTCAGTCACTCAACACAAAGTTACACATTTCAGCCCACTAGAATAAACATGCAGCATTACACTGAGGATAAAAAAGACACATGCATGCCAATGATTATCTGTCAGACTACACTCCATTTCTTGCTGTATAGGAGGATTAGGCTACAGTAAATTTTTTCTGACTAAGTAACAAAAAACCAGAGGCAAACAATGAATTATTAGGGGTAGAACAAAAACGTTCCAGTATTTCATTGTCCAGTTACAGATTATCAGATATAGATTCAACAGTAAATTACTTGCTTTATTCTTTACAAGCACTGAAACGCCAAATTAAATATCCAACATTGTTCAGACAAACAGCTAGCCCCGCCCCCAAATTGACATCATTGGTTGAGCCAGAAGTTGACATGTCAGGCCTTTCAAACAAACTGGGCTTCTGAATGTGCTACAGAGCCAGTGTTTACACTCTCTGGGAAGTAAACCTACAAGTTGTCTATGCACATTAAACTAAGATTAAATAAATTATTATAACTGAGAAAATCACATAGATCAGCTTTAATGGTTACACTTTATTTTGACGGTCCACTTTAGACTATCTACTATCTATAAGTAACTACATGTCAACTAAAGCTGGGGAGACACTTAACGAAACATGAAACATGAAACGAAACTGAAACATTCTAAGACTGAACTCAACACACTATGGCCCAGTTTCACAGACAAGGCTTAGCCTAAGCAAGGATTAGGCCTTAGTTCAATTAGGATATTTAAGTATCTTTTATAAACATACACTTGAAAAAAACATTACAAGTGTGCATCTTGAGACAAAAAAATTGCAGTGACATATTTTAAGATATGTCATTACAAGTTGCTTTCAGTTAAAACAGCTCAAACATGCATTTTAGTCTAGGACTAGCATAAGCCTTGTCTGTGAAACCAGGGGTATATGATTTTAAATGCTGACTATAAACACCGACTGAACACAACTAGCTCTGACGTTTGGGCATAATCAGTCATAAGTATCAAATTACATTCATAATTGGCCTTACAATCTTTAAGTGTGTTCTCAGCTTAACTCTCCTTAGAGTATTAGTAGACTGCAGTAGATTGTTTGGTACCGATTAATAGAATAAATTGACAGTACTGTGCACACCGTGTTTTCACAAATAAAACAATGGTTTTAAGCCAGTTATTTATATCTTTTGCTGTAGTGTGTTGGTAGAAAATATCAGTTTACATTTGTGAACGTTCCTTTTGCCATTAATTGTAATAATCCAGTGAGATTTTTGTATGCACAGATCTGATCTCACCATCATCGAGTCTCTGATTACATGAAGAAACAGAAAAAACTGAGACGGACTAAATCTAGAAGAATTGCTGCAATGTCTCCAAGACGCTTGAAGAAACCTAGCTGCAAAGCTACCTGAAAAACTATGTGCAAGTGTACCCATGACAAAAGCTGTTTTAAACGCAAAGGGTGATCACACCAAATATTCATTAGATTAATAGTTAATAGAAGTTAATTGATCAATAAAATCTTTTGATGACGTTATTTTTGAAAGCATCCTGACTTTACAGCATTTTTACACAAGTACTTTTCACAGTTCTGTGGCTTTGCAGGTAGGTGTCTTCTAGTGTCTTGGAGATGTTACCACAGTTCTTCTGGATTTAGTCTGTCCCAGTTTTTTCTGTTTCTTCATGTAATCGCAGACGGACTCGATGATGGTAAGATCAGATCTCCGTGTGGAGCATACTGGCTGTTGTCAGACTCCTTGTGCATACAAACATCTTAATGGATTATTACAATTAATGGCAAAAGGATTGTTTGGAAATGTAAACTGATATTTCCTACTGACACACTACAGTAATAAAAAAAAAAAAACAGGCTTAAAACCATTTTGGGGTGAAAATACTAACATGCCAAAGACTTTTGCATAGTACTATACAGTAGTTCCAAACTTATATTTAGTAGAATGTCTTAAATGGACCATTTAAGTAAAGTGTTACCACTTTAATTGTATCAGTTATTGTCTAGTGTTGTATATCAAAAAGTATCATTGTTTTGTGACTATGTGTGAGTGAATCTAAGCAGTCCTGCTTTAGTGTGCCCATACATTGTTTTAATAGTTTTATGCCCATCATAAAACATATTATTATTGCCACATTATAGTATCTCAAAATGTGTTTAAGGTCAAATAGCAAAACCCATATTTGTGTGTATTGGATACAGAAGGTCTGCACACAGGTCACTGCAACAAAGAACAAGCAATTCATGAAGCCGTTTCAAAATATAAAGTTTACCAAATAATCCTACCCAAAAATCATACTATTGGTTGAGCCAGTGTGATATTTTACTATCTTATTTACTGAAAGACTCAAACAGAGAGCTTATCTTAAAATACGAAACAAGCACATACATTTTGTCTAAAATAACAGCCATAGCTGAATGATTTCAAACACAACAGCTTGAATGTGTCATTTTGTGAGTTGGGAATGGTGGGTGAACTGCATGTGTACGACTGGCACGGGGCATCAGGGCACAGGGTAGCACATCTGTTTGCAAGCTGTGGCATCATGAACCGCTCCTAACTGTGTCTGCACCTCTGAGCTGCCCACATTAACCTGGCCAAAGAGAGAAGAGCAATGTAATTGAACCTCAAATAAGTTAGTTTAACCTTGACTACTCAGAAAGATCCATCACTGAAGCCTTATTCTCTCCCTTCCTCCATCCATAAAGCATATTATATTTCCTCTGCTTTGTATTTTCTTATGGTAAACCAGAGTTCCACAGAGGTTTTCTGCTTAGATACAAGGGACGGGATTGTTCCTGTCTTAACCATAAATGTGCATTCACCCCGTCATCCCAGTCGCCATCCTTCCCAGCATTATACATCAGCAGATAGAAGAACAGACTTGCACACACACAGAGACTTAAAGATGTGGGGGGTCTGGCCCACAGACAGTTTGAGAAGGCGGTAGGATGCGGTTGGGTGTCACCAGGTTGTCATTAGTTCAGCATCTGTTCCCATCACATATTCCACCATGTGACTCAATGGTGTGGGGGCGCCACATTTACTGGGCTCTTAATTAAACTGCTCAGGCAATCAACACGGACACCCCCTGCCGCCGGGACCATAGGGGCCGCACCTAACGGAAGGTGATGGCCATGTCTTTATATCTGCCCACGGTTTCTTAATTGTTCCCATTTCCTCTTGCTTGGGTAACTCCTGATACTAGTTTAAAGCTCATTCAATTAGCAATGGTACATGCACTTGCAAAACAACTGCAAGGGTATGTACACAGCAGATGAAAATTAGGGCTCAAATTCCCAGTAGACTTTTTTTTTCCCTTCGGGAAAAGTGCCTTTTGTATAAAGTAGATCTGATTTATCTTGATTTATCTATGGACATAATATATTCCAGGTTTGAACTACATAAAAACAGGACCAAAGATATATTTAAAAATATCCTTAGTCCTCAAAGGTTTTGAAGTCAAAAATAATGCATCCATCCATAAAAAAAGTAATCCATACAACTCCAGTGGGTTAATAAAGGCCTTCTAAAGCGAAACAATGTGTTTTTGTAAGAAAAATATCCATATTTAAAACTTTATAAATTCAAATAACTAGCTTCCGGCAGACAACCATATGCAGAATGCACAAGTCAATTTGCGGTGGAAGAGTATCCTTTGACCTGATGCACAATGCAATGACGAACGCGGAGGCGCAGAGGATAGAGCAAAACAAATCACCGGTCATGGATTATAAGTCTAAAATTAAATTTTTTAAAGAGAAATTTCGGAGAATTTTGATATAAGAGAAGAGGATTTTAATTTTGTTGCACAGCCCCACACATCCTGCGTCATACATCGCGTCAGAGGATTACTCATTTGCCGCAAGAGGACTAGCGTATTATGCGTACGGTTGGAATATTTGGATATATGGATTTTTTTCTTACAAAAATGCATCGCTTCGCTTCAGAAGGCCTTTATTAACCCCCTGGATTCATATGGATTACTTTTTTTTTTTATGGATGGATGCATTATTTTTGACCCCCATTATTCGGCCCCCCATTCACAACCATTATAAACCTTGGAGGACTAAATGTATCTCCGATTGTGTTCGTCTGAAAGACGATAGTCATATACACCTAGGATTTCTTGAGGGTAAGTAAATCATGGAATAATTTTCAATTTTGGGTGAACTATCCCTTCTTGGGTAGAGCAACTAGCATGCACTTTTGAGCAGCAAAGCTATTTTCTACACATTTGCTGTGGCTTTACATTTAATATTCTCAGATTTACTGTGATATTTTCTGGATCAAACATACCAAAGGTGTGGTTTGCCACAGAAAGAAGTTAAAATAGCATCCTTTAAATGTGATTTCCCATCATGCAAAAGGGTGTGATTGGTTTTGTTAATTTTAATACATTTGGACTCATAGTCTCTGTGGTTTTAATGTTGTTTTTTATTGTACTCCATCTGGAAAACCTACTGATTGTGCCCCATTAATTTAGAGTGCCTGTAATGAGTAGCTGTATTGTAGCTGGTCGCTCTTACTGTGGTCATTAATTATCAAACATTTTAATGAGGGTGCGTTCTTTGAGTGGTGTCAATGATATATTTAGGTTTTTTTTGTTGTTTGTTTTAGATTATTTTAGATACATTATATGAAAGCATGCAACACATGTCGATAGGGTCAAGATAAACCTTGTCAAAAGAACTAAACCACAGCAATGGTAGTAATAGTCAGAACGACAGTGTATTATAATGCCTACAAAATATTGCCTGAACATAGCCCTGTGTGCAGATGACCACAATACTGGCAGGGCAATATAGTGATTTGTTATGTATTTTTGTGTGTCCATGTCTGCCTATACTTAAATACCAGCTACTTATGAAGGGTGAACTCAGTCATTGTGTGTTTTTTTTGTCTAAAACAAACCTCTAAACCACACAAGGGCTCCAAAAGGGGATATTTATCTTACTGGTCACACTGGGTTCAACCCACTACACACGAATACAAAAAAGTTTTGAAGAGAAAGTACATTAAATGACCTCTAATGCCTTCACTAAGCTCCGCCCTCCTTGGTTACTGTTGCTAACTCATACATACAATGCAAAAGTTTGAATGAGATTTTCAGAATACATTACAAAGCATTTTTATCATCCAATTTTCTTTAAAGAAACTGTAAAATGTCTGCAGTAATGTTTTTCAGGGCAATTACAAACAATATTAGTGTCAACAGAATGTTTCCTAACATGGTGAAGTAAACTCTTTAGTTACTAATTATATGATCTGAATCAACAAGTTAATGATGTTAAGTAAGTAACTTATACTCTTATATAGCCTACTTAACTTATATTGGAGCAATTGTACTGTAGATGTTTTACATGGAATGAGGGATAGTTCACCCAAAAATGAAAATGATCCCATGATTTACTCACCCTCAAGCCATCCTAGGTGTATATGACTATCTTCTTTCAGAGGAACACAATCAGAGATATATTCAAAAATATCCTTGCTCTTCCAAGCTTTGAAATGATAGTGAATTTAGTGAGCTTCTCTTATATCGAAATCCTCCGATATTTCTCTTTAAAAATTCTCATTTTAGACTACTTATTTGTGACAGTTTATTTTTGTTTTGCTCTATTCTCTGTTCTTCCGCGTTCATAAATTCGTCAATACGTCACATATCGTGTTACTCTTTTGGGGCAATTTGATTTGCATAGGCCGTCTGCCAGAAGTGAGTTATTTTAGTTTATAATGATTTAAATTGATATTTTTCTTACAAAAATGCATTGCTTCACTCTAGAAGGCCTCATTAACCCCCTGGAGCCGTGTGGATATCTTTTGTGATGGATGGATGCACTTTTTTGGGCTTCAAAATCAGGAGCGCCATTCACTAACATTCTAAAGCTTGGAAGAGGATATTTTTTCAATATAACTCTGATTGTGTTCGTCTGAAAGAAAATAGTCATATACACCAAGGATGCCTTGAGGGTGAGTAAACCATGGAATAATTATCATTTTTTGGGTGAAATATCCCTTTAATCTACAGCATGAACACACTGAACAGCATTTTTGGAAGATTTGGAAACTTGCATCCTCTCAAACAATATTATGCCAAATTCATGTAAAATTGCATTTAAAACTATCCAAGCACACATATCATCTTTGAAAAAGAAAAAGATTGTCAGAGAAAATATCGGACAACAACAGTAACTAAAGTGGGAGTGGTCAGTAACATACTAAAGTGGAGCTTTGGCAAAGGGTCAATTGCAGAAAGAGAGTTTTCAGATTTGAGATTCATTAAACAGCATCTCATGTCATTGATTGGACGATAATACAAGTTAGCTGGCAAAGGTCAAATGAAAACATCCACTGGCCATCTGCTTTGAGTGAGTGAGGGAAGCCAGAGACACCCAGTACCACATGCAACTGGAATACATGCACAGTTTAGCCACAGTCCTCACCACTGGTGGAAATGGTTTTCCCATCAGTAATATGGTGAGAAATAATATAGTGCCCATGTTCCGCAGAGCTGAACACCCTGTGGTTTGCCTGTGAACCTGTTGCACCATATAACCACAGAAACACTCAATTAGAATTGATTCAGGAGGGCAAACGTTGTGCTATTCGTCTAAATAATGAATGCCACGGCTGTGTATTAATTTAATTCAATCTGTACTCTACGCAAAAAATCAATTAATATGATTCAAACAGCAAAATACACAGACATGCATAATTTCATTTTATTTTAATAGGACTGTGATGGACAAAGTGCCCTGAAGTGTAATCAAAGGTCAGTCTGTTTAAAGGTGCACCTAGCTTGAGTTAATGAGAACAAAGTATGACTTTGGAAAAGGATTTTTATTAGATATACTGTGTGTAAAATCGTGTTTAAAAAATGCTGATAGCATTTGTAGCTCCTCAATGTTTATTGGGTGTTCAAAGTTTACCTGTACATAATAAGTGCATGTATGGTTTTATTACCATATGGAGCAACGTAATGAAGTACGTCTCACTTAATAAACATCCTGTTTTATTGGCAGTCTTAGTGACTGGCATTTTGACCTCTGTCATCCCATGATAACAGCATCAAAATGATTCCAGCAAATACTTCATGATGTCATCATGCATTAAAATGATTTTTTCAAAGGCCTGATGACCTCCAATCAATATAACAAATACACTTTGTCGAATCCATATAACAAATACGCCTTTCTTGACAACGTTTTCTAGGTGCCAGGCTGCCTAGATTTAATGCTTCAGCATTAAATCACTTCCTTATGCACATAGACAACATAATAAATGTATTTTATGCATTTTTACAACACTGATTCCACATCTTGTGTGTACTTCATACATCTACTGCAAACATTTGTAGAGTCTCCATCAGTGTGGGATCATGGAATGCTATGATTGATAAATGATTGCTGGGATATTGTGTTTTTAGGGCCTGCAGTTTCATAAAGTGTAAATTATTATGGTCAGGCTGTAAAAACAGCGTCTTCTGGATGTCCATCTTCATCAGGTGCTACCATAATGATCAAGCTGAGGTCAGACACTGTCCTACAAAATTATATAAACAAATCTACTTCCACAAACGTCTTTCGCATCAAATTAAACATGTTTCTACGTAATGTAAATGCTCCAGTCCCCATATAGAAGCGGACAATGAGGTATCATAACCGTTAGGCACATTATTAAGACAAACCACATCACCTGTTATTACACAAGTCATATATAATTGGATAAACAATGACCAGACCTCCCTCATAGTCCTCAATTAGCCATTTGTTTTAGCATGAAAGTCAATGAGGAAACAAGGCAATGAAAATCGATGGCGTTGCAGTGTGGTGCCTGTTGGCCTGTTGTGCTACCTGCCTGTTGTTTAATTCCCTATTAAAGCTGTAATGTGTGGGAGAGCATCATGTGCACTATCCACCCCATCTATTGATGACAGTCATACGTCTCATCACAATAAAACAATGGCATCATTAAGACGGAGAGACAGCCCAGTCTTTTACCGCTGCTTTTTTACTGCGACTGTAAACCTAACGAGTGCTTTACGGCATTATTGTTTTTAAACAGACCCTGAAAAGAGGTAATGCTAAAGGTGAACTGACTATTTTATGGATGTAATTTTTGAGATGATGGGGTAAGAAAGCTCATTCTCACGCTAGGGCTGTCAAAAAGTGCTGATGAGTTGTGCTTTTAATGATTTTAACGACCTGTTTAAAGCGATCAAGGACGTGCTACGCTGCCTGATGAGGAACAGCATTTAATCCACCCCCTCCGTATAAAGGGCTTAACAAACATTAACGCCCAACCTCTGTCCTCACCTGCCATGGCCTTGGGTCTGATGGTCATAAAATAGTGGGACTGATGACAGAGCTCAAACGTCAATATCACAAATATTGTGATATGTGGCCAAAATAACCTTTACGATCGACATCTTTATCATTAGAGTCTCCCAAATAAATCCACTACTTCACAATCGCCATGCTCTTCAAAGCAAGGATGGAAATTAAATATCAATTAAGGGTTAGATTTAACAGTCTGTGGGTCTGTCTTGAAGACAAAGAATTATTTATCAGTGTTTACTATTAATATATTCATACTATCAAATATGATATCTGCATTTATTAATTTGTCACTTACGTCCACGATTTTAGTGATTGATTGGTCTCATATTCAAAAAGAATAAATTAGAAGATGCTTGTGCATGAATAGGCGCATATTAAAACTCGCATAAATAAATCACCAGCACCAGTGATCAAACGCTAAATTCATAAGGAATGTATTAATAGCTATTAAGTTATTCATAACCATTTCAATTATAAAAAGGCCATTTAAAAACAACCAATATCCGTGTGAGAACGAGTCAAACAACAAGCTCAGACAGACGAGTATTTGAGCCAATGAATAGATGGTCTGAGAGATAAAGTGGAATAGCGCGCAGATAGGAGAGATAGAGGCTGGCCATCAGACCGCATAAAACCAGGACAAGCATTCATCCATTTAACAGCTGCTCACAGCTTTACACATTTGATGTTTTCTTAGAGACCTGGTGCAAAGGCCATCATTAATGGCCATGGTTATCTTCATCGCTCTGTTCCTCATCATCCTCATACAACTGCTTATCTTCAAGCATCAGAACAAGTATTTATGACATCATAAAGCTCCCATAAGACCTCCCCCCTCTTCACCAGCATTTTACACACACACACTTTCCGTTTGTTGAGTTTACTTGAATTGTTTATGGAAACCACTTTACCTTGGCTCGTTCAAGTCGCAAGAGTTAATTTATTTTTGCGTTGTTAACTTGAAACACAAGGCCCATAGTACAAGATACACAACTAAATTAAGTTAAGTTTCGAGTCGAGGCAATCATTTTTCATAAACTTTTGCAGCACATGAGGTTTTCCTGAACCACACACGGTTGCACATGAATTTTCCTCTCTCTCTCTCTTAAACACAACAACGAGCATGCACATACTTAAAAATATTAATCTCAAAACTTGTCCAATACAATGTCACGTTTCTTGTTGTGGCACTAGGGTGGAGTCGCCATATCCGTAGCAACATGCCGGATCACCTGATTCGCTCACCTTTTATACTATGATCATTCAGACAGGTGCCTCAGATGGTCACGCCTCAAAAGAGGCGCACAAGGCAGCCACCATTTTCCGGCACATTCGGATCATGACAGAACACATGCATCCTCTCTCACACAAATTTTGCAGCTGGGAGTGAACTGTGACTGCTTAAAAAGATTTAGAGCCACAAGTATCTCTGTCATGCTTGCATTAATTAAGGAATGATATAGTGCTGTCGCTCTCACCCTCCACTAAACTCAGCACTCACTACACTATGAACGTTACATTTATACTAAAAATGAAAATTCTGTCATCATTCACTCACCCTCACTTTATTTCAAACCTGAGTGGCTGTTTTTACTGGATTTTCTTTATATTATATATTTTTTAAAAATGTTTCAACTGTTTTTGTTGAAACAGGCAGTGGGGATCAAAACAACATGTGACCAAATAGACTTTCATAGTATGGACTTAAAGACATTTTCAAAGTGAATAAATGATACGATTTTTTATTTTTGGATGAAATATCTCTTTAAAATACTGTGCCCAGCATAATGCATCTCAAAAATGCTATATATATACATACTACCAGTCAAATGTTTGAAATAAGGATTTTTGTTTTTGTAAGTAGTCTTTTATGCTCACTAAGGCTTCATTTATTTGATCGAAAGTACAGTAAAAACAGTAGTGATGCAAAATATTATTACAATATAGGTTTTCTATTTTAATATATTTTAAAATGTAATTTATTCCTGTGATGGCAAAGCTGAATTATCAGCATCATCACTCCAGTCTTCAGTGTCACATGATCCTTCAAAAATCATTCTAATATGCTGATTTGGTGCTCAAGAAACATTCTTATTATTATAAATGTTTACAACACTTAATATTTTGTGGAAACCATAATACGCTTCCATCTAAAGGTTTAGGATATTTTTGATCAGAAAATGCAGCCTTGGTGAGCTTAAGAGAGTTTTTATTAAAACATTAGTATTATTATTATTTTTAAATCCTAATTATTCCAAACTTTCGACCGATAGTGTAAATAAATATGTATTTAACATATAACATATAATCATATATTATGGATGTATTAAATATCAGTATTTCATATGAACTTTTTGCAAGCATGATGAGCAAACGCAAGTGTCCGTGGGAACGCGTTTTCCCTGTGGGCACAGAGCAAAACGTGCCCACTCTTTATGTGGTCAGAAAGATCCACTCTCTGTCTTGTGTCCGTCGTGGGCCCTGCTCTGTCCACCGTTTATGACCTCAGCTGGCCCGGGGAGCAGGCGCCTGTGGGGCCAGCGTGAACTCGGCGTGGTCACTATGGCCCACAGCGCCTGCCCTGCCCCTCTGAGACCAGACAATCAGGGGCCACTTGTCACCAGGGCGTGTAGACCGCATGGGCCAAGGAGGCACATGCCTGAGGAAAAACAGCTCACCGCCATTATTTCTTTGCAACTCCTCTTGATTCTAATCTAGTTCTAGAAGAACAAAAGGTAATGATTTTTTTGTCAAGATTGAGTGAAATGGTCGGCCTCCCCAATTATTTGTGGCCCTAATTTGATTACTTTCACTGTCTTCTCTTCCCTTCAACCCTTCTGTAATCATGGGGATTGTGATGTTTACATAGAGGCAGAAGCTCTTGGATGAGCGTTTAGGATGTTCGCTCAGCTCTGTAATGGAGTGGAAAAGCCAAGCTGGATTTTGAGAGACTAGAGGGTATTTTTTTTAGGGGAAGTGCACCATTATGGCGACTGTACACTCCCTGCGCCTAACCGCAGACTCCAGATCAGCTCTCTGCACAACGCATTCGTCCGTGGTTATTGTAACCATGGTGACCAAACTGGTCTAGGGTCAGCATAAGAGGTTAGACTTTGCTTTAGTGTGGAGCGTCCATGGTTTTTGCGGTGTTCTGATTATGGTCACACAGTGTCACCTTCAATGCCTTTCCCACTTTCTCTCACAAGCCACACATGCAGAACGACCCAAACACACACACACATACACACACACTGAGAAAACACTTTTTCAACACATTTGTGTACTCATAAAAACGCATTCCAAAAGGTTCCCCTATACTTAGGATAGCAATTACTGCTGCTATTTTACATGGATACAGAGTGTATTTTGATTAGTCTATAATTTGACGGGTTGCTGTTCTTGCGTGGCTGTGACAGGGCTGAGAGATAGTAGAAAACAACAACCCACACTGGGTTTCACTTATTGTAACTTCACTTAAATATGAACCCCTCTGAGGAAGATTGCATTCATCAAAACGTGTGATTTTCTGTTCATCACACTGAAATAAAATGAACAAATTCACACAAATGAAGACTACTATTCAAAAGCCTCTATCTGTAATATTTTATAATAGCACAATTCTGATTGATGAAATAAGCAGAAACCAGCTTTTATCCTCAATTTTTGAGAGTGCAGGAGATACGCAAATCAGGTGGCAGAGAGTAATTCTCCAAACCCAACCTGCTTGAATATATAAAGTGTGGTCCAAAAGTCTGAGACCACAAGTGATTTTTTCCCCTCCACAAATAATATAATCAACGATTTAAATAAAAATTTGAGTTGAGTTTCTTAGTATTGTTAAAATGGAATTATCATGTTATCCATCACAATTTTGGGAATGATCCAAAAGCAAAATATAAATAAAAATTTTAAAATTACTACTTAATTGAAAATGATCATAAATGCAAAATGTATATAAAAAGTATAGACAAATTCTAAATATAACTTAATTAAATTCACACACACATATGCAGCTATGTCAGTGGTGTGTGTCTGTCAGGGCTGGTTTCCTGAGCGGTGCTCGGCATTGCTGATGGATCCTTCACAGTACAACACCTCATGCTTTGCCAGTAAAAATAGCCACAGACTCATACACACGAACACACACACGGTCTGTAACCCACACAAATTTGCATGCACCTCTACATCTTCATGTCCGTGTTGAGTCAGTGTCCAAACCAAGGACAAATTCATAAACACTCAGCCCAAACCCAGCCTGCTTGGATATATACAGTGGGGTCCAAAAGTATGACCACTAGTGATTTTTTTCTCTCCACAAATTATAAAATCAACAATATAAACGAAAATTTGAGTTGAGTTTCTTAGTATTTTTAAAATGGAATTATCATGTTATCCATCACAATCTGGGAATGATCCAAATGCAAAATATAAATAAAAATGAAAAGATTACTACTTAATTGAAAATGATAAAATGCATATAAAAAGTATAGACAAATTATATATATAAATTAATTACATAATATATTATGTAATTATTAATTACATATATTTTTAATGTGCATGTATGCATCATAATATTAAATACTCCACCATACAGTACTGAAGTTGTTGTTGTTTTGTAAAGGACACTTTAGCTAAGTCTCTAGCTCCCTCTAGAGGTTACAAACAAAACAGCCATAATAAAGAACACTGACTGATCCAGACCACATAACTTATATCTCAAAGACTTGGATGTGAGGCTTTGATAAACCAAATGAGATCTCATCTGTTTGCTGTTTATGCTGTTGTGTACTCAGTTTGCAAAGATTACAGCGCTCCCCATCCACCCACCATCAGCCCAATACAAACACACAATTCACTTCACACGTATAATTACTATTGTCTTTCTTGGTTAAGATAAACTAGAGCCTTGAACTTGTAAACAGGCGAGCTTTCTCTGAAGTGTGCAGCACATAAATGAAAGACTTCCAACGGGGTGGCAAAGACGAGGATCAAAAGAAGACAGGATCTAGTGGTGATATTAATCACTTCAAGACATTCTGCTACAAAGGTAATAGCAAAGTGCTGGTATACAAATATTTGAGCTTGCAAGTCATACATAAGCAGAGAACACAGTGTAGACATGCATTCAAGGTCAAAACAAGAGGTCCACGTACAGAGCCTTGTGGAATCCCAATAAGCACTAACAATGGAATATACGCTGTAACCCAAAGTGTATACGCATAAACAGACTATTCGTGTTTGTATTATGACAGATCACGCCAGTGCCTGGTGCATTTTTTTTTTTTTTGGGTCTTGTGGTCAACTCCATTTCTCCAGTGTCAGTCTGATTCAAATCAAGAAAAGCTTTATTAGCATGACGACGGTGCCAGCCGTCTGAGGTCATTCTACATAGCTCCAAATAATGGTCACAGGCAGAACAAACATAAGCTGCTCTCAGTCAGCTGCTCACATAGCCTTTTCATTAGAGGCCAGTGTCAGTCTTTTAGAGGAGCACATTGGGGCTGAACGGACAGTAAGAGTTAATGTGCTTCCTTACAGAGACTCAAGGATCAAATCTGAGAAAGATGTCCCCGCCTGATAAATCAAGTATATAACATAATCCAACCTTCTCCTGTTAGACCATTTAGTATAAGATCAGGCCTGGAAAGTTCTGCTGTGGCACACAAAATGTTAACTCAGAGTGTCTGATTAAGACACATGGGATTGGGTAGCAAAGAGTGGGTTAATGCAGTCTTTCTGAATGAGACACTGGTGTGAGCAGTGTGGCGTGCAGCGCTACACAAACATATGAACATGAACTGCTTCCTTATCTGCGTCTCTATCTGTGTGATCAGGGAAGGGGGAGAGAGAGGGATGGAACGAATGACACATACATAGCCCTTCGCCCCTCTAACATAGGATTCTGTTACCAATGAGAGGAGGCAAAGCATAGAAGGCTGAGTGGAAGCAGGTATGTGTGTGCGTCTGTTTGAAAGCGTACAGTACATGCATACAGAAATACAAATGCATTAAAGGAAATGTAAGTGAGTCTATGCTTGTTTGTTTGTTGGTGATCTATGTACTCTCTCCCCAGTGGTGACATTTCCTCCATGTCTACTTTTGATCACAGTGCAACTGGGTCAAAGTATGGGTAAAGTATACAGTATGTATGCTTATTTGTCAAATAAAAGGAATATTTCAGGTTGAAGACAAGTTCAGATCAATCGACAGCATTTGTAGCATGATGTTTACTACAACCAAAATTAATTTTGACTCTTCCCTCATTTACTTAAAATAGGAAAATTAAGATTACAATGAATAGAATGGAAGTGAATAGAGCCAATTTCTGGAAATGTAAAGTTTATTTTATAAAAGCACTTACAATCAAATGATCTGTTTAAATATATAATATTAGAGCTGCAATGCTGTTTAAATAATTAAATAATGGTCACACTTTAGTTTAGGATCCAATTTTCACTATTAACTAACTATTAATTATGACTTTTGCCTCAGTAAACTCCTAATTACTGCTTATTAATACTTAGTAAGGTATTTATTTATGTATTGGGCAGGATTAAGGGTTGTGTTCATGCAAATAAGTCATTAATATGTGCTTTAAGTATTAATATACAGCCAGTATCCTAGTCATATGCATTGCAATATGTTAATACTAGTTAATAGTGAGAATTTGACCCTAAACTAAAGTATAAAAAAAGGAGAAAAATGAAGAATTTGCCCCATTCAGTTACACAAGTGGAAATTACACTACCGTTTGAAAAGTTTGGGGTCAGTGGGAAAATGTTAGGCTTCCAGAAAAATATTAACCAACACAAAATTGATAATAATAAGAAATGTTTTGCTTTCTGAAGGATCATGTGACACTGTAGACTGAAGTAAAACAATACATGCCTTGTTGAGCATAAAGGCTTTCTTTCAAAAACATTAAAAACTTCCTAACGAGCCTAAACTTTTGAACGGTAGTGTAATTTTTACCATTATGTCACAAATGCTGTTGAGTGAGCTTAAGTTGTACTGAACTCGGAATATTCCTTTAACTATGCTGTTGGTTTTGTGTAAAATATAATGACTCACAAACCGTCCTATACCACAGCTCAAAGGCTGCAAGAATTCAAAGGATGACCACTGGAAAATGGTGGTGAAAAGGTAGAGACACAAAAAAAAAAAAAAAACAGTGGTAAAGCAAGAGAGATAGACAGAAAAAGAGAGGAAGAGACACATGTGTTATTTATATACCGGGTAAACAGAATTCAAGGCAGACATAATCAATAGGAAACTCCAGATTGTAAATAGGCAGCTCTAATAGCCTAAACACTGAGTGCTATGGTTACACAGGCACATCAGCGGCGGTTAACGTCGGGAGAGACGAGCCGGGCAGCCTAGCCTTATTTACCAATAAAGAGCTCTGATGATAAGATAAACATATAGGAGACAGAAGCAAGAGGAGGGAGGGAGAGAGGAAAAGAGAAAGGGCAGAGCTTTCATCCTCTATTTGGGGCTGCAGAAGGGAGCTAGGAGTGAGGAGGCCAGTGTCAGAAGCCATCAGGGTGATGGTGCGCGGTGAACTGGCGACCCCACACGCAGTCACTCACACATGGGTATGTGAGGCACACACACGCCGCTAGTAGGATGTCGTACGGCTGACTGGCCCGACTGGTTCTGCATTAAGACCAGAGCCCAGCGCTGTTGGTGGTCAAATTTTGTCAAGAATCTGCTAAGAAAGGTGTCTGTCTCAGCCAAAAAACACACACAGTGATTAAATGGAAGATCTAAACAGATAAACAATGTGATTTATAATCGAAACAGTCTGGACATGGAATACATGCACTATAAAGCCATATTTCAAGTCAAATACAAGTTAAGCACTATCTACAATTATGCATTTATGTTGCCCCATTGACTTCTGCACATGGGTCATTCCTGTTATGCAGAGCCTTAAGAAGTTTTAAACAATGAATATGCTTGTGTTTGAGTAATTTAAGGAAGTATTAATAATTTATTTGGCATTTTTTATCTATTAGTTATATGTTATTTACACAACCTAACATTTAATAGTAAATAAAGAGCTGAAGTTAACCAATGTTTATTGAGGGATTGAGAGTTAGCTTACCTCAGGGTGTCTATATTAAGTTAATCATGATATTTTGTATATTCTGTAATTTTATTCAAGAGGATGGAATATTTTAGAGTGAATCAAACCTGGTAATAGCACAAAAAAAATCACCAAGTTAATCAAATCAATTAATGAATGAACAATTAATACTGAGGAGTGTGCTTTTGTTGTCTCTTCAAAAATGATCCTGGAGGATCATGTCTTTAGAAACTGACTTTTGTTAATAACAAAAAGTGCCTAAACAAATTAATAAATCATATTCTCGGGAAAATGTTGTTGTTTGTTGTTCATTTTGATTAGAGAAAGGTGGTTAAATAAAAAAATGAAATATTTTTCTTCAAAAAGGGGCATTATTGCATATATCTGCATGACTGTGTGGATGAATATGATTATCCTACTGCTCACAATACATTAACCTTAAGATATATAACAAGTTTAGATGCAAAGGATCTCAGGCTGACTAGCTTAAGAAATGACTGTACCTAGCCTATACCCAATAGACATGGTACTTCCTTAAAAATAAATTCCTGCACAGCTGCCTACCAAAATGAAATGCTTCACAATAGATAATGCTTTACAATGAACTCTGTTAGACAGCTATATGGAAATGTATCTGTTCAATAAAACCTTACTCACCTGTTGAGTAGTAAAAACACCATCTCTGCGTTGCTTTTTCAAATCCCTCAGTTCTCGCCATCTCCGAAAAGCGAAGCCAGTGTTGATTCTCGTTTTATTACGAGCTCTGTCGCCTTCTCTTTTTTTTTGCCAGCAGAATCTATGTATGAAGATATTATTTTACGTGCTCCAAATCAACTTTTCTCACTCGTTGTGACAACTACCCATGTCACTCCAGTCCCATACCATAAACGCGTCAAAGAAGCTGGAGCAACTTTTCTCTCTCATGGACAGCCGGTCTCGGAGCCCTCCTTAGCTCTACAGCGCCCCACAAATTTCCAATGTAAATCTGTGGTGAAAAATGGAACTGGAGCGCGCTCTCACATAGAGAGCCATTGGGGCAAATTTCTGGCTGCCCCACTTATTTTCAGTTAGTAAACACCTTACCTAAACCTCGCTCTAGACCAAGACAATATCAGTCCGCTTCAGATATGGGTCTGCATCAGGTCAGTAACTAGAATAACTATAGTTGGCATGTCTGTTCTTCCTATGTGGAGTAGCGTTTCAAGTTAATGAGATATAACTTGTGCTCATGTGAATAACGTTAGTTGTTATACACTAGTTGTATTGTGTTTGTTTTATGTTTGTATGAGAATAGACATGACTTTTTTCCACACTGGAATTCTTACATAACTTGTAACATTCTAAAACAACATTCGGAAACAAATACTACATTAGGAAATTCGAAGATGGCATTCTATGCGTTTGTCATGTGTATAAAGCCTGTCAATCATCATTAGAGCGCCACCCTCAGGCTGAATAACGCAAGGACATTACAATTCTGCAAAAGGTGTGTCTGATGTGTTCAGCGATTAGAATATAAAGCTTACAAAATGGTTATCATCATAAACATAGCACTATTTGCCTTATTCACCTCGAACGTTCTAAGGAGCTTGAGGGGTACACCTACCACTTCCGGGAATTCTCGCGTTTTCTTTTAGCGGCAATGGCGCGGCACTGCTGTGTTCCCCAGTGCTCGTCACACAGGAAAAAAATCCAACAGTGGACAAACCTTTCACCGTTTTCCAGAGGATAAGGGACTACGTCGAGAGTGGATAAAAAATATCAGAAGGCATCCTGGTCACTGGCATAAATTTGGTTTGACGTCAAACGTTTGATATTCGCAAATTTATGGACTGTCTCTAAAGTTACATTCAACATCGGTATGCACGATTCTAACTTCAATAACATTTGAAGGGAATAATTAACAGCCATAAAACCAGCTGTAAAATGTTAATCTACATGTCAGCTATGATGCACACCTTTTATATTTTTTATTAAAATAAACTGTCAAATCATGTGTAATTATGGCTATTTTTCACTATTGTATATACGCTCATACATAAATATGCCATAATTTAATGCTCAATAACGTTTTGAACTTGGGTAAAGTTGGTTTTATATTCGCACATTCGGACTTCTGATAAATTCACTTTCCAATAAATGCGCAATAAATTAATGTTTGCGAATTTTAAGCAGCGACATGATATTGACAACCAACGATTGTCAACTTACAACATTTTTCACAGTCGATCAAAATAGGCAAGTATTGTTTTAATGGTATATTTACTTGTGAATGTCCACTGAATGTCCAATGTAGTGTGATTAACAAGGCTATTGAATACGGATGTCCGATTGTGCGAATATAAAAACAACTTTACCAAAGTAACATTAGAATGGAAGAATTAACAGCCATAAAACCAGCTGTAAGTGTTCATCTACATGTCAGCTATGATGCACACCTTTTATATTTTTAATATTTATTCAAATAAACTCAAATCATGTGTAAATATGGCTATTTTTCACTATATACGCTCATACATAAATATGCCATAATTTAATGCTCAATAACATTTGAAGGGAAGAATTAACAGCCATAAAAACAACTGTAAAGTGTTCATCTACATGTCAGCTACGATACACATCTTTTATATTTTTAATATTTATTAAAATAAACAGTCAAATCATATGTAAAAATGGCAAGATTCGTAGTCCACCAAGTTTCCATTGCTGCTACTGATTGATAGTACTGTATTGGAGTCCTACTTCCGGGTTTGTGTACCCCTCAACGACGTTCGAGTTTTCAAAATGGCCGCCAGGTGAATAAGGCGAATAGACCCAGAATTTCCCTACTTATATTTATGGACAGGAGCCGCTACTGGAATCAGGGTTAGACCAAAACACGTTTTGGAAGAAAAACAGATTATGTATTGACTCATTTAAATCTGGTTAATTCTGAAAATAAAATAAAAAAAGTTACAAATTGTACATCTTAGCTAATATAATTTCCATCTTAATATTTCCTCCAATAGCCTATATTCTAAATATGAATACGAAAATATTCTAAATGGCCCACCCTTTTTTTCAAACTGAAACTTTCTGTACTAACACACTGTATTTAACCCAGAATGTTCTTTTTGAGAGACAAGAATGAGTAAATTAATGGATTCCGATTGAAAGATGAGAAAACAGTAGATGCTGGGAGGAGGTCAAAGGGACACTGCCTGGGTCCGGCCCAGTCATTTGTCTCTGTACAGACTGTTGACTGCAACCATTAATTGCTGGTGTTGTGTTTGTTCAACCTGCCACTTATTTTGCCCTTCGTACCGTGGAATGCAGGGCCGTGCTGCAGTGAGAGAGAGGGAGAATGCAGCCACGTCTGAGGGGATGAAGATGGAGAGAGGAACAGTGGTGGAGAGGTAATGACAGGGCTATGAAAAGCCAGTGTTTAGCAGGCTAACCACACGAGGCAGTGCTCCTTAACACCAGACACTCCGTCTGCTCGCAACCCAAACCAGTCAGTCCAGGGTTACACTTGCACCTGAGCCTTAATGTTTGTGCATGTGCTGACAACATGATGCTTTACTAATAACCTCAGCTGCTTTCAAAATGAATGACATGAGTTCCTAGTTATGTTTTCTTAACATATTGTCTCCAGTTTTTCTGATTGTTGACATACAGCAAGGGCTATAAAATTTTTCTGTAATATTTTATTAGTAATATCTTTAACTGTTGAGGAGATATATTCCTTCTAAAGGAGAAGACTCTCTATTTGTTCTTCTCTTAATCGCATTTCTGTCTGGGAGAAACAATCGAGGTAGAAAAACAATTCTTTCCTATGTGAGTCCTCAAAAATGATTCACAGACAATTTGTAATGAATATGCAGTTG
The DNA here is from genome assembly GCF_024489055.1 of Chanodichthys erythropterus. NCBI lineage: Eukaryota > Metazoa > Chordata > Actinopteri > Cypriniformes > Xenocyprididae > Chanodichthys > Chanodichthys erythropterus. The sequence continues at coordinate 31,729,600 of NC_090234.1, read as the reverse complement.
CCAATTTGAAGATTGCAAAAGACGGCGAGAGGGAAACAGCTGAGAAGTGTGCGGCTTTCCAGTTTTTTGAGCACTTGTTTGTCCTCCCATTTTTAAAATCACTCTCATTTTACCTTAAGAACACATAAGCAAGCTCTTTCCACAATTGTTTTTTTTTTCTCTCACACATCTCTCAATCTTTGTAAGATGAAATGGAGACATGGAGCTAAAAGCTCCAGTAGGAGAGAGTGATCTACTAAACAATTCAACACAGTGCAGGCACAGCAGGAGGCCTCTGTCATTCACTCCCCTGTGCCTGTGTCTATGTTCAGCCGTGATGTACTGTTTCAAATGCCTCTGTACACCACAATAAATAGGCCTTCTAAAAGTAAGAATCAACAAATGACCTTTGTGTCAATAAATATACAAATTTAAACTAAAACACAACTCCTGTCCCAGTCTTGAATTTTGTCACGCAACTCGAGAAAAAAAAAAAATTTTTTTAACTGTAGTCGAATGATATAGTACTTTAGGAATGTTCACATCACTATGCCTATGTTCAGTATAGTATACTAGTATTATACTGTATCTGCAGTATGCACACTGTGCATGGATTTCTGTATGCATATAGCCGAACTGCAGTATACACTGCAGAAATCACAAATTACTATCTCCCACAATGCAATGCATTCAGTTTGGCCTGTCATTTTCTGGTAACACTTTAATGAACTAACAATAAAAACATGTCTAAAGCATTTATTAATCTTAGTTCATGTTAATTTCAAAAGCTGTCTTTGTTAATAATATTGGTTAACACTTTACAATGAGGTCTCATTTGTTTAGATTAGTTGTATTAACTAAATTGACCTAACAGTGAACAATATATTTTTTTAGATTTATTAATATTTGTTAATGTTAGTTAATACAAAATACAGTTGTTCATTAGTTCACTAATGTTAACAAATACAACTTTTGATTTTGAAAATGTATTAGCAAATGCTAATATTAACTATGATTAATAAATGATGTAGAAGTCTTGTTCATTCGTAGTAATGTTGTTAACTTATGTTAAAAAATGAAGCCTTATTGTAAAGTGTTAACCATATTACTTTATGGACCTCAGATAACAATGAACAATAGGAGTTTTATTAACTGATGTTAACAAAGATGAATGAATATTGTATATAAATACATGTCTTGCCTGTTGTTAATGTTATAGTTATTGCATTATCTAATGTTAACTAATGAGACCTTATTGTAAAGTGTCAAACAATGTTTTATTATTATGTTTATATATTATTTTTAATAAATATTATTTAAATTATAAATGTTTGATTATTATTTATAATTAAATATTGTGAATTTAAACATAAACTAATCATAAATCTATAATTTATAACTAACCTCTTTCTTTTCGCCTATCAAAAGTTAACATTTATTTACAGAAACATGGAAAAAAAATGCAAAAGGGACTCATTTATGTCAAAAATATCTGTCTGCATTGCAGAAACATGTCAAAGTGCTTACACCTACATACAGATCTGTGGTTCTCTTGCATTGTACAAAGAAATGCCACAGCAATGCAGTAAGCCCTGCCAATTAGCCGAACCTCTCCTTGCGTCGCTCAAAACGTCCTGTGTTTAGAGCGAAATGCGCTGGCTGGCCTCTCTCCCACGTATTCGCTGACTGCTCCGATACAACATCATGTACACATAAACATTCATATTTCCCTCCTGAACACACACACACACACACATAAACACAGTATGGCAGTTATATTTGGGTGCTTCACATTGTCCAGACGGCACACTGTCAGAGAGTGAAATGAATGGCTGTTTATATTAGAGCCTTGGTTTAATGAATTAACCAGCTGCCTGGCCGTGTCAAACCAAGGGCTCATACAGAACAGACACCCTGTGCCGAGCCCCTTTAACTCTCCTTGCTCTCCCTGCAGACAGTAGCGCACCGTGATTGCATCCTCTGGGACCGTCGAGAACAAGATGCCCAACGCCCCTTCAAGGATTTGCGTTCATTTAGAAAAAGGCATCTGGCAAAGTGTCGCCCCACTCTTAGCCCCATCACTGCCACAGTTTTCTGACTCTCTCTCTCTCTCTCTGTTTGCCTGCATGTCTGCCTCCATTTTTCAAAAACTGGCACGTTTAAACAAATGTATACAAGCAGCGGGAGTCTCAAGGCTGCAGCTCTGCTATTTGCACAAATTTTAAGGTGTTCTCCATTTCCAACACTTTTTCTCTCTCCCTCCTTCTCTTTCTTAGTGGACTTTGCCACACTAATGTGATCTCTACCCCATCCCTGAGTAAATCACTTGACTTCTCTCCATAAAAATCCATGATAAATATCCCTGGTTGGGGCGTGTGTGCACAGTGGCTGTTGTGGTTGCGACATACGGCCGTAGGGAGCAGAACTCCACTCACTGCCTGAAGACAGACAGGAGTAAACAGATGGAGGAAGAATGGAAGGGACCCACTGGAATGGAGAGATGTTTCAGAGAATAGAGTGTGACGTTTTTATTTTTAAGCAGTTATATAAACTTTAGGTCACTCTTTAGTCTAGATCTTACATTCTATGAAAAAATGTGAGTGGTACTGTTACAATATGCCACACAAATGGTGCAGGATGAGTTACACAACAAAGTTTTAATACTTTTTTCTGCTAAGAACATACACAAAAGTTCTTCATTTTATCTGAAAAATGCTCAGTATCTTTAGAATTCAAACATTTTAGTGAAGTGTCCATGTTTTATCTCTAGCATGAACACACTTGCGTACCAAATTCATCTCCAGCATTTACACTCTCCAGCATCTCGAGCATTTATCTAAATGACCGATAATAGCCAGTTACTACATTTAAATCTCTCTGTTCAGTCTCCTTTGTTTTCCTGTTCAGTTTCTCTCTATATCCCTGCCCTTTCTTTCCGCCTCTGCAGACTCCTGCAGGGCCTGGTTCCTCAGTCCTGTTGGGCTTTGTGTGGTCCAGGCTAGGATGTGTGTGTGTGTTTGGGAGGGAGCTGAGATTGCTGTAATTACCCAGTCATACCTGTTCATTAAGCGCACAGTTGGACCCTCGCTCATAAGCATTTAGAAACCAATTGAAGCAACGCGGGCCATTAACAACTCCTGCGCTATAAGAGATGGAGAGCGGGGAAGAAAGAACGAAGAGGAGTCACCATAATGATGAAAGATAAATGGCAGAAAGGCATTGTGTGTTAATCACACAGGCTTCTTCTTTATCCCAGCAAGTGATGCTGAGATGCAAAAGAGCAAGAAAAGACAGTACTACACAGAGGAGGGAAGGAGAACGAGGAATGGTATGGAGAAAAAAAGACAACAAGAGAAGTGTGGCAAACAGACGAGAAGAGGACATGAGAAGAGATGAGACAAAACAAGCTGAAAGGAGAGAACAGATGAGCGAGATGAGACAAAAAGTAGGTCAGATAAGTGGATATGGGAAAAGAAGAGAATTGAAGCGAAGAAACGGGAGGAGAAAAGAGACTAGAAATGGCTTTTCACACTGCGCTTAACCCCGGGTTATCGTTGTTCTAAACGTCGCTTTTAACCCCGGGTAAAGGAACGTTTCACACTTGTAACTTAAAAGCACACTGTAAAAAATTACCGTGATTTTAACAGTAAAAGACTGTAAAAATGCTGCGGTGAAAAACTGTTAATTGGTTTACAGAAAGTTCCGTACTATATACGGTGAATAACTGTAATAGATCTAACAGTACATTTAATGTAATGTTACGGTAAAATACCGTTAAATTCACCGTTTTTGAAAGTGAAAAATAACAATTCATTGTAAAATTTACAGTGAAAAAACTTAAATTGTCATTCCCACAATTCCCTGCGTGACACTTCACATTTGATATATTTTTGTTGAAATAACTCTGTTTCTATATATTAGTATTGTCCTCCTCAGCTTGTGGAAAAGCTGCTTGTGATGAACTTTGATTCATCATGTGACTTTTATCACCACTGTGTTTGGTGACTGTCAGTGTATTATAAAGGCACAAAACAGATATTAGTACTTCATTAGGTTGGTAAATTAACATTATATCAGTTAATGAAATATGTTATTTTACCGTAAATTTTACTGGGATTTTTTTTACAGTGTACTGAAATCCAATGTTCCCATTCAGTCGGTCACGTTCGACGTACGTCGGACAGACCGACGAATAGGAATCTCGCTAGAGAGGCCAATCTACTTCGAGTGTAACTAAACGAGCCAATGCACATTGGCATGCAATCATATGCATCAGCTGCTCGCCTCGCAGCGCGGGTATATAATGAGCAGCAGGTGCGTTGCATCTTCAGCTTTTCGCTTCGGAGCCGAACGGTGTTTGTTCCTGTTCTCTGCAAGCGAGTGTCTGCTAGAAGACGAGTCAAGCTTTTTGGTTGAATTTCTCTTTTTTTCCGAGTGTGGGCGAACAGCACAGCAGCGGGGTCGACGTCCTCTCTTTTTCTGTTTCGTTTGCCGTTTTTGAGCAAATAGCTGTTTGACAGCACCAGAAGGCTGTTCTCACGGCCGGTACGGTGCGCTTTTGAGCGCTGAAAAGCCGTTTTTACGGCTGGTAAGAGTGAGCGCCTTCAAAGAGAGAGAAAGCACATGACAGGCTGCACACAATCCCTGTCTGTGTTGCGGTGGCCGTTCCCCTGCGTGCTTCAGCACTTCTAAAAGAGTAAAGTCCCTGAAAGAGCTTACACAAGTAGATTCGCGTCTTTTTAAAGACAACATCCTACTTGTGTTTCTGGATGCGATCGTTCCTGTCCTCACTGACGGCCACGATCACCGTTTCGCATGTCTGGGCGCGTGCTGAAATGATGTTCGTGGGTGTTCATGTTTTCGTATGAGAACATGATCACGTCGACACGCCGGTCGTGACTCTTCTTTCTCCGGGAAGCTTGAGTCCCCTCTGTTGTTGGCCAGCTGCCGCTTGTGTGTAAAAGCACAGCCGCGGCTCTGCCCGACACTCTGGGAGACCGCGGAGATCAGCGAGAGCAAACCTCTCGCTCCTCTGCGTGTCGTGTGCCGTCGAGCTGCCGGGCTGCAGCGCGGGTTGTCACGGCAACCCAGCGCTCGCTCGGCGCTCTAGATGCGCGGTTCCCTTGCGTAATCTCCATTGTAGCGCCCTCTCCGGTGCACCAGAAGAGGTCTACTTTGCTGATATGGCTTGGGTGACATGAGGTTGAGGGGTTCCTTCGGGGAACCAACCCCCTAGGGCCCCTCCCTCTCTAGCGCATTGCAAGCTGTGCAGTTTCTGGATTGGATTGCTGGTCCTTTTCATAGGGGAACCTAGCATTTCATTCAGAGCTCCAGCTGAGGGACAGACGTCGATTGCAGCATTGGAGAGAGTACTGTTATGCTCTGGAAATGAGGGTGACGCTGCCCACTGTAATGGTGTGTGCTTATGCTGACTCAGATTCAGAGTTTACAGCCATGCTTTCCTGGGTCTTCCAGATGTGCATGGAAAACTTGGCAGTATGGGGGTATATTGGTGCCATAAATATAGAATGCCAAAGGTGCTAATCTGCATAAGTTTTTCCTCTCTCACTACCCTCTTGGATGGGGTGGCTGTACACAGACCACACCCACCCTGCATGTGAGGCCAAGGCACTCTTTTTGCATGAGGGTAGTTCTGTGCTGGGGTTGAGCTGCGCTTGTTGACTAACCGTGATCAAAGTCACGGCGCAGGCCCTCAGCCAGACGATGTCCACCTCCGTGGTCCAGAAGTGCCCCCTGGCTTACCTTGTGAGGTGTGAGAGGTTGTCAAGCTAAATGCTTTCTCAATGCTCCCATCTTACGAGGTGGCCTTTCGGTGACACTGTCGAGGACTGAGCCCAGCGGTTCTCCTCAGTTAGTAGCGGATAGGGGAGCTTCCCATGACAAACCATTGAGTTCCTCTTGGGCCGCCCCTCAGTCTGCTCGTCGCCAAGGGTGTCGTCCCCTGCAAGAAACTCCGGCCCAGCAGGCTCTGCTGTATCCATTGCGGGGAGATGACGCCTCCCGTCTCTGCAGCTGTTTAACTGGTTGGTGAGAATCACCCCTGAGACGGGCGACCCAGAGATGGGTGGGGCTGCTCTTCCACCCCTGGAGGAGGGCCAGGTGGTAAATCCTTTATTGGGTTTGTTTCTGTTCCGCCACTGACCCAAGAGGCAGCGGTACCCAAATTTTAAAGAGCAGTTCCTCCATTTCCAGGTCTGAAGAGGGTTTGGAGAGCAGTGGGAGGAGAAAAACCTCACCACTCTCATCCCCCTCTTCTGTCGCCAGCGGACAGCAGCGAGCAGCGGGCAGCCAAAGCCTCGACTGCTCCCTCTGTCCATCCGTGGAGCCAGGTAAGTGTTGCCTAGCACACTGTGACGCCGCTTTGGGCCGCCTCACAAAGAGAGCCCCCCGAGCCGCGTCCCTGTGTTCCACCTCGCTGCCCTGCTGCGGGTACACCGGTGGTCCCTTTGGTCCTGCTTGTACGGTCTCTACGAGCCGGGTTAGCGCTCCCCAGTCCGTCTCGCTGGCTCCTTCGGACCATCAGGGTCGGCTTTGCGATTCAGTTCGCCCGGCCCCCCCCCCCAAGTTCAGGGACGTTCTCTTCACTACAGTGAAAGATGCCGATGCCCCTGTCCTGCGTGCGGAGATCGCAGTCCTACTGGCGAAGGACGCGATAGAGCCGGTCCCTCCAGCCGATTTGAGGTCGGGGTTCTACAGCCCCTACTTCATTGTACCCAAGAAAAGCGGCGGGTTACGACCGATCTTGGACCTGCGAGTTTTGAATCGGAGCCTCCACAAGCTACCATTCAAAATGCTCACGCAGAAACGCATTTTCGAGTGCATCCGTCCCCGAGATTGGTTTGCAGCGATTGACCTGAAGGACGCGTACTTCCATGTTTCAATTCTTCCGCGACACAGGCCATTCCTGAGATTCGCGTTCGAAGGTCGAGCATATCAGTACAGAGTCCTACCCTTCGGGCTGGCCCTGTCTCCCCGTGTCTTCACGAAAGTCGTGGAGGGAGCCCTTGTTCCCATGAGAGAACAGGGTGTTCGCATTCTCAACTATCTCGACGACTGGCTCATTCTAGCACAGTCCCGGGATCAGTTGTGCAAACACAGGGATTTGGTGCTCAGACACCTCAGCCAGTTGGGGCTTCAGGTCAACTGGGAAAAGAGCAAACTCGCCCCAGTGCAGAGGATCTCTTTTCTCGGTATGGAGTTGGATTCGGTCGAGCAGATAGCACGCCTCACAGAGGAACGTGCTCGGTCAGTGTTGAACTGCCTGAATACATTCAATGGCAGGACAGCGGTCCCACTGAAGTTCTTTCAGAGGCTCCTGGGGCATATGGCGGCTGCTGCGGCTGTAACACCGCTCGGTCTGCTTCATATGAGACCGCTTCAGCACTGGCTTCACGGCCGAGTCCCGAGATGGGCGTGGCAGCGCGGCACATTCCGGGTGCCAATCACTCAGGAGTGCCGCCGAACCTTCAGTCCGTGGTCGGACCCCTTGTTTCTTCGGGCAGGAGTGCCCCTAGAACAGGTGTCCCGGCATGCTGTGGTATTCACAGATGCTTCTGCCACCGGCTGGGGTGCAACGTAATACGGGCATGCAGTCTCAGGGGTTTGGACGGGACCCCATCTGCATTGGCACATCAATTGCCTCGAGTTGCTGGCAGTACGCCTTGCTCTGAGCCGCCTCAAAGGCCTGCTTCAGGGCAAGCATGTACTGGTCCGTATGGAAAACACTGCGACCGTTGCGTACATCAACCGTCAAGGTGGTCTACGCTCCCGTCGCATGTCACAACTCGCCCACCATCTCCTCCTGTGGAGTCGGAAGCATCTGAGGTCGCTTCGCGCCATTCATGTCTCCGGTGTGCTCAACCGTGTGGCCCACGAGCTATCACGAGCTGCGCTGCCAGGAGAGTGGCGACTCCACCCCCAGGTGGTTCAGCTGATCTGGAAAGAATTCGGAGAGGCTCAGGTAGACCTGTTTGCCTCACCAGAAACCTCCCACTGCCAGTTGTTTTACTCTCTGACCGAGGGGACACTCGGGACAGATGCACTGGCTCACAGCTGGCCCCGGGGTCTGCGCAAATATGCGTTTCCCCCAGTTAGCCTACTTGCACAGACCCTGTGCAAAGTCAGGGAGGACGAGGAGCAGGTCTTGTTAGTTGCGCCTTACTGGCCCAACCGGACCTGGTTCCCAGAACTCTCACTCCTCGCGACAGCCCCTCCCTGGCCCATCCCTCTGAGGAAAGACCTTCTTTCTCAGAGACGGGGCACTCTTTGGCACCCGCGTCCAGACCTCTGGAAACTCCATGTCTGGTCCCTTGGACGGGATGCGGAGGTTCTAGGTGACTTACCCCCTGAGGTACTTAACACCATCACTTCGGCACGTGCACTGTCTACGAGACGTGCTTACGCCTCCAAAGTGGAACCTGTTCGTCGAGTGGTGCTCTTCTCGCCGGGAAGACCCCCGAAGATGCTCGATCAGAGTCGTGCTTTCCTTCTTGCAGTAGGGTTGGAGCGTAGGCTGTCCCCCCTCCACCCTCAAAGTCCATACTGCTGCTATATCTGCTTACCACGACCACTTAGATGGCAAATCTGTTGGTCAGCACGACCTTGTCATCAGGTTCCTTAGGGGGGCGAGACGGTTAAATCCTTCTCGTCCCCTCTCCATACCCTCTTGGGACCTCACTCTGGTGCTAAGAGCACTTCAGATTGCTCCCTTTGAGCCTTTGCTGTCAGCAGACTTAAAGATTCTGTCTATGAAGACTTTGCTGCTGGTGGCATTGGCCTCCATCAAGAGGGTAGGGGACCTGCAGTCATTTTCGGTCGACGAATCGTGCCTGGAGTTCGGGCCGGGTGATAGGGGACCAGGTGGTGAGCCTGCAAGCACTGCCCTCGGAGGAGGCAGACCCAGCCCTGGCTTTACTCTGTCCAGTCCGCGCTTTGCGACTGTACATAGACAGAACCTAAAGCCTCAGGACCTCAGATCAGCTCTTGTCTGTTTATGGAGGCCAGCAGAAGGGAAAGGCTGTCTCCAAGCAGAGGATGGCCCACTGGATAGTGGATGCCATCGCCCTGGCTTACCAAGCTCAGGGTGTGCCCTGCCCGCTCAGGTTGCATGCTCACTCCACGAGAGGTGTCGCATCCTCCTGGGTGCTGGCTCGTGGCGCCTCGCTGACAGACAGGTGTCGCCCAGCCCGCAGCTCTACAAATAACACGTTCGCTAGATACTATAGCCTTCGTGTCGAGCTGGTCTCCTCCCATGTTCTCGCCACAGGTCAGAGGCACGGAGAGGCCCCGGCTTAGTGTCGGCTTGCTGCGCTACATGCGCTTCTTTTCTCCAGAGAGTCCCTACAAGGCAGACCCTGTCGAGTCCTCCGATATCCCTTCGGCAGCCGACGTGGCGGAGCGTCTGGCGCCAGGCCTATACTCCGTTGTATCCTTGAGAACCGGGTTTAGGCTGGGTTCCATATGTGTGACCCTACGGGGATCCCATATGCTTGGTTCCACGGTTGCTCCTAAACGAAGCCCGTGTCTTTCCCTCTGGGAGAACCTACCCTTCATCGGGTTGGAGTCACCCCAGCTCTTCCATATGTAGCACAGCCCTATAGGGTTAGTCCATATGTACTTCTCCACATAACTCCTTCGGGGAAGGATGTGGCTTCCGCAGCGTTCCTTTCCCAGCGAAGGGTACGCTTTCCCAGCGTTATCCAATAGTCTCACTGAATGGGTTTTGGGGAACAGCAGTGATCGACTCTCTCTGTGTTAGCCCTGTCCCACCATCCTCAGGCAAGGGGGTTCAGGTGGCTTACAACAGAGCGCTGGAAGGGGGCAGCTCCTGTGGCGCTTTGGTAGGGATTCCTATTCGTCGGTCTGTCCGACGTACGTCGAACGTGACCGACTGAATGGGAACGTCTCGGTTACAAAGGTAACCCTCGTTCCCTGAAGGAGGGAACGGAGACGTACGTCCCGTCGCCACAGTCGCTGTACCCCGCTGATGCTGCCGCCTATCCGGTTCGGCTCCTCAGCGAAAACCTGAAGATGCAACGCACCTGCTGCTCATTATATACCCGCGCTGCGAGGCGAGCAGCTGATGCATATGATTGCATGCCAATGTGCATTGGCTCGTTTAGTTACACTCGAAGTAGATTGGCCTCTCTAGCGAGATTCCTATTCGTCGGTCTGTCCGACGTACGTCTCCGTTCCCTCCTTCAGGGAACGAGGGTTACCTTTGTAACCGAGACGTTAAATATACATATTTAAAATGTAAAATTCACATGTAACTCCGTAAGTATGTTTACGGTTTGATGTCATTTTTACAGTATTGTTCTGGTAACCACAGCTGCCGGTATTTTTCCGTAGAAACAACAGAATTTTTTTTACAGTGCAGGGTTAGCGCTGCTGTTTACCCAGGGTTATGAAAACCTTCTCTGGAGCAGGGATAGCACCGCTTTTGCGGTGTTAACCCCGCATTGCAGTGCCAAACTTGTACAGTGTGAAATGATGTGGTGTTAGAATGTTACTAGACGCTCAGCAACAGACGCGTACTCATATTTGCCTTCTTTGGGCAGTCATGGGAACACTGTGCATTATGTATAAATAGTACATTCAGTGTTTGAAAGGAAAAAAACATAACAATTTGAGTGAAGAATTCGAGTTTCATTCCTTTATAGTCCAAAATGTCCATTCAAAAACTCTATTACAGTTAACAATACAAGGATGCGCAATGCTAAAGCTATGTAAATAGCTTGTGTGCTGCATTTATCCAATCAATGACACTGACATCGCAAACATGCAAATAAGAGCTTTAACCTAGGGTTTAGGAATGTACAATGTGAAACATCAGCTTATGAATACCCAGGATTAATTATTAACCCAGGGTAAATTATGAGCAGTGTGAAATGTGAAGCAAGATAACCCAGGATTCCATTAACCCAGGATTTAGAATGACCCAGGGTTAACAATTTCAAGTGTGAAAAGCCCTGAAGAGAAGAAACTAGATGAGCAGAGACTAGATAAAACAAGATGTGATGAGAGGAGACGATATAAAACAAGAGACAAGACAAATAAGAGACAAAAAGAGAAAGGTGAGGACTAGATACAAAAACAAGACAAAAAGAGATGAAGAGATGAAAAGAAGAGAAGAGACAAGGACAAAAATTAAAAAAGATGAGAATACGAGAGACAAAATAAGAAAAAAAGAGATGTGGGAATAGACTGAAAGAGAAAAATTTAAAGATTAGGACTAGAGATAAAACAAGACACACAGAGACAAGAGAAGACTAGAGATTAAACAAGACAAAGAGAAATGAGAAGAAAGTCAGAAACAACAGATGAGAAAAGACAAAATGAGAAAAAAAAATTAAAAAAGAAGAGATTGAAAAAACTACAGACGAAAAAAGACAAAAAGATGTGAGAAAAGACTAAAAGAGGAAAATGAAACAAAAGAAGAGATGAGAAGACTTGAGACGAAACAGTCAGAAACGAGAAGAGAAGAGAAGAGAAGAGAAGAGAAGAGAAGAGAAGAGAAGAGAAGAGAAGAGAAGAGAAGAGAAGAAACAGTCAGAAACAACAACAGAGTAAGTGAGACCCATGAGAGATAACATAAGTGAAGGGCCAGAAAAGAAGAAAAGGTAAATGACTTTGACAGGAGGATAATGAATCATGAGGATGAAAGCTAAAGTGTGTGAATGAGAGTGATTATGATACAATGGCTCTCGGTGTGTCGTCTGATTGCACAGGTATCCTCTCATCAGTAGGGGGTGGTGCTCAGTCCACTCTCACACATATGATACCAAGAGACAATTACACATACCAAACAACTCAACTCTGCCTTGCGCTTAAACAATAGGCAATGATTTCAGATCATCAGGCATTGTCTCTCTTCTTTAAAAGCTGAGGAAGGAAATGCAGCTCTTTATATCTGACTGCTGTTTTATAGAGGCCCAGAGCTTGACCCATCAGTCGGCTCTCAACTTCACCATGAAATAATACAGAATGTGGCTTATAGGAATGGACTAAGACTAAACTATCTATTTGTTACTGTATGTTACTATGTATATAAATATTGTATTTCTATTTGAAATGGCAATTTTTACAGCGTAAAGGCAGCATAATTACATTGAAAAATAAACAATAAATCTCTATGAAAGAGACAGTTCATCTAAAAATGAAAATTCCGTCACCCTCATGCTGTACCGATCCTGCATTACTTTTTCCCATGCAATTACAATGAACATTGTTTTCAAGCTTCAAAAATAATGTAAAAGCTAAAAGTATCCATATGAAATCTTGACACCCACTTTAGCTCATTCAAGGCCTGACAATGTCAGATTTGTGAATGAATCTTTCTTTTCAATGAATCGATTGACTTGCTTTACAAAACTGGTCTGAATCATTTGTTCATGAATCAGACTGATCTGGTTCTTGAGTTCAACTGATTCAATCCAGTTGTGAGGTGAAGATTATCAATATATAACAACGTATAGCATCAGTGTTAAAAATCTGCCCCTGAACTTAATTGATTTTATTTTTACCTTTCATTTTTCTTCTTTCACACATAATCTTGATTAATATCAATTCAATCAAAAGCAAATAAGTAAATGTCTGTCTATACCATTTCAAAAGGATAGGACTACAATGGAAAATAAGGAAATATATAATATGTTACACTCTAAAAAATGCTGGGTTGTTTCAACCCAAGTTTGGGTCAAAAATGGACAAACCCAACCATTGGGTTAAATTTTTTAATGCATTTTTGTAACCCAACGGTTGTGTTTGTCCATATTTGACCCAAATTTTGGGTTGAAACAACCCAGCATTTTTTAGAGTGTAGATTTTATAGATTCAATAGAGAAATTCACATTTCTCATTTTCAATCTGTTCCCTGGTTAAGATTTTGAGATTCTGTCAGGACAGATCATTCATCTTTCCTATTGTGATTCTGTCAAAACCAGATCACAATAAGTTTAGATATTACTCATGGTAGTAAGATGCTTAGTACATTTCCAAAATTCCAATCCTGAAATGTCATAAAGTGAGGTCAGGACTCAGGAGTGCATTTTTGTACTCAATACAGTCGTATACTTAAAGCATAATGAAAGGATATCTTTGTAAGGAACCTGATCTAGTGTATAGTGGAAAGCTAGGCAGTTAATAATGTGCAGTAGCCCGTGGCTCAGAGAGGAAACGCAACATGCTGGAAAGAAACTTTATATGACAAACTTTTCAATCACGCCTCATCGGTCCTCCTGTGCCATCTTTAATACAGCACAGATAATGGCGTTGGTAATTGGTCACAGCGCGCTAGATTGGGAGGAAACATGCCGCGCTATTGTGCCCGTCCCTTTTGTTGTGGTTAAAAAGAGGGGAAAAATAAGATGCAATTTAGACACTTTTAAGAGGTGATCATTTCTCGCGTTTTTTTCCTCTTCTCCGCCAAAATCATAGTGAAATTGCTGCCTCAGGAAGACTGTAATTAAACTCAAAGTGGCTCTCCTCTGAGGCGCACGCCAGGCTAAAATTAACAGGGCCCTATTAGCGTTGGGAAAGCACAGCGTCATCGTTGGTGAGCGCCTTTGGCAAAAAAACGTCCCGGCGAAGTGACTTGCTGTGAGAATCCTGACAAAAACACGAAGAGCTCCAGCTGCTAATGGTTAGCCGTTTTAACACTAGCTGTGTCAAGGATTTGATTGCTCTCTCACCGCTGTTAAGTAAAAGTCGCGCCAAATACATTGAGCGTTACTTAAACTTAAAACTTAACTGTGCTAATTACCATACTGTACATCAATATAAACTCTTCTACACTTCTCAAAAATTGTTTGGGACATTACAAATAATTTTCTCTGTAGATCTAAGGTTCATGGTAAACATCTAAAATAGTGTTTCCCAATCCTGCTCACTAACAGTACACATTTTGGATGTCTCTGATCCATCTATTTCAGGCCTTGGAATCTGAGTTGAATTAGTTGTTTGATTAGGAAGAGTTTGAAAATGTGTAATGTTGGTGTGTCTGCAGGAACAGGGTTGGGAAACACTTTCTAAAATGGTGCATTCAAAAAATAAAAGGTCACTTCTGAATGAATGAATGAATGAATGAGGCATTTAGCGCTTTCATATGTACTACTGTACACCCAAAGCACTTTACAATCATATCAGGGGTCTCTCCTCATCCACCACCAGTGTGCAGCATCCACTTGGTTGTGTTTGTCCATATTTGACCCAAATTTTGGGTTGAAACAACCCAGCATTTTTTAGAGTGTAGATTTTATAGATTCTATAGAGAAATTCACATTTCTCATTTTCAATCTGTTCCCTGGTTAAGATTTTGAGATTCTGTCAGGACAGATCATTCATCTTTCCTATTCTGACCCACTGTGGGCATTATAGAACCTTGGAGTGTCTTAAAAGTGTTTTAGGAGTGAAGAAGGTCTTCGAAGCTGCTCTTTGACTCTCATGGCCTCAGATGGGAACAGGAGGCTAAATCTGCGCATACTCTTGACGCAAACCAAAAACAGACAGATGCTTGCTGCATTAGAGGCTCACCTGTCCGCTTAGCACAATGTCACATCTTATTCCATCTGCTCCTGTGGGACGTTTGTCTATAAAACCTAGTGCCCTGTGTAGGCTAATGGATAGAGACTCCACAGCCAAGCTTTAGTTCTCACCATGCGGGTCGAAATCGAACCACGTTGGGGTTTTTGTGTGTGTGTGTGTCAGCTTGAATGAAAAAGTGATTTTTAATATTGACATAAATAAATAAAAAAACACTGAACGCATAAACTATTAAAAAAGAAAAGAAAATGGAAAAATATATTTTTAATTTACATTTAATTTACTAATTTGTCAAATATAATTTTAATTTAGTTTTTTTGCTTTCAGCCTTTATAAATGAGGAGAGTGAAGTGGATATTCATTTCTCACCATAATTCTATGTCACTGTCTCCACCAAGAGGTAATTCTGCTAACAACAGGATACAGTTGGTAGCACAAGACAAAATGTGCTTCCCGGTTGATAGCAGCCAGCCTATATGAGAAATTAGATAAAGATTAATAATAATAATAATAATAATAATTGGGAAATTTGTTGATTGCACTGCATTCAGGCAAAAATAAACTGTATCTTCTCATAGTTTACTTGAATCTTAGTTCATCCATCATAATTGCAAAAGTAAAGTTTGAGTAACTTACTGTGTCCAGATGACTCAATTAAAAGTCCAAGTATCCATTATTAATTATTAGAAATACAAAATAAAAAGCAAAAGTAAGCTTTACCTTTTGAATGATGAAATCCAAAGATTAGAGGTTTGATGCATAGGAACCATATGCTTTTTTTTTTATCCAAAAAAATCTGGCTTATACTGATCCCAGCAGAAGGGTGAATTTTCAGTAACAAAAATGTAATAAAACTTTAAAACACTGTAATAATAAAATAAAAAATACATTTAAAAAAAACAGATAATGTACTGGCAGAAAATTACCAGGACATTATCCATTAATTATTTCCATTAACCCTAAAACACAATGCAATGAAGTTCAAAATTGAAAATACGGGTAAAAGACCTATAAAAAAATAAATCTGGAAAATTCCTTCAAATTGATTTTTTAGAGTGTAATATACAGACACACATATTTTTATTTTTATTTTTTTATTTTGCTCTTAATTAGTTCTTAATTAGTTTAACTGTTAAAGTAATAAATTAGAAGTAGACATTAGGCTACAGATTTAGCCTTTTGCCTACTAAAGCTGTAAATATCAAACAATATTATATTTAATTCAAAGTGAGTTTTTTAATCACAGTTTGTAAACTACATTGGAACAATCAAAGGAGATGAACCAGTCAAAAGTTCATTGCAAGCGAACGCAAAGTTTCTCAATACATGGAACTGTTCTGAGAGAACTAAAACCATATTCACACTACTCAAAAAAATAGTCTATTTCAGTAATGGATATTATTGCCAATTATTAAAAAGTCTTTAGGTCAAATACAATGTTGTGGTGACTGACGTTTGACAATAACAGAGGTCAATTACACTTTTATATCTAATGTAATCCATTTTAGAATAATGTAAAAATTGTGGCAGCGTAACTTAATTAGCTTGTTTGTTCAGTAAGATGGACAAAAAAAAAGAAATATTTATACCTGAGAAATATATCATTTGTTCCTGGAAAATCTAAATTAAATTGCAAGGAATAAAAAGAAAGATTTTGTCTGGGAAATTTAATTGTGTGTAAGTACTGATTTTTTTTTTATTTTTTTTTTTTATTTTATAAATAATTTACAATAGGCTTTTGGCAGGATGTAACTCCTGTAGTAGCAATAGGCCTACAAGAATTATCTGATTTTAAAGTCTGGAAACAACTCCACCTGCTGGCTAATCCGGATATTTTTATTTATGTCATTATTGATAGATGTAACTACCGTTTCCCTACAAAATAATGTTAAGTGGTCTGGATAAGCATCCCAAACACAAGCCATTAAATGGCTAAAGAGCTCCAGCAGTACTGATAAGACAAAACAGTTACGGGTAACAGAAAAGACAGCAGTCAGTAAAAGATAGCTTTATTTAGTCTGGGGCACATCTGTGTTACATCAGCTTGTTAATGTTATAAAATACAAACCATCATTTCAAAATAAAAGCAACGTTGCTTTGAAGTTTACTTTGTTTAATGCACGCTTTTCACCTTTAATAAATACTCTCCATTTATACAAGGACAACAACTGCTAACAAGAATGCGACAGAACAATATTTTAAACAATAGCTTTCATTTTTAAGAGTCAGAGGAAAGGCAGACACATCAAACGCACGGTAAGCACACACAGGGAAAAAAAAAAGCAGAAACAGGAAATTAAGACAGCTGGATTAATGCTCCTCATTAGACTAGTCATTATGTTTAACGTCAAACAGCGGAATAATATTGCACCATCTGAGATGTTGACCACTACCTAATACTGCAGGAATCAATAGACCGGTCCAAATGGATTGCTCTGTTTAGTTTAAAGTGCACCTCAATGGGGTTCGTTTTTCTCGTCATCGACCCCTTACGGACAGTGACGGCATGTATTTGTATCAGATTGCTCATAAGAGTAATTGTACCCATCTAAAGTGAGACAACTCACTTCGCATGTCTGATTGGTCTCAAGAGCCATCTAAACTAGAACGGAAAGCTAATACTGTAAATGGGTATTCATTATTTAGATTTTGGCCCTTTTGCAGGTACACGTATCCTCGGGGTGCAGGTCCAGTGGCCGGAGGAACAAGGGTTACGTGTTAGAAACGCACGCACACCACAAGCATTGACATTATAAAGAGGACAACTATGTTTGTAGCTTAAAGCTATACTATCTACATTTCTCTTAAATAATTCACAAAATGTTTTTGTTCACTCTTCAGCAAACAATTTGTTTTTTAAGGAACACTTTAGGAGTCAGTACACATTCAGTTCAGACATGTACACCTACAAACAGTCACAGGACGTGTGGATCGCTCACCCCTCAGTCAGAAAGAGAACAAGAGCACAGATAAAGGAAGAGAAAATTAAATACATAAAAGTAATAGAGAAGAGTACAAAGTAGAGTAAACGAGTTTAAAAGAGTAAATGTCTTGTGGAAACACAAAACAAAAGAAAAAGTCTGCTTGTGTGGAAATGTTATGCTTTTTCTTGTCCCATTCTTTATCAATTTGCACACACATTCACTATAAAATGCTCATTTGGTTTTCTAAAATAAAATGTTTGACATCAACCAATAGTCAGGTTTTCATTTAAAAACCACCACCCGAATCGATCGGGCATCAGATTGGTCACATTCACATTCATGTGCCACCAAAACATCTCATACACATTTGCATTAGCACCCTTGCACACATACATTCACAAACACACACAACGTACAAACACTTCTACTTGTCTACCATAAGAAAAATAATATATAGTTCCCTTTCGATACTTCACTCGTACTGCGTATGGGAAAGGTCTCCCTTTTTCCCCGCTGCTGAAGCCTTTTTCAATAACGCAGTGTAACTGCACCGTCATTGGTTCACTCATAGACAAGTTGTTGAACCAATGGCGGCGCGGCATAGCTGCGCGGCCTATGGCGACAAAGCGCGCGAATATTCCCGCCGAAATGGGCGGGGTATAGGGCTATATAAGCAGGCGTTTCGCCATAGGATTTCAGTGTTTTCTCCTTCAGCGACGACATCTACTTCTCTTCGCTGATCTCCGCCTGAAGCCGAAGAAGCTCGCCGCCTTCTGCTCTCGCCGCCGTCTGAAGAGGCTCCCGCAGCGGACTCGCCTGGACTCGCCGGTGGAAGAAAGCGCCGGCGCCCTCGCGGACTGCAGCTTCTAGCGCCGTCGCCGAGCCGCCGCCTCCCGCTTCCCGCTTCCGGCCGCTTCCTGTGCGTCCCCTGCCGCCATCCGGCGCGCCGCCTGAGAGCTTCATCCGCGGCTTAAACGCCGCTCTAAAGAGCGATTTCCAGCGGTTTTCACCGCTCTAAGAGCTTCCGCGGCCCTCGCCGCTCTAAAAGAGCCACCCAATTGCCGTTTTCACGGCAGCGGCGTCTCACGATGCCCCGCCACTCATGTGGTACTTGCAGGGCCCCCCTGCACGACGACGATGGACACAGCGAGTGTGTCGCTTGCCCTGGGCAAGCCCCACGCAGACGGCGCGCTCGCTGGAGACTCATGCCCGCACTGCGAGTGTATGAGTCTCGCTTCCCCTGCGCCGCGGGTCGCCTTCTTCACTGAAGGCGATCTCGCCGCCGCGCCCTCCCGTCTCCTTCCTCCCGCGAGCCGGCGAGGAAAAGACAGCGGGGTAGAGCGACTCAGCGCCAGGAGTTGAGCGAGCTCACGCCGGCCCAGCCCCCGCGTGCCTCGCCCTCTCCTCCCAGGGAACTCTCTCCCGTTCTGTTCTCTCGCCCTGAGCAGCGTCCCTCCGCAGAAGCGAGTGACCTCGTCTCATTCGGGGGAACAGACGGCGAACAAGACGACTCCATGTCTCTTGCGGCTTCCGAAGCGGAAGGATGGGCTGGCGAGCCGGAAGACCCCGCTCCACCGCCTCCCTTGGAACCCATCGAGCATGGCCAGGGCATGGATGCCGAGCTCTTCCGCATCCTGTCTAGAGCCGTTGAAGAACTGGACCTCGAGTGGGCCCCTCCAGAGGAGCCGTCTCGCAGCCGCCTGGACGAATGGTTTCTGCCAGGCCGCCGCCAAGCACCTCGCCAGCGTTCAGCGCCCTTCTTTCCTGAGGTCCACGAAGAGCTGACGAAGTCGTGGCGCGCTCCTTACTCTGCCCGCCTCCACACTACGCACCGCTCCGCCCTCACCGCCGTCGACAGCGCCGAGGAGAAGGGATACGAGCGCTTGCCACCCCTAGATGAAGCGGTGGCTGCTCACCTCTGTCCTCCCGCGGCTGTGGGTTGGAAGACGAAGAGGGCCCTTCCTTCCAAGCCCTGTCGGACCACCTCTACTCTGGCTGGACGGGCTTACACCTCGGCGGGCCAAGCTGCCTCTGCGCTCCACACCATGGCCATATTTCAAGCATTCCAGGCCAAACTCCTCCGCTCTCTGGATGAGTCTGGAATCGACGCGCCAGCCTTCAAAGATCTCCGCAGCGCCACGGATCTTGCCCTGCGAGCTACGAAGGCTACGGCCCAGGCCATCGGTCGTTCCATGGCCAGCCTGGTCGTGTTGGAGCGCCACCTGTGGCTCAACCTAACGGAGATCAAAGACCTAGACAAGACGGCCTTCTTAGACGCCCCGGTCTCGCCTTCTGGTCTCTTCGGGCCTGCAGTGGATGGCTTCACTGAGCGCTTTACTGCCGCGCAGAAATCGTCTCAGGCTATGAGGCATTTCTTGCCTAAGCGCTCCAGCTCCGCTTCTGCGTCTAGCCGCCCCAGGACTGCGCCGGCTCAGCAGAACAAACCAGCCCCACCTGCAACACAGGCAGCGCCGCCCCAGGAGCATCGCCAGCGCTCGCGCCCTGCGAAGCGCCCTCCCTTCCCGAGGCGCCAGGGACCCCGGCCCAGGATTGTGCTGGACCCGGTGCCTCCGAAGTCGTCCTGATTCGTCGGACAGGAAGAGGAGGGGGGACCGTCCCGTTACGACCGGACCACCCCAAAAGCTCCCACGAGTAATTTCCCCTCCGCCTCGTTTATTTCCGGGCGTGGGAAACATACTCCAAGTGACGGCTGGGCCCACACCTGTTGCGCCCACTCCAAACGCCGTTTTCACGGCGGACAAATTTTTACCTCATCACAAAAAGAGCAAATTTCCTCTTCCACCCCTCGCGGTGTACGACCCTCTCAACGGCGGTCTGTCACCCAACATTATTCAACCCCTAGCCACTCGGGCCGAGGCCTGGCAGGCCATCCCCGATGTGTCAGAATGGGTCATGGGGATCGTAAACCAGGGCTACTCGCTCCAGTTTGCACGACGGCCCCCCCGCTTCGCCGGGGTGCTTCAAACATCGGTCAATCCGGACGACGCTCATGTCCTCCGGGCCGAAGTCATGTCGTTGCTGGAAAAAGGAGCTGTGGAAATGGTTCCTCCGTCAGAGAGCGAGACAGGCTTTTACAGCCGCTACTTTCTGGTCCCCAAAAAGGATGGCGGTCTCAGACCCATCCTAGACCTCAGGCTTTTGAATCACTCCCTCATGAGACGGAAGTTCAAAATGCTGACGCTGAAGCAGATCCTCGCGCACATTTGCCCCGAGGACTGGTTCTGCTCGCTGGACCTGAAGGATGCGTATTTTCACATCCAGATAGCCCCCCGTCACAGACGATTCTTGAGATTCGCATACGAAGGGGTGGCATACCAATATACGGTCCTGCCCTTCGGGCTGTCTCTGGCTCCCCGCACTTTCACCAAGTGCATGGACGCGGCGCTTTCCCCTCTGAGACAGATGGGAATCCGGGTTCTGAATTATCTCGACGACTGGCTCATCTTAGCCCGTTCGCGAGACGAGCTGGAACGCCACAGATCCGTGCTCCTCAGCCATCTACAATGCCTGGGTCTCAGGGTCAACTTAGCCAAGAGCTCGCTATGCCCCACTCAACGAATTTCGTTTCTGGGAGCAGTTTTCGACTCGGTCCGTATGACGGCAGTAGTCTCGCCAGAGCGCGCCCTGGCAATTCAGCAGCTCACGGCATCTGTCACGAACAAAGCCTATCTCCCTCTGAAGTTTTTCCAGAGGCTGCTAGGGCTGATGGCTTCCGCCTCCCCGGTGCTGCAGCTAGGCCTTCTTCGGATGCGGCCTCTTCAGTACTGGTTGAAGTTCCGGGTTCCTCCCAGCGCATGGCGGCACGGCCGCCTAGGTCTCCCGGTCAACCGTGCCTGTCTTCTAGCCCTGAAACCTTGGATGGATCCAGTATGGTTCCAACGCGGAGTCCCCTTACAGGCGGTCTCACGGAGGACGGTGCTCTCAACAGACGCCTCCAACTTGGGCTGGGGCGCTGTGTGCGAGGGCAGACCGGCCTTCGGCTCGTGGAGCCACGAGGAAAGCCATCTACACATCAACTGTCTAGAGATGCTAGCAGTGATGAAAGCCCTTCAGTTCTTTCAGGCTTACTTGACGGGACGTCATGTTCTAGTTCGGTCAGACAGTATGACGGTGGTGTCATACCTGAACCACCAAGGCGGTCTTTCGTCCAGCCGCTTATGCGCTCTGGCGAAACGTCTGCTGGAATGGGCTCTTCCGAGGCTTCAGTCGCTCAGAGCGACTCTTGTTCCTGGCAGGAACAATCTGGGTGCGGACATGTTGTCACGGAGCAACATCCCCTCCGACGAGTGGATGCTCCACCCCCAAGTGGTCCTCACGATCTGGGAGTTCTTCGGGAAGGCAGAGGTAGACCTCTTCGCCTCAGAAGACAACTCTCATTGCCCAACATTTTTCTCGAAGGAAGTAGATGCTCTGGCCCACACATGGCCCAGCACGCTCCTTTATGCTTTCCCTCCGATCGCACTGATCCCCCAGGTCATCAGGCGTATCAGAGAAGACCAGCACAGAGTCCTTCTGGTGGCCCCGCTCTGGAGGAACCAGGTTTGGTCCTCAGAGCTATTCAGGCTCTCTCTAAGAGCCCCGTGGCCGATTCCCCTGAGACGGGACCTCCTCTCTCAGGCAAACAGAACAATCTGGCACCCACAGCCGCAGCTCTGGGCTCTGCACCTCTGGTCCCTCGATGGGAGCCGACTAGCCTCCCCGAGGACGTCCTAAATACCATTTCTCAGGCTAGAGCCCCATCTACGAGGCGCCTCTACGACCAGAAGTGGTCAGTCTTTGTTGATTGGTGTTCAACACGCAACATAGACCCTGTGGAGAGTGACGTATCTTCCATACTGTCTTTTCCTCCAAGAACGCTTGGAAATGGGCGCTCCCCTTCCACGCTTAAGGTTTACGTAGCAGCCATTGCAGCGTTCCACGCTCCTATTGCTGGCCAATCGGTGGGACGAAACGGGCTCGTGATCCGTTTTTTGAGAGGTGCTAGGCGTTTGAATCCTCCTCGCCCTCTCACTATTCCCTCCTGGGACCTCTCGTTGGTCCTCAGGGCCTTGAAAGGAGCCCCATTTGAACCAATGGGTTCAGCCGACCTCAGGCCCCTAACACTAAAAACCGCTCTGCTACTAGCACTAGCATCGGTAAAGCGTGTTGGCGATTTGCAGGCCCTCTCTGTGAACCCTGCATGCCTCGAATTCGGGCCTGGTGACTCTAAGGTCGTTCTGAAACCTAGGCATGGCTACGTCCCTAAAGTGCTCTCAACTCCGTTTAGAGCTCAGGTCATCTCGCTCTCTGCTCTTCCTCCCTCGGCGGACGAACCAGAGCTGCAGCTACTCTGCCCAGTCAGGGCATTGAGGACCTACATAGACCGATCACAGTCTTTCAGACTGTCGGATCAGCTCTTTGTTTGTTTTGGCGGCCGCACCAAAGGGTCTCCGGTCTCGAAACAACGCATTTCCCGTTGGATAGTGGATGCTATTAACCTGTGCTACTCCTCACTGGGCACTAATTGCCCCATAGGAGTCAGGGCCCACTCCACTAGAGGAATGGCTTCCTCGTGGGCTTGGTCCAACGGAGTTTCCATCCAAGACATCTGTGAGGCGGCCGGCTGGTCTTCGCCGTCCACCTTTGTCAGGTTCTATCACCTCGATGTCCCGACCTTACAAGCTCGGGTCCTGTCGGTGTGATTAGCGGCTTCCAACAGGTCCCGCTTCCACGCCACCATAGGAAGTATCTTCCTTCAGTGTAACCATGGGTTCGGTTAGGCTTTGCCTCCGCTTGTCCTTTTTGCCCCCTCTGGGTGGCCAAATGCAAGCTATATCGTTCCCAGCCGTGGCACGGCGTGGTTGAATTCGTTCCCCATACGCAGTACGAGTGAAGTATCGAAAGGGAACGTACTCGGTTACTAACGTAACCTCGGTTCCCTGAGATACGGAACGAGTACTGCGTCACTTGCCGTGCCACGAGGCTGCGGCTCAGGGTCGTCGCTTCAGTCGATTGACACTGAAATCCTATGGCGAAACGCCTGCTTATATAGCCCTATACCCCGCCCATTTCGGCGGGAATATTCGCGCGCTTTGTCGCCATAGGCCGCGCAGCTATGCCGCGCCGCCATTGGTTCAACAACTTGTCTATGAGTGAACCAATGACGGTGCAGTTACACTGCGTTATTGAAAAAGGCTTCAGCAGCGGGGAAAAAGGGAGACCTTTCCCATACGCAGTACTCGTTCCGTATCTCAGGGAACCGAGGTTACGTTAGTAACCGAGTACGTTTTCCAATCTCACATATCTAATAATTTCTGTTATTCTGTTAATATATGGAAAGAAAACTTCAAAACCTTGTCTATGTAAGTGTCTTTGACGGCAGTAGACAAAATACTGCCAATGTTTACCTTGTCTATCACAACACTGTTAAATGTTACACAATGAAAGGTGTAAAACAGTTTGTACTTTAGATTTTAGTCCTCTCAGTGCTTAAAGCAGTTTTTTTTTTTAAAATCAAACATCCGGCAGTAATCCTCCATGTTTAGTAGCGTTTTTGCCTTCATTACGACAAAAAAATTAATAATATGACAACCACCCTGCAAGTGGACTCAGTTTGTCTTCGGATATCTTTATCCAATCAAGCCAAGGAATGTACGTTGTGAATAAAGTCACTATTGACCCAAACTGTAATTGACTGATTTGTTCCAAACATTGTTCCAATCCCAGGTGTTGAACTCTGTATGGATTACAAGGAAATGTGGTGTAATGGGTACAGGTCGTCCCATTGAGCAACTGGCTCAGTTAACACTGTTAGGGAGCACTGAGCAGTATTTTAACAAAGCCTTCTTGAGTTCATTCTGCATTGTTAATGAGCTGAAAATGATCTGTGTCACTGTTGAAGACGGAAGATGAGGATATGGTTCCCTCCAACGGAACGATCGCATCCATGCTGGGCTGGATAGGGCTTAGGAGCAGTAAGAGTGCAGTCCTGCTGGTGGACGTCACCTGTCAATCAGTTTCAGTGGCAGCACAGAGGAGATGCAGACCGACCCTCGGTAGACCCTCCAAAAATTGCTTCTGAGATGTGTTTGTGCTAACCTGAGTAAACAAACCTCACACTTTGGTGGTTTAATCATGAACTAGGGGAACCACTAAGTTTTAGGTTTATAAATGTTTCTAAAATGCTCTAAAGAATATTTCTCTATTTTTAGCCTGTGAACTACAAGGAGTTCAACACTAAAGTCCTCTTAAATATTGCAGGAACGATATTCATTCCAGCTAAATCTATGTTTTTGACATTAGCCATTTTATATTGCGTGGAATTTGCTTTAATTCCTCTTACGTCCTTCATTCAGTAGGTCTAGATAAGAACATTCCTTATTTTGTCCTCAAATAGCTTGCTGTGCTTAAAACAAGCACTCATTGCAATAAAGGACAAATGTCCCTACTTGCATCTGTCCACTTATACATCTGTTTTTCTGTCCGTCCAACATTCAACCATTCATTCACCTATGAATAAATGCTCTCTCAATCCCCTCTGTGTGTCTCCGGGGCTCAGATGCGACCGTTGCCATGACTACTGCCACGTCTGGAGGACAGGCCGTGAGGGGTGTACGGACCGTCAGAGGTCAAGATCAGGCCGGATGCCTCACAGGCCAATGCCAGCTGCCTCAAAGTATCCAAAGCATCTATCTTAGCACCGCGCAGGAGGTCACACTGACCCTAAAAAAAGAGAGAGACATGGATTATATGAATTATATGAACCAGGTTTGTTATAAAGTTATACAATAGTTAGTTCAGGTGCATAAATCTGATTTGCTGTTCCAGACAGGCTGAGAGTTTGATTCAATCAGGAAACAAGTGATTGTTTTTATGAGTGAGTTACTGAATCATTCACTAAACTGATTTGTTCAACAACACTGAT
The DNA here is from genome assembly GCF_024489055.1 of Chanodichthys erythropterus. Taxonomy (NCBI): domain Eukaryota; kingdom Metazoa; phylum Chordata; class Actinopteri; order Cypriniformes; family Xenocyprididae; genus Chanodichthys; species Chanodichthys erythropterus. Next base: position 31,704,211 of record NC_090234.1, on the reverse strand, counting down.
TCGTTCAGGAACGAAAAAACACACAATGTTGTTGTTTCGGAGGTGCGCAACTTTTGATTGTTGATATTGGCTTCATTTGGAACCATTTTTGATTCGCGAAGGAAAAATAATTACTTAAAGGTGCCCTAGAATTAAATATTGAATTTATCTTGGCATAGTTGAATAACAAGAGTTCAGTACATGGAAAATACAGTGAGTTTCAAACCCCATTGTTTCCTCCTTCTTATATAAATCTCATTTGTTTAAAAGACCTCCGAAGAACAGGCGAATCTCAACATAACAACGACTGTTACGTAACAGTCGGGGTGTACGCCCCCAATATTTGCATATGCCAGCCCATGATCAAGCATTAGACAAGGGCAGGACAACTGGATGTGCACAGCTGAATCATCAGACTAGGTAAGCAAGCAAGAACAATAGCGAAAAATGGCAGATGGAGTGATAATAACTGACATGATCCATGATATCATGATATTTTTAGAGATATTTGTAAATGGTCTTTCTAAATGTTTCATTAGCATGTTGCTAATCTACTGTTAAATGTGGTTAAAGTTACCATCATTTCTTACTGTATTCACGGAGTCAAGAGCCGTCGCTATTTTCATTATTAAACACTTGCAGTCTGTATAATTCATAAACACAACTTCATTCTTTATAAATCTCTCCAACAGTGTAGCATTAGCCGTTAGCCACGGAGCATAGCCTTAAACTCATTCAGAATCAAATGTAAACATCCAAATAAACACTGTATTTACGCGATTAGACATGCTGCATGACAAACACTTTATAAAGATCCATTTTGAGGGTTATATTAGCTGTTTGAACTGTGTTTATGCTGTTCAAGGCAACCGCGAGCTCCGTGGGTGGAGAGCATGAGATTTAAAGGGGCCGCAACCTATATATCGGTGCATAGTTAATGATGTCCCAAAATAGGCAGTTAAAAAAAAATGAATTAAAAAAAAACTATGGGGTATTTTGAGCTGAAACTTCACAGACACATTCAGGGGACACCTTAGACTTATATTACATCTTTTAAAAAGACATTCTAGGGCACCTTTAATTCAAGCTTCTTGTTTAAAGCTGCAGTCTGTAACTTTTTTTGTGTTCAAAATTTATATAAAGAACGATTACATCATAAAACCATTTTCCAAACTGTGTTTTCTTTTATACTGAATCACTATGGTACACCTATAAGTGTTTGTGTTAGGACTATTTTAGACCGGTCAGGTGACCACCAATGCAGAGTAGCACAGTACCTGTTGTGACTCGTCATAGACAAACAGAGAGAAGTAGCTCTGGCTACAATGCTCTCCCACAAGACGCATGCAGTTTTATTAACTGCTAGAAAACCAGAAATTGCAAAATGACTGCAGCTTAAAGATTAGTTCACCCAAAAATAAAAATTCTGTCATTAATTACTCTCTCTCATGTCATTCCACATCTTCGACATCTTCGAAACACAAATTATAAAAAATATTTTTTGATGAAATCCGATGGCACAGTGAGGCCTCTATTGACAGCAAGATAATTAACACTTTCAAATGCCCAGAAAGGTACTAAAGACATATTTAAAACAAGTCATGTGACTACAGTGGTTCAACCTTAATGTTATGAAGCGACGAGAATACTTTTTGTAAAAAAAACAAAAACAACAACCTTTATTTAACAATATCTAGTGATGGGCCATGTCAAAACACTGCTTCATGAAGTTTCGAAGCTTTACAAATCTTTTGTTTCGAATCAGTGATTCGGAGCATGTATCAAACTGCCAAATTTGAATAAAGTCGTTTTTTAGTTTTCTTGCTGCACAAAAAGTATTCTCGTCACTTAATAACATTAAGGTTGAACCACTGTACTCACATGAACTGTTGTAAATATGTCTACCTTTCTGGGCATTTGAAAGTGTTAATTATCTCGCTGTCAATAGAGGCCTCACTGAGCCATCGGATTTTATCAAAAATATCTTAATTTGTGTTCCGAAAAGGTCTTACGGGTGTGGAACAACATGAGGGTGAGTAATTAATGACAGAATTTTCATTTTTGGGTGAACTAACCCTTTAATGAACTGTTCTATAAACCATAACACTTCGAAAACAATTAACCACATCACCTTAAACATGTTAACAATATTTCATAAGTCTTCTTTTCATGAGGAAACAAGAGAAGCAGCATCGCTGAAGGTTGAAGAAATAAAAAAAAAAAAATTATAATCTATATATAAAAGTGTTAGTTCACCCAAAAATGAAAATTCTGTCATCATTTACTCACCATTATGTTGTTCCACACCCGTAAGACTTTCATTTATCTTCGGAACACAGTCTACACAACTTTCAAGACAGAGAGATTAATATTTTGCATTTGCACTTTCTTAATATTTTGTTAAGAAAGTGATAAATTAAGTTTGTTTTTTGTTTGTTTTTTTACACAAATAAAGCAATTGTGTTGCTTTCTAAATCAACAATGTCTTCACCACCTTTCTGAGGCTTAAAAGTGGTAGTTGCATGGGCTGTCAATGGAGGGACAGAAAGCTCTTAGATTTCATTAAAAAGATCGTCATTTGTTTTCTGAAGATGAATTAAGTCTTATGGATTTGGAACAACATGAGGGTGAGTAAATAATGACAGAATTTAAATTTTTTGGGTGAACTAACCTTTTAATGTTGACATGAAATGGATATTCATCCTACTGATTTCTAATATGCATGTTACAGATCTTATTGTGAATTATTTAACCATGTAAATGTTACATTTTTGATTTTATTTTACATCTCATAAATTTAAATCACATAACTCATAACTCAATCTGAATAGAACCAATCCCTGCCTCAGATTTTTTTTATTTTACAATAATCTTTTACACTCGGATATACATCACAATATGTAAGAAAAGATCTGTCACTACCACCAGCACTTTTTGTGCAAGCTCTGAATGCTGATGTTGTTTATTTCACATATAAGCCTTAAGCCAACAAAAATAAGCCTGAATAATTATGTAAAGTTTAAAAGCAGTGGGGATTTTTAGAACAAGACCTCAAGGAGAAAAAACAAGTATGTCCCCTTTTAAAGGACATGGAAAATGTTTTGACTAAAGCTCTATAATGACAGCAACTATTAATAGCCAAACAACAACACTTTGAAGAAACTTGTTTTTAATAAATAGTATGTTCACATAAACATACAAAATAGCTATATTATAGTAATGTTGCTTGTTTATAGTTCCAAGTGTGAGGCAAATGTTGCTGCATAATCTTTTAAGCCATAAACATCAAGTGGAAATGGAACATGAATTTACATTTAAAAAAAAAAACAAATTTTGCCTTCTCATTTCAAAAGTCCACCGCACACGCTGTATTTATAAGGTCAAACAACTTACATTTGGAAGATAGAATTTCAAAACAACAAAAGCCCTTCTCTCTTTCGTCTAAAAGCAGAGTGAAAACATCATCCAAAAATTCAAGGCTATTTGAGGGAGAGAAGGAAAAGCTCACGCTATTTACCTTCAGTACAGTGATGTTCCAAGTGAAACTTTCCACAGCTTTACTTTGTTTACGGCCTTTCAGATTTTCCTTTTCTCCTAACCTGGGCAGGTCTTCATGAAGCACCATTCCTGAGAGGAAATGAAATAGAAAACAAACACATATACAACATATGTATCATTTTATTTTGTCCTAGTTTAAGATTTTTAAAATGCCATTTATGGTGTGAACACGCTTCTGCAGAAACCGAGCTGCCAAATAATGGATGATATGTACAGTAGTATGTATTCATTCATCCTCTAGTTAGATAATATTGTGCTTCTCTGGATGAATTTTGGCATGCTGTGTTGTCTGTACTCGCCCTCTCTCATTTCATCAATATACCCTCATAAGGACATGGAAACAGTATTTTGACCTAAGTGCCTCAGATGTGTGTAATTAGGGGTAAATAATATGTGTGTGAGAGATATTCAGGCTAGGAACAGACAGCGAGGATATTCTAGTACTTGCAGAAACTATTTAAACTAAATTCTTCAGTGGTCCCACTAAAATGATCACAGCAACCATAGTTTCTTCCAAAATGCCCTAAGAAACTACAATAAATATGTGGTAACCTGATATTAGCCACAAATGCCATCACTTCTTAAAGCATACACTGCTTGAGATTGTCATATCCATTTATTATGATTTTACATTAGTCCCAATAACTGTATAACTACAGTAATTTGGTAAAAACAAAAGTATGTGTTCATATAGTTTGTTTGGGAAGCTAATCTGAAACTGTAACTTGTCAAACTATCAGAATTTAAAGTAGTTCAACTATAATCAAGATATTATTTTGTTATTATTTTACTTACTATAGCTACAGTACAAGCTAGTTAATAAATACAAGCTACTTTAGAGAAGTTGATTTTTATATTTTCAAACAAAAAGGTTTATTATTATTATCATTTTATTTTAATATAATTTACTAAGAGTTGTATTATTTTAGCCCACAACAGTAAGGGTTTTTAAATAAATGAATGTCAGTTAGTACGGAAGAGGATTAGGGCCAAGCAATAATAAAAAAATAACACCATCTCGAGATTAAAGTTGTTAAATTTCGAGAAAAAAGTATTTAGATTATGAGAACAAATTCGTTAAATTATGAGAAAAAAAGTTAAATTTCGAGAATAAACGTTGAGATAAAATGTTGAGAATAAAGTCATTAAATTACAAGAAAAAAGTTGTTAAATTATGAGAATTTAACAACATTTTTCTCAATTTAACGAATTTGTTTCGTAATTTAACGACTTTATTTTCAACATTTTATCTCAAAATTTTTCTTGAAATTTAACAAGTTTTTTCTCGTAATTTAATGAGTTTATTCTCAACATTTTATCTCGACCTTTTTCTCGAAATTTAATGAGTTTTTTCCTCATAATTTAACGAGTTTATTCTCAACATTTTATTTCGACTTTTTTCTCGAAATTTAACAACTTTAATCTCAAGATGGTTTTATTTTTTTTTATTATTGCTTGGCCCTAATCCTCTTCCGTAGATACGAGATGACACTTGAATAGTATTTCATTTATATGAATTAAACATTTTAATAAGTAGAATGCATCCCAGTTCATAAAACTGGGTTGCAACCATAGTGATCAAAAGCAACATTTAAATAAATATTCCCTACATTGAATATAAAAAGCTCCACGCAGGGACTGTGAATCATTTACTTAAATCATGATTCATTTATTTACATGATACCGCCAGAATAAAGAGAGTCACTAAAGTGAATCAGACTTCCAAAACTTACATTCTTTGAATACTGCATCAACTAACTTGGTTATAATACAATATCACATATTGGTGGTGTTGTATTTTATAATGCTACAAAAACAAATGTGCTTTGGAAAAAAATAGTATGGTGAAAGGTGGTGTGACAATTCTAGGGGCTACCAGTAAGTGAAGTGCTAGAACCCAAGCAATGGCCCTGCTATTACACTACAAGAAAATGTAGTTAATAGCATCACTAGTTAGTAACTCATCAACCCTGGGCACTGTGTAGTAATATACCATTTAAAAAAAAAAAAAAAACTGTGAAGAAATTTTGAGGATAAAAGCAGATGTGTTAAAGTGTTGGCAGGGGACTGTGGATAACAGGATCTACTTTGAATGCAAATTTGAAAAATCTGTGAATTGTTTTTTCAAGATTTTCAAGCATCCTCTGGAGCCTAACTGAAACATCATTCTGTTTGAAAGAAAAGACAAAAATGATTCATCCTCCTCTCATCTTCTCCCCCCCCACACACACCTCTACTCACCTTCCTTTTGCACTTGTGCGATTCTCTCCTGCACTCCATCTGCATTTTCAATCAGCTGTCTATTAGCAGAGATCATCTGAGGGGATGGGGAGAGGAAATACATTATGATACGCTCATATATTTCAGTAAGATTTTTTTAAAAAGTAATTAATACTATTATTAAGTTTATTCTCCTAGGATGCATTAAATTGATCAAAAGTGACAGTAAAGACATTTACATTGTTAGAAAAGATTTCCATTTCAAATAAATGCTGTTTTTTGAACTTTCTATTTATCAGCAGAACTTTTTTTCATTATTGATAATAAGAAAAGTTTCTTCAGGACCAAATCAGCATATAAGAATGATTTCTAAAGGATCACGTGACACTGAAAACTGGCAAAATTTGCTTTGCGATCACAGGAATAAATTACATTTCAAAATATATTCAAATGTTATGTTAAAATTTAGTAATATTTTACAATTTTACTGTATTTCTCATCAATACATGCAACTTTGCTGAGCATAAGAGACTTCTTTCAAAAAAAAAATGTATCGACCCCAAACTACTGAACGATAGTGTACACACACAGAATTTATGAATATGGCTAACATCATGTGAACCCAAAAATTCTTCTGAGACTTACTATACATTCATTTTATAGCTCTATACTCTTATTGTATGCTAACTATAGTCTAATTTCTCAGACAAAGTTGATGCTCAATCATAACACATCTGAGAACTCCATCATGAACTATGAAAAAGTGATCTTTAAGCAATAAAACTGTCTTCTGAGAAGACCCTCGCTGCCCTCTCCCACAGTTGAGATATTTATAAAATGTAGTCCTGCCAGTCAGTGCTGCCTGATTCTCCCGGTCTCAAACACACAACAGGACCCAGAGTCAACCCACAGGGAGAGACAGAGAATAAGTGAACCTACGAAAGGAGAGGAGGAGGATGGTGACTAAAGCCTCAGATGTCTTACTCACTGCGATGTGCCTGCTCTTACTCCCACACATATGTGGGATGGCTAAAAAGACAAATGCCATTGTAATGGCAGGTAATGCAGAGAGGAGGATAGCTAATATATAAATATTACACACCAATATGATATTGTTCATATTTACAGCAGTACCATGTTTTAAGTATTGCTTTGTCAGCATACAAATTGTCTCTCCATTTTAACTTGTAGGAAATGGTTTTATCAGCACATTAGTGATACCTGAGAAATTTAGCATAAGCTGTTATATTTAATTATAGTCTATTAAATGGAATCACCATAACAGCCAGACACAAAAAAAAAATCATAGTAATGACGCGTGACATTAAAACAGCCTACGAAATTGCGTGTCTCTTACCGTGTCATAACCATTTAGCAGTTTACGAGTGGCGTCAGTCAAGTTGCCCACAGGTTCCAGGCATGGATAACCTTCCTTCAGAGTGAGTGTGGCCCCTGGGGGCCCGTCTGGAGTCTGCAACCTTGTGGCCAAGCTCTGGATGCACTGCTTCGGTGTGGCCATCGGGGGGAGCCCACACTGCTCTTTAAAAGCCACTGTAGCACACTGAAGAAAAAACACACACTTGTTTACCACAAATATTTCAGTAAGCCCAAATGACAGATATAAAGACAAATAACATAACAAAAAGCACAAAACTAAATAATTGATATGTTAATAAACAAGAAATAAATGGAATGGGTTTGGAGTTGGAAAGAAGTTTTTGAAAGTCTCAAAAATACAGTAAAACAGTATTATTGTGAAATATAATTACAATTAAAAGAACAGCATTTATTTAAATTGAAATCTTTTATATCATTATAAATCTCTTTAATGTCACTTTTGTTTAATTTAGTTTGTCCTCGCTGAAAAAAAGTATTACTTTACTAAAAACAAAATCTTACAGACTCATTTGAAGGGTAGCATACGCTCAAAGTATATGATCACAACTGCAAGATATTGGAGAGAAAACAAGAGAGCTAAGAGTCACTGAAAACTGGTGACATTTATATTATTTAAAAAAGACAATGGACACTGAATATGTTATGCAAATTTACTTTCATGAGGCGAAAGCAAAATAATGAACTGCTTTCCTTTATACAGACAGGTACACCAGTGCGATTTAACTGCTTGTGTCTGCATGACTGTCAAAGGCCTCAGCTTTGAGTCTAATCATATTTCAGCTTTTTATCATACATTTTCCTTCATTACTGTGTGGCGGATAGAGAGCCTGTTTCTATTTTCCTATTTTCCACCTGACAGAATCACACACCCACAACAATGATTACCAAAGCTATTTAAAGATGTATGTGTGTGTTCAGGGGGATTAATGAGGGTGATCAGTCTGTATATCAGTGTTTATTTGTATGAGAAAGAAGTCCATAGGGTGTGAACACTGGACATTGTTGTGGACATTGTTTGTTTGTTTGTTTATTTATATTGCCTTATCAGCATCTATGGCTATTTTCATGGCAAGAACAACATTAAACATAAATAAATAAATAGACATAATTAGCACAGTAATAGTAAAAAACAACAGTTCATAATCAACTCGCATAAATATAACAAACATTATATAAGATTGTTCATCTCAATATTTGATAAAAATCTTAAGATTGTTCCTGGTGAAACATTTTTGAAAACATCCATTAAAGGTGCCCTAGAACTTTTTTTTAAAAGATGTAATATAAGTCCTAGGTGTCCCCTGAATGTGTCTGTGAAGTTTCAGCTCAAAATACCCCATAGATTTTTTTTAATTCATTTTTTTTACTGCCTATTTTGGGGCATCATTAGAAATGAGCTGATTCAGGGTGTGTGGCCCTTTAAATCTGGTGTTCCACACCCCAAGAGCTCGCGCTTGCCTTAAACAACATAAAAAAAGTTCAAACAGCTAATATAACCCTCAAAATGGATCTTTACAAAGTGTTCATCATGCAGCATGTCTAATATCGTAAGTACAGTGTTTATTTGGATGATTACATTTGATTCTGAATGAATTTGAGGCTTTGCTCCGTGGCTAACGGCTAATGCTACACTGTTGGAGAGATTTACAAAGAATGAATAGCGACGGCTCTTGTCTCCGTGAATACAGTAAGAAACGATGGTAACTTTAACCACATTTAACAGTACATTAGCAACATGCTAACAAAACATTTAGAAAGACAATTTACAAATATCACTAAAAATATCATGTTATCATTGATCATGTCAGTTATTATTGCTCCATCTGCCATTTTTTGCTATTGTCCTTGCGTGCTTACCTAGTCTGATGATTCAGCTGTGCACATCCAGACGTTCTGCCCTTGTCTAATGCCTTTCATAATGTTGGGAACATGGGCTGGCATATGCAAATATTGGGGCGTACACCCTGACTGTTACATAACAGTCGGTGTTATGTTGAGATTCGCCTGTTCTTCGGAGGTCTTTTAAACAAATGAGATTTATATAAGAAGGAGGAAACAATGGAGTTTGAGACTCACTGTATGTCTTTTCCATGTACTGAACTCTTGTTATTTAACTATGCCGAGGTAAATTCAATTTTTGAATCTAGGGCACCTTTAAAGAACTTTCTGTGTAAAAACATTTCCTAGTGACATTCAAATCAGTACATTCCAGCAAAATATGTTTTATAGACAGAGGAGTTTAACAAAAATTACATACTGTTGGTACTTCACCTTTCAATAAAAACAAATGAGTAAGTCTGGAATGACCAATTCAGCATCTTGTGTAAACAGTCTGATCATGTCTACTCTCGAAAATAACATTTACAAAACAATTTTCATTTATGATTGGATTAACTTCTTATAACTTATTAACACAACTGCTCCATTCCATTTGCCATTTTTGATATATATATATATATATATATATATATATATATATATATATATATATATATATATATATATATATATATATATATATATATATATATATATACATATATATACATATATATACATATATATACATATATACATATATATATATATATACACATACATACATACATATATACATACATATATACATACATACATACATACATACATACATACATACATATATATATATATATATATATATATATATATATATATATATATATATATATATATATATATATATATATATATATATATATATATATATATATATATATATATATATATATATATATATATATACACATATATATACATACATATATACACAAGTATAGCACACATTTGAGATCTGATGGAGGAATTTGACAGTCTGTAATTCTCAAAGAGAGAGCTTTCTTTGCTGCAGCATCTGCCTATTCATTACCAATTAGTCCCATATGACCCGGAATCCAGCAGAAAATAATATCAAAATATTTTTCCTTTGAAAATAACAGTTTTGGTACTATATTCACTATTATAGGATGGTCAGTTTTAAAAGATTCAAAGAGTTTGGAGGCAAGATTTAGAATCCATTGTTGTGTTTTCTCTGTTTGTTCTAAAGCCAGGAGCAATGCACAAGCTTCAGCAGTAAAAATTGAGCTTTTGCTTAGAATACGGATACTAAAAATATTTTGACCAAACACTGCTGCTGCAGACACACCATTCTCTGTCTTAGATCCATCTGTATACACTGGTCTATGGAGAAAAGACTACATTTTATTTCTACAAATTCTTGTTTATATTCATTTGGATGAGTCAAATTCTTCTTTTGTTAGGCCAAATTCCACATGATGTTAAATGTTTTGATGTTCCAAGGAGGAATAGGGTATAAATGGGTTTGTGTAAGTCTATTTAAATTAATGTCTATGTTCTCCATGTGGGATTTTATAAGAATACCAAAAGGACTGATATACTTGGATCTGGCTTCATACAAATCTGGACACTGAGGGGGAAAAACTGAAGAGTAAGCTGGATTGCATTTGTTTGATTTCAGCTTAATTGCATACTAAAGAGCAAGTTCTATCAAGAGATGGTTCCTTTGCTTCAGTATACAGACTTTAATAGGTGAAGTCCTGAATGCTCCTAACGAAAGACGCAATCCTAAGTGGTGTATAGTATCCAGCATTTTTATGTAAGATTTTCTGGTTGACCCATAAACTGTACTCCCATAATCCATTTGGGATCGGATTAATGTTCTATAGAGACGTAGAAGTGAAGTACAATCTGCACCCCATTTTGTTTTGGCCAGTACCTTTATGATGTTCATTTTCTTGAGGCATTTATTTCTTAACAATTTTATGTGTGGGATAAAAGAAAGTTTGTTGTCCAGTGTAAGGCCTAAAAACTTGTTTTGGACATTGCTGTGGTCCAGCAATAATGGTAGATGCAAAATACAGGCATGGAAGGACAAAGAGGGGCCAGTGTGTACTGTATGTAAATAAAGTATTTGGATACTGAAAATGTATGAATTCCATTGAATTAGATAAGAAAATATCAAACAAACTGGTATTTTGTTTAAAGAAAGTTATCAAGTACATCTTTTGGGCTAAATATATTACACAAATCTAACAGAAAATAGTCTGATATGTTTTAAATGGCAAGTCAAGAGATACATATCTGTGATGTGCGAGTTAACAAATTCATAAATCTGATAAAAAAAATGCCCTTGGGACCAGATGGTTAACAGCAATTGCAAAGATAAGACTAAAGCAACGGTCCAAATAGTTTTTGGGGCCACTGTCGTGTTTGTGTGTGTATCTCTGGGATCAGCAGGTTTTTGTGAAGACAGTAATTATGGATGTGGAGTAACTCCTCTCCCTCAACACACAACACACTGCAGTGGCATCTGATCCCAGTCCTGTCACCTGACCCCACTGACACTCTACCTTCCCTCCTTCCTCCCCTTACCATCAACCATTAATCATACCTTGACTTTGCAGAGTCTAGGCCAGCAAAACTCTTGTTTTTTTGCTTGGTTTTATTTCTAGGGCTTGTTTGAAAAATCTGATCAACACGTCAAGATGCAAGAAATGTGTGATTGAGTGCGTTTACATTTCTTAGTTTAGTCATACCCCAGAAATGGCAAGTAAACTAAGCTTTGCTTTCACAATAGATGGCCAAACTCCAGTGTGAAGGTGTGGTGGAGTCTGGTTTTTGCATGTTCAGAACTGAGGCTGGAAATTCATGTCAGCTTTATCGGCTGATTATTAAATAAACGGATCAGAATCTGTCAGTGACTCTGCAGCCTGTATCAAAGGTTTGCAACAAGTACTGAGGTCAAAATCTTCAGGTGAGAGAATTTAGACTGTGGAACCTATTACTTGTGAGCCAAGCAAATGTTTAATAAAAAGAAAACCATTACAATAATCCACCTAATGTCTCACTATAATATCTGTTTTCAGTGTCTGACATGGTCATGCTATTATTGAGCGATACATATTTACTCAAACAACACCAATTATCTGCATGACCCACAGCAGTAATAGCACTGACAAAAAGCAGCTTAATTATTTTGCCCACCATTTCCAAACCATCACATTCAGACTGTTTTGACTGGGTGAGTCAGCCATCAATCTGGGTGAACCAGTGGCCTCGTCCAATCACAGCTACATCCATTTAAACAGAAACACATTACTAAAAAAAAAAAAGTAAGCTGCCACCGTACAGCATTATAGAATAAAATATTTAGAAATAAAATATTTGAAAATTATCTATCATTTGTTTACCAAATGTGATGTGCTCTGCTTTATGTATGTATGTTGATCATTGTTTAGATGTTCAGTCTCTTACGCTGTTTACATTGAATAGACAGACATAGACGCATTCTATGTCAGAACGCCAGTTCATTATTGGTCGGCTCCTGCGTCAGCATTATACAAATGCATTGTGCTGCTCACGTGAACAGCATCTGCCAATAACGAGTCGGCGTTCAGACATAGAAAACGGAAGCCTTCACTGCCTATGCAACGTAAACAGCATAAGAGATTGATAAGGGAGATAAGAAATTGTTGAATAAAGTCATTATTTTTGTTTTATTTTTGCGCACAAAAAGTATAACATTAAAGTTGAACCACTGTAGTCACGTTGACTATTTTAATGATGTCTTTTCTACTTTTCTGGACCTTAAAGTTGCCCTAGATTCAAAAATTGTATTTATCTTGGCATAGTTAAATAACAAGAGTTCAGTACATGGAAATGACATACAGTGAGTCTCAAACACCATTGTTTCCTCCTTCTTATATAAATCTCATTTGTTTAAAAGACCTCCGAAGAACAGGCGAATCTCAACATAACACAGACTGTTACGTAACAGTCGGGGTGTACGCCCCCAATATTTGCATATGCCAGCCCATGTTCCCAACATTATGAAAGGCATTGCACGTCTGGATCTGTGCACAGCCGAATCATCAGACTAGGTAAGCAAGTAAGGACAATAGCGAAAAATGGCAGATGGAGCGATAATAACTGACATGATCCACGATTACATGATATTTTTAGTGATATTTGTAAATTGTCTTTCTAAATGTTTCATTAGCATGTTGCTAATCTACTGTTAAATGTGGTTAAAGTTACCATAGTTTCTTACTGTATTCACGGAGACAAGAGCCGTCGTTATTTTAATTTTTAAACACTTGCAGTCTGTATAATGCATAAACAACTTCATTCTTTATAAATCTCTCCAACAGTGTGTAATGTTAGCTTTAGCCACGGAGCACTATCAAACTCATTCAGAATCAAATGTAAACATCCAAATAAACACTGTACTTACGCGATTAGACATGCTGCATGACGAACACTTTGTAAAGATCCATTTTGAGGGTTATATTAGCTGTTTGAACTTTTTTTAATGTTGTTTAAGGCAAGCGCCATCTCCGTGGGCAAAAGTTATTGGGCACCTTTAAATGTGGTAATTATGTTGCTTTCTATGGGGGATAAAAAACCTCTCAGATTTCATCAAAAATATCTTAATTTGTGTTCCGAAAATGAATGAAGGTCTTACAGGTGTGGAAAGACATGAGGGTGAGTAATTAATGACAGAAATTTCATTTTTGGGTGAACTAACCCTTCAAAGCCTAAATTTAAATCTGTTCATCATATAAAGCAATCAAACATTATCTCTTCAAAAGATTTGGATTAAAGAGTGGAGAATGGAAACTAGAGTGGAAATTTCTACTTGTGTAACCTTTTCAGCAGGGTGTGGATGCCAAGTATTGAAGAAATTAAATTGCTAGCATTACTGTTGTCTGAACATGCACCACATCCCTTACCAGTGCATCCTCTCGCAGGTCTGTAGCCTCTCGCAGAGGTCCGCTAGCTGGGCGGAAAGTGTCATCCAGCACTTTGATGCCCGTGTTACGCAGGGTGACGTACTCTCTTCCACGCCGCGCTCCTCTCCTGACGGACAGACCCCGTCTCTGGGCCTTTCCCCCACCTCTGCGGTTAGTGATGGCGACGTGTACAAACAGGCTGGCATGGAGCAAAGGGTCTCCAGCGAGGCCCAGAAGGGGCACATTGCGGTAACCAGGCTGTAGACACTCAAAGGAGATGGTGTACTGGCCAATGAAGTCATCGCCTATATAATCATCATCCAGAACTACGAAACGCAGCAGGGCTAGTTCAGGCATGTTCACCTGAAAAGAGAAAACAGTGTATGTATTATTTGGCCTCTTCAGGTGTGCAACATTTTTTATAACTAAAAGTTCTACAGATGCAGCTGTAAGGAGAATGAAATATCTAGGTTAGGGTATGAAAACAGACACTTAAAACATGCAAAATTTAGAGCAGACCACTGAGCCAAACGTGCCACTGCAACACCACAGAATATGCTAGTTAAAAGATTGTTTGCATAAAGCGCATTTTCACAGTCTCATCTATTTAAATATGGAAATATTTAGCATGCACACACAACATCACCTGGGCGTCTGGCTATGTAGGACAAACACACACACACACACACACACACACACAAATAAGCAAGGACACAATTAAACAAAATAATACATCTTGCACAGCATGAATAACTTAGGGACTGTTACAGGTTGAAACGACATACAAAAATGATTGCGTAACTATTGTTAAAGGTTCGTACAAGATGCTCCGAGAACAACAGGAAGTCAAATTTCATTGTTTCCTTTCTGTCAGAAAAATGGTACAATGGCACCTGAAAATAATTTCACATCTTCAAAAGAAAACATATTGTTTGAGGTGTGTGGTTCAGGTAAAACCTACTTTGTGGAGAACAAATGTCCACACAAATATAGTAAAACCTGAAAATTTGTGACCTTGTGTGAACATTTTGGTCCCTGTGAGGATAACAGCTTAAAAATCATAGACAGTTTTCTGTGAGGGTTGTTTATGAGTAGGGTTAGAGATTGGGGATAGAATATACAGTAAGTTTGTGCAGTTTAAAAATCAGTATGTTTATGGAAAGTCCCCATAAAGCATGAAAACCCGGTGTGTGTGTGTGTGGCTGTGCGTGTTTTTGTGACATATCAGGACACAAATTTGTATAATGACATGGGTATGATGACATAGGTATTACAAGGAGAGGGTGACTCCATTACCCCATGTCGCCATTTTTCAAAAGGCTTATAAATCATACAGAATGTTTTTTGAGAAAGTAAAAATGAGCAGAGTTTTCTGTGATGGGTAGGTTTAGGTGTAGAGGTAGTGTAGGGGGATAGAAAATACGGTTTGTAAAGTATAAAAACCATTACACCTATGGAATGTCCCCACAATTCACAAAAACAAATGTGTCT
This sequence comes from Chanodichthys erythropterus, assembly GCF_024489055.1. Taxonomy (NCBI): domain Eukaryota; kingdom Metazoa; phylum Chordata; class Actinopteri; order Cypriniformes; family Xenocyprididae; genus Chanodichthys; species Chanodichthys erythropterus. The sequence continues at coordinate 31,688,774 of NC_090234.1, read as the reverse complement.
GTGTGTGTGATACACACAAAACAAGTGAGACACAAAAGAGTTATGTCACACTGAATATGCATATTCATACCAAGGAAAGGAAAAAGAGAGAAATCTGGCAGTAAATCACAGACAACAAAGATAAAATGCCTCAGCTGGCAGCAGACACCCACACAGACGCCTGGACAACTCTAAACAAGAGAAAATAGTTCAAGACAGGTGTGCAGTATCTCAGAGAACCTACTTCACGCTTCAGAAATCGTATACATTTATATACATGGATGCACAAATTTCATTAACTCCACAGACAAAACTGTACCATGATATTACCATGTTTTCGGACTTGTACCATGCTAATACCATAATAAAACCATGGCAGCATGTTATTTTTAATAACCTAGGAGTACCATGAAAATAAACATTGCAATGGCACATAGATATCACAGTATTTTTTGTAAGTAACTATGATCAATACATGTATTACATATGATACAGAGACACTATCGTCCAGCTCTTTCTATAAAGTTGGATACAAGTATATCGAACTTTATCTGCATACATACTGTACCGTATACTCACATAAAGCCATATATAATATATTATATAGCAAATCTCAATTGCTTGGATCATCACAAAATGTAAACTATATTATCACCTAGCTATAATCTACTAAATGCGATTATAAGGCATAAAGATAATACAAAATTATAAACATTAACATAATGAAAATCATGAAAGCTACTTTGAGACGATTTGTATTGAGAAAAGCTCTATACAAATACATTTGACTTGACTTGACAGTGAAACTGGCACCATTAGAGGCACAGAGCTCTCAGTGACTTTTGCGTTTAGTGGAAAAGGCCACAGGAAGAGATGCAAAAAGCATTCTATCAGATCCCACCAGGGGATGCACACTTGCTCCTGTGTGTGTGTGTGTGTGTGTGTGTGTGTGTTTGCGTGTGTGAGTGTGTGTTTGTTAGTGGAACTCAGATAGGTATACACCCTCCCATGACTTATAATTGTATGACGTCCTCAAGCTCCAAGCAACAAGAGACAAACAAATGCAAACAACAAGAGGCACAATCCCCCAGGACAGAATAAGTGTGTGCGTGAGAGATATATTTGTGATTTCACTGGATCGCTCACAAAACCTCCTCTTCAAATAACCATATGGCACAGTCTTTGGTTTAAATCACAATAGCAGGGATTTAAATTTATAAGCACCAAGGGCAAGTCTCACCCACACTTTTTTTTTTATCACTGTCTGCTTACAGAACGGTATTGCTATTGTGTAAAAACCAATCCAAAAGGCACATATCTACATTTTTTACTGAACATGGAAGTATCTGAAGATTCATACTGTAAAACTATTGCTGTTATCTTGTTAGAGTGTTTAATATTGACATTGCTTTACATTCTGTTAGCCAAAAAAAGTATATAAATAAAGCACTTAATTAAACTATTAGTTGTTGTTGTTGTTGTTTTTTGCAGTCTATTATATCTTCAAGAGCAGTGGTGCAGAGCGTTTAACAGGTTTGAACATGCCAAACACAAACACTGTGTAGAGTAACCACATGAAAAATGCCTTTATCACAGTCTGCGTGTTGTCACATCCGGCACCGATTAGTAGCGTAAAGCAATTTCTGCCTGCATTACTGTCAATGGACAGATGCCAGTATTGAAAAGAAACATAAACTAATTGAACTGAACTTAACAATAAACGTATTTTTAAACTGTTTAATTAGACTGACATGATACCCTGCTATGTATGTCATCTATTGTTTTATTGTGTAACATTATCTGAGAGACACGATTGTCAGCGCTGCCGGTGTTGGCAGTCGTGAGATTTACGAGAAAAGCGCAGCTCAAGTTACTGCCATGGAATTATCGGACTGATTTGACTTTATTTTTAATGTTTTTTTTTGTTTTTGTTTTTTCATGATATTACCATCCATTTTTGTCTACAATATAATGCTATCCAATAATTGCACTCAAACATGGAGGATATGACTCGTTTACGATGATCAAACCAGTTATTTTTAAATTATCGTGTATGGGCTGGAAATATTGAATTCTTGCACATACACATATACAGTATGGCTTGCATGCTCCCCTTTAAGACACAAAATTTGAAACTTCCACTTTTCGAACGCAGAAGTGTGATAAAGGCCTATAAATACAAAAATATGCATTCTCTTTCCCTGCACTTTCTTGTCAAAGTCTCTACTACTAATCTAGTCTCTAGTCTCTACTAAGAAAGACAAAAAGCCAATAAATAATAATAATAAAAAACTACTTTATGCATTAAACATATTGAAGGATATTTTATAGGTTATCTTAATTTTAAAGTATCAAATTTCCTCTAGCTTCAGCATGAAAGGCAAGGGATATGGAGATTTGTTCATCCTCTATACAAATGTCCTTGAGAAAAAAGAAAAAAGAAAAAAAAATAGAACCATTTACACCAATGGTCTCTACTATCAACTTAGCTCACAAAGCTTTTAGGAAATGCAGCTCTGGTTTGTTTTGTGTGTGCATAGTTTCTAAAAGGATTTTTAACATGACCAAAAAGGGACAAGAGACAAACAGAGCTGTCAAGCCTGTACCCATTGCTTTTTAAAGAAAAAAGATACTAGCACAACTAATGGATTCTGGTTCAATGAAAAAAATCAATGAAAAAAATGACATGACAATAGCGTTTTATGGAGTGCTTGAATGTGTGTCTATACTTGACAAAAACATCTCTTTTTTTTACTCTCCAAAAATTACTAGCAAGATAATTCACTCCAACATACACTAACTGCCCCCAGATGAACCATGTCAAATTTACTGGTTCGGATCAAGCAGTCTTGCTTCACACCCAGAGCTCTGCATGTTTGTGTCCACTTCATTGCACTGGATTTCACAGGTAAAGCAAACCCTCACCTGTGCCAAGAAACTACCTTAATCTGCATCTTTTAATTAAAGCTGTCTAAATTTGGCATGCAAGTGTAATTACGCCCTGCTAAAATAAAGGTCACGTCATTAAAAAAAAAAAAGAATTATGTTGGAAGAAACTGGTACCCACTTATAAAGCAGTGTAATGAGTTATCTAGACCGTAGGTTTGAACTAAAATCCAGGGCAAGAGAATTTGTGTTAGCAGGCTATTAAGTTTTGATGGAGATCTTCCCTAATTACAGATCTAGGAAGAGTTGTGTTAAGTTGCACACATTTGCGTCATCCCTGTGCAACCATGAGGAGAGACTGCATCCATTAACCTCGTTCTGGTTGGGTGACAGGTCAGTACTCTATACATTTATGTTATAGCTATCAGCTCAGGCTAATGCATGCTAAGAAATGAATGCAAGTGCAGCAACCTGTGAGAGCTAACATTTTGTAAACTCACCACATACTATCAGGATATGTTTATGTCTTAACTACATACAGAGAAAATCTGCACAACATTATTTTTGAAAAAAAACTTGATTAGGGAGGTCAGTGAGTATGTGTTACGTTGTATGATATGGCATAGCTGAGCTTAGTCGGAACTGTGTTAATTTTGCATGCAATTGGTAATTAGTGTGAAACATGGCTCAGTTGCTACCTCATGGACTGAAGCATTCTAATTTCTGCCTTCAAGACTGATACACACAGAGAAACTCAACCACACCATAGAACACAGGGTCAAAAACCCACAGGGCAAGGTATCATGAAATATGTCCCATGTTTCAACTTCTAATCTCTGTCTTACACCATCTTTTCACTACCTCAGACAAACATCAAATGACAGACCCTAAATTCTTCATCTCCAATGGACAGTAGTGCAGAGCTCTTTCTGTAAAATGGGCGGTCATAAATAATTATGTCAGTAATTATTATTTTATAAGAGTTTTATAATTACTTACATTGATTAGTCTTAGAAAACCTACTATGTTTTCCTTTCAGATGTATTGCGGGTAAAAAACTGGATATAATTTTTGTCTGGATATAATTTATACATTCATTGTTCATTCATTTTACCATGGTGAATATCTCAGAAGGTCATGGCTGCAGAGGGTAACAGCTGCTTCATTACCAATCTGAAAGTTCAATGTGACTACCACTAGGGGGCAAAATGCAAAAATCATATGCGAATGTCAGAGATAGTGGAAAGGCGGCTTTAGTATAATAAAGTCTTTCAAAATCACACATGAAATAAATCTAATAAATAAACATTCATGATCTGGTAGTCTCTCTCTCTCACCTGGAACTCAAAGGTTTCATCAAACAGTGGGTCATCCTGGTTCTGGGCAGCAGTGCGAGTTCTCTGCTCTGTGCAGTCTGAAGGCACACCATGCAGCTCCAGCACCACATATGGGTCGATGACCTCACCTTTGGCACCAGAGCCTTGTGGCTTAGGTAGACTATGGGCACTAATGACCTTCACCCTGAGTGTTTGCGGTGGTACGCCAGGCACGCAGCCTTGTGACTGGGCACTGAAGTAGGAAACCTCCTCTCGCATGACTGCTGGACGAAGCACATATCCACACCCACCGTTCTGCATAAAACGGCCACGGGTCAGGTCTAGCATGGCACCTGGTGTCTGTTGGTTGAGCGCAACCAGTTGCACACCTCCTTTCCAGTAGCCTTGCGGGTTTGGGTTGCTAGAGTCTAGCCTTACTGAGCTGGGCCGCACACGGGTTAGATTGCGCTTGGTAAAGCACACAAGCTCCTCTGGGCTCTCGCTAGCCAGCCGTCCTGCCTCCCCTTCCCCAAGAGAGCACAGGGTCCAGCAGGGGGGATCAAGGTTCATAGGTGTACCTGGTGTAGAAGGAGTAGAAGGGGGAGAATGCTGCTGGGAATGCTGAGTACTCGCCCGGTGAGCATAAAAGTTGCGACTTCCAGTACGAGCAACTGCAACGAGATCGGACAATTCACGCCGCAAACGGAGGCGCCTTGGCTGTGGGGGTGGGGGGACAACAAGAACCACTCCTAGTTCCTCTTCCCCAGGGATAGTCATCCTTCGGCCAGCCAGAGGGCCTCCGCCACCAATCTCCTCATCCTCCTCAGATACCTCTCCTTCAGAACCTTCCTCTTCTGGAGGCAGCTTCTTTCCGACAAGAAGTACCTTACCCTTTAGCTGCTCTGGAGAGGGCAAAGTGGTTGCGCGACCTCCCAGACTGACAGGCAGAGATTCAGGGGTATAGAGCTTAGATCCAAAAACCTTTTTCAGGTGTTGCGCAAGAGTACATTGCTGGGAAGGTGAGCAACGCTGGCATAGATACAGCAGCAGAGGATACTGGGAGGTGAGAAAAGCATACTTGTTGACTACTTCTAGGGCACTGCGCAGAGTAACAAAACCATGATGGTGATGATGGTGGTGATGATGGTGGTGGTGAAGATGCTTTCCATCTGTACCATGGTCTACACCCAAAAGTGGCTCCCCTTCTGGCCCATCGGTAACCCCCAGCTCCAGACACCGACAGCCAGCCTGCAGGGCCCGAGTGAGCCCCCCAAGATCAGCCCGGCCATGCACTTGGTCATCCAGCAGGTAGGAGCGGTAGGAGGCACTGATGAAATAATGAGACAGGGGCATTTTCATATCCTGGCACACATTCTGATGCTCAGGGTCTAACAACTGGCACTCAGCTGACTGTAGGTAGCGGGTAAAGCCATCCAAGCCCAGTAAACCTCGCTCACGTCCAGCTGCAGAGGGCTCATAGCGGCGAAGAAGCTCCAAGCAGCCCTCAGTGGTGGCCAATGACAGACCTTGCTCCGTCTCCAGGAAAAGACGCAGGTCCTGAGCGTCAAGGCACTCTCGGTCTTTAGAGAGTTGCACTAGCAGGAAATAGACATCAGGTCGTGTACACAACTCGCAGTAGGCCTCTTGGAACTCCTCCAGGGTAACATGAGATGTTAGCTTCTCTTTGCTCCTCTGAATTTCCTTAAAGCGCAAACGCACCTGGATAAAAAGAAAAAAGAGAGGCATTAATGTATTTAAGTACAAATATTTGTGTTGGTAGATCTTTTATGGATAAAAATTTGATCTAGTAACCCATATCTTTTTGTTTTAAATTGCGATTAGGAAAGGATTAATTCACAAACTCTGACCATTGTGCTACTGACCAAGGTACTTGCTAAAGGGTGAATGCTTTGCTATTGGGAATGCTATGAAAGTATATAATGAATGATAAACAAAATAGTACAAGGACTACAGTCAAGTGAAAGATGGTTACGGATGACCAAGGCCTTGAGAGTTCTGCAGTCTACTGTAATTATCATCTGTTTATGATGTAAGCCTGTCTCATCACTTTTCAGGTTTTGTTACTTGAATAATAAATGCTGGAGGGTGAGGTTCTTCCTTGAATAGAACTTTTGAAACTTAATGAGCAATCACAGTCTAAAACTATTACAAAGACAAGAAGCAAATCAAACAAGCAGCTTACAGCAAATAGTGATTTGAATCTTGAGAGACAAAATGTCACAAGTCATACAAATTCAGGAACAGCAGCTCTTCACAGGGCCTATATTGTGTCCAGCATTTTTCAAGAGTAGGACACAGCCAGAAGCAAAGCGAGTTATTCCTATCCAGTCATCTCCTCATTGCCCTGTTTGCTTGCCCTTTTTGCCTTTACTTGTCTCTCTAGACACATGAAGCAGATGCCTCACACCCGCTGTCACAAATACTTGGAGACTTGGCCCTGTGGGTTCTATCTGTCTTCCTCCTGTCCCCAGCTGTCCATTCCACACACAAACATACACATGAATCTACTGCCAAATTCAAAACCCAACAATAGCTGTGTGCCACAGCAGGGTTGACTAAGAAGTCAAGCTAAGCAGTACTACAGAGACGAGTTCTGGAAGAGCCATCTAAATTCTACACTAATCATATTGTTCACATTTATGACTCTCTCAGTGCTTGTTTTTTCATCTCTCACTGCACTAGGACAGTAGTATGATTCTTTTTTGATGGGTCCTACATAAAAACTGCTGCAGTATATGTTTTTCTGATTGCTTTCAATTTGGAGAGTCACATATTTACTATTGTTTGGCTTTTTCTGCGCCCATTTAGTCATGAAATGCAAGATTTTGTGGTTTAAACTGAGAAATAAGAGAATGTGTTACCTTTGCTTCCTTAATGCCAGGGCAGAGTTTACATATGGTGGCCACTGCCGTATCTTCAGACACAATTCCGTGTCCATCCTCATCAACCAGAGCAAACTCTGCCGCTAACCAGTTCCGCCTCATCTTGCTTCCAATACTGGCCTCTCCCACCCCTCCATCCCCTCCAATCCCTCCTCCAATGGCACCAGGGTGAGACAATAGGTACCGCAGCCCTGTCACCCAGATATTAGCCACATCAGCAGAGAGGGCAACCAGGTCCAGAGACTGATACTCGTCACCATGAATGATGGAGAAGGCTGCTTCTTCAGCCAGGTGATCCGATGGGCCGTTATGGAGGAAGGTCTCTGTGCTTTTCCCTGTTCGGACCTCACGAATGGCGGAGATGTCAAGTCGGGCTCGGTCACCATCTTTCTTGGAGGGTTCCCAACGAAGGCAGGACAGCTCCGTGTCCAAAGTGTAGAATCGCGAGTAGATGCGTGAGTTGGGTCGTACCTTCTTTAGCTCACAGCCACCCTGCATGAAAGCAAGGCAATCTGCAGCACTGCTCACCTTCTTTTCTGATGGCATACTGCTAAAGGAAACCGTTTTCTTCCTCCCACCACTGACCTTGGCCACTGAAGGGTCCTTAGGGGAAAAAAAAGAGAAAAACTTTAATCACAATGTAAACCACAAATGAAGAAAACTTCTATGTCATTCTACATAGAGTTGTTCTAGTAAAGCATGGAGACTTGGCCCTCTTACAACAAACCAAGATGGAAATTATCTCATTCATCACAAAAAGCTCTTTGTGTTCAAGCATATGTCTCTCGGTTCAAGTCCAAACAAATGTTTTATGTTTTATGTACATGTTTTAGAATGAAATTATTTTTCACATAATCACTGTCTGTGGCAAAATTTGGACATTAATGGAGCTTCCTGTCATCCAAGGGAGATTAATGGTGCTATGAACTATGTCCTATTCAGAATAAACCAACCACATCCTACATTACATCACTGACCAGCAGCACTGGACAGTGTATTGTCATTGTCAGAAAATATCCCTGTTTTTTTCCCTCTGTTATTCTAAATTTTGTATTCATTTTAAATTGCTGCTGTCCATGTATGTGCTACCATTTAAGTATCCAAATGACTTTTTATGTAGCAAGCCTAAAATCTTGGCCTTCATAATGATATAAAATGCCTTGGAAATATTCAAGTTTTACTGAATTATATACAATGATACAAATACAATGATTTGGTAACATGCTGAAAAAGCTTGAGTAGCAATTCAGCCATGCCTATTATATTTGAAAAACAGTTATTCATTATCAAGAATTTCACCCCAAAGGTTCAGAGTGATGAAATGTTAATGAAACTCATTTTAGAGTTGAAAAAGCAGTGGAAGTGTCACCTGACCTAAAAGGAAAGGAGATAAAAAAAGTTTACACTTGCTGGGGCTTGGGCTGGGGGTGTTGCTCGTTTAAAAATGCGTGCTTGCAGCACTGGCCTATATTTGTACTAATACCTAAAATTGAATCCACAACAAAGGCTCCTAATGGAAACACATTATGTCATTGCAGTAGTTAGAATGTGTAATCTGGGATTTCCACCCCAAGCCATTTGGCACTAATCAGACTGGCTCTCATAACAAAGATGCAGGGAGTACTCATGCAGAAGCTAATGAACCTCAGGCATACCAAATTTCAAAGATGGCTTAATGCAATCAAGACATGAATGCTCCCACTGGAATGTCTTCAGTTTCTTTGTGTGTCATAACTATTACTTTTTAAATCAATCAGACATATAATTTTTACCTGGTGGACAATAAAATTGGCAGAAAAAAGACAAAGACAACCATATCTGTCTACTAGGGACCAGAATATCATGTAAACTTGAGAAGTAAGCTCTTTTGACTTGGGCCAGTAAGCAACTACCTAGCAACGACCCCCAAAACCCTAGCAACAAACTAGAAATGACCAGCAACATTCAGCCAGAACATATAGGCGACACCCTGACAAACACCCACAACACATGGCATCATGTCAGAAAGTTTATTGCACAAGGAAGAATAGCATTTTGCTTATCTAGTTAACAAAAATACAAATAAAATACAATATAAAAATACTGTGTTAATTTGAATGAATTTTTTTTTTTAAGGTGTCTGTGTTACAGTGTATTTACGCATTTAAGTACTGTGTAATAATAATTAGCTACATGTAATTACTATATTGTTAGGTTTAAGATTGTGGTCCGGTTTAGGGATAGTTGCATGTAATTATGCATAATTTACAGTTACCTTATCTACATGTAACGTTTAATGAGGACACTGTAAAATAAAGTGTTATCATTTTCTGTATTGTATTTTCACAAATGTTTTTCCTGTATTTTGAATTATGCATTTCATTCTGTTATGTTTCAGGGTTGAAGAAAATGTCTGTAAACGTACAGGTAATTTTCTGACAGGACATTATTTATTTTTCTACAGATTATTTTCTTACACTGTATTTTCACATTAACATGCTAAAATTTCTGCTTCTTTATTATTCATATTCTTTCACAATTCATATTCTTTTTGAGTCAAAGATAAAACAAGCACCCCCGGACCTTTAAAAAAAACGCCACAATTCTGGACTTCTTCCACTAAACAAAACCTTTTTGACATTCAGACCAGATAAGCAGAGGATCAGGTCAGGTCAGAGAGTACAGTGAGCAGCCACTGAGCACTCTGACATGTTCATTTGTCTTAGTTTGTCTGTTTTTTATGCAGCTGGCAGACTCCATTCCTCGAAGCTGCCATGCTTCTGGATCAGAACCTGCCTGACGAGCCGACAGCCTGCCGCTGTGAATCCAGGTCAGCAGGTGTTTGAGCAGACTGGGTGATAGTGGAGCTGAAGCAATCAGGGTGAGCCAAGCAGTAGAGTCGCGCAGGTTAGCAGCCATGACCATGCAAGACTAAAATGCAGTTTTAGTGGTTAGATTCCCAAGGGCAAAAAAAGCAGGTCACTCATATGTCCATCCATCCATGGCACCTACCCATCAGGGTCCTCCAGGAAACCATGACAACAAGTCTGCAAAGCTTTTAATGTATCGTTCTGGCCTAAAAGGGCACCTATCAGACTTAATCCCCCTAAGCACAATTCATTTTGTTTTGTTTTTTGATGTTGTTGATTTTTTTTTCTTTTTTTTTCTTTTCCAACCAAAGTAAGGAGGGTCTGCTGGTGATAATGACTGAATGAAAAGGAATGTAAACGAGTGAGTGCTAGAAGAACAGCTGAGGAATACGAAATAAAAAGGGTGAGGCACATAGCAAGGGTGGCAGAAAAAAGAGAGAGTTAATGAGATGGAGGGAGGAGTGCACACAAAAACACTGCTGCAAAAAGTAGGTAGTAGGTAAAATACTGTTTCCACAAAAGAAAATTACACCAACATTATAAGCAGTTTCCCTCCATCAGTCTGAGAGGGATAACAGTATCAGACACAGCAAGGGGGAGCTAGGTGATGAAGTGTGGTTAAATTTAGATGTGCTCCCATCTCCACTTAATCAAGGAAAAGAGGAGGAGAATAGAAAGGGAGCACAAGCACTAGAAAGGAGGAGATAATTGGAGGTTGGGTGGACAGAGAAACTGAGGACTGAGGAGAAAATGAAGAGGGAAAATATAATAATAATAATAAAAAAGTGTCCTTATGGACACTGGTGACGGCTCAGACTTTATGAATAACCCTTGGTCTATTCCTACCAGAGCGGACTGGTTTTAATAACAGTCGAGTCCCTGGCCTTTAAGGGGCATTTTTAAGCTCATCAGTGATTTGGCAGCTAAAACCCACAATGGAATCAGCTTTCACTACTACCGAGTCCTCACTGAACCTTTCCACTGCTGCCTGAGGCTATACTCTCTTTTTCACACAGCACAGTGTTTACTACTGTCACCTGCTTAAATCCGATACAAACATTCTAGACTGAAAGAAAGACAACAGAGTGAATTCAAAAATTGTAAGATTTCATTTACAAAAATTGTCAAATGCAAGAACATGTATCTTAAGGATGGGTGACAACAAACTGACCGATGTCAAGATTTTTTTCTATATTTTGTAGTTAGATTACCATTCAAAAAGTTTGGAGTCAGTACTATTCTTTTTAAAGAAATGAATCATTTTATTCAAAACTCCAGATCAGCATATTAGAATGATTTCTGCAGGATCATGTAAGACTGGAGTCAGGGGCGCCTGCAGGATTTTATCTCAGGGTACGTACAGAACTAGCTCAACCACTCCCCCCAGAAAACAAACATTTTAATTAATTTATTGGTCATTTTAATTGATGGTATAAATAATAATTGATTGTTTAATACCATATACCGTAATACCGTGAAACCGTGATATTTACTCAGACGGTTATCATACCGTTGAAATCTCATACCGTTACAACCCTACGCACACCTTTATTTATTTTCATTTTCTCTTGCTCTCTTAATATGTCATGAGTGTACACAGATAGATTTTAATAATGAATTTAAAAATTTTGTAAAAAATAAAAACGAGTGACCTCCCAGCTGTAAATAAAACTTAATTTCTACAAAGAGCAACTTGGAAGTCGTGTCAGGTATATGCTGCGCAGCTAAATAGAAGATCCTACACTCAAAAGACAACAAAAGTAACAGCTTAAGTGTGATTGTGGTAGTGAGGAATAGAAGTACTAAAGATTCTACACTCAAAAGACAACAAAAGTAACAGCCAAGTGTGATTGAGGTAGTGATAGTACTGTAGCTTCTTGACGGGACGCCGTCACCACACTTCAGGGAAGTATTGGATTGTATTGCAAGTATTCAGGAATTTAGGGAATTACCTAGAAATACTGTAGTATTATATTAACAACTAGGAGTTGTTTAAATTGTCAGTGGTGAAGTCAGATTTGTATTGAGAATTTCCATGACAAGCGCCAGTTTAATGGTGAAAAAGAGTGAGGTAAGATGTAAATAGCGAAACATTTAATACATCAACTGTTTTGCGACTGACAGTAACTTCCAGTAAGTTTTAAATTGAAAATATGTATTTACGTGATTGATATAATTGAGTGAGACGAAACAAGAAACAACATGAGGATGAGTAAATGACAAATTTTGTTTTTATAGGTGAATTATCCCTTTAATCACACAGCATATCCATCCATCAGCTCATTAACCCACTCACAACACAGTCCACTAACCCCACCCCAAATTACCGCCCCGTACCACTGACTTCATCAGCTGGGACAACACCTGGTGCTGCCCGTAATCTACTCCAGCTCCAGGCAAGCCACAGAACAGAACTCCAATCCAGCTAATGATCCCAGCTCTGAGAAAGCAGTAGATTAGTGCAGCCGTGCTGCTCCCACCCCTTGAGACCTGAGGGGTAATCCGTGCCGGATGGAGAGAGTGATTTAGTAGGGTTAGAGGGGAACGCTCATAGATTAACCGACAATGAGTTTAGCAAGCCGTCAATCCTACTGTCCAACTAATTGAAAATGCTGATGTGTGGGTCAAAATAGAATTATGTCAAGTAGAAATGTGAGGCAGAGCTGATCTCCTGACATTGAGCTTGTCTATAAACAGCTTGAAGGATGAAATGTGTTGTTAAAGCAAATATGAGTACAGCAAAAGAGAGATTATCAAACACCTGTTCTTCCCAGGAGCAAAAAATGTAGAGGATGGTAGGGAAGGTTGTGCATAAAGACTATATTAAATTAAACTAGTAGCTAGCCTTCACTTTTTGTAGTAATACGGAGACGTAATTTAATAAAGTATAGCAGAGTGTGAAAGAAAAATCTTCCAGTACAATGTGAATAACTCATACCTAATAACAACTGGCAGCTATGGAGGTTTCAATGCTCCAACTCATCACTCGGAAATTGCTTTATAATTAAATGCACGATGTAAAATTTACGCAGGACTTTAATACGATTACACTCACTGAACCTTCTGTTATACCTGTCTGTCCTGGAATTAAGAAATAGTTTTATTACATCCTACCTAGATGCATAATTGCCCTAATCTAATCTGTGTCATAAACATGAAATTTTTTTTGGGTGTAAAAGCACAGGTAACTATTTGTAGAAGATAATGGTAAACCGTAAGAGACTGGCATTCAATAATTTGAATTATGAATTGTTTTATTCTGCATTCAATGCTTCAATGATCTCTATTGGCCTTGCAATATCTACTTAGAGACAAATCTAGTTTCAATACAGTAATTTCCTGGTTTTATTATCCAAATTGCTTGATTTTATTATCTATCCAGCAGATGGGTTTTCTGCTAGCCAACTAGAATCTCTGGAAGTAGAGAAAAGCAGCTCAGTCGATAGGCGTGATTGCGAAGCACGGCTGGTCTCACACGTTCAAGAGTAAAGCACTTGAAGTAATTGCAGACCATTTCCACAATCAGCCTCCTCTTATCACAGTTTTCCACGGCCTACATAGCCTACACATTCATCAGCCTACACCACTTTACAGGTTCCATTCTGAAAACAATCAGTTCTCAGGCAGTCTTCAAAGCTACTCAGAATAAGCAGAGAAAAGCTCAGATACATACTCGCACGTCTGCCAAGACAGGCGCTATTTGTTTCCTAAAAAGCCTCCTCAGCAATCACCCTTTCTTAGACCGAAGAGAGAAAGACATACATCTAGTTAGCTAAACCAGAGGTTCTCAACTGGAGAGCTGCGAAACTGGGTCACTGGTCTGTGCTAAATGTAAATAATAATGAGCAACTAAACATTAAAGCTGCAGTCCGCAACTTTTTTTGGTTAAAAATTATCCAAAATCAACTTTTGAACAAGTACATAACCAGCCAGTGTTCAAAACTATCTAATTATCTTGTCTCGATTCACGACGGTTAGCTTGTAATAATGTTTTATAATAAGAACGAACTGGCGGATTTCCGTGGGAAATTCAAGCATGCAGCAGTTCCTCTGTGCGTCATTACGTCACGTCCGTAAACAAAGAAAGGAGTCCCGTCGAGAGGCTAGCCAGTTATATCATGTGAGGAAGCTGCCGGTAGTGGCACGTTTATAGCCTTATCTCACAGCAGCTGAAATAATTAAACTTATCATTTTGATGGCGGATTGTAATCCAGAAAGGTCCAAATGACAATCATCAGTGACAACTGGAGATTCACCCATAGCCAAAAAGCAAAAGACTTCGGACTGTGGAGTGGATACAGAACTTGAAATCTACAGGTAACACTAATACACACTAAATACACAGTCACGCAGTGCTGATGTTGTTAACAATAACAATTTGAGAACAATATAACAGTAATAATAATTTGCACGGTTTGGCGTGATCAGAGCTAAGCGATCGTTAGATTTAATCATCATTGGCAGCGCGATTTATTGTAGGCCTAATGCTTTTTTCCTCAGTTGGTCAAAACAAAAGTGGCAGAAATGTTATTTACTTGTTCAGACGATATTTTCCAGTGAAAATTCTTATATTGGTCATACTTTCAAGACGTAGAGTCTGTGATTCTGAAGTTCAGCATCCACACCGGTGCGGTTACTGACAGCAAAAGATTCATCCGTGCTGACGAGCTGTGCCGAGGCACAACGCGTGTACAGATAACTGCTCCGCATATGACTGCAATCGCTTGTTTCAAACAGCGATGGCGACAAAGAGGAAAAACTGCGGACAGCAGCTTTAAATAGGCAAAAAAGTCTGAGATCCAATCAAACTACAGTATTTTGGTGCATTCATCTGTCACTTAGTTATATGATTAATAGTAATAAAAAATTTGGCCCAGTGTCTTCCTTTTGTTAGGCTGGTAAATCACACTTCTGTTGTTTATGCAGAATTTTCAATTACAAAACCACCTATAAATTCTGATTGGTTGAGCCCCATTTTAAAGATGCCTATTAAAGTGCCTAATTTATGTTTCTTTGCAACTTACAATTAATGTAATGAAGATGTTACTTGGCAGATTTATTCTTTATATTGATTATTAATCATAATGATTATAATAATAAATGTAACTATTTATTGAACATTGTTGTCTTGTCATTCCAAACATGTATGCCTTCTTTCTTCCGCAAAATACAAAAGAAGATCTTTTGAAGAATGTTAAACTGTTTTGTCCGTACAATGAAAGTTGATGTGGTCCGATGTTGTTCTAATCTGAACCACACGGACTTTATTGTTTAGACAAAACAGTTAAACTGTATTTTAAAAAAAATATATCATACAGGTTTAGAACGACAAACAGTGAGTAAATGATTAAAGTTTCATTTTTGAACTACCTCTTTAAAAAAAAAAGAAATCATGTTTGATATAGGATAATTTGTTTGTTTTGTACGCCCATGTCCAATTGATATATATACCTAGTTTGAAAGAATTTGTTCACCCTTCAAACCATTGAACTTGCTGTATCCCCCTGTATCCTACTTCAAAGAGCCTCAAAGACATGTCCAGACCTTCCTGAGAGTCTTCACCCAGAGCAAGTGAGGGCTGAAAGCAGACTTACAAAAGGGTCTGTCATTCCTTATTAACACTGCTGCTCCATTCCAAGCTGGCACAGGGGTCTGCCAAGAGATTCATGCTCTCTAAAATTCCAGCACATCTGAATAGTTTTCCATGAAGTAAAACAGGAGAGGCAAAACTCTAGATGCACACAGGCAACACAGTAGGACTGACGGAAGAGTACAAGCAAGTACATACATCTTTTATTATTCACCCCCATGGATTTAGACAGAGAACTAGGAAATGTTAATAATTGACTGTATGGCACAATCTAAAGGACCCCTTTAGAAAAATCTTCAGTTAAACAATTCAAGGCAAGACAGCTACCGTTACATAAAATGTTTAGCGGTACAAAAAGAATAAGCTCTGCTGCCTAGCAACTCAAGGTGAAAACCATGCAACTGGATAATGCATAAGTAATGGCTGCATTTTCTCCTGCATAACCTTGGAAGAAAATGCCTTCCAGAATAAATTCACAATCACCTGGGCCGAAAATGTTCATTCAAGTTTAAGTGCACAAACCTAAGCAGCTGCTGTATTAGTGGACCGATTGGCCCAAGGTCAAGGACTGTCAGATTTCTTGTTGGGATGTGGTTCAGTGACTAAGAAGGAGTGCTCTGAGTGCCTCAAACCCGGAGGAGCTGTTCCAGGCTGTTAATTAGAAAAGCTTTTCCCAATCCCTTGGGTTAATTACAGCAGACATGAGGAAAGAAGCTAGGCCAAGTCTGGAGAACTGTTCAACCCACGGAAGGAGATTTACACCAGTTGTGTACTTCAGTAATTTCACTTTAATGTCAATTAATAGTTAATTTTCATTGCCATAAAAATGAAATAACTGAACATAAACATACAAGCTTGATAAAAATGCTCATTTTAGAAGAAAATTTCAGATGGCATTTAGCGGCTTTTGCATCTGAACTCTTCAATTACTTTTTGACTTAACTTGATGTTTTTATATTAAAATAACATGTTTCAATCAAGTAAACCCAACCAGGACTTAAACAGGATTTTCACTTCCCATCATGCTTTGCAAAGATGCTGAACTAGAAGTGTAAATGTTGAAATAAAGTGTTATTTTAAGCAGTTTTTAGCAAGATGAGAAAATGGAAAAACTTTTTAATGTTTACTGTTCTATTATGTTGGTATTTAGAAGTTTCTGTTAATTAATAGTTTTAGGGTTACCATTGTGGTGAATTGTTGCACTTGTGCTTGGGTTGAGCACCTGCTAAGAAACTTTCAAATAACTTTAATAAGAAAGTAATCATAAATTATTTTTTTTATTTATTGCTTTTTTATTTATTTTATTTTAAATGAACACAATACTTGTCAACATTTTAATTGTCTCAATCATGTGGAACCACTGTCCATGATTGAATTAAGTTACAACTATTTTACATAGATTCTTCCTTAGTCAGTTGTTTTGTCACAACTCAAGGATTTTGCATAGAGTAAAAATAAACCTTTAATGTTAATAAAAACTAAGTTGGTTATGTAGAATCACTGTCCATAATTGACTTGAGTTAGTTTAAAGTCATTTTTTTTTTTGAGTGTATGGTAAAAAGGTTTTAATTTATTAATACTCAAAAGCTATTCTTTGAATTAATGTAATTAAATCATGGAAAGGATTTCCGCATGATTAAATGGCTTTCTTTCAGCATTAAGCACTTTTGTTAGGCTAACTTAAATTGCATAGATTGGATTGGAAATTAAGTAAATGAGTTGGTCCAAAACATTGCAAATTAGTTGGGCTGACACTATTAAATTAAGCTGTGCCCAACCATAGTAAATAAGATGAATCAACCTTAATAAATTAAGTTGACCCAACGTAAATACATTAAATTGGAATAACAGAATAGCACAATGCTGAAATAAAGCAACTTAAGCGTGTGGAAATCTTTTCCATGATTTTTTATGTTCGTTCAATGAGCTATTTTTTTGAGTGTAGTTATCCACCTTATTTTCAATTTAAGAGCGGGTGCGGCCATTTGTAAACTGAATATGCAAGGCTTCCAGGTCTGCCACTTCCCAACTGATTGACTGACTGACTGGTTGATTGATTGAAGGCAATCAATCAACCAGTCAGTCAATCAGTTGGGAAGAGGCAGACCTGGAAGCCTTGCATATTCAGTTTTACAAATACAAATTACAAATAAATTACAAATCAATAACCAACTAATTTTTCGTTATTTTTCCCCAATCACCCATACTTTAAGAAAAAATGCATATATACATAAATTATTTAAATATACAATGTGTACATATACATATAATTCTTGATCAGAAAAAATGTAAATGAATTACATATATATACACACACACACACACACACACACACACTACACCTATACATTTAATACATATACCAATGTAATTCATTTTATTTTTTCTAATTTATTAGCAGAAAATAAGTTCTGAAGTAGTTCATAAGGGACCCTTTTACCATACTTGTAAAAGGGAATGTGTCATCATCATAAATAAGATTTATACACAATACTGTGCAATCCATTTGACTGTGTGACTGTTTTTTTAATCAACTTACACCCAAATGTGGTAACACCTATTTCCTGTTTGATTTGTTTTTCTTCCCCCCTTCAAATGTGCACAAAATGAAACACTTGCCTGGAAGCAATCTTATCTCTGTTGAAAGTGCAAGTGAAGGGATGCGGGCCATCACAGCATGCCAAACAAGCAAGTGCAAAAGAGAAGTTAGGGGATGGGAATGAGAGGTGAGGGAGAGAATTAACTGTCTGGCTGGCACTTACTCATGCATAAGTAACACACTTGGATCTATGAATTCAGCTGCGCACCATGGCTATGAGTGTGACGTATAGTGAAAGGTACAAAAAAAAAAAAAGAAAAGAGTGTGAGAGAGGCAGATGGAGAGAGAGAGGTGAAGTTTGGGGGGGGGGGGGCATATTTGCTCATGGAAAGCTAAATGTGACACACTCCAGGCTCCATCCATAACAAGCAGAAATATAAAAAAGTACATGTATGAAAAGCAGAGGTTGTTTACTCCTAATCATTTTCTAGTCTACACAAAGATAAAATCCTTCATAAACTCTTTCAATATTATTTTTATCATTATTTTATTTTTTCACTGTCGTTCTCATATAATATACGTCAATATCGTTTTGGTACATGAAATCAATTTTTCAATGTGTTTAGTAACTATTCTACCTTTATAATACCTCTTCATGATTGGACCAATACTTCACCTTTTTTTTTTTTTTGTATCTCTCCAATTTCTCTGTTCTTGTCAAAACTGATTTTCCCACTTCCCGAGGAGCTCTATTTTAAGTTATCCCAATTTATTTTTCAACCAGTCTGTTCTTTTTGTTATTTTTTGAAAGCCACCCACACTACTGAAGAGAAAACAACATCATAACAAACAACAAACAGCAACAGTGATCTATAAATTGACCTGTATGAACTTGTGGAGGTGTAAAGTGATTTAACCAGGTGCACTGGTGTTTTCCCTCAAGACTGTACCTTCTTTTGTTTGTTGCAGGACGTCTCTCTACCTCTGTCCCTTTAATGATATTCAGCCAGGCCGCTCAAATGGATCTTGTACCTCACAGACTCAATACCAGAACCTCAAAACAGCCCTGAATGTGTGACAACATTCAAAATACAACTTTCATAATCTATGAAAACTATCAAACCTGTACTGGGTAGATGTCTTTAAAATATCTCCTCTATAATAATAAAACTACCTCAGATAAAAAAAATAAAAATAAAAAAAAGTGGGATGTTGACTTTTGAAAACCATGTTTTTGAAAGTCTATCCAAAGCTGCATTTATTTGATCAAAAATACAATAAAAACAGTAATGTTGAAAATAACTTTTCTATTTTAATATATTTTAGAATGTGGCATGATCACTCAGAAATTGTTCTAATATGCTTATTTTCAAATAACATTTTTTACCATCAGTGTTGAAAATGTTGAAGCAAACATGATGCATTTTTTAGAATTCTTTTATGGATTTTATTTAAAAATACATATATACTTTTTGGTAACAATGTAAAAGTCTTTAATTTTGGGGCTGTCAATCAAGTAAAATGATTCACATATTCACACTGCGTACAAAAAAAATAATCTTTATCCCCATTTTTCCTAAGGACGAGGAGAAATAGAAAGAAAACACAAACAAATACATTATCAAGCTAAATATGCAAAATTAGCATGAAGTCATGAAGCTTAAAAACCTCTTATATTAATCCTCAAGCCAACCATAAGCTAAAGTGAAGAAAGGAAAGACCACAAGACAGAAGCAGATAAAAGAGAAAGAGAATTAGATGTGCAAGAAGGACACTTAAAATGCAACTTGAAAGCCACACAGAAAGGTCATTCAATAAAGGAGGCTGGTCCCCAATGAGCACAGTATTTCCTACGGGATAGAGAGCTCTCAGGCATCATAATTGATCTTTTGCTTATTCGTAAACAAAGGGGAAATAATAACACTGAGCAATAAACAGTCCAGAGGGGAAAAGGCAGTCACAAAGGACTAAAGCAACATGAAAGAGATGGAACGATTGGAAGAGGGAGAGGTCTGGAGAGCAAATCTTGCCAAAAGAAAGAGGAGATGGCCTTGGAAAAGGCATAAGACATGAAGCCCAGTGGAGGGGGAGTGGGGCCATAGCTACAGCTAGAAGACTGTTGAGTGTATTAAGTGTATTATGCAAATAGCTACTGTTGATTGTGTTAATATAGTGGCATACATACTGTGCATCAAAACATTGTGCTATCACAGGTCTGAGTGTGAAAGTCAATGTGTACTTTAGCTGGGTACACTCTGTGTATTTCTTTTTGCCCATGTGTTTGGAAACGTCTGTCCACTGGCAGCTGTGTGTGAACGGCTGGGTGCCAGCAGGAATGGGGTGGCACAAAGGGAGGGCACCTAAAGACCACAGTGGGCCTCAGCTGAGCTGGGTTGACATCTGAGGGGGTTAAATGCTAACAGCACGATTCAATGATGGTAAACTGTGCTTCCAGTGGAGCCATGTATTTTTAAATTAAAATGATGTCTTCATTAACTCACCCTCATGTTGTTCCAAACATTTCAGATCATCAGTGGAACACAGAACAAGATGCTGAAGAATGTTTTAGCCTATGCAATGAAAGTCAGTGGGGTCCAAAATAGCACTGTACAGACAAAAGAAAAACCCAGGCATTTTTCAAAATTATCTTCTTTTATGTTCTGCATAAAAAAGTCAAAGAGGTTTGAAAAAAAGATTGATAATTACTGATGAGTTGTCATGTTATTGAAATATTGGTCTATCATTCACGTCGAATTTTATAAAAAGCACTTTGGAGAAAAAAGTTAAAAAGAAGGGACAAAAAAAAAAGACTAGACTAAGGGGAGTGGCCCTAAGTTGATTGAAAAGCAGATGTACAGAGGCACAAAATAAATGGAGAGTGGAGAGGGGAATGGCAGAGATTATGACTGATGTCATTATTTTCCAGCTTTGGCATGCATCTAGATAAAAATCGAGGGCAGAAAGATCGCCTATGGGAAGAGGTCAGCGGAGCACGCAAGGTTCAGAGAAACGCTCATCATCAGGACATTGCAAAAGGACTGGGCAGTGTCAAAATATACACTATAAGCTCAAACAATGATTTCATCAGACAAATTCTATATGCGAAATCCACTGCTGGATGCTTCCGAGACTATGGGCCCTCTAGACTTTTACAAAATAAACATAAAAAAATCTTTTCACATTCCCACTAGATTAATTTGGGAAGGAAGGGAGAAAGGAATGGCTGCTGAATACTCTGCTTTGCCATCACATGAATAAATTATATTTTAAAGGTGACCAAGAATGCTTTTTCACAAGATGTAATATAAGTCTAAGGTGTCCCCTGAATGTGTCTGTGAAGTTTCAGCTCAAAATACCCCATAGATTTTTTTTAATTAATTTTTTTAACTGCCTATTTTGGGGCATCATTAACTATACACTGATTTTGGCAGCGCCGCCCCTTTAAATGGCGTGCTCCCTGCCACACGAGCTCTCGACTATATTACAGTGCATTTACAAAGTTCACACAGCTAATATAACCCTCAAATGGATCTTTACAAGATGTTCGTCATCAATGCTGTATGCATGCTTCGAATTATGTGAGTAAAGTATTTATTTTGATGTTTACGTTTGATTCTGTACGAGTTTGAGGCTATGCTCTGTGGCTAACAGCTAATTCTACACTGTTGGAGAGATTTATAAAGAATGAAGTTGTGTTTATGAATTATACAGACTGCACATGTTTAAAAATGAAAATAGCGACGGCTCTCTTGTCTCCGTGAATACAGTATGAAACGATGGTAACTTTAACCACATTTAACAGTACATTAGCAACATGCTAATGAAACATTTAGAAAGACCATTTACAAACATCACTAAAAATATCATGCTATCATGGATCATGTCAGTTATTATTACTCCGTCTGCCATTTTTCGCTGTTGTTCTTGCTGGCTTACCTTGTCTATGCACAGATCCAAACGTTAATACTGCCTTTCCTTGTCTAATGCCTTGAACATGGGCTGGCATATATGCAAATATTGGGGTCATACATATTAATGATCCCGACTGTTATGTAACAGTCGGTGTTATGTTGAGATCTGCGTGTTTTCCGGAAGTCTTTTAAACAAATGAGATTTATATAAGAAGGAGGAAGCAATGGGGTTTGAAACTAAGTCTTTTCCATGTACTGAACTCTTGTTATTTAACTATGCCAAGGTAAATTCAATTTTTGATTCTAGGGCACCTTTAAAATATAATAAAATACAAAACAGTTATTAAAATAATATTTCACAATATTAATACAAAGTTCTGTCATGAAACTCTAGATGGTGCAGGCTGATAGGTCCTTGACTCAATCTGTTAGCAATCATATTATTATATACATAGTGCAGCTGATTGTTTGCGGTTGCATTAGCAGACAATGATCTGTTGCTCAACATTCAAATATGTGGCAGTATTTGCTATAGCAGTCTGCAGTGTGATTTCAGAAGCTCTCCACCTTTCCCAGCTCCACCAGTATATATCTGCCATGGGGGTTATTCATGCATGTTATATGTGCAGCAGCAGCATGTCTTGCATGCTCAAATCAGCATATCTGTGAATGTATTGGCAGTAGCAAATCTCAGTAATTACTCTGCAGCAGCACCAGCAACGGTCAACAGCAGCAGCTTGCATTGCCTTCTTTGTCTTGCTACTTTCATAACTATTCTTAAATACTCAAAAATACAATAAAATATTAAAATAAAAATAAAAATGTATTCACAAGAATATTTACCTTTATTTTTCTTTGTCTTTTTCCACACATCAACTCTCATATTTAATCTAATGCATGCTCTTTACTGTCACTGATGTCTCCTTTGTAACCAAGCACAACTTAAAAAAACTTTTTAGGAACAAAATTATGCTACAACTGATGGACATTTTATCTAGAATTTACATATAAACAGTCTAAACATAGACATCTATACATAAAGATACTTGAAAAGTAGCAACAACAAAAAAGATTAATAAAAATATTTCACAATATTAATACAAAGTTCTGTCATGAAACTCTAGATGGTGCAGGCTGATAGGTCCTTGACTCAATCTGTTAGCAATCATATTATTATCTACATAGTGCAGCTGATTGGTTGCGGTTGCATTAGCAGACAATGATCTGTTGCTCAACATTCAAATATGTGGCAGTATTTGCTATAGCAGTCTGCAGTGTGATTTCAGAAGCTCTCCACCTTTCCCAGCTCCACCAGTATATATCTGCCATGGGGGTTATTCATGCATGCCCAAAGTTTAAAAAAAGAAGACAATTTTCAATCTTGACTGTTTGAGTCCAATGATCTTTGCTTTGACTTACTGATAAAGAGTAAATTAGCTTAACAAACAAGTTAATCAACCATGTAACTTAGCAATCCATCTAATCTTCTACAGAAGATAAAAACAGAAGAGCTTTCAGAGTGCCTACAGTAAATATCACACTGTGATATTTTCACAATGCAACAATCTTTAAGAAGATACACAAGTTTAGAGTGTGCTTGTGTGAAGTCTGTGAATTGTTCACCCAAAGTTTGCAATACTGCATGTATTCTATCGATCAGCGGGAACAAAGCAAGTGAAAGGTGAGGGAAACTCTGTGGATGAGTATTGAAGAACATGAGGGTGGAATATCTAGGGCTATGTATAGAGGAGTGGGACGGAAGCAGATATCTCTCTGCTGCTCAATATAGCCTGCTCATACACCACCACGCATTTAGGTCCACGGTGGATGTTGAATAGCATTACTGCCGAAAGGTAGGATTGAAGGGATGGAGAAAGACAGAGAGCAGTGGTAGTTAGCTGTGGAACAAAAACCTATGCTTTCTGACAGAGCATAGAGAAGAATTAGATACGCACAGGCAGCACAAACAACAATGTTGGGAAGGCTACTGAAATAATAGCCTAGAATCCTGAGCCAAAAGACAGTGATAAAGTTGCTATAAACATACATACATACAGTACAGTTCAAAGGTTTGGGTTCAGTAAGATTTTTTTAAATTATTACTTTCATTCAGAAAGGGTGCATTAAAATGAAAAAGTGACAGTAAAGTCATTTATAATGTTACAAAAAAAATGCTGTTATTTTTATTTTTAAGAAATGTTCCTTGAGAATCAAATCAGCATATTAGAATGATTTCTGAAGGATCATGTGACACTGAAGACAGGAGTAGTGATGAATGCTGGAAATTCAGCTTTGCCACCACAAGAATAAATTACATTATAACGTATTAATAAACATTTTAATCTCATTAATTACATACTCTGTGATTAATTAATATAAATGAATCGCATACATAATTTTTGCTGTGAAAGTATTAAATATTTCAATTCAAATGAATCGATGCAGGGTTTTGTCTGGGTCAAAAATGGTCTTCGGTGGTGACAGACATGGTTATCCACACAAACAGTAAAAGTGCCCTACCCACGTGATCTGCGAGCCGGATACTGACAATAAAGTACCCGTCACTCTCACTGTAATTCTTTCTTGCCCTCTTTGCAAAAAAAAAAAAAAAAAAAGAAGTGATTTTATAGCTTTGTAAGAGAAGATGCTTTTTTGCTAAACCTGAAAACTATTAAAAGGTTGCATTTAGAAGTTATATTAACCAATAATATAATTTTCTACCATATACAATTGAATGCACCTAGCTAACAACAACATGCTTCGTTCTGGTTTCACCTCACTTCAGTCTAAACTAACTGATTTTATAGGTAGGCCTAATTTACTACACATTGTCATTTAAATAACCTGAAAATATTGTGGATTATTAAGGTTAATTTTACTAACCACTCTTGCTAAATGGGTTAAGCACACTTATGTTCTCATTTCAGAGTTTTTCGAGTAAATGATTCATTATAGACCGTGTGGACCGATCAGTTGTTGTCATGATTCATTATAATGAATCTGTTCAAATGAGTCATTAGGTTGCGAATTAGACATTAGCGGACGTTGACGCGTTGCGTAACTGTTATTAGGACATCGCAAAAGATTTGTCAATACAGAAAACACTTCACCACTGGATAGGATTTTCTTTTTGTTTACTGAAAGTGTGATTTACGTCAGCTGCACGTGCAGGGCGCCTGTCAGAGAAGATGAAGTGAAGTTCTTTTGAGCACTATTCACACCCAACGGTTATTCAGGAAAAACCTCGTGAAACATGGATTCGGTCTTACGAACTTTTAGCATTGTGTCAGTTGATTTAGATTATTATGTGTGAGGTAGAGAGAGTGCAAAGACGGTGCTTAGTTTGAAGACAGACCCTGCGTTCCAATGTGCATACTATCCATCCTAAATAGTATGTGAGATTAAAATAAGTGTGTCCCAAAGCATAGTATGTTGAAAAGAGTATGCCAAAAGTCCCCGGATGGTCTACTATTTCCGGTAGATTTTCGAAGTGTGGATCCGTGCACACTATACAGGCTAATATTGCCCACAACCCATTGCGCATTGGACGAGGATTCAGTTCAGAACTACAAACACGAGTAAAAAGTGTTAAAAAACTACAAAACATGGCGGATATACGCGATCGACGCTGAGAGATTTGAGTGACTAATAATCAGTTTAACCTGATAGAAAATATATATTTAATGTTACCCGTGTTAGTTTTCATCTGCAAATACCAATGTGGACTTTTATAAAGATCCGAATGGCCATTAACTTTTAAATGCATCATTATGCATTAATATGAGGAGACATGAAAGACCCACGACTGCAGATCAACGTGCTGTATTTCTCTCCGATACGGTAGGAAATTAAGTAAATGAAATGTGGAGGCTGTAAGATGATTGACAGGCCAGTTTACGGTGACAGGATGCGACAGAGAGAAAAGACGCGATTGTATGACGTGTTAGTATGTCCCAAAGCTTGTCTACTCTTTTACTACACACTCAAAAGTAAGTACTTTTTGTTCACAGAAAGAGTACATACTTTTAGGGCGTAGTATAAGTAGGCGAATTGGAACGCAGCAAGAGAGAACTCGCGCGAACGAGGGAGGAGCTCTGCTCGTCCTGTCCGTCAGCACAGCAGTCGTCTCCCTCCTTCATTTTACAGTCGAATGGTGGCTAAAACGGCTCCAGGTTCAAAGGTCAATACGGAATGGATTAATCTGCGTTATTTTTTTTAACGCGTTATTTTTTATCAGATTAATTCATTGAAATTAACGTGTTATTTTGACAACCCTAGTATTAATATATATATATATATATATATATATATATATATATATATATATATATATATATATATATATATATATATATATATATATATATTTATTTATTTATAACACACACGCGATTCCAAAATAGTTGGGACACTGTACAAATTGTGAATAAAAACAGAATGCAATGATGTGGAAGTTTCAAATTTCAATATTTTTACATAGATGACATATCAAATGTTTAAACTGAGAAAATGTATAATTTTAAGGGAAAAATAAGTTGATTTTAAATTTCATGGCATCAACACATCTCAAAAAAGTTGGGACAAGGCCAAATTTACCACTGTGTGGCATCCCCTCTTCTTTTTATAACAGTCTGCAAACGTCTGGGGACTGAGGAGACAAGTTGCTCAAGTTTAGCAATAGGAATGTTGTCTCATTCTTGTCTAATACAGGCTTCTAGTTACTCAACTGTCTTAGGTCTTCTTTATCACATCTTCCTCTTTATGATGCGCCAAATGTTTTCTATGGGTGAAAGATCTGGACTGCAGGCTGGCCATTTCAGTACCCGGATCCTTCTTCTACACAGCTGTGATGTTGTAAATGATGCAGTATGTGGTCTGGCATTGTCATGTTGGAAAATGCAAAGTCTTCCCTGAAAGAGATGATGTCTGGATGGGAGCATATGTTGTTCTAGAACTTGGATATACCTTTCAGCATTGATGGTGCCTTTCCAGATGTGTAAGCTGCCCATGCCACACACACTCATGCAACCCCATAACATCAGAGATGCAGGCTTCTGAACTGAGCGCTGATAACAACTTGGGTTGTCCTTGTCCTCTTTAGTCCGGATGACATGGTGTTCCAGTTTTCCAAAAAGAACTTCAAATTTTGATTCATCTGACCACAGAATAGTTTTCTACTTTGCCAAAGTCCATTTTAAATGAGCCCTGGCCCAGAGAAAACGCCTGCGCTTCTGGATCATGTTTAGATATGGCTTCTTTTTTGACCTATAGAGTTTTAGCCGGCAACTGCGAATGGCACGGTGGATTGTGTTCACCGACAATGTTTTCTGGAAGTATTCCTGAGCCCATGTTGTGATTTCCATTACAGTAGCATGAAGATCACGGGCATCCAGTATGGTTTTCCGGCCTTGACCCTTACGCACAGAGATTGTTCCAGATTCTCTGAATCTTTGGATATTATGCTCTATAGATGATGATAACTTCAAACTCTTTGCAATTTTTCTCTGAGAAACTCCTTTCTGATATTGCTCCACTATTTTTCGCTGCAGCATTGGGAGAATTGGTGATCCTCTGCCCATCTTGATTTCTGAGAGACACTGCCACTCTGAGAGGCTCTTTTTATACCCAATCATGTTGCCAGTTGACATAATAAGTTGCAAATTGGTCCTCCAGCTGTTCCTTATATGTACACACTTACTTTTCCAGCCTCTTATTGCTACCTGTCCCAACTTTTTTGGAATGTGTAGCTCTCATGAAATCCAAAATGTGCCAATATTTGGCATGACATTTCAAAATGTCTCACTTTCAACATTTGATATGTTATCTATATTCTATTGTGAATAAAATATAAGTTTATGAGATTTGTAAATTATTGCATTCCTTTTTTATTCACAATTTGTATAACATTATGACCACCTTACTAATATTGTGTTGGTTCCCCTTTTGCTGCCAAAACAGCCCTGACCCGTTGAGGCATGGACTCCACTAGACCCCTGAAAATGGTACCTGGCACTAAGATTTTAGCAGATCCTTTAAGTCCTGCAACTATGCAGCCCCATACGTAACAAACTGTGATGCACTGTGTATTCTGACACCTTTCTATCAGAACCAGCATTAACTTCTTGAGCAATTTGAGCTACAGCAGCTCGTCTGTTGGATCGGACCACACGGGTCAGCCTTCGCTCCCCTTGTGCATCAATGAGCCTTGGCCGCCCATGATCCTGTCGCCGGTTCACCACTGTTCCTTCCTTGGATAACTTTTGATAGATACTGACCACTGCAGACCGGGAACACTCCACAAGAGCTGCAGTTTTGGAGATGCTCTGACCCCGTCGTCTAGCCATCACAATTTGGCCCTTGTCAAACTCGCTCAAATCCTTACGCTTGCCCATTTTTCCTGCTTCTAACACATCAACTTTGAGGACAAAATGTTCACTATATATATATATTATATATATATATATATATATTATATATATATATATATATATACATATATATATATATATACATATATTTATATATATATTTATATTTATATTATATACTGTATATATGCCGACCCCAGCATTTTGAGCAGCAGTGTATTTCCTTGTGAAAGAATTAGTTATGGTCAAAGAAATAAATAAAATACTAACTAAATAAATAACTAACGAAACAAACAAACAGATGAATAAAAATGGAATAAAAACTGCCTAAAAACATGGTGAGTAGCAGCATTTAAAATACCTTATGGGGACACTGTGAATTGTTATTTATTTTTGTTAATTACATGAATTTGTAAAAAATTACTTCTCAATGCTATATTTAAGAGAGGGCAATTTAGGACATTCAATTACTGACTCAGCTCAGTCAGCTAAAAAGCTGTTTAAACAATTCAACAGTGATGTACTGTAGCATTTTGTCATGCCACAATGCCATCGTTGGCAAAAGTAGCTTGCTACTGTAGAAGCTCAACTATTTTTAGCAGCTGAGCTACTGACAGGCAACTGAAAAATGTAGTTAAATTAGCAGCATTGATACTTTTAGTTAGCTACTCCCCAACACTAGTACATGCAGATGAATTATGGGAACTGGAGGGTGTGTAGGGGCACTGGGGCAGAAAGTCAGGATGGTGGAAGGAGCCAACATATAAACTAAAGCAAAAGCGTTTGTCTGCCCCCCTTTGGGGCAAAAAAGCTCTTACATAATATAATCTGCTTATGCAACATACGCAAGAGAGCACAGCATCCTTCCCCACCCTCCACTCCTGTTCTCTCTGCCTCTCGCTCCTCTGAGAGGTGACCTCTTCTGCTCACGTCATTCACACAACCTCACAAATACACACAAACAAATGAATGACAACAGCTCTGGGGGGGCCGTCAGAGACAAACATATACAACGCTGACAAACTATTCCATTCTCACACACCAGCCATCACATAGTCAAACTCACATGTAAACAGATAAAGTGCACAACTATTTAATACACAACCATAAAAAAATGTTTTATTTATGCCCCCATGAAACCATAATGAATCATGTAAACGAATCCCGGAACTATGCACTATGTTTTAGTAGCGTTGGAAGTCTGATTAATAAAAACTGTACGTTCATTTCATTGTGGTTGTGATGGTTCATGTATGTAAATGAACACATTAAAAAGCAATTTACTGTACTGTAAATGTACTATGTTTAAAAAAACTTATCAATAATGAGAAATGTTTTACATATAAAAAAAAAAAAACAGTTGTAACATTAATAATTTTTAGTGATCTTGAAAATAAACTTTCTAATACATACATAAACATCCTGTGGCCCTCTCTCCTCCCCTATCACTTCCTGTCTCTCCTTGACTGTCCCATTCAATAAAAGCAAAAATGCCCAAAAATATAATTAAAAAAAAACACCATGCTACTTTTTTGGTGTTTTATCATGAAAGGTGTGCACACAAACAAACATCCACAATAAACACACAAACACGCATTCAGTAAGCCCGTGTTGAGTAAATAAACACTATTTGCTAAAAAGACTGGTTTTTAAACAGATCAGGGGGTAATGCTACCAAAATATGAATATGCCTCTTCACGCCTACATGCTGTGCATGCTCTGAAATCCTCTAACTCTCTTTTACACACACATAATAGCCCAATGCTTAGCTGAAGGCCAAAGCCAGATGTGTATCTATGAGTGTGTGGTGTGTGTTTATGGGAGCAGCGCTCAAAGATCGACGTGGGAACAGGGCAGAGGGAGACACACTGCATCGAGTTCCCACACTGTTTCAACTAAACTACGGCAACCCGGATGGCTCTACAAACCCGCACACGGCATGTGCTTCGGCGCAGACTGCACGAGCCCCATGCAAAGCTACAAACGTCAACAGCATGTAACACACCGTGGGTCACAGCCAAGGGTTAAACTGGGCATGACGTTCTTCAATTCAAATGAAAAAAAAAAAGCTTAGGAGCCTAAAAAAATAATAATAATTTAATTAAAAATAAATAAATAATTGACCATAAATAAAAACTTTATTAAAAATTTTTTAAAAAGATTCACACACAAACACACATCCAAAATATATAATCCCCAAAATCCCCACAGTGCACTAAGTCACATCTTGAGCACAAGTATCTCAGTAATTCCCTCTCGTATGTTCTTCCACATGATCTCATTGGTCCAACCAAGCATGATTTGAAATAATCCAGTTCACATAGCCAGCATGGAGCTTTCCCCCGTACAGTTTCCTGCTAATACACCCACTGGACCAATCAGCCAGATCAGCGAAACTGTTCAAGAAACAGACACACACACACATGCAGACATACACTCGTCTCTGTCCTCAGAGACCAGTCCAATCACATTAAATTGGACAAGTCCGTAATAACCACTCAGTCCGAAGGGTTTCTTGTTGAGCGAGTTTATAATAACAACGTCCAATCGTCTCTTGTTTGTCCTGTTGATTACAGTCACAGCGTGAGGTCATCACTGTAACCATATCGACCCGAGATGACAACTGTCGCCGCGGGATGCATGATTGGCTAACGAGCCATTGTCTCTGCAGCACTGATGAAACAAGTATCAAAACAAAGTGATAAGAACACAGGCCAATGAGTGAGCTGAGAGGAGGAATTGAGTTTATTTTATTGAGTCTGTTGTGGTTTTAGGGATTAGCTCAAGAGATTGATTGTCACTGTAAAGTGCCGAATAATATGCCGAATAACTCCAGGTGCTTTTGCTATTCAAAAATGTTCTCTCCAGAAAGCAATGCAAGAGGTGTTAGACCAGCACACATGAAACACACAGAGACAGTTCATCTGACAGGTGTTATTTAGTTTTGTAAAATTCCAAATTAAAAAATTTAGTTTCTCATGTCATTCCAAACCTGTAAGACTTGCGTTCATCTTCAGAATGCAAATGAAGATCTTTTTGATGAAATCTGAGAGCTTTCTGTCCCTCCATAGACAGCTACACAACTACCAATTTGATGCTTCATAAAGAGATCGTGAATTGTCTATCTATATGTATTGAGCGGTTAAGTCCAAATTTTCTGAAGAGACATTTTGCTTTATATGATGAAAAAATGTAATTTAGGCTTTTACTCGCATATAAACATTGATCAGCAAATATAAACAGAAGCTCAACCGAACATGCTTGAAGCACGAGAACAAACCTCTTCTGGAAGCTCAAACATTCTGCGTAACGCATGAGAATGAACCTCATTGGTTCTCGCACATCATCATCAAGCAAACTTGAGCTTCAGTTTACCACAATTGATGTGTGAGTTGATCAATGTTTATATGTGAATAAAAGCCTATGTTCAAACTGTACATCATATAAAGCAATTCTGAGTACCTTCAGAAAATTTGGACAAAACCGCTCAATTAATATGGATTAGTTTTATGATCTCTTTATGAACTTTTTGAAGCGTCAAAGTGGTAGTTATATAGCAGTCTATGGAGGGAGAGAACGCTCTCAGATTTCATCGTCATTTGTGTTCTGAAGATGAACAAAAGTCTTGGGTTTGGAATGACATGAGGGTGAATAATTAATGACAGAAATTTAATTTTAGGGTAAACTAACCCTTTAAGTAATGTAAATGTGCCAGATTTGTAGTATTTATTTATATTTTAAATTGGCTTTTATCTTTATATTTTCAGCTTTCATTTTAATTTCAGTTTGTCATTTTGTTGTGTTACCACTTTTAGTACTTTAACTTATTTCAGTTAGTTTGTTTTTCATTTACTATTTATATTTATTTCATTTTAATTAATGGACAATGTGTAAGGGTACTGGGACAAATGAGTTGATCTAAAAATAAGTAAATAAATGAGAGACACATCTCAATCAGATTTAATCAGATATAACACCGATACCAAAGCAGAAAAAAACAGATGTACTCAAGGACATCTTATTTCTTGACTAAAACAAAACTGTTAAACTGACAAATTCAATGCCACGAACCCTGCAAACCAACAACCACTTGTAAACATGAACATGCTGATGAAAACCTGTGCACCCTGACACCCAAAAATTGTATTAGGTCTTTCAATCAGATTGGAGCTTGCCGTTACGAAAAGCTTCTGCCATCAGACGCTACATGAGGCGTCCATGGGCGGTCTGTCAGTGTGACATCTGAGGCAATTAAAGAGGTAATTTGAAGAGAAATGATTAAAGACCAACCGCTTTTCATCCTCCTCCTTTCTGTTCCTGTCCATTTTTGTTCAAAGTCAAACATACTTTGCTGACAAGAATAATTTTATACAGATTAGTTAAGCCAAATAAAATCAATGATAATTACATGGGAACAAAATGTACAAATAGCTTAAAAGAGAAATAATAATAAAGATAGAATTAAAAATAATAATATGCCTGCGCTCAGCTTAAGAAGACATAATGCTCCATAATCAAATCCCTCTTTCCCCTTTCTGCTCTTCTAAACGCAATAAATATTCCTAATCTTTTTTCTCTCTATTTTCACCTCGTTCTCTCTCTTACGCACATAGACATTCTCACTCACTCTCTGCCTGTCGGTGGCAGACACACATGGTGAGGTAATGAGGACCTACAGAGGCGTCTGCAGGAGACATGCTTTCATCAGTGCTGCTGGGTAATGGTTACCATGGCAATGGGGGCTACGGCACACGGGTGCACAGATGCTCCGGTCGGCCTAAATGAAACACAAAGAGCAAATTTATTCCATTTCAAATGCTTATCAACTTATAATAAAGATCATGCCGGTGAACAGATGACCTGCGGTGGCCTACACGGATGGCATGTGCTATGAGAATCAATATGCAACTGATGTAATTCCTGAAACAGGGAATCACATGCAAATTATTGCACACACCTGCTTCAGCGATAATTTCTGTATGATGGCAAAAGTAGAAGGTGGAGGCGGTGTAACATAAGGTCCTTAAAAAAGATCCAAAATGCCTCTTTCTCTATAAATCCGTAAGCAGCCAGCCATGACCTGCTACTCAGGTGTGAAGGTCAGCTGACTGTCTGACATAGAGAGAAAATAAGGTTCGCAGTCAGGGTGTGAATTTGGTGAGAAAGTGCTAGAAGACCTCAGGAAACAAGCTCAACAGGACGACTGAAAACAAAGGCTCTGTTCCAAACCCCAAGAGAGCAGTTACTACTGGCCACATACGCAGCTACCGTTCAAACAGGACGCGTTTTTGATACAAAAGATTTGTATTTCAAATAAATTCTGTTCTTTTTGAACTTTCTATTCATGAAAAAAAGTTATCATGGTTTCCACAAAAATATTAGGCAGCACAACGTTCAGTTTTCAACATTCATCATTGATAATAAGAAATGTTTCTTGAGCTGCAAATCAGCATATTAGAATGATTTCTGAAGGATCATGTGACACTGAAGACTGGAGAAATGGGAATAGGAATGAATTAAAAAATAAACATTTAAAAATATATATTAATAGAAAAGCAGTTACTTTAAATGATTAGTTCACTTTGAAATGAAAATGACCCCAAGCTTTACTCACCCTCAAGCCATCCTGGGTGTATATGACATTATTCTTTCTGATGAACACAATCTGAGTTATATTAATAAATATCCTGATGCATCCAAGCTTTATAATGGCAGTGAATGGGACCAACGAGCTCAAGAAAATGCATCCATCCATCATAAACGTACTCCATGTGGCTCCAGGGGGTTAATAAAGGCCTTCTCAAACAAAGCAATGCATTTGTAATACCCATATTTGACAAGTTATAAAGTAAAATATCTAGCTTCTGCCAGACCGCCGTCCATATTCAACCTAGGAAGAAAGCATTGCGTCAGTTTAGGTTTTTTTTGTAAGTTGAATACGGAAGGTGTAGGATGTACTGTAAGCTTTTGAACTGTGAGAAGCCTTAAATTTTCTTCCTAAGTTGAATATGGAAAATGGTCTGGTGGAAGATAGATATTTTACTTTATAACTTGTTAAATATGGATATTTTTCTTACACAAACGCATTGTTTCACTTCAGAAGGCCTTTATTATCCCCCTGGAGCCTTTTGTGATGGATGGATGGATGGATGGATTGGATGGATGGATGGATGGATGGATGGATGGATGGATGGATGGATGGATGGATGGATGGATGGATGGATGGATGGATGGATGGATGGATGGATGGATGGATGGATGGATGGATGGATGGATGGATGGATCCTTTCTTGAGCTTCATACTCTTTGGCCACATTAACTGGCATTATAAAGGATGTGTCTGGATATTTATTAATATAACTGATTGTTCATCAGAAAGAAGAAAGTCATATACACCTAGGATGGCTTGAGGGTAATTGTATTTTAAAGTGAACTAATCCTTTAAATTGTAACTACATTTCACAATATTTTTTACTATGTTTCTTTATCAAATAAACAGCCTTGGTGAGCATAAGACTAAAAAAAAAACACATTAAAAAAATCTCCAAACTCCAAACCTTAGTATATTTGTAAAACATTCTGACACTTAGTCAGTCTAACAGTAGCATGCTGTCAAGCTAACAACTTACAAAACAAAAAAAAACACTAACAAAAACAAAAAAACAACATACAACACACGAGTTCACACAATCACAAGTTCATTTTTAATTAGGCTGAACTGCTTTTATGTGTACTTCTCAGCACCTTGAATAAAATTTCCCTGAGCTCATCACAATGCAATCTGTGATTGCCTTATCTTTGAAGGATACATGTGATGTTGCTATCATTTCTGGCAGAAAAGAGGAGCATCATTTTGCTGCCTAGTGTTTGGAATAGCTTGATACTTAAAACGCTCTCTAGGTAGGCAGCTCCCTAGGGTTCGGAAGAAAGCCAATGAGGCACTTTCATGGCTGAAAACAGCAGTTATTGAGATAGGATGGAAGAGAAAAAGGAGGACAGAAAAATGGAAGAAAAGGAATGATTGTTTTAGGGCATGATGACATGATAGGATGCTGTTTGAGAAAAAAAGAATGACATCTTAAATAGAAAAGATGATGATTTAGAGGGAAATGGAAAAGAAAATTGACAGGGTCTTTTTGACCATTATAAAAAGTGCTCCGGTGTGATGGTTTTTGGTAGAAACCAATACTGCTCCTCATTTAATGGATCATGTAACAAGGTGAAAAACTGAATGATGCAAGTAGGATGATCTATTAACTATGGAATTACAGATATTCTTTCTCGCCAATGAGCTTATGGGAAAGGCACTCAACTGAAGGTTGAAGCTCCAGGAAGACTGCAGCCTATAAAACGGTCTTCTAAGAGATGTAAACAAGTGTCAAATTTTAAGCATGATGCTTAACTTCTCTTTGAAAGGATATGATAGGAAAGACCTTTTCAATGTGCTTTAACCAGACAGAGGAACAAAACAGAGAATCATTGGGGGTTCCAATGGCACAAATACAGTCAAATCTAAGTACTGATGGGGCACAGTTCAATCTGACTGCTTCCAAGCTCTCTGCTGCAGGTAATGTGTTACTCCAACACTGATTTTACATTCATACAATATTTTCAAATAGAGAAATAAACAAATGAGCATCTGCATGTAAAGTCACGGTGCTATTTGCATTGTCATGCTCCAGTGCTAAACTCTGCTCACAAACAAGACCTGCCTCTCAGTCAATAGCCATTTATTCACATTTGCACACATACGTATGTACACACATACAAAAGTAGACTGCAATCATGACAAGCTAACCTGAACATACTGTACATGAGCGTACACTTAAGCTTAATATGCATATGTAAGCCCAGTTTCATAGACAGGGCTTAGATTAAGCCAGGATTAAGCCTTATTTCATTTCAGGCATTTAAGTAGCTTTTATAAACATCCCCTAGGAAAAGAAGTTTACTGTGTGGATCTTGAGACAAAAAAATGGCACTGACATAGTTTAAGATATGTCAATGCAAGTTGGTTTCAATTTAAAACTGCTCAAACATGCATTTTAGTCTGGGACTAGGCTAAAGCCTTGTCTGTGAAACCGGGGGATAATGTTCTAGACAAAAGCGATGTACTTATACAGAACCTCCGAGAACAAATGATGACCTACTCTTGGCCGATGCTCCAGGCTCATTTTAGTACAGTGGGCTGCACAGTCCAATTGACATTAATAAGAAGTCTAGACACAGTCAGAGGATAGCTGAGGAAGGCAGAGAGGGGCAAGGGCAGAGCTGGGACAACCGATAGGAGGAGGGAGAGAGGTTATATTCATTTTTTGTTTCTTTCAAATAATCATAAATCTTTTTATCTCATGTGTGTGTGTGTGTGTGTGTGTGTGTGTTTTTGTGACATATCAGGACACAAATTTCTATAATGACATGGGTATGACATAGGTATTAAAAGGTGAGGGTGACTTATGAGGACATTACCCCATGTACCCATTTTACATAAGGCTTATAAATCATAGTAGGGGTAGTGTAGGGGGGTAGAAAATACGGTTCATGCAGGTTTGTAAAGGTTTGTACAAACTGTTGCATGAACGTGATGGCTTACAACACTATCAGATTAACAAAGGAATATGACATATATTCGTTACGTTTACATGCAACGTCTTCATAAAATGCGTAGGTTGATGTGTTAATATTAAAAGGTGCCATCGAACGTTTTTTTTAAAAGATGTAATATAAGTCTAAGGTGTCCCCTGAATGAATGTCTGTCAAGTTGCAGCTCAAAATACCCCATAGATTTTTTTTTAATTCATTTTTTTTAACTGCTATTTTGAGGCATAATTAGAAATTCACCGATTCAGGCTGCGGCCCCTTTAAATGCTCACGCTCTCCGCCCCTTCCCGAGCTCTCAACTCTATCACTGCATAAACAAAGTTCACACAGCTAATATAACCCTCAAAATGGATCTTTACAAAGTGTTCGTCATGCAGCATGTCTTATCGCGTAAATACAGTGTTTATTTGGATGTTTACATTTGATTCTGAATGAGTTTGATAGTGCTCCGTGGCTAAAGCTAACATTAAACACTGTTGGAGATATTTATGAAGAATGAAGTTGTGTTTATGCATTTTACAGACTGCAAGTGTTTATTAATGAAAATAGTGACGGCTCTTGTCTCCGTGAATACAGTAAGAAACGATGGTAACTTTAACCGCATTTAACAGTACATTAGCAACATGCTAACGAAACATTTAGAAAGAAAATTTACAAACATCAATAAAAATATCATGATATCAATGATCATGTCAGTTATTTTTGCTCCATCTGCCATTTTTCGCTATTGTTCTTGCTTGCTTACCTAGTCTGATGATTCAGCTGTGCACATCCAGACGTTAATACTGGCTGCCCTTGTGTAATGCCTTGAACATGGGCTGGTATATGCAAATATTGGGGTCATACATATTAATGATCCCGACTGTTACGTAACAGTCTGTGTTATGTTGAGATTCGGCTGTTCTTCTGAGGTCTTTTAAACAAATGAGATTTACACAAGAAGGAGGAAACAATGGTGTTTGAGACTCACTGTATGTCATTTCTCTTTTTATTCAACTATGCCGAGGTAAATTACATTTTCAATTCAATGGCAATTCCTTTAACGCGTATTACGCGGATGAGTCCAGGCTATTTGATTAGCCTAGACATACAGAAAACACCTTTTAAGATGTGTATGACTTATTAGACTGTAAGTTATGCAAAACTGCTTGAAAATATGTTTAGCAGATATTTGTAGACAGCTTTCCAGATGAAGTGTTCTTTAACAGACTTGGATATGAGGTATGTGCTGTCTTATTCCTCCGGTTTGAAATCCATGGATCACCATTCTGTGTTTCTGCGTGTTCATACACAAAAAATACAAATGAATGTTACAAAGACTATATCCCATCTCATAAACTGATAATTTATCAATAATGTTATTTAATTTATTTTTTGATGCGGGTGTGTGAATGCATTTTGCACCATATTCACTGCATCAACTGTAGCAAAAATGTGAGTGTAAGAGTTTCTTAATTTGTGTTTTGTAGAATAGGATTTCTGCATCTGCAATGAAGAATTTAAGAAGATGTAACTGTTGTGTTGTGTTTGTGGGAGAGAAAAAAATCTATAAGTATGCAAACATTTTTCTCTGTGACTTCAAATTTATCAGTACATGTGTGGCTATTCTCTACAACTACAAATTTCGCTGTCACAGGTGCTCAGTTGTTTTGCACCAAATATACCTTCATATTAGGGGTAGGGGTAGTGTAGGACGACAGAAATGCTGTATATCCTACGTCTTCACTGTTCTACTTACGGAACGAATGCAGCGCCAGTTCTGTTTTTTCCGTAAGTAGAATAGGGAAGGCGTAGGACATACAGCGTAAGCTTTTCGAAGAATACGGAAAGCGGAAGCATGTGCAAGGCGAACATGTGTGTTTATAAAGCATATACTGTTGTATTTTTTCCAAAAATGACCCTTATTCCTCGTCTGGTATCGTTTAAAGCCCTTTGAAGCTGCACTGAAACTAATTCAACCTTCACCTGTCTGAAGGCCATTCAAGTCCACTATAAGGAGAATAATCCTGGAATGTTTCATCAAAAACCTTAATTTCTATTTGACTGAATAAAAAGAAAGTCATAAACATCTTGGATGAAAATGGGAGTGTGTAAATTATCAGGAAAATTTTATTTGAAAGTGGACTAATTTTTAAGTGTTATCTGACATAATTAAGATTATTTTTTTTCTGACACAGTTTAACTCTGAGATCTTGTCATATTTTATTACCATTTTTTAAACTACAATGAATAAACTGTATTAATTAATGAAATGTTCAAGGTGTCTGAATACATTTTGGTTTGACTGTAATTAGAATATTGTGCACACTTCATTTAAAATACTTTTATGGTGCATTTATGGAGACCTTTATGAGGCTTGAAAGCCTCAGTCAACATTCATTGCATTATTATTACATTATTGTCTGGACAAGAGTCTAGCAGAGTCATAATTTCTCATTTTGTATTTCACAGAAGAAAGTCAAACACAGATTTGAAATGACATGAGGGTGAGTAAATGATGACAGAATTATCATTTTTGCAATTAAATATTCTTTTAACACCAAAAAACAAAACAAAAAAAACACACACACTTCACCTTTAAGTTTTATTAGATTATATAACCTAGAAGATAAGATTGGAAAAGGTTGTGAGGAGAATTTCTCAGACTTCGCTAATGGAGGGGCCAGCAGGATTAATGACTGAGTGATGAAACTGTGAAAAGAAATGAGGCCAAGGAGGGAACGAATGGTGGGAGTGGGTGAGAAAGAGAGAGAAAGTGAGAGAAAATGAGAGCGAGAGAGATGGATGGACAGGTGGGAGACAGCTCAATGTAATGAAGCAAGCAGGAAGAGGAGGAGGAAGGACATATCAACGAGGACACAGAGAAATAGAGGAGTGGGAATGGCAGATGGGGATGTGGTGACAAGAGAAAGTGTAATAGAAAGAGAGATGGATGACAGGAGAATACATAGACTCACTCGAGGATCGAAGACACACAAGTTAAGTGTGACAAACCGTTTTCAGCGGAAGCGATGGGCGGATGTTAAACGCGATCTGGAAGAAGGAGGGGACACGTGGACACAGGCGCAAAGATGATGAATTGAGAGCGGTAAACAAGACAGCCAGGCAGTAAGACAAGGCAAAGGGGCGGACGGATTGACGGGGGAAGGAGAGAAGGGCCGAGAGAAAGGGGAGAGACGGGAGTATGCAGACACATTAAATAAGATAGTGACAGGTAGAGACTAAGATGGAGCAGGACGATTAGAGAGCAGACGGACGCACAGAAACATAATAAATCAGCCAGCGCTGTGATTAAGTATGACTGAAATGTTTATGATACGTCGACATCATGGGAGATAGAGAAAGCAAGTGTGAGGAAGTGATAGATCCATCCATATGGCAGAAGGGATGAAAACGTAGAATTTTATGTAATATATGTCAATATTCAGGACATTATATAATAGAAAAGAGTGCGAAATACAAGTACAAAATGGCACATACAAACAACAAGTACACTGGTGATAGCTCAATAAAACAGGGAACCAAGCATAAAGTAAATAATTGCTGCACACACACACAAAAAAAAGTTATTTAATATACACTCTCATTCAAAAGTCGGTAAGATGTTTTTTAAAGTCACCAAGGCTGCATTTATTTGATGAAAACTACAGTAAAAACAGTAATATTGTAAAATATTATTACAATTTAATATAACAATTTTCTATTTTAATATATTTTAAAATGTAATTTATTCCTGTTGTGTTTTTTTTTTGTAATTGCACAGTTGCACAGAGTCAAATAATAGACTGGGCTGCAGGTACTTTATAATTATTCCTCAAGGTTACAGAAGGAGCATATGGTTGATTACGCTTTCCAGAAGGTTCCTGTCTGGACCTGAAACTCCACACCAGATCCATCAGGAAGAGCCAATGTCAACACATGCCCTACTTGTTACCCTGAGCTCTTCTGGCAATTCTACCCCTGCGTGGAGGCTCATAGTAAGAGGGTGAGTGACAGCTGGGGTAACCATAGATACAGAGAGGATACTCTTTCAGAGACTGTGTACGTGACTTTGACTGACAAACTGGGTAACTATAGAAACACTGAAATGTGTGGGTAGGGGGTCCTTTGCAAATACATATAACACTTATATTGAAGGAGGGACTCGGAGTCATATCTAGAGACCTGAATATTATAGAGACCACTCAGAGCATACTTAGCAAGATTTAGTTAAGTTTTTCAGGTAGTTAGTTTGAGATTTAGTTGGTCCTGGGAAACTAACAACCCAACTGAAGCACAACAACAAAGAGAGATTAACACTGGCATTAGAGCAAAATACAGAGCAGGGAAGAGACTTGTTATAGTTTGAATATTGCTGTGTGTGTAAAATTAGCGTTGCAATGCTGTTACCGTTACTGAAAAAAAAAATGCTGCGTTACTATAATTGAGCTCTGAAGAGTTTTTTTTTCTGAGTAGTCTCTCTCTCAGCCACAGGACCTGCAAAGTTTTTTCTCTGGTGTGTGTGTGTGTGTGTTGGGGTGGGACACATGCTAACTGATGACGACTGGTGTGTTACTAGAGATGATACACCTACAAAGCATTTTGTTGTAAAGAAATAGTACAGGTTAGTCATACACAAATATAATTTTAAACTGATAATAATGTGCGATGCGCTGTGTGTGTCTGTGTCAGAACATGCAAGTGGAGCGCAAGCTCAAACCAGAACACCCTTTGTGACATGCTGCGAAAATATGTGAAATTATTTTTTTCTAGTCGACTAGTAGTTGTTCACTTAAGCCATTAGTAGACTTATCACATTTATATTAATTTAATTTCTTAAATACTGGAGAGAATAAACCATGATAATGAGTGTTTATGTAATATAGACTATATAGCACTCAAGCGCACACATTAAGCTTGCTATAAAGAACCAGCAAAAGTAATGATTATGAACGTGACAAAAACAGCAAGGAGACATTTTAATTGTTTATTAATTAACAAATGTTTTCCGAATCAGTGTCGGCTGCAAAGTTGAAGTTGACATTGCTGACTCTCATCATCTCCGCATAGTGGACGCGCCTAGAGAGGGAATTCATTCGGATTACATAATCAGAGTAGCCTATTTCTTTTCGTTTTGAATGATTTCTATTAAAAGTAGACATATCAAGCTTTCTATAGATATATTTCCCATGTCTGTGAGGCAAGTAGCCGCTGAGTTTCGGTTCATTTAGCCTATAAGACGCGCTCCAGTTCACTTGCAATTGATCGCGCCGGCACCTCCATGATTATATTGTCTGCTATATTTGCTTCTTATTTATTAAATCCAGGCACTTGGTTGATAAAACATTGATTCAAATTAAGATACAAATTTTACAAAATGAAATTCACTTTAAAAAAAGGTTTCCTACAAAATAAAACTTATTGAAATGGTCAAAATCATGTCTACATTTTATGAAAAATTATTTATTTTTAGACTTATATTTAATATTGGGGGCATCCAAGTTATTTAACATATTTGATTTTTTTTTTTTTTTTTTTAAAGTAACGCAATAGTTACTTTCCCTGGTAATTAATTACTTTTATAATAATGTAACTCCGTTACTAAGTTACTATTTGTAAGAAGTAATTAGTAACTATAACTAATTATTTTTTTAAAGTAACGTGCCCAACATTGTCCATCACTTTCATCAAGTTAAAAAAACACTCAGAATACCTTAACGGCATAGCAACACCCTGGCAACCACACAAAACATCATTTTGCACAGGCAAGTCGCACTCAGAAAATGTTCATAAAATGTAAAATATCTGTAAAAAGCTTTCTATGCTGTTATTTCTTCTCTCTGGGAGGCCTTCTCATTTGCACTACTTGGCTGAACTAGGGTGAAAGATTACTGCAGTAGATGCAATAGGAAGTCATCAATGGAAGGCTATAATGGTAATCTGATTTGAGATCAGTGGAGGACAGGTGAAAGGTGAAGCACAAGGCCCTGCTGTGTTTATTTACAGGTTAGCTGCTTGGCACTGACTCAAAGCCACTTCCAGCACAACACATTCAATCTACTGTGACATGACTGAAAAATGGGAATGGAAACATGATGACGATAATGATGAAGATGATGGTTTACAAACATCTTTCTTGCTTGCTTACAAGATGGGTTATTATGGAAAATTGGGATACAAATTATGTGTGTTTATTAATATAAATAAATGTAAAACTAGAGCAAATATTTAAGATTATGGGAAACTAATTCCATCAAGTCAGGACAAACGTTTAATATGTTTGTAAAGATAAATACATAAATAAATGCATAAATTAAAACATTTCATATGTAGTTTGTAAAATAAATAAATAAATAAATATATGTTTATAAATATAAATAAAGTAAATCAAACATAAAAATGTAGAGCAAATATTTAGGACTATGGGAAACTAATTGTAATCAAACATTTGATAGTGTGTATAATAAATAAATAAACAAATGAATACACAAACTCAAGGACTTAAACAAATAAAGATACATTTTATTTTCTTGTGCAATGTGTATATAATTGTTTACATTTACACAGACAGCAAAATTCAAACTATAACAAGTCTCTTCCCTGCTCTGTATTTTGCTCTAATGCCAGTGTTAATCTCTCTTTGTTGTAGTGCTTCAGTTGGATTATGAATAATGAGATTAGAATTCTGTCATTAGCTCAGGATTAATCTACAGCACTACGCTATTTTAATGGAGTGTTCTTTTTTCTTCTGGCCAAATTTATTCTTTTTTTAATTTTGTACGTTTCTGTGTTAAAATCACGTGTGCATTCCTCATTTGAAAGTCACTTTGGATAAAAGCATATGCTAACTTAAAATGTTTTGTTTAATGGAACTACATGATTCATGGAAATCCCGAAAAAAAAACAAACAAAAAAAAAACAAGCCACACATTTAAATTCCACTAATGGAGGTAAATTGCAGATAGCAGCCACATTCTGCAATTATAGTGCTGTTTATTTTATGTTAACATATGCGTTTATACTTAATCAGCTGGTATAGACACTTTATCCACAGCAACTTACAGTGCATTCAAGGTACATTACACATTTTAACAGTTTGTTTGTTTCCTGGGAAACTAACTACCTTTCTGTCACTAGCATCCTGCTCAAAAGTTGAGCTACCACAACACCATATGTATGGTGTAAGTTTTGGTAAACCAGCTGTACAAACTGGAAAGTGAGAGATTTT
Source organism: Chanodichthys erythropterus (assembly GCF_024489055.1). Taxonomy (NCBI): domain Eukaryota; kingdom Metazoa; phylum Chordata; class Actinopteri; order Cypriniformes; family Xenocyprididae; genus Chanodichthys; species Chanodichthys erythropterus. The sequence goes on along the minus strand of NC_090234.1, from coordinate 31,644,625 downwards.
ACACAGCACGGAAATCTTTTTGTGGAGAAAAAAAAAAAAAAACAACTACAAAAAATAAATATCAAACTTATATCAATGTAAAAAAAATATTAAAATAACTCAAACGAAGCATGTGCAGAGAGGGAATGGGTATGACAACAGGCCGAACGTGAACCTCTAATGGTTCGCCCACTCCAACAAAGCTACGAACATGAAGTGGTCCATAATATGGTAAGAGCCTCGGGGGCAAAGGGAAAAAAAGCCACAGCAGCAAAACCACAGCACCAAATAGATCTTCTTACACTACTAAAACACTAATTAGTTTAATTAGTCCCTGTTTGTATTTGAATGCAGGCCCAGGGTTGTTTTTGTTTCGCTGCATGTTTGCGGTGTACAGGCATGTGTACGTCGCTGTGTTTTGGCCTGCAGCTCAGGGTCTGTTACAGAGGGGTGGGTGTCATTTATACATACTGTACAGAAAAAACTAAAACTAAATTCAGCATAAAACCAAAAATCATCAGCTGCCCTTTGCCTTCCCTAAAAGAACTTTACATTGCACACCACCTCAGAAGAGCAGCAAACATCTTAAAAGGACCTTCCCACTCTGGACTTCACTTGTTTTTACTGCTGCCCTCTGGTAAACAATTCAGGTCCGTCACATCACTGACCATTAGACTCAAGAACAGCTTTACCCCAACCCCTATAAAGGAGCTGAACACTGCCAGGTAAACACACACACACACACACATAAACTGAAGGATTGCATCATTATAATCTGACAATTTATACCTCAACCCCACAGTTAATATCATATGTATACCTCAGTGTATGTCTACTCAGTATACGGTGTGTTTACATTCTATACTACTTAGCATATGTTTACATTCTGTTCCACTTATTACTTTCCCTGTTTAGTTTTCACATTTTTATCCAATTTTTGCATTTGTGCTGAGTAAAAAATGTGTTTAAAATTACAAATATTACAAAGAATTCACACAAATAATGTGGTCATAAAAGCTGCATGCGTAATAAATATAATAATGAAAATTGTCTCTTTCCAAAATTAGTCAACTATTATATTATATTATATTATATTATATTATATTATATTATATTTATTATATTATATTATATTATATTATATTATATTATATTATATTATATGTTTACATTCTGTTGCACTTATTACTTTCCCTGTTTAGTTTTCACATTTTTATCCAATTTTTGCATTTTACATTCGTGCTGAGTAAAAAAAAAATGTTAAAATTACAAATATTACAAAGTACTCACACAAATAATGTGAAGTCATAAAAGCTGCATGCTTATAATAAATATAATAATGTAGTATAAATATAATAATGAAAGTTGTCCCTTTCCAAAATTAGTCAACTATTATATTATATTATATTATATTATATTATATTATATTATATTATATTATATTATATTATATTATATTATATTATATTATATTATATTATATTATATTATATTATATTATATTATATTATATTATAAACTTTACAATTAACAGCCATTTGTTATACAAATGTGACCCATGCTGGCAAAATGAGTTGGAATGCGCACAGGCTAATTTGAGCTACAGGCAAAACAAGTGAAAAAATATAAATTTTGGTCAAAATTCATTAAGTTAATTAAGCCCTCATCTAGCAATCCCAGGTCCGGTTTCACAGACAGGGCTTAGCCTAAACCAGGATTAGGCCTTAGTTCAATTCAGATATTTAACTAGCTTTTATAAACGTACACTAGAAAAATCATTACTGGTGTGCATCTTGAGACAAAACAATGACACTGACATATTTTCAGATATGCCAGTACAGGTTGCTTTCAGTTGAAACAGCTCAAACATGCATTTTAGTCTAGGTCTAGCTTAAGCCTTGTCTGTGAAACTGGGGGCCAATGCTCCAAATAGTAATTAAACACCTAAAAGTATCTTTATTTATACGTTTTCTTAGAGGAGTACCTTTCCTTTGATCATGAAAAATGCAGTTTTTCTCTGCTCGCTTCTGGACGGCTACCGCTTCCCCTCAGTACCAATGTTGCCAAATATTTTCAAAGGAAAGTAGCTAAAGCCTGTCCAAAAAGTCACTTAATGTCGCTAGATGACGTCATGCGTCAATTATCATATTCGTAACATCATCACGTTGGTTGCATTCTGCCTGCCTAATGTGTTTTCTCTCCTAATCCGTGGTCACATACTGTATTGTAATACAATATAATATAATATAGCCGAATGTCAAATAAAGCTGTTCTCATTTATTTATATATATATATATATGATGTCAGACAACAGATCGAGTATGATACATAGGTATGATATAGTGAATGACTACATTTTTCATATATGTAAATTATATGAATTCAGAGAGTTCGTGATGTTCTGTGATAGTAATCAAGAAGAATTGAAATCAAAACAGTAAAACTAAATTCTTTAAATATTAAAAAAAAGGAGAATCAGACATAGTGTTTGGTCTGTGGCAACACTGTGCTCTCATATGTGTAGTTCTCTCATTCACGTCTGTCAGATGCAGTGCGGTCAATGGAATGCGCTGCTGCTCCTCTCAGACACTCACTGAACAGAGTAGACGCTGAGAGAGGCCTAACGGCAGCAGGAAAGCAAGACCTTGCGCTCACAGGACAGTGCTGGTGACATTTGGAAAGTTACTGATGTTTTGTCCAAAAAGTCGCTAGATTTGTTGCTAGGTGCTTTTTTGAAAAATAGTCGCTAAAGGGGTCTGAAAAGTCACTAAATCTAGTGACACTCCTCAGCACAAGTTTGGTATTGTTGTAAAACTTTTTGTTGTTTCACAAAGTAAAACAACTTTGTGAATATTCATAGTGAATTCTCGAAGGAATGAGTCTGAACCAATGAAATGCGATTTTCAAACTCATACTGATGTAAACAAAACGATCTTACTCACACTGACTGACAGATCCGAAGCGCGCACAAAGTCGGCTCAGACAGTGCGTGATTCTGAAATACACATACACAGAATTACAGTATTTCAAAAAATCTGTCTTGGCAAGTATTCACGCAAACATTATCTGTTATGTCTTAAGTGAACGTTTGGTTAAATGTTTAGGGAAAAACATCTGATGTGTAACATTATATTAGAATTAGATCCGTGTGGTACAGTAGGACTTAAGGCAGGAACACACCAAGCCGACGGTCAGTCGTCAGGCAGTTTTTGTTTGTCGGCCGACTAAGCTGAAGTTGGTCCTCGTCTGCTTTTATTCGACTGATTCGACATGGAGCTTGTTGGTCCGTCGGGCCATCTGATCATTCCGATTGGCTGGTCAGCTACTGCCACCTGTTGGTACGGAAAGGCATTTCATCTTACGCAGACGCAAAACGGACGTGCTACTTGGCCGTCGGCTGTCGAGCGTCGGTTTGGTGTGTCAGGGCAATTTTGGACCCAGACGCTGCCGACGTAAGCCAACTCCGCAGTCCGCTTTCGTCGCCACTAGTTTGGCGGCGTCGGCTTGTTGTGTTCCTGCCTTTAGGTTGTCTGTTTCATTAATGTTAATCAAACAATTCTGGAATCAATGGAAAAAAGCTGAATATATATATATATATATATATATATATATATATATATATATATATATATATATATATATATATATATATATTTCCTATAGATATGGGTTTTGACTTGGTTTGTGCCAAATTAGGTGTTATTAACAGGGATTTGCTAAGTGATTTTGTTTGGGAGCCTTCCGAAAACTTTAACTTGATTTTTCTCAAAATTGACTTTGTTGACTCTTGTGACTTCAAACAAGTGTATCTCAGAATTTTTTTTGTCTGATTCCAACAAATCATACATCATTTTGAATGTTTTTTAATAGAGAATGTGAGAAAAACAATAACCAATTTTTTTAAATGTTCTCATTGCGACTCATTTTGCCAGCACAGGTCACAAATACAGATTGCTATTTGGACAATGTGTTTTATATGGTATGTTTTTCATATGGAAAAAAAAAAGATTCAAAAATGCCCCTGAAAAATCAATTCTAGGGGGAAATTATGGCAAATAGGGCATTTTTTTAGCTTAATAAAAAAATGTAACACTTTACAATAATGTCTCATTCGTTAACATTAGTTACTGCATTGAGATGGAGTTTAATAGTTTAAATGCTGTTCTAACAAAATTACAAGTGTGAAACAGTTTAACCAGAATTGGGGTCTTTAACCCAGATTTGGTCGAGTTCAATGAAATTATCAGGTTTTAAAGAGCCCAGAGGGAAAGGTTATGCTCAAAACAACTGTCACAGATTCACTCAGAGTATAAGATTTCATCACTGAATAAAATAAATATCAAGCTATAATGTAAGCAAACATTAATGGATATAAGCAATATCAGATGACAGATTGATCTCATGTCCTCAATAACAATATCAACACTCAAAATACAAATCCATCTATGTGCTAAACAGACAGAGAGGTAGATGGATGGGACTGAAAAAGAAAACGGTAGTATGCAGTTATTTAAACGTCTGTTTTTAAATGGTCACTTTTATTAATGATGCAAAACCGTCTGCCTTTTTCATCCGTCTTTCTCCATCGCTCTCTAGTTTATCTGATAAATCTCTGCCTGCCTGCCTGATCCTTTCTGCCATGTCTGTTTTGGTTTCATCCTGTTTGTCTACGTCTCTCCCTGAAAAAAACTATAGGGATCAGATAAATCAGAGTGAGAGATGGCGAAACTGAGGCCGAAAGAGAGAGATAAGCCTGTGTTCTTGGCAGTGGTGATTTGTAACGTGTCGAACTGCAGTTCTCATAGGAGCGTTCTTGGACAGCAGGGAGCATGCAGAGATGAAGATAAGGCAACAGAGACAGAGAGACGGATAAAGCTGAAAAAGCCAATATTTCCTATTTATTACTATGGAAACTGCCCAACATGCCTCTTTTAAGAGTCAAAGATCACAGGGTCACTGGCACTTTAAATCCTGGTGGAGCACAGAAAATGCCTACTTTTTGACTGCCAAGCATCAGTGATAGAGAAGAAAGGATGTGAAAGTGAACGAGTGAATCTCAGCCAAAAGAACAATTATGGGAAAATGAGGGGAGAACAACTGCCTGACGACTAAAAACTGCCAATTGAAAAGGTTCAAGCCAAAATCAGACATGCATGAGGATAGTAACATTATGGGTAATCAGATGTAATAGTCAACAAAGTTTTGCTTTGGATACAAGAAAAGATCTGTAACGGGGTTCGGTTTGAGGTTTTGAACTAGAAGAGTCTGGAAAGACATGGAAAAAATTAGAGACTAAAAAGATTCATGTAATGTTTGTGATTACAACACACTTTCAGAATTCGATGCACTTTTGTCTTCCCAAATTTTCCATCTGTTTCACGGTCTTTTATTTATTTTGTCAGTTCCATCTGCTCAACTTAAAGGCCCCAATACACTCACAGCGATTTTTTTTTTGTTCTTCATTTAAGAGTAAAAAGAAGCTTGAAATACTGTTAGTTAACATCCCGACATCCCCCACACTGCTGAGAGCGCTCTCTTCACTCTCAATAACAAAATAAACATGCAACAAAAATGACAGCAGTGAGAAAACAGGTAGTTAAGAAAGCATCTGGTAATAGCGATGTGGTTGTTTGCATTCAACACTCCAGTCAAGTGAAGTCACATTTATTTATATAGCATTTTATACAATAGAATGCTTTAAACCAAACCGCTTTACAGTATTAAACATTCACTCGCGGACATCTGACCTTGACGGACTCAACGGAGGAAATGAACCAGAGTAGATTTCTACATCAAAGAGGGCAGAGCCCCAGAGCTCATCTACTGTACCTATTATGTAATTGACCCTTGATTGACAGGCGATCTAATCATAATGCCGAATCCACTGTAATGTCTGACAAAGCAGTTAAGGGAGTTAGTAGATTAACGTTGGTGGACTTGAACTTGAAAAATGGTGTGGACAGACGTCTTTCCATGTTTAAAACAACATTCCTTCTGATGTTCATTCATGTTTATGTGATTCTATAAATTAACTAGTAGGAAGAGATGATCGGCTCATGAGCTGCTTGAACTGAGGCGCTACAGCGATCTGTCACGACACATTAACGGTGCCATCGAACATTTTTTTTTCCAGATGTAATATAAGTCTAAGGTGTCCCCTGAATGTGTCTGTGAAGTTGCAGCTCAAAATGCCCCATAGATTTTTTTAAATTAATTTTTTTAACTGCCTATTTTGGGGCATCATTAACTATGCGCCGATTCATGCTGCGGCCCCTTTAAATGATCACGCTCCCCGCCCACGGAGCTCGCGCTTGCCTTGAACAGCATAAACAAAGTTCACATAGCTAATATAACCCTCAAAATGGATCTTTACAAAGTGTTCGTCATGCAGCATGTCTAATCGCGTAAGTACAGTGTTTATTTGGAGGTTTACATTTGATTCTGAATGAGTTTAAGGCTATGCTCCGTGGCTAACGGCTAATGCTACACTGTTGGAGAGATTTATAAAGAATGAAGTTTTGTTTATGAATTATACAGACTGCAAGGGTTTAAAAATTAAAATAGCGACAGCTCTTGTCTCCGTGAATACAGTAAGAAACGATGGTAACTTTAACCACATTTAACAGTACACTAGCAACATGCTAACGAAACATTTAGAAAGACAATTTACAAATATCACTAAAAATATCATGTAATCATGAATCATGTCAGTTATTATCGCTCCATCTGCCATTTTTCGCTATTGTCCTTACTTGCTTACCTAGTCTGATGATTCAGCTGTTCACATCCAGACGTTAATACTGGCTGCCCTTGTGTAATGCCTCGATCATGGGCTGGCATATGCAAATATTGGGGGCGTACATATTAATGATCCCGACTGTTAAGTAACAGTCTGTGTTATGTTGAGATTCGCCTGTTCTTCGGAGGTCTTTTAAACAAATGAGGTGTATATAAGAAGGAGGAAACAATGGAGTTTGAGACTCACTGTATGTCATTTCCATGTACTGAACTCTTGTTATTTAACTATGCCGAGGAAAATTCAATTTTTAATTCTAGGGCACCTTTAAAGAGCCACAAAACGATATTTATTGTTTACATTTCTTTGAGACTTTGTTTCATATCAAAAGTAACCTGCTCTGTCTTGCCTGTCGACGTATTGTAAGCGTCCTCTTTTCTCTGCAATGTATTTTTCACTGCGTGAGAACATGATGTATGGCGTGAGAGCAGCATGGCTTGTCGGACATAGCAACAGTAACTAAACTTTGCAAAAGGACAATTGCCACCGACAAATGGTAGTTCGAAGGTGTTTACCAGCCGGTTTTTGTTTACCGGCTTGACTTTGTTCAAAATTACATCACACCAATTTGTTCTCTGATTTGTAGAGTGTAGAGACAACTTTTTTTGGTTTAATATAGAGATCATGATTCTCCCATGATTCTGAATAGACAACTAAACAAAATAACACATAATTTACTACAGATTCTGACAAAATGCTAATTGCTGCAGTCCATTTAAAACATTTACTTAATATTTATTTTAAAAAATCGGTTTGAATGAATGATTCAATGACTCACACAAAAAGACTTTTTGAATGAATCTCTTGAATGATTCAATGACAATTACATTTTTAATAGTCACCACCTACTGGTTTAATGATGTAATTGAAATAATCATTTGAAGTGTGAAGTTACGTCCAAAGTGATTTACTCTATTTTGATCGCTACCGTAGACATCAGTGTTTATATCTGAACTACAAACTTTTATCCCAGTACTTCTTTGATATGTTGAATTATTGTAAAAAATAAATAATACTACTATTATTATTAATAGACAAGTCCACATACTTTCATTCCTATACAGTGCTTCCCACACATAGACTTTACTTGGGCAGGCCGCCCACGTATAATAACGGCCGCCCAAGTATATGGAGACACATTTTTGCTTTTATTATATTTATCCTCTTATACTTTTATATCCGCCCAGGATAATGAAACCATCTGCGATCGATTAACTAGTCGTTTCATACCTGCTCGTTATGTGTGCGTCAGAACTGTTTTCTTCCGCTAACATTCCCACAGGCGCTGCATTTTGCAAAGTCACAAGGGGGCGCTGTTGCCGGTTCTACAAGTTCACGCAACAGCCCTTCAGACTGCTTCAAAGTGATTCTCAATAAATGAAAAGCGCAGATTTATGCCAAGCGATTGCTAATGAACTCAAGTTGATGAATTATTACAAAGTCATGGCCTTTATATAAAATGTTTTAGACGATTGTAAGAATCTGAAGGATCAGCCTGCAATAGTACAGACATTTCAAAATAAGAGTCTCGGTGTATTTCGGGCTTGTTTATAATTAAAGTCACACGTTAAGTTTTTTATTTTTCTTTTGGGCATTATTGGTATTTTGGTTACACAATAAATTGTATTTAATTTGATTTCCATTTAATTCATAGTAAATTATTGTAGTCTCCCCCACAGGAAGACAAGACTAAGAACATTATTTGACACATATATTATTCATTATATAAATTTTACTAGTAAAATCTGTGTCCCATTCACTGAAAAAGACACTATATGACAGCAAGGAGAACATAGGAAAATGTGAACCATTTAAATGCTGTAATTTTGCATAATTTACAATGCATAATAATGCATAATATTAGTATGTAATTAAATGTAATATGCTATGTAATTAAAATTAATTTCAATAAATAAAATTACTGTTAAAAATCACACATTATTTGTTGTTGGTCACATGTAGTAGACCATTTTTGTGCCGTGGGTAATAGGAGGATTTTTCACCCGGTTACCACCGCAAGTATATTTCAAACCTGTGGGAAGCATTGCTATACATGACAAATGCTCTCTCTGGCTCAGCAGAAACACCAACACAGAACCGAATGATCGGACTTGACAAAGGTTTAATAGACATAGACGAATGGTAGCCATTTAGGAATAAGACTGAATGGGTGTTGGAATTGAGATTGCGATCTTTTAACGATTGATCTTGCAGCTCTTAATTGTAGGATTTTTGGGGATTCTGTTAAAACCCCAATTTTTAACAGAATCCCCAAAAATCCTACAATTAAGAGCTGCACGATCAATCGTTTAAAGATCGCAATCTCAATTCCAACACCCATTCAGTCTTATTCCTAAATGGCTACCATTCGTCTATGTCTATTATTCTGCTTCATTGGTCAAAAAGAGAAAGTAAAGCAAAATAAAAGTTAAAAGGTGAATTTGACTGATAGCATTTTTTCAACATTTTTATAGACATCTTAGATTAGCAAAAAATAAACCCAAACAGGGGGAACAGGAATTTGCTTTTTTTGGTAATAACTGTCTGTTTATTACAATGCAATGTCCTACCCATACATTGTAAGTGCATTACTGACTGTACACACAATGACTGAATGTTTTTAAAGGCTGAAGGATGAGACCATGGTAAACCACTGCATGCCAAATTGTGTTTAACCTGGAATATTCTTATTTAAATGCTTTAATGTCTCCCTCTGGTTGTCCACATTTTCCTCTCATTTCCCCTTGCACTGCTGCTCAGAGACGCTGAGTAGATGAAGAGACGATTAGAAATGTAATCCTGTTACAGAAACTGCGTTCAGGAATCACCTCTCATAACATGCGTCTATTGTACGTAAACATACTCTCTCAACTGTCAAAGGACCAAAAGCTGCTTTTATCTGCGGAAGGAGGAATGAAAATAAGAATTTAAAGTAGGAAATTAGTGCTTGTGCATGGAGAATCTCTCTGTCTGTTGTTATTCACAGGAAGAGGACAGATCTTTTGATGGAGTGCATATGGGTGAAACTCTGCGGAACTCTTAAGTGTTCCTTGTATTTCTTCCAAAGTGAAATATCACATTCCCACAGAGACACACGCCAGGCTGTGCTTAACAGAGGAACAAGAACATGAGTGCATGTTTGGTAGACCTCATCTGACACAGTTGTGACCACACCCCAGACTACAAAACCGCTTTCTGCATGTCAATGAACACTGAGGTGGATTGTGTCAGGCCCATCGGTTGCCATGGTAGCCCAACTGCGCGCCAGTGATTTCCATGGCAAGATGGAGTGAAATCATCGCAATTCAGAATCCAAGATCACATTCTTGCAGGCCTGCCCTTTATATTCTTGGAAATACTTGCTGAAAGACTGTTGCAAGCATGAATTTTACTGTAAAACACTTTTAATAGAAGTCTATGGGCCAAGACATAGCATGTCACATATACACATCATTTCAAAAGTATAGACAGACACATGTGCATTGTTATTGAATACAATTTTTTATCTCCATGTAAAGCCTATAAATCCTGCAACTTTCACAATTATACATGCAGAAAATTCTATACACTATAAAGACAATAATACTATACCCTTCAAACGTTTTGGGGTCAGCAACATTTTCTTTTTAATTAAAACTTGCCTTGAATAATCTAAACAGACAGTAAAGATATTTCAAATGTTATAAAAGATTTCAATTTTTTTTTTTTTAAAGCTGTTTTTTTTTTTTTTTTTTTTTTTCTTCCAACTTTCTTTCTATAATTTAAAGGGGACCTATTATGCAAAATTCACTTTTGCATGGTTTTTGGACATAAATGTGTGTTGGCAGTGTGTGTACACAACCACCCTATAATAACGATATGTCTCTGAGTGACGAGACCGAGGCAAAAAAAGGGATACTTTCTCATGCATAATATCGTAATTATAATCTTATGCATACTACAGCGCAGTGATTGGATTAAATGAGCTTTATGTCATGAATATATGTCGAGAATCGCTCTACGTCAGCATGTTCGACCATGCTCATACTTGGACTGAAAGTACACGATTACGTCAGATTTTGTGACGTTGCTCCGACTCAGCTTTTCAAACCGGAAGACAGAAATCGCTCTGAAAAATGCAAAAATAACTATTTTTCACTTATGAATAACATTAATGAATACCTTTAGTGTTTTCAATGATGTGCAGCCTATACATATCTGTTTATATCTCAAAAAAGTGTTTTGGGGTTTCATGACCCTTTAAGCACCACCTGAAAAAGGCATAAGGTCTTTATACATTTGTTTACTGTTAGCTGTAGCAGGCATTTCTGTGTATTTCGCTATGTATGTTTATGATAATGCAAGGGAGAGAGAGAGTGTTTATGGACAATATTTTAATGCACATTTACACTGTGTTTTATTAAGCTCTTACAGTGATTTTCTAGAGTGAAAACGGACGCATATTTTGTGTGAAGTACAAAAAACGTTTGTTTAATAAAGAGGCGTGGGTTAATAAAGAGGCGTCTAAGCAGGCGTCTCAACTATATGTGAACATACAAGTCTATGCTGTGACAAAGATTTTCACAGCATAGACTGCGTCATACATCGTCTCAGAGGATTACTCATTTGCCACAAGTCGACTTGCGTATTCTGCGTATGGTCAAGTCAAGTCAAGTCAAGTCAAATTTATTTATATAGCGCTTTTACAATTAGTAATTGTTCAAAGCAGCTTTACATATTAGAAGCACAGAAAAAGGGAAGTGGTTACAAATAAGCTGTACAACCAAGCATGGTAATATGTAACATATACAAGACGGTGCTACATTAAGCCAATGTCAGCTGACTCCCAGGGGTGGAAAAAAACCCCTAGGAGAAAAACCCAGCGTGCTAGCACTGGGAAAAAAGTCCTAGGAGGGAAAAAACCCCTTGGAAGATATATATAACATATGTAAATGGATATGGAGATCAAAATCTGAATTATACATTTTTATTATAGAGATTAAAAATAGATTATATATAAATATATGTAAGCGGATACGGGGATTAAAAATCTGAATTATAGATGCAGCCAGAACTGGGTCTTTCGGACGGCGTTGAGGCAGCGTTGAGCAGCGTTGGTCATCCGCCAGAAGCTACAGTGGGTACGGAAAGTATTCAGACCCCCTTAAATTTTTCACTCTTTGTTATATTGCAGCCATTTGCTAAAATCCTTTAAGTTAATTTTTCCCTCACTAATGTACACACAGCACCCCATATTGACAGAAAAATACAGTTTTGTTGACATTTTTGCAGATTTATTAAAGCTGAACTCAGTAAGATTTGCGAAGCTCCCCCTACAGTTTCCTTCAGTGAATCACACTGTCATAAATACTCCAAGCGCAGCTCTGGATTACAACGACTACAACGCTCACCAGCACAGTAGTTTTGCAAATACAGTACAAGAAAGAGGAGGTGGGTAATTTGCAAATACAGTACACTCGATGGAGGTGGGTAATTTTCTAAATTGTCTTATAAAATCATAATACATACATTGTTTTTAAATTACCATAAAGCATTTTGTCACTCTTGCGTGAACGTGAACATGAGGCGAGATTGTGTCGGGTCAATGCAGCTCAACTTGCAAGTGCTGTATTCTGGCATAGACGTGCCAGAGGGGGTTAGTGCTCACCTCAAACACACCACTACAAGTCAATTAACCATCGTAAGGACTTAGAAAACTATTTATGAAGGTAAAAAAAGTTACTTAGTTCTGCTTTAAAAAAGAAAAACTGAAATATCACATGGTCCTAAGTATTCAGACCCTTTGCTCAGTATTTAGTAGAAGCACCCTTTTGATCTAATACAGCCATGAGTCTTTTTGGGAAAGATGCAACAAGTTTTTCACACCTGGATTTGGGGATCCTCTGCCATTCCTTCTTGCAGATCCTCTCCAGTTCTGTCAGGTTGGAAGGTAAATGTTGGTGGACAGCCATTTTTAGGTCTCTCCAGAGATGCTCAATTGGGTTTAAGTCAAGGCTCTGGCTGGGCCATTCAAGAACAGTCATGGAGTTGTTGTGAAGCCACTCCTTCGTTATTTTAACTGTGTGCTTAGGGTCATTGTCTTGTTGGAAGGTTTTCGTCCAGGATATCCTTGTACTTGGCCGCATTCATCTTTCCCTCGATTTCAACCAGTCGTCCTGTCCCTGCAGCTGAAAAACACCCCCACAGCATGATGCTGCCACCACCATGTTTCACTGTTGGGACTGTATTGGACAGGTGATGAGCAGTGCCTGGTTTTCTCCACACATACCGCTTAGAATTAAGGCCAAAAAGTTCTATCTTGGTCTCATCAGACCAGAGAATCTTATTTCTCACCATCTTGGAGTCCTTCAGGTGTTTTTTAGCAAACTCTATGCGGGCTTTCATGTGTCTTGCACTGAGGAGAGGCTTCTGTCGGGCCACTCTGCCATAAAGCCCCGACTGGTGGAGGACTGCAGTGATGGTTGACTTTCTACAACTTTCTCCCATCTCCCGACTGCATCTCTGGAGCTCAGCCACAGTGATCTCTGGGTTCTTCTTTACCTCTCTCACCAAGGCTCTTCTCCCCCGATAGCTCAGTTTGGCCGGACGGCAAGCTCTAGGAAGGGTTCTGGTCGTCCCAAATGTCTTCCATTTAAGGATTATGGAGGCCACTGTGCTCTTAGGAACCTTAAGTGCAGCAGAAATTCTTTTGTAATCTTGGCCAGATCGGTGCCTTGCCACAATTCTGTCTCTGAGCTCTTCAGGCAGTTCCTTTGACCTCATGATTCTCATTTGCTCTGACATGCACTGTGAGCTGTAAAGTCTTATATAGACAGGTGTGTGGCTTTCCTAATCAAGTCCAATCAGTATAATCAAACACAGCTGGACTCAAATGATGGTGTAAAACCATCTCAAGGATGATCAGAAGAAATGGACAGCACCTGAGTTAAATATATGAGTGTCACAGCAAAGGGTCTGAATACTTAGGAGCATGTGATATTTCAGTTTTTCTTTTTTAATAAATCTGCAAAAAAGTCAACAATTCTGTGTTTTTCTGTCAATATGGAGTGTTGTGTGTACATTAATGAGGAAAAAAAAATGAACTTAAATGATTTTAGCAAATGGCTGCAATATAACAAAGAGTGAAAAATGTAAGGGGGTCTGAATACCTTCCGTACCCACTGTAGTTATTTGATTTGATAAAGTTTTAAATATGGATACTTTTCTTACAAAAATGCATCGTTTCACTTCAGAAGGCCTTTATTAAACCCACTGGAGTCATGTGGATTACTTTTTTTATGGATGGATGCATTATTTTTTACTTCAAAACATGGCCCCCCATTCACAACCATTATAAACCTTGGAGGACTATGGATATTTTTGAATATATCTCTGATTGTGCTTGTCTAAAAGAAGATTGAAGGTGAGTAAATCATTAGAAAATTTAAATTTTTGGGTGAACTATCCCTTTAATCAGAGTTTTTGTCCTAACCAACTTTAACAGCGGTATGCAATGTTTCTATTTCCGCAACATTGGGGCTGAAACAACAACAAAGTATGACAATGATAAGTACTGTTTATGTGCTTTATTTAATGTTAAAAGTGTCCAATGTGAGTTTGAATATCATTTTGCATGACCCTTATAGCAATAATGAAATTGACAATGGATTATCCACCTCAGACCTTGAAAGTAAATTCAAGGAAATAAAGGCATCTATACACATCTGAGTTAAGGCTGCTCTGTGCCCGCTCAAAATTCTGTGTAAAGATGCAATGCAGCATAAAAGCCAGACTAAATTATGCCTGTTCTGACCCACCTAAGCACCTTGTATAACAATATGCAGTTAAAATTGCTGTGTAAATGCATTTATGCCACCTCTGAGCAACATTAAACAGTCAAAGACACCTAACTGCCAAACTGTCAACTCCATGTGAACATGCAAGTCTATGCTGTGACAAAGATTGTTTCAGTCACTCAGTACACATTTTTAATAACGTGCAATTATGAATTTGATTATATTTCGTTGCGAGCGCACAGTGCAGTGCTCTTGCTGAGAGACGCCGTTCACACACATCTTGTTGGATGTGATTTTTGATAGATTTTGTCGCATCTCGTAGTCGTGTTGTATTTGGTGTGCACAGACAACTGTTGTTGTTAGGACACAGAGTTAGAATGATTCCTGAAGGATCATGTGGCACTGAAGAAGTCTGGAGAAATGGCAGCTGAAAATTCAACTTTTAACATGTCATGAATAAATTACATTTTAAAATATATTGAAATAGAAAACATTTATTTTAAATTGTATAGTATTTCTCAAGATTACCGTTTTACTGTGTTTTTATCAAATAAATGCAACCTGGATGAGCTTAGGACTCAAAAACAATAAAATCATACTGAACCCAAACTTATGAACGGTAATGTATACTAATGGCTGTTTGAAAACTCTGACATTAATGAGATTAGTGGTCATCATCACTGGAAAAAAGCTGTAATTTTTTTCTGAATTCAAATGTCAAAACTCTTTCATGCTTCAGTGACTAAAAACACTGAACATTTGAAGAGCATGTCATCTAGCATGCTGAGAACATTTGTCTCTAGGGTCTCAGTCAGTCTTCTCAGACTCTAGCGTGTGCCCTGTGCGCCAGGCCCAGGGAGGGCTGGGAAACTTCTATGACAAACTGCAGGCTGGAATAAATTTCACCCTGACAGGGTAAGAACATCATCCAAGATGTGCATACACAACAATGCAAAGAACCTGAACAGATATACTTGTCCTTTTCGAGCCACCTCATCCCTCATTTGTTTACCATGTATCACGGAAGACAGCGTGTTTGTAAGCATATCTCGGTGTCAACCCCAAACATCTAACATCCCCCCACAGCCATAGATTACTTCCCTGTCGGCTGTGGTTGACCAGGGGAGAAGTTCTAATTTGGCTGCTCTCAGTTGAGCGCCCACATGCCGAGCTCCACCCTGATGTAAAAAGTGCTCTAGTGATGAAATTTACCAACCATCCATTTCAACACCCCTCCTTCTCAGTCAGCTTGCTCATATTTTCATGCTATCATACAATCTTTTGTACTGTACTTCCTGTCTAAGTCTAAGCACGCATGGCTTTCCCTTGTCGCTGCTGTTCAGAATCACGCTCTGACATTTATAGTATACCTCTGCCTTCCTCCATCCCCTAAAGTCCCCTTTTTTGAATATTGCTGTTATTGTGGTGGGAATGTGCAGAAAAGCATAGTGCAGATCGCAGATGTACTTCTGAGATAGGTGATCATAAGTAAAAGTGTGCACCAGACAAGCTCAAAATCAGCTGTGGGTTGGGTGTTACTAAACAGGAAGCTATAAACAGTTAGTTCCTTCAGCGATCACACTCCTTCACCTCAGAACTTCTCTCTATTTCTTTCTGTATCACCTCCTGACTTCTTTGCAATGCGTTCCAGCCATCTCCACACCAAGGTGTGATGATAACTGTAAAATGCTACTTGCATGATCAAATGCTGAAACAACAACCAAGGGCAGCTAGCTTAAAAATTTGGGTAATGGTGTTTTGAACTTCACAATAGTCTTCAGCTTTTGGCAGTTTGTCTAAAAACAAAGTTTGGCATTATTTTGCCTTTTCTTCAAAAGCCTCGACTCGCATAGAGTGGCCAAACAAGGCACTTTTTGTCCAATTTTCACCTGGCACTGAAAAGCAAGGAAGTGTTAAGGAAGTTAATGAGACAGGGTCTTCAGGATGCAGGCACCTGAGGTACTTCTAGGAAACAGAGCCAAATTCACTGAAATATGCACAGGAAAGGGGCTGTGAAATGTCAAAATTTGCATCCTCTCATAAAAGAATGTGTATACTTTCCAAATGACACGCAGACAGGGATAAAACACCTTAGTGGTCACCATACCAATCTAGTTTTCCTCATATATTTGGATCATAAACCAACTTATGTAATACAGACACATAAAAACACACAGTACACCGCATGATCACAAGAGAGGTCCCAGTGACTTAAATGAGTGCTTGTATCAGATAGGAAGGATAACATCATTCAGTGGATTGTGGCACCAGTATCTGAGTGACACTAGAGGACAGAGGGCCCAGTCTGCCTTCAGGACACCGTCAAACTCACATACACATGCCTACTTTACCACAAAGTCAGTCACAGAGTGTCATAGCAGCTACATTGTCACTGCTCTTGATCAGCAGCCAGCGACGCTTTTTAAACAATCACTGTCCAGAACAGAGTGCAACACTACAGAACAAAGTTTACTGTGATCAAAAAGCATGTCAAATTACTAAATTGGTAAACAACAATGAATAATGGATCCTGAAGGTTTCTTCACAGCAAGTCGTTTTCAAAGTGTTTAATATCATTAGATGTTGGTCAGTTCTGACTAGTTCATTCTTCAAAACCTTTTGTGTTATATGGAAGAAAGACAGGAAGTGATGACATTTTTCATTTTTGGTTGAACCATTATTTAATGAGTGAGAAATCTTGTTTGTGTTTTCCTGAGAAAACTGTGAGGAGAGAGAGAGAGAAACATGGAGGTAAGGGAGTAAAAAGTGGGACAGAGATTAGCAGAAAATGGCAAAGCAGAACAAAAAGGAAATGAGAGAGAATCTTGAATTACAGCAAATAAGGTGAAATGTGAGGGAGAGATTGTATGGAAGACTGTAATGGATACACAATACTAAGCTGTGGTCAGACAGCATTGATTAAATGGAAAGTGCTCGTGAGGCTGTGAAAACAAGCAAGGTGTTCCCCAGGGCTCTGTACTTGAGCTTCCCCAAGTTTGTTTTTCTGCTCAACTGGCAAAACTCACTAAAGCTTCACTCTCAAATTTGCAGAGTGGTTTCCTACTTCCTCAATCACACCAAAAGGAACTGTACTTCATTACTATACTTAAGTATAACACTTTTTTTGTGAAATTTCTTTTACTAAACTACTACAGAATATGTATATTTTATTTGTACTTGTAAATTTCCAACAATTTTTTTTATGTCATTCAGACCTTTAGAATACAAATAGCATATTTCACAAGTCATCATGACTTAAATACCTAATTTTACTGAAATAATACAAATTAATGTGATCTAATGAATGATAGGTTAGTTTACAAAATATAACTGTGTATCAAACTTTCCTCAAAAAGAAAATCTACACTCTAGAAGATCTAGAAAATCTGTTGATTGATTTCTAGAGCTAACAAAAACATTTTTGTTTTAAATAATTAAGTACAAGTAAATTAAACATTTTGCATTCACTTGTGTATGTATCTGAATGGACAATTAAAATGGACTTATATTGAGTCAAATTTGGAAATTGGACACAGTACTACTCATAGCACACTCCTCTACTTAACACCTCTTCCATTGTCCACACACAAAGAAATGCATGTAGGCCTCTTTTTTCTTTTATTCAAGCATGAGAGCAGGTCAAAAACAGCAGGTCAACAAGTGGCTATTATCTCCGGAGCACCACACTAATATACTGTAAACAAATGCAAATCTGTAACCATGTTAGCAATCCAAAAAACATATATATAGCAATTATCTGTTAAACTTTTTCAATGAGTTACATCACAAGTTGCGTCACAAATCAATTTGTTTTTGCTATCATCTCAGTCAAGTGCATGGAGGCATGGGGGGGGCTTCAATTCCATTATGCTTATTACGCTGATGTGCGCTCTTGCGCATGCACTATTGCACAGGGGGAGCTCTGTAGATATCAAGCAAGCAACAAGTTCTCGAGTCTTATTAAATAGGTGTAAGCTACAACTTCTGCATCCATTTAAAAAACAATAATGGCTCTGGACATTTTCTTGGAGGGTTGCGTACTTTGGCGGAGGACAGGGAACGTTACTCATTCTGGATCTGAAACAAACTGGACCAAGAACCCGGGATGGGATGAGTCACATGAACGCTGCCCCCTCTCTCTGCTCTATCGACAGTGCCTGTCACTGACATCATCAGCTTCTTTGCCATCTGTCAATTACCCTGTGCCACTTCCTGCTCACTGAAATAAGCCTATTCGAGACCTGAAATTCTTTACTGGTTCTATGGTTCCATGAAGAGCCTTTAATATCCACAGAACCTTTCTATTACACAAAAGGAAAACAAGATTGTTTCAATTTTTAAAAAGTGCTTCACACTAAAAAAAAAAATAATTTCATTTAATGTTCTTTTAAGAACCGTTTACTGAAAGTTTCTCTGAAGTGTCAAGAGTGTTCTGAACTTGGTTATGGGCAGCATTCAAATACAAATGCAAAATCTAATGTCTAAACAGCAAGAAATTACATCACAAATATGAAAAAGCCACAAATGAAGTCTCAAAAGTTGCAATTATGACAATGACAAAGCAATGTGCACAGTTAAAGGGTAAGCGACGAGAATATTTTTATGCGCCAAAAAACAAAAATAAATTTCGACTTTTTAACAATATCTAGTGAAGGCCGATTTCAAAACACTGCTTCATGAAGCTACGGAGCTTAACGAATCGAATCAGTGGTTAGAAGTGCCAAAGTCATGTGATTTCAGCAGTTTGACGGTTTGATACGCGATCCAAGTCACTGATTCGACACAAAAGATTTGAAAGCTCCAAAGCAGTGTTTTGAATTCGGCCATCACTAGATATTGTTAAAAAGTCGTTATTTTGGTGCACAAAAAATATTCTCGTCACCGTACTCACGTGAACTGTTTTAAATATGTTTATGGATCTTGAGAGAGGAAGCACCATTGCTGTCTATGCAGGCCTTACTGAGCCATCAGATTTCATAAAAAATATCTTAACTTATGTTCCGAAGATGAACAAAGGTCTTACGGGTGTGGAACGACATGAGGGTGAGTAATTAATGACATTATTTTCATTTTTGGGTAAACTAACCCTTTAACATTTATTGTCACAACATGGCAACAGTCACTCGAAAGTGCCCTTTTTAATAAATGTTACATATGCCTCGTAGCTGGAGGCCCCTCAGTCAGTCACTGGCCCCGTTGGCTTGCTTCATAATCCTTCTACCTAATCAGGCTGACGATAATTGGCTGACCTTCACTGCAAAGCACTGATGGAGAGTCATTGCTGCATTGCTCCATAACACTGGATCAATGATTATCTAAAGCATTCGTAAACCCAAGACCCTACGGGCATTTGTGTGTTTCAAACATGTCTGGCTGTTGATATGACCTCTTGACATGTCATTTTCTTCAGGAATCCTTGTATGAAATAGGTGTCCACTTTCATGTGCCACTTTTTAGTCATCGTCTGGTTTACTCTTGCAAATCTGGAACTGTTTTAGGTCAACCTTTAGGTCACAATGGCCTTGCAGTTTACATACTGTAACAACCATTATATGGAAAACGGCCTCTGGCACGTTTCGTTTCACTGCTTGTGTGTTAAAGGGGACAAAAATGCTTCCATCCAAGAAAAGCAGACCAAATGTCTATGGTTATTTTACTTAATGATTAGTGATCTAGTGACTTGCAAAACCGTACTTGCACTGATGTTTTTGAACCTATGTGGATAATAGAAAAATAAATGCCATTAAAGTCTGTAAATGTCTATATAACTCATGGCAATATCATTATTACTCTAAGGCTTAACAGCATTTCTCTTGTAATTAAATTCCTACTGTCATGTGATTTCACAGGTGAGGATGTGTGAATTCAGCAAGAAACTCCTGTGAGTTATAAATATCAAGATAAAGGTTCAACTTCAAGGATTCAAGGCACAATGCTAAGATCTGTAATGCAACCAGTGGATTCAGTTATTTTTATGGATAAACTTTACATCATTTCTATTCATAAGGAACGCTAATATCAGAATTCAGGGATGAATCTACACCAATAGTTATAAACCAGGTTGCGAAAAGGGTCACAGACGGCAGGGAAAAACAATACTACGCAAAAAATAAAATAAGTTAAACCATATAATTTAAAGTTATCATTGCAAAACCAATAGCATAATTTCTTCTTCTAAAAGGGACCAGAAAATTTTAATATCAAATGCTGTACATTCAATCAAACTCTATTCTGTTTTTAACAAAAGACGACCAGATGCAAACATGGACCAGTTGAATATCATGCCCTTGATTTTAGGAATATTTTTGTTTACTTTTACAACAGACAGTTTCGGTAGTAGGCTGGGTTGCACTTAATGTGACGTCTGGGTCCTGAAGCAAAACCTGTTGAGAATCACTGTGAACTCTTGGCTGGTAACTAAATGGTTATAGGTTCGAAGCCCACAAGTTTCAACACTGCGTCCTTGATCAAGTCACAAACCCTTAAACGTAACTCCACGAGAACTGAACCTGTCATAACTTGTATGAACTGCGAGGATGTTTACATGTTGAGGGTTAATCACTTCACTCAATTCCACAGTCTGAATTCTTGTTAAGTTTTATTTGAACAGACATGATCGAGTACGATTCACAGAACCAAACTCTTGACAACTCATAGGCGTGTTTCTTCTTTTACCTTAATGATGCTGCTCCTCCTCGGTGCCATTTTCACCGACTCCAGGAGAGCCGCCTCATCGCGCTCCACCAGCGGCACGCTGACTCCACTCCGCCGTCCTGATCGAATCGCTCTCGGTGGGATGAAGTCCGGAGCTCCATCTCCGCACACCCCGTCCTCGTAAGACTCCGACATCTCAAGGATTAGTTGGTTAGGAAATCAATATAATTTTACTCTGATACGTATTTGGACCCAAGAACGTCCACATCCAACTCTTGATATGCGTCTTTGGGTATCTCCAGTAGTCCAATTTAACTTAATTGCGCAGACTGTACGGCAGGTTGAGAATGGATCTCGTTCCTTGAGCCCATCCTAAAGCAACTTTTGCCAGTCAAATACTTCGAAGAAAAAATTATATGTATAATAAATGACTCATGAATCATTCTCTTGCGCAACAGGACTCAAGCATCACCGAGCAACAAGTTTAAAAGTACCTAACTTCTCTTACTGATCCAGTGTGCGTCAAATAATCTGAATCTGACACGTGCAAAAATGCACATTTGTTAACAGATATGCAGGAAAGCGGAGGGAATGCGGGTCACCAAATACTAACGGGCATCAAAACAACCCCAAATGTGCGCGTTCTGTGTCAGCATGATGGAATAGAAACGCCGGAGTAATGGTTGTGGATGTTGATCGCCTCATCTCACTGTGTTGTTTGGTTAGTCAAGAATGAAGAACGCCACTGACACTGGCACAACCTCTTAGATCCGCTAAACCCGCCCCTCGCGTCCGTAAGCTCGTGATTGACTGGTGTCGCGACCAATCAGACACTCTCAATGTTCCACAAACTCTAATCGGTCATCTTTCAAAGAGGAGGAGCTATGCGTATGAGCTTCAGGAATGTTACTCATTTGAGTTTACCAGATGTTTGGGAGAAAAGAAGCTTGGGGTATTACTTTCCCGAAGTATTTGGGGGTAGAAAAAAGGGGATAGTCCGATAATATTGACAGTCTGTGTTGTGTATCAAAAAGATATGCAATTAACGCGTTTTCCGAGGAAGCGTTCCAAATAGCACACTTCTTCACTTACAATGTTGCAGTCATTGAATCGACGCATGCTCTGTTGTTTGACATTTGAATTTAAAATGAAAGATTTGATAAAGTTCGACAAACCTTGAGTTTCTAATTTTGTGACTTGCTCTCGTGTGAAAAACATTTAAGAACAAATTTTCCCAAAACGATTGCATTGTTTACAACATTACACAACAAAATGACAAATACTTTAAAATTAAACTATTAAAAAAATAAAAACAAATGTAAAATATTGATTAAAAGTGTCAATGATACTAAAATAACACTGCTGAGCAGATACATGAAAAACAACATAAAATAATAAGTAAATGTAAAGTAAGTTACATAGAATGCATTATTCATAAGCAAAATTTTGTAGGCTAATTTAATGGTGTTTATTCTTCATAAATATTACTAAGCTAAAATAAAACTTAACTTCATAAAAATGCTTTTTTTTTTTATGTATAAAGAACTTTGCATTTGCAATTTATTATATAATCGTCATCCAAGAAAATCAAGTATACATACTGGTGGTCCCTGAGTCGATTTTATTATTTCTGTCCCTGACAAAATGAGTGTCTTTCAAATGCCTTTATAGCAGACATAGCTGGTTTTGCTATATTAATATTATCCATTATAAGACATTGCCTATTTAATAAAAATAGACAGCAGAACCACACTGAGATGAGGCCTTTAACACTTAAATGATGAATGTAATCCTAAATGATATCTGGACTGCCCTCTATGTGCCTGATGTGTGTGCAGAACTCGTGACAAAAGTGTGTGAATATGGTTCGTAAAACTCGCACAGAAACGCAGAGTAAAAGAACATTGTGAAGCCCTTATGACGAGCCAACTGATGTACCAGGTGAATGAGAGCTTGCTCCAGATTCAAGCCCTCTGTGAAAAGTAGACAGAGCCCGAGGGTCATTAACGCAGGGCTAAAAACTCTAACACCTCTCTGCAGCTTTTCCCCTAGCGTCAAGTTGCCATGGTTAAACTAAACCCTCTCTATGAGAACAGTGTCATTAAGGAGAGCTCTAATATACACTTTAAGTAGTGTTTTAATATCATACTTTGCTTTGCCACACCTTACATTTTTAGGACATTGGGTAGCACAGGAGGGTTATGAAATGTTCTCAGAAAAGAAAAATGAGAAAGAACTTCAGACAAGAAATACAACAGTGTAAGAATAGGGTCTGTTTTAGTCAGCCCAAAAGTAGACCGTTGGTGTAAGATGTTGGATGTGTGTGTTTGACTTAACAGTTTATTAGGCAAAAAGGTTTGGAAACTATATCTTCTCATTGCAAAGTTCAACTCCACAACATACGCCACTTTATATTTATGTTAGAAAATTTATGTTAGTGTCCATTTATATGAGCAATATATGGAGGATATCTGTAAAAAAATATAAGTCTTAGGCTATAGGCCTAGTCCTTCACTATCACCTACAAAGATTAGCTATATTCAGTATCTGCCTTATTTCATATATTTATATTTTAGAACCAGGTTTACACTTAACTCAGCAAACTTTAAATAAATGACGTTACAATCATGTCCACTATAATAACTTAAATGTGTGTACATTCATACCTTGAAATATTACAAAACATACAACAGTTTTCACGGAAGTGTAATTATGTATCCGCGTTTTAAACTAGGAAACTAGCAACAGCGCTCTCAAGTGTATGAGGTGAAGTACTACAACGATTTAGAAACCTTAAAATTAACTTTTGATAGTATATTTTTTTTATTCAGACATTTGATACCTCAGACGATTTAACAAATATAGAGCATACTTTGAAAATAAGGTACATCTGTGATTTATGAACTCTAAACTGATTGTTTACCTAGTAGCTAAACTAGTGCTCAAAATGTTGCTACAATGTACTTTTTGTAAGTGAAGTTAGTGTTGGTAAAACACTCCAAAACAAGAGCTTGTTATTGCCAGAGAGCACAGGCGAGTGTGAGAGGTGACAGATGTGTGTCAGGGTCGGGTTGCTCTTATCTCTGTGTCCTTCAGCTCTGCTTCTTTGCTCCCTTTTCGGTGAAGAATGAGATAACAGCAGGTGCAGGGAGTATTTCTGTCTCGATTCTTTAGTATGTTAGAGCCTCAATTGTATTTCAAAACAAAGTCAAAATCAAATGTTCACAATGTGTTAGAAGAAGTTTTGGACAAAAGTGGTCAATGCACTAAACTCGTGAAAAGTTTTTAGAAGCTTAAAAAGTATTTGAAAGACTAAATTATCTACAACAATCTTGGCATTATTGCTTTTCATTTAAAAATGTTTCTACAGAGTTTCTGTCAGCACTGTTTATTTCCGTCCTCTTATCTCTGACCTATTTCAGGTAGGTTTCTGCACTCTACATCTCTTCACATCATTCAAAACTGAATTGCATTTCTCTTGTGTTGGCTCAAAGTGTTGAAAACACTCAAGTAAAGGACTCTCCTTTCACTCTCCTTTACGAACTCTCACATTTTCACAAGAGGGAAAATGCTAAAAACCATAAAGCATTTTTTTAAGGGGGTTGCATTATGTCTTAGCTGTCCTTATATTCAGTCATAATAATAGTCATGTTTAACTTAACGACAGACAACAGGTTTGTTTAAAAATATTTGGTGAGGGCCAACAGCAAATGTCAATATCTGCATATCTGGATTTTCCTTTTCTTTCTTTCTTTCTTTCTTTCTTTCTTTCTTTCTTTCTTTCTTTCTTTCTTTCTTTCTTTCTTTCTTTTTTGTTTGTTTCACATCATTTTTTATTCTATAATAGTAATCTGTTGCAAAAATATACCTATATATATATATATATATATATATATATATATATATATATATATATATACACACACACAGTACAGTCCAAAAGTTTGGAACCACTAAGATTTTTAATGTTTTTAAAAGAAGTTTCATCTGCTCACCAAGGCTACATTTATTTAATTAAAAATACAGTAAAAAAAACAGTAATATTGTGAAATATTATTACAATTTAAAATAACTGTGTACTATTTCAATATATTTGACAAAGTAATTTATTCCTGTGATGCAAAGCTGAATTTTCAGCATCGTTACTCCAGTCTTCAGTGTCACATGATCCTTCAGAAATCATTCTAATATGCTGATCTGCTGCTCAATAAACATTTATGATTATTTTCAATGTTGAAAACAGTTGTGTACTTTTTTTTTTTTTTTTTTCAGGATTCCTTGATGAATAGAAAGTTCAAAAGAACAGCATTTATCTGAAATACAATTCTGTAGCATTATACACTACCGTTCAAAAGTTTGGGGTCAGTAAGAATTTTTATTTTATTTTTTTTAAAAGAAATTAAAGAAATGAATACTTTTATTCAGCAAGGATGTATTAAATCAATCAAAAGTGGCAGTAAAGACATTTATAATGTTACAAAAGATTAGATTTCAGATAAACACTGTTTTTTTGAACTTTCTATTCATCAAATAATCCTGAAAAAAAAATATTGTACACAAATATTTTGTACAATTGTACACATTAAATATTTCTTGAGCAGCAGATCAGCATATTAGAATGATTTCTGAAGGATCATGTGACACAATACTGGAGTAATGATGCTGAAAATTCAGCTTTGCATCACAGGAATAAATTACTTTGTGAAATATATTCAAATAGAAAACAGTTTTAAATTGTAATAATATTTCACAATATTACTGTTTTTACTGTATTTTTAATTAAATAAATGTAGCCTTGGTTATTTATTTATTTTTTATTTTTTTGCAACAGATTACTATTATTCAGCCAGGATTAGACCTTAGTTCAATTAGGACATTGTGTGCATCTTGACACAAAACAATGTCACTGACATATTTTAAGATATGTCAGTACAAGTTGCTTTCAGTTAAAACAGCTCAAACATCCATTTTAGTCTCGGACTAGGCTCTAGCCTTGTCTGTGAAACCAGGGGGGTATGAGTGGCAAAAGATCCACACACATTTTATAACACAATGAGATAAAAAAAAAAAAATATTCTAACCAATATGACTGCCACTTCTTGTTATTTTGTACCTACAGTAGTGTAAGTCTTAATTTATAATAACAAACAGAAATAAACTTGTTTTGATTACTTTAAAGTACTATTAAATACAAGGTTGTTACAAGTGTTGAACGGTAGATGGCGTTGTGCACAAGTATTGGAGAAGAAGCGCGTAATGTTCATTTGTAAGATTGAATTCCAGTTTAGTGGCCTTTGTGTCGTTAAGAAGCCTAGTTTGAATATGTGATCAGTCAGAACTAAGCAATATTATAGCTACCCTTAATATTTACTTTTATTTTCTTGTTAGATATTTCCTCAATAAGGCAATTTGCGAAAATTAGTATTGAAGAGATTGGGGAGTGTTGCACATTTTGTTTCACACATCTCAAACTTTGATATAATCTTCACATATTTACCAGCTATAAATTAAAGTATTAAAAAAAAAAAAAATCGTACAACTTCTACAGCCACCTTAGTATGGTGGTGGTCAACGTGATAGTGATTTCATTTCTGATTGGCTACAACTCACATCTTGTTACAACACCCCTGGTTTCCCCTATATTATGTAGTTAAGTGGCTTTTAATTACTCGACAAGATGAAATAAGATACAAATCCATCACTAAAGCAAATACAAAGAAGTGTCCGTTTGAAATGTTGAAATCAATCCATCCAGGACTCAAACCGTGGGGGTGCTATCCATTGAAAATGACTGTAAAAAGTTACACTTAATTGATTCTCATCAGATATGATCTCACTGGAGCTCAGGTATAGATGAATAGGTTATGTAGTAGAGTCAGGATTATGTGTCAGAGCAACTGGTGTAGGCCAGTTCAATCTCAGAGGAACAGAGCTGGAGTCATTTGTATCAGATGAGATGTCTGTATTCGTTTGGGGATGAAAATGTAGAGACAGGTGATTTTCAGAAGTAGTTTAAAATTAAAGTTTTGTGTCGGTTTACCTACTGTATATTTGTTTCCGTCCTACACTGTGTTTAAAGAAGGCATGGGTTTCCTTCCCAGTGTCCTGTGGGTGTGGTCTCAGAATGACAGCAGTTTCCGGTCTAGGACCCAGACTTGTTATTTCTGAGCACTGACTAAGAGGCACATGAGCAGACAGATGTGTGACATACTGTCGAGAAATAAAATGTAGACGTTCTTTCATTTCTATGAAAGATTAACAAATACAATCCATATTATTCCAACTTTGGATTTGGCTCTTAATTTATAAATGCATCAGATGTCTGTTGTATTGCAGGGCAACCCAAGGCCATGTAATCTAAAAAGAATTACAGGAAATTTGAAACAAAGATGTTTTTGGAATTGATTTTGAATACTATGGAAACTAATCCCTAATCATAACTATTGTGTCTTGAATGGCAAGAGCCAAAACAATAAAGCGACACAAAGCCACTAAAATGAGCTGCTTTCAAAAATATGCCGCTTGTGGCTGGTTAATGCGACTGTTGTTCAGCGTGGAGGTCACGGCCAGCAGGTGGGTATTGTTTTCAGCTGTAAGGTTGACAGGTGGTACAGTAGCGAGCTACTTTGGTTTTGTTTTTTTGTTCCCCTTTAGCCTGGGTGAATTCTGACTCAGAGAAATGTGTAAAAATAGAGGCACATACACACATTGAGGGATCTGAGTTGTGTCTCTTAGCTTTCCTCTGCTCCCCTTATTTAGAGGCCTCCTTCCTTCCTTCTCTGCTCGTATTGCTTATGTAAGAGAAAAGGTGTTATCTTTGTTTTTCAGTCACATGGTGCAGGTCCAGGTTTGTGCTTCAGTCATGTGCTACTTATTAAATGCACAAATAAGATCCAGATGCCCTGTAAACACCCCCTCAACATTAGGACTGCATTATGGCTGCTGACACACAGTAAGGCCTACATATGACACAATATCTCCCTTCCGTAAGTCTGTAGACTTCAAACTGAACTAAAATGAAATTATGAATGCCATGAGCATATAAAATACAATAACACTTAAAGGAAATGTCTTTAAATAAATTACCAAGTGGTTAGTAAATTAAGTATTTTAGACATTGATCTTTAAAAAATACTCTCTTGCTTATGCTCATACATGTAATTTTCTACTCAGTTCCTCTCAAGTTTTGTATGGTGAACAAATTTAGCTCACCACGTAGTTTGAACAGATGTTTCTGCTACAGTCTTCACTTAAAGTGGTTTCATAGCTTTATAGAGTTTCCATCCCTGCTTTACAATGTCAAAGTGCCAGAAAGTGACCTAAAAGCCATTTGCTTCACTGCTGATTTTAGTATGAACTATTCACCAATTCATTTTAAAATGATTAATATGAAGTACAGGCTCCAGAATCCCTGTGACCCTGCAAAAAGGATAAAAGCGATCTGGAGAATGGATGGAAGAATGGATTATGGTTGTGGAGGGAAAAAAGGACTATTCCATTCTTTAATAAAGCAATTATTAATAATTATAGAAAACGTAATTTTAATAATTATAGAATAAAATTTAAATTGCCAAGTTTATTCTACTATTATCTCAAGATGTTTTAATAAGTGTTATAATTTGTGTTATTTTGTCTGAAAATGTTAATTTGTGTTTTAAAATGTGTTTCAAATACGTTAAGAGTAGATAGTGGAACGTGTTTTCTGCGTTAACGTTGGATTTATTCACGCCCCACCTCCTGATTAACATGCAGCCCCGCCCTGATTAATTATTCAGCAATCCCGTTCTTCCTTCGCCACGCCCTCTCATTAATTTCAGCACGCTTCCAGCCTACTACAACTTTTGCTTTATTATTTCGCGGCCATTCAGGGAGACTGCATGTGATGTGGTTATTCTGGTAGAGGTTTTAAGGGAAAACAATCTGGATTTCATTACTGCACATCAACTTCAGAAAGTATTTTGTTTCATAAACCCTCTCGCTGGAGGACTTGGTGATCTTTGCTCGTTCATTTAGACTTAAGCCGTTTTCTAAAAGGGGATCGGACAAACTGCACGTCATCCTCGGTTCAGTGCCACTCCCAAAGGATTAAGTTGTTGGAATATGGAGCAAACCCACTAAGCACAGGAGAGTCTTCTGAGTGTGTGGCCGAGTGGGTCGCCCCGTGTCCGGCCTTGCGTGTGCTGGAGATCCCGTTATAATGGGATGCGGACTACGGAAACTGGAGGACCCGGAGGACAGCAGTCCAGGGAAAATCTACTCCACTTTAAAGAGACCACAGGTCGAGACCAAAACAGACTCCGTGTACGAGTATGTGCTTCTGGACTTCAGTTTGGAAGGTAGAGTTCAGTAAACAAAAGTTTGGATGTGATGTTCGCTTACAAAAAAATGCCATGGTAACTTTAGTTTCCATCAAAATACTAAGTTAGTTGTTTCCGTTATTCTTACTACAATAAAACTGCATTAACTTAGTATTTAAAAGAAACTAAACACTAAACAAACTGACAACTGAAAGCTTTTGAAAGAGTACCAACAATAACTAAGTAAGAATGGTATTTTTTGTTGTTGTTGTTTTTGTTGAAACTTGCGCTTTGCATGGTACTTTTTCGTTTTGCAAGGGTGCAATGAATGAGAAATGATGAGAATCCAGTTATTTCGGCTGTCTCACAACCTAGTAATCTGCCTGGCTAGATAACAATGGCACGTGCCAGTGATGCCCAAAAAATGCTCCTAGGCAGGCAGCTCATATGATATTGGAGTTTGTGAGAGCTTATTCCGTTTTACCCAGCAACAGTGCTGAAGCCACATATCGCATGTGGAAATAGGTCAGGGTTTTTTTTACCTCCATTAACGGCGTCTGAGACACACAACAGACAGACAGCAGCTCACCCGCGCCTGTTCCACAAGATGACATTCATACTGACTCCCTCCGTGCAACAGTTTCCACTCACTGAATTTCCCATGAGCACCGTTTTTCTTGGTTTGAAGGAACCATGTACAGTCTTACTCGGTGCTGCCTACATTTACAGTATAGTAATGTATAGTATAGTTTATTATTGTTGGGTTGTGTAATTTTGCCTGGAGGAGAAACCGATTGTTTGAAAGTTGGTGCGGGTTTCTGTCTCTAGCAAGCCGGGAGCGGGAAATAAAAACCCGTAATGGATTTGGAATAGCTGGAGTGATTACAGAACGCTTTAAAGGATTAGTTCACTTTCAAATTAAATTTTCCTGATAATTTACTCACCCCCATGTCATCCAAGATGTTCATGTCCTTCTCTCTTCAGTCGAAAAGAAATGAAGTTTTTTTTTTTTTTTTTTGATGAAAACATTCCAGGATTTTTCTCCATATAGTGGAGAAAAATTACAAAATTACAGTTTCATTGCAGCTTCAAAGCGTTCTTCACTATCCCAGATGAGGAATAAGGGTCTTATCTAGAGAAACCATCACTCATTTTCTAAAAAAAAATTAAACATTATATACGTTTTAACCATAAATGCTCATCTTGAACTAGCTCTCTTCTTCTTCTTCTTCTTCTTTATTAGAATTCTGGCAGTGTAGACACTGCTAAGTGTATTACTGCCCTCCACAGGTCAAAGTTTGAACTAATTATTATATGCTTGCACTAGCATACTGTATATGACAATTTAGTTCAAACTTTGACCTGAGGAGGGCAGTAATACACTTAGCAGCGTCTACACTGCCGGAATTGTAATGAAGAAGAAAAAGAACAGAGCTAGTTCAAGATGAGTATTTATGGTTAAAATGAATAAAATTTAAATTTTTTTAGAAAATGAGCAATGGTTACTCTAGATAAGACCCTTATTCCTCGTCTGGGATCGTGTAGAATGCTTTGAAGCTGCAATGGAACTGTAATTTTGACCTTCAACCGTTTGGGCTCCACTGAAGTCCACTATATGGAGAAATATCCTGGAATGTTTTCATCAAAAACCTTAATTTCTTTTCGACTGAAGAAAGAAAGACATGAACATCTTGGATGATATGTGGGTGAGTAAACTATCAGGAAACTTTAATTTGAAAGTGAACTAATCCTTTAAGCATGGAGAGGAAACTTCATTTGGTCCGTTTCACTCATGTATGCTGCTCCAGACCGTATTTTAGTATGTGCGTTGGAACTATTTTCCTTAATGACAAAACTGTTCCTCAGGATTTAAATTTGACCATTTAAGTTTGTACAAAGCAGCAGCCTAACTGATAGCAGCTTCACAGCACTATAAAATATACTTTTATGATGGGAAATGAGATGTACATCGTATAGTCCAGTATTACACTTCAGTCCGTTACTTTGTTTTTAATGCCATGCCAGCTTCTTTGGCTTTTTTCATGGTGAAAACCATCTAAAAAATCTAAAGATTTTTAAGACCATTTTTTCCTAAAAGTAAATTTGTATTAACTTGATAAAAAAAAAAAAAAAAAACTTTTTAAGGGGATTAACACAATTATATGACTAGAAATATATTAAAAAGAATCTAGTTGGTGGTCGCACAGACATTTAAAATCATTGTTTTGTGATGGTAGTGTAGATATGTTGAGTATGCAGGTCACGTGTCTCCACCTGCCCAGGTCTCAAATCCATTACTTTAGAAGATTAGAGGCAAGTTATTTGCTCTCTCTGAAACTGAGCTGAAACTGAGCTAAATCAGCAGGCTACCTGGATTGTTTCAGATTGTTTCCATAAATGTCAATGTGAAAAGCCTCAATAATAACAGAAAAATAAGTCATATTTTAATACAACACATCTTCAGTCATATATTGTACTTTATCTGAACAAACATGTCTGTGGGTGTGGGAGATTTGAGGGAGAAGTCAATTGGCATGTGAGCTTCTCCTTTTATTCCAGCCTTTCATTCCTGAGAACACCTGGTGTACAGATGCCTGAAGCGACGGTGTCTGACATTGCTCACCAGAGCGCTCACATTATTTAGACAGATCTGCATCACAGGCTGTGCTCCTTTGCCTTGCTCTATCGAATGTAACCTGTGGAAACTCCTCCTCGGCTGTGTTCCTGTGAGTGTTTGAAGGGTTATGAGATGATGTGGCGATACCTTTTGACTTGGTTCTTCTTTGCAGCCATTTGCAAGGCCTGAGCTTGATAAGTACACCTATCTCTACCTAAAATCTTGGTAGAAGTGTATCACTTGAAAAAATACCACAGTTGTTGTTAGCTTGCATACTCCATGCATGCTCTCTTCACTTGGACCTGTCTTGTCCTGCATCTCATGTCAGGACAGGCACAAAGCTGATTTCTACTCCCTTAAAAACAAAGGTTCCAAAATTAGGTTTTCACAGCGAAGTCATAGAAGAACCATTTGGGTTCGCATGGGTTCCCATTATTATTATTTTTTCAATTAGAACATTTTAATAATCTAAAGAATATTGTCGAATAGAACGATTCCATTGATGTTAATGGTCTTCAGTGGACCCATAGATGGCTATAAAGAACAGAGTGTAGGGCTGTAATGTGTAAACTGTAGTCAAATAACTATAGAGGTCTTGTCTGTTGTTCAAGAGGAAAGCTAAAGGAAATTCCTGTAGGGTGCTTCCTCTTTCTTGGTTTCTGGAAAGGTCCAAGGTTTGGTGTGGCTCTCTTGGATACTCAATTATGTATCATTTGGATGAGACAAGCTTAAAGGGATAGTTCACCCAAAAATGAAAATTTGATGTTTATCTGCTTACCCCCAGCGCATCCAAGATGTAGGTGACTTTGTTTCTTCAGTAGAACACAAATGATGATTTTTAACTCCAACCGTTGCCGTCTGTCAGTCAAATAATGCGAGTGGATGGGAACTTCTACTATAAGAGTAAATAAAACTTGCATAGACATGTCCAAATTAAACCCTGCGGCTCGTGACGACACATTGATGTCTTAAGACACGAAACGATCGGTTTGTGAGATAAACCGAACAGTATTTATATAATTTTTTAACTCTAATACACCACTATGTCCAACCGCGTGCAGCACTCGTTAGTAATGTCTGATCGCGCTCTGACAGCGGCAGTGATGTCTCGCTCTCATTGAAGTATATGCGCGAGACATCACTGCCGCTGTCAGAGCGCGATCAGACCAAACGAATCGAGTGATGAATGCAGTTGGACATAGTGGTGTATTAGAGTTAAAATATAAATACTGTTCGGTTTCTCGCACAAACCGATTGTTTCGTGTCTTAGGACATCAATGTGTCGTCACGAGCCACAGGGTTTAATTTGGACTATGCAAGTTTTATTTACTCTTATAGTAGAAGTTCCCATCCACTGGCATTGTTTGACTGACAGACGGCAACGGTTGAAGTTAAAAATCATTATTTGTGTTCTACTGAAGAAACAAAGTCACCTACATCTTGGATGCGCTGGGGGTATGCAGATACACATCATATTTTCACTTTTGGGTGAAAAAATAAATCCCTTTAAAGGGTTCATTCACCCAAAAATTAAATTATTGTCATTAATTATGCACTATATTATGCATTATGTTCCAAACAGACCTTTGTCATCTTCAGAACACACATTAAAATATTTTTGATAAAATTCAAAATTAAAATTATTTGAAAATTTAAGACAACGCAACTACAGTGATTCAACCTTAATTCTGTGAAGTGACGAGAATGCTTTTTGTGCAGCACAACGCATGCTACAGCGTCAGCCAATACTGAGCCAGTGATCAGACGTAGAACCTGGAAGCCTGCACTGTGTGTCAACAGCATAGGAGATTGATTGGCAGGGTAGAGAATATATGTATTTTTTTTAGGTATAAAAGAATGTATGTCAAGTACTGTTTAATTATTAAATTAAAATGCAAAAATTTTTTTTTTTTTTTTTACATGTACAGGAGCTTGATGCTTAATTTGGATGTTTGGTTGTAGAAGGCCAGATGTTCATGTTGCAGAGACAGCAGACAGAATTACGAGTGGCCTTAATCTCTACCTTGGATCCGTTTCATTGCTGTCAAGTCGAAAACGGGATTAGTTTCAATGTCTCATTTTGGCCTTAAATCACCATTTGAAAAACCTTCATGAATTTTCTTGTCCATTTAGGGGTCATTGGTATTTTTAAAGGGTTAGTTCGCCCATAAATTAAAATTTGGTCTCACCATCTCTTTATGTGAACACAAATATATGATGACAATTTAAAAAAAAATTTCAGTGAGATATTTCTTTAAAAATAGCATACAACATTATAGTTAGTCATACTCCATGTGGGATATGTTGGTATAATCTCCCTTTTGGTTAATCTCATAGTGGCGTGCTGATGGATTTATGAGTATTAAAATTATTTTCCAGTCAATGTAATTTAATCTTGCAAGACTGGTTAATCTGGTTATTTTAAGGAATGTAAATGAAATTAAGTACTATAACCTTGCAATATTTTGCTGGGTGAAAACATGTCTTTCACACCAATATAAGCAATAAAAGGAAGAAACAAGTTTTGTAAATATGTTAATAATAAAAATAAATCCTGTTTTAGGCATTGCATGCAACATTGTTTTGATGGAAGGTAAGCACTTTTTAAAAGCTTAAAATCAGAACAAAATTCAATACAGCAAATACTGCTATGCCTAAAACAAATTAGTAAATAAATATAATTTTTCTTCATGCAAAATAAAACTGATGCCTGTTAATAAATATTTTGATTTTGGTGTGAAATATATAACATCACCATGCTGTTGTAATGAACTGCTGGAATATTTGATTAAAATTCTGCACATTTTGCCACATTTCTTACACATTCTCAAAATGTCTACAAGACATCTTTTTCCCCCAAACCCTTTCTGGGTCATAAAATATCCCATAAATTCCTTCCCTCTACCTCCTCTTTCTCCCTCTCATTTCCCAGTCTATCTGGTTCTCATTTTCCTTCTGCAGCTTTCACACCTTCAAACTCTTCTTTTCTTTCTTCAGTTTCCTCCTTCATGTCGTCTTCTCACCCCCTTTTCTTTTTATTCAACCATTCTGCTTATTCTCTTTTTTATAAACAACACACACAGTCTCTCTCTCTCTGTCTGTCTCTATGGAGAACAGAGGCCTCTGTGTGAGAGTTGACAGGAGGGGGGTTCGGAGGGTTTGGGACAAATTGCAGGCCTTTCTAAGGTCTGCATCTCTGTGAAAGAGCCACCGCTTTCCCCAGCTCCTGGGGGTCGTTGTGTCCATGACACGTCTCTGAAGCTCAGGTGTGAAGGACGGACATGCGTACGTGCCTGTCAAAGCCCTTTATTGGCCACAGACACTCGGATGATGAAACTTTCAGGTAGCTGCCAAATCAGACTTGGATGAGAATAGAAAACTCATTCTCATTCAGCTGTTTACTGTTTGAGAAGCTATGTGATCCAAGAGATCATCTCCCATGTGAAGTTTAAAATTCGGGTCTGCTCCAGTGTGGGAACCGAAAGACCGAATGTTTGCGTGAGTATGTTTGTGTTGTGTGCGGTGGAATGTTGTGTTTGTGAGGCTGAGTGTGTGTGGCATGGGGCCAGGCCTCCCTATGAACAGCAGCTCTTTGTGGACACAGGAAGTGTGTTGGGGGGTTGGGGGAGAGGAGGGAGACGTCAGGGTGATCTTCTGTCAGAGGCTGCAGACAGGAGGAAGAGAAGCCAACTAAACGGTAGCATGCTATTGAAGAGCCGCTTAGAGAAACCTTAAAGGATTAGTTCACTTCAAATGAAAATTATCCCAAGCTTTACTCACCCTCAAGCCATTCTAGGTGTATATGACTTCTTTTCTTTCTGAAGAACACAATCTGAGTAATATTAATAAATATCCTGACGCATCCGAGCTTTATAATGGCAGTAAGCATTACTAAAGTGTTTAACATAGGCGCTGTTCCAAAACCTAG
Source organism: Chanodichthys erythropterus (assembly GCF_024489055.1). Lineage (NCBI taxonomy): Eukaryota > Metazoa > Chordata > Actinopteri > Cypriniformes > Xenocyprididae > Chanodichthys > Chanodichthys erythropterus. The sequence continues at coordinate 31,608,579 of NC_090234.1, read as the reverse complement.
TGGCTGGCCTTGCTGTTTGCTGCCTACATAGACAGCATCTTAAGTGGAATGAAACTTGAAAATGTAACAGTGACTGTAAATGGGCAGCAACAGTGTGCAATCATACAAATAGTGGTTGACTTGACACAAATTTGGACTTCAGTAGCCTTTTTTAATATTTATAATATAAATTTTCACAAATATTAGGTCAAATATAATATGTAATTAAAATGATTTTATCACTACTTTTAGGTATTCAAATCATTAAATACCTAAAAGTAATGATAAAATAAATGTAATTAATATAATATTATATTAATTACATAAAATGTCAGTTTTATTGACATTTTCAAATTGTAAATTCAGCCATTTTTAATCAAATTAAAATTAAGTCATTAAAACTTGCTGTTTATTCAGCAAGGACACATTAAATTGGCTGTATTTAATCCTGTAATTCAAATAAATGCTGTTTTTTAAAGGTGCCCTAGAACTTTTTTAAAAGATGTAATATAAGTCTAAGGTGTCCCCTGAATGTGTCTGTGAAGTTTCAGCTCAAAATACCCCATAGATTTTTTTAATTCATTTTTTTAACTGCCTATTTTGGGGCATCATTAACTATGCACCGATATATAGGTTGCAGCCCCTTTTAATCTCCCACTCCCCCGCCCCGGAGCTTGCGCTTGCCTTGAACAGCATAAAAACAGTTCACACAGCTAATATAACCCTCAATGGATCTTTACAAGATGTTCGTCATGCATGCTGCATGCATGCGTCAGATTATGTGAGTATTGTATTTATTTGGATGTATTACATTTGATTCTGAATGAGTTTGAGGCTATGCTGCGTGGCTAAAGCTAACATTACACACTGTTGGAGAGCTTTATAAAGAATGAAGTTGTGTTTATGAATTATACAGACTGCAAGTGTTTAAAAATGAAAATAATGCTGGCTCTTGTCTCCGTGAATACAGTAATAAATGATGGTAATTTTTTAACCACATTTAACAGTACATTAGCAACATGCTAACGAAACATTTAGAAAGACAATTTACAAACATCACTTAAAATATCATTTAATCATGGATCATGTCAGTTATTATTGCTCCATCTGCCATTTTTCACTATTGTTCTTGCTTGCTTACCTAGTCTGATGATTCAGCTGTGCACATCCAGATGTTAATACTGGCTTGTGTAATGCCTCGATCATGGGCTGGCATATGCAAATATTGGGGGCGTACATATTAATGATCCCGACTGTTACGTAACAGTCTGTGTTATGTTGAGATTCGCCTGTTCTTCTGAGGTCTTTTAAACAAATGAGATGGAAACAATGGAGTTTGAGACTCACTGTATGTCATTTCCATGTACTGAACTCTCTGTCACCCATCACTCGAATAAATTACATTTTAAAATATATTAAAGTAGATAAGTTATTTAATAATAATTTAATAATATTTCACAATTTTACTGTTTTCTTGTTAACGCAATTTTAGGAAAATTTTTCACATTTGCTTGCCCCTAAAATTTACCCATTACTGTCTAAATGGGTGGCTCTTAGTCAAAATAAGCTGCGGAAGACTAGCTTCATAATATTTTCATCATGTCTTCATAATATTAGCACAGCTTGTGGGATTCTGCCAGTGTATTTTAGCAGTAAATGATGGTTTTCACTGAGTGTATTGTAATTTTTAGTTCTGCTGTGTTCCACAGGCAGTCGGCCTACGGTGCAGTATCTATCCTCGCTGTGCGAGCTGCCCCATGCCCTACAGTCCTACTACACCCAAGGCTATGTACTGGCCGCCCTGCATCCCATCATCCTCTCAGTGGGCCGGACCCGCTTTCTGCCCTGCAGCCTGCTCTACCGGGCCATTCTGGTCCGCCCACGATCCAGGTAATATTTATCATGTCAATGACTCCATACCTCATCAATGCACCCCCTGTACCCCCAAAAACCCAGACCAGCTCCTTCCAAGTAAATAATAATTAACTTTTAATGAGTCAGCATGAATATTTAATGAGATCTGTAGTGGGAGGTCAGACAGTCTAGCTAGAGTGGGTGGGGCTTGTGTGAAGTCAGACTGGGGTGCAGATTTGGATTCAGTTTAAGTTATAAGAAAGCCCTGACAACAGTGCAGTTTTTCAGCAACCAATGAGAACCAGCAAAGCGGCAGTGGATGACCAGGACAGGCTAATTTCAACTATGATGCTTTAGGTGACGATAAATTATTCAAAAGTAAAGTCTGGGACAGTCGTAGTGTGTTAACAGTACTGTGGTGTGAAAAACACTGAGCTGTGTAATGCTGTATGAATGATGTCTCCATCCAGTCAGCATAAGCTTGAATGCGCTTTCAAGCTGAGACAATGGCAATGAAACCCACAAAAAGCTGCCTTCTCAGGCAGTGGCATCCAGGCATATCTACATCCATTGTTTGTTTAACTTCCTGTCTACTAAAATGCCTACATCTTGTCATTTCTTAAAGGAAAGCAGCATAGAAGTATTTTTGCTTCCTGTGATATCCAGCAGTACTGTCTGTGTGATTCAGTGAATGCTTCAAAGAATAAAATGCTGTCTGATGTACTAGAAATAGGCTTGACAGGAATTTATTTATATATGGCTTTTTAATGAACCTTTGTCTGCCAAGAAGTAAGCATTGTTGTCATTAAAGGTTTGCTTGCATCTAAAGCTCACTTGAATCGGCTCAATTGTATGTTAGGGTGCATGTCTGAAATCTGTTTTAGTGTTGCTTCATACAGAATCGCTGTCTGTTAAATCATTGACATTCGGACAGCTGATGCAGTCAGTTGGGGTCAGAAGGGTTAAACCTCTCAGCAAATTTATACTTTGCTAATGGAGGACATGTGAAGAATAGCGAATGTCAGCAATTATAAAATATGCATAATGTTTTCATGCAGTGAATTTCCAACACAACTGCCTTAATTGATGTGTGTTGGTTTGTGTTGTGTGGTTGCAGTAATCACGCAGTGCCGATGATTGACAGTTTGCCAGTGTTGCGAGTGGAGGAGTGGCCACTGCCCGGAGAATCTCTGACCAGTGACACAGTGAGACTGCTCATAGACAGGGTCTGTAAATGTTTATTTTAGCCATGTATTTTTATATTTACTGGAAATAATGTTTACTTTTTTCATTAAATGTTTACGTTTGTTTAGGTAAGTTGCTTTTACAAAAATAAATAGGTCGAACAATGCACAACCTCCTCTATATTTGCCAGCTATATTTAATAGGGCTGCACCATTATAATAATCGTAATTGTCTTTTTTCCCTTGGTATTGTAATTGCAATATTAATACATTTTTCATTAAAGTACTTTTCTGTGCATGTCCATAGAATGTGCTGTTTATAGATACCTTCTTTTTTTTCTTTTCTTTTTTTTTTGATGAATGCCAGACTTTTTTACAATCAAAAGCAAACTCGTAAGATCTACCAAAAAGTAATACTGACTGAAGTAATAAAACACATGATGTCTGGCAATTTTGAAGTCACATTGTAAAGGAAAAAGTGACCGATTTTTCTTCTGTATTGTAGCGTACATCCGAGTATAATGGATTATTGGAAAAGATGAAAATGTGGGGCGGGGACGTTCTATCTGTTGTGTGTTGATTGGTTGGAGGCCGATCTGATTGTGAGCTTGGACACATAAATTGTATGAAATGGATGGGGTTTAAAGGTGCTAAAGAGGATGTTTTGTTGTATACATTTTTGCAATATAACTTGAAACTGTCTTTACTAACTGATAAAAGACTATTAGGTGCACTGAAAGGAATAATATTAATATCCATCATCTGTGCACAAGGTAGGGCCTTAAAAACATCAGCCATTCGTTTACGCGATCATCACGTAAACGATTGGCCCTCTGGCTTGTCAATCACTGCCGTGACGTTCCTTGTGATAGACATGCGCGGCTGCGCTCTCCAGTAACTTTCCACACTCCACAGGCACCGCATGCAATGTTTTTGTCAGGAGACAGGAGTAACAACTGCAGATTGAGTTACCTGCGGTGAGTCCGACATAATGAATCCACTAACACGACACAGCGAATGCCGGTGGTAAACACTCGTGTTCCAATACTCGTGCACAACTTTTGGGAGGTGTTCCCACGAAAGCAGAGTGGGTTGTTCTTACGCATGCGCTCATTTCAAAAACTCAGTAACAGTCCTTGGTTTCTCAGTCAACGAAAAGATCCTCTTTAGCACCTTTTAAAGGATTAGTTCACTTTAAAATGAAAATTACCCCAAGCTTTACTCATCCTCAAGCCATCCTAGGTGTATATGACTTTCTTCTTTCTGATGAACACAATCAGAGATATATTAATAAATAATAAAGGCCTTCTGAAGCGTAGCAATGCATTTGTGTAAGAAATGTATCCATTTTTAACAAGTTATAAAGTAAAATATCTAGCTTCCGCCAGACCACCTTCGATATTCAACTTAAGAAGAAAGCGTAACTGGCGTTGCGTCAGTTAAGCTTTTTTCGTAAGTTGAATACGGAAGGCGTAGGATGTAGTGTAAGCATTTTGAACCAACAGGCGTTACTTTCTTCTAAGTTGAATACAGAAGGCGGTCTGGCGAAAGCTAGATATTTTACTTCATCCATATATCCATATTTAACAAGTTATAGTTTCGCCTCAGAAGGCCTTTTTAACCCCCCACCCAGAGCCGTGTGGAACATGTTTATAATGGATGGATGCATTTTCTTGAGCTTCATACTCATTGGTCCCATTCACTGCCATTATAAAGCTTGGATGCGTCAGGATATTTATTAATATAACTTTAGTTGTGTTCATCAGAAAGAAGAAAGTCATAGACACCTAGGATGGCTTGAGGGTGAGTAAAGCTTGGGGTCATTTTCATTTGAAAGTGAACTAATCCTTTAAGCAGACTAAATGATTGGAAAAGCTATGACAATTTATATCAAATGATGACATTTTGATTCAAAATTACAAGCTCAAAAAGGTTGTTCACAATAAGATCAATAACATGCACTTAAAAGACAGATGGGGTGAATTTTCATTTCATGACTTAAAGTGTCCAAGGTCTTTCTTTGCAAAAATGTATTGGCATAAATTTCTGTTCCTCTTGGAGGATTTAGACATACTGACTCATATTACTTAACCATATGTGTTTTGTCTGCATCCTCAGGTGAACAGCTATGCCCGTGGTGGTGTAAGGTTTGTGGGATCAGTGCTTCAGCAGGCTGGAGGAGGGGGGTGTAACGGTAGACTGCCCAGTCCCAGGAGGGGCTGCCGCTCCCCATCCCGCACCCCACCTCGCACGCCGCCCGGAGATGGGGATCTAGAGGGCCGTGGCTACAGCCCAGGTGAGTTTTTCCGCTAATCTCATTAAAGTCTACATTATTAAACAATGATTTTTTTTTTTTTTTTTTTATCGTTTTAAATCGGATAAACAGTAATGTTTGACTGCACAGATGGACTATAATGCATGATTTGAAGAACCTGTCATATTTCAGTCTAGAATCAGAAAGCTAATTTTTAGTTTGCAAGTGAGGTTATTTCTTTTTTTAGCATAAAATATAGCATTGTTAAAATAATAAACAGTCTGTATAACCTTTATGTGACCTTATTTTTTTCCTCTTCAGTTTATCCTGAGTGTTGTCAGTTTAATTTAGGTTTAACCCTGTTATATCTTGTTATAACCCTCTGTGGAGCCACAGTGCCTCCTCACCCTCTGGGCATCATACCAACCGCTCGATTCTCCATGCCAACCATTTTGTGGCCACATGTGAGATTAAGATCAGTCAGAGGCTGTTAGCGTCTTAACACAAGTATTGTACCTCATTTCTCTGCCCCATTAGACTGATTATTTATGGTCAACGGACTGCTAGTTTGACCTAAAAAAAATGTTGCCAAAAGCAATGATCATTGACTTGTTTTGGTGAAATATGTTAGTAAGTTTGAGCTTGCATTCTAGTTTGCATTTGTCATACAAAATGTGCGACTGTCACTGTTGTTTTCAGACCTGAGATTGTTGGTGCTGTTTCACTCCTGGGCTCCGGGCTGTGCCCCGCTGGACTCTCTCGCCTGCTGTTACCACCAAGGGGCGCTGTCCATGCGCGTGTCCAGAAAGGGTCAAGTTGTCAGTGCCCTGGAAGCTGATTGGCTGGAACTGACCGCAACTTACTACCGCAAGGGCTGGTCACTGGTCGACTCCTTTGTATACTGGGACACACCTAAAGGTAGCTCTCTGACAAATATTTGACTGTCATTTGAGGTGATTCCTTGAGCTGGTTGTTCATCTGCCTGACATGTTTGTGTTTCTCGGATTGTGAAAGAAAAATATCAACATCCTCTTTAGCTCTTCTCAAAAAAGTCATTAAACTTAGTTTTCTCCATGTACATCTTTTCATTCTCAGAATTCATGTTCTTCATCCTCATCTTTTTAAACCCTCCACATCTCTATGGCTTTAACTAAAGCCATGTTTCCCGTCTCCCGTCTCCCACCAGAACTAAATTTAGAGCTCACATCCCTAACCTCACGACCGTGCTTCCTGTTTCGCACCAGGCTAATAGGAGCTAAATCAGATGTATGTGTGTGTGGGTGTTTGAGACATCTGGGCTCACTCTCTCTATACTCTCTGTATGTATGTTTGTGTGTGTATGTTATCAGCTTACAGAGTTTTAGTGTCAGTACTACATTAAACTACTATATATAATGTTGAATATAATGTATAATAATGCAACGGAGGAATATTTGTGGGTCCTGATAACGTCAAATGTCTTATGTTACCAGTAAAAAGTGGTAACGTAAGGTAACAAAAAGTATTTAACATTGTTTTAAATATATCTAGTCAGTGACAGAGTGCAAACATATTCATCTAAAATAATTCTGTATTTTCAGCTTCAGAATCATAAATATTTTTATTCTGGAGTCACCATTGTCCTGTGCACTGGGTTACCAGCACCAAGTCCGAAACTATTAATTTCCACCCCAATGTAATATCAAATTTAGCATTTAGCAGTACATTTTTTTTTAACCTTTTACCATATGTCTTGGAGTATCGCAATAATATTGTATTGTGAGTTTAGTATCGAATCATGATATGAGGGTATCATTACAACCCTAGTCAGCACGTTGTATTAATTTGTTCCCTTGTTTTAAAGGGTTAGTTCACCCAAAAATGAAAATTATGTCATTAATGGCTCATCCTCATGTCGTTCCAAACCCGTAAGACCTCCGTTCTTCTTCGGAACACAGTTTAAGATATTTTAGATTTATTCCGAGAGCTTTCTGTCCCTCCATTGAAAATGTATGTACGGTATACTGTCCATGTCCAGAAAGGTAATAAAAACATCATCAAAGTAGTCCATGTGACATCAGTGGGTTAGTTAGAATTTGTTGAAGCATCAAAAATACATTTTGGTCCAAAAATAACAAAAACTACGACTTTATTGTGCATTGTATTCTCTTCCGGAATCCATTCCATTGACTTGATTCCACTGAATCCTTTCATCTGTCTGTGTTGGTAATGCACTTTTACGTCGCCGTGGTTGTTTTGGGCGATTAGAACATCTGCGACATGCACACTTACAAACCATTTAAAAAAATATAGCAATACCAAAATACAAACAATGTAGAATAGCTTGAATACAGCGTGCGTCTCCCTCAGACTGTAAACAAAGCTCGGGCGCACCGGATTACACGTCAGCAGCGTCTTACATCAGCAGCGTCACTGCGGAGTCGTGAACCACACTCCGGAGCAGAAGGGGGCGGTAATGCACCAATAAGAATAAAGTCGTAGTTTTTGTTATTTTTGGAACAAAATGTATTTTCGATGCTTCAAAAAGTCGCGGATGTCCTAATCGCCAAAAACAACCACGGCGACGTAAAAGTGCATTACCAACACCGACAGATGAAAGGATTCAATGGAATCAATTCAATGGAATCAATTCAATGGAAAGGATTCCAGAAGAGAAGACAATGCTGAATAAAGTTGTAGTTTTTGTTATTTTTGGACCAAAATGTATTTTCGATGCTTCAACAAATTCTAACTAACCCTCTGATGTCACATGGACTACTTTGATGATATTTTTATTATCTTTCTGGACATGGACAGTCTACCGTACAAACATTTTCAATGGAGGGACAGAAAGCTTTCGGACTAAATCTAAAATATCTTAAACTGTGTTCCGAAGATGAACGGAGATCTTACGGGTTTGGAACGACATGAGGGTGAGTCATTAATGACAATTTTCATTTTTGGGTAAACTAACCCTTTAAGTAAATTGTGCACACAATATAATAATTAATTCCCTCGATTTACTAAATCGTGGCCACGTTGTTCTAGTTCGTTCTCTTGTTTTAGTTAAATCGAGTTAACAAATTAGTTCAGCATGGCCACAATTTACTAAAACAAGGGAATAAATCATGGAAACAAATTCTTAACTTGTGGCCATGATATATATCTTTGTCCCCATGTCATGCAGGGCTTTTCATTTATTTGATCAAAATTATAAATAAATGAATATTGTGACATATTATTACAATTCAAAATAACTCTTTTCTATTTTAATCTATTTCAAAATGTAATTAACTATTTGTTGCAAAAATACAGAAAAATGTAGAAATCTATGTTCTCAGTGTTGGCTCTATAATCTCATTCACTCTCTCTTTGTCCTCTCACACATGTTTGTGCACATGGATTATTCTTGCTGTCTTATAAGTAGTTCAGTTTCATTATCTTTTGTAGGTCAGTGACACACTTCCAGCACTGAATAAATGAGTCCTACAAATTATTGCGCTGTGGTTCAGTAGGTGACTAGATACATCAGAATAAAATAGTTAAAATCAGCCACTTATAACAGTCAGATCTGAGTAATCATGCTAAAAGGAAATCATTAATATTACTCATGCCTCAGGTTAGGCATTTGAACAGTTAAATGAGCATACAGATATACATGTACACATACAGACATAATGTAAAAATCTAGCTGTGATTTGTCATATACTATTTCTTACAGTATCATGTATATGTTTACTCATTGTTTTCACAGGTGAGCCAGTGCCCAGGTCTCTAGAGGGGCTGTTTGTCTACGAGGAGAAAAGCACAGCGCCACCTGCCAATGACACTATTGTAGTGGAACAGTGGACTGTTATAGAGGTGTGACTGCATGTATAAAATGTTTGAAAGGTGTCACATTAAGAGTTTTTTTTTTAATGTTCATCTTAATGGTTTCTGGTTTGTGTCTCAGGGCTCAGATGTAAAGACCGACTATGGTCCTCTGCTCCACACGTTAGCAGAGTTCGGCTGGCTGCTCACCTGTGTGCTGCCCACCCCAATCATTCGCCATGACAGGTGGGAACCTCACAGTACAAGCAATATAATTATGTTTATTTACACCCTATCACCATTTCCATAGCTGGCTGTTTTTCTTTTCCTACAGTGATGGCAATCTAGCCACTAAGCAAGTTGTTTTTCTGCAAAGACCTGTCAAAGGCCAATCGGTACCGCAGCACAACCAGGTACCTGTTTACCAGTGTCAGTTCAATCAATTACATTTGCAAACCCATTGCTTTTCTTGTAATTTAGTCTGTCAGAAATAATTAAATGGCACTCAGCTTCGCGTTGTGGCCGCACTACCACCTCGGGTGTGCATTTTCTAAGAATTCAACGGCCCGTCGCCAATTATTCACTGCAAAAAATGCTGTTCTTACTTAGATTTTTTGTCTTGTTTCCAGTCCAAATATCTAAAGCATTTTCTTGACAAGTAAAAATTATTTTCTTCTTCTCAGTTTTTCCTTAAAACAAGCAAAATAATCTGCCAGTGGAGTAAGCAAAATAATCTTATATCAAACCAAAAATAAGATATATAATCTTGTTTTCGGTTTGGATTGAGATTATTTTGCTTACCCCACTGGCAGATTATTTTGCTTGTTTTAAGGAAAAACTCAGATTTTTTTGTCTTGTCTTTGCAAAAAATGCTGTTCTTACTTACTTAATTTTGACGTGTTCCTTACTTAATGCACTGTGAACTAACATGAACATTTTTATTAACTAGCATTAACAAAAGTAGATTTCTCATTGTTAGTTCATGTTAGTTAATGTTTTAACTAATGTTAACAAATTAGACCTTATTGTAAAGTGCTAACAAAAAACTCCTACAAACTAATAAAATTACAAAAACACAGAACAAAATGACTAAACTTTAACTAATATTGAAGTAAAACTATTCTAATTCAAAATGTTAACAAAAACCATAACAGTATATCAGTGATACTAAAATAACATTTGTATCTTTTGTATTTTTTTTTTGTTGTTTGTTTAAGCTATTCATCTAATATTTATTTTATTGTATTTCAGCTTTATTTCAATGTAAATTTTTTTTAAAACCCTATCGATTTTGTTCCCGAAGGGATCCACGCGACGAGAGGTGTCCAGTCACTCTGTGAGTCGAGGTGTGGAGGAGGCGCACACAGAGCTGTCGTCTCCATGTTCAGGGGGGATCGGCGGTTTCCCTGTATTTGGAGGAGGGTATCCCAGTGCACTCTCCCATCTAGATGAGGGAGGATTTGAGCCGGACGACGGGGCTGCAGAAGTCACCTGTATGTGACGCACCAACTCAAAGACGTAATTTCTTTTTAGGGTGACTGTCTTTTTAATTTCTGTCAACCTAAAACAGAAACCTTTGATGGTTACGAGCTGCAGCAATGCCCTAGAATTTACCACATCACAAGGACAAAGAGATTGGAATTCTTGTATTAGAAACAGACTCATAGCACTTTTAACTTTTTGTAAGTTATTTTTTTAACAAGCCAAAACATATCATAGAGGTCAGTTTTATTTTACCCATTTATTTTTAATTGAAAGCACAAAGTATGTGCAGTCCTTTTTTCTGACACAAAGTATCAAAACAGCACTGATATTCACTGTTATTTGCAACAGCAGTATTTCACAGCACTCACACAACACGAACACCACATGTACAGTTCATATCACATTTGTAGCACAATAGCAACACAGAAGAAACTAGAAAAAAAGCCCAAACACCTCAACAAATCTTTTTTTTTTTCGCCTTATCACTGAGTGTCCTTCCTCACTGTTCATTTTCCTGTTCCTTGTTCCTTTTTTTTTTTTTTTAAACTTCAAATCAGCTGACAATTGAGTTGTTTGTTCTAACACCTGCAACAGTTCAGTGTGACGAACTCAGGAACTGAGTGTCCAAACAGCCCCTCTGTAGGATGCAGACGTTTATTTGGTGTGCATATTTGGGACTTTTCTTTTTTTTTTTTGGAATGATTTTTTCAGGCCTTTTGAGTCAAAACATCAGGAATGCTCAATTCAGTTTGGGACACAAATGTTTAAGGGAAATGCATATGCACTGTAGGTGGGACCCCATGAACTAGCCTGTACTAAACGCAGAACTTGATGCTGTAGTTTGTTTATCTGATCTGTGCCATTAACTTAATGGTGCTAGAGTTGAATTTGTATGTTAATCTCCTAGGAATTTCTGCTATCCAAAAGGGAAAGGTGATACACTCAGATTTGCATGTTAATTAAGTGGAAACTATGCAGTTTTCATTAACTGAAATGGGACTATGAGCAGGGTACTTCCTCTATACAGTTTAGTATAAACTGACTGTAGTTCTCCCCAGCCTGGTGATCACATTAGATTTATCAGGCTGGATTTTTTCAAATTGAGCTGCAATGGTGCTGCTTGTGCCACCCTATTCATTTGTATGCTGTAAAATTAAGCATTGTACTTATGTCTTATATTGCCTTGACAATGTTTATCCCTCTTTGAGGAATGGCAGAATAGAATAAGCACATTTTAGCTTGCAAAACAGACTATCAAGCTGCTGTAAATGTTTTGATACCATGGAAAACTGAACAAGATGTTTCTCCACTCCAGAAGCTGAGCTCAGATATTATATTCTAATAAGCCAGAACTGATCAGTATTATTTACCAACTGTAGTATTTGAATGTTTCAGACCATTTTTTGTAATATTTTATTAAATGGGTATTTACCTCATATTAAAGTGTCTGTTTGTGTCGTCACTAAGTTGAACATGACATAAAAAACTAACACATAAGCTTGGACTAGGTACAAGTCTTTTATTAACAATTGACATAATGAAAATACCATACATTTTAGTTCATTAAAAAAAAAAAAAAAAAAAAAGACAAAGTGGGCCAGATAAGAGCCCTCCACCCATGTAATAACTTAACAACGAGGGAAAAGACAGGGTGAATATCACCAGACTCGTTTATAGTCGAGAGAGGGGAAAAACGAAAGGAAATTCTTATTGGTTAAGCAGGATTTACAATGGAGATGGCGTGAGATATGTACAAGGAGCTGCTGATGTTATGTTTTGATTGTTACAGCTGAACCATGAGATTTGGATCAAACAAAGCATTAGTGAGTGGAAAAGTAACAAATGACTAAAGTTGTACGCCTTTGCTGTCTGGATGCTAGAGGCTGAAAATGCACAAGATACGGCTCAGGCATCACTCTCCCCAGCAGTGGCACTCTGGACTTCCTCTTCCAGGATGGGCACAATTAGGTTGTCCTTAGACATGAGGTTGTACTTCATCACAAAGCGAGTGAAGCGGTGACACAAGAAAGTCTCATTCTGTGGGAGAGAGATGATAGTCTTGATAAAATGTCTGAAGATGCCACCTACTGACCATAGCAGGAAATGTTGCTTGCAGTAGTTGCTTTGTCATGAGCACTATCATCATGCTTAGCACTTTAATTTAAAGTAATGGCTCCAAAAATGCACAAGACAGAAATCTCCTAAGTGACCAATTGGAAATTGTGTTAATGTGTCACAATTTCTGTTCACAATTGCTCTGTTGAGCATAAAAATAGAGCACACAAATATTGGTTAAAACGGTTGTATAATTGAAGAATGTTTTCCCTTTTTTTCAAGAGGGCCAATATTCTGTTTTAGAAAGTTTATGTGCATATGAATAAAATATAATCTTGCTTACCTCATACTTGTCAAAAATCTGGCGGTGGTGAAAGTAAGCATGGGAGAAGATCCTATAGATGCGACGGCAAACAGAGCCCAGTTTGGCCACAGATGATTCCTTAATGCTGACGCTACACAGAAAGCAGTGAAAGGATCAGTGGCTACACAAACAAAACATCAATGGCTTGTTTACAGCTAGAAAATCATAGAAATTAACATAGTAATGCAGGGATGCTGAAATCTGCTCAGAGAGCTTCCTTCCTAGGTAGTTTAGATTCAACCCTCACCTGAAACTAGTCAATTTTATTTGTATATAGCTCTTTTCACAATACACATCGTTTCAAAGGAGCTTTACAGAAATTCATGAAGGTAATATTCGTAATACCAATTATTAATTGTCCACATTTTGCAGTTTAGCAATAGGATAATTTTCATATGATGACGATACAAAGAGATGAGATTTGCTTTACAGTGTATATCATGTTATGTTAGTGTTCTGCATGTATGTGGATACAGCTGGATATATTTTTAGTAGTTGGAGCAAGCTGTTAATTCATTATGCAGTGATAAGGAAGTCTGCAACTTTTGAACAGTTTGAGCTCTGCAAGGTTTTGTTTAATTATGGAAATGTGTGTAGTAACAAGCCTATTTAGTGATGTGCATCACTGCCATGGTTAAATGATGCATATAAAATGACAGGGTTGAAGATTTAAGCAGAAAATAATCAAGGTTTTTGTGATTGAATAAAAACCTATCCGATATGTTCGAACAGTGTAGGAACTAAACCCTGCAGGAAGATAGATCTCTAGGAGGAACACTGAACACACCTGCTTTAATGGATTATATGTTCAATAACTCACCGGCTGGGAAAATACTTGTTGCTGTTGAGAAGACACGCAGCTCCATCGAGGGTGTGCCTTGTGTAGTCAATGGCAGGGCACTGTGATCCACAGTAAACAAAACAAATCAACTTAAGACACAATCATCTATATTTTAGCTTCTCCAGTTTAGCCTGCTCAGTCGGAAATTCATTAGGGCTGCAACAACTAATCAATAGTAAAAAATTAACAACAATTGTCTATTGATTAATCACATTCTGCACAAAAAAGCCCATTTTATCCAATTAAGTGAAGACATAATTATTGTTAGTTACAGCCCTGAAATTCATCCATGGACAATTAATTTTTGTCAAACAAAACTAACTTCTAACATAAGCAATTAGTTTAGAGCAAAAGGTTTAAGATCATGGGAAACATAAATTCAGCCTTTCCAAACTTTTGATACAGAGGACCACAGGGTTGGGTCTCGTCTGAATTTTAGTGATTCCAATTCCACTTATCAATTCCCAGTTTTGACTCCAATATGTTTTTTTTAATTTTCCAATTTTTCCAATAATCCAATTTTTTTTTTTAAATTTTTTTATTTTAAAGTCAAACATTTAGACAAACATATTTAATTTGTCTTTTTGCAAAGCATTTTGTTGCAGCTGAATACCATGGAGAAAAAAAAGCAGCCTAAAGAACTAACTAACTAATAAACTAGAATATAAATTTCAAATATTAAAGTATTCAGTCAGTAATACAATAAGAACAAATAAGCAAATTAGCATAGTAACATAATAAAAAATAACACTGCATTGTTTACTTTTTAAAATCTAGATTAATCCTTATTAAAGTTACAAAAGTTACTCAGTCAGGATCGAGTGGATTTCTTTTTCTTTTGTTCTTTGATTAACAGTAATGACACAGACAGCAACAGGTTTATTAGCCTGCTGTCACTTTAAGACCCAACCTGTGGTCTGCGCCCCCCTTAAGCCGCGGTCACACTAGACTTTGAATGTGCGAAATTTATTTGGATGCTGTAACGGTCGTGATATGACATCATGGTCTACAACGTCTTTTTTATAAACATGAGAGAGTTTATATGCTTTGAGGTCAAACATGGATATGAAAAACCTTTTTGAATAGTTTCTAGGAATGCTCCAAATGATCAGCCACTTATCCGAAAATGTTGTCAATTACGTCCTTTGATTCTATATGTGGTCTCTCAGCTTGCCGATCACATAGACCAATGACATTTTTATGATGCAAAAGACACAAGCTTGTTCACACCAGCTGTGAAAGCTGCAGCAAAAATGAAAAGTCAGCAGCGGCTGGTGTGTACACAATAACGCAGTGAAAACGTGTGTATGGTTCAAAAATTCAGAATTTTTCCACTCTCTTCTCTTCTTTCCCTAACATGTGAGCATGTTCTCGTCATTAGAGCTTAAGGTGAAGAGTTGCCAATAGTAGAGATTCACCGGTCTACCGACCATCAATCAGAACCGGCCTGTTGCGTTTTTTGTCCTGGACTTGCACACAAAATACATTGCAATCATTTCCCAAAATGTTATTTGTGTGGACATTAACAGAGGCCAGAGATGGGACTCGCTGAAGACGGGGTTTATTATATGTATGGACGGAGGGCTTCATGGACAAAAGGTTGGGAATCACTGCTTTAAGACAACGCATAGATCCAATATACTGTTACACATGCACTTTCTTTCTCAACTGCTTATGTTCACTTAGGACATAACCGACTATGTTTACGAGGATATTTTCACAAAATTTTGTATTTGTCCATTTAAGCACAATAAGATGCAAAAGAGAACTCAATTCAGTATTTGTGCACTATATGAGAGGTGGCTTTTAGTACACAGAAACTGTGTGCAGAAACCCAGCACAGAAAACAGCATCCAAGTACCAGATTCAGTTCTCTTAAGTGTCTTCTTGAGCTTTAATGGTTTAAAACCACATTAAAAAGTGCACACAGGGATTGATATGCAGAATCGAAATTAATTCCTGACCTTAAAGGCCCCGGTATACTTAAAACGAAATCGAAGAAAGAACTGATGTGGCGTCATTTCGAACAAAATCGGGCCAAAACGAAGTTCGTTTTGTGTTCTTTTTGGAAGTTCAAAACGGCTTACCAAAGCGAACTTTCAGGAAAAGTTCGCTCCAGCTGCAAAACACCTTCGTACTACCATTGGTCAGTGACGATAACGTAACAGGAGGTGTGCGCCGAGGCTCCGCCTTCACTCGAGTGGGACGCGTCTCTGACTAATTTGATCTGTAGAGTTTGTTGAGGTAAGAGCTCCGCGGGTGAAAACATGAACACACTGGATAGCTGCTTTATAGTACAAAATGAAGTTGTGCTTGTAAAAAAATGAGGCAATGACACTGTTTTTCATGTTTGATACTATAAAGCTGCTTGATTTTAAGCAATCCATTGAATAAAGTGCTATATGAAGACGTGACGTGACTGGAGTGCTAATTTGCAGAGCTCGTGCTAACATTCCCATGCTGTTATGATCAGATGCATTTCTTATGCTTTCTATAATAAATGCTTACTGTTTTCTCACTTTTGTTATGTTTATTTTGTTATTGAGAAGAAAGTGCACAGCACATATTTTGCATAATCATATAACTGTCGCTCTCGGCAGTGTGGGCGGCGTCAGATGTTCGTTAACAGTATAAATGCTGGTCACGCATTTTGAACTTCGTTTTACCCCTAAACGAAGAACGAAAAAGAAGTTTGTTTGAAGTATACCAGAGCCTTAAGTATCCGATTCCAGAACTTCTCTAGAGGACACTCACCTCTTTGGGAGTCTTATGGGCAGCACACAGAAAGATCCACTGCTCAGTGGCCGTCATCTGGGTACATGTGTCCGGATGACACTCATTCTATGGAGCAAAGGCATCAGACATCATTGTCTTAATATATATTATTTTAAGACAACTGCAAAGGTTGTCAACTAAAACAATCTGGTATGACAAGGGGACATGCATTAATTTAAATTAATAGTACAGACTACTTGAGTTGTTTGTTAGTAATAGGTGAAAGAAAGATAATTACCTGCAGTTTAACTGCCAAGCCATTGAGCTCCAAACAGAACTGTCTATATATATATATATAAAAAAAGCACATAATATTTACATTTCCACAATTCCCAGGGACACTGCAACAACGAATATATGATAACACTTTGTGGACCCACTTTATGTCAAATGTCTTTAACTATTATGTACTAACATCTGGATTACTTATTTGATACAATGCACTTACTGTGTACATACATGTTTTTATGTAGTACTTATGTTTTTTTTTTTTTTTTTTTAAATACCTGCATGTAATTACAGCTGTATTCATTTCCACCTCAATAGCAGCAAACATGTTTTGCAATAAAACAAACACAATAAGTACATTGTACCAAAGAATAATTTGTTTGACACAGTCGTACACAGTAGTTAAGTACACTTAATATAAAGCAGGACTCATTTTGTCATCAAAACAAATGGAATACAAATAAGTACATTGAGATGAGTCATTATGGCACTAGACGATATGAAGGATGAAATGGTCAGAGTTGACATTCAGACTAATAATATACCTGAGATGTTCATATTTCCACACCCCCTCATCCTGTCCCTCTGGGGGCTCCATAATCTTCTCTATGTTGGAACAATCTGAGCGGATGTTCTGCTGAATATACTGGAAAGGAAAAAAAAAAGATCAGTTACATTTTAAAGTCAGCAAGAAATGGAAGTTGCTTATCTTTTCTTCCCTATTGCGTATCTTTTCTTACCTATTGTAATGTATATGAGTGAATATATATATGGTATTTTACCCCAAAATTCAACATATTGACACAAAATGATAATTGCAAATCCACATTTCTGTTCCTGGAGTATAGCTGTTCCTGTGAATTGCAGCGATCCATTTGCTTCTCTTTTCTGTAGCTTTCGGCAAATATATACCTCAGATTTTTTGTCAAATCTATTTGTACGGTCAATCGCAAACCTCTTTCCCAGTTTTGATGTGTTTTTTGCTACATTCACACTTAAAACCAATTCTGCCACATGCATACCCTCTATTGCTGCAATCTCATGTGAGTGACAGGCTGTCCCGCCCTTGTGCCAGTAAACACGTCATCAGAAAAGAAAAAAAAATGTTGCTTCAAGTGGGAGTGGCAGCAAATAACCCTAGTCTATTCCTCATGTAAACTTACTGTACTGCGTACAATAATCATAGTGTCAATTTTAACAGTGATTTTTTGGAGCTGGACAGCCTGGGGTCACTGTATGGAAAAGAAATCTCTCAAAAATCTTCTTTGGTGATCCACTTAAGAAAAGCTCTCACCTGTTGCACTGCCAGGGTGCTGTCCATCTCTTCAAAAGACTCATCAGACCAGTTATAGAAGTCCTAAGGATTAAAACAAAACCACTGTTTTAAAAACATGTTAATAGGGCCAGCACTAGAATAATTAATACAGCTGTATACTGCATAAGTAGTTTCTGTTGACAGTACATGTTTGATAGATATACCTTTAGGACTTTTGGACAATTTACTACAGTTCTTACGTTGTAAGCATAATTTATATCTATAGTAAACCCGTGGCAAAATGCCCCAATGGTTATGTCATTTTCATAAAGTATTAGTGACTCAAAGCAGCAGTGTATAATAGCTGAAAGCTTCATGACTCGGCTATATAATGGTATATTAACTTCATTATGTTTTAAATACAATAATTTAATGTAAATGAACATCAGCAATTGTGTCCATCCGGGTACTTTCAGACGGCTGTTAGCTGACTGCTGTTAGCCAAATAACTAGATCATGAAAACATGCCATTTCGGACACCTTCTGATTCCTATTCACCTACTTTCAAAAAGGAAATAAATCCTATCATGAACAGAAAAATATAACAGAATATTCAGGTAAAGCCCTTAATTTGGGAATCATTAGTTTTCTCGGTTAACTGCTAGCTTAGCTCCTTAGCATATCTGCGGCTTCCGCTCCCAGGAGAACAAATGCTTTTTATGTTATTATTACATTACAGTATACCTTGCGAGGTGATTCGAGCTTGGTAAACGCTTTAAATTATTATTCGCTGTTCATTTTACCTTCGCCTTGGTGCCTGGTCTATTCCTCCTCAGAACAGCTGTGCCCTCCGCCATGACCATCTCGACAGATTTAGAGTTTGACTGACAGCGCGCCCCCAATGGACGAGTAGAGCTACTACAGGAAGAGCTCAGATACAGTGACCCCAACAAATATTGGACAAAATGCACGTCATTTGTATTGCATCTCAAAAACAAGTTGTAATTATTTCAAAAGGTTTCAAGTATTCTAGTCTTTGCTGCTGAGAAGGCCATTATGTACACATACTCTCAGGTCTTAACTGACCTGGAGCCAGTTGTATTAACACAGCCATATGTCTTAAGAACTAGTCTGACAAACTAGCAGTTAGCCAATGAACATTTCATTCTCAAATTTGACCAATGAATTAAAAATGATTTTAAAAAATTAGATGACTTAATTGCAATAGGCCATTTATTAAACTGGCCCCAGTGTAAACTCCAGGTGGCATCTCATATGACTTTTAGTCAGCCAAAAAAAAAAAGTATCTGTTTTGATTTTGATAGGCAAATACTTAAGAGTCTATGGATGGATCATAATTACAGTGATTATTATTTTTCTAGCATGTTATATGTTTGGCAACGGTTCTTTTAACCCTAAAAGATGGAGTGTGTAGCTTTTCATTTCTTAAACAACCATGTATTAAGATGTATTATGGCCATATTCCAGGATGACAATGTCAAGATTCATCAGGCTCAAATTGTGAAAGAATGATTTGGAGGAAGCATAAAGAATCATTTTCACACATGAATTGGCACCTGAGTCCACACCTTATCCTCAGTGTAAGTTTTTGGGATGTGCTGGAGGAGACTTTACAGAGTGATTGACTCTTGTATTGTCAATACAAGATCTTGACCAAAAAATGATGCGTCTCTTGATGGAAATAACATCACAACAAGTGGTGCATCATTTTTTGGTCAAGATCTTGTATTGACTTTGCAAGAGGTGAGCACTCTGTAAAGTCTACTCCAGCACATCCAAAAGACTCACACTGAGGATAAGGTCTGGACTCAGAGGTGCCAATTCATATGTGTAAATGATTCTTCATGCTCTCTGAACCATTCTTATTCTTTTTTTTGCTGGGTAGAGTATATATTTTTTAAATGACTCAAGGCCCTTCATGAACAAATAAAAAGCTATAGGTTTTTTATTTATTTCTCTTAATTTTTCGGGTGGTTTTCCTTTTAAAAGCAATTATATTATAGCCTAGGTAAACATAACTTCCTAGGATACACTACTTTTTTCCACCCATTTTTCTTAGATCTATTTATCAACACCATGTGTTCATAGCTACTGACTATTCTATATCATGTCAAATAAGTAAAAGCCATTCTTTGAACAGTTCAATCATGTTTAATGAAAAATGTAATGTCAGTTGAAAAACACTTTGAATTATAAGGTGATTAAAAAGTCTAGGAGTCTGATTACTTTCAGAAGGCACTGTACAATCATTATTTTAGTTATACCTTCTGATCACATCCTGCAGCACATATTCATAATTGAAAGGAAATTATTAGGAAAATAAAAGATGTTCAGTAAAACATTTATTTTCAAACCCTAGAATTAATAATTAATTAATTACTTTATAACCACAGCTAACAAACTCCATCGGATTTCATTATACAATTTCAACAAAATTAAGAATTAAAAGAGCATAATTAATATTTGACCAAACTCAAAAACGAACTGTTCATGAATATGGACTGTGAATCCATTGTAATTCATATTTTTCTTCTTAATAAACACAGTTTAGACAGTCCATTCACAT
This sequence comes from Chanodichthys erythropterus, assembly GCF_024489055.1. Taxonomy (NCBI): domain Eukaryota; kingdom Metazoa; phylum Chordata; class Actinopteri; order Cypriniformes; family Xenocyprididae; genus Chanodichthys; species Chanodichthys erythropterus. The sequence goes on along the minus strand of NC_090234.1, from coordinate 31,587,929 downwards.
AACCAATTCCAAACTGTTCTGTTACACGAAGAAGCAAAGACGAAACATCAAGATCACTTTATTTTAACAAAACATGATCATACTTATTTACAATCAAATGGCATAGAAAAAAAGAAAACAAACATGGAACAGCCATTATTTCTATGAACTCCAGAATGACGCAGATGGTTGAACAAGCAGACTTCATTCTACATATTTGCCAAGAATATCTCCATCCCGGAAAAGGAAGTAATCCTACAAAAGAATGGAAAATTACAAGAATGGCAATTGTAAGATAAAAGTTACTTTTATAATACAATTTAGTTACATGTCTTATTCTACACTAAAAATCCAAGAGCTACAAAATTGGCAAAATAATGGATAGATGTTCATTGTTTGTAAGAAATACATAAAGAAAGAAGAACAAATCAATCATCTGATGATCTAATCATGACAAATGTTCAAACCTTATCCTCAAGTACAACTTTGGTTCCTCCGTACTCGGGCAGCAAAACTTTATCCCCAACTTTGACACAGACAGGTGTTACTTTCCCATCCTGAAAGACAGACATCATTTAAACTCTGAAGCACAACCTATAGATCACACACTGTAGAGATGCTTCGGTCAGAACAAAAAAACATGATCAACTTTGAGTAGGTTACCTTGTTGGTGGATCCTGGACCTACTGCTACCACTGTAGCATGTTGCACTTTGGCTTGAGACTTTTCTGGAATCATGATGCCTCCTCTTGAAACGGTCTCTGCAGCAAGCCGTTCCACCAACACACGGTCGAACATGGGAAGGAATTTCCGGAAAGCCTGCTGTGGGGGAAAATGCATGCTTATTGCAGTGCAGAAATAGTCAATGCATGTTTTGCAACACTAAAAAAAAGCAGAGTTCCAAAAAAAAAAAAAAAACACCAGGGGGCGTTAAAGACCAGTAAAGCGAAAAGCAATAGTTTTAATTAATCACAAGTCTTCCCTTTCCTCTCCTATAAGTTCAGTTACAATAAAATCTTCACTTTAATTTAGAAGCCTTGTCTTTGAAAGGAGGTAGACACATACTTAAAGCAGACAACTTGGAGAAAGAATAATCGACCATCAATCACCCTGTATCACAGTTTCAAAGACATGAGCAGCAGTTGTCTGAGAACAGATGTGTGTGTGTGTGTGTGTGTGTGTGTGTGTGTGTGTGACCTTGAGAGAAGGTTGTGTGTGAGGGAGGGTTGATGGGATAGGTCAGGAGATGTTGAGGGTTCATGTAGGGGAGGAGAAACGTGTGGAGGTTTTGTAAATGTTTACCATCCCAGTGAAGGACAAAAGGACAGGCAATAAGATAACCCCCAAGGCTGAACTGTATGTAGAAGATTCTAGAATGAACCAGCTGTGCATGTCACCTGGCCTCATAGTACATTTCAATGTAATTTATAATTCAAGTCACAATGACTTTTGCTACTGTCTGGTTGGCAGCCAATGAAGTGCAAGCATACTTTACTACGCTATGGCCGTTTATCACAAGTGTTAATACACAAGAATAACAGTCAACCCTGCTTAAGAGAACACTTCATCTCTATGGCTCAATCTAACTAAAGATAAAAGCATCACAGTTACTGTACATCACAAATCACACGTGTCCACTCCATTCAAAATGACCCGGAAGTTCATATCTTGCTGAAATGCTATTGGTTGAAATGATCTTGGAGCTTAGATGAGCGTGAAAACCTGATTCACATTATCTAGTAATGATAGTGGAAATATGTTCAGTTTTCATAAACAAGATGTGACAGATACCTGCAAAACAAATCTACTTTATACGCGTGAACAGAAATTCTCATACTACAGACTGTCATATAAAATAGTATGTAGTAAAATAACTATACCAGCTTTTAAACAATGCTATAATAAGATGTTTGTTGTGCTTGTCTATAAACCAGCTAACGTTACAAGCTAAGCCTTTCATTAAACAAATCGGGTGACCTGCTAATCAACAGTCCTGAGCACAGAAAACCACTCATTTTTAAACTTCCATACTTTACATGTATATGTATCATCACATCATGATCTCACAAAGTCAGAGCATGACTACATTACTAACCGTGACCTTGCAGTTGCAATTGATGGAGGGTTATAAAACATTGCGCTATCTCAGTCACAAAAATCAAATAATTATAGAAACAACTCGTTCAGATGACGCAGCTAGATGAATTATCTTACACGTCTTACCATTTTAGTTGATCTTTATGAAATCAGCGTCCGGCTGAGCAGCATAAAACAGTCACACTGGATCACTTCACTCCTGCGATCCACGTGAAGAAGAAATGTCTGGAAGGGCACTGCGCATGCGCCAAAAGACAATCCTTACCGACCCCGTCCTGCAGTCTAGAATATTCCTCGAACGCCTAAACTTTACACTAAGACATTTCAGTATTTTTTTATTTATTTATTTATTTATTTTTGCACATTTGGTTAAGAAATTAAGTGTTTAAACGCTTGACATGTTACTTAACTAATGCAGTATTTTAATTAATGTTTTATGTTTTTCTGAACATAGAATTGTTACAAGTATTCAAATGTATCATATGTGTATAATATCTATTTTAAAAAGAGGACCAAAAAAAATCTAAACTGAAGTGGATTACAAATAACCAAAGAAATAGTAAAAAGCAAAATAAAGGTTTTGAATGAATGATAAAAGTGCCTAAATAATAAAACAAATAAAATAAAAAATAAAAAACACTGATAATTATGTCATATAAAAAAAGGAAATGTATCGTAAGACTATTAACAAATTCCCAAACATTTGTAAAACGCAATAAAATGTGTGGTTGCACAATCCTGACCTCTGACGTCTTTTTTTCTCCAATCGAATCTGCGAAATTTCTCGAACTTGACACCCCGGAACGAGCATAATAACAATTTAATGGCCAATTTTAGTATATTTTTATTAATATTTCCCCTCAATATCAATGAACTATGTTCAGTGACATTAAGACGAAAAGTGAATGAAAGTACGCATGTATTTAAAGAGAATAACGCCTGTGTATCATTGAGAGTGTTGTGTTATTCAGATGTCAGGGCAGCGCGGAGGTTACCCGGATGAAGAACACATGTGCGTTAAGAGTAACTGCAGCAGTTCTAAAGCGGCCCCTCTTCTTGAATCATTCAGTCTGCCGAACTGACGGACACGCGCATCCCTTCAATCACCTCCAGACCATTCTGCAGTAAGTCACTTATAGCATTATCCTCCTCCATAAAACCTATGAACATATTATATTGCATAACGCTTTTTACTGGCCCGGTGGTATAAAGATGAAATTATCAAACAGGCAGATACGTAACATGTAACATCATCATGTAATGCCAGAACTGTCAGCTTGTTTCTTGAAGTTGCAGGAAACTTAGTGCATGTTTATTGTCTAATTAGCTGTCATTTAATCATTTTAGTACGTTTATATTTTATTTCAGATGCTTCTTATCGGAATAACTGGCTTTAGAGTAAATGTGTTTCGCATATCATTTGCATTGATTGACAGTTATACTGCATTTAGTGTTGTTTCTGCTGCCTTGACTACTGTTTTATAAGCAAAACAAGTAAAGCGCAGTCTTAAGTGAAATACAGTGATGGTTATAGCTCGCATGCTAACTATAGCGAATTGTGTGATGTTGAGGCCTAAGAATATTATACATGTTATGAATGGAATAATTAATCATTGTCAGGGCTACAGAGGGTATTTTTAATAAAACAAAAGGAATACCCCGGGAAGTTTGTAACGTGAACTCATGGAGATGAAAGGGATCATTTCCGTCTCTGTCGTGACGCGGAGCGATTTTGACCTTGTGACGGACGCCCTGAACACACGTGGGGTAGATGAGGGACCCACTACATCTACAGGCTTTGATTGACACCTTTACGTGAACACTCACTTCACTTTAGTTTACCTTTTAACCCTGCTAACATTTTTTCCGTTTTTTTCCATTTTTTGGTTGATCTGTTTTTTTTTTTTTCTCGAAACATTGTCCATGAGAACCATGAAACTATTATCATTTCTTCACAATTACCAGATCATCATAACATTTTACGGATTTCTTGACATTTTATTATGTCATTATTATGTATACGGAGAATAGGTACGAATGAATGAATCAGGCAGTGTAATCCATTGCAAGGACCAGCGGGGGCAAAGTCTAATTTTTGGCTTATGGTGGTGTTATCATGTGAGCTCGACACGAGACGCTTGCTTTCTTTCTTTCTTTCTTCCTTCCTTGCTTGCTTTCCTTTCCTTTCCAGTTAAGTTTTTAAAAAATCCTTACTAGATATCATTAAAATTGTTGTGAGAAATCACGCTGGTATGTGACTAGGCTCTGTAAATTGAGGAAAGGAAAAAAAGAGTTCTATTTGCCAATCAGAAACGGCTGTCTGCCAACCTCAACCAATAACGTGAGATTTGGGCGGGGCTACCTTGTTTGTCTGAAATGTTCTCAACCCGGGTGCAGAGGCAAACTTCCAAGTGTGACTAACAAAGACAAACTAAAAATCTACATTTCATATTTTAATTTATTTGGTGTATTTGAAGAACCAGTATTTCCAGTGCTTTGGAAAATGGAAACAAAGTTTTTTTGTTTTTTTTTTTAAGTTATGCCAAGCTCTAAAATATTTTAAGTAGAAATTGAGTAAAAATATTTTTAAAAATTCAATCGTTATCATTAATCCTTATCCAATAAATTACAAGCAACTGGAAAAGGGGCCCTTGAAAATGGTTGTGGGCAATGGGGTGCCTTTGAGTTTAAGGGTTAGATCACCCAAAAATGAAAATGGTCATTTATTACTCCCCCTCATGTCTTTCTACACCCGTAAGACCTTCATTCATCTCCAGAACACAAATTAAGATATTTTGATTAAATCCGATGGCTCCGTGAGGTCAATAGACCGCAATGCCATTGTAACTCTCAAGATTCATAAAGGTACTAAAACGTATTTAAAATGTGAGTTCAGTAGTCTTACCTTAATATTATAAAGCGACGAGAATACTTTTTGTGTGCCAAAAAACCCCAAAATAACGACTTCTCAACAATATAGTGATGGGCCGATTTCAAAACACTGCTTCGGAGCTTCATGAATCAAATCAGTGCCTAGGCTCTCCTATCAAACGGCTAAACTGCTGAAATCACGTGAATTTGGCACTCCATGTCACTGATTCAATTCGCAAAGCTCCGAAGCAGAGTTTTGAAATTGGCCATTAAAAAGTCTTTATTTTATTTTTTCTGCCGCACAAAAATGATAATATTAAGGTAGAACCACCGTACTCATGTGAACTGTTTTAAATATGTTTTAGTACCTTTATGCATCTTGAGAGAGAAAGTGTCATTGCTTTTAATGCAGGCCTCACTGAGCCATCAAATGTTATCAAAAATATCTTAATTTGTGTTCCAAAGAAGGGTCTTACGGCATGAACGACATGAGGGTGAGTAATTAATGACAGAATTTTCATTTATGGGTGAACTAACCCTTTAAAAAGGTTGAGAACCACTAGTCTAAAGGATTGGAGTGTTTCTGAAAACTTTTTTTTTTTTTTTTTTTTCATTAAATGTTATGCTTTTGCTCTCTTTCTCTTAGAAATGCTGCGTTTACCCAGTGTAATGAAACAGATGAGGCCAGTGTGCAGGGCTCTGGCCCCACACCTGACTCGTGCGTATGCCAAGGACGTCAAGTTTGGAGCAGATGCCCGGGCCCTCATGCTTCAGGGCGTTGACCTTTTGGCTGATGCTGTGGCTGTCACCATGGGACCAAAGGTATGCCAAGTTTGATAAGTTTCTAGATGAACAACTGACATGTTACTGCTTCTAAAGTCAAGTTTGTAATCATTAATGGAAGAAACACAACTAGACTGGCCTCTTTCCCCCAGGGTCGCACCGTTATCATTGAGCAGAGCTGGGGAAGCCCCAAAGTCACCAAAGATGGTGTCACAGTTGCCAAAAGTATCGAACTGAAAGATAGGTATAAGAACATCGGGGCCAGGCTGGTACAGGATGTGGCCAACAACACTAACGAGGAGGCTGGAGACGGCACTACAACCGCCACAGTACTGGCTCGTGCTGTTGCCAAGGAGGGATTTGACACCATCAGCAAAGGTGCCAATCCTGTGGAGATCCGTAGAGGAGTAATGATGGCGGTGGAAGAAATCATCAATGAACTCAAGAAACTCTCCAAGCCAGTCACAACACCAGAGGAAATTGCTCAGGTAAAAAGTGGTCTTAAATTCAACATGAAATGGAAGTTGCAATATACTTTTCTTTCCTATTGTGATGTATATGTCTGAGAGAAACAACTTCTCAAATGAGATTTCCATCTATCTTTCTTTGATACAGGTGGCCACTATTTCTGCCAATGGAGACACTGAAGTTGGTAACATCATCTCCAATGCCATGAAGAAAGTTGGACGCAAGGGTGTTATTACAGTGAAGGTAGGCTGCTTTAGTGAAAGTAGTATTTAGTACAGATGAAATGATGGTTTGGTCCTTAAAATATCTCAGACTCAAACTGCTATTTTTGTTTAAAGGATGGTAAAACCCTACATGATGAGCTTGAGATCATTGAGGGCATGAAGTTTGACCGTGGCTACATTTCTCCTTATTTCATCAACACCACTAAAGGTGTGTATTTCGTATTAGAATGTCATGTGTTTGTATCAGTATTAAGGCTGGAATGACAACAGTGTTTATGCTTTGCTTGCAGGCCAGAAGTGTGAGTTCCAGGATGCTTACGTGCTTCTGAGTGAGAAGAAGATCTCCAGCGTACAGAGCATCGTACCAGCTCTGGAAATTGCCAACCAGCATCGCAAGCCTCTGGTCATCGTGGCTGAAGATGTGGATGGAGAGGCACTCAGCACTCTGGTCCTCAACAGGTTTGTTTCTGAAACATGTTAGTCAAACAACAACAAGTCCACAAGAAATATGTGAAATGAATAAATATGAAATCTTCTCCAATGTATTCCAAAGTTATGGTCATTTTGATGTTTATGAATAGCCTGTTATTTAAAGGTTCTGGTTTAAAGGTCAATGCTAAATAATACCAACAGGTTGAAGGTTGGACTTCAGGTCGTGGCTGTCAAGGCTCCAGGATTTGGGGATAACCGTAAGAACCAGCTGCAGGATATGGCAGTTTCCACTGGAGGCACGGTATGTACCCAAGTTCTTGTCTTCATCTGTATTCATGATTTTAATGAACTCTCTTAAAATGTCTCACTTATGTGATGCATCAACATATACTGTATTGTGACATTGCCATCTTTTAACACTCCTGAACTGTTTTCAGGTGTTTGGTGACGAGGCTATGGGACTGGCCATTGAGGATATCCAGGCACATGACTTTGGCAGGGTCGGCGAGGTCATTGTGACAAAGGATGACACGATGCTCCTCAAAGGCCGCGGTGATCCATCAGCCATTGAGAAGCGTGTGAATGAGATTGCTGAACAGCTGGAGAGCACAAACAGTGACTACGAGAAGGAGAAGCTCAACGAGCGTCTGGCCAAGCTTTCTGATGGAGTGGCTGTGATTAAGGTATGAAAGCAGGAAGCATTTAGTTTAGTGTAATGTATTTATCTTCCATTTATCTGTGATCAAAAACCACCATTCTCTTTGTCAGGTTGGTGGAACAAGTGACGTTGAAGTGAATGAGAAGAAAGACCGTGTCACTGATGCGCTGAATGCCACTCGAGCAGCTGTGGAGGAGGGAATCGTTCCTGGAGGAGGATGCGCCCTGCTTCGCTGCATCCCAGCCCTGGAGAACATCAAGCCAGCCAATTCTGATCAGACGATTGGTAGGGACTGAAGTATAGATCTCATCCTCCAGAAAGTGTATGAAATAACTGTTAATTTCTGAAAACTAATGTTTTGTTTTTTTTCTTTCTCTTCAAGGTATCGACATTATTCGCAGAGCTCTTCGCATTCCTGCAATGACCATTGCCAAGAATGCAGGAGTTGAAGGCTCTCTGGTGGTGGAAAAGATCTTGCAGAGTGCTCCAGAGATTGGATATGATGCTATGCTTGGAGAATATGTTAACATGGTTGAAAAGGGCATTATTGATCCCACAAAGGTGTGTATGTGTTGTTCATAAACTTAAAAACTGCTCTAACTTCTAAATTAATATCAGACATATACAATATATCATAATTACCATATTGAACAATATTATATACACTACCGTTCAAAAGTGTTTTTATTTATTTTTTAATTTAAAAAAAAAAATGTTTTATGCTCAACAAGACTGCATTTATTTGCTCAAAAACCGTGAAAACAATAGTATTACAATTTAAAGTAACTGGTCTATTTAAAAAAAAAAAAAAAAAATCTTTTGTGACATTTATAAAATCTTTAACGTCACTTTTGATAACGTCGCTTTGTCCTTGCTCAAAAGTATTTAAAAAAAAAAAAAAAAAAGTACTGACCCTATACTTATATATTTTTATAAACATTTCATTGTGATGCCTAAATTAATTTTTGTAGCATTTGAACTGATTATTTTTAGTTTAGTTTTTACTGTTATTTTTAATTTAGACAAAATAGTATTGAATTTTATTATTTGGCATTTAACAGTTGAAATAATTATTGGCTCCTTAATATCTGCCAGAATCTGTGCATCCCTAACAAAAACATAATGCTCTTTTATTAAAATTTCTTTGTCTCCCCCTGCAGGTCGTGAGGACCGCATTGCTAGACGCTGCAGGTGTTGCATCTCTGCTGTCTACTGCTGAAGCCGTTGTCACCGAGCTACCAAAGGAAGAGAAGGACATGCCGGCTGGAGGAATGGGTGGAATGGGAGGCATGGGCGGAATGGGTGGCATGGGATTCTAAACTGAACTGCACTGACTTTAGTGGAAGGGTTGTGGGCAGGGGACATGATTTGCCCCTCCCCTTCGACTTGGAAAAACCTGCCGAAACTGAGTGATGGTGGTCTGAACATGGAGCAAAAGAAATGGACGTTACAGTCTCCCATCCTTCCACCACTATGTCCGATCTCATCTCTTTACTCATGGCTGAAGATGTCACCCTATTTCTTTAAAGACAAGTTCCTGATAATGTGACCAGGGATAATGAGTCTGTTCTTTGTTCTGTAACATTGTGCTCACCAATGTCTAATGGGAAAGTGCATTTAACAAATTGCCTATTGTCATGCTGTTGTATTGTGTGATATAGCTGGTTCAGAATCAGACCATCTGTAGGGGCTTCAAAAGCCAGACGTTAAGGTTAAAGTCTGCCCTCATGAGCAAGCAAGTAGTAGAAACTTTGACCAGTTGTATCTAAAAAAAAAAAAAATATTCCACTTCATTGATCAGTTCATTTTTTTTGTACACTGTTCATTGTTTCATATAAAAATAAAACCCTCATTTGAGGATTACATAACATTGACAAAGCATGTACTTGTTTTGCCTTACATTTGCTACAGTTTTTCCAGTTGAATTAGAAATACTTAAATATCAGCTTGAAGAATTGTGCTAATGTTTTCCTTTGTTTCTGGTTTAATATCTAAAGAGATTGTTCACCCAAAAATGAAAACTGTTATTTATTGTCATTTGACTCGTGTCGTTCCAAACCTGTTTTGGATAATTGTCAATGGTCAAAAACAACACTGGACTCCAGAGCGAGATCGATAGAAACATATTTTTCAAAATATTTTTGTGTGATGACAGAATTTTATTTGTGGGTGAACTATTCTTATAAAATCCGAGGGTTAAACATCTTTTGGTCAAGTGTAGAGTTTGGTAGGAAGGTTGAGTGGAGGGATGGGTGATTTTGTTGCACAGCAGTTTTAAAATGGCGGTTTGCCCGACAACATACTGAATGCAATTAGTGTGAAATTCATTCTAAAGATCTAACTTTTGAGTCTAGTGGTACAGAATCGTGTTTGAAAAGCTGCTGTTAAGAGAATTACTTGTTTGTTTGTTTTTAAAGCCATTCTCTATGAATGTGCAACAATGATCATTCAACAATGTTTTGTACAATATAGTCATCAATTCTGTATTTTTTATTTAATAAATTTCAGTGTTCAAAAATAAATGAATTTTGTCGATTGACAATGTCCTAGCAGATCAGTGACTTCCTTTTCAGAAAGATTTCATACTGAAAAATGTATGCAAATTCTCTTAAAATAGCTATAGATTTACTGTAGTGATGGCCTGATTATAGGACTAATGACTTGAGACATTTTATCATAAAGTCAGTGTAAAACACCACTCACAACTCAGGCTTGATTTCATCCATTGAAGAATTAATTGGATTGTGAAAAGTGGGCATTCCAGACTGCTCCCCTCAAAACACCAGCAGTGACTTAGTGAAAATCGTGAAGTTATGTTTTGATGATTACAAAGACAAACTTTTGTTTTCTTTTGTAAAATGCACTGATGCAACCAGGAACATATTAAGAAATGAGTTCATTCTGATTTCATGTCAAGCCTTGACTTGTCAGGTTTGGAACCACATGAAGTAAATTCTGACATGAAGACAGAATTTAAATTTTTGGACGAACTAACCTGGATCACTAGTTCATATACACTTCCTTTAAAAAGTTTGGGGTCTGTATTTATTATTTATTTTTTAAATGAATACTTTTTTTTTTTCTTCAATAATATGCTTCAAATTGGTTAAAAGTGACAGTAAAGACATTTATACTGTTTCAAAAGATTTCTATTTCTTTTGAATTTTTTACTCATCAAAGCATCCTGAAAAAAATATTTAGTTTCTTGAGCATCACATCAGCATATTAGAATGATTTCTGAAGGATCATGTGATACTGAAGACTGGAATAATGATGCTGAAAATTCAGCTTTGACATCACAGGAATGAATTAATATTAAAATGTATATTAATACTATTAATATTAAAAGTTATTTTAAATTGTAATAATATTTTTATTGTATTTTTTAATCAAATAAATGCAGCCTTGGTAAGCCTCACAACTATATCTGAATGTACATTAATTATCAGTTAGCATTATAATGTAACTTTCAGTTTTAATAACTTTCAATGATCAGTTACCAATAATACTGTTTTGTGAATGTGTTCCTGCACTTTGCAGAAAAAATTAAGTTACAATTTATATAAGGTGTCCTTTTTACAGTATTGAGTAATATTAATTATGAACATTTACATACGGTATTGTGAGGGTTAGGATTTGGGGTTTGAATTAGGGCTAGTCACATGTAAATATGAATAATTTACTGTTATTACTACCGTTAGTACATGTAACATACTGTATGTAACAGGGATGTAATAAAGTGTGATCAAAAACTTCTAATAATAAATGACTGCTTCAATGATCAAAGCCTTGGAATAACAATACTATTATACTAATACTATTAAACAGTACTATTTCTTGCAACAATAATAATAATAATAGAAATGTAGTATTCTATAACAATGCAAAATAATTTCTTGCTGAATAAGAGGTCTTGTGACAAATGTTACATGCTACATTGCATAATTAATTCCACTTCACACACTCTTTAAAATGTAAAAATAGGAGGCAGCATATTGAGCATTCTGCACATATTCATGACACTAATGTTCCATTTCAACAAGGGCAGTGTGTTGTAATTAGATCTAAGAGCCGTCACTGACACTGGCCACTAGGGGTCATAAAATGGGTTACTTGGAAGCATTCTAATATTAACCCTCACATGATCGACCTATTTTAATCTTAGACACTATTCAGAACAAGATGTTGACAAACAAAACAAAAACCACACTAGACACAAGGCTAGGTTTTACATATAAAAATAGTTTATAAACCATGCAGGCAGGATATATATATTCACCCACGACACACTCATTAAAACACCTCAATTAAAACAAACAAAAAAGAGATCCCAAAAAGAAAGAAATGAAGAAAAAAAGAAAAAGAAAAAAAAGATTATCATTTGTTTTTTGTAGCTCAGTTGCGCACTAAAGTTTAGTCTGTGGTCTTACATCAGATATGTACACGTGGTTAACCCATAACCAAAATAAATATAGGATACACGCATACATGTTTTTAAGATAAGGATAAATAATATGTAACTTTCTCTGTAAAAAGGCAATAAGCATGAGGATGCGGGCAGGGTATGGACTGGAATCTTTAAAGGTCTGTGGCGACGGATACCTCACTACAATCTGATGAGAGCTCTGGGAAAGATTCGGTACACTCTCTGTTCCCAGAGTTTGGGCCCTTTTAGAAGCAGTGGATATCGTAGATGGGTGAGCAGTCTGTTAAAAACTACATACAAATATATTGCACACCTCTAGGAGAGAAAAGCAGTCTTTAATCTGGACACTTAAAATCATGAGATTTCGCACCCATCGGAGGAGTGAACTTAACTGCAAATTTGTATAACGCAAGGCAGTGTGTTTTTTGTCAGCCTCTTCACGTTTTCAAGCCCTTGTTTGTGCTGGTATGCAAGAATACAACAGACCTGAGTCCGGTGTGCAGCCTTGATACCCTGATAGAGCTTTATGTGCATTTGGCTGCAGTAACGGTCAGTCTTCTGCACGTGACGCATGCACTCAAGTTGAGTCTCCTCGTCCCTTTCTTGAAATCTTATAGGATCACCTAAAAGCTTTTAAATAAATACATTGCTCACCTGTCACATAAACTGTGACAAACATGACAATCTTTCCATAATGCACTTTAAAATACCTCAACATAATGTCCTTTCGAAGAAACCCATGACCTTTGCCTATTGTGCCATTCATGAAGCCCTGATGGTTTTTGGCAGCTGTTTTTAAAACCATGTCAAGGTCCTCATATAAAAAAAAAAATATACGGCTCCTGGTGCCATACTGACAGTGGGTTTTAAAAAGTTAACATGGAGGTAGTGGGGCAGGGCTCGGTGGGGACAATCAAGTCCCCCATTAAAAGATCCAGCCACTTATGTTTTTTTAGCATAAAAAAATGAAATCAACTGTTTTGTTTGGACCAGGCACTGACGATATTCAGGCACACAGAGTTCCTGCTCTCTCGACTGTCTTTATAATACTCTAAACGCATGCTTTCAATAAAACCCCCAGTTCCCTGTATGACACCCCCTCCCCATCCGTCTGAAGCTGTGGAATGAACTACGTGTGGTGGATCTCATGGAACATGAGTTCGCGTGGGATCTGTGTCTCTGGGCCGTACAGCTTGGACGCCCGTCGCTCGAAGGCTGACACCATCTGCTTCACGACCTCGTCGAAGAAAACGGTGGCCAACTGAGAATGCAGGAGCGAGCGGAACTCGAAGGAAATCTAGGAACGGACAGAAGCAGGGAATCACAGACAGTCTCAATTAGACATTTATAAAGCTCCGAAGTAGGGTTCCTTAAGTAAAACCCATAAAACTTTCAAGAGAGACCTAACATAAGCTCTAGGTTTGTTAAATGATGGAACACGCTAAAAGTCAGTGTGATAACTTATAAACAAAATAATTACAAAAAGGTTTAACTGTCAAACACCAGAAGCAATGAAACTGATTGGTGGATCTTGTTTCAGCATTATAGCAAAGCCACTGTTATGAATTCAAAAACACACCAACTGATTCATTTACATTTTTCACAGTGCTTTATGGGATGAGTAGATTATTAATTTCCTTTTAATAGGAGCCAAGTACAGCCTTTTTTCTTTTCTTTTTTTACTGATTTTAGACTTCTGCTTTGAATCAAATGTTATCAAATATTGTAATTCATAAATGTTATAACACCTCAGAGCTGGTTCAAGGCTCAAAACTCTTTAATTTAAGACATAAGAGAAATTTAATGGGACACAAACCTCATTGGTTCTTGAGGAAGCTGAAATGTACAAGCCTGACATGCAAAAATCACTGAGGTTTGTTCTTGCATGCCAAGCAAGTACATTTCAGCTTCTGTTTGACATATTTGATGAGCACCAAAAATATTCTCGTCGCTTTATAATATTAATATTGAACCACTGTACTTACATAAACCGATTTAAATATGTTTTTAGCACCTTTATGGATTATGAGAGAGGAAATGTCTTTGCTCCCTATGGAGGCCTCACTGAGCCATCGGATTTCAACTAAAATATCTTAATTTGTGTTCCGAAGATGAACAAAGGTCTTCCAGGTGTGGAACGGCATGAGGGTGAGTAATAAATTACAGAATTTTCATTTTTGGGTGAACTAACCCTTTAAACTTTCAATGGAGGGACAGAAATTAAAAATACTGAAAATAACCTCATTTGTGCTTCAAAGATGAATGAAAGTCTAAAGAGCTTGGGATGACATGAGGGTGAATAAATGATGACTAAATAAATAAAAGATTTTTTCTAACTATCCCTTTAAGTATGAGCAATGGAAAAATGGTAGTCTTTGCAAACACCCCTAAATATACTTCAGTCTTAATATTAAAGATAAAGATACACTAAATATACTTAAGACTGCTAAAAAGCTTCAGCTCTATTCTGCTCTTCCATTTACAAATGCTGAGTAAACTAAAAAGAATGTCAGTTTCAAAAGCATTCCCAAAGTCATTGCAGCTTAACCTGAGGATGATAAACCAGTTTGTGTTTGTAATACTCACAGAAAAGTCAAGGGTGCATGTACGGGGGTAGCCAGGAAGACCAGGACTGAAGCGCCATACCGTTTCCAGGTGATTGAAAAGTTTTCCATCAGAGCAAGCCGCCTTAAGAGCAGAAGTTAGAAAAGACTTGTAGCTCACACAATAGATTAACAAAGTCTGATAACACTGTATATGCAACTAAATCACTGCAATCAATTCATACAACAGATCTATATTAAAAAATGAAGATGCATATACCTTGACCAAATGAGGGCGGACTGTAGAAATAAGAGAGGTGTAGTTTTCTACCACAGGAGGGAAGCCCACAGTCAGCTTGGCCTTGCAAAATCCTGTGCGGCGGAATACAACGTCTGAACGCTTGCACCAGGGCACGAACAGCAGGTAGTCTTCAACTTTGGCCACAACCTCATACATTTCCTGCATTGAGTAACTGTATGCCATAGAAAAAGACTGTTAGCCAAGATAATACAATAATGTTCTGTGTAAATGACACTAGTGGTCGACCGATATATCGCCATGGCCGATATATCGCCCGATATTTGGCATTTTTAAAATATCACACACAGTGCTCACATTCTCCGTCTTCATTAGTTTACGGTCTCTGTTTAACGATCATATTTAATTTATATATATATATATATATATATATATATATATATATATATATATATATATATATATATATATATATATATATATATATATTTTTTTTTTTTTTTTCATTAGATAGAACTGTTAAACAAGAAAGTAAACAGTATGCGAAAAAGTATAGCTTTTGCTTTTATATTAGTAACAGAAAGGCAAACAATTAGGCTATACTTTCTCATTTACCATCAATCAGCAAATACGCATCTATATCATTTAAACAAATCTGTGAATAACTAATAAAATTTAATTTCACAAACCTTGCCGATTTAATCAAATCCAGCTGTGAGATCTTGTGAAGTGTGCATTTGTAGCCTGCATGCACACGTTACTGTGCATGACGGTCTGTCCGTGCAAAGTGAATGTGGACAGGAGTAGAGCTCAGCTTCACTGGAGACATGATCGACAAACTTTAAATCTTTTATTTTTTTTAAATATGCTGCGCTATATCCAGTTGCCCACTATGTCATATTGTTTTCACTGTGTGCTGTATGTAAAATTAGTGTTACCTTGTCTTTATATATATATAAAAAAAAAAAGGATTGCCAGTGCGCACAAACTTACTAGATAATTGAGTGCCCTGTTACAGTATTTACATGCTTTTTATTCATATATTTTTAAACAATTACTTTATTTGTGACAAATACTGTAATGGGATTGCAGATTCAAGAAGTGTAAGCATGTTTATTTTAAAGATTTATTTTTTCATTTTATTTTCATATTATTTTTGTCTAATTTATTAAATATTAGTTAAAATAAATATTAAGTTATATTAATTACATATCGGCCACCCTGCATCGGACATCAAAATACCAATATCGGTCGACCACTAAATCACACCAAATGTTTAGTTTTTAATTTGGGAGTAGATCTCTTAGGGGGGAAAGGTCTTTCTACGGAGGTAAGCGTAGTAATTTAGCAGACACTTTAGCTCAACGTGATTTACAGTACACTGAATACAGTGGAGTAATTCAGGGTTAAATGCTCAAGGGCACAATGGTGATAGCTCATAAACTTTCTGATTACCAGCCCTGAGCTCCTTCAGCCATTACGTAACACCACAGAATCTGCAGTTAGTCTGAAGAGTTCGATGACCTTTCCTATAAATGAAACTATGGGGTCATGGCAGTTCATAACCTTACTGCAAAGGAGATTGGATGATTTAAATATAACTCATCAACGTACAGGTGTGACCCAAACAAAAGGTTGTTGCTAAAGACGAAGATGGAATTAGTGCTGTCATTGAAACATGTATCTGACGGTTGATTCAGACAACCAATCAGATATGAAGGCACAGATATCAGTGTGGGATTGAGTCACTGCTGAACGTCACTGCAGAATGGAATCAAGAAAGAAGAAAGGTCAAACACTGTTTGTTTACAGTTAGTTTTTTGTACACAGGGTCTGTCAGAGGTAAAAAAGTGGACACGTCTTATGTTTGAAGGTCTCATTTTGGAGCATTTTAAGACCTTCAAGTTAAAGATAAAAGATAAGATAAAATGGTCTTTTTTTAATCTTAAAATTACTCAAGTCCCTCCAAATTTGCTTGTAAGCCACAATCTGACCAAAACACAGGTGCTCAGGATTGTTCCTGGATATTCACATAATGCTTTTATCCAAAGCTACTGACGGTACATTTATTACAAGGACTTCCCCTGAAGCAAAGTATGGTTCAATGCAAGGGTACAATGGTGATTCTCATGGCTCACTCCTTACAGCCTTCTGTGGCCTGTTGCACAAAGCCGGTTTCAGTTTCTACCCAGGTAAGTTCAAGATTAGTTTGAGCAAACTCTGTTTTTTCTGGCTCATGAAGGTGGATTGGTTTTTACAGGGTTTCATTGCTATGGTAACTTAAGTTACATGGCTAACCTGCTCCGGAGCAAGTTTTATTCTGGCATCGCAGACCAAAACTTGACCAATCAGCTGATGTAATAAATCCACTCCCTGTATCTCTCGCTCCAAATTAAATCAGTTTATAGTGAAAAATTTTAGAGACAAAATTGCACAATTTGCTGCTAATTATTTATTATATTTGCTGCATGTTCCAAGAGTCTGAAGTGTGCAACCTGTAGACATTTTGCTATTCCATAAGGTCAGTAGAACTATCAAATTTAATAAAAAATAAAGAAAGAAAGAAACCATTACATTTATTAAATAAAATTGAAAGGTTTTTCAAAATAAGTAAGTAAATAAATAAAAAAACAAAGGTAGAGGGGCTGTGAGCTAGGTGGCTCTTTTCAAGTGTAAGTAACACCAAAGTGAATTGCTTATGTTGTTGTTAGTATGTCACAGGTCAAAGAACACATGGGTCAAAGGAGGATGCCAACATGGTGGATGTAGTGTGTCCTGGAATTCATTTACTATACATCTGTACACCTATAGTTCACACTTCATAGACTGTAGACAAGTTCTTCATTAAATTTAGTATGTGTACATGTGCTGGGGCTCTATTCTGCAGGACAGCTGATCCTCTGCTCTAATATTTCAGGCATCAGTTGTCAGAAGCGGTTCCTAAGTAGCTTATGATGTGAGTAAACCAGTACAGATCCATACTCCAATAACCCCAGATACCTAGAAAGCTGACATAATAAATATTCCCATGCCCTGTTACATAAACAACATTTGCCGGGACACTGGGGCTAAAGTAATCATGGACCTCGATAAAAATTATAAATAGAAACAGTTCATGCACCATATCCAACTTGGTTGGGAACATACCCAATAATGCGTCTTTCAGAGTACTCCTTCCTCTTGTTAAAGGACTCAGAGAAGTTGAAGAAGCTCCTGGCAGGAGCCACCACAGCACGACCTGACACAGACCTGAAGAGGGGCGGCACTCTGGTCATCAGAATTCCACATGAAGACAAATATCTGTTGACAAAACAGGGTGAAATTATGTCATTCGGCAACAGCATACTCAGTAACTATACACAGACAGGTAGTGGCATTGTACAAGACTATGTACTATGTTAGTGTGATAATTTATCTGCTTGTTGGATATGTCAAGATAGTAGACAACTGCTATGAGTCAGATAAGAGTGGAGAGACCCAATGAACAACATAGATAGCGGTTTGCAATTAACAAGATTTGGACTCTTAATCAAGACAGAGCCTTGATTAAGAATAGTGAAAACAATTGATCGTTGGCCTTAATCTATTCCCAATAACATGCATTTTCAGACAACAATTACAACAACAACAACAAAAAAAAACGAGTTGTCCTGGTGGGCGCGCACACAAACATATAGCACAAGCACACACAGTTCTTTTAATGAACCATTCAATAAGTTTCACAAACTTATGAGCTACCACTGAATCACTTTCAGTGATGTCCGTCTCAACATTACTAAATTACTTGAGGCATCCCTAACAAACAACTGAACAATTGTTAATAAATTATATTATAATTATGGAGACTCTTTATTGTTACTTTTGTTACTAAGATTTGAAAAAAAAAAAAAAAAAAAAAAAAAAAAGGCCAACAGCTGTCAACAGCATGTGATAATATGTGCAGCCTAGATGTGGTTGCAAATATCATGTGCAAATTTTGCAATTGTGTAAAAATTTGAGAGTTCCCTGTATTGTTTTAATTGTTATGCACTGACTAATTGAATTTACAAAGGCTATGAATGACAAGCTTTTGAAAAGCTAATGAGGGGCTTAAAAATGCCAACAACTGTGATTCAACCAGCCTTACAAATAAGACCACACAAGCAATCCACAATAGAAGCTGCATTAAGCTGTTGTGTATTAGAAAGTGTACTTCTTGATTCAAACAGTTCATCATTAACTACAAAACCTTATGGAGTTGCACATTCATGCCGTGGGAGCATGGTTAAAGGAAATATAGGATATGCAATCCATTACGTTCACCTGCCCTCTATTTGTCAAGACATAAATCACAAGGAGAGGGTGACCAATATAACCAAGTCAAGGGCAGTATTAACACGCCATTCCATTAAAATGCATCTGATGTATGTCAGATCAATCACGTACACATATCTGAAACACAAGGGGATGGGGCTTTGCTCTAAAAATAGCACAATATCTCCTCAATGGAAAGAGCGGCAGCCAAATTCATTCATGTGGTCGCAAGTGCTGCTAAAAACTGTGAAGCATGGCGTAACTGTGACAGCCGATGGTGACGGAACAGACACTTCAGATGGCCTTATGCCAAGCAGTTATAGCATCCAGCACTTGGTATGGGTACACTACGTCCCTGGCCACAGGTGATAAAACGTCACAGATCGGCTTGTGACGTCACATATTCTGCAGAATCCTGTAAACTCATACCTGCAAAGATGTCTGGAAAGAATTACTAATCTAAGAAATTACTAATGCAAGAAATCTAAGAAATTACTAAGAAATCATTGTGGCACTATATATGTGGTTACATGATGGGTGCCAAAAGTTTGTTTGTTATCTCCCCAATACTAACAATAAAAAGATTGCATCTGATCTGCCACTATATTAAATAGTTAAAACCGATTAACACTAGCTGTATGCAGTTGGTGACCAGATTTTCCAAAACCTGAAAATCCCACACTTTTTGTGTCCCACCCTTAAAAGCATATGGTTGCATCTGAGATTGGAGCTATATTAAATTTTTTTTTTGAATAAACACCAGCTGCATATAGCTGATAATCAGTTATTCCAAAAATGAGAAAAGCTCTTGTTAGATACACCTGGTCAATTACATAATATCTTAACCTTGCCACTGTCACTTATCTGGCAACCAGATATGTGACTCGCTCCCACCCTCCCTCCCTCCTAAAGTTGGTGTTCTTTTACACTTTTATTTGAGCTCGAAAAATCCATTAATACATTGTTTGACAGTAAATAAAGGTTTTACTAACACAAAAGTGTCAGGTTGGCCTTAAATTGTATCCACTTGTAAAAGCGAAACTAACCGTCCAACTATCGTCAGCAGCTCGCGAGTTATTTCACTCAACACTTCGATCTTCACATAACCGCACACAGACCGTGCGAAACATTAAACCGTCGTTAATTACCTCACTCCATTCCTGCCCGGTGTTTCTCGACTGGTTGTGGACGGTAAGTTTCTGATACATTCCGCCACCGCTCTCCT
This sequence comes from Chanodichthys erythropterus, assembly GCF_024489055.1. Lineage (NCBI taxonomy): Eukaryota > Metazoa > Chordata > Actinopteri > Cypriniformes > Xenocyprididae > Chanodichthys > Chanodichthys erythropterus. The sequence continues at coordinate 31,567,671 of NC_090234.1, read as the reverse complement.
CAAACACCGGGAGCCTCTCGCCATCTTCACTTCACCTCTTTTTCGCCTCCTCCAGTCGAGAACTCTTTTCCCGTCTCGAAGACCAGCCTTCTCAGAGACCCGCCCTACGATCTCATTGGCTGAGGCTGTTTTTCTTGGCTTCTGATTGGTTTAAGTCTGCGTCCGTCACATAGTGAGACTACTGACGTAAACGTTTTAATTGTGCAGAGGGTTTGCGTGCGCAGAATTGTCACGGGATGCGGGATTGGGTTGCCCAGACTGCGCGACCTACAGTGCATAGTTAGTAAAGGTTACAGCTAAATTTGTTTCAGGACGCAATGTAAAAGCATTAAGTTTGAAAAAGGTAAAATACGTTAAAAACGAATACTCTAGGGAAAATTACCTTACTTTAAAATGCATATAACTGTCACGTATTATAATAGCTGTTATAAAAAATACTACTGGACTAAACTGACTGACTGTCATTATATCAATGAAATTATATATATAAGTGAGCTCTGATGCAATTTTTACAACGAGGTATTTTCCATAGTAGTTGGTTTCCCTCATTTTAATGTGCTGTATCTTTAAATTTCCCTTTAAGCTATCAAATTTTGATAAGAAAATTCAAATTGCCTGGCAGCTGATCGCTAACCTCACATTTATTAATTTGTAATAACTAGAATATTTAAAATAATAAAATTATTATACAAATTATATATCATGTACATTATGTATTTCTTCCAGATCCAAACTAACGCCATTACTTGGCTCATATCAGTAAATGCTGAATGTTTTTTTATTCAGTTTTTCAAAATCATTTCAAAAGTGCATTTCAGAGAAAATGTACGCTATTCTTGATTCTCCATAATGCTTTTAAAAACTGTAGTTGAATCTCTGCTTCACTGTAACGTATCCATTTGAAACAATATAATTTTATATTAGTTTTATATAATCCTTCTGCTTGGATCAGATTTAGAACAGCTGCTCTTTTGTACCGTATGGAGATATGAAAATAACATGTCCTTATGCCATTGCTCGGAATAATGTGGTCTTTGCCACATAAATATTTCATTAATTAAGGTATGTTATAAATATCTTCAATGCATTTTATCTTGAAAATCAATATCTTGGAGTCTGCAATGTAAAAATGTACGCACAAAGAAAGCCTCACTATTGCTACATTTCTCAAGTAAAGAGGGGGTAGACTACAGAATGTTGAATTTTGCCAGCTGTGTTGACGTCTGGTGCTTGTGCTCTGCGCATGCGCGTTCTTGTGACCGCAGTAGAGTCGGATGTGCAGTCAAAGGCCTTCCGGTACTGAGGCGCACACAGCAGCACGAAAATGGCGCAGATCGCCAAAACACATGACGGTAAATTTATTCAATTGTTACTTAAGAATGTATCGTATTTTGTCGTTCATACATACATATTGTAGTTGGGGTGCAGTTTCTTGTCTTAAAAGTGGAATTAGCGGGAAATAAGCAGAATTAGAGCAGTTTGAGGCGGTGAATAGAATATGGCGTCTGGTCGTTGAATAAAACTTGGCCGTGGCGCACATGAGAAATATCAACAAATCCTGGAGATTTGTATTGTGGTCTATAGCAGAGTTATATCTAACATTCATTTGCAGAAATACGTATTACTCCTTATGCAGTTTGTCTGCCTTCACTGTGTACATGTTTAAATACACTGGTTAAACGCCGATGTATTGAAACCAAAATGGCGTTGCAAACACAGTCAAACACAGAACTAAAGTTTTCCCATTCCACACTCAATTTAATCCTCTTTGTAGATAACAAACCACAGAATGGGCAAACTTTAGTTTGTAGAAATATGAGTAGTATTCATTGTCCAGATATATGCTGTTTATGTAAAACGCGTTAATCCCTGTTATGTAAAATAAACAATATACATTACTCACTGTTGTTTATATTATAGTAGATTGCGATGTATCTCTCTATCTATATAATATATATATATAGATATAGATAGATATAGATAGATATAGATATATATAGATATAGATATATAGATATAGATATATAGATATATAGATAGATTTTATATGGGTCACATAGAAATTATTCAAGAATTTCTTGAAAGTTAAAAATATTTGAAAGCAGTTTATAGGTAGTTTGGGGTTCTGATCTCTGGTTGTTGTTTTTCTTAGACATAGAGGCTCAGATCCTGGAAATCCAGGGGATGAAAGCCGCCCTGGCAGAGGGAGCTGATCAGGGAGTCGGGCTTGATTCCACTGGATATTATGACCAGGAGATCTACGGAGGCAGTGACAGCCGCTTTGCCGGATATGTGACTTCAATTGCTGCCAATGAGCAGGAAGAAGTAAGTGATGACATAATGCTCTGAATAGTTTTAGAAGAATCCATGTCAGAATGTGCAAAGTACATCATGGTGATGTTTCTGATCCCTTCTATTTTTATTTCAGGATGATGATGAAGATTCTTCCACAAGTCTGCTTGGACAGAAGAAACCAGGATATCATGCACCGGTTGCAATTCTCAATTCCATTCCTCAGTCAGATGAGCAGGTAATTAACAGGTTTTTCATCTTCAAGTTCCAACATTCTTTTTGTTTTGCTTTGTTGAAGTCTTCAATGAAGCTTCACTTTATGTATTTCCCAAATGCGTTTGTTGTAGTCTATAAAACTGTGATTATACAATATTCTCTTTTTTGCCCACCCTGCAGTATGATCCTTTTGCTGAACACAGACCACAGAAGATTTCGGACCGCGAGGACGAGTACAAGAAACGCAGACAAAAGATGATCATCTCCCCAGAGCGTCATGACCCGTTTGCTGATGGTAAATTTCACACCATCATTCTCCTGTTTATTTTATCTGTCCATGCCGATCAGTATTTACTCTGCCCATGAAGTTCTGGTCCAGACCGGCTTTTTTTGCTGCTTAACCCTTCGAACACCACCCAACAGCTTGCTCTCTGGACTCAACTGACCTGTAAGACTGTCTCCGTAAGACACATATAATTTAATAGAATGCACTGAGAGCTAATTATGATGGATTAATGGTTATAAATGAGTTGGGCAGCAAAGGTTTTGGGAGACAGTTGATTGGGTGGTGTCATCCGTCTCATCCAGGCATAAGTTGCAGGTAGGTGTGTTGTTCGAAGGGTTAATGTATTTTTTTGTGTGAAACAGGCAGTACAATAGTCAGGCATCTCCAACACAGACACTTTGAAGCATTAGCAAAGGTTTATTATTACCAGAGGCTGCAGCATACTGTTGTTGTGCAGTTAGTTTTATTTTCACTTTTCACTTGTTCCATAATATATTCTAGATATTTGCCCAATGGCATGTTTTCTAGACACCTCTGATGTGTCAAAATGAGTAATTTTTTTTTTTTTTCTTCTTCCCCAAAAAGAGTGGAACTCTAAATAAACTTGAGCCACCTGTGGACAAACATTACAATTAACTGTGTTTACCGGTTGCATTGTGTTACAAAGTCAAATTGAACATCCAATAAAATTTTTCCAGCTATTTTAGCATCTTTAAACCTATGGCCTGTGGGTGCTTATACTGCTACAAATTAGCAAGGAGTTTAGGAAGTTCAGAACATATTTAAACAGGCTGCACACTTTCAAAACTGCAACATTCAGGATCAGATTATGGGAGGGAATTGATTCTGGATCAGGCAAAACATCTTGCATGTAGTCCCAGACAGAGGAAGCTTTACAAAACTGTTGTGTAAATATATTTCTATTTTATTATTATAAAATAGAGATATATCTATTGAAGAATCTGTGTACCAAGATTCCACAGGCCCATACTAACTGTCCTTAATTTCTCTCCTACAGCAGTACTGCTATGCCAGTCCTGTCTGCACTCTCTTAAGGGTGCAGCAACTCGTCCTGTGTAGGTTATGGTCAACAAAAAGAAGCGTGTTTATCAGATAAATCAAGACCATAGTTGGTTGTTTTGCTCTGGTGTGAGGCCAGAGGGCCTTTCAGGGGAATCCACCATGGTTTCACAAAACTTTTTTTTAAATTTTATTACTTTTATGAAGTTATGTTATTTTTAAGGCCTCATCAAGGACAATTTTCACAACTTCATGTCCTCCCTTCTCATTTCAACTTTTTTTTAAAATCAATTCATCATAGTTTTATTTTTTTAATGAAACCAGATGCACCATTATGCACTCAAGTGTGCGTTTTAAGTCCTTAATCTGTTTGTGCTTTACTTTTTAAAGATTTTATTAGAATTCCCCGGAGTGTTCAGTGTCTCTGACTGCAACACATATAGTAAAATAAATGTAGAAATCCGGTTTTGAATACTACAAGGTTTTTTTTTTCCCATTTTTGTTTATAAATGAGTGACAAGAGCAGAACAGGTGGTATGCTATTGTGTGTGTGAGTTCAAACCCTTTTCCAAAGTGTTACTAATGGTAAAGAGAAATTTTCTAGGCTTCTTTTCTGCCGGTTGAAGTCTGACTGCAGAGGGACCCTTGGCACTGAAAGTGTACGTATTCTGGAGAGCGCAGCCCAGGACCCTGCATCAGTGATGGCTATATCCTCTCCTTATCTCCTCTTAAAAGCAACAGAAACCTCTTTGTACCTGCCTGTTCTTAATGTATGACTGTAAAGAGTGCTTAGCTTTTATTGCCTAGGGTTGTTTTGTGTTATGAGAGGACAGTAATTTAAACATTTAAGGCCATCTATTCAGGGACAGTTGACTGTAGTGTTTTGTGTGTGAAAACATTGGTTTTGAGACTCACTTGGCTGACCTTCTCGCATTTTGTTGGTGCTCTTTCGCATAGGGGGCAAAACACCGGACCCCAAGATGCAGGTCAGGACGTACATGGATGTTATGAAGGAGCAGCATCTGTCCAAAGAAGAGGTAAATGTTTCTCATCGTCATTGTGCTTGTTTTTTAGTGTTCAAAAAGTCACAAAGTAAAATTGATAGATTTTCCTTTGACTAAAACTGTCCATGTTACTTTCTACAGAGAGAGATCAGGCTGCAGATGGTAGAGAAAGCAAAATCTGGAGAGCTGAAAGCAGTGAACGGCTCTGCTGCTGCTCAGGCTGCTGTGGCCAAACGCAAACGTCGCTGGGATCAGACAGCCGACCAAACCCCCAGCAACGCCACACCCAAAAAAATGTCCAGTTGGGACCAGGCAGATGGATCTTCTGAAGTCAGTCTGTTTTCTCTAACAATGTTAGGGCTGCAACTTATATGCTTACGAGTTTGTTTAGAGAACATAATAAAAAGTATTCTCATATTTGGGCAACTTGGTTCATGCATTAGTTTCCTTCGCTGTATTTAAAATGCGTTTTGCCCATACATATGCATTATTCCCTACTGTAAAGGCACAAGACTGGGGAATGTTTTTTTGTGCACAATGTACAAACATTATTAATCAAATTCATCAAAGTGTAAATTTTTACGTTTTCATTATCTATTATATTTATCAATTAGTTGTTGCAGCTTAAACAACATTATCACAAAGCCACTTAACCCAGGAATATTGCTAATCATGATCTTCACTTTACCCAGACACCCGGACATACACCCGGACACACACCTTCCAACAGTCGTTGGGACGAGACACCAGGCCGTCCCAAAGGTAGCGAGACCCCGGGAGCCACTCCGAGTACCCGTATGTGGGAGCCCACACCGAGTCACACCCCAGCTGGAGCTGCCACACCTGGTCGAGACACCCCTGGACATGCCACTCCTGGACATGGAGGGGCCTCTTCCAGCGTGCGCAAAAACCGCTGGGACGAGACGCCAAAGACAGAGAGAGGTTTTTTATTTTCTGTCCATTTTGTTGCACAATTTCTAATAGTAGGTACTTAAAGCAGAGTGGTTATAAGTTGTTTTTATTTTGTGTTTCAGAGACACCTGGTCATGGCAGTGGCTGGGCTGAGACTCCACGTACAGATAGAGGAGATGAGTCAGTGGGTGAGACGCCCACCCCGGGTGCAAGCAAGAGGAAGTCAAGATGGGATGAAACACCAGCCAGTCAGATGGGCTCTTCAACTCCTCTGCTCACCCCTGGAAAAACCCCTCTGGGTACACCTGCCATGAATATGGCCACGCCCACTCCAGGTACAGGACCAATGCTGTTGTTTATTTCTGTAGTTGTTGAATTTAATGATGATTTTTGCATCAATTTGTGGACATTGCTGTAAAGTTTTCTATGTTTGCAGGCCACCTGATGAGCATGACTCCAGAACAGCTGCAGGCTTGGCGCTGGGAGCGAGAGATTGATGAGAGGAACCGCCCATTGACTGATGAGGAACTGGATGCCATGTTTCCAGAAGGATACAAAGTATGTAATTACATCTATAGAACACCTTTTGTTTCTGTCTGAAAATGAATTGGTTAACATTCCTCTGTTGCTGACTGGTTTTCATCTGCCTATTCCTCTAGGTGCTGCCTCCACCAGCAGGCTATGTGCCCATCCGCACCCCGGCGCGTAAACTAGCTGCCACTCCCACCCCTATCGGAGGAATGACTGGCTTCCACATGCAAACAGAGGACAGATCTATGAAACAAGTCAATGACCAGCCCTCTGGAAACCTGCCCTTCCTCAAGCCAGATGACATCCAGTACTTTGACAAACTGTTGGTGAGTCACATGTACAACAATGATATCCCATGTACAATTTTGAGATACTTAAAAAAAAAAAAAAAAATTGTAGTCTTTTATTATTATTATTTTAGTAATTAATATTTTAAATAATAATTATTAGCATTAGTAGTAGCAGCAGCTGCATGAGCAACAGTGGTAGTTTTCAAATTTGTTGTTGCAATAAGCATATTAATAAAAATATGATTTTGAATTCTTTTTTTGACTGATTACCCCATCTCTGTTTGCAGGTTGAAGTTGATGAGTCCACCCTCAGTCCAGAAGAACAGAAGGAGCGCAAGATCATGAAGCTGCTTCTGAAGATCAAGAATGGAACACCTCCCATGAGAAAGGTTAGTATCCTTTCTTAAACTTAATGGACTGTAACATGTAATCTTGCAAATATGATCCCTAACGAGCTCTCTCCTTTCAGGCTGCTCTTCGTCAAATCACAGATAAGGCCAGAGAGTTTGGTGCAGGACCCCTATTTAACCAGATCCTGCCACTGCTGATGTCTCCTACACTGGAGGACCAAGAGCGTCATCTATTGGTGAAAGTCATTGATCGTATTCTCTACAAACTTGATGACTTGGTTCGACCATACGTACACAAGGTAAGTCCAAGTTACCTGTAAGCATCAGTTTTAAAACTTGAGTGGAGAAATGTTCCTTTTCATTGGTCTTTTCTAACTTGCCTGTTTGTTCTTGCAGATTCTTGTGGTGATTGAGCCTTTGTTGATTGATGAAGATTACTATGCTAGAGTAGAGGGTAGAGAGATCATCTCCAACTTGGCAAAGGTAAGATGGTTGACTTAAAATAGCAAATATCATCTTTGGTTGATAACATTATCCCATTGGTAACAGTTATTAATTAATTGTTGAAATTATTAATGCCTTAATCAAATCTACATTTCTTCTTTCTCAGGCTGCCGGTCTGGCCACCATGATTTCCACCATGAGGCCTGACATTGACAACATGGACGAGTATGTGAGAAATACAACAGCTCGTGCTTTTGCCGTCGTGGCGTCTGCCCTGGGCATTCCGTCTCTCCTGCCTTTCCTCAAGGCTGTTTGCAAGAGCAAGAAATCCTGGCAGGCTCGTCACACAGGCATCAAGATTGTACAGCAGATCGCTATTCTCATGGGCTGTGCTATCCTGCCCCATCTCCGCAGCTTGGTGGAGATTATCGAGCATGGTTAGTATGGCATTGTGGTGAAGTCTGTCCGACTCCATCTGTATTTGGGTGTACCGAAATTCTTCAACATTGTCTGCTATATGGGCCACTCTCAATCTGTTGTTTTTCCCTCAGGTCTCGTGGATGAGCAGCAGAAAGTGCGAACCATCAGTGCTCTGGCTATTGCTGCCCTGGCTGAAGCTGCTACGCCGTACGGTATCGAGTCCTTTGATTCTGTGCTGAAACCTCTTTGGAAAGGTATCAGGCAACACAGAGGCAAGGTGAGCATGTTTGATCAGTGGAAAATTGTAGTTGTTTTATTTGTACCGTAAGTTTGCTTTCAAATGTAGGTTAAAAGGATTATTTTTAGTAAATGTTTTTAACACTATTTTTGTGTTATCTCAGGGTCTTGCTGCCTTTTTGAAAGCTATTGGATATTTGATTCCTCTGATGGATGCTGAATATGCCAACTATTACACCAGAGAAGTGATGCTTATCCTCATCCGAGAGTTCCAGTCTCCTGACGAGGAGATGAAGAAGATTGTCCTCAAGGTGCGTCAGGGAAAAAAACTATTCGGAAGCATTAAAAACGTGATTTTCTGAACATTTTAGGCTAACCTTTTTTTCTTTTACATTTTAGGTGGTGAAGCAGTGCTGTGGCACTGATGGTGTGGAAGCCAATTACATTAAAACAGAGATCTTGCCACCCTTCTTTAAACATTTCTGGCAGCACAGAATGGCGTTGGATAGGCGCAACTACAGACAGGTTTGTGAGATCACCTAATTAGGAAAAACTATAACTATGATCAATACACATTTAACTTTGTCTTTTTACCTGCTTTACAGTTAGTGGACACTACAGTGGAGCTGGCCAATAAGGTAGGCGCAGCTGAGATTATCTCCCGTATCGTGGATGACTTGAAGGATGAAGCTGAGCAGTACAGAAAGATGGTGATGGAGACCATTGAGAAAATCATGGGCAACCTTGGTGCTGCTGACATCGATCACAAACTTGAGGAGCAGCTTATTGATGGTATCCTGTACGCCTTTCAGGAACAGACCACTGAGGTGAGTTTCAGACATTGCTGCAGTTAAACAATCCTGCTCTTTAACTCTTCTTGCATTATAATTTTGCCTGTATCTCCAGGACTCTGTGATGCTGAATGGCTTTGGTACAGTGGTGAATGCTCTTGGTAAGAGAGTTAAACCGTACTTGCCTCAGATCTGCGGTACAGTGCTGTGGCGTCTCAACAACAAATCCGCCAAAGTCCGTCAACAGGCTGCTGACCTGATTTCTCGCACAGCGGTGGTCATGAAGACATGCCAAGAGGTGAGGGAAGCCCTTATGTTCATTTATGGACTGGAAAATACTTATACTGGTTAAATGAAAATATTTATAGTGCTTACTAATGTATATCCTGCTCTGACATTTTCCTGTAGGAAAAGCTCATGGGCCATTTGGGTGTGGTGTTGTACGAGTATCTGGGAGAAGAATACCCAGAAGTGCTGGGTAGCATTCTTGGAGCTCTTAAAGCTATCGTCAATGTCATTGGTGAGTGTTGGCAAAAACATTTCATTAGTAGTGCGCTTGCTAGCCTTGATGCATTACTCCAAAGTATTAAACTTTGACAACAACGTTTGTTTTTAGTAATGCACTGAAATTTCAGCAACCAAACATTTTCATCCAGCGCAGCAAAAATCACCATAATCGTTTTGAAGGACTGAAATCATTGACTTAAAACGTAATGATTAAAGGTGCCGTAGAACGTCTTTTCAAAAGATATAATATAAGTCTAAGGTGTCCCCTGAATGTGTCTGAGAAGTTTCAGTTCAAAATACCCCGATTTTGATACCCCGATAACTGCCTATTTTGGGGCATCATTAAATATGAGCCGATTTAGGCTGCGGCCCCTTTAAATGCTCACGCTCCCCGCCCACGCGCTTGCCTTTATCAGCATAAACAAAGTTCACACAGCTAATATAACCCTCAAAATGGATCTTTACAAAGTGTTCGTCATACAACATGTCTAATCGTGTAAGTATTGTATTTATTTGGATGTTTACATTTGATTCTGAACGAGTTTGATGGTGCTCCATGGCTAAAGCTAACATTAAACACTGTTGGAGAGATTTATAAAGAATGAAGTTATTTATGAATTACACAGACTGCATAATAACAACAAGTCTTGTCTCCGTGAATGCAGTAAGAAACGATGGTAACTTTAACCACATTTAACCACATTTAACAGTAGATTAGCAACATGCTAATGAAACATTTAGAAAGACAATTTACAAATATCACAAAAAATGTTATCATGGATCATGTCAGTTATTATTGCTCCATCTGCCATTTTTTGCTATTGTTCTTGCTTGCTTACCTAGTCTGATTCAGCTGTGCACATCCAGACGTCCTGCCCTTGTCTAATGCTTGAACATGAGCTGGCATATGCAAATATTGGGGGCGTACACCCCGACTGTTACGTAACAATCAGTATTATGTTGAGATTTGCCTGTTCGTCGGAGGTCTTTTAAACAAATGAGATTTATATAAGATGGAGGAAACAGTGTTTGAGACTCACTGTATGTCATTTCCATGTACTGAACTCTTTTTATTTAACTATGCCAAGATAAATATTTTTTTTAAATTCTAGGCCACCTTTAATTATTGGTTTTCTGATGATGCTATTTGACTTTCAGCATCTGTTTTGTGCACAAAGTATATAAGTTACAACTGTTAAACATGATGCTAGAGTAGCAGTATGTAAAATTAGTTCAATTTAAATATTGAGAGGCATCTCAAGGAACTTTACCACAACATCCTGAACAGCATTCCGAGTTCAGTTACACAATTCCAAACTATATTTTCGGTATTGGTTTGCAGCTAAATGGAAACTCTAAATTCAGATTTGGTTAAACTCATTTTGGTGCATCAATGTTAATAAATTTGATAAATTTGAATATAGTTTTTTACTGCTTTGCTTTCTGTTGACTTTGAATAAATGTTTAAATGTCCCGTTCTCAGGTATGCACAAGATGACCCCACCTATCAAAGACCTGCTTCCACGTTTGACTCCCATCTTGAAGAACAGACATGAGAAGGTGCAGGAGAACTGCATTGATCTAGTGGGCAGAATCGCTGACAGGTCAGTCCTATGGTTCTTCACAGAATTTAAGCCATTAACTTTTGAAAAATTCTGATAATGCCTCCTAAACGCATTGTGTCCTTTCCAGGGGTGCTGAGTACGTGTCTGCCAGGGAATGGATGCGAATCTGTTTTGAATTGCTGGAGTTGTTGAAAGCCCACAAGAAGGCCATCCGCAGAGCTACTGTCAACACTTTCGGCTACATCGCCAAGGCCATTGGGTAAAGGACAAAATCCTTCTTGGTAATGCAGAATCTGTTATTAGAGGTATGAAAATGTTGACTTTTAATTTGTCCTGTTCTTAATCCTCTAGTCCTCACGATGTGTTGGCCACACTGCTCAACAATCTGAAGGTGCAGGAGCGTCAGAACCGTGTGTGCACAACGGTAGCCATTGCTATCGTGGCCGAGACGTGTTCGCCATTCACCGTGCTTCCTGCGTTGATGAATGAGTACCGTGTTCCTGAGCTTAACGTTCAGAACGGTGTCCTAAAGTCTCTGTCTTTCCTTTTTGAGTATATTGGTGAAATGGGCAAAGATTACATCTATGCCGTCACACCCCTGTTGGAGGATGCTCTGATGGATAGGTAAGGAAGTAGATTGTTGCTTTTCACAAGACAGTTGCCGCTTAAAACATGCAGATTGTTTTCAATAGTACTCTATAACTTCCTGTATTTCTGCTTTCGGTTGCAGGGATCTAGTACACAGACAAACAGCCAGTGCTGTGGTGCAGCATATGTCTCTGGGAGTTTATGGCTTTGGCTGTGAAGATTCTCTCAATCATTTGCTCAACTATGTTTGGCCCAATGTCTTTGAAACGTCTCCTCATGTCATCCAAGCTGTAATGGGGGCCCTCGAGGGTCTGCGGGTGGCAATTGGACCTTGCCGCATGCTGCAGTATTGCTTACAGGTACATTTCACTTCCAACATGGAATCTGCACATTTGTTTGCTATTTATATATTTAAAAAAATGTTATCTAATGGCTCAATGTTTTTTCTCCCTCAATAGGGTTTGTTCCATCCTGCTCGCAAAGTGCGTGACGTGTACTGGAAGATCTACAACTCCATCTATATCGGCTCCCAGGACGCACTGATCGCACATTATCCTCTTGTCTTCAACGATGAGAAGAACTCATACGTTCGCTATGAGCTGGATTACTTCCTGTGAATATGTTTACCCCCTTACATGTGCACTCTCTCTCTCTCTCCTATATCTGTCTAATTCATGGTTTATAGGACTTGGTCCGTTTTTTTATGTTCTCTGGTAGATTGCAACCAGTGCCACAGATTCTGTGGTCTAAAATTAATTTCTTATTAAAAAAACAGAAAAATGTCGAAAAAAAGAATCTGTCAATGTGACGCTTTTAGATCTTTGGATTAGACGTTTCTGTTTTTACGGCGTGGCACCATGCACAGTGACAGTAAAGGTTGTAGCAGAGTTTCTGAGGAATGTGATTTATCTTCAGTAAGTCTTTTAACTTGAGACTTGTGCTGGTCTGTCAAGTTCACTCTTGCTCAGTCACATTTGTTCTTATTATAATGTTGCTTAGTTTGGCTGAATAAACGTTTGTGTATTAAAAGTCATTGAGCTCCTCTGTGATGTTTTTAATGGTTTAGCACAACCAAATTAAGTCCTGATTTATTTTTTATTTTATTTTTGTGTTAAGTCCTTTTAGATGTTGTCTAAAACTGGCTAAGTTTCATCACCTGTAAAATCACAATTGGTAAAATCATTCCTAACATTCGAATTTGAAAAATCACAAGTGAACATAGACCTTTGATCAAGCTTATTACAAGACTATTTAAACCTAAGTCATGTACTGTTAAAGCTTACCATATTTTTAAAAATTTATAGTTTGAATTTTTTTTTTTTGTACAATATTTATTTTTTCTATTTCCTTGTGGAAGGATGTTGGTTAAATGCATCCATTATGAGGTTTTGTTTGCCTATTTCCCACATTCTGCTTAGACATAACAGCAGACGTAGAGGGAAGAATGTCATTTGTGGTTCTGCACAAACATGAGGGTCCTGGAGTTTCTCAATTTGAAACAATGTGAGGCTGTACTCGAGTAGAGAATTTTCAGACATCGTTTTTACATCCATCCTTTCTGATAACATCTGCTCTTTTCCATGAAATTGTAAACAATGGGGTTTATCGTGGTCTGCACTATATGAGCTGATCTTGACGGAAAATATTTTTTTTATTTTTTTTTTTATTTTTTGCTCAATGTTCCTTGGCTGCTAATTTTAAATAAAAGAATGATTTGGATCAAAAACATATGCCTTTTACCTTGAAGACTTTGGGAAATTTGGGAATGTTTGAACTCAAACTTTCCTCTGTTTTTATTAAATATTAAAATGTTTTAGGAAATAATTTAATTTCACTATATCCTCCTGTGTAAACGCAACAGCTACTTCCTGTGATCTCCTTTTGACCTGTCAGGCCAAACTCTTTAAATATAGCCTCTCTATCAGTCAGTAACACACAGTCTGTTAGGTGATGTCATCCAGCAGAGCACAAACAAACACTGATATTTGCTTCCAGGGACATTGTGGGCAAGTTCCTGTTTTCAAGTTCATTCCTTGAAAAATGCAGTGCAGTCATTTATTAACAACGAGACTAATATAGAACAGAAAATTAAAACAAAGTTTAAAATCTAATCACATAAGTGTTCATCTTCCATTTAAGTGTAAATCAAAAGATTCAATGACAATTACAAACCGTACAAGCTTCCTGAAAGTCGGGCACCATAAAATTTATTATGATAAAACAAATCCATATTCACTCAAACAGATGAGATAGCTGTATTCTGAGAACTGATTCAGCAAATCGGTTCGTTCGGACACTAAAACGACTCACGATTCATCACTCACTGAACGAATCATTTAAAAAAAACAGATTCATTAGAATGATTCATTTGTTCGTCAGACTAGTGAGGGCATCAGTGAGGCGAGATGATGTTGGCCCCTCGGAAGAACTGACAATACTGTGCATCAGATACAGAAGGAGAAACGAAATTACAAATCCTACTATGGTGACTGAATAGTTCATGAATATCAATCAGGTTTTCGTGACGTTACTTCCTACTCTCCCTGAAGCATCCAGTCACATATCCTAATTAATATTCATGAAACGGTAGTTGATTCATAAGTCCGCAGTAGGATTCGTTAATTGGCCATCTCAACAGCGCCCACTCTGACAGCGTCTGCCTTTCAGCCAATCAATTGCCAACTTGGGAACCTTATTAATATTCATAAGACAGACCTTCGCCATAGTAGGATCCTGAAAATAGCAAGGGGGAAGCATACAAAAAACGCTGACTTCCTGTATTTTTTTCTAACGAATGAATACATAACGCAGAACATAAGTGAGTGGGATATAATATCGGAAATCGGTATCGCTGCTGTTGCCACTGCTGTAAATGCGGATTGTTTACAGCAGCCCTCGCATCCTTTCCTCCCTCCCCTTTTCCTCTTTCCCGGAGCGCCGGAGCGCTGGTGGTGAGGCAGCGGCCACAGCTGCTCCCTCTTACCGAAGATAACGCCTGCAGACCCGGCCACGGCCGTCACATCACCCCGGGCCCCTGGAGGGTGCGATCCACAGCAAAGCAGGAAGCAAGCTTTGATGCCACATCATTGTGCAGGATCATCCTCCCGTGAAAAAAGCGAACAGCCTCGTCTGGATTTTATTAATCTTCACCTCCAGGTCTTTTCAAGAGTTTGGATGTACAGTTTCACATGATATGGCTGTTCTTAAACTAGTCGACCAGGTAATTGCACAAGGCTTTTTGAATTAACAATGTATTTTTGCTCAATTAGAAGATGGCATGCTGCTTTGATCTAACTAATACACATAATGAACATAATAAGCATAATGTGATGCTCTTGCTGCAGAAACTGAATGATGTATTGCATAAGCCATATAAAAATGCATGTCAGCACATGCAAGTCTGTTTCTGCTGTCATGGATTTTGCTAAAACGACATTATTTTTGGAAGATTAAGTTCTTCCTGAAAGACAAAAATGGTAACACCGTGAGCAATTCGTTCACATTTATTGCATAACTTGTGTAAAATTATCTGCTTTCATCTAGAGAGAACAAACTTCCTGCTGTCTGCTGTAGTGTGCTGTGATGCTGATGTTGATATAATCTGCACACCGATCCAGGTTTCGAGAGGAAAACGGCTTAAATTCATTATTATCAGCACACCTAGTCAGTTTTCTGTTTTAACTAGTGTAAGTTGAATACCAATATATATGGTTGAGCTCCACCCAGTTAAAGCTCAGATTGTCAAGTTCCTTTTTGTCACGAACATCATGATTGATTGTTCACTGAATCTTTTGTTGAGACATTAGCAGTCATTTAGGTTCCAACAATGCTCTGTGTTTGCAGCCTAGTTAGTAAAAGACTGAATTCATTATCATCTGATATTATCAGTGATATATTGAATACTGCTGCTTTATTTATTTATGTAAGCTATATTACACACTTGGAATGATATGTTCCATCTTTTGAGTCTAGTCACCTCCACTAATTGTTAAATTTTCATGTGTCATTTGGTGGGAAAAAAAGTGAGAAGGTTTAGTTTTTGTGAAGAGTAGATCGATTTCCTTAATGGTCACGTGATGCCCTCATATCTAGACAGACACTATTGCAAATGTTCTAGGAGGTTGTCCTTGCAACCAGTAAGTTGATGTCTATCAGGGGCCCCATGGACTTCATGTCAAGGTCAAGAAGATTTTTCAGCTGTGAGAGTGTAGAGACTAAATGTTCGCACACTATACGGTTAAAGGAAGGTTTCGGATTCATACAAGTTAAACTATCGACAGCTGAATGTTGTTGATTGCCACAGAAACTAACACCAACTTGTCCTTCAATTTGTAATAACAAACCTGTGTGTACAGTAATGCATTTACAAAAAGGGTAAGCGATTCCAGAGGGTTTAAAAGCAGAAGTGTTCAGATCATATTTTTGATACGGCACTTAAATTAATTTGTTTGTGCATGTTCATATTTGAGCTATTATTTTTTGCTTTCTTAACACTGGTCAAAAATCATGGCATTTATTTTAATTAATTGCTGTCATTTTTTTTTTTACTCTTAATAATAAGTAAAATATTTTCCAGAAAATATTTAAATAGTTTGTTTTAGCATAATGATGATGTAAAGGCCAACTGTTTAATTTTGGAAACAATTATTTAATTTAGCTGCTTTCATAATATTACTATTTTTAATATTTTCCTCAGGCTGTAAACTGGATTTTTATACAGAAAAACATACAGTTGCTTTTATATTTATCAATGAGGTCCCTCACAAGAGTATCATCATACTTGGGGGTCCTTAGTATGAAAAATTGGCCTAAATAAATCTTTAGTGGTGGTAGTACTTTTTTAGGAGGATGAACTTTAGTGTACTTGCGTTTATGCTTAAAAGATAAAGCATAAACAAAGGTAAGGGAATAATTTACTGAGGTGAGTAGATTTATTTTTTGTGTCATGACAGGAGTTGGAAGATTACTTTAACACATTTGCATTTTACATTCATATATTTAGCAGACATTTCATCCAAAGCGGCATAAAAATGAGGAACATCTCAAGCGTGTAATGTTGTAAAGTTGTTTAAGTCTTGTGGCAATAAAAACTGTGTATTTTAACGTTTATTCTGGCACAGTGCTTAGCCAGACTTCCATTAAAAGTGCATTAATATAAACGCATGTCTTGTTTGTTTTTACAGACTTAGACACAAGTTGAAATAATTTTTTGTGTGGTAATTGACACCATGCCCCAGGAAGTTTAACTTGCATTAAACCCATGACATTTATTTAGAAAGTTAATAAGTGACACTAAGTGTTCAGAGCGTCAGTAATGTTTACAGTCATTTTGGTCTTGTGTACAGTTTGATTTCCATACTTTGCCCCAAAGAGGAAAGGAACAGGAAGTTGTTGAATCTCAACATTCCCCTCTCATGCTTTTTTTAAGTCTCAGAGGGTTATATGACACAAGTTCAGAGAGCCAGAGAGGGAGGAAATAGAGGATAGTGTGTTTACCGCTTATTTGTCAGTGCTTAAGACTTGGTTCAGTTATGCTCTTCATAACATAGAAGTTTTTAATTTTTACACGTTATTGTGACTGCACATCCAACCAAAAAGACAGTTATAGTTTTGGTTCTATCCATCAGTTGTCAGATCTGAATGCGAAGTTGCAGTCAATTGTAAGAAAAGGTGCGGGTTTAAGTGATTGGAGAAGTCTGTTGTTTCACTGGAAGCTTGTGTTTGATTAAACATTACACTTTAAAAACATTTTAAAAAGAAATATGCGTGGATGAAATGTTCACTATAAGATCAATAACATGCCTTTAGAAAATAGATTGGGTGAATTTCCATTTCATGCTGAGCTTACACATCTGGGAAAAACACTGTCACAAGGAACTAGATTTCAGTTTTGCAGTTAATTTTTTATGAGACATCAGCAGTTCCTCATTTCTGCTCTTTTGAAGAAGAGCCTGCAGTGTCAAAAGTGGAGAAACCTCAGCCTTCATTGGTTAAGAAGGAAATTTAGCTCACTTCGATTGGGCGACGAGGGGACTGGGAGTTATGGGGAGGCCGTGTAGCCTATGCATGTCAACAAAGGCTTCAGTGTTTGAGTGTTTGGCTTTGGCGAGGAGTGGTGCTGGGAGGTCGGGGAATGTCCTCATTTGTGATGAGCCCCGTCCAGATCCCTGCTTGTGCCAGTGCTCAGCAATCTCATCCCGAAGCTTTGTGGTGCCATAACACAGACAGCACTGTTGTCACCAGCTGTTGTGTTCTCTTTCCAGGGAGAGACGAGATGTGTGCTTGTGTATGTGATCAAGACAGAGGCAACATCTCATAGTGAAGAGCATTCAACATTGTGTTCTCATAGATTCAATGCACTCATAAAAGAGCTCAATAAGGATGGCCCGGGGCCAGCGTGAGAGAGTTTAGGCCAGTGCTGTGTTATAAATCTTACATTTGTTGATCTTGTGCATGTGTTTTTTTTTATGCCTTGTAAACTTAAACATTTGGTTTCTTGAATTTATTGAATGTTGTTGTTGTCGAATTCTGCTTATTTAAATGTCACCAAGAAAATAATTTCTGGAAGCTCAATGGTGAACTAATTATTATTAAAGGGTATTTTTTTATATGAAGAAAGTGTAATTGCTCAGATGTTCCTCTTTTATCGCTCAGGAGATGTTTCAGCTTGGTCTCAGATGTATCTTTTCAAATTTCTTGAACTGAGACTAATGATTAACTTGCAGTAAATATGAGGTCCAGTGTTGTGCAGTAACTAGTTACAGTAATAATATTACCTTTTACAGTAACTAGTAGTGTAGCTAATTACGGTAACACTTTATTTTACAGTGCTGTAGTTACACGTTACTACATGTAATTATTTTAGTAATAACAATAAATTGTGCATAATTACAAGTAACTAACCCTAAACCAAACCCTAACTATAATAGTAAGTACATGTAGTTAATTAATAGTACCAAAGACTATAGAATAACACGACGTGTCACTCGTATTGTTTTGAATGGGAGAAAGTGTAACGCGCAATATGGCGGAATAAGTCCCGCCTTCTAAATAAGAGCCAATCGCCGACTGGTGAAGTCATCGCGTCACTTCAGCGGCCATTAGAATCACCGGTTTCTATAGAAACAGTCAGACGCGCGCCTCCGAAGAGACGCGCATTTAGGTCTGCGCATGCGCATTAGCTTGATCCAGCCTGAAAAAATCTTTTTTTTTTGTCATGATTCAAGCATTTAGAAACTAAATTTATGAGTCGGTTGTCATTAGATTTCATTGGTGATTTCAAATATGAAATTTAATCGTAAGGTTGGCGAACAGTTTTGGAGAATCTGATGTTTCCCCATTCAAAGAGATAGGAGCTGCATGATGCCCAGGATGCCCGAGAGGCGTCTCAAAGATGGCCGCCGAGGGAAATGACTTGTCTTAAAGGGACTTTGATAGTACTCAGTACTTATTTGAGTAATTACAATGTAACTACAGCACTGTAAAATAAAGTGTAACCCTAATTACTAATAAGATTTCAGTAATAATATTACAGTTACAATCCACAGCTCATTACTTGGTTACTTTTAAAGGGTTAGAATTCTGTCGTTAATTACTCACCCTCATGTCGTTCCACACCCGTAAGACCTTCATTCATCTTCGGAACACAAATTAAAGGCTAAGTGAGGCCTGCATCACCAGCAATAACACGTCCTTTTTCAGTGCCCAGAAAGCTACTAAAGACATATTTAAAACAGTTCATGTGAGTACAGTGGTTCAACCTTAATATTATAAAGCAACTAGAATACTTTTTGTGCGCCAAAAATAACAAAATAGCAACTTTATCATTTTTGAACGATTCATAAAGCTTCGAAGCAGTGTTTTGAAATCACTAGATATTGTTGAATAAAGACGTTATTTTGTTTTTTGTTTTTGCGCACAAAAAGTATTCTCGTCGCTTTATAATATTAAGTTTAAACCACTGTAGTCACATGTACTGTTTTTAACCCTTTAATGCCTCAACTCCTACTGATTTGAAATTCAACAATCCAATAAATCCTAGAAAATTTTATTTTTATGATTTTTACAACTTCCACAGTCAGTATTACTTTACTTTGGCATTATATGGCTTGACCACCCACATCCCTCTGATCCCGATTTAAATTATATTAATATAATTCAAAATCTTTTTGGAAAATGAAACATTTTCTTACACACTTCTGTTATTTCTTTTGATAAAATGCATCATGGAATATAATGGTATATGGGTAACAGAGAAATTATAGCTACAATTAGCTTCAAGGTAAACATGACAATTAATGAGATTAATTAATATTCAATCACCATTGAATATTTATAACAACTTCTTAACATGATCCTGTGTGGATTTTGGTCAAATGATGAGGCAGAAATATGTTGTTAGTAACATTTTAGAAGAATTTTATGGGGAAGATATGCAATTACAACAACTGTGGGGCGTAAAGGAAACGTAATATAACTAGTGGTGTAACTGATTACTGTTGTTAGAAAGTAATAAGTAAAGTAATAATATTACTTCTGAAAGCAGTAATGAGTAATAAATTACATTTTTTTTTGAGTAAGGAGCCCAACACTGATGAGGTCACATTTATCGTTCTTGAAATCTGGGCCATTTTAATAGAAATCCACACAAACTGGAATTTCTCATGAGGGTGAAAGATTTCCCCACGGATTTCAGATTTCACAACGGGTTCAAGTTGGTCACGTGTTGACCAACAGAAAGTTGCTTGATTTGAAAGTGGCTTCTGTGTGAGCTGTGCTTCATATCAATACACTATATTAGCTTTTTTTTCTGCACAAAAGTTCTCACTATTGTGACTGCACCTGAAAAATACAGAGCTAAAAGATTTTTTCATGATATGATATAAAATCTCTGTATTTTTCATATATATATATAGACATATAGACATATTATATATATATATATATATATAATATGGTAAGATGCATGAAAAGAAAAATGCATGAAATTGTTCAGCCATTGGTTCTTTTATAGAGCTGAGTAACTTGAAATGACTAACAGAAATGACTGATGGCTTGTGGTGAATTGGCACAGCAGAGATCGTTTTTTTTATGGATGATGAAATGAGTTTGAAGTGAGTGGGTGTGAGATGGCCTGTTTCTGCAGCTGAAAATAGAGCAGATCTCAACAACACATTTCCTGTTGTCTCTACACCTTTGTTTGTATGCGTGCATGTTTAAGAGAAAGTCAAAGAGTGAAAGAAGCTTTTCTTAGAAACATATTTTGACATGTCAGAATTTTGTATATATATATATTTTTCAATAAACATAACTTGTATTTACAAAAAGCCATTATGTAACTCCATTACAGCTATCAGTTCATATAGGGTTTGCAATGTGTGCTGATATACTGGTAAGACATTAAAAGTTCCCCATCCTGTGTTGAGCCCTGAACCACCCCTGTGTGTTCATTTGCATGTTGGCTTGACTGCAAGTGTTCTGTTGTATAGCGGAAGTGAAAATGCTTTCCACGCTTCCTCTGTCGCTTCTGAGAAGGTGAAAAAGAGCAACAGGAAGTGAGATGTGGGGGTTATTGCAGATAGAGACACTGGAAGTATAGATGTAGCCAAGTTTGGCTCAAACTACCTCTCTTATCCCACGCATATGTCAGATTATCATGCTTTTCGTTATGCTGCCATTAATGTTTGGAACTTGGCACTTGAATTCAAGAAAATAACTGGCAAATACAGTTACTAAATATATTTGGGATTACTTTAGTTTTTAGTCTCTTCATAAACAAGGATTGAAGATGATAATTATAGAGGAAATATGACTTTAATTCAGTGTGTGGTGCAAAGCTTCCTTGGGGCTCTTTGGGTCCCGATTTGGCCTCCCTGTTATGACGCCATTTTATGGAAATGGTGAGGCTGTGTGGTTTCAAAGCTTACTTCTCTGGTTGTGTTAGTGATTTATGCTGAGAAACGGAAACTTATCATTTGAACTGAATGACAAACTTTAAGTTATTCCAATAGATATAAACATTACGTTTATGTAATCGGCACAAGGATAATCTGGAGAAATTGTGGTGCTTACTGTTGTATAACATGCTGCCACAATGTTATGGTAGTTGAAGGATGTTTCTGTATGATGTGAAGGTGTTCTGAGTGGTTTTTAGTGTGTTCCTATGTGGTTGCTAGGGCAATAATAGGTGGTTTCATTCTGGGTGGTTGTTAGCATTTGGGATTTGTTCAAATTTGCAACTTTTAAAAGTTGCAGTTGCAATATATCTATCTATAGTCAATATTGTAGCAGCAGAGTCAGTTTCAAACCAAGCAGCTTTTTGTTGGTCAGCACAGCAGATACACAAGACCAACTTGAAACCGTTGTGGAGTCTGCTTTGGGAAATCTTTCACTTTCATGAAAAATTCCTGAATTCATATTGAAGTGACTGGATTTTCACTGAACAACAGTAAATGTGACTGCACCTTAAGTATGACTGTATGAACTATAATAACAGTGATGCTTCATGCTTTTGTTCTTTAATACCACGCTTAAATAATCTCTTGTTTTTCACAGCCACCCCTCGTCCAAGCCATCTTTAATGGAGACCCCGATGAGATTCGTGTGCTCATATGCAAATCTGAAGACGTCAATGGACTGGTATGAATAAGTTTCTTCTCTTCTTCTTCTCACATGACTACATCTCATCTCTTTGTTTCCTGGAGCACAATAGTCGAGAAATCCCTTGGAAAACAGCCAGAGATTTATATACATTTGTCTCAGTAAAGGCGACAGGACACAAAACAGTTTTCAAGGCCATTCTTCTTCCAGAATATTTATTTATTCTGCTTGTCTGTCTGTGTCCGCCCTAATGGCTCCAGCAAGAATTAGCTCGCTGTCCGAATGTTTTTTATTGAGCCGCTGGTCCAAGTCATAATTTCAGGCTGCATGTGCAAACAGGTTCAGACAATAGACACGTTGAGATGTCACCACCGCAAGTGTGTGAGCACATTAATACACATTGACATCTCCATCAGTGATTGTAGAGAGCCAGTCAATGCTCCTTTGTTGTGGTGGATCCCTTGCAGTGACGCCCAGTCAGTATATTCCATTTAACAGTGACCATGTCTATGCCCTATTTTTTGTGAAGGCTTTGAAAGGCATCGAAAATGTACAAGATTTTGAGGTTTGAAAATGCTGGAATGTACTGTTTAGATCACATGAGTCTGGTTTGAATGATTCAATTTTAGTGTTGATGTCGGTATCCTGTTGAAACAGGAAGTTAGGGCAAGACATATAGAATGGCTCATCCTTTAAAAAAAAAAAAAAAAGTAGACAGTAGCTTTTTGTTTATGACACAGCTTGCAAAATATGATTAGTTGTTTGCACTTGGTATGTGGTTGTAGATGTATTAGAAGGATTTTCTGTCCATTTTATTGGTCCATTTTATTCTGTCCATTTAAAAAAAATGGTATACACCTCCAAGCACACTACCATTCAAACCAGGGGTGTCAATCTCAGTTCCTGGAGTGCCACTGTCCTGCAGAGTTCCAACCCTAATTAAACAGACCTGAACCAATTAATCAAGGCCTGCATCCGAAAATTGGAAAATGCTGGCACTTGGAAGGACACATTTCAAGGTTGGAAGGCATCAAGGCACATCCAAATTCAATGTTAGCTTCCTTTGATTGATTTTTGAAGGCAGCATTGATGTGTCCTTTGCTGCCTTTGATATCCCACAATCCTGTGCTTTCCATTCTGTGACAGTTGGTTGAGTTAGAAAAATAAAGATGCCGTCTGAAAGTTGTATTTGCTGGTCAGTTAGTTTGTAAATGTACTTTTTTGACCAACATTTTCCACTTTGGATGTAATTTCTAGCGAGAAATTACTACTGTAGTAATTAAATATTTGTTTAGTTCTCACCAAAGCGTGCGCTATTTTGCGGTAGATCATTAAACTGTTACAGAAGTCTGCCTGAAATCAGTTTTGTGAGGTGCCTTCATGCACAAACAATGCCTTACAAGTCATTGTCTGAAACCTAGGCAACAAGTCAGCTGCCTAGGTTTCGGACGCAGCCAAGGTTTTCGGGATTACTAGAAACCATTCAAGTAAAAACAGTAAGGTAAAGACATTTATGATGCCTGAAACACAGACAGCAACATATTGTGGCCCAGATCCGGCCCACATCTGGTACATGTGGATTACACGCGGACCAGATGTGGGCCGGATCTGGGCCGACACTGTTGCTGTCAAGATTTCTTTTTTTAAAAATGCTATTCTTTTGAAGTTTTTATTCATCAAAAAATCCTAAAAACATTAAGCAGCACAACTGTTTTGAATAATAATAGTAAGATGTTTCTTGAGCACCAAATCAGCATATCAGAATGATTTCTGAAGGATCATGTGACTCTGAATGCTGTAGTAATGGCTGCTGAAAATTCTCTTTTTTTTTCAATCTCTCTCAGGACACTGAGAAGCGTGCTCCCCTTCATGCAGCAGCCTTCCTCGGAGATGCTGAGATCACAGAGCTCCTCATTGTGTCAGGTAGAGCTGCTCTCTTTCTCTCTTCCCTCCTTTCCTTCCCCACCTCCCTTCCACAGTTAAAGCATCTAATATAAAATAAATGCATGTTCAAAACCCACTGAATCCATTAAGGAACAATTTACCCAAAAATAAAAAATCTGTCATTGTTTTACTATGTTTTCTATGAAGGTTGGTTTTGAATGACATGAGAGTGGGTAAATGATGACAGAATTAAAATTTTTGGGTGGACTATTCCTTTAAAAATTTAGCGAATCTTTGTATTTATTGAGGTTATTATTGTTTGATGTCTCTTGTACTACTTCATTTTAGGGGCTCGGGTCAATGCCAAAGACAACATGTGGTTGACTCCACTCCACAGGGCAGTGGCTTCACGTAGCGAGGTGGGCTTAGTTGTTAAACACGCAAACATGTTTGAAAGAGAAACAGATGTTGTGTGATGTTGTCACGCGGCAGGATGCCTATAAAACGATGCTAATCATATGCAGCACCCTTTGTGTGATTAGGAAAAGATTTTTTTCCATCCCTGGATGCTGATTGGTCGATAGTTCTACAGCTGTATAAAGTACACTATATAGTGTCGACAATCATTTTCTTTTGCACAAATCTAGGATGCTGTTCGTGTGTTGATTCGTCATTCTGCCGATGTTAATGCTCGGGATAAAAACTGGCAGACCCCGCTGCATGTCGCGGCCGCCAACAAGGCCCTGCGCTGTGCTGAAGTCATCATCCCTCTCCTGAGCAGCGTCAATGTTTCAGATCGCGGGGGACGCACCGCCCTACACCACGCCGCCCTCAATGGGCATACAGAGGTATTGCAAATATTTTTGCTTAATTCATAGCAATACATAATTAGTTCATATTTTATTTTGCTGCTGTTTAACACAACAGAGGCAGTGACGCTGACTTTTAGATACAATGTCACTTTTCCCGCACTGCATTGTCAGCACAGCCTGAAAATTCTTGAGCTCTCAACAATGCAGAATGGTTTAGAAAGTCATTATATGAAATGTGACACAAACACGCAGCACACAATAAGAGCTTCAGGAGACCCATAATTACTGCCGCATTACTGACTCATGCTTTACTGCCTGTTGAGACTGACACATGCATTCTCTCCTCTGTTTCTCCATCTTGTCACTGTTATTCACTTTTCTTTTTCTCTATCTTTAGATGGTTAACCTCCTCCTGGCCAAGGGTGCCAACATCAACGCCTTTGATAAGAAAGACTGCCGTGCACTGCACTGGGCAGCATATATGGGTAAGCGAACAGTCCTATAAAAACTGTGACATGTATGCCCTTGTTTTCTTTTCTTTTTTTTCAGTGGAACACAAAAGGAGTTGTTCACGCTGCTCACTTCCATTCAAATGTGAAAAATAGTTATGAGGGGGCTGATAAGCTGCAAAAAGGACATAAAATCGCCATTCAAGTAGTCTATACTACTTCCATATTAACTGTACAATAATTAGTGGTGCATGCCAAAGGCAAAGCATCACTATTGTTATTCGTCATACTTATTATTATTCTTCATGACAAAATTTTGGTGTGCTACTCCTCCTACACCGTTCGTCATAGACCCATGAATGAGGTGTCAAATTGACCAGCTCATTGAGGAGAGGTGTGCTGTGACTTTTCTAAGCGATCAGACCTATGATTTTCACACAGCAGACGAAAAACCAGACAAAAAAAAATCCCATAGACTTAACACTGACAGAATTTTCAAGAATTTCATTGCCGTTTTCACACACACAAAGGGCCTTAGAACCCTTACTTTCTCTCTCTTTCTCGCTCTCTCTCACTCATTTGGCTTATCTTATCAAGCAGCCAATAAGTAATTACCTAAATTCTTCATAGCCACACCCAGTCTGCCCTAGCAACCAGTTACAGGTCCCTAGCAACCTCCCCAAAGACTTCCATTGGAAAAAATAGATGAGAGGGGTATAAATGAATAAGAACGTCATAGAGAAAACGTGAGTTTGACTCTTTAGATTTGGGCAGACATCCAGTCTATTGGTTTAACCCTGCTAACTGTCTTGCCATGCCCTAGCAACTATTTAGAGCACCCTAGCAACCCAAACCCAATAAAGAGGGATATCTCGTAATCTGAATGTCATAGAGGGATTGTGGTTTGTTTATATCATTCATGATAAGCAGACTTTGGAGTATCATCATTGGCAGCTGCCAAGCCACTCCCTTGCAACCACCTAGCAACACCTTAGCAACCACTCAGAACTGCCTAGCAACACTCTAACAAGCACCCAGGATACTATAGCAACCACATACCAACACCACATCAACCACCCAGAACACCCTAGCAACCGCCTAGCACAGGACACTTTAGTAACCACATAGCAACCCCCTAGCAACTCCCTTGCAACCACTCAGAACACCCTAGCATCCGAGAGCCGAGTTTCCATCCAAATGCTCTGCAGTGCAAAAATGCATTTTATTGATACTGGTTTAATTTGACAGGTAATAGCCTATATTGCCTTATTACTGTAATTTAATTTATTGATTTAATGTAAGAATTTGACATAAAAGATGACAAATTTAATAAGGTAATGTAAAATTCTGTTACTACTGTGAACTAAACACTGCACAGTTTACTCACACACTGTAATATGAGGAATATGAAAATCTTCAGGTGTCAGTTTTTTAACTCTAAACCAGTCAAGGTACCAGCATGAAAATACCCTCAGCAAAATATTGTCTAATTGTCATTAACCAAAATCCCCTAAAATATTGAGATGTGACTAGTCAATGTCGCACACCCCAACATGCTAATTGTGTGCAATATTCCAAGTCTTCAAAAAGAAATGAACATTCATATTGTTTTTTCCTCAAACTATCACATGGCTCACATGTGCACAAGTCGTATGGACTAGTTTAAAGAGCTTTTATGGTGTTTTTGTCCTTTTCTGAGCTTGACAGACCTTGGTCACTTTCTGATTTTGTTTTATGGAAAGAAATTAACATTCTGGAAAACATCTCTTGTTTTCCACAGAATCGTGTTTGAAATGACATGATGGAGAGTAACTAATAACAGATTTTTCATTTTTGGGTGAACTCTGTTTAATCTGCCATATCTGTGTTCATGAGCTCCTTTCCATACTCTTGCAGGTCACTTAGATGTAGTGTGTTTATTGGTAAGTCAAGGGGCCGAGATCAGCTGCAAGGACAAGAGGGGATACACACCTCTACACGCTGCTGCTTCCAACGGTCAGATCGCTGTGGTGAAACACCTGCTCAGCCTGGCTGTAGAGGTACCTAGGATGCAAATAGACACATATAGGGAAGGGAGCATGGAGTCATTGGAAAAACATCTAGTTTTAGCTAACCATTACATTGTATGCTTCACTCGTAGATAGATGAAGCCAATGCCTTTGGGAACACAGCACTGCATGTGGCGTGTTTTAATGGGCAAGACGCAGTGGTCAGCGAGCTGATCGATTATGGTGCTAATGTCAGTCAGCCAAATAACAAGGGCTTCACACCTCTCCACTTTGCTGCTGCGTCCACCCATGGTGCCCTGTGTCTAGAGTTCCTGGTCAACAGTGGAGCTGATGTCAATGTTCAGGTATGTTCAGTTTGGACTAAATATAGACAGACAGTCCAAATCCTGTGTGCTTTATGCGAATAAACATTTTGTGATGTTTCCTCAGAGTCGAGATGGGAAAAGCCCTCTTCATCTGACCGCAGTGCACGGACGATTCACACGCTCCCAGACGCTCATCCAAAACGGTAAAGCTGTTTTCAGCCGGCTGAAGGACCATTCACACAGAATGTGTTTTTGTGGTAAAAATGCGAGACACAGGTCAAGTTCAGCGATCAAACATGTCCGTCTACCATGTGTTTACATAGAAAAACAATAGATAAGTAGCTCGCTGGAATGGAAAAAACGTGTTCTGTGTGTATGACTCCTAAGATGTCTGAATCTAAACTGCCTTTGATTCTGATAGTGACTGATTTGCATGTACATTGTGAGTACAGTTGTGTGTTTTTGATACAGGTGGAGAGATTGACTGTGTGGATAAGGATGGAAACACTCCGCTGCACGTCGCTGCTCGATACGGCCATGAACTTTTAATAAACACTCTTATCACAAGTGGAGCTGACTGTACCAGGTTTGACTCTGCATTTGGATCTTGGTTAAAAATTTTGCTCAAGCATCATTACTTGTTGTCTCTAATAGACTCTTGACTTCTTTCTTTCTTCTGCAGAAGAGGTGTACACGGCATGTTCCCCTTGCATTTGGCTGCTCTGAATGCTCATGCCGACTGCTGCCGGAAACTCCTCTCCTCAGGTACCAGTTATACCACCGAATCAAATGAGTTACACTGCATTAATATAACATTGTAAACCTAGCGTACACTTTTTGGCCTAAAATGTGCATGTAATTTACACATTAAGACAGCGCTCATGCTGAAGGTACAAGGTTGAATCTGGCTCTGGACATTTGCTGATCCCATTCCTTTTACTTCTCCCATTATTTCCTGTTCTTTCTAAAGTACTTTACTTTACTCTACTGAAAGATATCTTTTATGCTCTCCAAGGCTGCTTGTATTTGATCAAAATACAGTAAAAACAGTGGTACTGTTAAATATTATTATTACAATTGAAAAGAATGTTTTTTCTATTCAACTATATTTTAAAATGTGATTTATCCCTGTCATGACAGCTGAATTTACAGCATCTTTACTCCAGTCTTCAGTGTCATATGATTCTTCAGAAATCATTCTAATATCCTTATTTGATGATTAAGAAATATTTCTTATTATCAAACATTTTTTCAGGATTGATTGATGAATAGTATTTTCGAAAGAACAGCATTTATTTGAAATAGAAATCTTTTGAAACATCATAAACGTCTTTACTGTCACTTTTGATCAATTTGATGCATCCTTGCTGAATAAAATTATTTGTAAAGGTATTAAATTTAATGTCATTGACCACAAATCCCTCCAGGTGTGAGAGACTTTGGGTACTCATTATTGAGGCTCGTTATACATTCTGTATGTTCTTTCAAGCTATTAAAAAAAAAAAGGATGACTCATTGATGTCCATTTCCCTAAGAAAGCTTTCATATCCATGCCGGATGATTTTACATAGGAAGTCATCTGACATGTTCTGTACATCAACAGTTCCTGACCTTACATGCTCTTGTGTCTAAATGGGAGCAAATCCCTGCATTCATGTTCCATCATCTAGTGAAAACCTTAAAACTGGAAGTTATTACAACAACAAAGGGAGGACTAACTCCCTATTGATGCTCATGATTTTGAAATGAAATATTCAGTAATCACTGGCTATGGCCCACTTACTTTTGGCCATATAGTGTTGTCTATATGGAGATGAGGAAGGGACCAAGTACTGAACCATGAGGTACCCCTCAAATTGACGTGACTACTTCATAAATGACTCTTTGCTTTAAATGCTATTATTCCTGATGTAATTCGGTTTATTCTGTGAGTTAAAGATCTTTTGTCTCTAATTGACTGGCATGACTTTTTCCTCATGTCTCTGCTGAGGTCTGGCATGCCCTTGTTTCTGTGTGCTTGCTAAACGTGGACTCTTGATCATGGGATTGTTGTAGAAGAAACATTAGATTGTAGATCCTATAGATCTGTACATTTAAATAGTTCTGCTTGGTTACACACCTCTTTGAGCGATGTGTGTTTGTCTTGTGTTTCCTGTGCGCACTGTGTTTGTTTTTCCTGCACTAACATACTTTCTCTGTCTCTCTTTCTGGACTGTCTCTTTTTTTTGGACTCCTTTTTCCCCCCATTTCATTCTTTTCCCCTCATGCATTCTGACACTGTGGCTGTCTGCGTCTGGTTTGTGGGGCACTTTCCTCTTCTGTGCACTGCATCCTTCCTCCCCATCCTTCCATTCCTCTACAGGACGGAGGTATACCATAATGTGCCCTCTCAATAATGACTCGGTCCTGTCTGCAGGCTTTCAAATCGATACGCCAGACAACCTTGGGAGGACATGTCTACACGCTGCGGCTGCGGGCGGGTGAGTCTGTCTGTCTTGTATATTTGGATTAAATATTTTGACTGCTGCAATCCCGATCGGGCTTATGACCTGTAAAGCTGCCTGAATCATAATCACGCTGTTGGCCAGAGGAGGACTGGCCCCCTGACTGAGCCTGGTTTCTCCCAAGGTTTTTTTTCTCCATTTTTGTCACCTGATGTCACCTGTTGGAGTTTGGGCTCCTTGCCGCTGTCGCCTTTGGCTTGCTTAGTTGGGGACACTTGTTATTCAACAATGTTTTTTGTGATGTGATCAGTTGTTGTGCTGGTGTTGTCTAACTAAGCTTACTTTTCAAAAATGCAAAAAAGTAGGAAAAAATCAATGCAAATCATGGTCTGTCTGTTTCCTTATACTGTTTCTGATTGGACATTTTGTAACAGCAGTTATATCATGTTGAATGTGATACAAAATTTAAGTTATATATATACCCAAACACAATACCTAAAAATGCATGAATACAATACCAAAACTAATGATTACCCCATTGTCCATTGTTCGGACAAATGGCGGTATTGTTTGACCTGTTGTGTGTCTGTATATCAGCTCATGGCTAAACTCGCTCTCTCTCTCTCTCTCTCACTCAGTAATGTGGAATGTGTGAAGCTACTGCTTAGCAGTGGAGCTGATCATAACCGCAGGGACAAACATGGAAGGTGAGTTATTGGTAAATGCGAGACATTTACGTCAGAATAATTGCTCATTCACTTTTCATTCCTGTGCTCTCTTCAGCTGCAGTTAAATACTGAATCTTTTACATAGACTGTAAAATATCTGCACTATTCATTGCATTCAGAAGCAGTAATCACATTTTTTTTCACATATATATATTTTTTTTTAAGCATTAAGACATAAAGCATTATTTTTTTTAAAGTATTTTAAAATATCAGCTTCATGGAAAACTGTTGCTTTTGGAATACAGTAACAATTTATCAACATATTCAGATTTTATTGCATTTTAAATTTGATCAGTTATAAATAAGTTTTAAGTAATATATTTTTTTAATTTAATTGTGATATATGATAGATAAAGATTAAGTACGTTTTCAGGAATACGAGAAAGTGCTAAATTAAACTCAAATCTCAAGTTTTTTTGTAGATATTTTCTCAGCTGGTTTGTAGAATACATTAAATGAAATCATACTTTTGTTCTGATTTTTTTTTTTTTTTGTACTCTGATCATACTATTAGATCATACTTAAATTTTGTAAACTTTATTTTACCTCTTTCTGTTATGGCTGTTGACAGGACCCCTCTCCACTATGCGGCAGCTAGTCGACACTTTCAGTGCCTGGAGACTCTGGTGTCCTGCGGTACCTGCATTAATGCCACTGACCAGTGGGGGCGCTCTGCTGTGCACTACGCTGCTGCTTCTGACTTGGACAGGAGGTATACACATTTACACAAACAGCAACATCTGTGATTTCCTCCTACAAGATTCAGCTAAAAAATAGATTTGCTGCAGAGTTTCTTAAAATAAACAAATATCACATTTATAGTAAAAGAGAGCCTTATAATGGAGCTCTTTGGGGCATGATATTATGAAGGGTTTAAATGCAAAAGTCTGCAGCTCATCAGTCTAACTAAAACATCCTTCACCCTCATCGTAGTTTGTACTTTTAATGGTGGGACAGTGGAGTAAAACACTCCATGACTTGAGGGGTCAAAACATCCCCACACCACATGTATAGATTACAGTGCACAAATGGAGCTAGTTGTGGCCAAGCAACATGTAATTGATTGCTGTTGATGCATGTCTAACACGATTAAATGATGTAGACATCGGCATCTGTTGTGCAACAGCAGGTGAAATCGAGTGCACTGTCAGTCCCCATCTTTAGAGACTGCTAGCAGCTAAGTAACGCATATATCTGTGTTACCTTGGCAACCACAGGCTTTTTTTAAGTCTCATGTCATTGGGATAGTTTATTCGCAAAGACGGGTTTGACGCCAATTTACGGAAACAACTTTGTGCTTATTTTAATTGGATTAGCTGCAAGATTTCACTGGCACAAAAAAAAAATGTGATGGGTAATGAGTTGGTAACTAGTTTCTGACAACAACTTAGTAACATTTTAATTACTATAGTTTATTTTTGATAACACTTTGTTTGGTCACACTTTAAATTAGGGTCAAATTTTCACTATTAACTATGACTATTGCCTCAATAAACTCCTAATTATTGCGTATTAATAGTTAGGTAGTTGCTAAGTTTAGGTATGGGGTACGATTAAGGGATGTAGAATATTTGTCATGCAGAATAAGGCATTAAAGGATTATTTCACTTTCAAATGAAAAGTTCCTGATCATTTACTCACCCCCATGTCATCCAAGATGTTCGTGTCTTTCTTTCTTTAGGATTTTTCTCCTTATAGTGGACTCCAATGGAGCCCAAACGGTTGAAATTTACAGTTTCATTGCAGCTTCAAAACGTTCTACACAATCCCAGACGAGGAATAAGGGTCTTATCTATTCTAGAGAAACCATCGCTCATTTTCTTAAAAAAAAAAATAAATAAATAAATTATATAAGTTTTAACAATAAATGCTCATATTGAACTAGCTCTCTAATACACTGCTAAGTGTATTACTGCCCTCCACAGGTTAAAGTTTGAACTAAATTGTTATATACTTGCACAAGCATATTGTATATGACAATTTAGTACAAACTTTGACCTTTGAATACAAACAAACCCTTTCAGCTGCTGCCATTCTGGAATACAGAAGAATTGGACATAGGAGAAGAAATAAATGAGTAAATGTATGCTCACATTTAGTCTAGAACTAGTCTAGAATAACCATCATGTTCACACAGCGCACACAATGCCTCTGCAGTCCCGATTTCTCTCAACACGGGGACAGGAGAGCTGTCAGTCAATAAATGGGAAAACAAAGTAAATTTCGTTACTTATTTCAAAAAGTAACTCAGATGTTTTGTTGTAAATTTAAAAGAAATGCGTTACTTTACTAGTTACTTGGAAAAAGTAACTGATTACGTAACTCAAGTTACTTGTAATGCGTACACTAGTAGTTACTATAGTAATTGCTATCAATTGTGCATAATTACATGCAACTAACCCTAATCGAAACCCTATAGTAAGTACTTGTAGTTAATTAATATTACTCAGTACTTAAATGTATAATTTCACTGTCACACGGACACCTTAAAATAAAGTATACCTTATTTTTAAAAATAAGATATCACAGTTTTATTGCACAGATAAAAATGATTAAATTATGTATGTATATAAATATATACACTTTTTAATTATTATTATTATTATTATTAATTACAAATATGTATTATAAAAAAAATATTAAATTTAATATTGTAATATTCATTATATTGTATTAAATTGATGCTTTTTTGGAATTTTTTTTTTTTTTTTAAATATTAGATTTGTTGAATGAAAAGTGACTGTGTGTAAATGTTGCTTTCTCTGAAGGCGGCGTGTGGTCCTGGAACCAGAGAGTGACGGTGTTCAAGCCGAGAGGGAGAAGGAGGCAGCTCTGTGAGTTCTCTGGAGTTAAAGAGCAAATCAGTCCATGTCTGCTCAGCCTCATCCCTCTGTTCCCCCTCCATGTCCCACCGTCACTTGTACTGTTTATATGTGTGCTGCTCTGATGCCAAAACATTGGGTGTTTGTGTCTGCGTGCAAATGTAACCTCATCATTTTCATGTCTGGAACAACCTTAATGTACTTTCCCTCTCTCAGCCTCCACAGTAGTGCACATACATAATTAAGCGTTATCCTATGCATATATACATAAAATGTGCACACATATATACATATACACATATACATATGTCCATCCATCCATCCAATCACACAAGTAGGAGTGTGATATTGCTCTATATCAGCACGGCTGTGATGAGGCCATAGGCAATGACAGCCATGCTGATATAGAGCCATATCTCATAAATGAGCAATATCACACTCATAGTCATGAGATATGGCTCTATATCAGCATGGCTGTCATTGCCTATGGCCTCATCACAGCCGTGCTGATATAGAGCAATATCACACTCATAGTCATATGTAAGGGATAATCTATGGCTAGCTGTGCATTAAACACTTTTAATGCATGACGGGGAAGCAAAAAACACTTGATGTGAAATGTTTGCTTATTTTTTCATATGATATTAGTATAATATCACATGACTGAAAAATCAGATTCGAGAACTGTTATATAAATATATATACACACATCTACACACATATAGACATGTATATGTATGCGTGTTATATGAGTTTGTCAGTTTGTTAAATATATATTTATATTTGTGTGTAGGTGTCTTGAGTTCCTGTTGCAGCACGGAGCTGCCCCATCACTCAAAGATAAACAAGGCTACAGTGCCGTTCACTATGCTGCAGCGTACGGCCACAGACACTGTTTGAAACTGGTGAGGACACGAATATTTCCAGTGTGTGTCTCTGGGCACTTCCTCCATCTCTACTCAACTGTCACAACGGCATTAGATTTAAATGTGTAACCTAAGATGCAAATGAATTTAGTTCAGTTTGTGGTTTCATTCTTAGTAGTAAAATATGCGTGTTAATGCCTGCAATCTGTTGAACCTGTCAGTGCAAGAATGAATGTGTTCTAGATAAATACAGATTAGTTTGTTTATGAGTTTAATGAGAACAGCTGTAATTCAGATTAAATTTGATTTCAGCTTTTGGACAGAGATGAGAACCATCAAGATGAGATGGAGAACAGCCAAACCAGAAGCCCACTGCATCTGGCTGTAAGTCTAAATACCTTTTCACTTACACTTTACACTTTAATTGCTTACTTACCCCCAAACTTTTGAATGGTAGTGTACCACCGTTCTAAAATGTTTTTAGAACATATTTTTATTATAGCATTGCAATGCTTGGCTACAACCTAGTGTCTACTTTTGCATAGGATAGCACAGCTTGCATGTTTTTCTGAAAATATTACAAGTTTCGATTACTACAGACATTGCCTAACTTCACTAAAATACATGAAATAAGACACCAATATTTATACTGACTTTTCATGCAGTTGGTCTTACACCTTTACATGTGTATTTTTCTGTGTCCAGGCATATCACGGTCACGCACAGGCTCTAGAAGTGCTCTTGGAGGGTCACTGCGAGGTGGATCAGGGGGATGAGGTGGGACGGACTCCATTGGCCCTTGCAGCCCTCAGGGGCCACACTGACTGCGCTCTCACACTTTTGCACCACGGGGCCTCGCCGAGAAGCAGAGATACTGTACGAGAACGTACACCCATCCACCTTGCAGGTATTGCACCTAGCTGTGGTGGAAATTACACAGTTGTGCTTTTTTTAATTGAAACTTAAATAAAATGAATCACTGATTCTTTCCAGTAATGAACGGTCATACATCATGTGTGCGCCTCCTGCTGGAAGACTCTGATAATGCAGATCTGGTTGACACAGCGGACTCTCAGGGACAGTGAGTGATTAATTAAATAACTCATGCCAGTGTTTCATTATAATACTACAAGGATTTTGGTGTGGAATGAGTGTGTGTAATGTCCTGTTATATCTTAGCAGTGTTGACACTGTAGTGGGTATTGTAGACTGGCAAGCTAAGGTAACTACATTCAAGCTAAACTTAAAAAAAAAAGAAAAAAAAAAAAGAAAAGTTACCCATACAAGTCTCTATTAATATTTTAATTTGGCAATCAGCCATTCATAAATTCAAAGAGTACGGCCTATGCAAATGTAACGTTGACAAATCCAAATGCCTGTGTTGGCATTACGCTCAACTTTCAGGTTACAAAGTTTATTGCTCTATGTTGCTCTAGGTGCAGTTTTTCCTGTCGTATTCTGAAATAACACAAAATTTTAACATTTACTCTCAGAACAGTCAGAATACATTTGTCCAAAATCTTGTGTTATAAAAGGATAAAGTGCTATGCACAGGCTGTATTGGCTATGACTATACGGCAAATACCAGACTAAGACGCTCTTCTCTGCTCCTCAAATACATAAACAATTGTTTTTGACAATGCAGTACCAAATGACCCCCACCCCCCGATTTTAAGCCCTGTTTGAAAGTGTATTGAGTATTCATTCTGTGTGTATTTGCAGGACCCCTCTAATGCTGGCAGTAATGGGGGGTCATGTGGACGCTGTGTCTCTTCTATTGGAGCGTGAGGCCACTGTAGACATGACTGATCATCAGGGTCTGACTGCTCTACACCTGGGGGTGAGTTTCCTGATCTCAGCTGTATTCAAGCCCAGGATATGCAAGGACTTTTACTTGATTTTGGTGTTGATAAAAATGGCAATAAAATGCAACACAAAATCTGCAGTTTAAAATGTATACAAACATTTAGAGCAGCTGCCTAATGGCTCATACACAAACTCCAGACATTGATTCCTTGCAGTTTTTATATACTCCTGTTCAAAGGTTTGTGATTGGTGAGAAGTCTCTAATGCTCACCAAGACTGCATTTATTTGATCAAAAACACAGTAATATTGTAAAATATTTTTGCAATTTAAAATAACAGTTGTTTTTATATATATATATATATATATATATATATATATATATATATATAATATATTCCTGTGTTGGAAAAGCTGAATTTGCAGGAGCCATTAGTCCAGTCTTCAGTGTCACATGACCTTTCAGAATAGCATTTATTTGAAGTAGAATTTTTGTAAATTATAAAAGTCTTTCCTGTCACTTTTGATCAATTTAATGCATCCTACCTGAATAAAAGTATTAATAAAAAATAAAATAAAAACATACCCCAAACTTTTGAACGGTAGTGTGAGGCGAAAGAATAAAGTTGATAAAAATAAATTTTTGCATATCTTAAGATGCACTCTTAAATATTTCTTTGGTTGTCACAACTAAATTTATTTTACACTCTCTTTCTCTCTCTCAGCTCTTGTGTGGACAGGAGGAATGTGTCCAGTCCCTGTTGGAGCTGGAGGCATCAGTGGTACTGGGGGACTCCAGAGGTCGGACAGCCATCCACTTTGCTGCAGCGAGGGGTCACGCGTCCTGGTTGAGCGAATTGTTTAATATCGCCTCCTCTGAACCCCCAGTGCCCCCATTGCGAGACAACCAGGGATACACACCCCTACACTGGGCCTGTTACTATGGTTAGTTTTAACAGTCTCCATTATGAGTTTAAACAGATGCTTTTATTTATAAGTAAACAGAATGTAGTTTTTGAAGTATGGTGAACTACCATTGTCTGTGTTATAGGTCAAGAAGGCTGTGTGGAGGTCATACTCGAACAAAAAGACTTTCGTCAGTTTGATGGAAACCCCTTCACTCCACTGCATTGCGCCGTGTATGTCTGCTATGAGATTGTCTTCATCTCTGTAACCTGTTGCATTTTTTTCTTCTCTGTTTCATCTTGTCTGTCTCTGAATACTCTTCCCTACAGGGTCAATGACCATGAGACTTGTGCCAACCTTTTATTAGAAGCCATGGGATCAAAGATTGTAACTTTCAAAGACTCCAAGGGCAGGTTAGTAACAATCCTACACTATATACTGTTCAAAATTAAGATAGATATATGGGATATTTTCTGCTTGTCAAACTAAGATATTTGGGAACTGACTTCATATAGTAAAAAAACACCTTGACCTGTTGGTTACAAGTCATTACAAATGCATCTAGGAAAAGTTAAGATAGAAATGGAAATTTAAAATGTGCCTAACCAGTATCTTATGATCATCATTATCATTGCTTTCTGAGCTAGCATTGAAACAACTTATTAAAGAACTGCTGTCTCTGTTTATCAGGACACCTCTCCATGCTGCTGCGTTCGCTGGCCACGTTGACTGTGTTCAGCTGCTCCTGGCGCATAATGCATTTGTGGATGATGTTGACCAATCAGGGAGCAGTGCACTGATAATGGCAGCGGAGAAAGGAAGAGTTGAGGTTGTAGGTATGTATTCACCATGTTTTTCTTCTCCTCTTTTGCATTACGGCTCTGTTCATTTGTATAAAAGGGTTATGAAAATGAGCTCAATTATGCAAAGTGTGGCATGTGTTTTAAACAGAAGCTCTGCTTACTGGTGCCAATGTGAACCTCAGTCTGACTGACCAGAAGGGTAATACAGCACTTCATCTAGCCTGTAGTAATGTAAGTATAGCCTATTGAATGCAAAGTTCATCAGTCCCTATAATTGTATTGTTTCCCCTATAGTTTCAGCAGTGGTGCAGTGATCTTTCATAGTAATTTCATAATTTGTCATAAATCAAATGAAATCGCAGGCCTGACATTATTGGTTTCATTCTCAGGAAATGGTCCCATTAAGTTTTATTTTATGATAAAATCATATTTTAGCATTGCTAACTAAGTGGTGCTATTTTTAATGCAACCTTTACTATAGATTTTTCATGATAAAATTATAAATTCACATAACAAACATAAAAAACAAAGATTTTCATATTATCTACTCGCTCCAAAATCTTTTTTTTTCTTTTCTCTTGTACAGCACAATGGCCAACTGCTGTTGTGATTATTGTGCTATATAAATAAAAGTTTGATTGATTGATTGATTGATTGATTGATTGATAATGTGTATTTAATAATTTAGCCTTCTTAAAAACAGGAAAAAAATGTTGAAATTTCCACTTATTAACTGCAACAGTTGACAGTTGAAAAATTATACCAGATATGAAAACAAACACTGCAAACAGTATTTTTGAATGTTTATATTAAAGGGATAGTTGAAATAAAAATGAAAATTCTGTCATCGTTTACTCACCCTCAAGTAGTTCCAAACCTGTATGTTTCTTTGTTCTGTTGAACACAAAAGAAAATATTTTAAAAGAATATTGGTGACAAGACAGTTGACGGTAGCCACTGACTTCCTTAGTATTTTCTTTACTACTTATGGAAGTCAATGGTTACCATCAACTGTCTGGTTACCAATATTCTCCAAAATATCTTCTTTTGCATTCAACAGAAGAAAAGGAACTCATTCGGGTTAGGAACAAACTTGTGGGTGAGTAAAGGATGACAAAATGTTCATTTTTGGGTGAACTATCACTATAATCCATTACTTGATGTCTTCTAAATATGATTTACCTGTTCTTTCTGCTTGTGTCCAGGGAATGGAGGAATGCGCATTGCTCATTCTTGGAAAACTTCCAGACTCTGCCCTCGTTGCTACAAACGCTGCACTGCAAACGTGAGTTCCACTCCATGTTATATTACATTTTATGTTTACATTTATTCTTTTGGTAGATGCTTTTATCCTAATCAACTTGCATTGCATTGAATGAATACATTTTATCAGTTTGACCTTGGTGTTGCTTTTTACAATTGATGCTCACTTGTTTCCTATTCACTTTCTCAGACCTCTCCATTTGGCTGCTCGCAGCGGGATGAAGCAGACAGTGCAAGAGCTGCTCTCTCGTGGGGCCAGTGTTCAAGTATTAGATGAGAACGGTGCGTCTTCCTGAAACTCAGTAGATTTGCTTCACGTGTAGCTTGTCGGTGTATGCCAGTCTTCTTTTATTAGTGTCATAAGCTTTTGCCAAAAGCAGTGGCTGTGTTTCAAAGCTTTGACGTCGTCATGTGTGTCCCGTTTTGCCCCCAACCATGTGTTTGGCTCCCTGACTAGCGAGGCACTAATGGAATGCTGCTTTCGTCCATCACCTCCCCTCCACTGTCTTTTTGTTCCACTGCTCTGTCCCTCCCTTCACCTCTTTCTGCTATCCTGTCCCTTTTCCTGTCTCTCTCGCTCTTTGGCTGTCTTTCCACGCAGGTCTCACTCCTGCTCTGGCTTGCGCTCCCAGCAGGGAAGTGGCTGACTGCCTGGCTCTCATTCT
This sequence comes from Chanodichthys erythropterus, assembly GCF_024489055.1. Classification (NCBI taxonomy): domain Eukaryota; kingdom Metazoa; phylum Chordata; class Actinopteri; order Cypriniformes; family Xenocyprididae; genus Chanodichthys; species Chanodichthys erythropterus. Next base: position 31,527,859 of record NC_090234.1, on the reverse strand, counting down.
GGCTACCATGATGCCTTTGTGCTCCCCTTGCAGCTCTGGAGCTCCTTCCCCAGGCGCCCTGCTGAAATCTCTGCCCCGCCAGGCCAAGAGTCCCCAAGGCCCCCGCAGTCCAAGGGACCCCTCCGGTCCCTCCAGCGAGGGCACGACCACTGAAAACGACTCGGACTCAGAGACATTTTGACCCCGGCTCCTTCTAGAGGCGCCCGTCGTAGTTTTCAAAGCACATATTGTCATGAACCTTACAGAAGTTGTACAGATTTTGGATTATGGAGCGCAGCTTCTATAACAAGAGATTATGAAACATGACATAGCACACTTGGTACGCTTTTGTTTTGCCACACTTGTTTGCACAGGAGATTTTTTCGAAAGCCATTTTAATCACTTTAACACAGGATGATTAGGATTGCCAAATGTTGACTGACTTCTCACGCTCAAAGTACGATAATTTATAGTGTTGCGTGGTGTGTCTTAATCTGTGGACTTTTGAAAGCACAAACCCTGCACAAGGTGAGGTCACAGTTATTTCACTCCTGTTGACACTGTGGGACCAATCAGGAACCAAGAAATCACATTTTTTGGACCAACAGGGGAATTGCCATCACTGTTACCAACCTCACTTAGTATTTATTTAAAGGCTGGAATACACCACATGACTTTTGCCCAGATTTTTTTACTAATTTACAGTCTGGACAAGTCAACACTATTCAGAGCCAGTCTGCAGATTTGACTTGACAAATTTCACAGAAAATCACATAGTATATGATAGGCACTGACTCTAGTTTTTTTTTTTTTTTAGTTTAGACTATTGCTGTGTTCCATTTACCTTGGAAAAAGGTGCACCGCTGACTTTGAGACGTGCTAATAAACAATATATTGCTACTGTTTCGCTATGGTTGACGTCCTGAGCAGCCATATTGGATTCTGAAGTGGGGGTTGTTGTGTTTCCCCCGAGTTTCCCATTCGCAACTCTGACTTGAGGGGGCATTCCAGTTAAAAGTTCCTACTGGGAACTAGGAATTTCCCACTTCGGAGAACAAATGGAATGCACCATAAGATTCCATCGTGTCTAAGAATATCAAACACGTTTGATATTTTGAACCGACTTTACAAAACATTGTTTTCATTTGTCTCCTAGCAACAAGTCACGTTTCTTTGTGAGTTTGTTGTGTTTGGAGCGACTTAAAATGTAGTAGTGTGTGTTATCCTCAGTAGTTTTGTGTATAATTACCAGTGTTTATCTGTAACTATCTACAAAGTCTGCAAGCGTATGACGACTTGTGTTTTAAAATCTGTTTAGATTTGAAAAGTTGTGTTGTGTATTCCAGCCTTTAGACTGTAAGTCCATAAAACCCATTGTAATGTGATGAAAACCCAATGCAAGTTCTACATGTCCAGTTTGTGCACCATTTGTACTTTACACATTGAATTTGACACGTTGTGAATAGAAGGCTCTTGAGATTTATATTGTGAAGACGAATTTTTATGCTAGAGATAAGCAGATTTCTAGGCCTTGATGGTCTAAGCTTACATCTGACGCTTTTGGAGAGTGACGCTTTGTCACTCTGTTCCTTCTCAGACATAGAGACAGTGTTCAAATAATACTTCTATTCAGGTTGAATTTTAGATTCTAGTCAGAGGACATGGCGTGTTATGTGAACCAGGATGTTCTCAAGCCTGTACCAATATTTATTAACATTTAGATAACAATGGTACTACAATTGTATGCACTTATGTATAGGAGAAAATGGGTGTTTAAAGTAATAGTTCACCCCTAAATTAAAATTCTGTCATTATTTACTCATGTTGTTGCAGAAAACTCTGTTTTCGTGGAGCACAAAAGCCGCATTTTTGAACAAACTAAATGTGGCTCTTTCCATACATCGGCAGTTCATAGTGACCATGTCTGTCAAGCTCCAAAAATGGCATAGAAATACCTCAAAAAATGCTATGTACTGTATTCCAAGTCTTCTGAATTCAAATGAAAGCTTTGTTTGAGAAGAAGGATGACATTTAAGCTGTTCACCACTGAAAGTCTTCTTCTTCAGTGAGCTATTGCTACTGGATCATTGCGTCAGTGAATTGAACTCAAGAACTGAATCGTGAACAAATCAAAAAATATGGCTTGTTCGAGATGTGAATCAAATCAACCAATTCATTGAAAAGAACCAGCTCAAAAGAACGATTTGTTCACTAATTGGACTGATCAGTGAACTCGCTGACTCATTGAAACGGTCACAGCAGTTAACAGCTCACAGAATGGAAGTTTATCAGCGAATCATGACTTAAATTTCAGTCTGTTCCTTACACAAAATTATTGTATGGCTTTAGAAGAATTCTCCTTTTGTGTTCCAAGAACAGAAAAACAACACTGGTTTGGTGTGACACAAGTGGGAGTAAATAACAGTAAATGACAGAATTTGCATTTTGGGGTTAACTATTCATTTAATATTGAATACAGAACTATGAGTAACCTACCGTCTTTTTTCCACTTTCCTTTTGAAATTCTCTTAATGACTTGCACTGGTTGAATATGAATCCTTTTTAAACCGGTTTCTAAAATGATTTTGGGTGATATCAGCAAGATTGTTGCTGGTCAGAAACTTTCCAGAAAATTGAAATTGAAAATGAAAATGTAAGCACGTTTGTCTGTTTGCCTTTGTCCACAATGTGCCAGTTTCTCCGTGTCCAGTGCCTTGTTCTGCATTTTCAGAGTTTGTTAGATTACATCAGTGTGCATTTGTGTGCGTGTATGTATTAGAGTGTAATGAAAGAGTCTGAAGATGTGAAGAAAAGTCTGGGTCACACCTACCAATCATAAGCCAATGTTTTTTTTACCAAGTCCTGATGTTTGTGCCTATGAGTGTGTGATTTACAATAGAAAATAGTCTTTGTACATATCGGCTCATTGACATTATCATCACCAGAGCAAAAATTGCACACAACTGTCTTGTAACAAAAACACATGGTTGATTTTTCTTTTCATAAATTTGTTGGATTATGATTGGACGGATGCAGCGGAATGGAGTCAAACAGTATTATAACAGAAAAAAAAGCTTTGAAATGTGTGACAATCTAGATCATAGTTTTCTCCTCCATTCTGATTTTGAAGGTTCTTTTGTCAGCTCAAGTTTTTTTATATACATATAAATTGTATGACTATTATATAAAATGTTTTAACAGAGTTTTTGTGTGGAGTCTGTTTTTGTTTATCAATTTATTAATTTCACTCAGTGAATGAACTCATAAGTATGTGGGGACATTTCAATTTTAAGTGAAATACATTGCATTTAACCAGTTTACTAGTTTTTCAGCATGAACATTAAACTGTAACAGTTAAGCCTAATGTTAAAACTAAAGCATCAGATCAAAAGGTCTATCAGATTACATCAGAAACATATTGATAGACTCTAATTAAATATTGTATTGCAAAAAATTAATTTTGCATCAGTGTTAGGGCCTCTGAAAGGGTTAGTTCACCCAAAAATTAAAATAATGTCATTACTCACTTTCATGTCTTTCCACACCCGTAAGACTTTTGTTCATCTTTCAGAACACAAATTAAGATATTGTTGATGAAATCCGATGGCTCAGTGAGGCCTCTATTGAGAGCAATGCCATTCAAACTCTAATGGTCTATAAAGGTACTAAAAACATATTTTAAACAGTTCATCTGAGTTCTACCTTAATATTATAAAGCGACAAGAATACTTTTTAAAATAACGACTTTCAACAATATAGTGATGGGCCGATTTCAAAACACTGCTTCATTAAGCTTCCTTTCGAATTATTGATTCAGATCTCGTATCAAACGGCTGAACTACTGAAATCACGTGACTTTGGTGCTCCGGTTTACTGATTCGATTCGTAAAGTTCCGAAGCAGTGTTTTGAAATCGGCCCATATAGATATTGTTGAAAAGTCTTTATTTTGTTTTTTTGGCGCACAAAAAGTGCGCCAAATATAATGATAGAATAATGTTAGGCAAATGTTATAAACAATATATAAAAACAAGATGGCTTGTAATACTGATTATAGTCCTCCATACATCCATTTTCCTTACTGCATATAATATACTGGGTCACGAGGTGTGCTGGATGATTACTGATGTACAGCAGAGTGATGATATCGGAGTAAAGAGGGGAACGTTCTAGGAACGTTATTCTAACGTTGGGGGAATGTTAAAATTACGTTATAGGAATGTTAGAATAACATTAGGGGAATGTTATAATAACGTTAGGGGAACATTAAAATAACGTTAAGGGAACGTTAAAATAACAGGGGAACGTTAAAATAATGTTAAAATAATGTTAGAATAACGTTAGGGGAATGCTAGAATAACATTAAAATAACATTAGGGGAATGTTAGAACAACATTAGGAGAACGTTAAAATTACGTTATAGGAACGTTAGAATAACATTAGGGAAATGTTATAATAACATTAGAATAACGTTAAAATAACATTAGGGGAACGTTAAAATAATGTTAAAATAATGTTAGAATAACGTTAGGAGAACGTTAGAATTACGTTATAGGAATGTTAGAACAATATTAGGGGAATGTTATAATAATGTTAGAATAACGTTAAAATAACATTAGGGGAACGTTAAAATAATGTTAGAATAACAATTAAAATAATGTTAGAATAACGTTAGGGGAACAATAGAATAACGTTATAATAATGAAAAGGTAACATTAAAATAACATTAGGGGAACGTTAGAATAACGTTATTCTAATGTTATTCTAGCATTATTTTAACATTATTTTAACGTTCCCCTAATGTTATTATAACGTTATTCTAAAATTATTTTAACGTTATTCTAACGTTATTTTAACATTATTTTAACATTATTCTAACGTTATTTTAACGTTCCCCTAACATTATTATAACGTTCCCCTAATGTTATTTTAACATTCCCTTAACGTTATTTTAACATTCCCCTAATGTTATTCTAACGTAATTCCAACATTTTCATAACGTTATTCAAAAATTATTTTATTGTTATTCTAACATTATTTTAACATTATTTTAACGTTCCCTTAACATTATTCTAACATTTCCCTAATGTTAGGAGAACGTTAGAATTACGTTGTAGGAACGTTAAAATAACATTAGTGGAATGTTAAAATAACACTAAAATAATGATAGAATAACGTTATAATAATGTTAAGGACATGTTAGAATAACGTTAAGGGAATGTTAAAGTAACATCAGGGAACGTTAAAATAATGTTAAAATGTTAGAATAACGTTAAAATAACGTTGAAATAACATTAGGGGAACGTTAGAATAATGTTCCCAGTACGTTCAGAGACGGTCACGATGGGGAGTTCTTTTAAGGTTTGGGGGATGTTATTTAGTGGACCTTCAGGAAACATTCAAGACGTTCTGGGAATGTTTAGGGGACTATTACTATAGGACGTTCTGTTAACTTCCCAAATGTCCTTTTTGTAACGTTCTCAGTTGACCATAAAATAACCAAAAAAGAACATTCCCCTAAAATCATATAAGGAATCTTGAATCTTGTATTTCATATCGGGAACGTTATTAAATGACCAACAGAGGACCATGTGGGAACGTTCAGTTAATGTCCCAAATATCCTCTTTGTAACATTCTTATGTGACCATAAAATTAACCAAATTGGAACATCCCCCTAAAATCATATAAGGAATCTTGAACTGCAGCACTTTCTCTACCAAAAGAGGATGTTTTATGTCCCAAATGTTCTGTAAAATTTCAGAACTTTTAGAGAACTTTTAGGCAAAGTTGCACAAGGTCACAAGAACGTCGCCTTCTGCATGGGTGTTTTATAAAAAAATAATAAAGTTTGAAGTCACCATTAAGGAGGTGAGCATTTGCTTTAGATGGGCTCTTGATTCTTGATGTTTTGACATTAGATTTTCTCTGGCTGCTTTAACTGTGTTTCCAATATGGGGGACCAGGAGTGCCACTTAAAAATAAAATGAAGAATTAATAAAATGTAATAATTCAAACACAAAAATGTTTATAAATGAATCACTTTTTATCTGGGCAAATTAATAGACATATTTATTATTTAATTCCTGTTTTTAAATGTAGTTTAATAAAACAATACATTTTAAAAATCTTTTTTTAATGTATAAATAAATAGACAAATTTGAAATGGGATATTTAATTCAATTTTTAAAACGTAGATCAATAAAACAATAAAAAGTACATTAGTAAATCATTTTAAATGCGCATTTAAATCATTTTTTTTTTTTTTTTTTTAAGAATTTGGCAAATGCTTTTCTTTCTCTATTTACCAAATGCTTTTCTTTATCCATTTGTCAATCAAGTGGTAAAATGCCATTGGACAGTGCACACGTGGGAGCAACCAATCAACTTTCACCTAATTTTGAAAAGCCAATCCTCTCTCACTTGGACAGTTAGTACAGTGAGCGGGAGGGGACATGTTCGGTTCACTTACATATGTCGTGGCCACAACATATGAACTCACAACAATGAGCAACCAAAGCCATTTTATCAGACTTACTTTTCTCACAATGTTATTTTGAATCAAATGTGCTTTAGAAACACACAGTTACAACAATTGGTCAAAGATCATGAAACCAACTACAACAAGTCAAGGGTCAGGAGCCCAACTAAAGCAAGCGCTTACCTCCATAACGGTGACATTTATAAATGTTGATAAAACATCAGCATGTTTTGTGAAGGTCCACCAAATAATGTCCCCCAAACCTTAAAAGAACTCCACATCGTGACCATCTCTGAACTTACTGGGAACGTTACTAGGCTTTAACACCAGTGTGAATGTTAAAATAATGTCAGAATAATGTCGGAATGTTAGAATTACATTATAGGAACATCATTAAAAGGCGAATCTTTTGCAGTAAGTCATTAGCTGACAACAAAACCTGCATGTGATAATGTAACTGCTTTATCACAACTACACAGTTACTGTAATCTTTAAATAAGACAACATGCAGCAGATCATCAGTGTTTCTGGTTCATCACTGACTGAAGCACAGGATCTACTCTCCAGCACAATGGTAACCTCACAAATCTCAGATAACAGAAACATTAAACACTAACAGATCTCTAGATCTCTGCATCTTCACTTATTACAAACCACTCTGACTTTATTTCTTTCATACAAATCTTCTTAATGAGGTGCTTGATGTTTTATCAAAATTTATAAATGTCACCATTATGGAGGTAAGCGCTTGCTTTGGTTGGCCTCCTGACCCTTGGCTTTACTTTTTCTCCAATTGTTGTATTTGTGTTTTTCTAAAACATGTTCCTTGCAACAATAAAAGAAAAAAATAAGATATCAAGATTTTGTGTATGAACCTCAACAATGGTGACAAAATTTGCAGATAAACAGATTAACTCTGAACATCACAAAACAAGCTACTAAAGTCACAAAGATTTTTGTTTATTGTCACAATTGTTGAGGATCATACACTGATTCATGATGTCTGTTTGAGTCTAAGAGACACCACTCAAATGAATTTTAATGAATTAAAAAAAAAAGAAGAGAGACACATAAGAATATTACAAAGAAGATATTTGGGACATTAACTGAACGTTCCCACATGGTCCTCTGTTGGTCATTTAATAACGTTCCCGATATGAGTTTAGGGGGACGTTCTATATGGGTTATTTTATGGTCGCGCGAGAACGTTGTAAAAAGGACATTTGGGAAGTTATAAGAACGTCCTATAGTAATAGTCCCCTAAACAGACCTCAGAACGTACGTACGTTAGAATAACGTTAGGAGAACGTTAGAATTATGTTATAGAAATGTTAAAACAACGTTAAAATAATGTTAAAATAATATTAGAATAACGTTAGGAGAACGTTAGAACTATGTTATAGAAATGTTAAAACAACGTTAAAATAATGTTAAAATAATATTAGAATAACGTTAGGAGAACGTTAGAACTATGTTATAGAAATGTTAAAACAATGTTAAAATAATGTTAAAATAATATTAGAATAACGTTAGGAGAACGTTAGAACTATGTTATAGAAATGTTAAAACAATGTTAAAATAATGTTAAAATAATATTAGAATAATGTTAGGGGAATGTTAGTATAACATTAGGGGAATATTAGTATAACGTTAGAATAACATTAAGGGAACGTTAAAATATATATGTTATAATATTGTATATTATATTATATTTTATATTATTAATTTTAATTGGTCTATTTGCACTTTGAATATGGAGAGTGTGCTTTGATTATGGTTGTACTTATTGTTTACACTTAAGACTGAAAGAAACTGTTATTTATTTTTATGGTAACACTTTACAATAAGGATTCATTAGTTAACATTAGTTAACTTTACATGAACTAAGGAAGAACAATACTTCTACACCATTTTAGTTCATGTTAATTTCAACATTTACTAATACATTGTTAAAATCAAAAGTTGTATTTGTTAACACTACTTAATGCACTATCATGAACTATCAATGAATGATTATTTTTATGTTTAACTAACATTAACAAAGATTAATAGATACTGTAGCAAAGATATTGCTCATTGTTGATGTTGGTTAATACATTAATGTTAACAAATGAGACCTTATTGTAAAATTTTACCATTTTTATTTATACTCTTTATTTCTATGATCAATTTGTGGAAAAGAGAAAAATCATGTACAGTAAGGTCTGAAGAGATTCATATGAAATCATACAGGAGAGAAGCCAGTTTACGGTAAAACGTTTTACAGTGCTTGAATATTGTAGTCTTTTACTGCATATTATATTCATACTCAGAAAGTTTAACTGAAATGACATTCATTACAAGATGATTAGTTAAACATTTCAAATACACCTGCAGATTATTTTTCTAATCATGTATTTCATCTTTGAGGAATTTCTTAAAAATAATGTGTAAAAATATCGTCTCGTTCTCGTGAACTCAATCTCGTGTCTCGTCTTGTCACACCCTTAGTAAATACAATTTATTATCTGTCAAAATGACGTAACTCTGTTTAAAATAGTATCCAGCAATGCTGAAGTAAATGAAAAATTTTGATTAAGGCAACGTATGTTACATAATACAGATACAACAGTGATACCTGTTTGTTATTGCTGTGGAAAGAATCACGCTGGTCTATTGAAAGTACTTTGTTGATGCTTTTACACTAAATGTCCTCATCTCATTCCCCGCTCGAAATTTTATGTTCCCGGAACATTCTCAGAATGTCCCCACTGGTGTTAAGGACGTTGCCTAGTAACGTTCCCAGTAAGTTCAGAGGTGGTCACGATGTGGAGTTCTTTTAAGGTTTGGGGGACGTTATTTGGTGGACCTTCACAGAACATTCAAGACGACAATATATAACAATATTTTATTTGGAAATGTTCTCAGATCGTCCCTGCTGCCCTTGTCAAAAAGTTGAATTGAATATTAGAGCTAAATTAACTACAAAAGTGGTTGTTCAAACAAAAACTATTTTATCTTAAATGTCTTACAGTTCTTTACAGATCATTTCTTGAATATTATTTTGAAACTTTTTCTTTAAAATGCAAATCTTTTGCAGTAAGTCATTAGCTGACAACAAAACCTGCATGAGATAATATAACTGCTTTATCACAACTACACAGTTACTGTAATCTTTAAATAAAGCAACATGCAGCAGATCATCAGTGTTTCTGGATCATCACTGACTGAAGCACAGGCTCTACTCTCCAGCACAATGGTAACCTCACACCTGACCACTGACCTCACTCTGACTTTTTTTCTTTCATACAAATCTTCTTAATGAGGTGTTGATGTTTTATCAAAATTTATAAATGTCACCATTACAGATGTAAGCGCTTGCTTTGGTTGGGCTCCTGACCCTTGACATTTCAACTTCTTTTTTCTCCAATTGTTGTAACTGTGTGTTTCTAAAGCACATTTGTTTCAAAATAAGCTTGTGAGAAAAAAATAAGTCTGATCAAATGCGTTTGGTTGCTCATTGTTGATGAAAATATCATCATACAGCAGCCTTATTCACTGATCTCTGAATGTTGTTTTTCCTTTTTTGTAGTTCTATGACGACACATAAAAGCCTGTTCGGCTTTGATATTTTGAAAGTTTTTTTATTATTGTGCAGAAAATATTCAGACAGCTTCATGTAGATTCACACAGACATCAAGATTCTCCGTATGAACCTCAACAATGGTGACAAAATTTTCAGATAAACAGATTAACTCTGAACATCACGAAACAAGCAACTAAAGTCACAAAAAAGATTTTTGTTTATTGTCACCATTGTTGAGGATCATACGCTGATTCATGATGTCTGTTTGAGAAGACACTGCTCAAAACTCTATCTGTATAATGAATTTTTAAAAAAAAAATGAAAAAGAGGCTATTTGGGACATTAACTGAACGTTCCCACATGGTCCTCTGTCGGTCATTTAATAATGTTCCCGATATGAGTTTAGGGGGATGTTCTATTTTGGTTATTTTATGTTTTTTTGTGGTAGAGTTTACAGGACACATAACTACTTTCTCAGTTTTTTCGATTTCATTCTCTTTACACTGTAAAGTATCTAAATCTAATTTGTGTCTTATATTTGAGAGAATGAATACCAAAAAACTTTTTGAAAAAACATCTCAGAAAGAGATGCATATCTTGACTGTGACACAAGACTGATCAGTATTAATAATCTTTAATTATACATCTCTGTACATTTATAAACTTTTACATAGTCCACAGTTCAGATTAATATGTTATAAACAAACACTACTACATGAGTTATCAAGTTATGCCATTTCAGTTGTCTTGGCATGTCAGTTTTGGTCAACTTTTACAGAGCATAAAAAGAGAGGTTTAGTCTCGCCCAGCTTCAGACACTGCAGAAAATGGAGAGTTCATTTTTCCATTGAATCACTGCAAAGTACATAAGACAGCAGCATATTCCTTTCCAGCTGTAACATTCCCTTGCCCATCAGCAGTTGAGCCCAAGACCCGTCCAGTGATCAGGCACCATGAGGAAGTACTTGTCCATGGCCTCACAGAAACGTGATCGGTACAGCTCTGGCGACACCACCGTGGGCATTTTACCTGTCAGGATAGAAAGACAATAACACAGGTAAGAGTTTCAGCTTCTTCTGAGAATATCAGCACTATGAATGTTGTTTTTAAATAGCATAACTGTACCTTGACCTCCAAGAATCCCAGTAGATTTGACCACCATCTCCAGCTTTTTATCCCATGTGAAAGTCCGGATATAATCTTCAAATAAACAAGAGTTTTAAAAACCACTAAAAGAAAAGTCCAAAATGGATTTTAAAATAATATAACATTTTCTCACCTATGATCCCCACAACTAGCTCATCCGTGGCATCATCACGGCCCACCAGCAGGGAATAATCAATGATGAGGTGGCTGGACAGGAAGTGGGCATCACTGAGAATGGCAGCACGCAGAATGGCCTTGCAGTGGGAGCGAATATAAAGGGGATTGTCATGCACTAGTTTCAGGAGATTCTCATCTAGGAGCACCACCTCACAGCTCTCCTTTCCCTGATCCGTCTTCACGTTCCTGTTCCTCAGGGATCCCTTCAGGTCAAACACCTGCACAAACCATATAGAAGAATATGAGCATAAAAAGACCCAAATTGTCTGTCACAGTTTTTCTGAAACACCAATGTCAAATCAGTTATTATAAGCTGGAGATTTAAAGGCTTAAAAAAAATGTACCTGTGCCATCTTCCTCCCATAAAAAAGGTTTTCCATCACCAACAGGTCCAGTTTCTTCTCTGTGTTGTTCTGAGAGTTCTTGTAGCCGATACGGAACACTCCCAGAATCTTAGCAAGTGCTGTGGGCCGCTGTAAAACAGATGCAAAAACAACAAGTTTAGAAATAAACAAGCTAAAAAATGCTGCCTCATACAGAGCTACAACAAGACGTACATATACAGGTACGTACGGTATATGCTTACCTTTTGCTGAACTGCTCCTGTGATGTAAGTAAAGTAGTGGGGTGCAAAGTCTAAGAAAGACTGGACCTCTAATCTGGGCATTTGCTTCAAAATAAACCGATCATCTGAGGAGAAACAGCACCTTTAGCAAAATACATTCAACAACCTACAAGTCTTCACTTACAACAACTACCTTCATGAAAAAAAACATTCAGTAAAGAATCATCTGTAAATCTTGCACCCTTAAATCAGGTCGTACCTTCAGTGGCGTAGAAAACTGCACCGGACTTCCCGCCACGAGCCTGCCAGTTGACACAGTGGGAGAGCGATCGCACGAAATCATCCTCCGAGCTCTCCATGATCTCTTCCCGCATTTTATGGAACTCTTCCGCGTAGTAGATCCGGCAGTAAAACTTGGCATTTGCGTCCGAGAACTCTGCATCAAAAGTATAATTTTCATATTTAATATTATGTTCTTCTTATGTATATTTATACTTATTATTATTATTATTAATAAACAGCTAATTTATTTATAAATCAAATCTATGAAAACATTAAAGTGTCCCTATTATGATATTTTAAAGGTTCCTAATTTAGTTTTGAAGGTCTCCTACAATAGGTTTACATGCATCCAAGGTCAAATTTTTTCATAACATACACTGCAGCATCACCACTTTTCTCTGAAACAATTCGATCAAGGATCCAGTCTCTCTAAACCCCTCCTCTGATTGGTCAGATGGCCCAGTCTGTTGTGATTGGTCTACCTATTACAACGAGTGTCGGAAACTAAACCCCCATTACCATATCTGAATTTCAGCTCTGGAGGCTTCTTTAGCACTTTTATGCACAGTGATATGAACAGTAAGGATGGCTTCATTATTATTTGCGGGCAGCCAATAAAGACCATAGTCTGGCATTATGCAAATTTGTAACAAACCTACTTAGGTTTATGCTGGAATTAAGGCAGGAATTAGTGACGACTAGTTTCAGGCATTTCAGAATCATTTCTTTTGGGAGAAAATAACATTTTCATGCATTTTGCAGACCTTTTACATTCACAAACAGCTATGTTACATAACTACATGAAAGGTAATATCTGAAAAAGCATAACTTTAACTTTAAAAACGGACTCATTGATTAGTTTGTGTGAGCCACAATTTTGACCGCCATTTGAGTCTGATACTCACGCAGCTCAATGTGTGGGTTTCCAGTTTGCTTCTTCTGTTTGTCTCCATTTTCAGGCTCCTCTGCAAAAGAGATCCCATAAACATTTAGTCTCATTCCATATTAGACAGAGAAAATTATACATGCTATTTGTAAGTGGCTAGTATTTGGTAAAGTGCGGTTTGGCTCACTGAGTGGGTCAGCATCGACACTGCTGCGGCTCAGCTGAGACATGCTGCTGTCACTAGGTTTGGCTGGGCTGTTCTTTGCTCTGCTCTCTCCAGCACTATAGATGGCAAAATAGAAGAAGAAAAAAGAAATTAGCTTGCTGTTTTACTAATATACACTGAGAAAATACAGCAAATGAGGGGAATGAGTATTGAGTGTACCTAATGGCCTGAGATGTATCATCACCTCCGCTCTTTGCTGTAGTCTTTGTAAGCTCTTCAAGGGCAGTTTTATATTCTTTACAGCTGGATGATGGAAATAGAAACATTAGGACAATGTTTAAGAAACACCTGGGTACAATCAGTGAAACAACACTGCAGTGATTGTTCAGCTATATATTAAATATTTACAAAGTATTTGATATTATTTGTTGAAAAAATTAAAATGAATCAATGTCATAAATATCACAATGAATTTAACATGACTTTAAGTCCATTCCAGTAGGACGTTAACATTAACACTATATTTTAATAGTGTTTCATTTAAAATGCTGATACTACTAAGTTTAATTTTCAGAAATCAGTTATTTTAATTCACAATGTTGGTTCACAACATTGATTTACTGAATCTACTTGGCAAAAATATAATAAAAATGTATAGAAATGATTTTTAAAAATAAATGTATATGGACTCACCTGTACCTGGATATCAGCACACGAATATAAATTGAAATAAAGCTGTTTAAGCCATTTCTGAGCAAATTCATGATGACCGAGATTTATCAAAAGGCTTAAAATATCCAGATCTAATTTTTACTTATTTACATTTAACCATTTAGCAGACACTTTTATCCAAGACGACTTCGAAACAATCAAACCAATAACAGGGCAACAATATGAAAGTGGTGTGACTAGGAAAGTACATAACGTAGCAAGGTTATTATTATTTTTTAGATATATAGAATAGTAAGTTTTCGTATCAATGGGTCAAGTGTTATAGTATTAATAGTTATAAGTGTACAAAAGCTGTACCTGAGTGCAAAGGCAATGATGGAGCTGGGCTCTCGCTCACACACGGCTATAGGAACTCTCTCGTGCTCATACATCAAATAGTGCTTGTCTGGGTCACTAACATACCAAAAAAAGAAAAGACTTATCAGCTTGAAAAGAGCATTGGTTTGATTTTTAGTACCCATAATATCACAACAGCCTTACAAAGGGAAAGGGATGGGATTGTAACTGTTGCCCGGTAACAGGTTGGCCAGGATGGTTTTCATGGTTGACTTTTCCTTTACTTGACTGTCATTGGAGCCAAGTAAGTGTCCATCAAACATGTCTAAATAGAAAAAGAAGTAGAGAAATGAAGAGAGTAAGAAAATCAGATGCAATGCTTATGTATAGCAAACACAAGGAAGTGTTCAAAGTAAGGTTACCCTCTGGGATGCTGACAGAGTCCTGATCAGGAAAAGAAGGCCCGCTTGTAATGACATCTGAAGCTTGTTCAGCCGGAGACGGTAACTGTAGTAACGATGACGACCCTGAACTTGACGGAAATGTGTTGAGATGACGGTCCTCTGTGAGAAAAGGCAGTGTCAACTGTGTTTAACAATCAAGATGAACTGTTTCAAGATGAATAAAGGACCAATGAACTCACCTTTCTCTCCATCCATTTGGGATGAGTTACGAGGAGAGGACTCCAAAGCACTAGTCTATGAATCAAAAACATAATGATCAAAAGTCTGTAGTAGATGCTTTTATTTCAAGTCCAGGAGGTGGCTTACTTAAACACAAAGGTTCATGGACCAACCCTTGCAGAACTGAACCCACTACCTTTTGATTACCAGCCCTAGATCTACCCAGTACAGATGAATCAGGAAGGGCAACTAGTGGTCCAATAACTGACTAAATGGGTAATAGGTTTATCTAAGCTTTTTTAATTTCTTCTTTATTTTTAGCATTAATATTTTTAGTTCAGGTGCTTTAAATGGAATTAATTTAGAAAAGCAACATCTCATTGTTAATGCTAAATTAAAAAAACAATAAAAAACTACCTTGTGATTAATACATTATTTGCAAAATAAATGACTGACCTTGCTCTCATCTGATGTAGCTTGTCTGTGTCTTCCAGGACTGGGAGGAACAGATAGACGTTTCCTGCCTTTCTCTTGCTGGAACAAGTCCTGAAGTCTGAAGACGAGATACAACAACAGTTCTGTTTTTCTGATGGAAGATGTTTAGTCTCCATGTCTATGGCTGTATGAATGCAGTCCTCACCTATTGTTCCAAGACTGCAAGGTCTCACACAAGCCCTGCTTTTTGACCACCACTGACTCCTGAACAGCTTGTAGTTGTTGTGGCGAGTCTATCGTGCTGGTCTGCAGACGCACTTGTAGCTTCTCTATCCAGCCGCGAAGCTCGGATTCCTCCATCTGAGACAGAAGAATATTGGTAATTGTACAATGAACATCGGTCAATACTTTGGATGAAATAAGTAAAGTCATGAAAAGAAATCTACGTCTTTCTGTGCGAACATGTCCTCCATTTTTTCCTCTCTGGTCTTGCTAAAAGTGTCAGTTTTTAAAGAGGTGAGACGGTCATCTATGGCCAGGTACACTTGAGCCACCCTACCAACAAAGGACAATCAATTCATTTAGCTGACATCCGGAGGAGGTTAATCAGGCTGGGGGAGAGATGCCCAGAGAGGGAATCTTACTTCAGGGAGAAGTCTTTGAGATCCTGCTGCAAGTTGGCTTTAGAGGGCTCCTGGTTCCTGATGATGATCTTTGGAGGAGGCAGACAGATCTCTAGTAGCCTCACCGGGATGTAGCTGCAGATGACAGAAGAGCAAACACATTTACATTACAAAGTTAATAAAAATGTACTCAATATTCAAAGATATGAGATCTATATTGTGAAGATGCACACCTGAAGGAAGCCACCATCTGGTTGTAAGAGAAGTATTGGTGATAATCTTTATGGATGGAGTGGCCACAAGGCTCAGCATTGGCCCGGCGTGTGTACTTGTGACCATAGAAACGGAGCTCTAGATACTTGGCGAAGGACATGGACCAGGAGTCATTAGACAAAGGGACCACAGGAGTCACCTGAAACAAAATAGGTAGCAATTCACATGAATCATACTGTAACACAATAGTTTTAGTTCTGTTTTTATTTTATTTTTTTAATTCAAAGGCTTCCCTGTTACCTGTTTACAGATACGACACCAAGAGTAGTTGAGGATCGTGTGCTGATATCCAGGTACAGGTGAGTCCAGCTCTTTCAGAACAATCTGGACACAGCCGCTACCGTGCACAAAGCGCCGGATGTGGTGCACCATGGGGGTCTCACAGTACATGCTGGGGCACTGGTAAGAGGGTCTGAAATGCATCCATATTAAAACAGAAAAAAAAAAAAAAAAAAAAAAATCAGAATATATATTATAATGACAAATTTAAATAAAGGTTTGTGTTAATCATTTTTTGCTGTTGTATCAGAACTTCTATATTGACAAATTTTGGTATTGTGTGACAACCATAGGAATGATGCACATTTTCCTGAAAAAAGGAAACAAAACAAAAATAAATGTGTAGATTAATACATTACCTAAAACAGTATCTCTCCAGAAATACACCAAGAGTCAAGTCATTCTTGCCATAAAACTCCATTGTTACAATCCTGTAAGTACATAGCAGATACATTAAATACCCTTGACATTCATTTTTACATATTCAGAATAGTCAGTATTCTGAATACATCAATATGATAATAATAAACTGAGAGTTTACCATGGACTGACGCAGGGGTTTGGGGCATTATTAGATTGTGCCGATGAGCTACTGAACAACACACAGAGCCTCTGATGGTTGATTGGATTTAAACAGTCCAACTAAAACAATTAAAAACAATTAATTGTACATTAATTGTAGTAAAAATTATATTTGATCATTAACTCATTTTAACTCCACATTTTGCATGCAATGATGTTACAAAATGATTTTCCCTCACTACAAAAAAGTTACAATTTATTTTTATAAAAAAAAAATAATACAAATTTAAAAAACAAATATTTTTTCCACAATAGTGAATACCTAGCTGGCCGCTAATGAGTAGCAGCTTAATTTTAGCTACATTTCCAACTCTGTTATTTGGGATCCATGTTTAATGCAAACAAGTATAAATAAATCAATTAATAAATCAGGGTTCTACACTGCATTCAAATTTTTGGGAACAAGTTACAAAAACAGCAAACCTCATAAAATTAAAAGATAATATACCTTATAAAATAATTCGTTTGACCTTGACTTTTTCCTAAGGTTAAGCACCTCTTTTCACTGATCAAAAACAATAAATTTAAAAATAAACTAAGTGTTAGTTCACCCAAAAATTAAAATTGTATAATTTATTACTCACCCTCATGTCATTCCACACCCGTAAGATCTTCACAACACAACTTAAGATATTTTTGATAAAATCTGATGGCTCATTGAGGTCTCCATTGCCAGCAAGATAATTAACACTTTCAGATGCCCAGAAAGGTACTAAAGATAGTTCATGTGACTACAGTGGTTCAACCTTGATGTTATGAAGCGACAAGAATACTTTTTGTGCGCCAAAAAAAAAACAAAATAACTACTTTATTCAACAATATCTAGTGATGGGCGATTTCAAAACACTGCTTCATGAAGCTTCGAAGCTTTACGAATTTGTGTTCTGAAGATGAACGAAGGTCTTACGGGTGTGAAATGACAGGGTGAGTAATCAATGACAGATTTTCCATTTTTGGGTGAACTAACACTTTAAAATTTTAAGGCCCAGTTTCACAGACAGGGCCTAGATTAAGCCAGAAGCAGGCCTTTGTTCAATTAGGGCATTTGAGTAGCTTTTATAAATGTGCCATAGAAAAAAAAATTAACTGATGTGCATCTTGAGACAAAAAAATGGCACTGATATATTTTAGGAATATGATCCTCATATCACACTGTGGGATCTCAGATGTCATTTATGTCAGACTGTACTACAGTTAAAAATGGACGCGCGCATGAAAAGTTGTCTGGAGTTTTACATCATTAACCCATATATGTTCGGTGACTGTGAGCTGCATTACATGCAGGACTGAAAGGGTGGCTAACAAAGACATCTCTATCGTTAATTTTGATCACGGCTTGTCTTGAAAAACAAAGACAATATGACGTTTGTCGTAGGAGAAGTCACACTGCAGGACAGTGCGCCAAATCTTCGGACAGTGCCAGAATTTCATCAGAGGTAAAATTTAATTGCAGCGATCTCCAATCAGCTGACGGTGAACATGTCAAACTAGTGTGCAAAGACTACAGATTTTAGCCTAGGATTATAGGAATCTTTTAGGATTCTCAGAAGAATTTGTCTCAGAAGACCAAATCGTGGCCAAAATCGCACAGTGTGCACCAGCCTTTAAGCCTTGTCTATGAAACCAGGGTCAAGAGTTTTAGGCTCTAATCATGGAAAGTGCCCCACACTGTTCAAAATGTGGAATAAAGTAACAGAATAAACATACTAGCAGATGAGAAACCCCCACCTTAGTAGCCCATGTCATTTCACTCATTCCTGTTCCTTTATCTTCTTCACTATCTGCCTTTATTGGAGCCTTTGTGGGCGGGGCCTCCCGAAATTGCATTCCTTCTTTTTGCCGAATACGTCCTCCCTGGGCACGGTAGTCAGCCAGCATGCGTGCCAGCTCCCGACTGCTACCTAGATGCTCTGCTATACGGGTACTCGTGAGTTTGTGACAGGGCAAAATCTGGATGGGCCGTAGGTGCGACACAGTACCGTTAGTCAGGCTGCCAGAACTCGGGCCAGACTCTTTCAGCAGCTGCCTCTTGCGGCGTCCGTCCAGCTCTTTCGAGTCCTTATTTAATAAAGGTGAGAGGTAAACCTGTTCTGGGAAATAATCCCGGCTAGGACAGCGCAGTCCAGCCCCCGTGAGCAAAAACGGCTCCCGAAAGGTAATAAAAGGTGAAATGCACAGGATAACGTCTTTTAGCTCCTGTTTAAATAAAGCTGAGATGGACTTGAGGCGATCATCTGAGGAAGCTACATGCTCGGTCACAAACAGGTCTGTGTCATCCTGTAAGGGATCCCTGAAGAGCCGGGCTGGTGGAAGGGATGTCTCAGAGCTTGTGCTGTCCCGCTGGACCAGAGTCTCCTCCAGCTCTTTGTTCTTCTTCTCCTCACCTGGCCCCTTGTTCACTTCCTGCGACATCTCTTTCAGGTTTGAATTCAGGAAAGGTGGTGACACCGCTTGGGGAAGGCTGGAAGAGAAGGAGGAAAGGGGTGTGGAAGTCTTTATAATCTCTTCCTCTCCTCCAGAAGAGGACGCAACTGAACCATTTTTATGCATTCTGGGGCTTTCTCCATCTTTATAAGAAGATTCAGAGATGGAAGGCTCTCTACTGTGGAGTTTGATAACCTCCTGAAGTCCTGGCTCAAAGTCTGCATCTGGAAGAAGGGTGACGTTGTCATCCCCCAGCGTGGACCCATCATTATCTTGGCTCTCCCTTTCTCCGCCAGTCTCGTCCTCTTCCTCCAAAGTGGTGCTTTCCAGCAGACAAGGGAAGGAGGAGCTCTCAGCCAGGCTGGGAGGCATAGCAAACTCATCCATGAGGAAAGAGATCTCCAGCTGTGAGTGGTATGCCACACACACCATAAAAATAATGATCTCTTTCACCCGTGCCAGTTCATACTCTGAGGCACCGCGGAGCTTAATAGTGCAGCCCAGCTGAGGAGGACAGCCATCGAAAAACATCAGGGTCTTCAGTTCATCTGTAAAGTGAATTTTACAAAACTTTTTTTTAAATTACCAATAAAACCAACAAATTATGACAGTCCTGAAAAATATGAAAAATATGAAAATCATAAGTCTGCATCACAGAATTGTTATGTACAGCATGAAAAATGGATATTCATTTTCAGATTTGTTAAAGATTACACTGAACAATGTTATTAAATGTTAAAGATTAGCTTTTAGTTAGTGTTATACTAGGTCAAAGGAACAGATACTAATCAATTAATAGCCCATATGGTGCCTATTGCATCCCTAAAGGGAACAACTTTTAGTAAAATGAGAAGAGAGTTAAACTTCATTAATAAAAAAACAGTGACATACATCATAAACAGATAGGGATAGAGACTCACCATTTGGCAGCTGGAAGGAATGCAGGTAAAACTTGTGGCAGGTTCCCAGACGAGGTTTTGTAAGGAGTTGATCCATTGAAATGACTAAATCTCCCTGAGTCATTCGACTCACACGGTCCAGGACTTGCTGTGGTGATTAAAGAGTTATTATTTGAAACTTCCCCAAACCAGATCAAAATAACTATTCACAGCTCTGATTACAGCATTGTCAATGTTCAATGTGGAAATAATGTTTAAACGATGCCTTAAAGATGGTATACTAACAGGTTTGACATTAATCACAAGGCTAATGCCGTGCTCCAGTAGCATGTCCTGAGCGATACGGGACACAGTCTTCTCCACCAATACCAGGTTTGGTCGGACATCAGCAATCCTCTGAACATAGTTCTTTAGAAACTCATGCTCCTGTAAAAAGCAAATTGTAAATGAAATAATTTTTCAGATTCCTGTGTTTTTAGCATATTGTCTGATGATAAATAGTCTTGAAATCACATTCACAGAGATCATTTATGGGTTAGTGGCCATTACCTGCAACACAATTGGGTCAATGCAGGTGAACTTGGTCTCTTCTCTGTATAGATATTCAATGGAGCATTTGAGGAGAAGGATCTTGGGGTTTTTGATGTAAGGGTTCATCTGTTGAGAAAGTCTCGGCACTGTTAGCACAAATATCATATGACCTCCTCTGTGGTATAATGTTGAATCAATACAAACCTTTTTGTGTGCAATATTCTTTGTGCAAACGAAGCCATTCACTACAGCAGAGTCAAACTTCTTTCCCCCTGGAATCTACAAAATATCCAGTATTAGACAATTTTATATAGCAAAACCAGATTCATTGATTTGACGCATCCACTTGCGTTCCTCACTTTTTTGATGTGGACAAACTGACGGATATCCATGTCATCATCACAGCTGCGCACATCCGGTCGCACCGTCTGCACCACCTGCCTCACCACAGGTACGATGATGTCACGCCAGGATAGAGACAGCGATTCGTTGTACAGCAGCTGCTGCAGTAGCGCCATCATGTGGCTGTGATTAGCAGACCTGGGGGAGTATTAAAATTTAGTAAAGTAAATTTAGGATTTTTCATAAATTCGTATTACAGGAGCAAATCTTAACTTGATTTATGATCCTTATCTTACAAAATCTCATCTTTCTTACTAAAGGCAAAGCCTATCACTAAATTTCATGGGAGTCGGTAATTTATCAGTGTTTTGTCGTCAAAGTGCAGCACATCATATGGGTGTTCAAAAAGTCTTTCCACCATCAAACATCTCAGACAGGGGTATTAATATGTGAATTTTGAAGTTAGCACACCTGTGGGGCTGTCCTAAAGTTAAGATTTTTTGTCGAGTTAGGATTCTTCTGTAATACCCTTTTCCTATCTGTAGTTAAGATAAGATAATGCACTTTAAAAAATGTCATTCTGTAACTGAAATTGCAATGGTTACCAAACAGATAAGATAGGATTCTTAAGTTCTTTCTGTAATATGGCCCCTGAAGAGGAAGCATTAATCATGATGTGTGTTTCCAAAAGTCCCTGACCACATTTACATGTGATTTTTATGTGATGCTTGTGTGAACACTTGTTTATATTTAGAATCCACTATAGTAATTTCATTTAGTATTTATTATATATAGTATTTTACTTGCTGATAAAAGTACAGCAGTGAATCTAACATGCAGAAGTCATATAATTCATATATCAATGATATCATGTCATAGTGGAATTGTTCAACCGCACTGTCTTTTTAAGTATTTTGCTCCTAATTGATCATGAATATAAGTTACCGACCTAAAATGACATCTTATGCATTAAAAATAGCAATTTTCAGAAGTCTTACAGTAAACGCTCCATTGCTTTCTTTTCCCCGTTTTCTTCCCGCAGCTGGTCCAAGGAGCTGTGATGCCAGCCGAGAGGAGTGAAGAGCATTTCTTTAGCTTTCTCCTCAACCCTCCGGTTAAACAAAGACTCTACGGAGGAGAAACCCATCAGCATAGATAAGACATAGTTCATGTACACTACTAAAGAAACTGATGCTTATGCTCATTAAGGACGCATTAAATTGTTAAAAATGCAGTAAAGACATTCAGAATTACAAATGTCTTTTTCTATTTATTGCTGTTCTTTAAACTCTGACAGCCGTGCAGAGCTAATGCCTTCTAAGCAGTCAGTTTATGAAAATTAGGTGAAGTTTCATCCCATGCTTTCTGTTGCACTTCCCATAGGTGTCCTTATGATGGAACCACAACAGCTCAAACTTTGATTTATCTATTCATATTACTCTTTTATTGCTTTTTGACCATTCTACACTCTTTTTTTACTCACCAGATTCAGATTTATTTGTAACTTTAAATGAAACCCCAAGCTTTCAAAAAATATGTCTTAGTGATTCTAAACTTTAGAACAGAAGTACTGCAACAAACTGCAATAAATTATGCAAGAAACAATTACCTTTTATGAAGGCATCACTGATGGATATATGCTGACCTCCATCTTCAGAGAGCTGGACTTCCACTGATGTAGAGAGAGAGAGAGTGTATGTGAGACAGGACAGTCATGAGTGGACATCAGAAGACACATCGGTTTATATCGATTTAACAGAGTAAATGTTGCAATAAGGCGATGCCTCAGTCTAGTACATGACGATGAAATTAGTTTCAACAAGTCTTTTTGAGGAAGTGGAAGTCAGTGTTATTGCTTTGTAACTATGAGGCATGGATGACGCAGCAGGCAGCCATGCTTCTGAAGTAGTAAGACAAACTTGAAATGCATTAATATGAAATGTTGGAGTGGGAAGGGAAATCATGTGAGGCTGGGAAGGAAGAAATCAGTCATGCAGGACTGTATGCCATATTTAGGGCTGTTACTTCCGTTGTTAATTATATTTTGGAGGGTTGGACTAGTATTGAGTGGTAGGTCTCAGATCAGCAAGACATTGGTTCTGTTCCAAACCCTAGTGAGCTGCCTACCTAAGATAGGATTTTCAGGCATCACCACCATGCTCCTGATGCAAAGCCTGATACAAACACAAGGCAGTAAAATGATTCTGTCACATAAATGCCTCATTTTTAGCTCAAGTCTAAGGCAGTGGCACATGTATTCTTTTAGGATAAAGCAATCCTAGAAAGTATTATGCAGATCTCTGTAGATTTTTTTTAACCTGAGATAGCATTTGTTAAAAAAACCATTAAATAAAATAATTAATAAAAAAGTATTATAATAATTAAAATGTGTTTTGTGCTTATTAAAGAGGTCATTATCATTATTATTATTTTTTTTTTTCCTAAGGGATTGTTAGTCAAGACTTTTTTGCACAATAATTTAGTTTTTCGTCACCATTTTACATCCACTCTTTGACCCTGAATATTAAACTGCATCAAGTCATCAATGAGGTTTCTATGCCGTTAGGTTGTAGCCTTACAAGGTAGCTGCCTATGTAGACAGTATATAGTGAGGCAGCCCACTAGGGTTTGGAACAAAGCCAGTGAGTTAGTGCTGCTTTTGAAGCAGACAGAGGCAAACCAGGATGGCCAATGGGCCTTTCCGCCTCTCCTCACTTGGTGCATGGATGTCGGTTTCTGGGGTGAACGGGTCATGGGGCTCCATACTTTTTTGCTCGGCTGGGTAAGGAGGCACATGGGGGTACTTGGCCTGCTTCTTGATGTGGAAATTGACATTGTCCTGCTCCATGTTTAGGTTGATGGAGGCGGCTGAGTCACTGTCCACCGCAGAATGGAAACTGCTGACGGATGTTCTTTTGCTGGGGCTGGCCGAGTCTGGAAAATCGTGAGAGAGGGCAGCAAGTTGGTGTAGGAAAGACAAACTGACTGCTATAGGATATCAACAGTCATGAGATGCTTACTTGGTGTGACATAGTCATTTTCATCCGCTAGCTGCTCAGTGTCACTGTCGTCAAACTTGATGTCTTTAAACCATGACGGTTCGGAGTGTCCCTCCAGAGAATTCACACTGTCACTGTCTGGAGAGGGGGTTTCAGAGAACTCTGTGCTCTGAAAGTCAACAAACACATTACTAAGATGATGACAGAAGAAATCAAACCAATTCCACTTTATTTGTCTAGTGCTCATCACAATAAAAAAACCCAAATCAGAACTACAAAAATAGTGTTTTCAGTTAGCATGTAACTAGTCTTCCCAGTTATATTACAGTCATGCAATTTCAACAGAAACTGAATTTTGGATTTAACATAACTGGCACATAATGCTTATACTGACCTGCAGAGGGCGATAGAGGGCATACTCATCACGGAAGATCTGATCATGATGGGTTACACAGTCAAGCCAGCGTCCATCTACCAAAGCCTGCCCAATAGCTATGGCCTGAGCCCTGTGTCAGAATAATCGAAAGTTTAACAGTGTTATTTTCCTGTTTATTCATGTGAAGCTACTTTGAAACAATCTGTATTGTATAAAGCACTATATTAATAAATGTGACTTGACTCAGAAGAACGCAAAGGAAATAAAATACTTTTACAGCTAAATGAAGACTTAAATTAAATTAAGGTTCTTACCTAGTAGAAATAGTGCCATTTCGTAAGAGCCAGTTGACTAACTCTTTACCAACAATGCAGTTGGGGTAAGTACGCAGCCAATAGCGATGGTCCTGGAACTCCATCCCTGTACTGTTGTGGCAAATCTTCTTCCATAGATCTTTAAGTTGAGAAGAATCCTACAAGATAAATCAGCTATTACATAACAACATACTATAACAACACAAATGTTAAGGAAAGTTGAGAAGGGAATTGGTGTAAGACAGTTCATACCAGAAGGATCTTTCGCTCCTCTTCGCTGTGGTCGGTTTTGGATTGGGCCCGGCTGTTCTGTGGACTAACTGTTGTCTCGTAGGCAGGAACCATGGATGAGCTCGAACGGTCCAAAGCCAGGTTCGTCACACTAGCTGACCTTAACACAAGCAATAGATGGATAACATTGTATGTATAGTCTGTTAACATAAACATTGAAATGAGCAAAGAATATTTGGTCAATATAATCCATAATCACCTCTTCCTGGCCGGTGACTTGCCCATATCCTCTTGGACTGCTGTAAGTCTGGAACTGAGACCACTGTTCTGGGATTCCTGATGACTACAGCGATCACACAAATAAACATCAGCAACAGCTTAATCATTTCCCTTTGAAATATTGTTAATAAATGACAGTCAAGCTTTGCACGAAACAGAGTCACACTCAAGAGCAGCAGCATGTCTTCTCTAGGAGGTCATGCAAAACAAAAGTAACACTAAAACTCACTTCTTCCTCATCCCAATGGAATTTTTTCTATGCATGGAAAGAGAAAGGAGAAAAGATGAGCACTGAGACAGACTCACAACCCATGAGCAGAAGGAGCTAGCTGATTGATTGAATAAAGGTGAGCAGAGAGGGTTAAAGTTTATTTGCATCATAATAGTCCTGTGACTACACTTGTTGTACCATCAGATCATAAAGCTTTCATGGTTCATAAAAGAGTAAACATTGACTACAGTAGAATAAAAACACAGCACGGAGGAATCGCACAAGACATGTCCAGATCATATTTCACTCCAAAACTTAAAAAAAAAAAAGATTGTAAAATTACTTTCATGACAATTATGCATTAAACAGTTTACATTTTTTTTGTAATTCCAATTATTGTCAATGGTTTGTCCAGTTTTTAATTCAACTCATTCATAAATGAAAGTAAAAATAATGCTACCATGATGTATAAATACTTACTAATCTAATTAATCTATCATTGTTTATTACATGACAGAAATAATAATTGGTCCCTAGCTTAATTAATATGATGATAATGTCATAATGCAAAATATCTTAATGGTCCTAAACAAAGGCTTTATTTTCTTTAAGGACAATAGAATGTATTCTTATTTTTGATTTTTAATGTGAAACATAACCCCAGACATGTTCTTGACAGGTTTCATTAAATTTACCCAGCAACATTCTTTACTCCATTTAAAACTATTTTAACAGCAAACTATTCTTTAATGGAGATAAACCTCAAAGAAACAACATCTTAAGGTTCACTTTTCGTTGTGAATCCCACATTGTTTGTTAACTACCAATTTGCTTCTATGCTTTAAATGAATCATAAATCATCAGGCAGAAAATGTGAAAGAGATAAACAGCAAGAGCAAAGATTATGGTAAGAAAGAAGTGTTATAACAGAGCAGAGAAACACCATAGGGATAAGGTAAAGTGAGCAGGAACAATGGAATAGATAGTGATATGTCCTTATGCCCTGCCCCTTTTCTGTGGCTTCACCTTTGCCAGGCCAGGTCTTCTTCCAGGAAGATGTTCCGGCTGGCTTTGCGACCCCCCACAGGTGTGCGTGGTTCAGTGGGCTCCAGCACACACACGGAGCAGGCCGAGTCTGACAGTGCGCTGAGATCTTCTCCGATGGAGCTCGAGTCAGCTGAGTGAGCGTAGCTCAACGCGATCTTACGACAGTACGTACATGCCCGTAAATCACCTGCAGAATGCCAAGAGACAAGAAGTTAGACAACCAACCAAGGTTATTATCTTAAAGCTAAAGCTAAAATTATTTAAAAGCATTTCAGTTAATTGACAAAGCTGAAATAGAATAAAATATAAATACTAGTTGAAAAACTTAAATTAAAATGTAAATGTTACCCTGGTAATAAACTGAAATAAGCTTAAGTTGAGGCACTAAAATTATTAACTGGAAATAAATAAGCACTAAACTAATATAAAATAAAAATAGCAATATAAAAAAAAAACTAATATTTTTTTTTCAAAAACTGAGGGTTACAGACAATACACTTGCAAATGCAACATTTGCCATTTCAGTTTTGATAAAAAAAAATGCTGGGTACATTTTTTTTTTTCAAATTTTCAAATTTTCAAAAACACAGATTTGGCTGTCAACAGAAAGAATGGAATGATTATGATATAAAATTGGTAAATTGTTACATTAAAAAAATAAGCAAGTCATTTTAAATATTAATTGTTATACCTTTGATAGCTTTTTTCTTTTTTTATTATATTATTTAAAAAAGTATGTGAAATTTACCATGGACCCCACAGAATGGACTCCCTTGTGACCCCCAGAACTTCCCCTTTTGTAAACCTCTGGACTACTGTACCCTGACAAATGTCTATGGTTAAATGTTTGGGGTCCAAAACCAACACGGTTAATAAGAACAACCAAAGTAATGTAACAGTTTCTCAGAGAATTCAATTTAGCTGAATGTCATGATCTGAATAGTTAAGGTGAGTTTACAGCATTAAAATATCTGCAAAAAAACTTGAAAAATCAAGGAAATAATGAGGCTTTTTAAGTAAGTTCTGATTCCTCCTAAAAGGTCAAAGTGCACAGGCAAATTCTTACCTTTTTCAGAATCACACCAGTTAGTCCACAAAGTTCAAAAGTCACACTACAACCCATTTAAATCAAAACCCCAAAAAACCACCGCAAACACACTCAGCATGCTAGAGGTGCTCTTACTCTTAAACTGACATAGCTGCTCGTCTTCTTGTCGAAAGCCTCTTTAAAGAGGCTCCGTCCACAAACCAGCGGTCAGAACGAGACCCTTGCTCCCCACAGCAAACACCCCAACAACACTCACCCGTGTAGCCCATGAACTTGCCAGGAATTTCCTGGTTGCAGCATCGGCTGCAGAAGATTTGGCCACAGAGTCGACAATGGTGACGCCGTCGGAAGGTTGTGAATTTCTCATTGCAGTCGTAGCACTCTTTACACTGACTGTCCGGCATCCAGTACTGTTTCAGATCACTGTCCTGGAACATAAAGACATAATTCACAACTCTTACATCCAACTGCAACAACAGCAACTAAAAAACACCACTGTTGTACTCTGTAGTGGATTCCATTCACATCTGAATCATTGCCTCTTTTATCTATAAGCTTTGAGTCATCTCTATAGAGATTTTCCCAACTAGTTCGCTGGAGTTCAATACCTGACTTTTCCCCTCCATGATCTCCTTAAGTCTCTTGAGGGCTGTGCGTAGCTGGACAGCTGTTCGGGGATCGTGGCTGCCCAGAGGGGCTTCTGATTTCCGTCGACCCTCTATAAATGCAAAGAAACACAAAAGCACCAGTAATGTACAATTTAAGAAGTTAATCCTACTCTAAAGTACAATATGCAGGTGAAAAAACATAGCACACATGCTCATTCAAAACCAAAGCTTGCAGTGAAATATACACCAGCACTCTTGGTCCAGTCAGTGATTGCTTATGTCAGCCGACATAAGCCAGTGAGTATTCTTAGGATTTTTTGTGGGATTATGATTCTCATGAATAGACTATGAATGAATAGAAGCATATGAAATTACTAAGATCAGCGACTAAATGTTCAGTTTACAGCACCAAAGGAGTCGAGCAAGAACTTCAGGCAGTCAGTCTTAGCACACCCTTTCACATGCAACAAATGTGGTTAATTTAAAACTATACACTGCAAAAACTATTTTCTTAATCTGTATTTTTGCATTATTTTCCAGTAAGCATATCTAAATATCCTTAAAACATTTACTAGAGAGTCAGATAAGATTCTAAGACTTGTTTTTAATCAATGTTACCTTCATTTAACTGGCCAGTAGTTTTTTTTCCTCTAGTTTTAGGGCAAAAAAAAAAAAAAAAACTCAACCAAAATTTAGGTTTAAGTATATACGGAAGAGGATTAGGGCCAAGCAATAATAAAAAAAATAAAACCATCTCGAGATTAAAGTTGTCAAATTTCGAGAAAAAAGTCGAGATAAAATGTTGAGAATAAAGTCATTAAATTAGGAGAAAAAAGTCGTTAAATTACGGGAACAAATTTGTTAAATTACGAATTTGTTATCATAATTTAACGACTTTTTTCTCATAATTTAATGACATTATTCTCATAATTTAATGAGTTTATTCTCAATTTTATTTCGACTTTTTTCTGGAAATTTAACAACATTTTTCTCATAATTTAAGGAATTTGTTCTCATAATTTAACAACTTTTTTCTCGTAATTTAATGACTTTATTCTCAACTATTTATCTTGACTTTTTTCTTGAAATTTAACAATTTTTTCTCGTAATTTAACAAGTTTATTCTCAACATTTTATTTCAATTTTTCTCTCGAAATTTAACAAGTTTTTTCTCTAAATTTAACAACTTTAATCTCGAGATGGTTTTATTTTTTTATTATTGCTCGGCCCTAATCCTCTTCCGTAAGTATATAATAAGACAAAGCTTTTATTTTGGTATTTTTAACAAAGCCAGTGTAGTAAATAAACCTAATTAAAGATATAGCATCTGAAATCAAGCTTTAGTATATTTGTTTCTCAATGACAATTATCTCTAAAACAAACAAAAAAATACTGATATATATTTTTTTTTTTGCAGTATACAACTCAGTGCTGATGAATACAAGCAGATAATCATTTCAGGGATTTATAAAACTGACTTCACACATATGAAATATGTGAAGAAATATATGTGAAATATGTGAAGTATCCTCACCTTCCCACTCCACTGTGAACAGAAAAGAACATAAACACACCTGTTTACCACTCAAATTGTCATAACTCCAGAATGTAGTTTTACAACATTAGTGTTACACAAAAACTACATTTTCATGGATTTCCTGAACTATAGCCTGGATTTTTTTTTTAACTTATAGTAAATGTCCAGTAGCCCTCCTGAGAGTGGTATGGATCACATGAGGGCAGAGTCTAGCCGTTGAATCAATGTTATCTTCAATGATAAGCGCTGTGAGAACCAGGCTGCAGTGATTAGTCATCAATCAAAGAGACCACTGATAGGGTTGCCTTTTTTTTAAGTCTTGTAAGAGCATGTTTAAAGGAATTTAGAACAATGGTCTTGTCTATGGAAGAACAAATGATTTTAGCATTGTCTTCTATAAAAGAATAGGGTTACTGAACATGTCTGGATCATATTTCACCCCAAAAATCAAAAGAGGCAATGTAAAAAAAAAAATCTAAAACCTGGATGATAATAGTTGAAAGATTAAAAGACACATGGGTACAAGTATATGTAAAGTTGCGTTTTTGTACCTGAAGCAGTGGATGTTCTTCTGAAAAGTTCTGAATGTTTCCTGTGGGTTTCAGAGCCATGTATGGAATGGGAGGGACTTGACCAGTTGCGCCGTGGCCCCTGCGGTGATGATGAAGCCGACTGACTTTTCTCTGTCACTGAAGGAGGCCGTCCTTCCTCTGAACAATTGAAACCAACAGAAAAGCTTGGTCAAAAGGTAGAAGATTCAAGTGGAAATGGTGGATTCAGGTACAATTTTTGTGGTGATTGTCTGAATTTGCATTGTGTTGACATTTCTTCTTTTAATCTTCTTATCCTGAAATCATTTTACCCATTTATTAAGTCTATACTTTTATTTACTTTATGTCACTTACTATACTTTTATTTCTGTACAAAAGCTAGACTTACCAAGCTTAGCAAGCTTTTTTGCTGGTGCAATGTTTGCACCTGTTTTTTCTAAAAGAAATGAAAGGGAGAGGTTAGAGAGTTGATCACTATTAATGTAGTCTGAATTTAAAATTTTACAGATAATATGTAATTTGAATTCCTGAAACGTCTCTCTTGTAGAGTCAGATTTTTCTTCAGCTCCACTGACTTGATGATCAAATTACCTAAAAATAATCATTAAATACCAATGTCCAACACAAATGCAACTTCATTTTAACAGAGAAAAAGAGAATCTGTGTGTTACTTATGAAGGCAGAACTTGTTAAACCAGTTTGATTTTCTTCCTTACAATATAGAGTTTCACTTGTCTGAAGTGTTCATCTTCTCACAGTAAGCTTTTTACCCCTCATTTTAGGCTGTACTACTTCTTTAATAGAGAGCATTTATTCTATCATCTAATCCTGGCCCTATGAACAGTTTGGAGTAAAACTCCTATGTGATTACTGGACAGGATGCGCCTAAATATTATTTCTCAAAGCTTTTATAACTTCATTTTTATGATTCCCTTTTCAGTCACTGCAATGCTTCCAGCGGGAATAGCCTGTTGATACTATACAAAGGGACAAAAAAAACAAACAAAACAACAACAACATGAGAATAATGTGTTCTTGGCACATCTCAAGCACTGTCACATGACTCTTCAATACAATTCCCTGCTCTGCCATTTTGGAATTTCCAGTACAGCAGAATCCAGTACATCCCCTAAAAGAAGAATGACTACTACATAACCTTGAACTTTTATTCCAGAAATCAAAAGATACTCAAATGATAAAAATGATTACGCTTAAGATTTGGTGTGTACAGCCAAACAGCCAATCAGGAATACAAAATACTATGCAACTTAAATAAGTGCCATTAAAAAGGACTACGTTCGCATAATTGCATAAAGCAATGCAATGGAGAGAGACATCCATGAATAAGTGTTTGATGACAGAAAACACACTGTGAACTTTTGAAAGCAAATTAATGATTTAAAGACTTAAAAAAAGAAAAGAAAAGAAATGCAAGTGTAGATGTTGATTACGGCATAATGACGTGAAATAATTCTGCTTCACCTTTGTTGAAACGGAACAGACTGACGAAGGAGCTGTAAGCGGATCGCAGTGGCGGCTCGTCCTGCTCGGGGGTCAGGGGTTTGAAGTGCGTTAGATGGGAGGGACTGGTGGGAGAGAGTGGCGGCTCAGAGCTCCAGTCCATCGCAGTGGACGAGGAGGAAGCCTTGTCTTCGGCAGCCATGTCACTGCGCCTGCGGGACAAACCAAAACAAACCAATTCCAAATACATTTATTTAATTTACATTTGATTATATTTGAATGCTATGGTTTTCTTGCCACAAAAAGGTATTTTTTCTTTTAAACCTTTTAGTCTTTGAGTCAAGAACAATGTGTTTAAACAAGTTTCAATTGTTAAATAAAAACACTGTAAGAATCATTTTTTGACTGTTTTTGTCAGGTGGTACAACCAAATATAAATATTAATTTAGAATTATTTCATTCAAGTGGCCAGGTATCTTTACCATCCAATTTTACTTTTAAAGACTTTTGCCTATGCTAGCAAGTTCATACATTGAATTTTTAAACACAATAGATTTATGATAATATAGCATTTTCCTCATGTTACATTGGTTGTACCACCTGACACGTAAAGTGTACCATCCTACCCATTCTTGAAAGTAGCTACTTTGATCAGTATTTAAAAGAGATGCAAACCTTTTCACTTTGCCATAAGGTCAGTTGTGGCTAGAAGGGATACAGCTATGGCCCGAAGTGATGCAAAATCTCTCCATAAAATAACAATAAATTAAAATTGCTACTTATCTGATTGTGATATATTAACATCTACACCTGTGATATATTAACATCTACACCTACCCCAACCCTAAACTTACCCTTACAATAATGCAAATAGAGCAATGAATTGTTGTTCAGCATGTCATTTATTACTCACCCTCATGCTGTTTCACACACGTAAGACCTTTGTTAATCTTCGGAACACAAATTAAGATATTTTTGATGAAATCCGATGGCTCAGTGAGGCCTGCATAGGGAGCAATGACACTTCCTCTCTCAATATCCATAAAGGTACTAAAAACATATTTAAATCGTTTCATGTGAGTACAGTGGTTTAATATTAATATTATAAGGCGACGAGAATATTTTTGATGCACCAAAAAAAACAAAATAATGACTTATATAGTGATGGCCGATTTCAAAACACTGCTTCAGAAAGCATTGGAGCATTATGAATCAGTGTGTCGAATCATGAGTCCGATCGCGAGTCAAACTGCCAACAGCTGAAATCATGTGACTTTGACATTTGTGTTCTGAAGATGAACGAAGGTCTTACGGGTGTGGAACGAAATGAGGGTGAGTAATAAATGTCATTATTTTTTTCATTTTTGGGTGAACTAACCCTTTAAGGTCCTCTGAATGCCACATTATCATGCTTACTGTTACTACTTTTGTCAATTCATAAAAAAATACCAGTTGCAGTTGTGCCACCATGACATCTGAGATAATACAAATTGCCGGACAAAAGTTTTTCAATGATCTCAACAGCTTTAAAACTACTGATATTTATACAATTTGTTTATAAGCAAGGTTTCAAACATAAACTTATGCCATAGTATTTTATTTTGAATCTAACACCATTTTAAATAGTTTTCTTAGTCTGTTTATGGGTGCGGATGGGTGCACCACCTGACATTTTGGGGGTTTAAGATACCAAAACATAAAATAATATTTACTATTTGAATGTACTGAAAACGCATTCAAACTAAATAGGTTTTATAGAATGATATCCCTATGTCATGAATTAATCAAACTATTT
The DNA here is from genome assembly GCF_024489055.1 of Chanodichthys erythropterus. NCBI lineage: Eukaryota > Metazoa > Chordata > Actinopteri > Cypriniformes > Xenocyprididae > Chanodichthys > Chanodichthys erythropterus. Next base: position 31,494,140 of record NC_090234.1, on the reverse strand, counting down.
TAAAAGGAAATAATGCATCTGGACACAAAAATATGCACGTCATGTCATTGACCCACATACAGACAGACAAACTTCCATGATAAAAAGTGGTATTTGTTTTGGTTGATGAAGACGATATTGAAAGCTTTTCAAAAATAATAAACTGCATCTTTATTATAATATAATTAAATGTTTCAATATTACTTTTACTTGAAGCATGTATCATTTAAAGGTGCCATCAAACGTTTTTTTACAAGATGTAATATAAGTCTAAGTTGTCCCCTGAATGTGTCTGTGAAGTTTCAGCTCAAAATACCCCATAGATTTTTTTTAAATAATTTTTTTAACTGCCTATTTTGGGGCATAATTAGAAATCTCGATCATTGCATAAACAAAGTTTACACAGCTAATATAACCCTCAAAATGGATCTTTACAAAGTGTTCGTCATGCAGCATGTCTAATCGTGCAAGTATGGTATTTATTTGGATGTTTACATTTGATTCTGAATGAATTTGAGGCTATGCTCCGTGGCTAAAGCTAACATTACACACTGTTGGAGAGATTCATAAAGAATGAAGCTGTTTATGAATTATACAGACTGCAAGTGTTGAAAATAATGATAATAATGAGTCTTGTCTCCGTGAATACAGTAATAAACAATGGCAACTTTAACCACATTTAACAGTACATTAGCAACATGCTAACGAAACATTTAGAAAGACAATTTACAAATATCACTAAAAATATCATGATATCATGGATCATGTCAGTTATTATTGCTCCATCTGCCATTTTTCGCTATTGTCTTTGCTGGCTTACCTAGTCTGATGATTCAGCTGTGCACATCCAGACGTTACTGGCTGCCCTTGTGTAATGCCTTTCATGATGTTGGGAACATGGGCTGGCATATGCAAATATTGGGGGTTACGTAACAGTTGGTGTTATGTTGAGATTCGCCTGTTCTTCGGAGGTCTTTTAAACAAATGAGATTTACACAAGAAGGAGGAAACAATGGAGTTTAAGATTCACTGTATGTCATTTCCATGTACTGAACTCTTGTTATTCAACTATGCCGAGGTAAATTCAATTTTCAATTCGATGGCACCTTTAAAAGTAGAGCTTTATTACAAACACTTTTTAAGAGATACATATTTGAAAATGCAACATCATGAATTTGTTGGGAAAATAATAATTGGCTTCACAAATATTCTTAAATATTATTTTATAAAAATAAAAATAAAAAAATTATACACAATTTTGATTAAGAGGTACAGGTCTGATAAAACGCTGCTTTTGAGGTCCCCATGAATCCACATCATACACAAAACCTCTCTGATATCAACGCAACTCTAGGTTAAAGCACAAGTTTATGGGGAAGTCAGTCATGAGAACTACATAATGTTAACCTCACAATAAAACCTCATGTATAAGGACATGTGATTACACAGGATTGCTGACTACAGAACAAAACCTGAAAAACAAAATCACAAGAAAGACTGTAAGGGAAGTTGACCTTAGAACAATAGGACTTGTGGACATCAGTTCAAACACTCAGTCAATTAAGATTTATAAAACAATTTATCTTCCTTCCATGTCAGTGAGAAAGTAACGTTAATAGCAAATCACTACAGCATTTATCATCTATTATCCACTAATTTCAGAAACAGCACTTTAGAGTAACTCTGTGTGACCAAATGATGTGTACAGACTACAGAGTAATGGCTCAAAAAGACCGGAAAACGAAAACATGAGTTTCAATAGTGTCATGTGATTCCCTGAGAACTGTACTATGGCGAAGGCCTCCTCATGAATAATAATTAGTTTATACTGACGTTAGCGTACCAGCGTCCAATCAACTAACCGCCCACCTGACTAGAGCCAAGATACTAATTTCTGCCTTTCACGCAATCAGGTAACGTTAAGCGTCAATCAGCCTTCGCCATAGTAGGACAAGTACATTAGCATTCAGTTGCGTCTATTATACTTTTATCATATACACGTCGAGCTAATTTTACGACTGTTGCAGAGCTTTAACCCTACATGTTGCATTACTATTACAAACACGGCTGTGTTATTATTTTAACAAACTAAACACAGATCATATGTGAACTAAGAGGATGAGAAAAACTGTAAATAGGTTTAGCGTATTGCAAAATGCACATTAGCGAACATGCTAATACACAATAGAGTGCTACAGAGCGAATAATTAAAGATGAATACTGAGATATGTCACATTTAAGCAGTGATGCTGCTATAGGAGAGCATTTCATTCATTTAATCTGCTAGGCTTGTCATTTAGACACATTCAGGTTTGGTTTCGGTTATTTTACATAATATATATACATATATACTTAATACAAACACTTATATTTCTGACAACAACGTCAAATTTCCTGTTTCATCCATCAAAGGCCCCGGTAAAGTTAGCAAAGCTAGCTGTCTGATAAAATAATAACAGCATACAGGTATCATGGCATAACATAAATGTTAGACATACCTGTGCATTCGCTTTTTACACCATGTCAATGTCAGCTGTTTAGAGATGTCTTTAATCCTTAATGAATTTAACCAAAAGACATTTTCAGTTAATTCCACCCTTGTGATGTTCGGCGACTTGATCAGACCCGCTTAGTCGAGTACAGAGAGTTTGAGCAGTGTTATGATCGCGCTTCTCGTGATCCCAAAGTCAGACATAGCTAATCGATAAAAACCATGCCTGTTGTTTAAAAAACTATTTATTATATGTATTAATTTTTAACATTTAATTAAAGAGTTCATAGACCATATATTTCATATAAACAGACAGAATGTGTTGATAAAATGTCAAAATCTCATGTTTTATTTGTTTGTTCACTTTTACGACTCATAGCCTATGTTTATATCTGGTCATATGTCAGACAATGGTTTTATTTAGATTTATAATTTGTACAGGTGATGAGTATATTGCATAGAGCCAGTATACAACACACAATTAAGAATAAATAAAAAGATAAATGATCAAATAAGAAAAAGAAATAACCATATCAAGAACATTGACAGTGACCCCTAGTGGTTATGATTGATATTTTATTAGCAAAATCATTAAACTTGTCCAAAGCAGCAGTAGTAGCATCACTTCTTCTAGAAATATAGAAAACATCTTTACGAATTAAGTGTTTAAGATTTAAACTCTGTCTTGAACGAATTACGCTTCGTCTTCAGATGTAACTCTTGTCTTCTCATCATTTTCCTTCCTCTCATTCCTTGCAGACCGTTCATCCTCATTTCTTGCATATTTCTCGTTCTCTACCTTCCCATGTCTGTCTGCTGAAATGGGTGGCAAGGGGGATCTCTTTTAATAGCACAGAATATGAAAAAACTCAAGTCAGAGAATGCATAATTATGCGCGATCATGACTACCTCAGTAAATGCGTGGATAAAAATGCATGCAAGTATGTTTACATAAAGACAAAGTTGGAAATATTTGTTCTGCTGTACATTTTAGAAATAATTTGTTCACCTGTGCTGTGTACAGACGCGGATATCTCCCTATATTCTCCATGAGCTCCAGGTTTTTGAGCCACTGCTCGTGCCACACATGAACGCTGTACCGCGGCCTGCAGCTGGACAAACGCTGGAGGATCCACTCATTCTCTTTGGCGATGCGAAGCAGCTCCAGCTGTCTTTTTTCTGTGCCAAGACTGAAACAGAAGCCATGAAGTGTAATATTCAATATGATTAAATATCATATGACTTATTAAATATGTAATATTATGTTGTTGTTGGATATTTTATACCTTTTCTTTACATAGTCATTTCTACAGTCAACTCCCCCGTTGGTCTGCATTATATGGGACATTTTATCTAGAAGCATCTGATTTTCTCTTTCGATTCTCGAAATCCGTTCTTCTTCGAGCTTGTTATGATAGATAACAGAATGATCTGACATATATTAACTTAACTTTCCTTGATAATTATTTTTGATAGTTTTCCTTTGATAATTATCGACGGAAATGTCGACATCTGGTGGTCATGAAACGATGTAGTTCAGTTGTCCTACCTGTCTTTTCTTAAACTTGACAAGTAGATGGCCATAGGTTTTCGGGGGAGTAGTGTTGATAGTTGGTTTTGCGGATTTAACCTTAAAATAATATGCATATGGTAAATTTATGCTATTGATTTTATAATAACCAAAACCCAAACAAACATATTTTAACACCAAATAATTTATAACACTATACAAAGAAGCACTTGGTATAATCTTATACTCTAAAAATGCTGGGTTAAAAACAACCCAAGCTGGGTTAAATATGGACAAACCCAACAGGTTGAGTTAAAGTGCACCTACTATGCCCCCTTTCACAAGATGTCTGGTCTGGTCAAGTTGCAGCTTAAAATACCCCACAAATTTGCCCCTATTTGGGGGTGAGCAAAAACATGCCTTTTACTATGTTACTATATTGCTAGCTAAAAAAATAAATACAAAATTGGTTGAAAAAAATGGCTGGGTGAAAACAACCCAATCCCTGGGTTTGTCCATATTTAACCCAGCATTTTTTAGAGTAATTAAACTTCATATGTATTTTTTTTTTTTTTTTTTTTTTTTTTTTTTGGCTAATAGGCTATGTCATATCATGTACAAAAAAAAGTACCATGGTAATTTGTCATATAACATGGTATTAACATGATTCTCTGTGCTACTTCAAAAAATACCATTGAATTACCAAAAGCATATTACCACCATAAATAAACCAGCAATTTGCCATTTTACCTTGCTCCTGTGCATCTCATAGCAGTTTTTGTCCCATCTGTATTGCAGATATTTATTAACACAGGGCAAAACAGGTTGGTAAGCTTGATGTTGCATTATTTGGCTTCGCCGTAGCCTGAATCCAGCTGCACCACAAACCACAATGAACAGACATACGAGTTCAGCTTGAGTTTTGAGCCAGTCATGTGGTTGTTGCCATGGCAGCCATTCAGAAAGAAAAAGCAGCTTTGCTAGTCTACATTTATGAAATGATACTCTCCGAGACTGTAAATTGGTCCCATTCATTCAGTTTGATGAATACTTATTTCCCTAAATGCATGCAAAGAGCTTTGCCTGCTTTTTGCCTCCTATCCAAACTTTCTCTAGAAGTTAAACCCAGCAGCTCCATTGAGAGGGCAACCTCACCCATTTAAAGGCTGGCCTACATAGTGTCCTTGTCCGATATGAATATTCTGTGTCCTGCAGGGCTCTGTTGTTTTAGCAGAGCAGCATGCACGGAAAAGCTGGAAGCCCTCTAATATACTGTGAACCCAACAAAATTTACGCAACTTTAATCTTATGTAACCTTTTAAGAGGTGGCACAGATCTCATATGCGTCCATATGCAAGTAAAGGCTAATGTTATGTGATATTTTGTGTTTTCTATCCCAAGGACAGTGAGAGTGGAGAATGTCCCAGCTTCTACTGCCTTTGTGATTCATTTGACACGTAGATGAACTTGAACCTGAGAGTAAGATGTGGGTGATCATTTTAAATCAGTAAGCATATTTAATTGATATAATTTAATAATTTAAATGAGCATATATATATATATATATATATATATATAGATAGATATATATATATATATATATATATATATATATATATATACACGCACAAGGATATTAGTATAATGCCTTTTAGTAACAGAGTTTAAAACCCGACAACAGTTGCTTAGTTACTTTGATGTCTCTTTTGTATTGGTTTGGTTCTTGTAAACATAACCTCTACTGAACTGTACTTTGTATGTCACTCCAAGCAGCAGTGATTATGTTCATATAATGATTAAATGAGTACAAATTATTCTCTTGACTTTTGGTTTGCATAGCACTGAGTCATCTCTTGGCCTTTTCTTCAGAAATGTCATATCTGTGCAGGTTTATGAACTGTTACAGTATTGAGAGTGGTTAACATCCAGGGTTTGATAGTCTGAAGAGTGCAACATCACTTGTAGATGAACAGGAATCTCCATGCTTGAATAAAGAATTTAAATAGATTTTTGTGTTGTAAAGTTTCATTAGTTTATTATTTGTGCTAGACATTACAGTTTCTCTTTGTTTGATAGAAAATTTGTAATTCTAACAAACATACATGTAGTTGTCACACTTCTTTTTCCATTGAAAATGAATGCTTGGCAGAGTTGCCTTTGGTTGTTTTCTTAGTATATGACGACTTCCTTTAGTATTAGTCCCTCATTCTCCAATGAGGTTGGAGTTTATTGCCTTGAAAATGGCTTCATGATTTAATCACAGGCAATAAAACGTTACGTGTCTAATTTGTAGCTTAGGTGAGTAATGACGCTGTCCAGACTGCTGCTAGCAGGATTACAAGATGGTGACACTCTCAGGAGACGCCTTCATACAGCAGTGCTCTTTCTATTTTGCGTTTTTTTTTAAAGGAATAGTTCCTTCAAAAATGAAAATTGTCATGATTGACTGACTTTCTTCAAAGGAGATGGTCTGAACAATGTTCACACTGTTCCGAAAAATAAAGTGACCAAAAGACACACTATAATATAGTGAAATTAAATTACATGAACTACTTTTATGGTGTTTTTCTGTTCCACAGAAGAAGAATGTCATACAGATTAGGAAATAAAAACACAATTTTCACAATTAACTTTTCCTTTAAGATGTTCTCCCTTCAGATACAGTGTCTAAGTTGTTTTGTTTTTTGTCAGGAATCATTTGACAATGTTCATTATTTACCTTTCTTACCCTTTATAACCAATACAAACAAACATTTTGAGCTTTATTTTGACTGTGTTACACATATTGTTAATATGACAGCACATCATATCATCTAGATATCAGATGTCATGATTTTTTTTTCAGGTTCCAAACAGGCAAATTGACCTGCAATGTAATAATAAAGATTAAAAGTTTAGTTCACCCGAAAATGAAAATTATGTCATTAAAGGGATAGTTCACCCAAAAATGAAAATTTGATGTTTATCTGCTTACCCCCAGTGCATCCAAGATGTAGAGGACTTTTTTTCTTCAGTCGAACGCAAATTATGATTTTTAACTGCAACCGCTGCCGTCTGTCAGTCAAATAATAGGAGTGATTGGGAACTTGAACAATAAGAGTCGAAAAAACTTCCATAGACAAATCCAAATTAAACCCTGCGGCTCATGACGGCACATTGATGTCCTAAGACACGAAACGATCGGTTTGTGCGAGAAACCGAACAGTATTTATATAATTTTTTACCTCTAATACACCACTATGTCCAACTTCGTTCAGCTTCCGGATAGTGAGGTCGGATTGCGCTCTGACAACGGAAGTGATGTCTCGCGCTCATTGAAGTATATGGGTGAGACATCACTTCCGGCACCAGAACGCATTTTTTGACCTCACTAACAGGAAGCTGAACGAAGTTGGACATAGTGGTGTATTAGAGGTAAAAATTATATAAATAATGTTCGGTTTCTCGCACAAACCGATCGTTTCATGTCTTAAGACATTAATGTGTCGTCACGAGCCGCAGGTTTTAATTTTGATTTGTCTAAGCAAGTTTTATTTACTGTTATAGTTGAAGTTCCCATCCACTGCTATTATTTGACTGACAGACGGCAGCGGTTGCAGTTAAAAATCATAATTTGCGTTCGACTGAAGAAAAAAAGTAATCTACATCTCGGATGCACTGGGGGTAAGCAGATAAACATCAAATTTTCATTTTTGGGTGAACTATCCCTTTAAGTACTCACCTCATGTCGTTCCACACCTGTAAGACCTTTATTCATCTTCAGAACACAAATTGAGATATTGTTGATGAAATCCGATGGATTAGTGAGGCTTCTATTGCCAGCAATGCCACGAACCTCTAAAGATCCAGAAAGGTACTCAAAACATATTTTAAACAGTTCATGTGAGTACAGTAATTCTACCTTAAAATTATTAGCGACGAGAATACTTTTTGTTCGCCAAAAAAATGCTTCATGAAGCTTCACAAATCTTTTATTTTAAATCAGTGATATGGATCGCGTATCAAACTGCTGAAATCACGTGACTATGGCGCTCCAAACAACTCATTCGAATCAAATGATTCGTAAAGATTCGAAGCAGTGTTTTGAAATTGGCCATCAATAGATATTGTTGAAAAGTCATTATTTTATTTTTTGGCACACAAAAAGTATTCTTGTCACTTTATAATATTAAGGTGGAACCACTGTACTCACATGAACTGTTTTAAATATGTTTTTAGTAGCTTTCTGGATCTTGAGAAGTTTGGTGGCATTGCTGACAATGGAGGCCTCCCTGAGCCATCGGATTTCATCAAAAATATCTTAATTTGTGTTCTGAAGATGAACGAAGGTCTTACAGGTGTAGAATGACATTAGGGTGAGTAATAAATGACATTATTTTCATTTTTTGCTGAACTAACCCTTTAATGCAGGGCATATGGGGCAGAAATATACAAAATACACAATTAACCCCATCTGAGACATTTATAATAGTCTAATAATTGCCTTGGGATTTATCAGACAGTAACAAACAGCCTTTCTCTGTAATACATAGAGTATGAACAATTTTGTATGAACAAAATTTGGACATTTTCAAGATTTCTTTTAGAAAGCAACGAGACCAAAAAAATAAATGGAGACTTGCTTAAGTCTCAGCATTTTCTCCTTAGCAATAGACTTTAGTAATCGTATGCTTCAGAAGAGGACAATAATGTCCTCAAATTGTGCTCAGATTTGGCAAGAAACAAAAGTCATCAATCAAAAGTCAGACATTTCAGTTTGAATTCAAAAATTTTCATTAAATTCTTCCAAGACAATAGATCCACATGAATTCTATATCTCTCTACTTTTGCTATATGTCAATAATTGACTCGTTTAGTTTCTTCTAAGTATTTTCAGAAGAAAAATCTGAAACAAAGTTAAGTTAATGTTTAAATAAAATATGACTGAGAGCTCCTTTAAATCTCCGGATATGACAGAGCAACAGTTCAGCAATTGAATTTGCTCTTGGCCTGTTTTAGTATAAGGCTGTTTAATTGGTAGACATAAAGGCTTTCTCTGAATTCCGTCATTATAATTATGTTCTGATGTAATATTAATGACGAAGAACATATTATGCTCGGCATAATTAAAAACTCCTAATTTGTGCCTGTTGCAGTATGAATCAGATTAGGATGAATCATCCTTTCTGATGACGTGACCAGGAAAGATTGCATTTTTCTTTTTCCCTGACATGCATAAGTTGCTTTCCTTCATTATCCATGTCTTGCGAATCTGTATGCAAAGGGACCGAGAGCTTGAAAAAGTCTCAACGGTGGCGATGTTCCAGTAAATTAGCTCCAGGGAAACTCAGAAGGGAGCAGGCAAAGCCAGGCATCATTAGCAGAAAGCGTGTTTGGTAAGCTCCTTTCCCTTAAGATGATGCCCATGTGCAAAAATTCCCTCTTGCGCAATTGGACCTGTTGGTGTCTAATTATCAAGCGGTGGAGTATGATCTATTCCTAGCCTTCTGCGAACTTCAAGAACCAAATGAACATCGGCTGCAGGAACATACTCTATAATGATGCCCAAAAGTGGTGTGATATAACAAATTGCCCTTTACTGTTATGCTGCTGTATATAAGCCAGACACTGGAGCCAGGGACATGTGCAGTCTTTTGTGAGGGATTTATCCAGTAATTATTTCCACTCATTTCAACGTATGTGAGCAAGTAAAGAAAAAACAGTCAATGCTTGTCATTTGAATTTGCATTAGTATATACAAATATCATGGAAGATGGAAGTGTGGCACATTCTCAAGACATTTCAACTGGCAACGTTGCCTGATACAAATACCCATTGTTCCCTGTTGTTTTGCTGGGGAGCACTATAGTCTCTACTGAGAATGAAGAGCCAGACGTGCTCCTTTAGGAGCCGGTGAGATCTGTGTTTTTCTCTCACTGTGTTGGAAAGTGATCAAGGCAACAAGTCTCAGGAGGGGTAATGTCTAGTGATGGTCACATCCTCGACAGGGTCTCTCGCTGTTTGAGAAGTGTGCTCTTATTAACAGTGTAAACTCTGAGTCGTCTGATGCCCAGTATTTGTGGGTGTTTATGCCTAAAGTGTCTGTGCCAGTGCAGCTGTTTACATGCGCATATCAATAATGCAGCAGAGGATACCTTGTATAATGTATATATTTTTGTTTTATCCTAATCTCTAGGACAAGCATCGCTATTATTATTGCTTATACTTATGGATAGCGAATTGAACAAAGTATTAAACTTTGGTATGTAACAAAAATGGGTGGAAACTATCATAATATCATCAAGACTTTTTTTTTTTTTAGGCCAGGAACTAACTATAATATCAATTATGACAGAAACACCCCATAGCAGCACACTTTTTTAAGTTACAAATTTTCAGCACACTTTTTTAAGTTACAAATTTTCATTTGTGGTGGTTTAGAGGGACATAAGACATGTTATTTCCTGTATGACAAATTTTTGTGAGGAGAAAGAGTGTTATGAGAAACAAAGAGCAGGAGATTGTTTGCCAGGAGCAATGGTTAAAGCAGGCATTATACAAAAATATTGAACATATATTGTACATGAAATATTTAATAAATGTTCAATATTATTCAAAAATATATTACAAATATATAGAGAAGTCAGAATTAAGCATTCCAGACAGCAGTAAATAATTATGTCTTTGATTTTTTTTTTTTTTTTTTTTTTATGTGGTAGAAATGGACTTCCATACTTCTACTTGGAAACAAAGTCTTTTTAGTGTGAAATTACAGTATATTCCAGGTTAATAGTTGCATTACTTTCACAGTAATTTCACAGTAGGACTTCTCTTGTATACTATCTAACTGCAATATCATCTACTTCTACAAAATTATACTGTATTTCTACTGTGCTTTATGCTGAAATCTTTATGCTGAAATAATGTTAATAGTTTGACTAACTTAAAATCAGTTAGCTTATTTTATATTCTAGCTTGTCATTGTTTAACAAATGTTTTCATTTGTTACACTTCTGACTTGGCTAGAACAGAAATTTTAATATGAATATACAAGTTCCAAGATCAAAAGCAAATTGAACACTGATCACAATTATGATGACTTCAAAACAATTACAGTACTAAACAATATAATTTCCTACAGTATCATGGTTAAATACAACTTTACAATATAAAATCACAAGAGCAGTAATAAATTACTGTGATGTCAGCATCATTTTGCTGTTGATTCACAGTAATTCGTAAGAAAACGACCCACCATGCATTAATTTCACTGTAAATTTCTGACTATAGTAATTTATTGTAAAATAATACTCTTTAATCCTGTAAATTCCTGGCATTTTTTTTACACTGTGTGTTTACAAGATACCAGCTTACTACAATAAGCATTTCTGATGAAGAACTAGTCTCTAGATTTGTCAAAAGGAGGATAGTGGCATCAAATATTTGAAGGAATCATATATATATATATATATATATATATATCTATATATATATATATATATATAATTTTTTTTTTTTTTTTTTTTTGAGACCGTTTAATAGCAGCTAATAATTCATTTTAATTAGTAATAATTTTTTAAATATTTTATGAACAGCCATTTTTTCTATGGGTCGTTGTCATATCAACTATTTCATATTAAAACTACCTGACCAAAAAAAAAAAAAAAAAAAAATCTGTGGTTGGTCATTTTACATGTCAGTCAGATGGTCTCAACCTGTTTAAGTTGACTGTTCAGCTACTTTAATTTATATACTCATACAAAAACAACCCAAATTAATGTAAAGATTACATGCTGCATGCAAAAACATCAAATTATTACAATAACTTTTTTTAAAAATAGCAGAGATTGTCTTTAAGTTTTTGAGTTCAGATTTATTTATTTATTTGAATGATTATAAGTGGATTATATGCATTACCCCAGAGATTTTTGTATGCATCATAGTACATCGGCACACTGAATACGTCAGCAAAGCAGCACTTTTAGAACTGTTTGAGTACTGTTTCTATGTTGAGTGATGGAACATGTTGCTCCTTTCAGTTTGTGCTGGTTACACTCCCTGAGAGATGATTATCTCGGAGCATGAGCAGTTCATGTGTTTAGAACAGCGTCATTAAAGTACTCTTGCTGTAGGGAAATATCCACAGGCATAGTCAAAGAGTTGCATATGTCAAGTCATCTGATGGAAGGGGAAAAAGTGCATCGGCAACACTGGGACAGTAAAGACGATATGCCCACTATATCCATTGCTGCTCAATCACAACTGTGCTTTTAAAGCAACTCTGACAGTAAAAGGTCTAACTTGCCCTAGGCTCTTCCAAGGGATCGTTTTTTTTTTAACGTTTTATGTTTCACTTGCATTATGCTCTCACTCTTGGGGACTTTTGGATAAATCACATATAATTCAACAATCTTTCATCCCTCATGCTACGCAACCTCGATTTTAAGGTGACCTGGGCCAAACGCATTACCAAAAGTAGAGGAATCTGCTTTTGAATGGGTTGATGTTCAGGGTTAAATCAGGGTTTTGTGGAAGAGAATTTTTGGATCAGATAGTATAATGCTGTTAGATACTGTAAAGTTACAGTACATGCAAAAAAGCTAAATTTTCTTTATATTGTAATCCTTATGTTCACAACATGTAATAATTACTTCAGTGAGCTCATTGTTTCTGCCTAAAATGTATACATTATGATTCGGTTTCACAGAGAGGGCTTAGATTAAGCTAGGATTAGGCTTTAGATCAATTAGGGCATTTTAGTAGCTTTTATAAACATGCCTTAGAAAAAAAACATTACTGGTGTGCATCTTGAGCCAAAACAATGGCACTGACATATTTTAAGATATGTCAGTGCAAGTTGATATCAGTTAAAACAGCTCAAACATGCATTTTAGTCTGGGACTAGGCCTCGTCTGTGAACTGTCGGCAAGTTAGCTAACTATGTACATTTCTGAAATATGTGACTTGGAGACAGTCACCTCTAATAACAGATCACTCTAAATTATAATGTAGACACATGCATTTTTTGAAAGATATGTATTGTGAAAAGCGCTATACAAATAAATGTGAATTGTGAAACACTGAATGAAACATTGCATTATAGCAAAGTCCCTTTAAGACAAGTCATTTCACTCGGCGGCCATCTTTGAAACGCCTCTCGGGCATCCTGGGCATCATGCAGCTCCTATCTCTTTGAATGGGGAAACATCAAATTCTCCAAAACTGTTCAACAACCTTACGATTAAATTTCATATCTGAAATCACCAAACAAATCAAACAACAACTGTCTCATAATTTGTTTTCCAAATGCTCGAATCATGACAAAAAACCCCGGTATTTTTCAGGCTGGATCAAGCTAATGCGCATGCGCAGACGTAAATGCGCGTCTCCTATGCCTCATTTCGGAGGCGCGCCTCTGACTGTTTCTATAGAAACCGGTGCTTCTAACGGCCGCTGCAGTGACGCGATGACTTTACCAGTCGGTGATTGGCTCTTATTTTTTAGAAGGCGGGACTTATTCCGCCATATTGCGCGTTACACTTTCTCCCATTCAAAACAATACGAGTGACATGTCTTGTGTTATTCTATAGTCTTTGATTATAGTCATGTAGAATTGGTCCAGACTTTTAACATGCATGAGAGTGGCACAAATTGATATGAACATAGAAGCAAACCCAAAGATTGTAAAAGCAGGCATGCCAGCACTGAAGCCATGTGTCATTCTGATAAAACATTTCTAAGTGACTATTTGAAGAGGTGCTGCTTCACATGTGTGTGGGTTTTGTCAGGTTCAGTGCTCTTGCCCTGTTAGTCATACTGTGGAGGCACTTGCACTTTATTTGCCTTTATGAAAATGAACAAAACTATGATCTAAGATCTTATTTTTTAAACCTAGTATCAAGGTTATTTTGTAAACATGCAACAAACTTTTTTTTTTATTATTCTCAGAAATGCCTGGGTCAGCCTTTTTGTTATTTGTAGAAAAGTGATTTTACATGCAGAGTCACGTAGTACTGGAATTTTTTTTTTTTTTTTTTGCAGGGAAGGTCAGGCCTGATAAATTTGGTCGCCTAGAGTCCTGACATGCCCAACATTCATTCAAGTGAATTGTACTGTGGTGTCATCCAGTGGCTAGTCATTAGTAAATGTGGAAGGGACAAACTGGAGGGTTTTGTACACATGAACAGGAAGAGAGAATGTACGGACACTGTGCTCATCACACAGTATTATTAGTATTATTTCATATTAAAGCTTTATTTGCTGCCCATGCACCTTTTCCATTGAAGGGGGAAGATTTGATACAAGTTAAAAAACAAAATTATATCCCTTACATAACTCATGGGGTTATGAGTTATGTAAGGGATAAAGATTTTGAAGGGGTCCTCTGTATGATAATGAGCGTCTGACTGTACATTTATCGCTTTTTATTACATGGCTGCTTAGTAAATAGATGGATTAATTAATTTAAATCAATAAAGTTTTAATCATTTTATTTTATAAGTAAAAAGAGCAGAGTCAGATGTAAAACACCAAACTAGCACAGTGTAATTATCGGATTGCCAGGGACAATAGTCATTAAATATTCAACCACAATATACTTCAACTGACCAATCAGAGTGAAGTCTTTCAGAGAGCCATGTAATAAATTGTTTATAGACTTCCATTTATTCTTGTTGCATTTTTCTGTTCATTTTAGCATATAGCAGAGATGGTCTTGAGAAGTCTTTAAGCTAAGTAGCAGTTTAATTTATTTTATTTTTACATTTTAAATTATTGATGCATATTAGATACACCAATAATAACACATCTTAATCTTCCAGCATGAGCAATTTACAACATAATCAAAAAGAATAATAATAATGATGCCTGACAAAATTGTCAGATGATCTTCCCTTGGGTGCAATGATGTTTTACATTACATGAAACAGATCAATACTAGGCCTGGCAGTGTGAGCAGAGACGAAAACCTCAGTACTGCATTACCCCTTACACAGACAGTCTCTGCAGACACTTATCTGCAAAATCAGGTCATAATGTCGTCTTTTTAAAGTGCTGTTACCAAACTCCTTGTGTCACAAAGATGTCACGTATGGTTCAAACAGTGACGGAGTGCTATAGTGTTCAAATTTGATGCACTTTGCTCATCTTTTAAGGATTTACAGCAATGTATTGTTGCTTTAATCAGGGAAGTGCCTCTTGCTTCGATGACTCATAGATTTGGGTTTTGTGATCATCTTGTAGTGGGAATGATTGGGCTGTGTCAGACTTTCTATGGGGAATTTAGTCAAGAAACACTGAGCCTCAAAGGGGCCCACCTCCCTGAAGACCTAGACATCACAGAAGAGTGGCAAGTCTTGGGCTGAAAAAAAGTAGGTCGTTAAAGTAGATTAATGCAGTAAATCAAAGCGTGGAGCTTCCTGTTAATTGAACACTGCTCTTTTGTTTTTGTTCAAGGAAAACAATTATACGAAAGATAGCATTATTAAAATTAAAAGGAGCCTGTTATTTAAGCAGGTTATATATCTTGTAACATGGTTGTATTGCCTTTAAAATGTTTTCCATATAACGTTACTTTTAAGGAATACTTTAAAGGCACATTTAGGCCACAACCATTTCCCTATCCAATCTTTTTTTCCTCATTCTAAAAACATTCTGTAAACACGGCTTCATTCGTTCACATGGAATCACTAAAACCGACTCAAAAGGATGTAGTTTACATCCCAGACCAGTATGCGGCGCTGTAATTCAGCCACAGAGATACATTAAAAATGGAGAAGAAGACTTGGAGCATGCACATGCACGATTTTTTCCCCCTCAAACAAGTTCAGCAGAAATCCCGCCCTGGAGCCAATTCTAAAGATTTCATTGGCCATGTCTATCTCAGTGACGATTGTCTACACCAAACATTGATCCCTAAACCTACCCGTCACTGTAACCTCAGCCAATGAAATTGGTTTCAGGGCAGGAATTCTGCCGAATGCATTTGGGGAAAAAAAACTTGCCATGCGCATAAGGTCGAGACATGGGGTGATGACATCATTGTTTCACAAAATATACAGATTGACTGTACACACAAATCGCAAGAGTGTCATTTTCAGATTTTTCCACTCTGGGACCCAGTTTAAAAATGTATCAGTTTCCGGCTCTCAAAACGCTAGATCCGTCTGGACGAAATGCTGATACAATACACAATTTTTACATATACAGCTAAATGCGTCCCCGTGTGTATGGGTTTTTAGGTACATTCATCATCAATGGAAAGTTTAAACTAAATTATTAATAGTTGACTAGATTGTAATAGATTTTTGGTGTGTCCCTTAAAACAGTTGCAAGTGATTGCATTGCTTTTAGGTGTGTGTGGCAAACAAACAGACGAAGAGTCAGACGGATTAAAATCCAATATGAAGTTTAATCCAAACAGACAGCATACTCCAACAAAGGCAGAGAAACACACCATATAATCTGTGAGCAGACAAACACTAAATGAACAGGAGGAACTTAAATACACAGTGGGGATGAACTAAATGAACAACAGCTGTGATGATAGTTAGTGTCCATGGTAACAGATGAGTGGCGGGAAAATCAAACAAAGGAACACAGAAACTGAAGAAATAAAACTAAAAGTCAAACAAAACTAGCTGAACATAATGACAGTGATACTCACAGTATGCAGTTTTCCTTCTGCCTATAATCTTTTCTAACTTGCTCATTTTTTATTTACCAGTTAGCCTACAACACAACAGTTAATGCCAACAAAGAAGAGCTAACAGATGATTTTTTTAGATTAAAACTCTGATGGATTGATTGAATGATTTCTACATTGTACACTTTTTTTTTTACAAATACTTAATAGAAAACATAATAGTACTTTAGGAAATGATCAATTTTATTGCAAAAGAATGAAAGGCAAAATGTCGTGCCTTAACGTGAAACACTTTTGAGCAATGACTCAAACAGGTCTACTGAAACAAACCGTTCAAAGGAACCGATTCAATTTGTTGTAAATCCCTGTGAGGACCTTCTTTGAGAGTAAAACTGTAAAATCAGAGTTTCTTTTTTATTTCAGCAAGCAGATTTGAACGTGGGAAAATTGTGTCTGACAAAACAAACACAGTCTCTTTTATAGTAAAATAGCAGTTGTTACACAAACATACTAAATACACCTAACACGTAACTTAAACACCGAAAACATACTGATAAGAGCCAAATATTCATGAACTGCAGAAGAATGAAACGTAAAATGCGGAAGACTTTCTGAGGGATGATTCAAACGAACCGCTCCACTAAAACGAGCCGTTCGAACGAACCGATTCGCTAAATTGCATCGGATTTCCCAACGCTACTCTATGCCGAAATGCCGAAAGCGTCAGTGATATGCCAGAACCCAAACCACGTGTTTTACGTAATGGAAAGGCAATCTTTCAATTCAACCCCTCCTCCTTCTTGTCTATATCCAACACAGATCCAAGGCAAAGAGGAATACGTGCGAGATACTTTTTAGGAGGCAACGGGATCAGTAATGCACAGGTGAAACATCAAGCCGCACTCCAACCGCATCCTCAGCATCAGGATCAGTGCAGTGCTTTCACATTGATGAAAGCTCATGGATATTACTGACCACCAGCAGCAGCAACAGCAGAAGCAGCAGCAGCAGCAGCAGGTTTTAGGAAGACTTCCCTGAGAAACACTAAGCTGATGCTGGAAATGTGCTCTTTGCTCGGAGGTATCGCTGCTTTTAAATGGGATGCATCCCCTCCAGGCTTCTGATGCCGTGCACATCCATCCACCCTTCATCTGAGTGATGAACTAACAGGGAACGCAAAGATCCGCCGTGTCTTTCACGTTAGTTTATAACGGGCTGCACGTTCCCCCTCTGCAGCACATGCAATTTATAGAGTATCTATTTTTATGACCGACCAACCTTTATTACTAAGAAGAATACCTTTGTTTTGCCTGGTCTAAAGAGAATATTTTACCTCTTGCATGAAGACGCTTGGATAGTAATACATATTTTTCTATGTTACTACTGGAAAACTGAGCATCCCATTGTGTTCTTATTATTATGCAACCGCAGGGATCTGTTCTTTATCAGGGTGTCTAAGCTGTTGGATCGCTCCTCGCCCAAATCAATGTGGTTTCTTTGGAACATTTTCAGCAAAGGAACGCATATGCTGCAGTGTCTTTGTGGCAAGAGTCTTAAGAAGAACAAGAACCCAAGTGGTAAGAGCCATTGCGTCTTCTTCCCCTCTATGTTGTGTGCTGATCTGCAGTCAAATTTGTGCAGCAAGTCAGTGAATGCAGGCAAGCTGAGGATAACTTGAGCTCTAGTGGTGAGACCAATCACACATATTACAGCCGAAGGCTTTAACATTCAACTTTTTTCAACTAAATCCCACAGGTATGTAGCGTTAAGACAGTCTTACTTGGGCCGTGTGTGTCAAACACATCTTTTGGGTTCGTTTCAGGGATGCTGCAGCATCCTTCTCAGTCCTGCATCACTTAAAGTGATGCTGCTCTCTGGCTTTCGTGTGCAGCATTTATTCTTCCGTGATTATGTGCAGTGCAAAGACCTCATGTCATTTGTCTCTTTCTGTTAATCCGTTCATTAAGAGATCATTAGCTCGTAGTTTACTCCAGTCAAAAAACATGTACAGCTGCCCTGTTGTTTCACAGCAAGATGGATACAGTTTGTTTCACACAGATTCCCCGAAAACAAATCACAACAAGGCGTTCTGCAGGGCACACTTGCGCAGTTTTATTTGAACAAAGCTGTTGACACAAAGGAAAACTGTGCAGAGCGTGAGGGTGGGAGTCCTAAGTTGATGTTGACACCTTCTTTCCTAGACGTTGACACTGCAGCGTAGTAGATCACAGCAGTTTTCCCATGCTGACACCACACATTTCTTCATTGTAGTTTCATGGATGCTCTGTCAGTCCTGGACAACGTACTTGCCTTCATTTTAGTACTCTACCATATTCCAGAAGCATTGATAATGTTTATGGGACCGTATACACACATTCGATGTCACTCTGCAAACTTTTGAGAACAATTTTTTGGCTTTTTGACAGAAAGGACCTGTAACATAATACTTAAAACATATCGAAACATATATAATAATAAAATAAACATGACCTATTCAAATATCAAATACGCGCTTAATTGATTCGATTAAATCCTATAGACAATTTAATGACCATATAGATGAGTAAATTTAATAGCAAATCTCTATGTAAATTCATAGTTGTTACTGTAAATACAGTTTAGGACCAAAGTTTAATCATAGCCAGCAGTGATTGTCTCTCTCTGTTCATAGTGAAATGAATCCATCATTTTCTTTACTCTGTCAGTGATTAGAAGTAGCAAAGCGTGAGGTTTTTGATTAGTTTACCACGGCTATTACGGTCTTAGCTGCATAACATTAATAAAGAGAGCAGAGTGCTGCCGGGGCCTGCTGGTTATAGTCTACGGCACACAAGGCTGTATTTTTAGAAACACAACATGCAGCAGGGGCCGCATGAAGTATAATCACTGTAGTTTAGTTCTGTTGTTTTCAACGTTTCAGTTTCCTTCTTATATGTAAGTATGTATTCGTTTTTTTAGGGAGAAGTCACAGGCAATGTTTTTCCTGAGTTTTAAAGAGTGGTTTCAATGGCTGTCTTCTGTTCCAGCAGATGGCACTTTCTGATAGCCTTGTGTTGGCTAATGTTTTCCTGGCAGGGACAAAGTCTTGCACTTGGCAATGTGGATTGCATAAAGGTTTGTGTTTGCTGATGCTGTAGGACTGGGGTAAACACAGGTTGGTTCTCAACCTGCTGGAATCTGCGTAGCGTGACAGAACTTTCTCCCTCTGGACGCAAGTGAAGGGGCACTTATAACCTTTCATTCATGAAGTATAGCAATGCCCGTGATGGGTGCCGCATTAGTTTTTGGTTCTTTTGTGAGAGTATAATTCTCATCGGACTCTTTTTCACATAGACAATCTGTTCTCGGATGGCATTTATTTATAGAATAGTTTGTCATAACACCGTTAGATCGTTCCTCTGTGTAGAATTGGCAGAGTGGATCTTGTTGTAACTTCTGGTGGTGAAAATATATTAAATATTAAGAACACACACACACACACACATGTTTGTTTTTGTGAATTGTGGGGACTTTCCATAGGCCGCAATGCATTTTATACTGTACAAACCGTACTTTCTATCACCCTACCCTACCCCTAACCCTAAACCTAACCATCACAGGAAACTGTGCACACCTTTATTTTCTCACAAAAACATCATTTAGTATTTTTATTAATTATTTTACATTGTGGGGACCGGTGGCTGGTCCCCACGATGTAGGTGAACTCAGGTTTATATTACATCATGGGGACATTTGGTCCCCACAATGTAATATAAACAAAAGCACACACACACACACACACACACACATAGTCAGTTCAGGCTGTCCACATTTGGGACAGCACTGACTTTCACTGTATGAACCCTGACACATTTTTACAGAATCTCTTCTTTTTTTATTCTACAGAAGAAAGGAAGTTATAAACATTTGGAATGACATGAGGGGGAGTGATTGATGACAGAATTTTCATTTTTGGGTGAACTATCCCTTTAAATGCAGACAATTAGCTAAATATACTACATATCTTAACAATAATTTGAATCTGCAGTGTTGACATTTTTCTGTGGACATGTCTGTTGTTTTTTCATGTCACAACTAACCTAATCAGAAGCAAGACTGTTTGATTACGCAAGAATAACTTGCAGCAAAATTGCATCAAAGCTCTTTTTTTTTTTTTTTTTTTTTTGTTAAAACAATGTGACATCCAGTTCCTGAATTAAACAGTATGATGCATGAGTCCATTTATCTGGCGGTTCCTCTAGTTTATAACTCAGTTTATTGTGGGATGAATTATGTCTCATTGTGCGAACTCTCACTGATCAGTACAGTCTGAGATAGCAGTCCAGTCTTGCTGTGAGCTGTCCTTATTTATTTTTTTTTTTTTTGGTTCTTTTGATCAAAGCTTCATCAGACCCTGCTTAAAAGCCCAAATCGCCTGCTATCTACTAATCCACTGTGGTCAAAACAGCACCAGTAATAGCTCATAATGGAAATTTCATGTTTGTCAGTGCTGTTTCTTTCTCCATTCAAAATTCAAACTTGTGATCCATAGGGGAAACACAGGGGTTTGAAAAAATATTATAAACACTATCTCTTCCACATGGGCAATGAGTAAATATTTAGCTTTAAGGTAAACAGTTAGATTATGTTGTGCTGTATTGGCCTGAGGGTTTATAATGGAAGAGTAAAAAAAAAAAAAAATAATAATAAAATTGTAGAGGTTCTTATCTGTGCAAAATTCGGCGGTGTTAGGGTGTGCTATGTAGTTGCTCTGAATGATTTTTAATATGTTGCTATGCGGTTACAAAGGTATTCTGGGTGGTTGCTAAGGCATTGCTGCATGGTACAATAGTCTCAGTAGCATGCAACCAAGTTTCTATGATACTGTTTCATGGATATGGCTTGGGTCCTTTTTTTCAATGCAAGTCTACAGGATTTGTTGTTCACCCCTTTTTTCAATACCCCTGGCAAAAACTGATTTTAGGTACTACCTTTCAAAAGTTTGTTGACTTGTAAGAAGTTTTTGAAAGAAGGCTCTGCTCACCAAGGCTGCATTTATTGGATACTGTAAAAATACAGTAAAAACAGTAATATTGTGAAATATAATTACTTATTTATTCCTCTGATGGCAAAGACGAATTTTCAGCAGCCATTACTCCAGGCTTCAGTGTCACATGATCCGTCAGAAAACATAATATGCTGATTTGGTGTTAAAAAACATTTTCTTATTAGCAGCATTGAAAACAGTAACAGTTGTGCTGCTTAATATTTTTATGGAAACCATGATACTTTTTTTAGGATTTTTTTGGTGGATAGAAAGGGCTGTATTTATAATTATTATAATATATAATTATTTATAATTTATACATTATAAATGTCTTTACAGTCATGTTTGATCAATTTAATGCATTCTTACTAAATAAAAGTATTAAAAAAAAAAAAAAAATCTTATTGACCCCAAACTTTTTAATAGTAGTTTATGATTTGTAGTATCTAAAAATGGCATTGTCTAGCACTGTTTATTCATCAGGATTGATGCATCAGGAGAAAGTAATTTGTCTTTACACACTTAAAGTCAGTGAAAGTCAAACAGTCACACTCACAGAACATGTGTAATTATAAAGTTATGAAGTGGGTTTGTGGACCAATGAGATTTTACTGTGGGTGTGGCTATCCAGCTCAACACTGCAGAAGTGGAAACCAGGCAACTGTACTGTAGCTCACTGCCGTCACGGCTGGTTAGGACTCCGATTTACATGCAAGAGATCACTTGTAGCTTTATTGCATCATGCCTGGTTTGGACACAGCATAGTATAAATATGTTTACCTTGATTGTCCGCTTAGCTTGTTTCAACCATTGTGCTTATTGTTGTAACTGTGGCAGTGTTTTGAATCTTTTATGACTAAGTGAAGTTTGAACTGCTAAGAACTGTGCTAATGCCTTGAGTTGCTATTTATGTGTCAGCTGTGTCATATCCTACAAAAACATATGGCTTGATAGCACTTTATGCTTTATGCTACATCCAAACAAATTGCAAGCAAAATCAAATCTAGGCTTCTGCTGTAATCAATAATTTTTCACTGCCAATCTGACCCTCATCCATATCTTTTTCATACAGTGAAGTGCAGTGCAGGTAAAGGTGCCCTTGAGTAGCTAGATGTTCTGTAGTACTGCCATTAGTGCACTTTAAAAATTACAATCCAATCAGAGGAGCCTGTGGGTGGAGTCTCTCAGCAAGTGGACTGCACTCGCAACAAAACAATCAAATTCACAAATATTACAATATTTTAACATTTAGAATACACTTGTAATTTAATGTAAGATTGCAAGTTGTACATTTCTCATACTTCTCCAATCAAATATTTTTTTTGTGTGTGTGTAATTGTTTTTAGTTTCCTAATTATTTCCTTTGTGCTTCCCTTTCAACAGACTAACTACCTAACTGCCTGTTCAGACAAGATTAAACAGTCTGCCTGTTCAGGGCCATTCACACCAACAGTGAATTACAGCAACAAAGTGACTAGAAGTCATTCGTTTTCAATGACAGTTGGTGATTTGAGGCGACATATGTGACCACTGGCAACGCACCAAAGTTGAGCAGAGTTCAACTTTATGCAAATGCACAGCAATGTGACGTCATCTAGCAATGTGAGTGGAACAGCTGAATACTGCAGTCGTCCAGGAATACTTATTAACAACAAACAGTACAGCGACTTGCCAACAACCTAACTACATTTTTCAGTAGTGTGAGAGTAACTCGGCTGATTTCAAAATAGTTTGGTTTTGTGTAATGTAGTTGTTCTTTTATGACTAGCTTGACAAATTCCTGCATCGCTTTTTATCACATTGTATTTTACACAGCAGAACAAATAATGCGAGACAATCTAGAATGTTCTCTCTCAAGTGGTGTTGTGATGTCTGATTCATTTAAAGGTGCCCTAGAACTTTTTTTTAAAAGATGTAATATAAGTCTAAGGTGTCCCCTGAATGTGTCTGTGAAGTTTCAGCTCAAAATACCCCAGAGATTTTTTTTAATTCATTTTTTTTACTGCCTATTTTGGGGCATCATTAGAAATGAGCCAATTCAGGGTGTGTGGCCCTTTAAATCTTGTGCTCCATGCCCACGGAGCTTGCGCTTGCCTTAAACAACATAAAAAAAAGTTCAAACAGCTAATATAACCCTCAAAATGGATCTTTACAAAGTGTTTGTCATGCAGCATGTCTAATCGCGTAAGTACAGTGTTTATTTGGATGTTTACATTTGATTCTGAATGAGTTTGATAGTGCTCCGTGGCTAACGGCTAATGCTACTGTTGCACTGTTGGAGAGATTTATAAAGAATGAAGTTGTGTTTATGAATTATACAGACTGCAAGTGTTTAATAATGAAAATAGTGACGGCTCTTGTCTCCGTGAATACAGTAATAAATGATGGTAACTTTAACCACATTTAACAGTACATTAGCAACATGCTAACGAAACATTTAGAAAGACAATTTACAAATATCACTAAAAATATCATGTTATCATGAATCATGTCAGTTATTATTGCTCCATCTGCCATTTTTTGCTATTGTCCTTGCTTGCTTACCTAGTCTGATGATTCAGCTGTGCACAGATCCAGACGTTTTGCCCTTGTTTAATGCCTAGAATATGGGCTGGCATATGCAAATATTGGGGGCGTACACCCCGACTGTTACGTAACAGTCAGTGTTATGTTGAAATTTGCCTGTTCTTCGGAGGTCTTTTAAACAAATGAGATTTATATAAGAAGGAGGAAACAATGGAGTTTGAGACTCACTGTATGTCATTTCCATGTACTGAACTCTTGTTATTTAACTATGCCAAGGTAAATTCAATTTTTGAATCTAGGGCACCTTTAAGTGAATAGATTTGTTCATTTCAACTAAACGGTAAAAGAAACCTTTCTGAGTCACCATGCATAATGTTTTAGTAAAAAGAAATAAAGAAATATTGAGCAATTAATTGTAGTAACTGCTTTACATTATGAGTAAACTTGTAGCTTGGCAAGCTAAAGATTTAAAGTAGTTCCCATTAAAAACTCAGTACAGTGGAATATGATATCAGTGGGACAGATCTGTAGCCATATATATATTAGAGTTGTCAAAAGTACTGACTTTGATACCACGTCAGTACTGAAATTTTAAAAAAGTGATGCTTTGAGCGCCGTTGAACGGATTTGTAAACACCTCTGATTGGCCATTGTGTTCACGGCTTATCGGATATGTCTTGGCTTCAGTGATCAACTCTTCAAAAACATACACTTGTAAATAGTCAATGACGCTCTTCACTGAGCGCTTACACAGATACACACAGGAGTATTTTGAAAGCAGGCGTTTATCGCGGACCAATCCACTGATAGACAACTGCTTTCAAATGCTCCTACTTTCAAAATGCTTTAAAATATAAACACTTCCATGTGCTTTCAAATGCTCCCACTTTCAAAATGCTTTCAAATATAAACACTTCCATGTGCTTTCAAATGCTGCCGTGCGTTGATCATTGTAGCCAATCACAGACATATCCGATGAGCGAGTGAACACAATGGCCAATCAGAGATGTTTACAAATCCACTCAACAGCGCTCAAAGCGTCACATTTGAAAATTTCAGTAGTCTGTACTTTTGACTCTGTATGTATGTGTGTGTATATATATATATATATATATATATATATATATATATATATATATATATATATATGTATTAGGGCTGCACGATATATCGCATGAGATTGTCATGCGAATTTCGTCAGTAAAGCCGGTTCCCTGATTACCGCTAAATCGCCATCACCTGCTTTCAAATGGAGCGGCATTTAATAGACAGAGCCATAGATCACTGATAAGCCACGCAATATCGCGTTCATTATCGAAGGCGATTCATCTGCGATATGAACGCGATATTGCGTGGCTTATCAGTGATCTATGGCTCTGTCTATTAAATGCCGCTCCATTTGAAAGCAGGTGATGGCGATTTAGCGGTAATCAGGGAACCGGCTTTACTGACGAAATGCGTGTGACAATCTCATGCGATATATCGTGCAGCCCTAATAAATATATATATATAATAAATACTGCAGCACACGTTGCTATCTGTGTTTAAACTAAACTCATTTAAGTCTTGCCAATTTGAGCATTGATGTGCAAGAATGTGCAAGAGAACTCGCACGCGTGCTGTGAGAAGATCCGAAGCGTGCACACGAAAAGCTGCGTCTCAGACAGTATGCAAATACTGAGATCTTTTTCAAGTCTTGTGCTTGAAAGGACATATTCACACAAAAATGATGTCAACATGCCCGTCTTGGCGAGTATCCTAGCAAACATAGTAGGTTATGTTTTAAGTGAACATAAACAGTTGAGAAAGACAACGCATGTGTATCATTGTCAGTGTACTGGATCCATGCATTATGTCTTAAAGTGACAGCACCCAAATATTTTTTATTGTTAAAAATCAAAGGCAAGGAAATCAGTCACTGCTATTGACTGAATAGCTTTTGTAACTTTAATAATGATTAATCTTTATTTAATGTATACAGTGAAGGTTATGTGCAATGTTGTTTTACATTTGATTACTTTATTCTAATTCTGTACCTGAAAACTACTGTTAGATACCTAAATAACCTGAAAAGCACTGTTTATTTTATTTGCGCTGTTGCTTGTAGTTTGATTACTTTTTGTTATTATTTTCTTTATTTTTATTTGTTTGACAGTAGTCCTTATTTTCTTGAACATAGCACATATACTGAAACCGTGACCCTAAAATAAAAACTTAATTTGTAATATATATATATATATATATATATATATATTTTTTTTTTTATCTATTTATATATATATATATATATATATATATATATATATATATATATATATATATATATATTTAATATATTTGGTGGGAATATGTTGAACATTTTAAACATGAGGTACTTGAGAGTCTCGTCAAGCTTGGTCATGATAAGATGACGAGATGGAGAATTTTCATTTTTCAAGATTTCAAGTCAAGTGCCTCTAAATAAAGAATCACCCAGGAAACATTGCAGACAGCGAGAATGTTGTAATTGGTAAAGCACAGCTGGGTTTCTGCTCGTAGTGGCACAATGAATCGTGTTCTCGCTGTTCATCACTTTCCCAAACTGTTGGCTCCTCTGTTTAAACCGTTTCCTTTTCTGTTGTTCATAGCCATGTCAGCATTGTTTTTCCATTACTAAACTAGTGGTTTCCACTATTTTGAATGTTTCGAAACATTCATCAGCATTGCCTCTCTGTTAGTGAATGTCTCTATTGCGCACTTCGCACTAATGGGTGACAAAGAACTTGCTGGGTCGTGTAATATCTGAATATTGCTGAAGTATATCTGCTTCATGCAATTCTCATGTTTGTGCAAAAGACATTGTTGCTGTCAGAGTAATATATGAAATACACTATATTGCAAAACATACTAATTAGAACACAGCTGAAAGGAGATTATTATACAGTCTCCCGTGGGTTTTTCACGACGACAACAGCAGTTTTAATTCCGCTGTGTCAATGTAATGAAACTTTAGCTGTGGTTGTTGTACATCTAAAAGTCCTACTTTTTGAGCTATTTAGCTAAAATAGCCCACAGTGTCTCAGTTGATGTAACCGACTGCTGCATTTGCAGCATGCTGCAGGGTTAAAGAGTTCTTCTTAGTCTTTGAAAGTGCTTCTTGCACTCAAAGCTGTGTTTGCGTGATGCCGATAATATTCACGGCCTGTCTCATGTGTCTTCCTGGTCTCATTAATGGAATAAACTTTACATATAGAGCAGTCCAATTAAAACAAGGACGGACCATGGCCTCTCTGCAACACATTAGACGCAGTAGACATTTACATAAAGCTGCCATCAAGTTGCTCCTGTGGCTCCATGCTGCAGCTCCACACGGCACAGTGAAGCAGGTGGAGTTTGATGGCTCTTGGCCGGCTGCCCTGGAAGGTGGCATTAGCCTTGATACCCTCAGAGGACAAAGTAAGTGCTCTCTGTACTTGTATCCATCAGTGTTCAAGGGTTAAACAATAGTCTGAATTCGTTTGTGTTCTTCTTTGTGTGTTTGTGAATCTGAGATTATACACTCTAAAAAATGCTGGGTTAAAAACAACCCAAGTTGGGTTGAAAATGGACAAACCCAGCAATTGAGTTGTTTTAACCCAGCGGTAGGGTTAAATGTTTGCCCAACCTGCTGGGTAGTTTTATTTAACTCAACTATTGTTTAAAAATTACTGTATTGCTTAATTAAAATTAACCCAAAGTATGTTGGAAATGAACATTTATTAATGTTCAATGAATAATTATTAAACAATAAACATTTATTAAATTGCTTATTAATACATTTATATTAATAAAATATTAAAGCTTATTAATAAACATTCACCTTTTGTCTATTATTGTTGTCTCTATTTGCATCTGGTTTTTAGTTTCCCAACTATTTTGGGTTCATTTTAAGCTAGCCATATAGCAATTTTTAAATAATAGTTGGTCTAAATAAAACTACCCAGCAGGTTGGGCAAACATTTAACCCAACCGCTGGCTTAAAACAACCCAATCGCTGGGTTTGTCCATTTTAAACCCAACTTGGGTTGTTTTTAACCCAGCATTTTTTAGAGTGTAACATAAATGCAACATGTGGGATCATAAGGTCTTGCTTTCATGTTTATTTAAATACCAAAGATCGTTTTTCTCTCTTTGTATAAAAATCAGAAAAAAAAAAAAAAACCTTCTGATTTTAAAAGTATTTTTTTGCTTGTTTCTTATGTATTCATTATTCACCAAATAGATTTACACAAATTACCAGCAGGGTTATTATAGTTAACTGAAACTAAACTAAAACCATAAAAACATTTTTAAATGAAATAAAATAAAATTTAAAAACATATATATATATATATATATATATAAATGAAAGGATAAGGAATTTACTGAATTGAATTGCAATTCAATGAAATTAAACAGAATATGAATTATTAGGCTAGTCTAATTTTGCAACAAATTTTCAAAATTATTCATTTTGATAAATTGTCTATTCATTGCCTGAAATATAGAGCACATTTTTTTTGTAAATAATAAAAACAAAATTGTCCAAAACATTTAACAGTTTTTTTTATTTAGTCATATAACTCCACAATATCCACAACATTGTCTTCAGATAAGTTTATAAACATAAATATTGACTTAAAATGTAAATTACAGCATTTTGGGAAATACAGTAGAGATGCACAGACACTGAAATCCTGCCCAATACTGAAAGGACAATAATTATTTATTTTATACCTTTTACTGATGTTAAAAATGAAAACAGATAGTATAAAAATAAAAAACTAATTCAAAATATTAACAAAAACTATAATTGTAACTCAGTGATAATAAAGTAACACTAAAGATTGCCGGTAAATTTATAAAGATCTAAAGTCTAACTGTTTATTTTTTTATTATTAGTTTACCACATAAAAACATCGACTTATAATATAATTATAATTTTTTACAAGTGTACTGTTTTACAAGTGCATTACAAATAGCTCTAGAGTTAAATGGCGTTAATATTTACTTTATAAAAACATGATTTAGTAAGGC
Source organism: Chanodichthys erythropterus (assembly GCF_024489055.1). Lineage (NCBI taxonomy): Eukaryota > Metazoa > Chordata > Actinopteri > Cypriniformes > Xenocyprididae > Chanodichthys > Chanodichthys erythropterus. Next base: position 31,464,952 of record NC_090234.1, on the reverse strand, counting down.
TGTAATTCAGATTACATTCATGTTTATACTGTAGTCCCAAACATCGTTAATGTTTCCAGAAGACATAAATCTGTGTTGTACTTTTATTGAATGCATTCAATCTGCTGTTACTTATCAGTCATAATATTTTTCCTTTAACTATTAAGCTATCACATTTATTTCATCAGCAGTTATTGCTTTAAAGTAATATTTAACAATATCATTTCAAAGATAAATGATCTGTGAAAGACGCTCCTTTATTCTCTCTGCTGAGATGTGATGCATTTCTATCATATGCAGTGGGAATAAATCATCTGCACTGCATGCACATATATCGCAACTGTGACATTAACAAAGGTGTGCTCATGCTTTTTTTTTTTTTCATGTTGTCAAAAACCATCCCCACTGATTAAAGTGGATCATTCTCACATGGCTTGTAACAGCATGTTTCAGACTGCCTCAATAAATCATGTAGCAATTTGGAGGGTCCCAGGTTCCCAGTACTAGTGTTTCCGCAGTCTCCCATGTCCTGGGCTACTGTAGTAGGATGGGGAATTATGCAGTTGAACCTGTCTCTGTTTTACCCACAAAACATCTCAGCACTATCTCACAAGCTCTGGAGTCCAGGTCACATGACCGAGCATGAGCTACAGTCATTATCTGGTACAGTGCACTGATTTTTGTGCACACCAAGATCCTTCATGCTCCAGGACATGGATTCATGGTGATATAGGCTTTTGCTGAGAGTAACACAGATCACACTTTATGGTAGAAAATCAAATTAGAATGAATGATATGAGCAAGAAATGTTTTTGTCACAAAATGTTTTTGCGCCGCTTTGGATCAGAGATGCTGCAGTAAGCAGGGTTGTGCACCATTCAGAAATGAATTGACAATGCCTTTTAAATTTTAATTTAACCAGGCAGGATGGAGAATGGCAATTCAAATAAATTTAAAGAAGAAATAAAATTGAATGAAATTGATTTTTTTTTTTTTTTTTTAAATATCATTTTTAGTATAAATTACCTGAAAACATTTGATTACAGGGTATTTCCAGGAATATAAGATGATATTATGTAATATATGTTTTTGATTATACAGTATAATTTGTTTCAAGAGTTAAAGTTCATATTTAAAAACTAATCATTTAATAATAATTTAAATCTCAAAATGAACATCAATTTTTCCTACTGTACATTATAATACTAAAAATGACTGATTTTAGTTTTTACGGTTTTATTTTTTCATTTATTTAAACAAAATAGTATGGAATCAGTCAAAACTTGGAAATAATTATTGTCCTTTCAGTATTGGCCTGGATTTCAGTATCTGTGCATCTCTACTGTATTTCCCAGAATGCTTATTTTTATAAACTTATCTGAAGACAATGTTGTGGACATTGTGGAGTTATACGACTAAATAAAAAAAAATAAAAAAAACACTGTAAAATGTTTTGGACAATTTTGTTGCTCTATATTTCAGGCAATGAATAGACAATTTATCAAAATGAATAATTTTGCAAATTTGTTGCAAAACTAGACTAGCCTAATAATTCATATTTTGTTTAATTTCATTGAATTGCAATTCAGTAAATTATCCCTATCCTTTCATTCAAGTTAAAATTTCAGTTCACCTTGGGGTTGAAAGAGATTAAAAGGGAGCCATTTCTTACATCATGAATTTTGCCCAACCCTGACAGTAACATAGAAATTGTCCGTTTTAAATAATCTGTTTTCACAAAGGCAAAGAATAATCCTATTATTTCAGGTGTCAAGTAGAAAAATAACATATGGGGTAATACATATAGTAGCCAGATCTGTCCACACAAACACATTAAACTGTCTGTACAATTTTATTAACATGACCAAAGCCTATCAGATCCCTCATAAGAGAACACCCCCCCACCCCCCCCACACACACAGACACACAGACACACTGTGTCCTCATGCTTAATGGTTTGGTACATCATTTCCTTTGAAATGTAATTTGTGGTAATCACACTGACTGAATAGGTCCTGTTTATTGGTTGCATTAGACTTGTCAATCCAGGCCACATAATAATGGAGTAATTTAGTAGCACATGGAGCTTGCACTTACATAACTTTCTTGAAAATAGCACATTTTATATTTTGATATAATTGAGCAAAGATGAGCTGTAGTAGTGGTGATGTCAACAGTCATGTGTGGGATTGTTTTTTTTTTTTTTACCAACTTTCTAACAAATTGGAAATTGCAGAAAACCCCCAAATTGTCTCAGCATAGACCTAGTATAACAATAACTGTGCAACGCTAACAAAAAAATATCCGTAGGTTGTATGATTTTTGTGTGTGTGAGACCTTTTCTTCCTTTTGTTGAAATGGTTGCTGCACCCTGTTGGAATCAAACAACTCCTCTGCACCAGCCAGATCTTTTCATCTGTCAGAACTGCTTACAGAGTTTCCTGCGTCTCGGCAACCCGTCTGGGTTTCCTTATGTAGTCATCAATGTGAATCACCCACAAGGCGCTTGACGGTGACTCCTAACCATTCGCCACTCCTCTCGTGATACAGACGGCATTGATTTTGAAGTGCCCCTCCCCCCGCTACATGTATTTGGTAAATTTGCTCCCTTTCTTAGGCCAGACTCTGAAACGCAGATGCGAATGTTTGAAAAACTGCCCAAAATGTTGCTGTGACAGTAGTTGACCTAAAAAAACAGTTGTGTTGCCTGCTGTGGTGTCTTACTTGCGTTGTAACCTCTATTAGAAAATGTTGTTACATTTCAGAATGCAACATTGTGTGAAATCACATACTTGTGTAAAGTATGTTTTAGGTATTAAATGTTGTGATGGCTCATACACCAAAGATTCCTACTAACTCCAAGAGCATAGATAGTGGAACATAAATAGGTGATGAGATATATCTGAGATTCATAGTCAGACATTGTTGTTTTCATGGATTTCAGGTTAATGTTGGAATGACTATGCTGAGAGAGTGTCTTGTTTTACTTCTTTCTGCCCATGAAAACAGAAGCTTGAAATGATGCAATCTCATTATACCACATATTATTTTACATTGTTGTTTTCTTTTGCTGTTTATTGGATCCAGATTGCACAGAGTTCTCTGATTTCTTCAGTTGGGTGCAGTACGGTTTCCTCTCTGCTTGTTTTAACAAAGGTAATTAACGTTTATTTAGCCGGCGCTTTAATCACTTACATATTACAGTAAAGCTGCAAGATTCTGGATTGGGAATTACAATTTTTTGTTTCAAATAGCGATCACGATTCTCCCATGATTCTGAAAAGACAAGAGACAACTAAACAAAATAAAATGTTACTTGCTAGAGTTTCTGACAAAATGTTAGTTTTCACAGTCTATTCGGTTTGAATGACTGATTCAATGACTCGCTTATAAATACTTTTTTCATTACTGGATGAAACAGTGTTTTTGAACAAATCTCTTGAATGAATGGTTCAATGAAATACATTTTTAAGTCACTTTTCGCCACCCAGTGGTGTAACGTTGTAATTGATACAATCGTTATTTGAAGCGCCAAGTTACTTTTCAAAAGGATTTGCTCTATTTTGATTGATTCCATAGACATCAGTGTTTATATTCCAACTATAACCTTTTATCCCACTACTTCTGTGATAATTTGAATATTTTTTAACACAGAAATAATGATATCGTGTGGTTGAAAAGTTTGTGAAGCTGTTTCATACCTGATAACTGCCTTCTTTTGGTCAGCAGCAGCACCAACACAGATTTGAATGTCCCGCTCTGATTTTGGCAAAATTTTAAAAGACAGCCTAGTCGTTGTCATTTAGGAACGTTTTCATTTGAGATCGCGATCTTTTAACGATTAATCATGCAGCTCTATATTACAGTTTCAGATCTTCGGGAGTTGGCTAACCTGAGGTTAAGTGCATTCATTATAAAATGACACAGTGATGATAGATAATGGATCAGCCCTTGTTAGTTTAAACCCTCAGTCTTTCAGTTACTAGCCTAAACCTTTTAACACTAAGACAGCATGTTACATGTGTTTTCTGAGCCGTTTCTTAGTACTAGGTTATGGAGGATGTAGCAGACTACCGTGACCTGACATACTTTGCAGGGACTGTACATCATCGCTCCATAACTGCAATCCAGGTAGGCTACCCAATTTGACTTTTTAAAATACAGAATGTGGCAACACTACAAGTCTTGTTACATGGCTAGCTATAATTCTTCTTCATCACTGGATCATCATTTCATAAATAACTTATTTCCACAATCAATAGAAAATGAACACAAACACTTTTTCACGAGTTCAGTACATGGAAATGACATACAGTGAGTCTCAAACTCCATTGTTTCCTCCTTCTAATATAAATCTCATTTGTTTAAAAGACCTCCAAAGAACAGGCGAATCTCAACATAACACCGACTGTTACGTAACAGTCGTGGTGTACGGCCCAATATTTGCATATGCCAGCCCATGTTCAATGCATTACACAAGGGCAGGCAGTATTAACGTCTGGATGTGCACAGCTGAATCATCAGACTAGGTAAGCAAGCAAGGACAACAGCGAAAAATGGCAGATGGAGCAATAATAACTGACATGATCCATGATAACATGATATTTTTAGTGATATTTGTAAATTGTCTTTCTAAATGTTTCGTTAGCATGTTGCTAATGTACTGTTAAATGTGGTTAAATTTACCATAGTTTCTTATTCACGGAGACAAGAGCCGTCGCTATTTTCATTTTTTAAACACTTGCAGTCTGTATAATTCATAAACACCAATTCATTCTTTATAAATCTCTCCAACAGTGTGTAATGTTAGCATTAGCTACGGAGCACAGCCTCAAATTCATTCAGAATCAAATGTAAACATCCAAATAAATACCATACTTGCGCGATTAGACATGCTGCATTACGAACACATTGTAAAGATTCATTTTGAGGGTTATATTAGCTGTTTGAACTTTGTTTATGGTGTTTAAGGCAAGCGCGAGCTCTCAGGGCGTGGAGCACGAGATTTAAAGGGGCCTTGTACCCTGAATCAGCGCATTTATAATGATAGGCAGTTAAAAAAAAATAATAAAAAAAAACTATGGGGTATTTTGAGCTGAAACTTCACAGATTCAGGGGACACTTAAGACTTATATTACATCTTTTGAAAACATGTTCTTCGCCACCTTTAATTAATTTCCACTTAACACCTTTCAGTGGTAATACCTTAATGTCAGTGAATAAGATTTAGTGTTGAAATATATACCGTTTTCATGAAGTCATTACAGTGTGTCAAGGCATGTTTGCCAACCGATAGGCTAAGGGTATTTTTTCATCTTTATAGTATTGGTTTATTAGTTTCTTTCTGGTTGTCAAAGTGCCTGAGCAGAATGTTTTTTTGAATGTATATTAGCTCCAGCCTGTAGCTTGTGCTAGCTGATTACAATGCGGGTAACTGTACTTGGATTGCAAACAGTATGAATAACCTGTGAAAGCGAACAGTTGTCTCTCAGCATGACTCTATGTGTGTGAGTAGAAGATTCTCTCTCTCTCTCCTCTTTTTTTTCCAGCAGTCTACTCAGGGATCTGAGCTACTGGAGGTTGTGCTGTTTAATTTTTGCTGCAGTGCAGCTGACAGTATTGTAACACCGCCTCTCGCAGAATATGTCTGCCTTTTTGCAGCAGCACTGCTTCTAAGCTGTGGAGCACCTCCAAACTTCTTTGTTTAAGAAAAATTGCATTAGTCCTCAAGTTTCGTATTCATCCATCATCATTGACATCCCCTGTGCTTTGTAGCCATACATTTACACTTAGCTTTGTCAACATTTTATGCTGACCTTTAGGAAGTTATTATTCCCGGCATTATTGGCTGCTCAACTTATTCCGCAATTCTTTTTGCAGTGTTGAACTCTTACTATAGTAAGTTCCCTTGGCATTTTTTATTGCGGTAATTGGTAATGATACTATTTCGTATGGCGTCATGGCACAGCTAATTGTAGGTTTATGGATAATTACTATTATTTAGAGGACTGTTAGTGTTTACTCATCTGCCCCAGGGCTAAGTGAACGCATTCGCTAATAATGATGCTTTCAAACTGAGAGGGGACGATAGAGAGGAGGAGGAGACTTCTGGTGAGAGTGAAAGACAGTTGGAAAATGATTGAAGGTGACATTGAGGTTTTAAAGAGCACCAACTTTAATGTTTTTCCAGGTCAAAAGGTAAAAGACCATAGTAATTGAATAAGAAAGTGCAGTGACAATTTGCATGCAACAGGCTCCTAAAAATAGTGTGTAATTTGTTATAATTGGCCTAAATAATAAATCTCCTGTTTTAAAGTGCCCCAGTTATGCTTTTTTTTTTGGATATTACCTTTTATGCAGTATGTAATATAGCTGTTTGTGAATGTAAATGTCTGCAAAGTTTCTAAGATCAAAGTGAGCAATAATAGATGTATTGTCTCCAAAAAGAAATACAAATTCTGAACTGCCTGAAGCGAGTCGTCAGTAAATCCAGTCTTACTTCCTGCACGACCCTACGTAGGTTTGTAACAGACTAACGTAATGCCTGACTATAGTCTTCATTGGCTGCCTGTGTACAACGTCTACTTTGACCCTCCCTCAAACTCTTGTAGCTGCGGCCTGGAAGAGTGTGGTTCATGTTGTCGACATGTTGAGAAGATGCTGTTTTCTGTGCTGTGAAAGCAAATCCACTTTGCATGCTTTTCTAAATGATGAAGGCTTGGATATGAATTGATGTGGTAAAAGCGACACCATTGTTACTGTTTGTATCACTGTGCATACAATTCAACAATGGGTTTTTTGTTTCCGAAACGCGGTAGACCAATCACAACAGACTGGGCCATCTGACCAATCAGAGCAGAGTAGGCTCTCAGAAAGAAGGGGTTTAGAAAGACCAAATCCTTTATCGAACTGTTTCAGACACTGAGAGAAAGGAGATGATGCTGCAATGTATGTTATGAGAAAATTAAAGTGTTTTTTTTTTTTTTTTTACCTTGGATTCATGTAAACCTATTGTAAGAGACCTCCAAAACAAACTTAGGAACATTTTAAAATAGCATAATAGGAGCACTTTAACACCCAATAATATCAGGAATTTTGAAATTGTAGTAGTAGAAGTTCATTAAAAAATATTTGGTAACCCTTTATTTTAATGTGTCCTTGTTACACCTTGTTACATGTATTTAGTATATTATTAACTATAAATTAGGCATAATTACATGTAACTGACTATAAACTAACCCCTAACCCTGTAGTAAGTACATGTAGTTAATTATTATTACTCAGTACTTAAATGTATAATTACACTGTAATAGGGACACATTAAAATAAACCAAAATGTAACCAAATATTTTAAAGGTGATAGAGAGGCTTTTTTCGTCGACTTAGGCCCTGTTTACACGTACATAGTTATTTTGAAAAACTGAGACATTTCCCTTCTTTTGCGCCCTTCGTTTACACGAAAACGGAGAATTCGCCTCTGAAAACGAGTCTTTTTAAAAACTCCGGCCAGAGTGGAGAGATTTTGAAAATCTTCGTTTGCACGTTTGCATGTAAACTCAGACAAACGGGTGTTTAGGAAGCCAACGTCACAGTATGCGCCAGAGCTCGCACATATGTCAAAAGTGCGACCTATGTTTACATGTGATCATGGAAGAGTTTAGAGTAGCAGTCGCATTTATGTTGTTGCAAACTCTTCTCGTGTGTTTGCATTTGCAAATACAGCTGCTCCATTATGTTGAGGAGCAGAGACGAATGAGTGCTCGGAAATCAGCAATTTTGCAACAACTTTGAATCACTTCAAGAGGAATTCGGGATTTTTTTCGGGAACTGCTCGTTACACTCTTGACGTCATAAATACACGGGTACGTGTAAATGAAAACTTTTCTGAAAACTGACATGTGTGCACGATGTTATTTTTGAAACCGGCGAGGTTGAAATGTCCGTTTATGAAAATAGCCGCCCATGTGTAAACGTAGCCTGAGAATCCAAAGACTGTTACTGAGTTTTTGAAATGAGCGCATGCGTAAGAACAACCCCCCTCCTTCACAGCTCATTTCAAAGGAACGCCTCCCAAAACTCGTGCACGAGTGTTTACCACCGGCATTCGCTGTGTCGTGTTAGTGGATTCATTATGTTGGACTCACCGCAGGTAACTCATAATCTGCAGTTGTTACTCCTGTCTCCTGACAAAAACATTGCATGCAGCGTCTGTGGAGTGTGGAAAGTTACTGGAGAGCGCAGCCGCGCATGTCTCTCACAAGGATTGACAAGCCAGAGGGCCTGATGTTTTTAAGGCCCTACCTCGTGCACAGATGATGTATATTAATATTATTCCTTTCAGTGCACCTAATAAATAGTCTTTTATCAGTTAGTAAAGACAGTTTCAAGTAATATTGCAAAAATTTATAAAACAAAACATCCTCTTTAGCACCTTTAATTATTTGTACACCTCATAATGTTTTAATTTAAAAAAAATCAACATGCATATATGCCAAAAATTATGGTTAAAAAAGGGTTAGTTCACCAAAAACGAAATTTCTGTCATTAATTACTCACCCTTTTGTCGTTTCACAGCTGTAAGAACTTTGTTCATCTTCGGAACACAAATTAAGATATTTTTGATGAAATCCGATATTTTAAAATGCTGTGACGTTTTTTTTGTCCACCATAGAAAACAATGTAATTACCACATTCAAGGTACAGAAAAGTAGTGAAGACATTGTTAAAACAGTCAACGTGACTACAGTGGTTCAACCTGTGTTATGAAGCAACGAGAATACTTTTTGAGCACAAAAACAAAACAAAAATAACTACTTTATTCAATAATTTCTTCTCTGCCCAGTCATTCTCCTATGCTATTTATGTTGCAGTGCTTCCAGGTTCTACGTCAGAACGGCGACTCTGCTTTGTTTTTGAGCACAAAAAGTATTCTCGTTACTTCATAACATTAAGGTTGAACCACTGTAGTAACGTTGACTACTGACTATGTATTTATTACCTCTCTGGACCTTGAATGTGGTACTTACGTTGCTTCCTATGGGGGGTAAAAAAACCCCTCAGATTTCATCAAATATATCTTAATTTGTGTTCTGAAGATGAACGAAGGTCCTGTGGGTTTGGAGTGACATGAGGGTGAGTACTTAATGTCAGAAATTTTATTTTTGGGTGAACTAACCCTTTAAAGTTGTAAAATCAAATCTTTTCTAATAAAATATTGATCCCTAAATATCACCACCTTTTTTTTTTTAGATACAGGAGCAGCTTATTAAATGCACAGAACAATGTGTAATCAATATATAATACAGTGTTCTTCTTAATGTGGACACAATTTAAATCGGGATATTGTAAGAAATTAATTTCATAATGATGTACTTCCTTGCCCTTTCAGTCAGTATATATATTGACACTAAATGTTTCGCTTTAAAAGCAAAGGGGTTATCAGCCACACCGCTATAAAGATGCAGGCCTCTTTGGTGACTACATAGTGACTTCTGGGCTCTTATTCAAGCGGTAGTATTTGACGCATTGGGAGTGAAAACGGGTTGAATAATATTGTACTCTGAAGGTACAAGCTCACCTTGTCAATAAGAGATGTGCTGGACCTCCTTCTGAGCCCTGTAACTTTTAGTTGAAACAGAGTTTTGTTGTAACTTCAACGTTTAGGGATTTCTCAAAACAACACTAACATTTTTATGTACAGCTCTCGTGTTTTGCAGCACTGAACAAGCATAATGTTTCCACGGTGAGACTGCTATGACGGAAAATTGGTAACATGGTTTATCCTGACCTGTAAGAACAATATCAGACACAACATAATATCTAAGTGATAGAGATGTACTGTACTGGTAACACTTGACATTTCTCAAAGGTTATCATTATTCAACAGCATATCAGTGCTTCTAGTGGGTCACCAGTGCCACAGAGCATCTGCTTACCTCTGAAGAGGCCATAAGAGCATGGTTAACATTCACAAGCTCACTGCTGGGCTGTTCAGCTCAATGGTGAAGGTTGGTTGATGTTGAGAGGGCTGCAAATGGAAACCTCAGGGTTAATAGAGACTTTTGAGAAACGCATACGCAGTGCAATCAAACATGATGTGCAGGGTAAGTGCAGCCTGGTGTACCTGATATTTTGTGTTGCTACTGACAGCTCTGTTTCGTCTTTTAATACCCTTAAAAGTTAAAATGCATTTTAGACTTGTCAAAATTCAGATATCTGTAATGCAATTTCACTTGTACTGGTTCATATTGATGGTATCTATAATCAGTTTTGGGTGAGTTACTCTAAAAAAGTAACTATATTACTGTACTAATTACTCTCTCTAAAAAGTACTGCATTACTTATTACTATTTCTAAATCCCATATCAACTTAAACCGGTTGAACAATACAAGGATAGACAAGACATGAAACTGGTCTTTTAATTCTTTTAAATAAATAATATAAAATTGCATAAATTATTCTTGAACTGACCAAAGTATGTAAAGGTAGAGGGTTACATTAAAACATTTTAACATTAGACATTATATTTTGATGTTAAATCCACTATTGTTTTATATAGAATTGTTCTATAGTCTATACAGTTTTGTATCAGATGTAACTGTAGGATTAATCCCATACATTACTTTTTTAATGGTAACTTACTTAGTAATACATTACACCCAACACTGTCTATAATGTAATTTTGATGCCATAATTCCAGTTCAACAGATGCATTATTCAATTTTGACTATTAAAAGTCCAGACTATTAAAAGTTTTTTTTACTAATCATATGCTTATATATGAGTTCCATTGGTTTTTTCTTTTTGATATACTGTATACAGTATATATATATATATATATATATATATATATATATATATATATATATATATATATATATATATATATATATATATATATATATATATATATATATAATTAATTTTGTTTTATACATTTGAATTTAAAAATAAGTTTTTATTTAAAAAAAATTAATTAGCTCTACAGTGGTAATTTTATTCAAATCAGGATGCCTGCTACTCATTATCTGGTAAAAATGCAATTCATACTAGTAAAATCATAATTATGACTAAACAAAATTACTTTTTTTAAAAAATTATTTGTTGTTCTATTGTTGTTCGTTTTTTTTTATTCTGTAAAAACGACATTTTTAGTAGTTATATTGTGTATAATATAATATAGTGCTATATTTTATTAGTACATATTGAAAACAAAGAAGGAAATTATTATTATTATTAACCGTTTTTTTTAGGAGTTGAATATCATTTGAATTACAACAGAAAGTTTAAAAAAGTTTTTGGAGAAAAAAACCCCCAAAGGTATAAGACTGGCCTTTTAAGATAATGAACAAACAAACAATTATATAATCAACTGAGCAACAGCCTTCAATATACTGTATAACTAATGCGGAGAAACTCTGCTCTAGAGATCTGCTGTAAGTCAGAGAAGCAGTGTATGTCTGCCGAATATCACACACCACAGCAGATATGCTGATCTTGCACGATTAAAATTTCAGAATCCGCAAACAAAATCTGCCACCCCCTCCCCTCTCTCTCTTTTTCTCTCTCTCTCTCTCACTATAGGGCCAGGGGCTGCGTGCAAAGGCATGAGTGATTTGACCAGAACTCTCTTCATTTTCCTCTTCCTCTCACTGCATGGTTGTAAATAAACACTGAATCAAAGTGTAAATCATGTGCAGTCACATTAAAATATCAGGGAAGACAGACATAGTGTCAGACAGATAAAACTAATCGCTGCATTGCAGATAATACAACTGGAAGGTCAAGTACAAATCTTAGTACTTTTTTTAATGAAAAGTTTTTTAGTAGGGGGAATGATATGATTATGCATTCACTGCGTCTGGCATCCCCTCACATCCTCCTTACCTGTCTGGAGGGTGAGATGAGTGAGTCTCATTAGAGGTGCTGGTGAGAGAAGGGCAGACCCCGGTGCTGCAGGGTTGCAAGGCTGCCAGCTCTCTGGACACGTACTCTGATCTCACTGATACTCAGTCTGATCCAGTCATTGGCTGGTTTGCAGCTCTTTAATGCCCTAATATACTCTCTGCAGAGTTGTTCTTTGTTTGTCGGTCAGGTAAACAATTCAAAATAGTAGAGCAACGCTATACTGATTGCAGACTTTGTTGGACGTTTGCACTGAAAGTTTGTGCAGAACGTTGCGAAAAGTCGAGCTGATGGGCTGTTTCAAAATACAGATTTTTTTGGCCAGATTTTGTTTGAAATGACATCACTCCTGTTCGTTCGATTTCACTTGGACTATATTGGATCCTTTAGGTTTATGCTGTCACTCTGCAGGCTATCTTATAGTTTCATTCACACACTCACCCGTGTCCCACAAATAACTCTCTTTATCCACAAGCATACATGTACATGCTTGACATGGGAATGTTTTGATAATCAGGTGGCACTCAACAGACTGAAGCCACTCTCGCTGGGCACTTAAATGGCCATTCCAGAGGTCTGGATCACGGAAGTGCAGTAATTCATCCAACCATTTAAATTTCAGCTTGCTCTGAGTCCTCACACAATGTTGTCACTTCAGATGACGTTGAATATAGTGCATGAGTCAATCAATTTTATGATACTTTTATTGTGTTGTTGTCATTTTTGGAGCTGATTGACTGACTAAATTGTTGTTCAAGCTCCAGCCCCAAGCCTAACTCTAAAATATAGTTGATGGGAATGTTGTTTCAGATGTTGATGTGGAAAATGTCCTGTATTTCACTAAATCATGTCCATGATTTCATTTCACATATCAGTCAGTACATCACATTAGCATCAAACGAGGAAGCGTTCTTCTCTACAAGACTACAAGATCTCAAGAGGATAGTCTTTGAGGGCTTTTGCATGTAGTCCATGCAAGAGAAGCCATAGCACTTGCTTGTTAGTCTTTCTCTACTTAAAGGGTTAGTTCACTCAAAAATGAAAATTCATTCATTTTTCATTTATTACTCACCCTTATGTCGTTCCTCACCCGTAAGACCTTCGTTAATCTTCGGAACACAAATTAAGATATTTTAGTTGAAATCCGATGTCTCCGTGAGGCCTTCATAGGGAGCAATGACATTTCATCTCAAGATCCATAAAGGTAGGAAAAACATATTTAAATCAGTTCATGTGAGTACAGTGGTTCAATATTAATATTATAAAGCGGCGAGAATATTTTTGGAGCGCCAAAAATAACAAAATAACGACTTATTTAGTGATGGCCGATTTCAAAACACTGCTTCATGAAGCATCGGAGCATAAACGAATCAGCGTGTCGAATCATGATTCAGATCACGTGTCAAACTGCCAATGGCTGAAATCATGTGATTTTGGCGCTCCGAACAGCAGATTCGATACACAGATTCACTGTGCTGCGATGCTTCCTGAAGCAGTGTTTTGAAATCGGCCATCACTAAATAAGTCGTTATTTTGTTATGTTTGCCGCTCCAAAAATATTCTCGTCGCTTTATAACATTAATATTGAACCACTGTACTCACATGAACCGATTTAAATATGTTTTTAGTACCTTTATGGATCTTGACAGAGGAAGTGACATTGTTTCCTATGGAGGCCTCACGGAGCCATCGGATTTGTAGGAGCATATTAATTCTCTCCAAAGATTATGGCACACATCAAAAGGGAAGTCATAAAGTCAGATTGGCATCTCGCTGCGTAACGCACGTTTAACAAACATAAGATAGGTCGTTACACCTACACCTCCTCCATCTATCTTGGTCGTGATGTGTGAAAAGCCTCATAATAATGGCCATCTAAATATAGTTGGTTCTTTCAGAGGTGGCATAGCAACAGAGTTGGGATCCATTGACTAAAGAAACTGAACTTCAGAACTGTCTTTTGAAAACTGTTTGAATAGAGTGATCTTGACTCACTGTCTTTGTCTTGTTTAGATGTTATATATTAAGGAGTTACATAAAACGCTGGGAAAGAATGGATGCGTCTTTGTTTCTTTGACGTTTCTTGGTATATTGTTAAAAGAAGACCCATTGTAGGCTACTTCTGTTATGTGATGTTATGTGGTGTAACTGGGTGTTGAGTTGTTTTAATAGATTTTAAAATACATCAAAAAAATGTAATTTTAATGAAAAAAGTTATAGATAAGACAGAGAATATAGGCGAAAAATATGAAAAGTTTGGTTCCAAAACGCGTTATACACCTTTTTTTTTTTTTAAATCGAGTTTCCGCCAATTGAAAAGTCAGTTATTAATTTTGCGCAAAATGTGATTTCCGTCATGTTATTCTGTCATGTTTTCTCCCCTTCTTTCCAAAACACGACAAACGCCAGTCTCCTTTCTCTGCAGAATGCGATATATCTGCTCAACCAATCACAGCGCACTATTCCATGCACTGTAAACAGTAATGGCGGCGTCAAACAGCATCAAACTTCTGTCACGGTCCCCAAAACTGAATCATGAACTCTTTAAAAGCCGTTTTTAATACCAATGTACTCGGCAAATGTGTTTATTTTAACTGTGCTGTGGTGCCAGATACTCTTTAATCGGTAATGACAAACGGAGACATAATTAATTTTTAACATTAAAGGTGCTACAGAGGATGTTTTGTTTTATACATTTATGCAATATTACTTGAAACTGTCTTTACTAACTGATAAAAGACTATTTATTAGGTGCACTATTTATAAAATTAATATACATCATCTGTGCACGAGGTAGGGCCTTAAAAACATCAGCCAAACGATTGGCCCTCTGGCTTGTCAATCACTGCCATGACTTTCCTTGTGAGAGACGCGCGGCTGCGCTCTCCAGTAACTTTCCACACTCCACAGGCACCTCATGCAATGTTTTTGTCGGGAGACAGGAGTAACAACTGCAGATTATGAGTTACCTGCGGTGAGTCCGACATAATGAATCCACTAACACGACACAGCAAATGCAGGTGGTAAACACTCGTGTTCCGATACTCGTGCACGAGTTTTGGGAGGCGTTCCCTCGAAATGAGCTGTGAAGGAGGGGGGTTGTTCTTACGCATGCGCTCATTTCAAAAACTCACTAACAGTCTTTGGATTCTCAGTCGACGAAAAGATCCTCTTTAGCACCTTTAACAAGGTGAATTGGTGAATTCATTTTGGGAGCAACGACTGAATGTATTTTTAGTCAAATTCCTGTATATAAGATTAGTATTGACAAAGTGTCATATATGTGAATCAACTTACTTTGTTGTGTATTTTCAATATGAAAAATAACTTTTATATTGTTGGATTAATTGCAATTTGAAAAAAAATTAAAATAAATGTGTCATGGACTATTGGGGAAAAAAAATACATTTTTATAATAAACCTTTGAAAATGAAAATCTAGATTTGAATGTTTAATGTTTTTATAACCAAAAGATGCTATGTGAAAGATTAAAACAGAAAATAGTGGTTTTCATCTTGCTGCTTTCTTGGTAAAGAAAACACATTTTTACTCAAATTAATCAAAATGGATTTATAGCGTTTCGGAACCAAACTCTTCATATATAGACTAGGGCTGTCAAGCGATTCAAATTTTTACATGATGAGGCGATTAATTAATCTAATTAATCTCAAATCAAATTTGGCTGCGAAATTACCCCTAAAAGATAATTTGAAGTCATTATTGTGTTAAATGAGAAAAGCATCAAATAGACATTACAAAAAGTAGCCTTATAAAAAAATATTTTATTTGATTGATTGATTTTGATTGAATTTATTACACATAATCTTTTAAGTTTCAACAGCCATGAGGATGAGTAAATGACAGAATTAATTTTTTTGGGTGAACTATACCTTTAATGGGTTTTAATGAAATAATGCTCTAAATAAGAAACTTCTTGAAGAAACTGTCAGTAGGTGGTGGTAAACATCTAAATGAATAAGTCATTAGCTGCCTCCCAATTCAGAGGCTGCATCCTTCGAAGGACACATTAAAGGCCACGCTTTCGAAAGCCACGAAGTTCGGAATGAGCGTTGCTATAGAGTATAAACTATATATAATCGTATCTTAGTAATTTCAACATTTGAACTAATTTAAACATTTGAACTAGTTTTAAATTAGTGGGAAATGGATGCATTTCGAGGAGCCTTCGCATTGGGACAGGCTTCGTCGCGCTGCACTGACGTAATTGGCTTTTGAATACAGCCTTCGAAGAATGCAGCCCCTGAATTGGGACACAGCTATTGAGTCTTTCATTCTTTTGATTTTTTCAGGAATTAAGCAAATGGCTCACTTTATGAATGGGCCATTGAATCATTGGTTCATCCGATTTATTCTATAGTCTTATAGAACTTTATGAAATGTAAGATTAACTACAGTACATAGGTCTGGGGCGGAGCGGCTTCATTAAATGCGTTAATCATTTCGTTTGAACATCCTTTCTGCACTCTCACACCTACTTTAGAAAGTTAATTGGATACGTTTTACTGTTTATTTGTGCTGAGATTTACTTTGCTTTTGGCTTCCAGTCAGCAGTGTTGTTTCAGATCTTCACTTTATTTTCCTTTCATCCCGAGTAACAATTGCTGTTTTTCTCACAGAGAAATCTGTGCACAGTTAGTCACAACATTATACGTTTTGTAACGTCTCTCCTTCGCTGCCTCATCTGTGATGATGTATTATTCTAAATCAAATAGCAGCAGTTACTGACATGTCACACTGGCCTCTTGAGGGGGTCTGCTTCTCTGGCAGGTAAAGACGTTGTGTTGTACAACAAAAAAAATAGTCTGAATTTTCTCAAGGGCTCTTGTCTTCTGTTATAGGTTGGAGCTTTAAAACTGAGTAATTATCATCTTTGACATTCTCTCGCACAGGCATTTAACCTGTTGCACTGACTGACTTTCCCACAGGGGAACTGATTTAGAAATTGTTTTAATGTCTTCCATGAGTGGGCTAAGCAGCTGCTACATGATTCATCATTCATTTTAGGAACTGCAAGAAAAAAGCAAAGAGGAAGATAGTGAGGAATAATGTGGAATATGATCATTTTTGAACACTGATTTGATGAGACTGTCCAGTGCTGTGTGTTACTTCCTGATATGGGGTTACAACAACTGACAGCTGTTAAAGGTCCCGTTCTTCGTGATCCCATGTTTCAAACTTTAGTTAGTGTGTAATGTTGTTGTTAGAGTATAAATAAAATCTGTAAAATTTTAAAGCTCAAAGTTCAATGCCAAGCGAGATATTTTATTTAACAGAAGTCGCCTACATCGAACGGCCAGTTTGGACTACATCCCTCTACTTCCTTCTTTAATGACGTCACTAAAACAGTTTTTTGACTAACCTCCAGCCACAGGAATACACAAAAAGGGGGCGTGGTCTTGTTGCGCTCCCACGGAGAAGAGCAAAAGTTGCGTTTGTAGAGTGTGTTTGTCGCCATGTCGTCGAAACGCTGTTATTTTCATCCCGCAGTCCAATCACCTTTGTTTGGCCTTCCCAGGGATGCTGTACTTAGAGATCAATGGTCACAATTTATGTTTAACTCGTTCCCGAAAATTATAATCCACATGTAAAACTATGTGCAGCACATTTTGCTGAGGACAGCTTCCTCAATCTCAATCAGTTTAATGCCGGATTCGCACAAAGATTATTATTCAAAGATGGATCAGTTCCCTCTTTGTCTGGAGAAGGCGTTGTTTATGGACCACAACCGGTAAGCTAAACTGCTGTCCAATCACAACAAAGGAACCGCTGGCACAATCAGAACTCGTTACGTATTTCTGAAGGAGGGACTTCATAGAACAAGGAAGTCATCAGCCCGTTTTTATGACAGTGGAAACAGCAGTATACAGATTAGTAAATTATGTGAAAAATACTGTGTTTTTTTACATGCGAAACATGAACACATGTTACATTGCACACTATAAACACAATCAAAGCTTCAAAAAAAACACGAAAAACGGGACCTTTAAAGGGATATCAAGACTTGGTTCTTATTAAGAACTGGCTTCCTCTATTAAGCCACATTCTGTATCTCAAATTGTTGTGCCCTATACACAGCTATCAGATGGATGAAGAGAGTGAGACAGACAGAGCGACATGTTATGTCAAGTGAAGGGTCAATGTTTGAAAGAGAAAGAGGTCTCTAATAGATAAAAGAATGACATGAAAAAGAAGACGGAGGGGGGTTTTGTTCAAAGTTCCAGATCAATGAACCAGGCAGCAAAATTGTTACCACTAATGTCTTTATAGCTCAGAGGACTGGTATGTGCAAAAGTGGAAAATGTCACGTATATATCCAGGGTGAGATTCCAGTAAAAAAGCCTGACTTATCCAAAGTCTCTTATGCAATATTCACATAGCCCTGGGTAACGTGAAAGTAAGGAACCATTCATTTGTGAAATGACTGTAGAGGCTAATAAATTACCTCTATAAGTTATCCACTATTATTACTGTAATTCAGTGATTTAATTTATACAAAGGAAGCCAGCTGGTCTCATGGGACTGTGGGCAGTGCTTAAAGTTGCCGCATCCATTATTCCCCTCTGGAGATTCAAAAGTGATCGTTTTACCCAACGCAGCAGCATTTCCTATAGAAGGCTCAAGTAAGGGGTCTGAAAGTAATTAAGTTACCAGTCTGGACATTGTTAGGTTGACTAAGCAGATGCTGAAACAGCAGCTCCCATTGCACCAAAATTTCCCACCAAAAAGTGGCATCACATTTCTTTAACTTTACATAGACTGCACTTTTTGAAAGCTAAGTTCACAAGACTCATTAATTATTAGTTGTGCTCTGCTTTCTAAGTCAAGTTTCACCATTGTTATTGTTCATACTTGGAGTTGTGTGTTTATCCTATTGTGTATTGTTATTATGACCTCAAATTGAGCCATGCTGTTTGTTTTTAAAGTTACTGGACTTTCAGTTTTAACTTGGAGGACAACAACAACAACAAAAAATACATACATTGAATGTGGCATCTTTAATTTTTTTCCAAACAGGGTATTTTAAACTTTTCAGTAAAAGTTTGGTTTTGGATTGTCTAAGTGTGTTTTTCATTAAAGGTGCCATAGAACATCTTTTTGAAAGATGTAATATAAGTCTAAGGTGTCCCCTGAATGTGTCTGTGAAGTTTCAGCTCAAAATACCCCATAGATTTTTTTTGATTTAATTTTTTTAACTGCCTATTTTGGCATCATTAAATATGAGCCGATTCAGGCTGTGGCCCCTTTAAATTCTCGTGCTCCCCGCCCCGAGCTCGTGACTGCCTTAAACAGCATAAACAAAGTTCACACAGCTAATATAACCCTCAAAATGGATCTTTACAAAGTGTTCGTCATGCAGCATGTCTAATTGCGTAAGTATAGTATTTATTTGGATGTTTACATTTGATTCTGAATAAGTTTGATAGTGCTCCATGGCTAAAGCTAACATTACACACTGTTGGAGAGATTTATAAAGAATGAAGTTGTGTTTATGAATTATACAGACTGCAAGTGTTTAAAAAATGAAAATAACGACAGTCTTGTCTCCGTGAATACAATAAGAAACAATGGTAACTTTAACCACGTTTAACAGTAGATTAGCAACATGCACGAAACATTTAGAAAGACAATTTACAAATATCACTAAAAATATCATGTTATCATGGATCATGTCATTTATTATCGCTCCATCTGCCATTTTTCACTATTGTCCTTACTTGCTTACCTAGTCTGATGATTCAGCTGTGCAAAGATCCAGACGTCCTGCCCTTGTGTAATGCCTTGAACATGGACTGGCATATGCAAATATTGGGGTCATACATATTAATGATCCTGACTGTTACATAACAGTTGGTGTTATGTTGAGATTCGCCTGTTCGTCGGAGGTCTTTTAAACAAATGAGATTTATATAAGAAGGAGGAACCATTGAGTTTGAGACTCACTGTATGTCATTTCCATGTACTGAACTCTTGTTATTCAACTATGCCAAGGTAAATTCAATTTTTAATTCTAGGGCACCTTTAATTGTCCCTCAAAAACTAGCAACCCCGTAGCAATGCATCATGGAACTTTGTAGCAATATATTTTCATGTATGATGGTCAGTTATTTACTGTGAAAAGTAATATTTTACATATATTTATAATATATATTTTTTTATCTGTAAACAATTTACTTTGTATTAAGTTGACACTGAATCTTTTTCTGCTTGATTTCCTTTTTTGCATTCTTTAGAGAGCAGAATGAAATAATGTTAAATTTGCTAAATTTTTACTTTATTTATTGTTATTATATACATTATTTTTCTCTGGGCTTTTTTGCAGACTTTCTGGCACCCTCTTGGAGACCCTTGGGGGTCCCTGGAGCCCAGTTTGAAAACCCCCTGCTTTACAGGATTTTTTAGCCCACATTGTGTGTCTGGTGATTTACACTTACAGATCAGCAAAGACAATTTTCATGCATATGAAATGAATCCTAAGCTAAGTGTGCTGTGGGATACTGCACAGGAGGACAGCGATTCAGTGACACAGATTGAATTTATTTATTGAATGTGTCCATTATTTTAAACACTTTTATTTACATGTGGTAGCTGGTAAAGCCCGCAAGCACACAAAGCACTCTTCACTGTGGTGTAATATTCCCGTGTCAAATGTCAGCGTGTTTACAGAGGACCGCTCTACTGGCTTTATAAGAGGGGGAAATCTGTTTGTGGCTAGCTGTGCTTCCTCTCAATCTATCGGCCTGTATCCATTTTCCCTGCGAGGGCAACATCTCAACACTGGACCTGCCCGGAAAGGCAGGTGTCAGTAGAACCCGATCCCCTCGGGGAGTATAGACCTGTGATTGTGCGTGCCAGTGTCTTGTTGAATCTCTTAAGATGACCTCCCTCTGTCCTTCAGCAGTTCTGAGTGGATAGAAAGTTGAGAGAATGAGACAAGAAGAGGAAAAATACTCTTATCTCTCAGAAACCGAATCCTTTGATGACACTGACAAATGGATGGTAGTGGTATGCATGGATCTCTAGCAAATGGAAGTGGAAGTGAAAGTTTGCCATAAAGAATGGACAAGTCAGACAGAGTTATAGAGTGATCTTGAAGTCTTGAAGGATATTCAGTGTTTGATACAAGTTAAGCTCAATTGACAGTATTTGTGATATAAATTTGTGAAAAATTACATTGCTAATTTTTGGATGATTTAACAGCAGAAATGTGAAGCATGTCATTTTATTAAAGCACTTACATTAATTCTTCTATTAAAACATCATCTGTGTTATTTGAGCTGTAATGTTGTTCTTGTCATTTTATGTATTTAGGTGTTACATTGTCATGGCAATAAAGTTGTAAAATTAAATGTAACTTTACAAAGAAAAGGTTAGTTTGTTTTTCATACTAAAATAATGTTAACACACTGTACATGCTTTAAGTTTTGGTTATACTATTGAAATAGTGAGTAGTTTAATGTTTACGGATTGGCCTCATTCACTTCCATTGTAAGTACCTCATTGTAACCCAGTGTCTTTTTTGAAGACAAATAATTGTTTTGTGGTAATTAATAATATACCACAAGTGCTGCTGATTTGAGCTTTACTTGTATAAACCAGGAATATTTATTTAAAAGCACAGCATGGAAAAAAACTAAA
The DNA here is from genome assembly GCF_024489055.1 of Chanodichthys erythropterus. Taxonomy (NCBI): domain Eukaryota; kingdom Metazoa; phylum Chordata; class Actinopteri; order Cypriniformes; family Xenocyprididae; genus Chanodichthys; species Chanodichthys erythropterus. The sequence continues at coordinate 31,443,411 of NC_090234.1, read as the reverse complement.
TTATGAATATTTTGGTGTAAGACAACCTGGCGTGTGACTAACATAATAAGTGTACCTCACTGGAAAACAACAATGAAAACAAAACCAAAAATATATGATGTGACCCATTTAAATTCTATAATGACCAAATTATTATTCAGTGAATCTGTTTCACAGTTTGAAATCCTCAGATTTGTGTAATTGGAATGTGGGACTGCTATTAGAATGCTGTTTGTGTGTGAACACTGTCTAATTATCGAGAGACTCCAGCATGTCCTTGAAGTACATGACTGCTGAGGTGGCTGTAGTTTGCTGCAGTGGTGACTTAAGGGGAGATCAGGGGTCAGTTTTGTTGTTGGATTCCCTGATTCACGCAGCCTCTTATTTGATTACCCTCCTGAAGTCAGGCAGGAGTGTTGAGGTAAGGGTAACAGACAAGGACACTTACCTGAGGGCTAAATAACTGCTTTTAAAAGTTATAAAAGAAATAGTTTTCAAAATTGTTTTAAATATTTTTTTCGAGATACATTTTGTTCTACAGCTTTATTGAAAACATGGTCATAAATGAAATAACTGTCTTGGTTTCTTCTCTTTCTTTTTCTTTTTTGGAGTAATGTGATTGTTCATATAGATTAGTAAATATGATTTGTGGTAGATTTTCCCCTAGTTTACCTGATCACCTGGGGCGTCTCCTAATCGACACCCGAGCGTTTACTGGCGACACTCAATAATATTTATACTCTAGCACTGCGTCTAATAGTCAACAACTGGCTTCGAGTCGGTCAACGTCTTGACCCTTTTGAACCTAGTGCTCCCTAACTTGCTGTGCAGCAATAACCAGATAGATTCCAGATTATGCTTTAGAATATGCTTTATTCATGGCCAGAGGACCTCGTATCAATCAAAGAGAATCTTACCAGCAAGAAGAATACAACAGTTTATATAGGATAGGAGCATGGTAAAGCATTCTACAATATGATTCGTTCATATGTCAAACCCTCATGTTACTAGGTAAAGAAAGATCTGCCCAAATCATGTGTTTATTAGTTCGTTGCTTACTCAATATCATGGGACTATTATATTTAGATAGTTGTCTAGCTGTCCCTAAGTGTTTCCACTTTTCTTATTTTTGGACATGATTCAGACACACACTGACTTAGGCCCAAGGTTTGAGAACATTTAGGTTTCAAAAGCAATAGCAATGTTATTCCTGCAAGGAAAAAGACATGTTAGTTATGATCAATTAAAACATTCCATCACAGATTGTACGATTTGGCAAAGGTTGGCTAGTTAATTGAGAATCTAGGTCAACAGAACTTTAGGATTAGTAGTAAGTTTTGTACTATTTGCAGTCCTTTGAAAAATGTCTCAATGCAGCCTAATGGTTTTAGATACCTCTGTTGATGCAACAGCTGTTAAAAAATGCTAAAAACCTATCAACAATGAATAAGTCCCCAGTATGGACACATACGTTTTAGATGTCCCATTTGGAAAGCATTGAAAGTGTGTACAACAATCTGATAAATATCTTAAAGGTGCTAAAGAGGATGTTTTGTTTTATACATTTTTGCAATATTACTTGAAACTGTCTTTACTAACTGATAAAAGACTATTTATTAGGTGCATCATCGCGATCATCGCGTAAACGATTGGCCCTCTGGCTTGTCAATCACTGCCGTGACGTTCCTTGTGAGAGACGAGTGCGGCTGCGCGCTCCAGTAACTTTCCACACTCCACAGGCACCGCATGCAATGTTTTTGTCAGAAGACAGGAGTAACAACTGCAGATTATGAGTTACCTGCGGTGAGTCCGACATAATGAATCCAAAAAACACGACACAGCGAATGCCGGTGGTAAACACTCGTGTTCCAATACTCGTGCACGAGTTTTGGGAGGCGTTCCTTTGAAATGAGCTGTGAAGGAGGGGGGCTGTTCTTACGCATGCACTCATTTCTAAAACTCACTAACAGTCTTTGGATTCTCAGTCGACGAAAAAATCCTCTCTATCACCTTTAATGTGCCACTATTAATGTGCTACTAATTATTTTTTGAATATTATCTTTCATGCAGTGTGTAATAAAGCTGTTTGTGAATGTAAAAGTCTGCAAAGTCTTAAAGATTCAAGTGCATAACAAATTATGGTCTTCATTGGCTGCCCACGAACAATAGCTATGTTTCTATCCACCTATTTTTATGCGCATTTTGAAAAAAAAAAAAGCTTGATGGAACGCCAAGATGGGCATAAATTCTAAAAATGCACATAAAAAACGTATGCGGTCAAATGAGTTGGATACATTTTTAATGCTATGCCGAAAACATGCATAAACTATGATGATATATATGAAGGCTAATCATAAAGCAAACCTCATTGGAAAGTGTAATAGCACCTGTGCATGCAAGCATGATTCAATGTCACATATGCCACATATAGAGTTAATGGGGCAACATGATTGTAATGATGGGACTGATACTCAGCCTTACTCATTTCAGTGAGTCAGTCACTTCCTGGTTCAGCCATGTGTGTGTGTCTACAGAGCACTAGGACTGTGTGTTTTATTGTGCCTTAACTGCATTATGAATCCATAAATGTCATATCCCTCCTGCAGCATAGTCTGTGTTGGTTATTGAGGACTAGGTTCTTCCTTCTTTCATATCTGTAAGATTTTTATGGTCTGGAGATGTGTTTCTTCTGTATGAATACTAGATATTATAGCCAAAGAAATGGTTCTTTAAACTATTAATCCTTTTATAATGCACACAAGATGTTATATAGATGGGCTAGAATGTATGAGTTAGCAGTGTTGAGTATTAAGTAAATGTAGTGAGTCTATACTGACTTTACTACATCTCTTCGGTAACATTCCAGTCTGCATCAATAATGGTATGCTTTCTTTAGTAACAAGCTATTGTACTTTTCTACAACTAGCATTTTTTGTTATTGCACTGGAAAGTCCAATTCGTTTTAGTGAGTTGATTCCTTTGCTTGAGTCGTGTAAATCAATTCAAAAAGAAATTTGAATGTCTGCGACCCTCCAAAAGTGTTTTATAGCTGAGCATTTAGCTAAACACTGCTATGTTGTTGCTGTTGTTATTTTTTTGTAAACGTATCTGTTTATGTACAGAGACAGTACAGAGAAGTAATACTCTGATTAAATTATAAAGTATGTGATCCAAAAATTACATCTAAATATATTTTAAATATATTGCCCAAATGCAGATAGCTGTTTTTTGTTAGTAGCTATAGTAGTAGAAGTTTAGTAGTCTTGCAACTTTTAAAGTAGCTTTCCGTTACTCATCAAACTTAAGTAAACTAAGGCCCATTTCTAAAGCTGGTTCATTGGAAATCACATGAAACCACTGTAAATCTTTGCATAGATTTGGTCACTGCTATTCTCAAATGTCCTGATGAAGGTTTACTATTATAGTAATATATTTCTGTTGAAATGAGTTAATTTTTTCCCGAAGAGGAGAAGGATTTCTCATTTATGTTTTTCTGCATATGAAATGCAGCAGCGGCATGAGCAATGATTATCCATTACCTTCTCCAAACACAAATCTGTGAATTTTAAACAGGGCTGGACTGCACTAAATTAGTCTTTTTAACTGAAAGTAAAAAAGTCTATAAAAAGACCAGTTTTGGCTACAACATTAACGATTCATTGACTCATTTTTAAAAAGTAGTATTTGTGAAATATTCATGACGGATTTGTTATAGCAGAAATTATATTACTTATTCATACATTGGATGTCATGGAAATTCATCACTGGCCATTACAGTTTGCTTAAAAATGCCTCGAAATGCTCCTAACCAGCAGCCTTTAGAGTTTTGGCTCCGGTGTAGCGCTGCATCCCACGTTCAGGGTTTGGCTTCCTGGTTGGATCAAGTGAATGCTCATGTAAGCAATCTTTTGGCCAGGAATGCTGCATTCGTTTTTAAGGGTTATTTTCGATTACTCTGAGAGTTTGATTGTTTTTGCTGCCAACAGTTCTTCTTTATTATTTATTCATTAATTTGCATTGTAATGCAGAACTATGCAGTGCTGACCTCTAAAGGGCTTTGCTGTTTGACCAGGGGTTGACAGAGATATTGTCAAGTGTTGTTTCTTAGATTAAAGAACATCCACACTTTATATTTATAAAGACTGGTTTATTCATCTTTGTCTAACCCAGACAAGCAGTGATTTATTTGAATTTATTTCAATGCTCAGTAAAAAAAAAAAAAAAAAAAAATACAGTAATGTGTTCATGGAAATTTGCTTTAATTTTTATAATTAAATTAATTAGTGCGTTAAAATTAACACATTTAACGCCTTTGCCCCGGCCCAGACCTGAATAGGTCATCTGACATTTCATACATTTGACTGATGATGAATATGATGCAGGGCAACAACTCACTGTGTGATGGAGCCTACAGAATGTAGTTAGAATGTCCCTAAAATTCAAGATATGGGGCAAAAAATTAAGATATTTTTGATGAAATCTGAGAGGTTTTTATCTCCAATGGAAAGCAATGAAATTACCACATTCAAGGTTCATAAAAGTAGTAAAGACATCATTAAAATAGTCCATGTGTCTACAGTGGTTCAACCATAATGTTATAAAGCGACCCTTTATAGTGGCGCTGCACAGACCGATTGGTGTATGACATCAAATTACCACAAGAGCGATTCTGCTCTGTAATTGCTCTCGCGGTACTTTGATGTTATAGACCGATTGGACTGTGCAGTCAAACAAGCATAATGATTTAATGGACCATCTATAAAATGAATCAGCTGTTTGAACTAATTGAATGAATGAGTGTAAAGCAATATTAAATGTGTTCTGGGTTTGTCACACCACAGAAAAATGTGTTATCAAACCACCGATCCAAATTTGAATGATAAAAAAAAAACCCTGCCAAGTAAATAAAATAAGTTATCGAAATCTTTAAAAAAATAAGCAGTATTCTCTGCTTTCAAACGCTGGGGTGTGTCTGCTGACTGTGCTGAAACGCCCACTTTTGGGAACTTGCACTCATTGATGGGCACGTACTGCCGACGATGGCACCAGATGTCGACGGGATGGGAGGTTGATGTCCGGGGCGAGAGATTGTCGGTTCACCAGTAAGAGCGGATTATCAGAAGTGCCTTTACACAGACTTTTAAGATATATTTCACAAAAAATCTATTTGATGCTTTACACAATAATTACTTTAAATTATCTTTTGGGAGTAAATTCTCAGCAAAATGAAAATTGATTTGTGATTAATTTGTGATTAATTAGATTAATTAATCGCCACATCATGTAATTAAAGGTGCTAAAGAGGATCTTTTCGTCGACTGAGAAACCAAAGACTGTTAGTGAGTTTTTGAAATGAGCGCATGCGTAAGAACAGCCCCCCTCCTTCACAGCTCATTTCAAGGGAACGCCTCCCAAAACTCGTGCACGAGTATCGGAACACGAGTGTTTACCACCGGCATTTGCTGTGTCGTGTTAGTGGATTCATTATGTCGGACTCACCGCAGGTAACTCATAATCTGCAGTTGTTACTCCTGTCTCCTGACAAAAACATTGCATGCGGCGCCCGTGGAGTGTGGAAAGTTTCAAGTAATATTGCAAAAATTTATAAAACAAAACATCCTCTTTAGCACATTTTGGCTGCGTGTCCACCAAAGCATTTTTTCCAGCTGCTAGTGTACTTTTTCAATTGTTTTCAATGGGAGCGCGACGTTTTTTAAATGCCAGGAGCGTAACGAGGCACTGAACGTCTTTTTCACGCTCAAGCGCTGAGAGCTCGGCGTTTTTTACCGGTCGCCTCGAGTGGAAGAAAGTTCAACTTTGAGTAAAACGCTGCGCTCATCACTGTCACTTTTTAGCCAGCCGTCCAATCAGAGTGGAGGAGGGGCGGGACAAATACAACTCCGACCAACTGTCACATTCTTGCTGTACAGCGACATCAACAAACAGAAACAAAATAGATGAGAAATTAATATTTCTGGTCTCCGAACATACATAGCAAGTAATTCCACATTGTGTGAACATTTTTAGTCTGAAACAAATTACCTGCAAAATCAGTTATAAGTAACAGTGCCGCAGATATTCCGTATCATAGCAACAAAGCGTCTCAACGGAAACAAACGCTGCGCTGCAGAAGCGCTCTCAAGCGCTCACAGATAGGCGTTTTCAGCAGAGCTGGCTAAAAATGCTTTGGTGGACACACGGCCTTAATTAGATTAAACATTTTAATCGTTTGATAGCCCTATTTTTTTACATTAAAAGGCTTGAGTGAGAGAAAAGAAAAAAAAAATTAAATTGCCTTAAGCATCACTAACGTTATGTTTATGGACAGAGTAAATAAGAATGATGCTAGTCATATTTCAACTGAGAGCAACCAGCTTTGGTTATCCCGGGGAAAAAGTAGCACAGGGAGAACATACTTGATACAACTGGCCCCAAAGTGCTCAAAATGAGGCATTAGGACTAACAGTACTATTAGCTCCTGCATGCATATAAGCGCTTATCTCCCTGGTTCATCTCTCTGCTGTAGCCCATGGGTAGCGCTTGGCGTGGTGTGTATCGTGTGTGGCCACTGTAGAAATGCTGACTTGCTGGAAATGTCTGGCTGTGATAGATGGCCCTTTGAGATCTGTGCGCAGGCCATATCCCTGAGAGAGCGACTTCATACTCCACCTTTGCCATGCTCTACAGGCGGCCTTGCTGGTGTTGATCGCCACTGGCCCACAGCTGAGCGCCCCACTCTCCACAGCGCGCTGCTAATTGGCTCTTTAATTGTCTTCAACCTGGCAAGTCCAGGCATGTTGTAGGCACATGCTGGCGAAATAGAGCTGAGGTTTTCTAACCTCATTCAAATCTTTGAAAGAGGTGAGAAAATCAGTTGAATATTGAATATAACTTATGAACAGTTGCTATCTATCTATCTATGTATCTATCATCTTTTTTAGCTTGGCAGTGTAAATCACCATTCACTTGATTATGGAAAAAATATTGTCATTCTGCAAATTTCTTAACAGAAAAAGAATAAAGACAAGAAGGTGAGAGATTTTTTGTGTGAAATTTCCATTGTAAAAGAACAATAGTATTTTTTCAAGTTTTATTGTCTATAAATAGCTGGTCAGCATGTGTTTTTACTGCACTACATGACAGCTTTAATATCTTTAAAATGTAATCAGTTTGGTCAAAATCTTTACAAGAAAAAGCCCTACAAATTCTCATGGATAATATATATACATTCAGGGTCATATATTGGCATATTCAGGGAAACATGCTCTCTGAGTTTCCTGATATTTTCCAGCTTGTGAACAACCAGTGCAGGTAGTATTCAGAAATTAATGGTTCTTTTAATTAGTAGGACTCTTCGAGTCTGTCTCTATGCTTATGGGATAGAACTCGAGTTGTTTTGTTATATAATCTACACATTAAGTAATAGCTTTCTCTCTTAAAGGGTGACATAGAGAAACTGTATCACCCACCTGAGTCTGTTCAGCTGCCTAATTACATTTATTTCAGTTCAGACTCAGAGTAGACGGAGCCTTTTCTCAGCTGAAGTCAGAACAATGCTGATTGGGGCGTAGCAGCTGAACATCAAAAGGTTGATCTGTAACATTCAGCTTTAGATACAGTCTGCAACACATTAGATACAGTATGTCTCATTTCAAAGGCTGTATCCTCAAGAGGTCTCGTTTGTCGGTCATTGAATCTGCTTCATTTCAGTAAAGAAATCATTCCATTCCAAAGTTATAAAGAAAATTACAAAAATGTATGCTTCACAATGAATAATGGTAAATATATGCGACCTTTGAAATGAGAGACAGCTATTATATACTGGGGGCGTGGTTTAGCATGGGGGGGGGGGCATATTCTGGTTACCATGGTTACTCAATTCATTACCAAAATGTAGCATTTTACAATGAAAAAACAATGAAATGACATTAGCACATAGTACAGAGCCACCATAGGAACATGGTGAAGGAAAAAAATATGAGATGGGAGGAAAAACTTTTGCATTCTCTTTCAAATGTTTTTGAAACTTTGCATTCACTCGCAACACAAAGTTTCTCTGGGGAACTCAAAAGCATTGAAATATATATATTTTTCCTCCAATGTCATATTTTTTCCTTCACCATGTCCCTTTAGGTACTTCATACATTACACATTTGGCTCCTTTCTACAGCATGGCGGGAAGACATCTTATCAGTTTTTAGAAATATTGTTGATTACGTCTGTCAAGCTCAACTAAACAACTTTGTTACATAAGTTATGGTAAGAAAAATTATAAAAATTTAAACAAATATTTGGTTCCAAACTAGCTAGTCCCTACTGAGTCAACTTCTTGTCAACATAAATTAGTTACAGAATATTTGGATTAGTATTTCTAACCCTGTTTTGCACCCACATCATCACATCCAACTATATGTATCTTAATGAAAAATACATAATTAACATTCCAACAGCAAAAAAATACCAGAAGAAAATACATGATACCTTGCACTTGGAATAAGTGAAGGGGAATGGTTACCCTAATGAAAAATAAATATAGCAAAATGTATTTGGAAAAAAAAAAATGTGTTATGCTAAGAAGTATATTACAAATATATTTACATGTTTATCTACTTAATATAAATACCTTGCAATTGTACTTTTGTTTTACTAAATTGATGTACTTAAAATCTAATAAATTAGAACAACTAAATTTGAACTGAATACACTTTAGTTATCCAGAAAGTCCTGAGCTCCAACTAAAGATATACTTAAGGATATCTGATTGTGCTAAAATGGGCCTATTGCAAGTATACTTCAGATAGACTTTAAATATCTTGCATTTAAAGACTGATATTATACAGTGATCATACTATCCTTACTAGTAGTGATATTAAAACACATTTAGGCGTAATATCAAGAAATGTGCATTGTGCAATAAAGAAGTACTCCAAATAAAGTTTAATTATAATATTTATATCAGTAAGTCTCAAGCAATATGTGAGCAAATATGTGAATGGATTTGTAGTATACTTAGTATGAAATGAATGTATTTTAAATACACGTTGGTATAGGTTTTTGTCACTAGGTTAACTATGGTAAGTTTTGTCTCCCCGCAGGTGGGCCGGGCATTGCCTTCTGTATTATTATATTCATAAAATAATATGAAGTAATATGTTGAGTAACAGGTTGTAAATGGAATGACAGCAACTGAGTGTTGTAAAATGTATGTTGGGGAATTCAGTGGAAGCAGGTTTTGGTTAGTTTCCATTGTATTCCAGTTTGATATAGCTATATTTCTGAAGTTCACGTGACGCCGGAACGGTGACCAGCGCTTTCCCCACCTTTGTGTAATGAAGTCTGCTCAGGTCAGGTTGGCGCAGGAAGTGTGGAAGGACGTCAGCAGAATTTGACCCAGATAGCTTTCCTCCACTTTGAGTGCTCCACACATCAAACCAATTTATCCCCCTCCTGTTAGTGTCAGAGCGTATTAGTACTGACTGCGTGACTGTGAGTCTGCCTGATGCGGTTCAGTAACCTACAGGGTCACACGTTTATCTGAGAGAATATGACTGTGAGATTGTACCTACATAGGGTGTGAACACAGAGTCAGCCAGACTTAATGATGTCTAATGGCTACTCTACAAAACATACAAGCAAAAAAGTCCTTAGCAAAACCCTCAAGATGCAGAAAGCATATGACCAGCTCTCACCAGATGTGAAATATTACTGCCTGAGAAGTTCCTCATTATGAATTTAGAAATTGTAATTATGTAGTGATGTGCTTTAAAGTGATTTTGGCATCATATTTCTTTTTTTGTCTTTTTCACAAGGAAAGGAAGTGCAAATATTATGTGTAACTACTTGTGTAATTGATGTTTATGTATGTGTCATTATATTGCAGCAACAGAGAATGATGGGAAATGTACAGTAGTTTTGTTGAACACGCTTAACAATTGAGCAGAGTTTCTTTCTTTCTTTCGTCAAAGGTTTTGGGGTCAGAAATATGTTTTTTAAAGAAATGAATACTTTTGTTCAGCATAGAAGCATTAAATTGATCAAAAGTGACAGTAAAGATTTTATAAAAAGATTTATGTAAATTCAGGTAGATTCAGGTAAATGCAGTTTTTTTATTTTCTATTATTAAAAAAAAAAAAAAGGAAAAAAAAAGAAGAAATGTTTCTTGAGCACCAAACCAGCATATTAGAATGATTCACGAAGGATCATGTGACACTGATAACTGGAGTAATGACTGCTGAAAATTCAGCCTTGCCTTTACAGGAATAAATTACATTTCATAATATAGTAAAATACAAAACGGTTCTTTTAATTTGTAATAATATTTCACGATAACCCTGTTTTTAGTGTGTTTTTGATGAGCCACAGTAAGCATAAGAGACTTCTTTCAAAATCATACAAAAAAAAACGTACCGACCCCAAACTTTTTAATGTATTGTTTAAATACATCTCTTCATATAAGCGTTAGCACATATACAGTACGTGACTCTGTTGCAGCATGCATTGCTCCATACTACTGTTTGTTTTACTGTACTGGCCATGAGAATGCTAAAGAGCTAAATAACACAGTATTTACTCTAACAAGGCAACTCAGAAAACAACTTGTTTGTGTAGGATAAACAGAGAGTGAAGAGGCGGCCCCACTCACAGTTCACCTGTGCACAGCATCCACTATCATTCAGTAGTGAGTGAACAAAAGGGAGAGGATGATGAAGAGAGTAGACAGGAGCTGAGAGGAGGCATTAGTGTAGTTACACTACCTACACTACTGCACTACCTACACCACCTACACTTTGCATCAATATGGTGGACTTTGGTGTCCTATTATCTAGATATTATTTATGTAATAGAAAAATTATATTACAATTTTTATTACACAATTTTAAAGAATTTTACTTTTGTGTAATAAGGGAATATTATGTTGTAATATTTAAAAATATTTAATTTTACAAGAATTACTTGAATATTATTTCAAATTATTGTATTAAAAATATGACTGCTTTTTTTCATTTTAATTGGATACATTTATGAAGCTCAAGACCTGTGCGGTGGGACTAAAAGCAGCAATTTAAGGTACTTTTCTTGGTTATTATTAATGTATTATTTATCTTTTTTTATATTTTTCACATTTTGTCTATTTAATTTTGATGTTTATTTAATGTTTGTTGGTTTAAACTGTATAAAATAGCAAACTTCACATAAAATCAATGGAAAATAAAACCGCTCATATATTTGTTGGACCCCATTAGGTTTGACAATCAAATGTTTCACTGAATTTTAAGTTACCTTAAAGTCCCCCTGTGGTGAAAATCAAGTTTTTAATGTTGCTTATGTGTGGTGTTTTTAATATGCTTTAAGACAAACCATGTGCAAATTCATAAGTCAACACCATTGCTGAGTATTTTCTCTTTAAAACTGCAGTGAACCAAAGACAGTCTCAAACCCGCGGTTTGAATTCGCTGGTGTCTGTGACATCACAAACTACCTTGTAACCAATCACGTCAACGTGCCGGCGTACTTTAGCATATCATTAACACAGCATGCAAGGGAGTCTAAAAAGAAGGTTATCCCAGTATATGGTGTATGATGTATATAACGATGTTATGATTAAATATATGCCTTTCTCCACTTAGGTTCTGAGTTGTTCAAAGTTTCTACGGATACTGATTGTTATTGGCAGCTGTCTAACTCATGAATGTGAACATGGTTTGTGTAACATTAGCAACGCATTATTAGCTTTTTGATAATGTAGTCAAGGAAAACGCTAATCAAATTAATTACCGTTATGTGTCTGACATTGTAAAAAAGTGATACCATTGTGCAGCGTTTACCTCAGTAAGTTGACTGAGTGGATCTCGTCTGAGCTCGTGCGAGTGAGTGGAGGCAGGGCTAATTATCATATTCATAGATCCGTGTATATTAAATTAGGCAAGGGTGTATTTTAAAGGTGCCCTAGAACCAGTTTTTACAAGATGTAATATAAGTCTAAGGTGTCCCCTGAATGTGTCTGTGAAGTTTCAGCTCAAAATACCCCATAGATTTGTTTTTTATTATTTTTATTAACTGCTTATTTTGGGGCATCATTAACTATGCACCGATTCAGGCTGCGGCCCCTTTAAATCTCGCGCTCCCTGCCCCCCGAGCTCTCGACTATAATACAGTGCATTTACAAAGTTCCTCAAATGGATCTTTACAAGATGTTCGTCATGCATACTGCATGCATGCGTCAGATCATGTGAGTATAGTATTTATTTGGATGTTTATATTTGATTCTGTATGAGTTTGATAGTGCTCCGTGGCTAAAGCTAACATTACACACTGTTGGAGAGAAGTTGTGTTTATGCATTATACAGACTGCAAGTGTTTAAAAATGAAATAGCGACAGCTCTCTTGTCTCTGTGAATACAATAAGAAACGATGGTAACTTTAACCACATTTAACCGTACATTAGCAACATGCTAACGAAACATTTAGAAAGACAACGTGTCAAATGTACAAATATCACTAAAAATATCATGTAATCATGGATCATGTCAGTTATTATCGCTCCATCTGCCATTTTTCGCTATTGTTCTTGCTTGCTTACCTAGTCTGATGACGTTAATACTGGCTGCCCTTGTGTAATGCCTTGAACATGGGCTGGCATATGCAAATATTGGGGGCGTACATATTAATGAGCCCAACTGTTACGTAACAGTCAGTGTTATGTTGAGATTTGCCTGTTCTTCTGAGGTCTTTTAAACAAATGAGATTTATATAAGAAGTAGGAAACAATGGTGTTTGAGACTCACTGTATGTTATTTCCATGTACTGAACTCTTGTTATTTAACTATGCCAAGGTTAATTCAATTTTTGATTCTAGGGCACCTTTAAGACATTAAGAATTTTTTTACACAGGAAAAAACATTTAAATATGTAATTTTGGTGATCAAAGATGAGTAAATATTGATTACAGGGGGACTTTAAGACATTAAGTTACCTTCGCTACTACTCCGGTTCCTGACAGAGATCCACTCACTTTAACTAGACCAGAGAGACTGCACAGGTGACGTCAGCCCTGCAGAGAGAGGAAGTCATAGTCCAGTACACAGATTGCTGTTACATGCGCACACACGTTTATACAGTGTATTAACATTTCCTTACTGTCACCTTGTAGTAATGCACGTTCACATGTCCTTCTGTGTACTTTAATGAGGCTGTAAGTGTAAATGCATGTCAGTGTCTGCACGTCACATGCAGGTGTGTGCGAGTATGACCAAAGCCAAGATTATAACAGTCATGTTGTTGAGCGCCAGTGTCCTGCGGGCACCTGCTCTGGGTGGGCTGTTTCTCTGCATGCTGAATGGAAACTCTAAGAATAGGCATGTCACCTGATGGGCCTGATAACACACTATTGATGGCTCAGTGGTGCTGAGTGAGACTTGAGGGTGCAGAGTCCCGGGTGTGAATCACCCTGCTGTCTGCTGTTAACGCCCTCACATAATAACCCTGACACATATATAAAACACACACTTTTAAACCAGACATCAAAATTCTGTAATATCATTTGTGTTTCTGTTTTGTTGTTGGAATGCTGTTGTCCGATGCTCTTTTATCCCATCGTCATCTGTTATGAAAAAGGAGTTCATCTCCTAAATATTGTTAATCCAATCCAAGCCCTATTTGCCGGACATAATCCAGAGCCATTAGATGAAACAAGAGTGTATTATTATGACCTGGACTGACTGTACCTTCTTAGCTCTGTTCAAGCCAATATGTTTCGTTTGCATGCCTTTGTAGGTAAGTGTTAGGAATGTAACACTAAAAATAATATATTATTCTTCATTGTAAAAAAGATACTTTTATGTACAGAACAGACCAAAAGTTTGGAACCACTAAGATTTTTAATGTTTTTAAAAGAAGTTACGTCTGCTCACCAAGGCTACATTTATTTAATAAAAAATAAAGTAAAAACAGTAATATTGTGAAATATTATTACAATTTAAAATAACTGTTTTCTATTTGAATATATTTCACAAAGTAATTTATTCCTGTGATGGCAAAGCTGAATTATTATGCTGATCTGCTGCTCAAGAAACATTTAATGTGTACAATTGTACAAAATATTTGTGTACAATATTTTTTTTCAGGATTATTTGTTGAATAGAAAGTTCAAAAGAACAGTGTTTATCTGAAATCTAATCTTTTGTAACATTATAAATGTCTTTACTGCCACTTTTGATTGATTTAATGCATCCTTGCTGAATAAAAGTATTCATTTCTTTAATTTCTTTTCAAAAAAATAAAAATAAAAATTCTTACTGACCCCAAACTTTTGAACGGTAGTGTATAATGCTACAGAAGCTTTGTATTTCAGATAAATGCTGTTCTTTTGAACTTTCTATTCATCAAGGAATCCTGAAAAAAAAAAAGTACACAACTGTTTTCAACATTGAAAATAATCATAAATGTTTATTGAGCAGCAAATCAGCATATTAGAATGATTTCTGAAGGATCATGTGACACTGAAGACTGGAGTAACGATGCTGAAAATTCAGCTTTGCATCACAGGAATAAATTACTTTGTCAAATATATTTAAATAGTACACAGTTATTTTAAATTGTAATAATATTTCACAATATTACTGTTTTTTACTGTATTTTTAATTAAATAAATGTAGCCTTGGTGAGCAGACAAAACGTCTTTTAAAAACATTAAAAATCTTATTGGTTCCAAACTTTTGGTCTGTACTGTATATTGTTACTTTATATTATAGTTACTGGTCCCACTTTATATTAAGTGGCCTTATCTACTATGTACTTACATTTAAATTATCATTCGATACAATGCACTTATTGTGTACATACATGTTTTTACATTGTATTTATATTTAAAAACACCTGCATGTAATTACATCTGTAATTAATTTCTGTAATTACATTTATAATTACACTGTTGACCCATCCCTTACACCTTACCCCTGCTCTTAAACCTACCCATACCACCAAAGCTTTCTCTAACCTTACCCGTATCACACCTCAATAGCAGCAAAAGTGTTTTGCAATTCAATATGAACCCAATAAGTACGTTGTACTTATTTTTTGATGTAAGTACATAGTAGTTAAGGCCACTTAATATGAAGTGGGACCTAGTTACTTTAAAACTGTTATTATACATCAGTACTTTAAAAATCCATTTGTCCTTATACTGTCAGCTTTATGAGGCATGGTTTATATTTATATTTATATTTCTGGGTAGCTGAAATAACACAGCATTTGCACAGACACACTGTGTAGATGTTGCGCCTACTTGACTGTTGTGGGGGATAGGAAAATGTTTTCAATTGTATTTGGTGCTAAATTAGATAAATAGAAGGATGTGGCTCAGACTGTCTATACTAGTCGCTACAAAACTAGATGGGCCTCATTATAATAAACAGAGCTGTCTGGTATTGATGTGATCCACATTTACTCTAGCCACTTTATTTCATCGATCTGTCTGAAATAAAGGGATTTTTTTTTATCTAGAAAAATCAAGAGTTGACTGCTGTGAAATGTATGTGGTATATATTTAAATAACCTAAAATGAAAAATATTTTATTGACCTTGAGGGGAAATTTGTCTTGGATCCATGGTGCTGTACACAGACATAAAATACAGTTTCTCTCTTTCAAATCATTATATAAACATCTGTCCTTTACACCAAAGTCAGCTCATGATGTTTCTGGTCTCTGGCTATTAAATCGTCTTGGTTTTTCACCATATCTCTCCACCTTATTTGTCATTGTGGAAATAAGATATTTCCTGTAAATGTGTGAGACTTTTGATTCAGTAACTGCTATAGGTATATAATTAAGAAAGTGCAGTAAACGTTTTGTGTTTATGATTATGATAGGCAATTAAAACAGTTTGTAATATCAAGCAACTTAAAGTGTCACCCAAAAATGAAAAGTCATTTATTATTCACCCCCGTGCGTGTTGTTCCACATCCATAAGACCTTTGTTTATCTTCGGAACACAAATTAAGATCTTTTTGATGAAGTCTGAGAGGTTTCTGTCTCTCCATAGAGATCTAACATGTAACAATCTGAACCAATCCAAGGTCCAGAAAGGTAGGAAATAGGCATAATCAAAGTACTCCATGTGACACCAGTGGCTTAAATTCAGTTAAAAAAAAAGAAGAAATTACTACATTATTTACAAAATAATATTATCCAAAGGGAGTGCATGAGTCTGAACACAACACGCATGCGTCGTGAAGTTCTTGTGAACTCGTGTTGCAGATCAATATTTTTGTAAGTAAAGTAAATTAAAGCGATAATTTCTAAGAAGCCATGGTTTACAGTGAATTTATAACAGCTAAGGTGCGTTGTTAAGTGGAGTGGAGTGCCTAAAACCCCCTTAGGCCCTGATCAGACAGAACGTGTTTTTCAGGTCTGAGAACGCGAGGCGCAACGCAACGCACTGCATTTTTTGGTTGATTTTAGAAAAAAAGAGCAGTGCGCTGCATTATTTTTATGTTTCTAGGCAACCACTGAAGCAGCAGTCCTGTCAGTGTAGCACAAACTCTCTTTGGTTTGCTGTTAAATTGTCATATTATTTACTTTCGTACTTTCGTAAGTATTTACTTTTTGTGAAGTCATACAGCTCTGGGTAACCCGCGCCAGCCACAACAAGTTTCTCCTCCATCATTGCAGTGTCCAAGCAACTGTAAACTTTCGTCAGCACAATGGAAGGCCTGCCTCTCCATTTATTCGATTGGACAATGGAAAAAACGCAAATGACGTTGGGCCCTTTTCTGCTCAAGAGTTGCTTTTTTTCAACTTCAGGCTCTCCTGTAAAAACACAGGCTAAAACGCAGGGTGCCCAGGGTGCAAAAACAGCGCGCATAACGCTCACTGCCAAAAGAAAACAATTTTAAAAAAGGCACCTCTCACTGCAAAAAAACGCAAGTCACATCGCTCAGGAATGGTTAAAAAAAAAAGCTTAAAGTTGAATGTGAGGGTCTTGAGACGCGCTTTTGAGACGTGATGCAATAACGACAATAACAGAAATAATAGAAATAGGCAAACAACAGAATTGATATGAGTTTTGACATGGAAAAAAAGAAAATAAGATAATAATGAACGCCTCCTCCGCCATGTTGCTGTCAAATAAAACAGTTGTCATGCCAACTTGCTACTATAAACAGAAGCTTGCAACGCTTGCCCCGCCTCCAAGTTTTTCTGATTGGTCCACTGTTTTGGAACTGACATTGATGAGTGGCGCTGTGTGTAAAAGTTGAAATTCTTTTAACTTGGCACGGCGTCTTTAAAACGCGTTGCTTATGTTCGAGACGCGAGCTTAACGTTCATGCAGGTCCATCTAGCACGTTTACATAGAAAAACAATGGAAAAGTAGCGCATTGGAATAGAAAAACGCGTTCTGTGTGAATGGACCCTTAGCTGTTATAAATTCACTGTAAACCACGGCTTCACAGGTTACCACGCAATACAAATATTAAAGCCAAAATATATGTATCAATGCAACTTTCATGAAGTAAAATCATTAAAAGGCATCCTTCTGCTGGAAAAAAAATAGTCCCTGACCATGAGCAGCAACAGAAGTTACATTTATTACGCCATTAGATGGTGACAAATATTGTCTTTACGAGCGAGTCACTCAGTCACGAAGACCTTTATATTGAAACTTGTTGTGAACATGGAACAAGACGCAAATGACAAATGCTTTGATTAGCGCTGTCAGTGTCAGCAGGGCATGGGAAAACCCATTAAATGTTAAAGGGACAAGATCTCAGCAAACATTCAAAAGGATTTTTATTATGAACATAGGACTGACCTGAAGAAAAATGTTACATTTTAATGGAGGTAAGACACTCGATATCTTTCTCACAATACTCTTCTACATAAATGCAGTAAGCTTCAATGAACAAAATCAATAGAGAACAAATGAGTTCAAACGATAAGAGTGGTTGCTAAAAGACAGACGCAGCAACATACACATTCAGTGGCGCAGCGATATTTATGTAATGCGGTCAGCTGTATGTTTTCGGGAATTTTACAACAGCTTCGAACGTGGCTCAACCAATCAGAATCAAGGGCCAGAACTATCAGTTTTATAATATGCTTTTTTTTTTTTTTTGTGCAAACAAAGCACCTGGACCTTGGATTGGTACAGTAGTTGCATTGGATCTCTATGGAGAGACAGAAACCTCTCAGACTTCATCAAAAAGATCTTAATTTGTGTTCCGAAGAAAAACAAAGGTCTTAGAGATGTGGAACGACACAAGGGTGAGTAATAAATGACAGAACCCTTCAACAGACAACAGTGTTTGTAAAATAACAGGAAGTGGTTGACACCAGAAGTCTTGCACGTTCAAATTAAATATGTCTGTGCTGTGCCCACTTTCAATGTTTTATTTGAAAATATGTAGTTTTGTAAATATTTAATATTAGTAATAAAATGTAAATATTTATATAAAATAATATAAAAAATTACATACTTAATCTGATTGTGTAGCACACATTACTTGTAAGTACAGTATAGTAATTTTCTTTCCTAACAATGGCATTTGTTCATTTATGAGCACTGACATGCTGGCCAAGCTATGGAAACCACCGTTCTGGAGTAATGTTAAGATCTGTGCCGAATCCAATTACGAATGTCATTATTGTAGCACCTCAGCTTCCATCTCTTCTCTCGATAATAGCCGTCTCTAACAGCCACAAATGCATGTGTCAGCAAAGGACCCAGCATGCACTGCCCCAAGACATGTTCAGTATGGATTTACAGTCAGCGGTAAGAGCACAACGTGAAATTCTAATCTCTTCTGTTTGTTTTTTATGACCATTGTTATACCTTTGTTTATAAGAGTAATGGAGTTGTTCAGCAGGACATTTTCTGCCAGTCTGTGTGTACCTAAGATAAGGTGAAAAAACAATGCAGTTTCTGGTGGAAAAATGTGTTTGTCACATATGTTTTACAGTAGCAGAAGCTACATGTCGGTTAATTGCAGTCTGATGCTGTTTTCACTTTCAGCTCGCTAATGATAAGTGACTGCAAGGGAATTACAAACCTCTTATTACCGAATTCATGACTTATTCATGACTCTCCAACATGACAATTCCGAGTGATGCATGCTTAGTTTAGTCAGTATGCACAGGGGACAGCGTTATTTTCAATTGCTTGTGTGAATGTGTGTTTGTTTTAAGAGTGAGGTGCATACATTTTTAGCTTCTGGAGTTTTAGGTAATTCTGTGTTCTTGGAATAGCACTTAACCTTGCCCCTGTTTTTGGAGTCTTCAAGTATTTTATGGTGAAAAACAGCACTGCCATCGTAATTAACGAGAAGATGAAAGGACGAATGTGGACTAATATGAAATATTAAATTATTCAACATTAGGATTCGGAATCAAAAACCTTAATACTGCAGTGCAACCAAATTATTTTCATGTTAATGATCATGAAAGCTCTGTTTTTACAGAGTTTTATTAAAACATTTTAATTTTCAATTCTTTTCGCTTTAAAAAACAACAACTTCTAAATGTCTATTAAAAAGTCTGTATATGTAACACATGACACAATTTAATTATGGTGCTTCTAATTGAGTTATAAAAAGCAGTTGCAAAAGTTTTGTGCAGCGCTTTACTTTTTACTCTCAAATGATATAATTAATTGAAAATTTTCCTCAACATCTCACGATTTTGGGGTAAGTGCAGTAGTGGCCTTTGCTATGTTTGACCTGTTTCACTTGAAACGGGCCTCACAACAGAAGGGGCCTTTGCTTCACACACACATGAGGGTCGGAAATTAGCAGCGGCTTGGGGCAAAAATGGCTTAAAAAGGAATAAAAATGCTTCCAAAAAACAAGATATGGTGCAAAAAAGTCTAAGTTCTTAAATTCTTAATATTTATAAGCAATATCACACAAACAAAAGTGCTGTTTTCCTGAATATCAGCACGTTTGCAAATGTGATATTAATTTTATATAACAATTCAATAAACAGTCTAATGAAAGTCTAATCGTTCTAATGAATGACTCGACAACTCAGTCACTTTTGCTTTGTCCCTGAATGAATCAGCCCTTTTTAACGAATCATTTGACTGAATGATTCAGTGATTAACTTATTAAGACAATGATTTTCCTCCACCTACTGGCAGGGTTAGTATCATTTCATTTTAGCTGAGGGATTGAGATTGAATGCTTTTTTTGTTTTTAGTCATGATTGTAACAATAGTTCTGGTTAAAGAGAATGTATTTATAAATAGACTATTAAGAACGAAATATGAGATAACACTGTAAATATAACAGAGATAAAGTAATTGTAGTCGCATTGCATACAAGGTTTTTGTCTGTTTTTTTTTTCCTCTCCAATTTACAAAGGCTGCCTCTCTGTACGTGAGTTCCTGAACATGATGAATGATGGGATACGCTTAGCCTTAAATACCGCTCCGAAGTGGTATTAGATATAGTATGGATTTAGTGTGCGTTAAGGGCACAGAACACTTTCCGAATGAATCAAAATTTTGAACAAATCAGTTGAATGAATGATTCAGTGACTCTAAAATCAGTGGCTTAATATTGCAAAATGGTAAAAGTGGTATGGAAGTATGCTATTCTGAATTCAGCCAGACTTGTTTCTTTCCAGAATAAATAAATTTTGAATGAATTGGTTATTGAATCATTGACATAAGGCCAGTTCATGCCAAGAGCGATAACTATAAAAATTACTATAACAATAACTATATTAGCATCCACACCAACGCACAATATAGTCTGTTTATTATAAGCACGCACTGCAGTTTTGTTCTCTGCCACTTTAAATGCTCAAGCTCAAGCAGGATGGATTCTGATTGGCTTTCAATGTTTTATCATTCATCAACTGGAAAAAAATCATTGTGAAATGATTTCAACGTTAATGTTTCTGCCATTACCGTTGTGGTGTGGACTCTGTCTTCTATTCTTTTACATGTATAATGATTTTTAATACTCTATCTTTCTCATTATCATTATTATCGTCCTTGGTCTGACCGGGCCTCTACTCACAGTCATTTGTTTCGTTTCTGAAAGAATCCACAAATTTAATGAATGAATAATCAGTCACTCACTTATAAAGACTATCAATTGCTAATCAATTACTAAGCAATTGTATTTAGTAGTGATTGCATCATGGTGGGTTTTGGTACATATCATGGTATTAAATTACTTGATCATTAGATTTTCTTTATTTACAATTAGATACAGCGTTAAAGATCAGTATGTCCATGCACTGCTTAAGAAATCATGCATGCTGACCTGAATTCAACAGATGAATACTACATCTAAAGTGGTTTTAGCTGGGCTGTTTTTAACATGCTTTGGTCTTTACTTAACTTTCTGGTCATATCTGTGTTGCTGTGAGTAGCTCAGACCCTGAAAATGTCACATGAAGAAATTTATGGGAGTACTTCATATCCCAGTAGAGGACATTCTGCTATTCTTGCTGTGCCACACAGTGACTCATGTACAGTGAGTCAATGATGGGATAAGTAGACTCTTCTATGTTATTTTAGGCTATTAGGAGAGAACATACATCACCTGTACCTACATTAACTGCAGAACCACAGCTTCACAGGACTCGGTTTCACTTTCCTTTACTCATCAACACTTACTTAAATAATTTCACCCTGTTTTACACATTCTGAAAATACACTAAAAGTGCTACATTTCCATATTTTCCTCTTGCAAGTTCATTATCTGAATAATTTGCAACATAATGACTAAAAGAGAGAAATGGTGCAGGTGTTATTTCTCTTTTGTTCCCATAACAGTGCATATGTGTGTTATGTTCTCAAAAGGTGTGATGAAATACTCATGGGATATGCACACCACACATAATGCCCTCCTAACAACGGAGCGTTTGACAGTAGCCCTCCTCTTTCCGCTACGTGTACAGGAAGTACTGCAGTTTTTTTTTTTTTATAAGCATCTCTCTAAATTACACATGAACACATTTAGTCACACCGTCAGACACACATTAGGTGCAGTTGAACAGATGGCGTTATGAACAAACATTTCATTGCATGATTTATTTTTAATGCTAGTTGAAAGTGCTGAGCTCAGGAAAGAGGTGGTTCTGGGCACGTGTCTTCTCACCTCTGAGCTTTAGTTAAAGATCTGTTTCCATGGTGAGTGCGACGCTGAATCCCCTTCGTGGCGCTTTGAGGAATGAAGATGTTTAGTGTGGGAGCGCTGTAGATGTTTTTGTTTGCGCTGAATTCCCTGTTTACCGCAGGCGTAATGAGTGTTGTACAGAAGTGTAAATTGTAACTCTTTTATCACAGTTAGAACAGACAGATGCAACTATTTCCTTTTAAAACAAAAAAGAAAACCCACATTAAATGACACTTGAGATGAGGAGCAGTTATCACTCACTAAAAAGCTGTGCTGATAACTTATGAATATTTAGACTGTTGCTGTGTTGTCTGACGCATGGAAAAAAGCATTTATGAAATGTTTTTCCATTAACATTTCATTGAGCATTGGTTGTGTGTTAATGAGGCGACTTCAATAGATCCACAATAGGATAACAAACAGAATTGCAAAATCATTCATTACAAACGTTTCCAAAAGGTTCCAAAGGATAGTCCCGCCCCAAACTCACGTCACTGGTTGAGCAAAAGTTGCTGTGTCATGCCTCTCAAAAAAAACAGAGCAATGTTTATAGTGTCACACAGCCACAGCGTTTACAGTATTTGGGAAATTAACCTATATAGTTTGTATTGTGTCAGTACGTTCAACTACAATAGAAGGAAGTATAAAAAAAAACAAACAGCAGCTTTGAGTAATCCATCTCATTTAAATAATGAATATTAATGAGTGCATATAAATGGACAAATTGGATTGTAATTATTTCCTTTGATTTGTTTGTTGTTGCAGCCATTTTGTACTTTTATGAGAAGCTCCAAGTGCACATACAATATAAATATTAACTGTATTCATCATTGTGTGTTTGCGTCTCCTTCAGTAGGCGATATAGAAATATAGAATACCTTTTCAATTTCAGTTTGAGTTGAATTTGAATTTAAATATCAAGCAGAATGCAGAATTGTAATTCAAAATGAAAATGAATTGAAATAGAAATGTAATTTGTAACTAGTAATGTTTTGTATGAAATGAATGGTGTACAGCTAGAGAACATGCTTACAGTAATGATTATGATCCCTCAATGAGAACGGACAAGTGAAGTTAGATTTTGCAGTTCTGCTGAGCCAGCCACTTAGATGTGACTCAATAAATGCCTATAGGCCTGCTTTGTCTAGCATTGACTCATTGAAGCTTTAGTGTGACATCCCAACATGCAGTAGGGGCATTGAAAGCACATCAACTGTGCATCTGTGTACACGTATGCTCCTGTGTATTGTGGCACTGTGACACAATGCCACATGGTGACTGTGATTTTGCCAAGTAGGATGTGTTCCAGGATCAGCATCTTTTGTTGGTCTTGGAGCAATATTCCCGTCAAACAGAATCCTAACCCCATCACAAACCTGTACCCTAACACTTAACTAGTGTTAAGTCAGAGGGACGTAGCTTAATAAGAATGACCCATCCCTGCCCTGGTTAAACAGAAATATGGTTTCAAGACCAAGAATAAAAAAAAAAAAATTCCTTACTTGGCAAAATCATGAGCTGCGTTTCGATTCACAGGGTCCCTTCACAGTGTTGACTGCTCCCTACACACTCAGCAGGGGATATCTGTAGAAGCGTCTCTCAAAATTTGTTCATTTGGAATTGACTGCAACATCATCAAACACTTGAGCTGCTCAGACTGGTTTTGGTTTTATCATATGCTTGTGTAAATAGAAGTGTAAATGTTACAAAAATAAATAGTAGTATTTAATGAGAATTTTATACACTACACCAGCCAAACGTTTGGAATAATTAAGATTTTTTAAAGATGTTTTTGAAAGAAGTTTATGCTCACCAAGGCTGCAATTATTTGATCAAAAATACAGTAATATTGGGAAATATTGCAATTTATAACTACTGTTGTCTTTTTAGAATGTAATTTATTCCTGTGATGAATTTTAAGCAGCAATTACTAAAGTCTTCAGTGTCATCTTTTAAAATCATTTGGTGCTCAAGAAACATTTCTTAGAAAAACTAAAATTTCTTTTATTCAGCAATGATATATGAAATTGATCAAAAGTGACAGTGAAGACATCTGTAATGTTACAAAAGATCTCGGTTTCAAATGCTGTTTATTGAACTTTCTATTTTGAGAAGAATTCTGAAAAAAATATCATGCAGTACAAATGTTTTTCGAAGCATTATTAAAGGATTAGTTCACTTTTAAATAAACTTTTGCTGATAATTTACTCACCCCCTGTAACGAGGTTAGTGGATGTGGGAAGAAGGAGGCGGGAACCGGCGAACGTTCAAACAAACTTTAATGTAAAATAAACAAAGAACAAAACGAAAGTAAAGCCACACAAACATAATAAAACATAAAATAAAGTCCAGGCCTGGTCCTCTCTCGTCCTTCACGGTAGTCGCTCCTCCTTTTATGCTCCCGGAGCTCCTCCGTGAGGGACTCAAGGCCGGTGCGCCTCCCAGGTGAAGCTCATTAACACTCGCGCCACCGGCCTCGCGCCGTTCCCTCACGGCTCTCGCCCGCTCTGGTCGCCGCACCCCCATGTCATCCAAGATGTCCATGTCTGTCTTTCTTCAGTCGAAAAGAAATTAAGGTTTTTGATGAGAACATTCCAGGATTTTTCTCCATATAATGGACTTCAATGGGCACCAAAGGGTTCATGGTCCAAATGACAGTTTCTGTGCAGCTTCAAAGGGCTTTAAACGATATCAGACGATGAATAAGGGTCTTATCTAGTGAATCAATCTGTCATTTAAAAAATAAATTTAAGTTTAAGTTTAAATTAAAAAGTTTAAGTTTTATAAGCACAAATACTCGCCTTGTTCTATTCTGGGATACGCAATTACTCTAAAAAGGTCACGCTTGACGTAGGCAGAAGTACGAGTCGGTGTTTACAGATTGAACGTGCAAATACTAAGTCAAAAACCGTTTACAAAAAAGGTAAAACAACGATGTTGTACGATTTTGAAACTTTTTATTTATTTTTTAAATGACAGATTGTTTCACTAGATAAGACCCTTATTCCTCGTCTGATATCGTTTAAAGCCCTTTGAAGCTGCACTGATACTGTAATTTGGACCTTGAACCCTTTGGTGCCCATTGAAGTCCATTATATGGAGAAAAATCCTGGAATGTTTTCATCAAAAACCTTAATTTCTTTTCGACTGAAGAAAGAAAGACACGGACATCTTGGATGACATGGGGGTGAGTAAATTATCAGCAAAAGTTTATTTAAAAGTGGACTAACCCTTTAACAAATGAGTGCCAATACCAACAAGAGCAACAATAACAATAATTGAGATTTCTTAAAGATCATGTGACACCAATGACTGGAATAATGGCTACTAGAAATTCATTTTTGCTATCACAGAATAATTGACATTTTAAAATATATCAAAATAGTCATTTTAAATAGTAATAATATTTCACAATATTGCCATTTTTACTTTATTTTGATAAACGCAACCTTGTTGAGCATAAAAGTCTTCTTTCCAATACAAAAAAAGATCTTAATTATTCCAAACTTCTGACAGGTAGTCAGAAAGCTATTGGTTAACGTACTGAAACACAGTATTTCTTCTAAAAAAAAAAAAGCACAAATTGATTTGAGGACTCTGTACCTCATTTAAACTAAGACCTTGCAATCCTCAATGATCTTTGGACAAGAGCCTCCATGTTCCACACAACTAGAGAAAGATCCACTTGAAGTCATGGCCTGGTCTTCTTTGTCTCCATCTACCTTTCTTTCTCAAGTGCTTTAGTTTTCAGAAGAGTTTACTACTAATTACTGTGGTACTGCATCAAAAGCTGTGTAATAAGGTTTAATGTTTTATTTTCAGCCACCATACAAACCCACCAGTCTATAGCAGAGCTCAACGTCCGTTTATGATTTACATTTGCTGTGTGTTTGGAAAGTAATCCTGACAAATGTGTAGATTTTAATCACTCTGTACTCTGCCCATTCATTTTCAAGCCTGGCAATCATGTGAATGAGCTGCATTACTAAGCATCATACCACTTTAAGAGGGCATAAAACCGGAGGTAATTTGCTCTCAAAAATACCTGCAGAAGTGCACTTCGGAGTGCAGGAATCCATGTGACTGCTGCTCAGTAAATGAGGGGATGTTCATTGCTTAATGGAAGCTGTGTATGATCTTTATGCCACCTTTTACGCACCGTACTTCTCTCGAATAGCATATTACACCCTAACGCGCAACAGTGACTCTGTGTGAAGTGTGTATTATTTTCCGAATGAGTGAATCACTCGGCAGACTCTCATGGATCAGATCATTTCAGTGCTTTCCATAGGATCATTTGTACTCTGCCACAGTGCATGCAAATAGTTTTTTTTTACGGAGCTTGTGCTGGATTGGTGTCTTTTACTGGCAGACGGCAGCTGATGTGTTTTGCTAAATAGCAAAAGCTCTATTGACATTGTTTAATTGAACAATTATGCCATTTATTGGTTATCAGACATTTGCACGACAAGGAATACTTCAAGGAGACAGGCTTTAATAACAAATACTCAAGAGTTTTCCCAAGATACAACTATTTGAATATCTGAAATCTGAGGGTGCAAAAAAAAAAATCAAAATGTTGAGAAAATCGCCTTTAAAGTTGTCCAAATGAAGCCCTTAGCAACGCATATCCACTCACAAAAATACATTTTTGATATATTTACAGTAGGAAAATTTATTAAATATCTTCATGGAACATTGAATTGAATTGAATTGAAAAACTTTATTAATCCCAGTAGGGAAACTGATTTGCCACCAACTTCGACAATACAACCAACAAACTCAGCACACAATTAACACACAGATAAATTAAGAAACAATAAATACATGATTAAAGACCAGTGAGACATGATACAGTTCCACAATTAAGAAAAAATTAACAATATTCATTAAAATATCTGACCGCTGCAGGGACAAAAGACCGTCTCATTCGTTCACTAGAGCACCGAGGCATTATTAATCGCTCACTAAAAGAGCTTCTAAGTCCTTTAAAAATATTGCGTAGTGGATGGCCTTCAAAAAGCAGAACGATTTTTAATTTTGAATTATCTTTACTTAATATCCTAATGATTTTTGGCATAAAACAAAAATTTATAATTTTGACCCATACATTGTATTGATGGCTATTGCTACAAATATACCCCCGCGACTTATGACTGGTTTTGTGGTCCAGGGTCAAATATTTTTTTGTTTGAAAACGCATCTTTTTCTCTCCGTTTTGGCCTTCTGTCCACAAGACGGCATTTTTGTCAAGTAAAATGAAGCTTTTTGAAAACTATCTCCAAAGTGTTGTAGTGTGAATGCCAAAAATGGAGGTACTTGAAAACGACGATGCATGTTTAGTCATGTGATGCATATTGTAACCATAGATATCTATAAATATACGGGCATCGTTGTGCTCGAGATAAATGCTCCTTTGTAGAATCTTCGTGTTACATTCCTGCAAAGATGACATTGAATTTTTCTCACATTTGCTGTCCTGCGTGGCAAAATATGATGTCAGTTGCGTTTTAAATCCGCAACTGTGAGTTGATGCGATATTATACTAATAAAATGATTGTGCCAGAAGAATAGCGTGAGAACTTTATTATACCTGCTCTCTCTGCATCATCTCTTGACTTGAGCTTTTAGTATATTTTACATGTATGATATGCTGCCGATATGTATTGTGAATCCCTAACAGAAAACATGAAAAAGTAATGGAAAATGTATTTAGACTAGTAAGAATTATTATCTGTCCAAAAGTAATGCTGTGCCTTTACTCCCGGAAATTCTGTAAACTCAGCCAATCAGATTACAGCTTTCCAGATTGAGAACTTGCATTTTTTTTTTATTTTTATTTTTTATTTTTTTTGTAAGCAGTTTGCATCAGATGGTCAGTGAGCGGTCTGTGGGCGTCTGAGGCTGAGACTACTGTAGTCAACAGCTGGTGCTGCTTTGCTGCTCGTTTTGCTTGCCAAATCACCTTAGCGCATTTAGACCTATGTTAAACATTTGGTGGTTAGGTGGTGGCTATAAAGCGTTTGATGAGATGGACCTTATCTGATTTCCTGAAACCATTGATCCAAAGCAGCGATACTGAACTTAATCAGTCCTGGTGCCAGTTCAGTGCAGTCAGCATGACCCAGCCCACACCACCCCCACATCTCTGGCTTCTTATCAGTCCAGACTGCACCAAAGAGTGCTCTCCCACTGGAGATGTCTCCAACTAACTAAGCATACTGTACAGAGCCATGTGTATGTGTGTACTAGTGAGGCCCAAGTCTCATGATATGTTTGACTATCTATCTATCTATCTATCTATCTATCTATCTATCTATCTATCTATCTATCTATCTATCTATCTATCTATCTATCTATCTATCTATCTATCTATCTATCTATCTATCTATCTATCTATCTATCTATCTATCTATCTATCTATCTATCTATCTATCTATCTATCTATCTATCTATCTATCTATCTATCTATCTATCTATCTATCTATCTATCTATCTATCTATCTATCTATCTATCTATCTATCTATCTATCTATCTATCATCTCAGAAGTATTAAATAAATATAGCTATGCACATAGTTTCTCCTGTGCTGTCGCTGTCTGTTTTAAGAACCACATGTGGAAAACTTGGCCTGTAGTCTCTTTGATTCTGAAAAACAATAAAGTCCATAAATCTTGTTATTTCCCTGTGATAGAACATGCATAGATAATAATTCTGCGACCAAGCTGTGTAACGCCTAGTTCTATGGACCATCCTCTAAATAGCAGCACTGTATGAGGCTATATGGGCTGATTATGCTTGGTGTTATCCTTTTGTTCTGCCCTAGTATGAAGCGACTTATTTTCCAATGTGTTTCAAGTATTTAACCCAATTTTCTGCTGTAGTATTCAGCACCCAGCAAGAAGGGCATAATGTAGATGAATGTTAGGAGAACTGTGTATCTCTGCAGGCATTTGTACTTATTGGAGCTGTCCAAGGTGCTGAATTCAAACAGATAATAGTAAAATGTGATCTCATTAGTTCTATTTGTGCATGAAGTGTGTTTATAGCATACATACATTGTTTTATATTTGGATTAAACACTGACACATTTTTAAAAAACTGGCAGAAGCATTCTACGATTTTTGGGTTGATTTTACTATAGCTATAATAAATGAGATTAAACATACACTGCTATACAAAAGTTTGGGATCGGTAAGATTAATATTGTGAAATATCATTACAATTTTAAACAATTTTTTTTTTTTATTTTAACATTTTAAAATGTAATTTATTCCTGTGTTGGCAAAGCTGAGTTTTCAGCATCATTGCTCCAGTCTTCAGTGTCACATGATCCTGTCACATGAAATCATTCTCAAAAATGTATTATTATTATCAATGTTGAAAACAGTTTACATTTTTTTTTCAAGATTCTTTGATGAATAGAAAGTTCAAAAGAACAGCATTTATTAGAAATAGAATCTTTTGTAACATTTATATTCTACTGTTCATAAGTTTTGGGTCAGTAAGAATTTTTTATGTATGAATGCCTAGGAATACCTAGAAAAACTAATGCGATCATCGTAATTTCTCCAGCAGGGGTTAATATGAGTTTCACAGTTGAAGACCCAGCACTCCTGATATAGTTGGAATAAAGAGATACCCCACTGCTCTGTCCTCAGTAGTCTGACCCGCTTTTCAGTGCCGTGACCCAATGTCCCTTACTGCTGCTAATCCCCATGAGTCCTGCAGGCTCTTCCGGCAACTCCTCTCAGCTTTTTCAGTCCGTCTCAGTGGCTTCTGCCTGTCATCAGCTCTCTAAAGCCCAGAGCTGCTCTATACAAGCAGGGGGAAGGAATGAAGGGACAGAGAACTTGTGATATGAGAGTGGGCGGTATGACAAAAAATCATAGTATTTATATCACAGAGTCATTTTGTCACAGTTATAATATATATAATGAAGAAAACCACATTTACATTTCTTTAAGATCACAGATAAAGTCACTGTAAAGGAAGTGTAGCAAGTCTTCCACAATATAATATAATATAATATAATATAATATAATATAATATAATATAATATAATATAATATAATATAATATAATATAATATAATATAATATAATATAATATAATATAATATAATATAATATAATCTTCACAATTGATTATATTTTCTTGAAATTCAAACCTAAATAATACATATTTACAGTATATGGATGGATATGTATATGTGTATATGAGTTAAATGAGTTGGATACCACTGTGACCTCCTCTTCTTTCTCTCCTAAAGTTATACTGCATGACTGCACTCTCAGAATTCAGGCTTCCATTACATTCTAGAAGCAACATCATTTTGATAGTTTTCTGCGATTCTGTGACCTCTCGGTTCTTAACCCCTGCATTAGGTCTGATTATTAATTTATTTATTTATAGTCTCCACTCCAATCTCATTCACTTCATGCGCATAAATGATATTGGAGATGCTAATTTAAATAATGAGCTTATATATTTTAATATTTTAATAATTTATTATATTTACTTATTTAAATGTTGGAGTTTTCTAGTATTATTGGTGGTATTTAGTATTTAGTAATCAGAAAAGTATTTTCTGGCACAAAACCAAACTAGAAAAAAACATTTATGTAACTCAGATAAAAAAAAAAATAGTGATGAACAGCAGAAATAAATATATTTGTGACAAGCAGGGCGCAAGTGTTAACGAGCGTCAGCTGCGCGTTGCACCGGTCTCGAGTCTCTCACGGAGGAGCTCCGGAAGCATAAAAGGGGAGCGACGACAGTGAAGGACGAGAGAGGACCAGGCCAGGACTTATTTTATGGTTTTATTATGTTTATTTTATGGTTTTATTATGTTTATTATGTTTGAATGTTCCTCGGTCTCCACCTTCTTCTTCCCGTATCTACGAACTGTGTTACAATATTATATTATATTATGCAGACATCTGCATAGGGACGAACTGGTGAATCATATTTGAACTAGTTAATTTCAGTGAACTGGTCTGAATAAATTGATTCACAAAAATTACGTTTACTTCCTAATGCTTCAAATGAGAGAGAGTGGACATTTGGCACATTTTATTATTACCTCAGTTCGCTCGCCTATACAGTTCATCTTCAAGTCACTCTATTCCAAGTAGCTTGGTACTGCAAAAGCTATTCTAGCTCAGCTACTTTCAAAACACATTCACACAAATGACAAATATACAGTTAATAGCATCACTACTTTTAGGGTGTGTTCACACTTGGCAGATTTGACAGCATCTTTGCTTCATAAATAATGGCAACTTTTGATGCTTTTACCAGCCTGATGATCAAATTTACTCACTTTGGCATTTTTTAGTGAGCTAAGATGCTGAGAGCTCCTCTTTAGAAAGTACTGCCCTGGATGCAGGGGAGATGATGTGACAGCTTCATGCTGGAAGTTATGGGATGGCTCAGTGTGGGTTCCTGCAGCAGGTTCTATGCTACCCATAGCAACACTTAGCCTACTGCCCACATGCATTCCAGCTCAGCGTGCCACCCACTTCATAGGCTGCGGGTGCAGGTGGAGGCTTGATGGTCCCGTGAGAGCTTGCTAGGAGGTTAAACGAGGTGACATCTCTCTCTCTCCTTAACTGTAGTTCTCTTCATCTCTGCCGCTCTGAAACCCTGAGCTCAGCTTATGATTTAATGCCCTATTCACTCCCCACTCCTTCCCCTTAGAACTCAGCTAGTGCACTAAATCAGCATCTGGCGCCACATATCAGGCAGACGATTTTCCCTGTGGCGTAGTCGATGTTTTGCCGGATAACCTGTTCGCTAGCTAAGCTTCTCTGGAATACGCAAAGCTAAGGACGTACGACCGCGAGTGCCATACATCAACGGTGCGCAGATAAAAGAGGCAGGTCTCTTAACGACGGCCTCCTGAGGGTTGCAGTGTGCGGAGAGATCTGTCGTTAAGCAGATGGGCCGAGACCTGGAAGTGAACACAGCTCAGAATGCTTCCGTCATCTCCTTACAATATCTTTAAAGCCCCCTGGGGTTTAATAGAGCAGTTGTTGAATAATTGAGGAAGCTCAATAAAGCCCAAGTTAATTTATTATTAATTTTTATTTTTTTGGCTCAGGGTGCAGAGATGTATTGATTTGTTCATGAATGCTGAGATCTGTTATATTTCAGTATGAATTACGATGAATGAAGTGGCATGGAGAAGAGTGCTAATGAATCATTTTCCTTCTCTGAATTCAGCTCGTCTATTTCATGCCTTATATCATTTGCTTTGTTCCATTGTGCCCTTTCCCCCCACCACTCTGGAGAAAAGTCTGAGTCATTTGTGGCCACTCTTTGACTTGATAAATGAACGTCCCTGTCTAGGTGCCAGACGGTTACAGGTTAGGTTGCAGGATTGACCTTAACTGTCGCCACACATACAGCTCATTCTTGCAAATCATATTATAAGCTCTTTGTGGCCCATCATAGACATAATGACATTTATACTGTACAAACTATATATTCTATTCCCTAACCCTAACCCTACCCCTAAAAAACTTTCTGCATTTTGACATTTTCCAAAAAAACATCACTTAGTTTGATTTTAAGCTGTTTTCCTCATCGGGACCAAATAAAAGTGTTGGGGGACAATTTGGCCATTTCTAATTATTGTCAATGTCTATGGTGGTTAGTAAAGGACCCTTCTTTGTGAGAAATATAGTAAACATGACATAAGAAAAACAAAATGTTAATTTAAATAATTTTCCAAATGCAAAACAATCTATTTATTTTCATGTCAACATATATACAGTTGCAAGAAAAAGTATGTGAACCACTTGCAGAATCTGTGAAAATGTGAATAATTTTAACAAAGTAAGAGGGATCATACAAAATGCATGTTATTTTTTTGTTTAGTACTGTCTTGAGTAAGATATTTTACATAAAAATGTTTACATTTGGTCCACAAGACAAAAAAATAGTTGAATTTATTAAAATGACCCCGTTCAAAAGTATGTGAACCATTGATTTTTAATACTGTGTGTGGTTACCTGATGATCTACGACCGTTTTTATGTTTTGTGATGGTTGTTCATGAGTCCCTTGTTTGTTTTGAGCAGCACTGCTCTTCAGAAAAACCTTCCAGTTCTTGTAGATTCTTCAGTTTTCAAGGATTTTTTGCATATTTGAACCCTTTCCAGCAGTGATTGTATGATTTTGAGATCCATCTTTTCACAATGAGGACAACTGAGGGACTATTAAAAAGCTATTAAAAAGGTTCAAACATTCACTAATGCTCCAGAAGGAAACACAATGCATTAAGAGTTGGGGGGTGAAAACTTTTGAATAGGATGAAGATGTCCAAATTTTTCTTATTTTGTTTAAATATCATTGTGGTTCATTTAGTACTGCTCTTCGGAAGCAACAGAAGATACCTGCATGTTTCCCGGAAGATACCAACCCTCCATCGCGTTTCCTTCTGGAGATTCAGAGAAAGTTTGAACCTTTTTTAATGGTTGTGTTCAATGGTTCACATACTTTGTGAATGGGGCCATTTTAATAAATTCAGCTATTTTTTTTTTCTTGTGGACTAAATGTAAACATCTTTTATGTAAAATATCTTACTCAGGACAGTACTAAACAACAAAATAACATGCATTTTGTATGATTTCTCCTATTTTGTTAAAATTATTCACATTTTCACAGATTCTGCAAGTGGTTCACATACTATTTCTTGCAACTGTACATATATATTTTTAAGTATTATAGAACTGGAAAAGTGAACGTCCATTTAATCTATTGCATATTCTGTATTATACTGTACAAGTCCAAATTATTTTCTGTGGTAATCAACAGCATGCTTTAATGTCTCTGTCTGTTCCTTATTGACTTGGTTCTCAGTTTGAGAGGAGGGTGGTTAATGTGTTCTGCTCATTATGGCGGGACAATCAGATCCAGGATTATTCCCACGCATCAGCTAGGCATCCGCTGAACCAGCATGACAGAGGCCTGACATAGTTTTTTTGATTGTTCACATGCAGAAAGGGTGGAATGGTGCCAGGGTTATGGAGCCAGTGTGACAGAAAGAGTGTGAAATGTTCAATGAATGTGCGTATGAAGGGATGGTGTACAAAAACTGCGATTTTTACAGATGGCTGTAAAAAATAATGTTTTCCTGAACTGAGAATTCAGTATGGTCTATTGCTTCTATAATTGTGTGATAGATATGTTGCATACAGATCATACCTATCAGACTAATGCAGACGCAGAGATATTGAATGTTGAAGTGCTGATTATTGATTTAAAGTGTGTCTTGCTCAGAATGTTATTTCACAGTGATTTTCTAGTGATTGTGACTTTATATCTCACATTTGTGACTTTATTTCTCATCACTGTTATTTTATTTTTGTAATTACAACTTCAGCTCACAAATTGCAACTTTAGTTCTCATAATTATGATTTTATTTCTTTAATTGTGACTTTTTTCTTATAAATGTTGTTTTATTTCTCCAATTATGGCCTTTTTTTAAATCTTAATTGTAACTTCATACATCACAATGTGACTTTATTTCTTATTTAAAACATTATCTCACAATTAACTTTTATGTTTTACTCTGACAGACACAACTGCAAAAATAATGTTTGTTTTTCAAATAGGTTTCCCTACTACTCTGCTATTGGTCAGTCAAACAGATACACTCGACTCAAACCAACGCAATTGGTTGAGCCGTTATTGCTTTATTGGGCTCATAAGAATGCTGAAACAAACAGAGCAATGTTTTGATTGCAAACCACAGAGTTTAAAGGGTTAGTTCACCCAAAAATTGATGTCATTTATTACTCACCCTCATGCATTTCCTCACCCGTAAGAGCTTTGTTCATCTTCGGAAAACACAAATTAAGATATTTTTGTTGAAATCCGATGGCTCAGTGAGGCCTGCAATGACATTTCCTTTCTCAAGATCCATTAATGTACTAAAAACACATCTAAATCAGTTCATTTGAGTACAGTGGTTCAATATTAATATTATAAAGTGATGAGAATATTTTTGGAGCGCTAAAAAAACAAAATAACGACTTATTTAGTGATGGCCGATTTCAAAACACTGCTTCATTAAGCTTTGGAGCGTTATTAATCTTTTGTGTCGAATCATGATTCGGATCGCGTGTCAAACTGCCAAACTGCTGAAATCACTCCGAACCGCTGATTTGATACAAAAGATTCATAACGCTCCGAAGCTTCATGAAGCATTGTTTTGAAATCGGCCATCACTATATAAGTCGTCATTTTGTTTTTTTGGTGCACCAAAAATATTCTCGTCGCCTTATAATATTAGTATTGAACCACTGTGCTCACATGAACTGATTTAAATATGTTTTTAGTACATTAATGGATCTTGAGAGAGGAAGTGTCATTAATGTCTATGCAGGCCATCGGATTTCATCAAAAATATCTTAATTTGTGTTCCGAAGATCAACGAAGGTCTTATGGGTGTGGAACGGCATGAGGGTGAGTAATAAATGACAGAATTCCCATTTTTGAGTGAACTAATCCTTTAACACAAAAGTAAAGCCTTCTGCAGTCTTTGGAATTTAATTATCATTTAAGCTCAACTGTGCCATTTCTCAACATCACCTTTCTCCAGGGACTTCACATAAATGGCCCCTGTGATAATTCCTGCTGTATTTAAACCTCATCCATCTTATACAGTCCCAAAGCAAAATGAGACCACCCTGGATCAGTTCCTGTTTCTATAGGTTAAAGTAGATTGCCTGTAATTGGTGGCTTCAGTACATTTACATTAATTCAATAATCAGACCCTTTCATCCATAGTGACAACTGAGTAACTCAGAGGGATAGCGCATATTACAAAAATGTAAATGAAGCTAGTGATAGCTCTCATTATGTCTTTGTAATTTGTGTCATAGGATTTACTTGCAGTGTCTTTGTCAAAGAGCAGTCGTCTCCCCTTATGTCAGCACAAGCCTGTTTCTTCAATTGCTATGAAAAAGGATTTTGATCATTTCATCACCTGTCCTGGACTGATAAATTATTAATATTATTATCATTATTAATTTGCCTGATACAAACTAAGGCTGTCATTGTGTTATTATTATCAGTGTATTTCACTTAGACCAGATGTGTAACTTCCCACAAGGATATGTTAGAGCAGACAACCTTTGATCAGCTATTTGGTTTAAACTACATCAGGCCGATGGATCAATAACTGCTCTCTTCTGCTAAATCTCATTTGTCTGTGGGGATTGTACACTTTCACTAGCTGATGAACATTCATTGAAAACATACAGTACATTGAAGAAAATAGTGTTTTGGGTAAAAACAACAACACACACACACACACAAAAAAACCCCAAAACAAAACAGAATACTGTAATAAGCTATAATAAGAGAATGAGTGAAAAAATTCTATAAATACTTTTAGCACTTTTTTTTTTTTTTTTTACTGTTTTACTAATAATGTAACATTTTAAAAATGAATGTTCTTTAAATGTGGATTGAAAAACTTTTTAAGAAAGACAAGGTGATAAAATGTAAACTTTTGACGACATTATGGAATAAAACTACTGATAATTTAATTAAAGATGTTGGTTGAAATGGTTAAAACTGATTAGAAAATATATACTCTCATTTTTACTAGGGGTGTAATAATACATCGATATAGATCGATATATCGATCTAATGTCTAACGATCCGATATATCGATGCAATGTGTAAAAAATCGATACCTGTGGGCTAATTGTAGAGGCACCTTTGTTTTAGCACTCTCCACATTTTCACACAATATCAGTCTATGCATTATCGCCAACGCGTGCATTCTCATTTAAACTACCTTTCAGAACTTGTGAAAGACACTCGGGACAGTTGATGGAACTGTCACAGAAAGAATATGGTCAATAAACTGCTGCATAGGAGCGCCGCGCGCTGTGACTCTGTGTTGCTTCAAGCCCATCATTCTGCACACGGGATGCGCGCAAGTGCTTTGTGCCGCTCTGTATTAGAGCCTTTATAATAAATTTGCACAATGAAAATTGTTTTGTCCTACCTATAATATGTTGTTGCTTCATTAAAAACCTGCACTACACATTTAAAAGAAATGTCTTTTAATTATGTGTGTATATGTATTCCTGGTTTATCAGTTTTTTGACATTACACATTTTAGCACAGAAGTAAAATACTTTCTTGACTGTTGTCATGTCATAAGCTGTCATTAGATTACTGTGTGAATTTTTTATATGTGGATGTCCCAATCAGGGTTCAGGATGTGAAATTTTGAAATAAATGTTTGTTATATATTTTGGTTGCAGTTGTGAGTTAATAAAAATTTAACTGGTTGTGTAAAATAGGCTCAAATATTGATCGAATCGAATCGTATCATAATCATATCACAGAACTTTTTGAGGTATTGGAAACTATCGAATCGCTGGCTATGAGAATCGATATTGTATCGAATCGTGATGAACTGTCCGATTTACACCCCTGATTTTTACAATACTGTTAAAACATTTGGGATTTTAAAAAAAATGTTATTTTGGATTATTTGCCATCTTTTAGACAGGACAGAGGAGAATAAACAGGACAGTACAGGAACAAAACTGGTTCTGCCCCTGCTCTAAGGAATAAAAACAGACTAATATTTTGAAAGTGTTTGGTAGGAGCGATCCCACTTGACTGCTCTCAGTTTGTTGGATCTACTGTAACACTTTGATGAGTTGCTTTAATTGAATGTGCGCTTTAAGACACACACACACACACACACACACACACACACACACACACACACACACACACACACACACACACACACACACACACACACACACACACACACACACACACACACACACATGTTTGTTTTTGTGAATTGTGGGGACTTTCCATAGACTTCAATGCATTTTACACTGAACAAACTGTACATTCTATCCCCCTACCCTGCCCCTACCCCTAAACCTAACCCTCACAGGAAACTGTGCAAACTTTTACTTTTTCACAAAAACTCATTCTATATGATTTATAAACCCATTTACATTGTGGGGACCGCTGGCTGGTCCCCACGATGTAGGTGAACTCAGGTTTATATTACATCATGGGGACATTTGGTCCCCACAATGTAATATAAACAAAAGCACACACACACACACACACACACACACACACACACACACACACACACACACACACACACACACACACACACACACACACACACACACACACACACAAGATTGATCAATCCACTCTTTTATATCACTCTCTGGCTTACTGGCACAAACCATCAGTGGATCTGATGCAGTCATTCATTTGTCTGTGTAAATTGTGCCAGAATGCTAAAACTACCGAAATAGGAGCGTTCCAGTCAGATGCTTTTGTACAGTACAGAGATAATACTACACCCCAATATAGGCACACAGAAAAGGGTAGTGGACAGATGGCTTCCTTGATTGTGTTTTCTTTGATCTATTACAACATCACTGGAATCTTTAAGGTATTTAATCATCTGATGGCAGGTTGGTGCAATCTGTCCTGATTGAGTAATGCTAGCAGAAATATTGCAGCTTGATCCTCCCCAGTGGCTGAACCTGGCCATTTATTCAAAGGAGGTCAAGCCCACAGGACACAAGGTTTTATATTATGGCAGTCTAAGTGGTCAAGGGCCTCGTCCCAGAGCCATATTGCCTCTGCCCGTCTGAATCGGTCATGATAAGATTAATATTTTATGAGTAAAAGCTTACAGGGTTCTTTTTTCTGCTCTTTTTTTTTTTTTTTTTTTTGAAGTTGTAAATAAAACAGATTATTGGAATAAATTCTACAAGAAAATAATATTTCAGTTTTTACTTCAAAATTTCATGTTTAATTCAGTGTGTAATTTGTTTCTTTGTAATTGTTTGTGAAATTTCCTAGCAATTTCTGTGTGAAAATTATTTCTGCACCTAATCTTTTAGTTTGAGAACTGTCTGAAGCCCGTCATGGAGACCCTATACCAAACACGCATGCATTCACGCCTTCTCTTTTACTCCAGCTCTGCTTGCCAGCTTTCTGCATGAGGAAGTGTTACATTGGCTGCGTTAGTATTTTTTGTCAACCTCTTAGAAACAGCTCAGAGGAGACATTGTAGATGGAGACTGTCATATATAGCGGGGTTCTAGGAATAGCAGTCTGAAGTTTATGGCATTTGACCTTTACTGATGTATTATGGGTAAACAGTGCTTGCAGGTATCTAGAGTGCAGACTTTAGCGTGAAGATTGTTTGAGTGTGCTGTGCGTGTGCGTTTGAGCGTATTGACGCACTATGGATGCACCTGTGGAGTGATATAGCCATAAACCGTCCACACGTGCCTTTAGGCTGTTACCTAACAACTGTGGTCTCCCAACGCATCGAGACTTTCACATTTATCTTTTAAAAGGATGAGAGAGAAAGAAAGGAGAGGGAGAGAGTGGGTGGAGGAAAGTCGGGCAGAGGGAACGTGTCAAGAATCAGTAAACTGGGGAATCCCAGATCTGTTGTCGTCTGTCGCTCACACTGACTTCCATCTGATCACTCTAGAGCTGCTGTATACTTGAGAGCCGCTTTCAGCCAAACCCCACCTATCAATTCAGCCCTCTCAAACCACAACCACTACATCAAACAGAATTTTTACAGTTTTTTTGTAAACGGGTCAATGACGCAATGGGTTATTTTGTTGTCCAAAGGCCTTAATAATAATAAAAAACAAAGATATGACATCCAAAGTATGTAAAGAAGTATAACTAGATCTCTTTTATTGAATCCAAAAGGTTTTAGGTACACTCTAAAAACTAATTCAGGGGACCTTTAGTCATTACTTAAATATATATATTGTTGTGAAATAAAAAATCAAGTTCTGAAATGCTAGACTTTTTACTTGTAATTGTTATTTTATTGAGCTTGGATGACACACAAATTATGCCTATTGATTCGATATACTATCATGACTTATCATAGTTTAACATTTTCAGTTTAACATTTTCAGTTAATCAGAAATGTATTTAATTTTAAGTTCTGTTAATGTAAAATACATTCTGATGACGTGTAAAGTGTTTCATTGTTTTGAGTTGTATGAACACTTCTTTTAACTGGGCTGGGATTTATATTTCCCATCATGCTTTGCCCATGGCACTTGAAAGGGAGAGTTAATGCTAAAATTAAGTGTTATATAATGTTTTTTGCACAAGATTAATGGTAAGGGAGATTTAGCAGTAATTAGGGTTTTGTTATGCTAATTTAGAAGAGTTAATGTGGGTTTTTGGAGAGTTACCATCATGGTGACAAGCTGTGCTTGGTAAGATAATGTTACTTAGAAATGCAGTTTTGTTGTGTCCGAAAAGCGTCTTCATCTTACTTAAAACATTATGTTGGATCAACTTAAATAGTTGCATTCATGTTGACAGTTATTAAGTTCATGTTACTTTGAAATCTGTTTTTATTGTGGCAAAAAAAACCTTCTTCACCTTACTTAAAACATTATGTTGGATCAACTCAAAATATTGCTTTAAATTAGTGCAATTCTCCCAATGGGCTTAAGTTAAAAATTCTAGTGGAAAACGTTAACATGTTTTTTTTTTGTTGAAGCAATGTTTTATTTTTTAGAGTGTATTTTGCTACATATAAAAGTATTTTAAAGAATTTTGAAGTGTAAAAAGGTCATTCGGTTTAACCGTCCAAAGGCCAATACAGCCATTTAATTTATGATTTATGTATCTTAAAATGTAATAGATGTATATATTTTTATTCTGGCATGATTTTATAACATCACATATCAACATAGTGCTAAATGGTATTAAAATTATGTGTAGAAGTCGTTGTTTTGTTATGAGAAAGAATGTCCAGAAAAATTAATTTCTTTGATGTCATTCGGAGTAAACAATATAAAGGGACCATTTTGGATCAGGTCATGCGGTCACTATCATGTGACAGGATGTGACATCATTCAGACACCTGCAAAGGACCACATGGTCGTGAAGCAAAGTAACATCAGGTCATTCGGTACAACCGCTGTAAAACATGGAAAATGTTTTAATATTTTAAAAACTTGTACTAAATATAAAATGTTTGATTTTGCTAGATATCATCCTGTTAGCACTGTTTGAAAATATCTTCATTCGGTATAACCAAAAGTGTCATTTGGTTAAACCGAATGACTTTTTTGGTGACAAATTTTGTCCATCTTGTAAAAAAATGACAAAAGCAGTGTTAAATGATTATAAAAACAACATAATCTCATTGTTAACACTTAATAAAACTTCAAAATTATCTCTATTAGGTTTTTGTACACTTTTAAAAATACAATTCGTAAATGACCCAAATGCATCGCCAAGTCATCGCCACTAGGTTGTTATGAGCAAGAATTTGATGGTTCCGGTTCTTAAAGATTCCGGTTAGCGGTTTCATTTAGTATTTTTTTTTTTTTTTTGATTGTAATGATGAATAAATTTAAAAGGATTGTAAACATTTTAAAGAGAGATCCATTACAGCAATTGGATTTAAAGGGATAAATTAAAATTTTGTCATCATTTACTCACCCTAATAATGTTCCAGACTTTGAAAGGTGCCTCAGTGTTTTTATTTTTTATTTTTATTTTTTTTGGTTTGTCATTGAATGTCAATAGGATCCAATGTTGTTGGGAACCCAGTGGTTTTAAAAATATTCCCTTCTTCGAGGGAGAGAACTGTAAATGACAGCTTTTACAGTATGACAGAATTTTCATTTTTGGGTGAACTAATATTTTAATAACTTATAATAACTTATATTTTAAAAATGAATTAATTGTATTAACGTTTAATTCATTAATATTATTAATAGTAATATTATTGATTATTAAAATATATATGCAAATATTCATCATTAGTCATTTGTTTGGGATTTGGACAATACCCGTTGTGCTAAATGTTTTTAATTCATTAAAAATAACCTGCTTATAAGAGTAATTTGGTCTGGAGATAGTATTGTTTTGTCAGAGTATTTGTCTGTATTGGCTGAATAATACGCACAACCTGATTTTACCAAGTGCAACATGTTCCTGGATCCTGGAACAACATTCCAATTATCAGATTTGATTTGATCAAGTTTACAGTTTATGTCAAGTTTAGGCTAGGTGCTTCTACATCACTGTTATTCACCCATCACTTACCTTGTAGGGGTAACTTATGGGTAGGTTTAGGCTTTAGGGGTAGGGATATGGTTAGGATTAAATTTTCAGACAGGAATGTTGTTCCAGG
This sequence comes from Chanodichthys erythropterus, assembly GCF_024489055.1. Taxonomy (NCBI): domain Eukaryota; kingdom Metazoa; phylum Chordata; class Actinopteri; order Cypriniformes; family Xenocyprididae; genus Chanodichthys; species Chanodichthys erythropterus. Next base: position 31,401,084 of record NC_090234.1, on the reverse strand, counting down.
AACAACAAAATAGGGACTTTAAATATTACATCATAGAGAACAAAGCAGAAAGCTAGATTTTTGAAGTGATACTAAAGGTGTATTCACATTGGTGAAATTTTGTGGGCAAAAATGGTCTATTGTTAATATTGTAGCAATGTGTGTCACTTTTAAACCAAGCAGCTTTAGCAGCTTAAATCAGCACATGACCAACTTGAACTCATTGTGAAATCTGCATGGGGAAATCTTTCAGCCTCATGCAGAATTCCAGATTGCGTAGATTCCTATTGAAATGACTGGATTTCCCCTGCAAAGCAATGGTAAATGTACATTTACTCATATAATACCTGCTACCATAATGCTAGGATGTTGTAGGTGGTTGCCAGGGAATTTATATTTACTTTTGTGACTCACAGAATTAGCCTAGCAACATGCTGTCACCTAACACTAATGAAATGAGGTAAAAGTTGCATCTTCCATGCAAATAACTATTTGTGCAGAGTTGCTATACCTGCAGTGTTCCGAATGAGGTTTTTTTGAAGACAGCTCAATGAATTTTGGAAAAGAGCTAAATTATCTCAAACTATGGTTCTGTATCCTGAAGAGCTACAAGCTACAGGGTTAATATAATGACAAGAGTAGACATCTTAAAAGTTCAATTTAGAGATTGGAGGACATCTTTCAGGATGGAGAAAGAGTGGTAATGGAGCATGACAGGATACATCCATTTCACAGGAGACAGATAGACAGGCAGAAAGAGAGAAAGAAACAAAGAAAGAAAGACAAATGTAGCAGCGCTCATGTTGTCTACTCCACTAGGTATGTGACCTTTTAGCACTAGCTATATATAGCCCCAAGCTAGAGGGGGGAAAACGGTGGGATTTGTCCTCTCCTTTTCTTTCCCCACCTCTTCTACCCAGGTCTCTTTGACATGTGGTCAATTCCAGCGAAAGCAAGTCTTATTGACAGGCTTAAATGAGATTGCTTCCACTCATCTATCTTAGGTAAAGATCTGCTGGCTCTTTTCTTTAGCCACAGCTACATGATGCCCATCAGGCCGTGATTTACAGCGCTAAACCATCAGCTGACATCCAGTGCTTTCAGTAAACTTCTCTTTTCACACAAATCATTTTTTAAAAATGGTCCATAAATCACTAGATACCTGATAGTCCTGAAGTCCTGGAGCCATCTTCATCACATACATTTAAAAGTGGGATGGTACAATGGAGAAGTTATCTTTTTTTAGTATCACTATTTTTATTGCTCAGATTTGGTGTTAGGGATTTAAACAAACCCCTAACCCTGCATGTCCACTGGTGCATAGTGAGCAGAGATGAACGAGTGTTGCCAATTCATTCTTTATGGGTGGCAGGCTTGTGCAGGAGACTGTAGGATTGACAGCAGAACAGAATAAGTGGTAAGAGCATATAAATGTGAGAAATGTCTTCAAAATGAGAGGCAGTGAGGTCAGTCATAGACCCAGAATGGAACTATCGGTTCCATTTACAATTTTCTCATTTGACGAGTTAGATGTGTTCCTGGGTCAACATATTAGGGACAAGCAACAGCTGTTGATGGAACGGCAACAGCGACTGAAAGTAAACCGTCAACTGCCGTAGCTAAAGAACGCAACAATCGCTAAGCAACAACAAAGAGGACAGTGTAACAGATCATTTAGTCAAGTCATCTTTATTTATGTAGCGCTTTTTACAATGTAGATTGTGTCAAAGCAGCTTTACATTGATAACTGGTACATTATTTTGGCTGCACAGCAGCTCTTAAAGAATAGTGTCAATGCAGGCAGATCAAAGCACTGTTGAATATCAAATGTCAAGTGAAATGTCAAGTGTCCCCAACTAAGCAAGCCAAAGGCAACAGTGGCAAGGAACCCAAGCTCCAACAGGTGACATCAGGTGGCAAATAGGTGTTAAAATTGAGGAAAAAACCTTGGGAGAAACCAGGCTTAGTCGGGGGGCCAGTTCTCCTCTGGCGAACAGTGCTTTGTTATGACTCAGGATGCTATCATAAGTCCGATAGGATCGCAACATTCAAAGTATTTATTTCAGTTCCATCCAGTTGAGGATCGTATTCATCACGCCGGTATGGACGGTTGTTGAGGAGCTGCGCTACTGGTTGTCGTGTCGATGAGGCTTTCACGGATGATCTAGTTGACTCAATCTCTGCTGATACTTCAGGGTTGCGTTGTGGTCGTGTCAAGGTGCAGGTCCTTGGTCTCACCTGGATACAGCCTGGATCCGGTTGACTACGGTAAACCTCGGGTTAAACAGAAAGACTAATATTAGCGTAGATGCCATTCTTCTTCCGAAGTTACGAGTACATCTGGTGTTATAGGAAGTGTTCCCAGTTTGCACATTGAGTCATTTAACATAGTAAAAAAATAAATTACATTTCAATAAAAGCAAGAGAATGGTTGCTTTTGGCATTAAATGACACATAACCATAAAACATTTACTTATCTAATCTATCATGTATTATCGACTATGGCAAATCAGCTATTCTCCCATTGTAGACAGTTCAGTAGCAGTTCAGAAGTAGCAGTTCAGTTCGCGCATGTGCAACAGAACGCCGTTGCCGTTGTATCAGCAGCTGCTGCTTAAATTACTGGAACCTTAAAGGTGCCATCGAACGTTTGATGTAATATAAGTATCCCCTGAATGTGTCTGTGAAGTTTCAGCTCAAAATACCCCATAGATTTTTTTTTAAATAATTTTTTTAACTGCCTATTTTGGGGCATAATTAGAAATGCACCGATTCAGGGCTGCGGCCCCTTTAATTGCTTGCGCTCTCCGCCCCCCAGAGCTCTCGAATCCATCATTGCATAAACAAAGTTTACACAGCTAATATAACCCTCAAAGTGGATCTTTACAAAGCGTTCGTCATGCAGCATGTTTAATCGCGTAAGTACAGTGTTTATTTGGATGTTTACATTTGATTCTGAATGAGTTTGATAGTGCTCCGTGGCTAACGGCTAATGCTACACTGTTGGAGAGATTTATAAAGAATGAAGTTGTGTTTATGAATTATACAGACCGCAAGTGTTAAAAACTGAAAATAGCGACGGCTCTTGTCTCCGTGAATACAGTAAGAAACGATGGTAACTTTAACCACATTTAACAGTACATTAGCAACATGCTAACGAAACATTTAGAAAGACAATTTACAAATATCACTAAAAATATCATGTTATCATGTCAGTTATTATCGCTCCATCTGCTATTTTTCGCTATTGTTCTTGCTTGCTTACCTAGTCTGATGATTCAGCTGTGCACAGATCCAGATGTTAATACTGGCTGCCCTTGTGTAATGTCTTTCATAATGTTGGGAACATGGGCTGGCATATGCAAATATTGGGGGCGTACACCTCGACTGTTATGTAACAGTTGGTGTTATGTTGAGATTTGCCTGTTTTTTGGAGGTCTTTTAAACAAATGAGATTTATATAAGAAGGAGGAAACAATGGAGTTTGAGACTCACTGTATGTCATTTCCATGTACTGAACTCTTGTTATTCAACTATGCCGAGGTAAATTCAGTTTTCAATTCGATTGCACCTGTAATTAGTGGACTGTGGTAACTTTTAGTGAAATAACAAAATAATTTTACTTGGCTTTCATTTGTGTTAATTGATAGTGGCTTCACAAAGACATATTTTATAAATGATAAAGTAACTGTAAGTTTTGTAGCTTTGATATGTGTATATGTTCTTAGCCTATTTTTTCTTCCTCCCATAGTTGAACCTGTCATCATTAATTCATATCATTTAAATCCTGATATTTTGCAGAATGTCAAATAAGCTCTTTTTACAGAGAAGTGGCAGTGGTTCCCAAGGCTTCTGAAGCTATAAAGTAGCTTTATGCGATGAACAGACACAAACATAATATAAAAAACAGTCTGAGTGTGTGTAAACATGAATATTTGAAAGTTACAGCATAGAGGAAGGTAAATTTTGGTTTGTTTCTCACACAAAACCATTGTGATTTTAATTTTTGGGCAAACTATAACTAAAAGAAAGTGCTTTGTATGGCTAGGTGACCTTGTCAGTGTTGTGATGATCAGGGGACATGTGTGAGAGGAAGATAAATATATAAATCCATTAACTACATGATTGGAAGGCAAATTAAACATGCAACAGCGATAGATGGATCAATTAAAAACCCTGATGTGTTTAATGAATGACATGGTTAACAGATATTCTGTATTCCCAACTTGCAGTGGGCGCAAGCTCTCCATCTCACCTTCATATCAAACAAAGCATTTAATTCTCTCACAGTCTGTGTGAAAGTGTCGCACAGTATGTATGTAGTAATTTGTGCCAATACACACACGCACACACACACACACACACACACACACACACACACACACACACACACACACACACACACACACACACACACACACACACACACACACACACACACACACACACACACACACACACACACACACACACACACACACACACGCATGCACTCCTGTCAGATCGCATTTGGCTTCAGGCTGTAATCCATGTTGTGGGGTTCAAAGCAGTGAGCACCTACAGAGAACCGTCTGTATTATATAACTTTTGGAAGTGAAATAATACACTCCCTAATGACATGCGCCAAATGATCTTCTTGCTGATGATGTCATAGCAGGGTGAGGACAGGACAATAGATCAATCTGCATTTCACCGCACAACAGCTCTGTCGGCCAGGACACAGTGCCATTACCTAATGATTCTGAATGTGAGAAATGGCGCCTGCAGCAGTTCACAGGAAGCATGTCATCCAGCTCCACACCAGATGTTTCCTTTTCCTGAAAGTGCCGGCGTGTGTTGCATTTGATGACACTTACAGTTTTTTACAGACGCTAGGACACATTTTTCAATACTTAGGTCACTTTTGCAAAACTCTTCACACAGTGAGCACAACAGAAGTCTATGTGGGCTAAACTGAGGATCATTTATCATTGCTTTGGCACAAAATGCATTCATTGACTACATCTCTCAAATTTCATGAATTCTTTTCTCACTCAGACACAACAACTGCCAAAACTCTGTGTACGTACAGGCCAATTTGCACACGCTTACATACTGTTTTCAAAACTGTTAAACTTGTGTTCAAAACAGTAACATAATACAAAACTGAATAAGACAGCAATTTGCTGCATTCCTACAGTAATATTTTAATGAAATATATTTTAAATCTTAAAATTAAATGCTATAAAAACAATTGAATTGTATCTGTATCAGTGGATGGTGTGTATACAAATTCTTGTATTTTGGAATTATAAAAAATTATAAAAATAAATAAACGACATAAAATATTGACGAATTCTGCATCACGTCTGATTCATTCCAGTAACATATATTGCAGTGAATTATAAACAGAGATGTGTCCTTGTTTTACACAAGAAAACATTGTATAATGTTACATGTTGTTAGTGTTTTTTAGGTCATTGTTTTGTGGGTGACAGAGTGTGTTTGTCGGCTGTCAACCTTTGCTAGTGTTCTGAAAGAATGAGTTGATTTGAGACCTGAATACAGTGTTTTGGTAGATTTAGTGCATTTTGAATGTGAAATGAACTGCTTTGCCAAGCTGAAAGTTGGTTAGGAGAACTGTGTGAAGAGTTTTGCAAAAGTGACCTAAGTATTGAGAAATGTGTCCTAGCGTCTGTAAAAAACTGTAATATGCATGAAAACCTGATTTCTGTTTTGTTTAATTGCGAAGAGCATGTGTGTTTAAATTGTGGCTACAGTCTTTCACATGTCAGTGCTGTGCTTTGCGTGCTATGATTAAATCAGTGAGGAACTGTTTGCAGTCTCTGCAGTGATCCCCCCCCCCCCCTTGAATCTTGAAGTAGCCCAATCTGACCACTTGAGGGCATCTTTGCTGTCTTAAACATGCATATAAAGGCCCTTTTTTGTGCTATCTGCCTTCAATCTTCCTTTTTTATTCACTAGTACAGTAATTTTAAGGCAAATAATGTATTTGCAGCACATTTGTGTTAGAACAACACATAAGACACATAATCTACAGTAATAGCATTTCTAGACAAGTTGCCAAACTGCTTTAACTATAGGGGGACCTCAACATGGAACCTATACGTCAAGCGGCTGTTTATGATGTTATGGTGAGTGTTGTCAGTTGTATTATAGTCATGATTCAGCTGGAAGGCTGAAAGAGTCATTACAGTATGACATAATGGATAATGGCTGTCATGAGGGATTGTTTAGCCACATTTTGCAGTTTGTGTCTGATTTCCCTTTGATATCACTGAGCTGGTCTCTGCTGTGCTCTTGACCTCCCTCTTGTGGTTTTATAACAGCATAGCATAAAACAAACATTCATCACCATTGAAAATAAAGATTTCTGAACACTTACTGTTCACATTGGAGTGCTGTTATTTTTCTATGTGTGTGTGTGTTTGGGTGGGTGCTCCCATTTCCCAACAAGGACTTCAAGGACTTCTTCTAATATCCTACCTTTTCAGTATTGCTTTCACAAATGTTAGTAATTTCCATTTCTATATGGAGCTCAGTAAAGAAATTCTTTGGATTTCAGCCATTTGCAATTTAGCTGATCTGACTGTAAGAACTATAAATCATTGTTTGCAGGTGATTAAGCCCCTAATCACATAAACCCTTTATATAATTTGTGTCATTGTATCAATTTATATAATTTAGGTCTCATAGGTCCCTTTGATTACTTAAAGTTTTTTATTTAGGTTTTTTTACATTTAAAAACCTTCACCACACTTAAAGGGATAGTTCATCCAAAAATGTTTTGTTCACTTATTGTCAAATTTTATCCATACCTGTATGACTTTCCTTCATCCATCGAACATAAAAGATGAATTTTTAAACATTATCCTGGCTGCTCTTTTCAGACGAAACATCGTCCGAAGCTTTTTGATAATTTTGTATTTGTTTTTTTTGTATAATTTTTGTTTTCCTATAATAGCCATGGGTAGCAAAATACAATCTCTGCATAGCTATTCTCTCTTTCTCTCAGGGGAAGTGGTGATATGGATCTCGGAGCTGCTTCTGATATCCAGTGTTGCTCTGTGTCTGTTGTGGGAATGACATTTAAATGTGTGTTTTCCTTCTAGGGAGAATCTGTTTGCTGTAAATATGTCAGAGAGAGTTTATCACGGGTGCATAATGGCTGGTTTGTGTTTGCTGTGGTTGTAGACACACTGTAAACGAGCAGTGTTTTGAGCAGTGTGTGGCGAGGTTATCGTATGCTTTCTGGAGATACAAACTGTGGAAGTGTTGACTGTGTGCGTATCTTAGTTCACACCTGTGCTACGATCACTAACAGTATTAAGTGCGCTTCTGCCTGTTGTAGACCAGACGCTAGACAGCTAATCTCTTTTCCTGGCTGATGAGAATGGTCCAGGGCTGGTCTTTGTCTCTGTGCTCTCTGCAGCTGACCTTCCCTTGGCTTTTAGCACCTGGTCAGCAGTTTTTCAAGCCTCTGCAGAACTTAAGGTTCCTCTGCAGGGACACAAAAGCATTAAACCTTTTAACTATTGAGGCCAAGATAAACTGAGCCTTGGATTAGATTGTAATTTATTGTATAAATGGGGCAACACAAATACTATAGGATTATGCAACATTAGAATGGATATTGTGAAGCAAGAAATGTTTGTGATCAACTTTTTCTGTCAAAACAAAAACAAAAAAAAAACCCTGCTGTATTAAAGTGAGGGCTTTCAACCAGGGGTCCCTGAAGGTCCCTGCGAAGAGGATATATAAAACATATACTGTAGAATTTTCGGAAACATTTTACAAAAGGTGTTTGTTCAAGGGATAGTTCACCAAAAAATGAAAATTCTGTCATGATTTACTCAGCCTCAAGTTGTTCCAATCTTATAGGCAGGGACGTGCACAGGAATTTTGAGGGGCAGTTGCTCTGACCTAAAAAAAGGGCACTCCCCTACCAACGCCAACCCACCCCCCCCCACCCCCCACGGGCTATATGAAGGACTGAGAATAACCGTGGTATTATTTTTCTAATAATTCAACGGCCCGTCGTCAATTATTCATTACTTGAATCACAGCTTAAATAGTGTTTTGACATCGACACCCCAAGTGCATTTTACCTCAACCTTGCGTCTAGTTAACTTTCTAAAGTAGAAATCGCTTCTCGGGTCGACATTAACACACTGACAAAATTATATTCAGAATTAAAAATATTTTTATACCACTTTTTAATGTGTGATTGTGTAAAGGTTTTCACGAGATACCAACCTTTCGCGAACTTGCTTCCAACACTCCATGCTTCTCATGGAGGCGCGGTGTGCACGGAGGGGAGGGGCTGTGCGCGCGCGAGTAGTGAGAGAGACGAGTGAGTGAGAGACGCAGGGAAATGAAATGCAGCTGAACGTTTGCTCTATGAAAGACATTGACAAAGACGAAAAATAAGGACATTTAATCTATAATTTTATTTTTATTTTAGTTAGTTTTGCCAAACACACATTACAGTTTTGGTTATCGTTTTTTGTAATGCCTCGTTTTTATTTTTATTTCAGTTAATGACGGTGTTTTTTCCCACCTAGTTTTCGTTTTTTCGTCCGTTTTCGTTAACGATTATAACCTTACTCACCTTTCCGACAACGTTAAGTCGTCTCACCCGACAACCGCGACAATCTCCTTCTAGTGCCGCTCATGCAGGCTCAGCTCAGGTGCCGGTCGCGTGCAGCGCTGCAGCCAATGAAACAGAGTTTGCCCTTCCCCTACTGACTTTCACTTTCGGACGGGTGCCCAAATATGGAAGTGAATGAGGCTTTGCGATTTTTTTTTTTTATCTAGGCCTACGTGAAATTCTGCATCTATTGTACGATTTTTTTTTTCCACCTCGGAAGGGCAACGTGAGTCGAGAAGGGCATATGGGCAGTTGCCCGGGCAACCTGAGCAACCCCCCTGTGCACGTCCCTGCTTATAGGCATTTCTTTCTTCTGAAGATATGAAGAATATGGAAAGAAATTTTGAAGAATATGGTTAACCAAGCAATTGATGGGCCCCATTGACTTCCATAGTATGGAAAAATACTATGGAAGTCAGTGGGGTCCATCAACTACTTGGTTTCTGACATTCTTCAAAATATTTTCTTTTGTGTCCAGCAGAGGTAAGAAATACATACAGGTTTGGAGCAACTTGAGGATGAGTAAATCATGACAGAATTTTCATTTTTGGGTGAACTATCCCTTTAAACTTTAGTTAATGCAATAGCTAGCACAAATCTTTTTTAATGATATTTAATAAAAGTATAATTTTCCTTTGTTTGTTGATGTTCATACATGGTGCAATAACTAATGTACACTTTTTTCTTTTAATGTGTTAGCAAATTTTGAAATGAACCAAAACTGAGTAATAAATGCTGTAGAAGTATTGTTAATTATTACTTCATATTAAGTTAAATAATGTTAACAAATTAAACCTTATTGTAAAGTGTCAGAGTGTTTCTAATGCCATTTTAATGCCATATAACTATTACCTAATTTATTAACTTTTTAACATTCTACTAACTATAAGTAACTTTGCAACTACATGTCAACTACCAGTCATTAGAGTATTAGTAGACGGTCTGCTTAATATCTGCTAACACTTTATTTTGATAATAATAACTTTGCAAGTATATGTCAACTTATTCTACTATAATCCTAACCCCTAATAATCTACTAATACTCTGAGAGTTAGTTGACATGTAGTTGCAAATTAATGAGAGTTAGTTGACATAGTTGCAAAATTACATATAGTTAATAGAATGTTTAAAGTGGACTATCAAAATAAAGTGTAACCTAAAGAGTTACTATGAAGTGTTATAAAGTGAAATTAATGTATAAAATAATGTCATTTAATGTTCCACACCCGTAAGACCTTCGTTCATCTTCAGAACACAAATTAAGATATTTTTGATTAAATCCGATGACTCAGCAAGGCCTGCATAGACAGCAATGATACTTCCTCTCTCAAGATCCATAAAGGTACTAAAAACACATTTAAATCAGTTCATGTGAGTTCAGTGGTTCTATCTTAATATTATAAAGCAAAGAGAATATTTTTTGTGTGCCAAAAAACGACTTTTTGACAATATCTAGTGATGGCCGATTTTAAAACACTGCTTCAGAGCGTTCTGAATCTTTTGAGTCGAATGAGTGATTCGGATTACGTATCAAACTGCTGAAATCACGTGACTTTGGCGCTCCGATCCACTGATTTGATTTGTAAAGCTCTGACGCTTCAAGAAGCAGTGTTATGAAAAAAGAAGAATGGTCACTATTCTTTTTCTCACACAAAAATTATTGCTTTACAACTAATCTGACTCCAATGCTACATGTTGACACTCACAGCCTGCACTAGGTTTTTGTTGACGTAGCTTCAGCTTTCTCATTGTTTGCCATTCCAGATCAGTTTTCAAGGGAAGCGATATTTAATTCTGCAACAAAAGGTACAGTTTCTATTGATCTGTGGTTTTGCTCATTTTAAATGAGTCTCACTTAGGTATAATATTACAACACAGTGATTTAATTAAGGCGGTATTAATATTTCAAGCAGGTTCAAGGATTTCAGCACTGATAAGCCCTGTGTGTGTGTGTGTGTGTGTGTATGTGCTTTTAGAGTTACTTCTGTGCTACTCTGCATGGGGATACATTGACAAATGGATCAAGGCTGTTCATGAGAGATTCATAAACCTTCCTCAGAGGAATATTGACTCAACTGCCATGTGTTTCTAACACATTATAATCTGCCCCTGTCATTCAAAATAGCTGACATGGACATATTACACTATAACAAATGTATGTTGTCAGTGTGCAAATTCATTATGCATTCCATTTCAGCCAAGAGAGCAAATCCTTGGGAGCAAGCTAGGGTAAAAAATCATCCGTCATGAAGCGAAAACGAGTGGGGAAAAAAATCCACTGAGCTATAGTAAGTTGACCAACAGGGATTTTCCATGTAACTGCTGAAACAGGCGGTCCAGAGAAAAAGGTTCAGATTAGGGATGGGCATTAGACTAAGCAGCTTGCTTGGTATTAGCATTCAATGGATGTACCTAATAGAAATCCCATTTATCTCATGAATTGTAGGAGGCACTGATGTGTATCTCTCTCTCCAGCTTCCATGCTTATTGTCTCAGTCTCTCTTTCTTATGTTTGCCAGATTTGCCATTTTAAATAATGTGTGTGTTTTGTATGTAGGGGTTTGTGTGGGTGTCCCACAGGCCTTTGTTAGGATTTTAGGTGGGTGTGTTCTTACTTGATTTTATTTGGTTCAGGCCAGCGCAAGAAACGGGCCATAGCATGTGGTGTGTGGGTGCGAAAACACTGCGGACGGTATATTGAAGGGACGTTCCCTGTGTGCCAACTTCTCCTTTTAGGGCTTTCTCACTCTCTCACACTCTAACTGAGTCTGTCATCATGTTTGAACAGCTCACATGTCACTGCAGACTGTAGGTAGGCTGCATTTTACCCTTGGGCTCCAGTTTGAGATGAATATGTTTGTTTTTTCATAATATGCCAGCCAGTCTTTCCTGCACTGTTTTTCAGATGCCAAGTCATGCCCGAGTACAGTGAAATAATTAGAAATGTCTTCTGCTCTCAAGCACAACATACTGTACAATTTGACTCATGATCTGGTTCAACATACAGCATGAACAGTGTAGTCAAATGACTCTAATGATCTGGTTCTTTTTGTGAATCAAAAACATGCAGCACAAGCAGTGTAGTCCAATTCACAAAAAAAAAAAAAGACTCTTATTATTTGGCTTTTTTGTGACTCAGAAGCATACAGCATAAACAGCGAAGTCCGATTCACAAACAAATGACTCTTATGATCTGGTTCTTTTGTGAATCAAAACATACAGTGTTGTTCAGTTTATAAACAAATGATTCTTATTTGAATTAAAAACATACAATGCAAGCAGTTAGTCTGATTAATGAACAAATGACTTATGATACATTTTTTAAAATGAAAAACATACAGCAGGAGAAGTGTAAACCAATGAATCATGAACAAATGACTTATGATCCAGTTCTTTTTGTGAATCAAAAATATGCAGCATAAACAGTGTAGTCCGATTCACAAACAAATGACTCTTATGATCTGGTTATTTTGTGAATCAAAACATACAGTGCCAACAGTGTTGTTCAGTTCATGAACAAATGATTCTTATCTGAATTAAAAACATACAATGCAAGCAGTTAGTCTGATTAATGAACAAATGACTTGTGATCCAGTTCTTTTTGTGAATCAAAAACACGCAGTGTAGTCTCATTCACAAACAAATGTTTCTTATGAGCTGGGTCTTTTAAAGAATAGTTAAGACTTAAGAGAGACGGGTTGAATCCTTCACTGAATTGAATCAATCAGAGCGAATGAATCAACACATGACTTGCTTATTAAACTGCAAGTTATCATTCTTTTCAGTGATGTCTGTATCATTTATTATTTATATGTATTTCTAAAATGAGCAGCTCTCTGCTGTAAAAGCAGAGCTGTGTAGGAAACACCGATGTCAGCTAACGGTGACTGTGCACTGGACCTCGATGTTCCCTAAAACTGAAAAGAGCGCATTTTAGATAGCGTGGGTCTTTATAGCAGTGCTTTAACTTCAACTAAACAGAACTGAAGATAATTATCATTCCAGGGGTTTCTCAAGGCTATACGCTTTTGGCCTATTTTGTGTGCTTGGAGGTCCCTTGGGTTTCCACGGGGAGATTACTTTGCAGAGTCCTTCCCTTTTCTCTCTCACAGATCAGAAAGAAAGAGGGCTTTCCAGGCAGAGAATCAACTCATTTAAATTCACAGTCTCTGCCCGGCTTTCTCGGATGAGCTTTTTTCTTTTTTTTTGCTCCAATGCTGACAAGACACTTTTGAATGTTGCATACTTAAAACCGGATCAAAGGACACGCAGAGACGTGAGCAGAATTTTTAACTCTTGTTCAAGGGAGCAGCTCTGTCTATATCCATCTCTTTGGAGCTCATCCTAGCATTTCCCACCCCCCTGGTGGGAGTAATGGCGTGTGATGCGTTGTGTTCTTCTCTGTCATTTAGACTACATTCTCTCACAGTGTTCTGAGAAATTCACTCTGCTCTCACTGTTCAGGGGTCAGTGATTAGCCAAAACTGAAGCTGATACATCACTGAGCACTGCTCTTCTCAGTACAATATGGAACACATGTCAACAGTGACTACAAACAAATGACATTTTCAGGACCCCCCCCCCCCCCCCACCACCACCACCACTACCACCACACACACAACTGCAGTAATGTCATGAAACCTTTTACCATTCTCAGATTTCAGTGAGAAACCACAACTAAAAATGACATTAGGAAATCACAAAACCACTTTACACATTCAAAGGTGTCGAAGATTTCACGTAAGACAGAATTCCCAATGTTCACACATACTGAGACTGGTGTCATGTGCCAGTAATAGAAGAAAGCTATGTACTAGTAATAGAAGAAAGCTAATTTTCTGAGTAAAAAGTGTGTGGTGCTTTGCCATTGGGTCTTCTGGGTCATTACCAGGGTTGTGACAATTGCTGTGCATTTGTTAACGTGTTACTAGAGTGTTTATTATGTAGATTGTATGTCCAATCACTAAGAAAAGTAACAGCATAACTCTGAACAATAACAATAAATAATACAATTCTTACATTTTGATCTCAACAGTGCCAGAAAATACAGTATATTATTTAGTAAATATAATGTATTTTGATTGCTTATTGTTAGGCTACGGCAGTTTTTGGCCCCTGATAAAATGTCTGTAGTTGAAGGATATGTATGGTTGTTTACAGAGAAGTGTCCTTGCTCATTTTACTACATTAAGATACATTTGACATTCTCACCTCTGTAATGAGATTTGTTGTTGATATTTAAATGTCAGGCTTAATGGAAAAACCCTCAAGCTCAAACAGACTTGTATTGATTTGCTGGATCTTCTTTGTTCTCGTCTCATTAATCTACAATTTGATTTAACACATGTGCTTGTCTTACATTGGCTTTTCGCTTGATTTAGAGACTTTTATATTTTCATAATGTAGAATAACACTGGCTTGTACATAAAGCCATACAGCCTATGCAAATCAGTTTTTACTTAAAGTGAGAGAATGATATATATATATATATATATATATACATACTGTAATCATCCTTAGTTATGTGTTTAAATTAACAGATCATGTCCAGTTATCATCTGGTTATTTCACAGATATGGTTATTTCGTCATTTTGTGTGAACATGACTTCACTTTTGGCAGTCTGATTAAATAATAGCTGAATAAAAAGTTATTAAAATTATGTTATTGCTTCTGGCTTGTTAATCACTTTGAAAGTGGAAGGTGAAGTTGTTGAGTGCATTTCATTATGGGATACAGAATCCCACGCAGTGTCCTCTGCTTGTGTACTGCGCATTTTGCCAAATGTTGTAGGTCATTCCATGCAAACAGAACATTTGCAAACTGTGCACAGTATACATATTGCATACAAAATAATATGAGAAATATGGTAATATGTCATTCAGAATATACACATGGCTTTTAGAAAGATTTAAGTAATATTGTCAATTATTAGTACTCATTTTGAAGTAATCTGGTTCTAAAATGAAATGACACTTTGCTGCTATATTGTAGATGTAATGAGAATAAAACTTTTTTTTATATAAGATAGCCATTTGGTTTAATACTATATATACAATAGTCTAATACTATTGTATATATCTTTAATGCTGAAACAGCCATTCAGTATCACCAGAATTACTGTAATGTTGTTTATGGGACTTGGAATTGCTGTCTAGATTTTTCTTCAGTTAGTGTAAAAAAAAAAAAAAATCTGGAAAATGAGAGATTGATATTTTTTTTCTCTTACTTTTGATATATCCTCCAGTAATTCCCTCAATATGAGAGAGAGTCATTCTCCACCACTTAAACAGTAAACTCATTTCTCATTTTCCTTTTAATCCTGTGATTTGTTACTCCCAAACACTCTGCTTTATTAGCTTAAGCCGTTCAAGTAGATGATGGTGAGATTTCTGTGCGAAACACTACATTCACTGCCACATTCAAGTCGTAGAGCCTCACTGTCTTCAGCTTCTCAGAACGGTGACATTCTTCAAGCCGATTAAACCCTGTTGTCAACAACACTAACCAAAAATCATTACTTTCTCCTCAATTAAATTAAACTTCCTCTCCCACCCCAACAGTGTGAAACAATTTGATTTAAACAAAGCGCTAAACCTCCTGTTTTCTTTCTGTATGACGTTAACTCCAATTTACAACTGCTGTCATCATGACAGCTAATAAAAGCGGGACGACCCTAAAGGCTTCCATAGTGATACAAACTATCGACTTGTTTATTTGGTGTCTCTGTCTGCTGTGACATTTCTTGAAGTAAGATGTAGTTCTCCCGTTCTCATCGCTCCACTGAGCTTTGGTGCATTTGTAGTTCTTATTCCCTTCAACCTCTGTCTCATCCATCTTTCTTTCCCTTTGATATAGAGCACTAAACATTTGTATAGAGCAGAAGTAGCGCCTTTTTTTTTTTTTTTTAAAGACTAGCTGTCCATTCTCTTTGATGGTGTTGTATCATATGACATTTACTAGAATGACCATGTTTCCTTCATCTTGTCAGCTAATGTTCATAAAAGACCAGGTGGATGACAGCGCGGGAGGCTGGAGTTGGCTCACGTTTAAATAGCAGTTAATTAGTTCTACATCAAAAGTGCTTCTCTTGAATTACACATCTGTTCTCTTATGATCTTTGAGCTTTGCTGTTCGCATGGGCACCGCTGCACTAAACTCTAGGTAAAATTGAGCAAAGTACAGAACACTTCAGCTCATCATAATTAAAAGTTCAAAGTGGAACATTGTTATTTAAGAGTTTGCCTCTGAAGTCTCGGAGGAGATGGTCTCAGCCGGCTGAACAGCAATTGTTTGGGGCAGATCTTACTAATAATGTTATCTGTGAGTATAGACCCTATAAATGGGGCCATGTCATTGACAGGCAGGCAGGGAAATGTGCTGTTACTTCAGTTGAATGTGCAATGGGTTTACTATGGAGTCTCACACGTTCAGAAGGAGAAAGCATGTGGGTATGTGCACACTCTCATATTCATGACAATGCAGCTGTCTCTCTCTGTTTTTATTTTGATTCAGAATTTAAATGCTTGTTTCCTATTCTGTCATTGGGTTTGCTGTGTAGTCCATTTGCCATCTGATTGCTTCCTTTTATTTTGAGTAAACGCTTCTGAAGCGTAAAGTTTTCTGCCATACACTAAAGATTAAAAGGCAATTTTGTATTCATGAGACTCAGAAGTTAAGTAAAAATATGCCACAGGCATGTTCTTTCATTCCTTTTTTTTGTAGTTTGTACCGCAGTCTCGTTGATTACTGACTTTTTTTTTATCTTGCATAATCGCTTGTTCTTTTTCAGTGCACAAAGTCATGTTGTCAGACTGTAATACCTCTATTTGTGTCATGTTGCTTGCAATGTTGTTTTGCATTTACTATATAAATGATAAGCAGCTGCATAACTTGAATTAATAAGCTATTAACCAAAATGATTGCATTATATAATGCTTTATATCATCAGTTGATGTACATTAAAAAGGCTTTTTGATTCATATAATTTCAAATATATATACATTTGAATGTCCATGAAGTACAGATGTGTTGGATTGCTTATTCATGAAACCTAGTGATCTGTCTGTGCATATGCAAAAAATTATGCAGTCTGTCTGTAAATAAATGGAGTCATAGTTAAGCTGACAGTGTCCGCTGCTGGCGGCTGCACAAACTGCAGTGTCTGTCTCACCGGCAATGATGCAGTCAGTTTAAGCTCTTAATATTTTAGCAGTCTGGTATTTCTGTGCTCATATGATTAGTTTAAGTATGATTATCTGACTATTTCATTTTAATACAATAAGTCTCTTGTGAATGTATATGAATGCGTATATTATTTAAATGCATGCTCCATATATATATTTTTGTATTTTCTCTGTAATATGCTCAAGCAGTGACCGGTGTTGAAATACCATTCCAGAGTCACTGTCTGTCTATTTAGGTGGAAGGGGTTGAAAAACAGCAGGGGGATGAAAGACTGAATATTTCATTGCAGTGACAAACAGCAGATGGCCCTCTTGAGTTTTTTTTTTTTTCTCCCTCTCTCTCTCTCTTTTAAATTCCTCCTCTGTGATTGTGTTTCTCTGGTGATATTAATCTAAATGAGAAAATACTGTGTTATTGGGGCATGATATTAAATTGGCACCCCAGCCCTTATCGCAACACTCATTACCATATGATTCAAGAAACAGGCGACTGATAAATGTAGGCCTGTAGCAAAAACACATGCACTCATCCGCACAATGCGTTACGTAGGTGTGTTTGTCTAAAGCAAAGGGGGTCTCAAAAGCACATCAGAGGTGTGCAGTAGTCCTGGTTCATTTTGCATTCCTGGGGCGTGTCGTGGAAATTAATTTCTCAGACATTCCGTTCTCAGGCTCATGAACATGAAAGAAATTGTGCTTGAGGATAGTTCCTAATACACACAATCCAGTGAAAAATACATGTTTTTCTGCGTCTCAAGTCTGTGGAATTAGAATAATTATATATTCTGGCATCTTAATATATTTTTTGGCGCCTGTCAAATGCTTATAGCTTCTATAAACACTAAATTAGACTATATCAGATAAATTAAATATTTTTTAATGTAGGCTAAATGTCATCGAATCTTATTATCAGCTCGTGCACACCGAGAACAGTCCTTCCTTGCAGAAATATACGGACATTAAGTGAAGGGTGGGTTTTGTTCTCGTCTTTGAAATGATGGCAAAGGAGGAGTTTGTCGTTAAGACTTGTTGATGATCAGTGAGGCTGAGGCGGGAAGCGCGTGGTCGTTAAGACTTGTTGATGCCGTTGATCTATGAGGCTGAGGCGGGAAGCGCGTGCGCCTCAGTCGCTCCGTTTGGAGACGCTAAATGAGCTCGAGTTGGAGGATGAAGAGGAGCATTTCTTGAATACGTTTTCTTTCCGGGCTAACGTTAGCACCTATGCTGCACATTCGTGTACTCCAGCTTCTGGAAAAGACTTTTTTATTTGAGTTTATTTATTTGGTCGTTCCTGTCACACCGGGTAGACGTCATTCTCACCGGAGCCGCTCAGCCTTGCTTACATTTTTCCCTCACAAGACATGCTGCTTTAGAAAAGGAATAAAACGCACGTCGTTATTGAATAACCACGCGACCTAGAACATGGGACTGAATGGGGAGTGATCGTCTGAATCAACAATAAACATCTCCGCTGCAACTTCGAGTCACCGTCGTTACGCCGTCGGAAGATGTGTGAACGTTTGAACAGAACCGGCGTGGATATCTGCTAAACTTGGTGAATATGTGAGACATGAATATGTGTAGTCGCAGGGCTCCACCTGGGAGACGAAGGTGGTCGCGTTTCTCCGCTTGACAGCTCAGAACGAAAAACGCTTTGTTTGTTCAGACTCCGGGAGTGGACGTCGCTGCCCAGGGTGCTGAATTTCATCAGGACCGGGTCAAACATAAAGGAAGGAAAGTGACGGATCGGAGAGACTCTCAAGCGTGACGTGAATATATTTTCATATCCCATATTTTGGAGGAGCCGGGCAACTCATGTCATAATCATTCCGAAAACCATTGTGCAATCAGGAATGAAAAGTAACCTGCGTGACTTCGAAATGAACATTGGAGAACATGTGAAATACGGACAGTTGAGTAACACTTCACCTTTGTATTCATTATGCTAATTCAGTGTCTTATTTCGCCATTCGTGATGTGTGGATCTCTTTGATCATCGTCCGTGCATTTCAGACGGCAGAGCACACAAACAGTCGCAAAAATGGGACAATAATTGAAACAGATCGGGCGGTTTGTTGTTGTCTGTGCTTTGTGTGTAAGGAGTTCAACAGCCCTGTTTTTGAGACATGGCAGCGGCGATTGCCAGCGGTTTGATCCGCCAGAAGAGACAGGCACGGGAGCAGCATATAGACCGACCATCCACCAACAGAAGGAGAAAAAGCCCAAATAAGAATAAAGGGCTTTGCAATGGGAACCTGGTCGACATCTTCTCCAAAGTGCGAATCTTCGGCCTCAGGAAACGCAGACTACGACGACAAGGTGTGGGAAGTTCCGTACACAAACCATAATTGTGCACATAAGAAGTCTATGCTATGTCTAATGTCTTGAGATAATACGCCCACATTTTTCATTTTCACATTCAGCTTTGACAACATGGTTTATCTCGACGAGAATAGCTTGTAGAGTTTGTATTGTGTCTTGACAGATTTCTTTGACAGGCATTTTTATTTTCATCTGTCTACAAAAATCTGTCATTATTTTGAACACAAATTGTTAATTCAGTAATAAGGCCACGCGTTCAATCTATGTACGTCATGCTTTCAAAATAATTCTCAGTATTTTCTCCTCCGTTTTTTTTAAGGCCACATATATCAGTGCTAGATAGGATTTTTATACTAGGCTAGATTGTTTGAAATATTCTGAGATTTGGCAACCTCTCTCCCAGTCTTTGCTATACCCTTGAGAGGTGTTGATGTTGAATTATTGGCATGTTTCAATGTATGCAAGTAAAGCAGCAGGTGCCCAACGTGTTGCATGAAAAAAAAATGCTACCACTATATCACACCATCAGTAAACAACATCCAATGACAGCTTATCTTAATGGAAATGCCATTGACACAATATTCAGTTTAGGTAAGATTAAAATGAAAATGAAAATGCAGGCTTCCTGTCACCCCACAGCAATAGAGACATGTTCAGATAAAAAAAAAAAACGAAATGAAAAATATTTATTATAAATGTTAGTACATTTTAATCATACAGCACTTTTATATATCAATTTTATTTACATAGAGAATATATTTATATAATCAGAAAATAAGCAATTTCCCAAGATACAAACAATCTTATAAATTGACAGTCAGTTCATGAAAAATCTTATATCATAGAGTTAATATGTTAATGTATAATCACGAACCAGAAAATATTTGTGTGTGTATTGTGTGTACATTTTTGGCCTGCATGCAGAAAAACAAAAACAAACAAACATTGTAGGCTGGAAACTTTTCCAATAGATGAGCTACAGTCTGATAAAACTATATTAGAGGTGGCGATTTGGCATACTCTATATCATGGTACCTGTCAGAGATGTCCAGGGGGGAATCTTGCACAAATAAGTAGTGAGTAAAAGATGTAGCTGTTGCCAGGAGAAACTGCGAGTGATGAATTAGCCCTGCAACGTCTCGACTAACGTGCACCTGTGACGGCCATCTTATTACAGATGGCGAACAGCTCATGGCCTCCCCTTTACACTCCTAGGTTTAACTTTTTTGGAAAGCTGCTTCTTAGAAATCTTGTAGGTCAACAATGTCACTATGTACAATTGAAAACATTTAAATATGGTGTCTTTAAGCATTTGCTGTTTAAGATGACTTCCAGTGCTCCCAGCTGGTTAGACAGCCACTTTTGAGTCCTTCTGCCTGTTGCGTTGTTGCCTGAGTTACTTTTGACGGAGCACCCCCTGGGATTTACCTCATTAATTTCCCATTGCAGCTAGATTTACAAAATCTTCAGTGAGCATTTTCACAGCCTTGAGGGCTCACCAGGGGCTCTATGAAGCTGAGCGTTAGCCTGCCCACCCTCCTAGGCTCTTTCACATGTAGCTTGTGTACTCAGGAGAAATAATGGTTAGCTTAGTGGTGGTAATTTAGTAGTGGTCACAAGAAGGACACTTTCAACATAGCTTTTGAGCACAGCCATCGTACGAGGCGGTGAGATGCTACATTCGTCTCCATTTTAACTCTTACTTTTAGGTCGTGACATGCAGGCAATAGAAATATTCCCCAGAGAAAGGAAAAGCATGTACAGACCATGAACTAAGACATTTTGCCTTGTGGCAGTGTAGTAACAGAAATCAGAGAAGACAGACCTCTGCAAGCGTATCTTTCGTGTCCTTTAGGTTTGTCAAACGAACAATGATAATAATGTGCAAAATCAGACTGCCAAAAGAAAGGTAAAACATTTTTTTCCTCCTGCATTTGGAGTGCTAGTGTGGACCACAAGCTTAAAAAATGGTTAGTTCACCCAAAAATGAAATTTCTGTCATTAATTACTCACCCTCATGTCTTTCCACATCTGTAAGACCTTCGTTCATCTTCAGAACACAAAATAAGATATTTTTGATGAAAGCGTTATTTTTGTTTTGTTTTTGCCCACAAATTCTTGTCGCTTCATAAAATTAAGGTTGAACCACTGCAGTCACGTCAACTGTTTAGTACATTTCTGGACCTTGAAAGTGTCAGTTAAATGGGCGAGTCATATACCTCTTGGATTTCATCAAAAATATCTTAATTTGTGTTCCGAAGATGAACGAAGATCTTACAGGAGTGGAACGACATGAAGGTGAGTAAGAAATGAAAGAATTTTCATTTTTGGTTGAACTAACCCTTTAAGGTTTGGCCAGCACCACAACCAAAAACATTAAACAAGGAAGTCCTTATATTATAACAGTCTTTATATACTGTTTATTATTGACTTATTTTTCTACTTTAGACTTTCTAGACTCTCAAGCTGAATGCTGTTATTGACAGGTTTTGACCAGATTATGACAGAGATATGTGTTATGTTGCATTGAATGTGTCTTGTTCCAATAATTTATTATTATTGAACATTTTCAAGCTGTTTATTTCAGACTTCTATACATGTGTAAACACACACACACACACACATTCCGGAATCATAAAATATTTATTTGCTCATAGGTCAAAACTGAATAAAGAATCAATAGTAACACAGAATTTAATAACGTGTGTATGTCTAAGAAAAGATAAATATCTCAGTATTTTTAAGCAAAGCTGTTCCAACATTGGCACAAGGTCTTTTGTTTGTAAGGTACCATTTCAATTTAAGATGTCAGAATGGACACAGACTGTTGACTTCAAATGCTCAGTCAATGCTGTCAGTTTTAGATAAATGTACATTATACAATCTGACAGTTGTTGTTGCACAGTAAGTTTTAGCTTTTACAAAAGATTTCACTGGGGTCACAACAACAACACTTGTAAAATTGCAAATGAGTTTAGGCTGGCATAGGTATCTTAGAATAAAGTTTGATTAAGGCTCACTAGGTCAGATATTGAAATTGACCAACTGTTGGTATATATTCCAGTTAATTTGGATGTTGCACCCTTATGCCATTTCAAGCCATCCATATCTGATTAATGAATGGCACAATTCTAATAAAATGAGGAGGTTGAGCTGTTTTTAAATGTCTATGACTTCAGAAAATATCTGAGAAATGGCTCCAGACATGAAAGGTCTCCATCATGCCGGTGAAAACAAGTACATCTTTAATTTATTTAAAATCTTTTTGTTCAAAACAGAGAGGTTATCTGTTTGCTTGCATCTCAGAGTTGTGCCATGGAGCAAATTTTAACCTTTTTTAGTCCACAGGACATTTTATGTCCCATGGCCATGAAAAAATAAACATTGCTGTGAAGTGATTGCTTACTAAAATACCCTGTGACAAATTCAATTTATAAATTTAGTAGGTGGAAGGTTGAACAAGTTCTTTTATGGCAAAATATATAACTTTAACCTTGTATTCAAGTTTTGCTAAAAGCATGTAGTGAACCAGGAAGGGTGATAAAATATCAAAAAATCAATGAACTGCCAAGAACTTAGTTTTGTGGTATTTACTCTCATTTTGCGCTTCTTTATTTATCCACGTTGAAAGTTCAGTGCTCTGATGATTATTATCCAGATAAGTGATAAATATGACAGAGATTCTTCACCGCAAGACATGGTCCAACACGCTGTTTGGACGAAACGTGTTGCGTCCAATTAGAATGCTCAATGGAATGGAAGACCACCAGTGGAGACTAGCTTTTAATCTCTCTCTATGCTAAGTCTAATTAAAAAGTCTTGCATACACTCAATTAGTCCTGACTGAAAGTGCACAGCGCCTCCTTTAGTCTTGAGTGTAAGGTGGTGCTTGTTCTTGCACTGTGTAAATTATGAGCTTGATGTCAGTTCGCCTATAATGACTAAATTACTCTCTTTACGTGTTTTCATTTCCGCCATGTTCCACAATGTTACGGTGATAACAATGATATTCATTGTTATGTACAGAGGTGAGTGATACATACAGGAGAGTATAAATCTCATAATACTAGTAGTTCCAAGATTTAATGTAATGGCAGGTCTTTCTCAGTCCTTCCTGTGACAATGAATAGTGCGGGTGTGCTTACGAAAGCTGGAAAAGCCCTTCTCTTGTTCCTGAAAGTCTATAGTGGGTCAATCACATGTAGTTAAGTCTGCAGCTGGTGCTGTGTGCAGTGAGACATGCCCCCCCCATCCCCGTCTGTCTGATGATAGCTGCCTCCACCTGTCTGTCTCCTTCTGTCTCTCTATCCACCACACACACAAAACCACACACCTGCTGCTTACCTCTTATAAGGATGAATGCTAAGAACATCAATCATCTTTAAAAAAATAGACGTATTTTCCAGAAATGTCATGATGCTTGATTCTTTATGCTCAACGTGACAATAAAACAGTAAAATTAGTGAAGTATATGATTATAAGGGATAATTTACCCAAAGATGAAAGTTCTGTCAACATTTTCTCACTCTCATGTCATTCCAAATTTGTATGAATTTCTTTCTTCTGTGGAACACAAAAGAAGTTATTTTGAACAACACTGGAGCCCACTGACTTCCATATATGAAAAAACAAACAAACCGATAATTCTCAAAATAATTCACAGAAGAAAAGAAAGTCATATAGTTTTGGAACAACATTAGGGTGAGTAAATAATGACAGCAGGTTTTATTTATGGGTGAACTATCATTTTAAGCATTATTTGTGGAAATAATGAGTGAGAGATGTATGTAAATCTCCTGTATGAGATTTATGTTCTGCCGCTTTTCCACCGTCGGGCCGAGCAGTTCTTAGAATGGTAAGGAATGGTTCCAGTCGTGTTTCCACTTGAGTATGGAACAGCACGGCACAATCGTGCTGGTAGAATCCATGAAGCGACGTCGCCACTCAGGATTGGTCACTTGTCTGTTGCCTGGCTACCAGTTACTCTCTAGCTGGCACGTAAACTCAAATTAGTAATAAAATTAAAAGAAATATCTGATCAGCCTCCATAACGCAGTCTTTATTTACATCTCATTTCATCAGTAAACTGTTCCAAGGCAACGACTGACACTTTATAACATTCCAAAGAGGGCCGCGATCAGCCCCACAGTGGAAAATGAAATAGTAAACGTACCAGCTGGCCCTGATCGGCACGGAATGGAACGGTTACGCAATGAGAACCGTTCGGCCTGACGGTGGAAAAGCGGCTTGTGTTGATTACCTGGATGCCATTAACATTGATTTTGCTAAAAGTTTGTTTATTATGATTTTTTTTCAATGTGTAGCAATAATGTTTCATAACTCATTTTGCACCATTTTTGCTGCAGACATGAAATATACCTCACATTGGATGGCTTGTTGAACAGAGTTGTGCTGTTACTTTTCTATGGTTTTTCCCTGAAAGGTGATAAATCAGTTGAAAAAAATCCCATAGGCTTACATTAAAGGAGGGAGCTGAGCCATAGCTAGAGACCAGAATATCATAGACACTCGAGATGGGCCCAGTAAGAAACCACCTAGCAACCACCCAGAATACCCTAGCAACTACATAGCAACTGCCTAGCACCACCCAGAAATCTCTTTGATTTTCCTCCTATGTTTTTTTCCCCTCATAGTGCCTGTCTAAGTAAATTCAAATGGAGCTCTTTGCTGTCTTTAAGCGTCTGTCTTTAAGGATGCCATCTCAGCACTATCGCTGTGTAGGTGGAGGCAGATATCATAAAGCACCACTGTGATTAGCATTCTTTGTATCTCTCTTTCCCTTTAAACTCACCCTCTCCTTCCTTCTTTTGTTCTTTTCTCTTGCCCTCTCTTTCTTTTTCTCTCTCTACCTTTGATGTGCCAGTTTCTTTAGCCCTGCCCTGGCGAAAACACAGGCAAATCCAGGGCAGCAGGCCAACGATAAACAGCAGCATTGTACCTACATCAATATGACAAGGCAGCTATTTGTTTACCAGCCTGGAGTTAAGCACAACAAGGCTGGTTGAGTGTATCACAGGAGACCCTTATAACCAAATGAGACTACAGCATTTTATGCTGTTAAAAATCCTTCCTGTCTCTTGAAATTGGTGTCACTCGCATCTATTTATGTCATTACCCCCAAGCAGTGTTTGCTAAAGCGCAACACAGCCTCCCCAGAGTTAAACAACCAAAGGTAGTGTTTTTGTTGTTGTTTCATACCATCCAATTCACACATACTGCATTTACAATTTTAAAGGAATAGTTTCCCCCAAAAAACATTTACTCTTCCTTTATGTCATTCTGAACTGTGTGACTGCAAATTTAGCTGCTGTTCAAATATTCAAACTTTGTACATTATGATTGATTTGAAGACACACAGTTATTGATGTCAAACCTGGAGAAACGCGTCTCCTCGTGTAATGCTTCAGAAGACTGAGAGAATTTGGTGTGAATGCTTGGTGCTGCTTTTGAACGATCCTCCACCACGTCTATGTGTTTAGATGAGTTCCAACAGTGCAAACTGCTGTTCTGTGTCTTTCTGAATTAGCACCATCTAGTATGCAGATGTCCGGTATTCCCTTAGCGATACTTCTGAGCAGACGCATCTTAAAACAACGTAGCTGTAAAGTGTGTATGTGTGTGTTAAGGACAGCGTTTTGATAGAACCTCCTTTAGATTTCCACTCTCATATGACAAAACAATTTGTTCCTCTTACTGTTCTAATCAAGAAGTCATGATGAACACAGGAGCAAATTCATACAGATTCAGTTATTGACATTAAAAGAACTAAAGGGGACAGACTTTCCATTATCTTCATTCTTACTACAGTATTACATCATAAAATCCAATTTAATTTGTGCATGCAAAATAAGGGGCATTTATAATTATGAAACCTTTCGCTTCTGTTTAGCAATCAGATTACAGTGCTTCTCAAACTGTTCGTGAACAGCGATTCAGCAAGCTCACTTGCCTGTTTACCTTCAATGATTTGTCTGATAAGCTGCCTGTTGATATCAAATTATAATTATCTTTGTATCTTTTGCTGTTCTGCTTCACATTTATGTCATCACATTAATGCAAATATATGCTTTTATTATTATTATTATTATTATTATTAAGAAAGAATGTGTTTCTGTATGGCAGGGCTGTAACCACCATAGACATGAGATGTTCACAGAAAATGAGTGTGAATTCCAGTGTGATGCTGTAGTTTAATCCAAGATTAAATGTCTGGCTACTTACAACTGTTTTATGATGTTCAACGATAGACAGTAATATCTTAGTAATCCAAACTACTCAACTTGTTTTTTTTTGAGATTTTGCCATTTTAAATTGAAAACATATACTATACATGATCCATGTAATTCATAATTGAATGTGACGAGACAAGAAATGTTTTGCATTTTTGACATATTAGACATGAATAAGAGTGAATGTATGCATAGTATATTTTAAAATAAAATAGTAATTGATTACTTCATAATTAGACCTAGAACTTCTTTTGCCGTACTTATTTGTTTTTTATTTCCATGAAACCCTTTTAATCCTGTAATTATTTAATTCTATAAATAAAAAAGACCAATACATGGCCTTGCTGTATGATACTCAGCACTAGGCCAGTGAATCTCAACCTTTTTTGAGTCATGGACCCCCATCATATTTTGAACCATCCTCAAGGACTCCAGAATAAAAATGACACATTGGTATCATTAATGTCTTTGTGACAACCAAATGCAATCAAGTACAATTTACTACTACTACGTTTGTTGACTTGTCCTATATTTAGTCATATTGTCAGGTACATTATACATATATTATGTTCCTCTTTTATGGGAACATGTCAATGTCAAAATATACAAAAATTAAAATTCAGATATTTTATAAGGACCCCCTGGCATTATGTCAAGGACCACTAGGGGTCCATGGACCCATGGTTGAGAAACACTGCACTAGGCGGTCAAGATAAATCTTTATCAAGCCCAGCTAAAGAGGGCGCTACTGAGTCTGCTTTCCTTCATATTAAAGTCACTGCACAGCACAAAATGCCTCATAGTTTTTCTAGGATAGATTTTCTTGACAAATATTTAGCTACCCTTCTGCATAAACAGGCTTAAAGAGATAGCTTACCCAAAAATAAAAATTTTGTCATCATTTATTCACCCTCATGTCGTTCCAAAACTGTGTCCCTTTCCTTTTTCTGTGGAACATAAAATATTTTGAGAAGTGTGTTTTTTTTTTTCTCTCCATACAATGAAAGTCAATTGGCTCCAGTGTTATTTGGTTCACAGTGTTGTTCAAAATATCTTATTTTGTTTTCCACAAAAGAATTTTCCATTTTGGGTGGCCTATTTCTTTACATTGTTATTGTTATGTATTGGTAGATTACATAAACTTACTGTTACATTCATGGTGTCTGTATATTCTATAGTTCAAGAACACTTGTTTTCTGTCTTCCTCCACAGATCCCCAGCTCAAGGGTATAGTGACCAGGTTATATTGCAGGCAGGGATACTACTTGCAGATGAACCCAGATGGATCTCTTGATGGGACCAAGGATGACAGTAGTAATTCTTGTGAGTTTCCTCTAATTTCATAATCATTGCACATAATAAAAAACAAAACATGAAAATGTTTCAAAAGGAATGACACCTGCTTGATATGTATGGTGGGAAAAATGCTACACTTAAAAGGTAAAGTGTGCACAAATGCATATCATTACTTTTACTGCACACACTTTTAAAATCCCTGTTACTGATTCATTTTCTGTAGTTATCACTGTTGCTGATATGGCAGTAGGCTGGTCCTTGGGGAGACGTGTGTGTGCATGTGAGGTGATAACTCAGGAGGCAGTGGTGTATTATTAGCCTCTACTGGGCCTGCTTTTCAAATGCTTCAGGCCAGCTGCTTAATTTGATTTTAATATGCAGCTGTACCGACAGAGTGACACACAGAGGGCTCTCTGTCAGTCACACACTCTGAGAGAAGATGATACTTGACATTTGTGACATAAGAAAAACACACCTACACAAATTCAGAAAACAACTGTAGAGGTGGCGTATAACAATATAAAAACACACTGATTATTAATTTTTCAAAGTAATTAAAGTTTCACTAAGGTAATCAAACAACAACAGTAACTAGATTTTCCTTTCCTAAAGGAAGAACATTTTTGATGTTTTTCATTTTAGGTAAAATTATCATTTTTATATTGGTTATTTATATAAATTAACCCAAATATAGATAGAAAAAATATTGATCCAAAATGTATTTGGATAGTTTTGGACACTTAAGCCACCCTTGGATGAAATGAAACATTCTGTTAATATATTAATACATTTAATTGCATTAGATAACAAAATCCCAAACAAAGTGTGATCTGCAAAGAAATTATTCTATACCTTTTCTCCAAAATAACATTTTTGCCCTCTTTACAAAGACTTTATATATAGAAGTGTGCACAGTGTGCACTCATATTACTATTAAGGGGAGAAAGTGCATTGTGCAATAATACCTTCTAAATAAAAGAGCCTATCATCGATTGGTAAAGTCATTGCGTCACTGCAGCTGCAGTTAGAAGCTCTGGTTGCTAAGTGCTTGTGTAAATTCCACTTGGATTTTTGTTTGTATGACTTTTTTTTTTTTTTTTTTTTTCATTTTTGGTAAAATAATAGTTATTAAGATGGGTTATTTATATAAATTATATAAGCTGCAAACCCATATATAGATGGAGGGAGAGAGAAACAGTGGTGAAGGAAAAGAATGAAATTGCATGAGGGATTTCAATATCATGCTTGCTTTGGAAGACAAGGATGCAAAGTCCATTTTGTGCTCTTGTAAGAATCCGTTCCAATGTGCCTGTGGAGCACTTCCAGAAACTCACTTTGATGTAACTGTCCCATTCATATTTTGCCACACCAGAGTCTTCTAGACCAGGGCTTTTCTGAAATCATTTTCATTCAAGCACCCCGGGAGCTCTGCCAATTACCAGTGAGTTGAAGTGAGTTCATTACACTTTAGGTTTAAATCACCCCTTTGGATGCACTTAGTGTCACCAGCTAGGCTGTTACTTCCCTCCAGTACAAACAATGGCCATTACCTCACAAGAGCGAAGAGCTGCTCCAACAACAAAAGATCCATTAAATCTGCCATGCACTACTACTGCCTCCAATCGCTAGCCTTCTATGCTCCAGCTTGTAGCGCCAGGCTTCTGTTGCTGCCCACTGGGCATAAAAACAATTATTTTACATAATATGAGGCCTCCATTCAATTTATGTGTATCAGTTTTATGCACCACACTATCCCTGTTTATGCACGCTGTAGAGTGCAGCTCATGTTCAGTTTATGGGTTCAGATTTGAAGCCCAATGTTTATCATTCTAATGCCATTTTAGTGAGGTTTGCTATTATTATTGGGGTTAGAAATTTGTTCTACATCATAAATGCTCTTAGATCTGCATAGCAACATTCAAAAACACTTGACTGTACTCACATTTTCTTCAAAAATTCTAACAGTTTTGTTTTCATTTTCAAATTTGTCAGAAATTCCACAATTCCACACTTCTTATTTTAGATATTATTCGTTGAAATTTTAATTAATCGAAAATTGGCATTTTTTAATCCCTGTATTGTTTTACAGCGTTGTTCAACCTCATCCCTGTGGGCCTTCGGGTCGTTGCTATTCAGTCTGTGAAGACGGGCTTGTACATCGCCATGAATGGAGAAGGCCATCTGTACACATCAGTGAGTACACAGTGTTTGAAGAATTCAGGTCTTACAGATGGCAGTTTCTTCAAGATTCTGTTGCTCTGTACCAGAAGCTCCTTCTAATTCTGTATACTAGCTGAAACAACTGATTGATTGTACATGGGAGACTGATTCCAATAAAGTTTTTCTGTTAGCATATTGCTAAGCTGTATATGCTAATCTTCAATAGCCACACAAATATTGAATAAGATATTCCAGTGTAATTAGACTTATGTAATTAGAAGTATGTCTCAAAAAAGCTTACTTGGTTCTGGTACAGGTTGTGGTTGGATTTTAAATTTAGCATAGTTTAACTGTGAAATGTCATATCTTTGTGATCTTGGACACATAAAAAAATCTGAACATATAAAATTGCATACCCTCACTCTCAGTATCAGTTACTGGACCTCTCTCAGATGTCGGCATAGCCATCTCATTTACAATGATACATCAGCTCAGGCTCAAAGCTGATTCCTTTTTCACTACTCCTTTATACCCCTAGAGCTCAAACTCATCTGAAAACATATTCTCACTGCAGGTAAAAGACGAGTCATTGTGACTACTCCAAATTTTGCAGAACTGCAGAACATCGTCATCTATTATTTCATTCTGTAAAAACTGATATTGCACTAATAAACAGAAGCGGGACAAAATCTGTCCAAATAGGTACACAGGTAGCTGATAGAAGTTACATACAGTACTGCTTGAAAGTTTGTGAACCCCTTGCATAAACTATGAAAATGTGAATGATTTTAACAAAATAAGAGGGATCATACAATATGCATGTTATTTTTTATTTAGTACTATCCTAAGTAAGATATTTTACATAAAAAATGTTTACATATGGTCCACAAGACAAAGAAATAGATGAATTTATAAAAAACGACCCGCTCAAAAGTTTGTGAACCCTTGATTCTTAATACTGTGTGTGGTTACCTGTTTTTTTTTTTTGTGATGGTTGTTCATGAGTCCCTTGTTTGTCCTGAGCAGATAAACTGCCAATATTCTTCAAAAAAATCATCCAGGTCCCGAAAATTCTTCAGATTTCCAGCATCTTTTGCATATTTGAACCCTTTCCAGCAGTGACTGTATGATTTTGAGATCCATCTTTTCACTCTGAGGACAACTGAGGGACTCAAACACAACTGTTAAAAAAGGTTTAAACATTCACTGATGCTCCAGAAGGAAACAATATGCATTAAGAGTCAGGGATGAAAACTTGAATATAGGTGCATCCCAGTTCGCGTACTTATGTAATATTCTATGACGTTTTTAAGTACAAATAGTGCGAGTAGTGCGTTCACACAGAAAATTTCTAAAAGAAAAAGTGCACTTTAAATACCCAGATGATGCCCTAAATTAACGGAAAAAACGAAGTGTGGAATGTTGGACACTTCATGCACTCAACTGTTGCAGCTTTAATTACATTGCGGAGGGGGAGAGGGGACCAGACTCCGACGTTTAATGACAAAATAAATGTATAAAATTTATACACTACATGGATGAGTACATAGTGTATAAGTGTATAGTGTATTGTGCGTCATTAGGGACACAAATTTAGATAAAGATTTTTTTTTTTTAATTTAGTAAAACAGAAGCAACAGAAGACACTTAAATGTTTGCCAGAAGACAAATTAAGTACAATATTCATTGATCTTCAAATTCAAAAAGTTTTCACCCCCCAGTTCTTAATGCATCGTGTTTCCTTCTGGAGTATTAGTGAATGTTTAAATCTTTTTTAATAGTTGCATTTGAGTCCCTCAGTTGTCCTCAGTGTGAAAAGATGGATCTCAAAATCATACAGCCACTGCTGGAAAGGGTTCAAATACGCAAAAGGACCTGGAGGGACCTTTGGGACCTGGAGGATTTTTTTTTAAGAATATTGGGCAGTTTAACTGCTCAGGACAAACAAGGGACTCATGAACAACCATCACAAAACATAAAAACAGCCATAGATCATCCAGGTAACCACACACAGTATTAAGAATCAAGGGTTCATAAACTTTTGAACGGGGTCATATTTATAAATTGTAAACATGTAAAATATCTTATTCAGGACAGTGCTAAATAAAAAAAAAATGACATGCATGTTGTATGATCCCTCTTATTTTGTTTAAATTATTAACATTTTCACAGATTCTGCAAATAGTTCACAAATTTTCAAGCAGGACTGTACATATCTTTTACATGGTAGAAATCATTATGGAGCTACAATACATAATAGAGCATGTCTCTATTATGGTTTTAGTTTTAAATGCACACCACAGTTATGGACACCCACATTAGCATTAGTAATATTATCAAAAAGATATGTTGCTGAAACACTTGTGCTACATTATAGTCTTAATGTTTGCCATTAAATATTCCATTTAGCCTACAGTGCAATGTATCCACCTTGAACAGATGGTCATTAATTACTGGCAACCATGACAATCAGTGAGGTGTCACCATTCCTCTCTGGTGCTGGTCATTATTTGACAGAGCACTGCACAGTACTAACCCATCTAAAAATCTCAGAACTGTGTTATAGCACTTATAATGTTTCTGCTTTCGTAGAATGATTTGCATTGTTGCATTTGTAAGTCATTGTTGGTAAAAGTGTCAGCTGAACTAATAAATGTAACTTTAAAATGTAATGAGCCATAACAATATACAGATAACTTTGCATACAGAAAAGGGCAGAAGTGAGACACCCCCAAAAGTATTGACAGTTTTGGACACTTAAGCCACAATTATGATGAATAGATTCAATTGCATTCAATAACAAAATGTCAAACCAATAAAATGCAAGCGTATGATTTCAGTCCTTTTCTCTAAACAAACTTCTTTGCTGTTTTTACAATTACCAGATGGTCTAAAAAATGTTGTTCATCAATTGTTTCATAATTTAAACTTTTTTTGTGAATATTTTTTCTTGAAGTGTGCTTGCACTATCTTTAATATAAATTACACTTGCTTTGATATAATTTTTTATTGTCATATTTTTACGAGTGTCTAAAGTGTCTCTGTATATGCCCAATACATGTTTCCAATTATACAGGTATTTTTTAGTGCTAGACATTAGTTTTAGAATAATAGTTATATGGACTAGACATGTTGATATGCAGAAGCTGTTCTTCCCAGGTAACAAGCTTAAACTTCCAGTATTCAGTCACAGCTGACCCAGCATATTTCACTGTGGAGTCTTACACAATGACAATATTTCCCATTCCTAATGGGCTTACTAATCAACTCTATGGATGCGCCCACACACTCTCTCAGCTTTCTATCACTGCTTCTTTTCTACTCTCTCCATTCCTGTGTGAATGACTCAGGTAATGGCAGAGAAAGCTCTCCTCCTTTTCTCTGTCTCCTGTCTGAGGTTTGTACATTCATCTGGCATTATTCCGCTTTTCTATGAAAATGTGCAGTTATTACCTGACCCTCCGTCCATTAGGGGCCATTTTTTTAAATTAAAAATTACACATAATTCAAGCACTACAGCAAACAGGAGTTTAACCGTTTTAAAATTTTTTTGGATAAATTAATAAAAATGATAATAAATGTAATTAATAGTATATGGTCACAAGTTCCATCGTTACCAACATAGTTCAACGATTTGGCGTTTCCCGAAAATAAATAAAGCAAAATGACATGGAACAACAATGAGGTAGTCATTAGGTTCATTACAGCAGCATCTCTGAGATCTCGAATAGACTAATTAGCAAAATGTTATTACTCCTCCACCTGCGTGTGACGTCATTAATGACAGTCCTATATTTTTGAACCAATGTGGTTCAAATGAGAGAGGTGCGACCGTGTTAGTATGGTTTCGGGAAACAGTTGTAACTAGTTGGTTAGTTACTCCAATGATGCCTCGTGCTATGGTAGTTAATCAGTGAGTTATGTCGCTGTATGCGAAACGCACCTCTGAATGAGATTTATTACTATTCTAACGAAAACCACAAACCACTAAAACCGATCTGCTCTGTCTTAAATGAGTTTTGAAACAATTTTGTGTCTATTTTTGTCATTCCAACATTTTATTGTATTACAGATTAATGACATTTTATAGTGTACGATCAATCGTTACTCATTTGCCTTCATCAGTCAGACACAAATGAAGGCACACTGACAGCCAGCTTTGATTAGTTGTTCTCCATTCTCTCTTAGAGTCCGGCTGAAAGAATACGATAGTCCTGTTGAATAGAGCAGAATTCCATTAAGAAGCTCTAGCACTGCATCCTGGTCTTTTGTCTGTCAGGCCTTTTTTTGTACAGCGAGGGAGTACAAGTGACCCGATAGTATCAAAACGTCCTGGAGTCTCTGCACAATGGACTCATGAAAAGAAAGACTTCAATAATCTTCCATTTTTCAATCCCTCTCTTTTATTCAAAGGGCTCAAACTCTGCTTTCCTCTCTGCTGCTGATGTTCATAGACTGATTCATCCTTTGGAATAATAATCAAGCTGCTTTTCTGGGTGGCTGCAGGTGTGACAGTTATGCAGTTATATAAATACAAAACAAAGCATTGCTCTGAAAAGCAAACATACTTGTCTGCTTGAGTGAATGAGAAATTTGTATGTAACTATTAAAACAAATGGCAAGGAACATAAAAAAATAATCATGAATTTATTCATTTTAGTCACTGTATGATGTTATATGGCGTAAAAGTGATTTGGCTTTTCGTGGCTCTCTGGCTCTCTTCAAAGCTGTTTGTTCTCCTCTATGGATTGGAGAGAGACAGGTCTATAGCTTTATCGCCCTGCCACACTTGTTAGAGCTACCTTTCATGAGTGTTAGATTGACTCTTCACATCAGTAGACTGGCCCCTGTAGACTTACATCCCTTTGGTGCTTGTGTAGTTTGAACTATTGCTACCAGAGTTTGCTTACAAAGCTCAGTTCACTCTATAGAGCCAATTTGATTTGTTAAGTATTTGATTTATTTTCTGAACACTTGCAGCCACAACACATTGGATAAATGGATACATCTTATAGATCTTTTTGGTATATTTCTAAATGATAGAGCTTTTAGCCCCTTGAATTAATGTAATCACATCTGACATAATGACAATATTTCTACTCTCTTGATGTTTTTCTACAGTACAGTAATCTCATTTGGTGTTGTACAATGGGGGGTTATAAAAAAACATTCAAATCTTTCCAAATGTCCTGCACTGAGTTTGCTGGTTGCCAGGATTTCTTGTACGGTAGACATATATGTTGGTTAAAGATAAGAACTTGTCTTCTTACAGCATATTTTTGAGCAGTAATCTCATATCTAACCAGAGGTTTCACATAACCTGTCCAATCAGAGATAAGCACCATCCAATCCCTGCCCTCCCACTGACGGTCACTGCCTGACGATTGGAAGATTATCAGCTCTGTTAAAACAAATAAAATACCTTCACCTTTTTAGACATATTTATCCCTGTTTAAAGGAGCATGTTTCTCCATCTCCTGAGGATATAAGCTATAATAGATAAGAAATGAACGAGTTCATCACATGGCATTTCATGGTAGATGGCTCAGTCTGATTATATTCTCAAGTGTTTTTTATTCTCAACCTCACGTCTAAATCTTCCTACACATTTTTGTTTGTTTATTTTGTTTGAACAAGCAACCAAAATCACAGAGCATAATATTTTATGATGAAACACCTTGTTAAATGGAATATGCAAAAATGCTTTAGCTTTTATTATTTTCGTTAAATTTGCATCTTGAATGCAAATCATCATGAGGACCTTTTTTTTTTTTTTTTTTAAATAAGCTTCACCAATCTGTACCACCTGAATACAGAGACAGCAGAGGGAGGAACCAGGGACTGGTGAGAAACCATCTTCATGCATTAATGAACAATAAGGTCAAAACTACAAGCTGGCTTGGAAAATAGAATCGGGGGACAAGTCGTTTATAAATAGGCCCTGTTTTTTTATTCTGCTAAGCTGAATAATACCACAATTACTTTGTCTTTTTTATTTCATTTGGTCTGTATATAAATATATAAATATAACTATAGTCAAAACTGCATCTAACCCAAATACCATGTCCATTGTGCGAACAATTATATTTTGAATAGTCCATCACTAAGTTTAAGCATTAGGGCTGGTCTGAATACCATTTTTTTTGAGCTTCAAAGCTTCAGTAGTAATAAACACCGAATATACGAAGCTTCGGAGGGAGGGGGCTAAACATATTCTTCTCTCTAATAAAGGCAGTGTAACGAGTAGAAATATGGTGTGGCCCCTTTAAGAGTTGTGCGCTCCCAGTTGAATGGTCTGCATTGTGTGCGACTCGATCACCGCATGTATGCGGGTTATTTCTGTTTCTCTGTTGCTCATTTAAAGTTATTTTCTTTAACGCTGTGGACAGCATAATATTTTCGACAAACAGTTATACGAGTGTCATGGGGAATAAAGCTCCAGTTGTGAAATGTTAATCGCCTCCATGCAATCTGTCTGATATCAATAACTCAAGCTAAGTGAGCTATCCCTATTTGCTCTGTACACAACGTGTTACAGCAGGAATCTCTGTGTGTCTGTCTGTCTGTTTGCATTTTGATTATGTCGAGAACCGTCCATCCAAACAACGGACCAAAGGGAGTGTGGTGTCGCATTTGGTGCATTATGGACATGTGACAAGTTCAGAAATAATAAACTTTTAATAAACCACAAAACAGCAAAATAAACTAGCTGAAAGCGGTGTGCCTTACGCGGGCAGGGCTTATATGCTGATGTATATGCTCCGAGAATGGACACTGCACTAGTGTTACAAAACACAGGTCTGTTAAGAGCATACTTTTAATAAGGTAGCCTAACATTTTTCTGACAAACAAATCACTTTCAAATCAGAAATTAGCAGCACAGCAATTACTGACACAGTAACGGGTAGGCTATTTAAATAAAAGAAGAACGAAAAATAAATGAACAAACTGTAATAAATAAGGAACATGTCGTCCCAGTAAAATCTCACATTTGAGTTTTAACAAGCTTGTATATTTCGCAGTAGATTCATTTTGATTGATAATAATGGATAAAAAGTCTAAAACATTTTGTTTCAATTATTCTATTTTCCACAATGTCAAAGCAATGCAGCTTAACCCAAAATACAAGCTCATGCAGTTGTGCGCTTCAGACAGAGAACACTCCAGTTGCAGGGAGCAAATATATTTAAGTATAACAACGTTGGGTTTCTTCAACTGTCCATCCTATTAAAAACGGCTAGGCTATGTAAGATAATTGTAAAAAAGATTATTGTATTTCGCCAGATTTTATAGTGTAAACATATTCAAGTGCGAAATGAGAACCATTTTGCGACAGGGGTGCCAGGCAGGTGTGCCGAAAAAAAATAATTTGAATCCCAAAATTGAAAATTGAATACCAACCCAATGCACGAATATTCAAATATTTGGGTCCAGCCCTATTAAGCACACATAGCTCAAGGGTCATGGCATGACAAGATGTCCTTGCTTCTTCAAGGATTTTACTGGCATTATATAAAGAGCAGGCTAGCTCACCTAAAAACCAATGCAGTTGTTTATAGGAGGATGGAGGGTTAGGAGGAAGGTGTTACGTGAAAGCCCAGTTGCAGAGTTAATGGAGCCCCACCAGTGAGATGGAGCTTGGCGCACTGATAAAGTTTCCCTGTGCCAGCTTGTGTAGCAGAAAGCAGGTCTTATTTGGAAATACATAGGCAAAACAAGGTCAGGTGACTAATGGAGGTGAAAGCAATTTCACTGTCAGACAACATCTAAATGGAATCTTTCGCTTGCTCTCTGACAGTGGCCTTACAGCCATGCCAGTTTTGTCTCTTTTAGTCTGGCCATATCTTCAGGCAAGTTTGGCCATATTCGCAACATGAATTTTTGTCATCTTTTTTCAGCCATGTAATAGTTTTATGAGCTTTGGAACACAAAATGTGAACAAAAAAAGGCTTTATGGACTGAAGCATACGGTAGTCTGCTTGAGCAATATTTATAGCTCTCTGATTATAACGTGCCTTGGTTCTTACATAGTTTTGCAGTTTGGGCCTGAAACATCCCGTAGGAAAAAGTCATAAATGTTTCTATAAGATGCTCTCCTTTAGTTATATTTATATATCCACCTGTACAGCTAAGTCTAGAATACAGTCAGCGGATTTGTGTTAAACACTACCATTCAAAAGTTTGGGGTTGGGAAGATTTATTATTGTTTTTGAAAGAAGTCACATATGCTTACCAAGGATGCATTTCTTGGATCAAAAATACAGTAAAACAGTAATAGTGTGAATAATGTAATGTTGTGTATTACAATTAAAAGTAACTGTTTTCTGTTTGAATATATTTTTAAATATAAATTATTTCTGTAACAGCAAGGCTGAATTTTCAGCAGCCATTACTCCAGTAATAAAATCCTTCAGAAATCACTTTGATATGCTGATCTGGAAACATTTCTTATTATTATCAATTTTGAGCTGCTTAACATTTTTGTGGAAAAGGAATATTTGATAAATCGAAAGTTCAAAAGAGCAGCATTTATTTAAAATAGAAAACTTTTGTAATATTATAACTGTTATCACTTTTGATCAATTTAATGAGACACTTTTCATGAATTGGTGAAAGGCCATCATCTATAAAAGATGACCAATGTCATTTGTTATGTGGTGGGTACAACTGGCCTTGTATTTATCGACATGAAGGTGTTGTAAGTTTGCGAATTTACTGGCATGTTAACCATAAAGCTTTGGAACTGTCTTTTCAAAACAGAAGCAGGACAATTGATTTTCCAGTTTTCCTCCTTGGAAGGGCCGTACAACCATGATGATCTACATTGATCCTCAAATTAAAGGGCGGGGGGTTGTGTCAGGTAAAATCACTTATGTAAAATCTGCCTATGTCTTCATAAAAAAGGATGTTGCAAAAAAAAAAGAAGAAGAGATGGCCTACTTTTGGAGCGGTGCGTTATGTGTATCTGACAGATAATCTGAGTGCAACAGAGTGGAAAGAACGCAGTATCGATTAGAGAGCAGGAGACAGTATGAGAGGTGGAGGATCTTCTTGATGGCACAGGAGAAATATCTTTGGGTATGTCGGAAGATTTTCATATTGTTGCAAGCAGTCAGGCTTCACTTAAGACATTGTCTACTAAAGACCTAGTGGCTTATGCATTCATTTTCCTGACTGAAGTTGTTTGAGTAGATATAGGTTTTTAGTCATGTTAGATTATGAATTGAATGATTGTATTGGATGGAGCTGTCCGTGTGGAAGAAAGACAGTATGATTTAATTTTATGGAATCAAAACCTTTATAAAAGTCTAGTTAGTATAATAGAATAAGTGGTATTTATTTGAATAATAATTGATAAATTGCACCTACAACTAAACAATTGACAACCTCCCTTAAAAATAATTCCCCTCCCTTAATAAAAGATTTTTTTAACAGAATGTTGGCAGGAACTGTATAACTTACCTGTTACCTACTTCCCAATGAAGGTTTATGATCTAAATAATGAGACTAGAATAAAGACAATACATAACTCTGCTAAATAGTTGGGAGTGGCAGTACTGACCACACATTTTATCAATGAAAGTCAGTATCTGTTGCGCACAAAATCCTCCACCATCATCCTGCCAGTCATCTCACGTAATAAGTGAAATCTAACTGCGCTGCTACTCTAGTTAGTTGATTGGCATTAACCTCAATATCGAACAATTTGGTCAAAACAATATAATGATTGGAACTGCAATATGATAAACATTATCATGGTGCTGCTGGTCAGTGTGAGCCCCACATGTGCTAGAGCACTGCTGCTTCACACTGAAGGTAACAGTGAAAGCAAAATTTATTGTAAATGGCAGCATTTTGTGGTTTAGTAATTGTTTAAGACCGTGTTGTGGCTTTAATTACATCACTTGCGCAGTCTAAATAGCTTGCCAATTTCTCAGACTTTGGTGATTTCCAAGCATTTAGACCCCAGATTAGTTTCTCATTGTCATGTAAGTGCCACATTTAGAACTGTCACATCTGTAACAATCATGCCTACTACAGTGTTTTTTCCTAATTTCCTCATTTCTAATTTTGAAGATGGCAATGTGCTTGTCTACTGTTGTTTCTGAATTGTGCATTTTTTGTAGTTCTTACAAAGTGTATCTAAAATATATAAAAAATTATATGTTATATATACTTTAATGTTTTTAAAAGAAGTTTCGTCTGCTCACCAAGGCTACATTTATTTAATTAAAAATAGAGTAAAAACAGTAATATTGTGAAATATTATTACAATTTAAAATAACTGTTTTCTATTTGAATATATTTCACAAAGTAATTTATTCCTGTGATGGCAAAGCTGAATTTTCAGCATCATTACTCCAGTATTGTGTCACATGATCCTTCAGAAATCATTCTAATATGCTGATTTGCTGCTCAAGAAACATTTAATGTGTACAATTGTACAAAATATTTGTGTACAATATTTTTTTTCAGGATTATTTGATGAATAGAAAGTTCAAAAGAACAGTGTTTATCTGAAATCTAATCTTTTGTTACATTATAAATGTCTTTACTGCCACTTTTGATTGATTTAATGCATCCTTGCTGAATAAAAGTATTCAGTTCTTTAATTTCCTTTCAAAAAAATAAAAATAAAAATTCTTACTGACCCCAAACTTTTGAACGGTAGTGTATAATGCTACAGAAGCTTTGTATTTCAGATAAATGCTGTTCTTTTGAACTTTCTATTCATCAAGGAATCCTGAAAAAAAAAGTACACAACTGTTTTCAACATTGAAAATAATCATAAATGTTTATTGAGCAGCAAATCAGCATATTAGAATGATTTCTGAAGGATCATGTGACACTGAAGACTGGAGTAACGATGCTGAAAATTCAGCTTTGCATCTCAGGAATAAATTACTTTGTCAAATATATTTAAATAGTACACAGTTATTTTAAATTGTAATATTTCAAAATATTACTGTTTTTTACTGTATTTTTAATTAAATAAATGTAGCCTTGGTGAGCAGACGAAACTTGTTTTAAAAACATTAAAAATCTTAGTGGTTCCAAACTTTTGGACTGTACTGTATATAAATATAAACCTTGTCTAGATTACATATTTCTGGTGTACTCTAACAGTAGTGGTTTTGGATTATACATACAAATGGTTTAATATACTGACTGGTACTTAGCACTTTTTCTGAGGAGTTATGTTTAATTTTTTCGCAGAAAATTGATCTTTGATTATATGCCTCAGAAAAACGTATTGTTTGTACCTTATGAGTGCAACGTGAACATTTAATGAACAGAAACTATTTCTCACTTTTGTTAGCTCACTTTAACTTTTTAACTTTGAGAAAATGACATTGACGTCAATTTACAGTAGATAATGAAGGTTTTCCATGCATTCTCATCTCATAAAGCAAGCCTGCTTAACATGCGTGATGGACATTTGTAATGGTAATACATAAATACATAATACATGAAACAACCTAAAATGCAATTTTTTCAGCTGCTCCACATTGAGTGCTGCTTTTTCTCAATGTATATTCATTAGATTTTAGTATTAGAAGGATCCTGATGTTACTGGGTCCTCCATGAATCTTCTTCACACATGAAAAATTGAGTTCACAGGACATGAGATCCAGTACCCACAGGACAAGCTTCATACAGTGGCCATTTTTTTCTACTTTTACTTTCCATATATTACTCAGTAATGCAAGCCAAAGCCATAAAACATGTTCACATGCAAAAAGACTTATGACCCTTGAAGAAATAGTTCCTTTAATTTGTCTTTCTAATGGTGGTATATGTCAAAGCATAGTGCAGCCTGTTACTTTCTGAACATGAAACGTCTAAATGATCCCACGGAAGGATAAAAGAGGCACTACAATGGCAAAACTGACCAGGACATTAAGTGAAAAGATGTAATTAGTTGTGTCTTTGCAGAACAGCCTGATAACACTGATTTGCGTATAGTCTTAGCAACTGTCAGAGTGGACTTGGAGGACCTGTAATTAGCTTAACATCTTATTTATTTTCAGAGAAGATTTGATGGTGATCGTGGGTGGTGTGTACTGTGGATTGAATCCCAGCCTTGTCCACCCTCAGTTTTACAGGCGTGCTTTGGATGAATGTTTCATAAAACCATCACAAACTCTTGCCTTTGCTTTATGCTGTGGGTAGATAGCAATGTTAGAGCCATCAAGCTGGCAACTCTACAGACAAACACATTCAGCGATTAACAGAGTTTGAAACTGCTGCTTGCCAAGCTCCAAGCTACTCAAATAGCATCAGCCTAAGGCTACGCTTTTGAAAAAGTAGCTAGCAACACTACAATCTGCTAACAAAACTTCATTAAAGCTATGTGGGGGGAAGTGTTTTCTTAACTTTATAGCTGTTATACAACTATATTAAGATATACTATAGTGTTTCCCACAGGATTTTGTGAAACTGTGGTGGGTGGACCTTGGTACCTCTAGGGCAGTGTTACTCATTGTGTGGCTCGTGAGCCTCCTGCGGCTCGCCAAGCTTTAATTTGTGGCTCGCATGGCAGTAAATGATGTGGTGATATGACCTAATGTGAAAATGAGCGAGGCAGCAAGAAATCTGCCCCAATGGCTCTCATTAGAGCACGCTGCAGTTCCATTTTTCACCACAGATTTACATTGGATTTACGAGACCAACGGAACCACAGACATACCCGCAGTGGGGCAGCGAGGTGGAATGCAGGGACCCAACACGGAAGGCATTGTAAAGTCATGAAGTGGGGTCTGAGTGTGCAGTGCAACACCTACCTGGTTCCACGGTTGGGCAGAGTGTGCGTGAGAATGCTTGTTTGCATCCTCGAGCCACACGCTGCTGCCCACTGGCGATGGAAGTGGGTGACATGGCTGGAGGCTTCTGCTCAGGTTGAGCGGGGGTGGAGGCTGCGGCTGGTCACCAGGGCAGGATGTGTCCATCTGCTTCTGTGCAGCCGAGAACTGTTGGGCGAAGTTCTCGACTGCATCACCGAAAAGGCTGACCTTGGAGATGGGGGTGTTGAGGAATGGAACTTTGTCGGGCTTGCGCATATCCGTCAGGTTCAGTCAGAGATAGCTCTGGGAAGAATGGGACTGGGGCGCTGGCTGCCCCAAGAAACCAGTCATCCTGCCTCGAGGGTTCGGAACACTGTGGAGGCCACCACTCTGGTGGCCAACTCTCTCGGCAGCCCAGGATAGCATAGCCGTCAACTCTCGGGCAACGAAGATGCAAAATCCGCATGCCAATGTGTATTGGTTCATTTAGTTTACGCTCAAAGTGGATTGGTCTCTCAAGGTCTCCCAATTCATCGGTTCAGTTCTGAAATGACGTTGAACATGACCAACTGAAAGGGAACAGCATTTGTTTTAAATATAAATCTTTTGTAACACTATGAATGTCTTTACGGTCACATTTGATCAGTTTAATGCATTCTTACTGAATAAAAGTATACATTTATTTTGAAGAAAAAAAAAATTACTGACCTCAAACTTTTGAACGATAGTGTAGATGACAATTTAGTATTCAGTTTAGTATTCATCATTTGTATATAAAGGTAAAGATCAAGATCTGAATTAAAATTACTTTAATGCATAAATTAAAGGGTTAGTTCACCCATTAATTAAAACAATATAATTTATTACTCACCCTCATGCCGTTGCACACCCGTAAGTCCTTCTTTAATCTTCGGAAAGCAAATTAAGATATTTTTGATTAAATCCGATGGCTCAGTGAGGCCTGCATAGCCAGCAATGACATTTCCTCTGTCAAGATCCCTTAATGTACTAAAAACATATTTAAATCAGTTCATGTGATTACAGTGGTTCAATATAAATATCATGAAGCGACAAGAATATTTTTGGAGTGCCAAAAAAACTAAATAACGACTTATATAGTGATGGCCGATTTCAAAACACTGCTTCAGAAAGCTTCGGAAAGTTAAAACAAAAAAATTAAAAACAAAAAAAATCTCAATAACAGTACTAGAGTTTTATGTTTTC
Source organism: Chanodichthys erythropterus (assembly GCF_024489055.1). Taxonomy (NCBI): domain Eukaryota; kingdom Metazoa; phylum Chordata; class Actinopteri; order Cypriniformes; family Xenocyprididae; genus Chanodichthys; species Chanodichthys erythropterus. The sequence goes on along the minus strand of NC_090234.1, from coordinate 31,357,233 downwards.
CTAAAAAAAAGGGTGGTAGTTTACTGGCCTACTCTTAAGATTCTATGGCATTCTGACTTGGGTCCCTTCTTCAGTCGTAAGTCAATGGGATTTTTCCAACATTTAGTTTTATTGATTGCTTGGAACAACAATCATAGTATGAGCAATAATAGTGAAAAAAAAAAGAAAAAAAAACTCAGTATTTAATTTGTTACAAAAAAGAAGGACTTCAGTGAACACTATTCAGGGATGATGACTCAGAAGTACTGGTAAATTGTTTAACCAATTGAACCAATTTGCTGAAATAAATCCCATTTCCCAGCAGTACTTGAGAATAGGAGGACATTCCAGTGAAGCGTGTTTGATTTTCCCATCACCTTGCTTGGTAGTAAGGCTGTCATTCAATCTCACTATACAGACCTTGAATAATCACCTCTCTATAGATGTCCCTGTCATATTCCTTCATCTTTTTTATCTCACTGTTCCTTTTTTCTCCGTTCACACTTGTCTACAGAAGTGCAGCCTTTTTTTTATTACGCAGTGTTTTTGGGCTGCTTGTGAATGTGTAATGAGCACCATTGCAAGCTCAATAGCTGTTTCCATGCCAGCCCCTCAGGCCACAAGAGTACAGACAGCTTCCCACAGATCTGTTCTATAAGTCTGTCGTTGCACCAGGCAGTCACAGAGATGAAGCTGTGCGCAGAAAATGTAAAGAACACAGCACTCCTTCACCCCTCACAGCAAACGATACACTCACACAGACCCTAGAGCAATAGAGTGTCTTTTATTTCCTCTCAAAATGAAAGCAACATTTTATAAAGGGCTATACAGAAATCAATAGGGAATGCTTGTACCAAAAGGCTTCGAATCATTCAGATTCATTTTACCTCACAAACCACACAAGGAAGCCTAAATGTACCAATATCATCTACCGTTGCTTGATGTCATGACTACTGTACATGTTGTCACAATTTGTTCATGTTGTGAATTCATGTTAGTAATTTTTGTTATTGTTGCAGGAAACTAAACCAAGGGGGGTTAAAATCCATGAAGTGAAAGAACTTTCTGAAATGAAATGACACAGTATTCATCAAGGAACTGGTCTGTTCCAAGCAGTCTGTAGGGATATTCAAGCTATCATACTGTTGATTAAAATGGAATAATTTGAACTCCTCTCTCAGTGGTCAAAAATCACATTTCAAATCACATCCACTTGCAATTGAAGTCAAAGGGCAAGACAAAGCATTTAATTATTCCGTACAAAATTTTGTTGTATTTGAGCTGTAAAGCTCTTTAAACCTCGTCTAAACCTGTACTACTGTAGGTCAATGTACTTTTGGTTATGCTTTACCAACGTAATGGGTGGAACTTATTCTATATGGAATAAACCCCTTTCTGATTTTGTGCACTTGTTGCAGCATGATGGGAGTTATAGCTATATTGCACAGATATAGTAAGCAATTTTATCACTTTAACACATATAATGTTTACGTCTTGTGGTTATACTTTCAAAATTGTGTATTTAAGGTTATAGTCTTCCATTGCCAGTGCCTTATTGGAAAGTGAATATGTGTGTGTGTGTGTGTATATATATATATATATATATATATATATATATATATATATATATATATATATATATATATATATATATATATACACACACATATATATATCTGTCTGTGAAGTTACAGCACAAAATACCCCACAGATAATTTATTATACCATCCTGTAAATGCCCCTTTTTGGCTGGAAGCAAAAACATACCATTTACGCGTAAAGACTTATAATAACTTATTGCTTTAAAAAGTCTCATAAATAGGAATTTCTCTGCTTTTTGTGGTATCACAGTCTTAGTTGGACATTAAGAGGCTCCATAGTGAATGTGATTATGTCATCAAGTTTTGATCTGCATCGATTTGTCAAAGAAACCCTTGCAGTTTGTTCCTCTGAGCCAAAGAGGAACGATTGTTGATGCTTAATCCCACCCCCGTGCCAATAAACCAATAAACATAGGTTTTGGTCTTTTGAACGACCAGTCAGCATGTTTCTTTGGAAATTTTAACAAACACAAAGTGAAAGTAGTTGTGTGCGCACGTATTTGCGTGCATGAAAACAAACTCAAAACAACAGATTTGCATGAGAGCACTCTCTGACAAAGCATAACTTTGGCATAACACAAACCAAAAACAAGTATAAAGCAGTGGTACACATCGGATGAGGCATTGAAATTTATGTTTTCAAACGAGTCACTACAATATCCCAGCTGAATGGATTCTGATGGAGATAACAGCCCAGAATTTTGTTTTATGTAAATATACTTTTTATATTGTTTGTGAAAATCATTTGCACTGTTTGTATATTTCACTACTTGCTGTACTATTAGCACTTGTTTTTCATGTTCAGACTGAACAAAAAAATAAATAAAATATATTAGGGCTGACGATTTAACGCACTTGCCTTGTCCCAGACCTACATAGTTCGTCTTACATTTCATAAAGCTGATTGGTGTTGAACATGAGGCAGGGCAACAACAACAAGTGATGTAGCATATAGAATGCAGTTCGAATTCCCCTAAAATTTAAGATTTGACTTTCAAAAATGCCTCTGTATTAGTTTTTGTCTCATATTTATATCATGATTTAGTTAAACAGTGCTGTTTTCGTCCTGAATAGCACGAGTGCAAATGTGATATTGATTTTACACAGCAGTTCATTAAATACGTAATATATTGTGTTATATTTTAGACAAAATATTGTCTGTTTTTGCTCAGTTTTGCCAACAAAAATATTACTTATAATGCCAGAGCAGAACTGTTGTGTGTCTCGGGTTTTTTTCTTCTGAATGAGTCCGCGTTTTGAGCAAATCAACCAGGTGAACCAATGATTCAATGGCCCATTCATAAAGAGAGCCATTTACTTAATTCCTGAATGAATCAGCCTTTTAAGTGAATCGAATGAATGAATAACTCAATGACTTACCACCACATACTGGCAGATATAGTTTCTTATTTAGAGTATCAATTCATTTAAAAAAAAATGCATATTAATTAAAAAACAAACAAACAAACAAAACATTAAAGGTATAGTTCACCCAAAAATGAAAATTCTGTCATCATTTACTCACCCTTATGGCTGACCATTGAAGCCTCAGTTTATGTGTAATAAACTCTGTCGAATCAAGTAAAATATATATATATATTTAAAGCTACTTTTTATAATGTCTATTTGATGCTTTTCTCATTTAACACAAGAATGACTTTAGATTATCTTTTGGGGGTAGTTTCTCAGCCAAATTTGATGTTTTATTAATTTGTGATTAATTAGATTAAAAATTGTAATTGCTTGACAGCCCTAAGTCACTTTTGTTTCAGTGTTCTGTTATCATTTCACAATGTTTATGTTTACTTTACTTCCTGAACTTTTTTTGGACACATCTACATCATCAGTAAATAAAAAAACACCAGTTTTTCCACTGAAAAGTGCCTATAATAATGTTAAATAGCCGTAACTTGCTTAGGGATTGTTACATGTAGACAAAATTTCATCTGGAAGTCTAAAACATCCAAGTGTATCCAAGATAACAGTCTAAACTTCAGGAGGTTCTCTTTGAGTTCACTGTAAAATAAAAAAATAAAAAAATAAAAATAAAAAAATGTGCTGCCGTTTTTCTTAATTAGGGAAAATTCATCCATTCTCAGACAAAATAAATGTAAAGTTGGGACTTTAAATTAGCTAGATTGAAACCTAGATTAAAGTTCTCCTGTTTACAATGATATATGGTACTTGATGCTGACTACGTAAGTAAAGTACAGGTGAGTCAGGTGCCCCAAAAAAGTAACAACTGTGAGAATGAACCAGGATGTTTCTGAATGGCTAGTTGATGAATTTATGTAATTATTGTAAAGTTTTTCTTCAGTCATTTTGCAACAATGGATGAACAACACACACAAAATATTGTAATGATATCTTGTAATGATGAAATGATCCTCCTTTGCAAAGCAGTCCAGTGTAAAATGATTTGCACAAACATATACAAATTTAGTTTGTAATTCCTAATTTCTTAGGCACTTTCCCTTCGTAAATTTAAATAATCCACTGCGTCATCAGTGACTCGGATGCTGGGAGCTTTATGGAGACTCTTATGTTCATTAAAAAAACAGAAAAGTTATAATGTTTATGTTAAGGATATAAACATGTCAGACTGTGTGCATCACCTAGAGTGGGATCTATGCTAATAGGGCAAATATTGTCACCAGTTGTGGGTGGAGCTTGCCCTACTGTTACATCACAGGCAGAAAACTGGAACAGCTCATGTTGTGACACTGTTTCAGATTTATAGGTATTATAGAAAAAAGGAGTGTGTGGATTTTTACCATTATAGGGTAGTTGTTTACACATACTGCAGACACACATTTATGTTCAAACACCATGTAAAATTAATTTTGCATAATAGGTCCCCTTTAAGTATTCCAGCCATAATTTAAGACTAATGCTTGTATGAGAACTTTGACAGGGGTCATAAATAACAAACACACACAAAAGAAAAAGAAAGGAAAAAAAAATAGTGTAAACAACAGCTGCTGTTGTATCAGGGTGAGGTGCACAGTGGATGAAATGGCAGGGCACTGAGTTAGTGATTTAAAAAACAAGGTCACATTTTGATTGGAGCACCCATATAAAAGTAGTTGACAGCTTAATCTCACTACATTTAAAGAGGTTATTATTAGCTGATGTAAAACATCCACTCCACTTCATCAGAAGCACTAATACATGATCCCAGATATCAGACAAATGTTTCGTCTAGCATTTCATTAGCATGTGCACATCTGTCACTATAATTGTGCATTTTGTTTATGCAATGGCATTAAAATGTCCTGCATGCTTGCATTTACACTGACTTATGAATGTTGCAATATTTGCTAGCTTAGCTGCAGAAACAAAGTTTCTTCTTCAAATCAAAACCAGTTGGCCTTTTTAATCTGAGTTATGGTCTATATATGTCACTGCTATAACCGCGGATTGGAGTGTCTGAAGGTGTTTCTTAGCTCTCAGCGCAAGCCGTGGCATTTCTGTATGCACCCGCTATGAGATGAAAAGCGAGATACGGCATCTCCAGTTGTTTCTCAGAAGATATCTCTGAGGCCCAGATGGTTTTGTTCAGTAACGCTCTGCACAGCACAGACGCTCAACCCACATGCTACCTTTAACAGCGTGCCTCATCCTCGCTGCCAGACGGGGAGATATTTTCAACCGTTCGGGATCCCTCCACAGTCTTGTTTTATAAACATACACGAACACCCACTCCCCTTCCCACATACACGTCTGCTCTGACAGCTCTGGCAGCTTCACTTTTCTGGGCTTTAGATGGTTTTTGTGTGTGTGACGGGGGGTGGCAGCTCTCAGTTCTCTATAAACACAGATAGACCCCCAACATAATCACTTCTCTCTTCTACCACACAGTACATTTGGACTGTGCTGCCTGGCTTATATGTGCTCAAATTTGGCTTCACGGGATCTGCAAAACTGTTGAACAGATGAGTGTAGGGATGAAAGACCACAGGCTTGGTTTGCAAACCATGTTCAAGAGAGCAGAGATCCAACCTTATGACTCCCTTTTGAAGTACTCCTCTTGCAGCTTGTATTCGTGAGCAGGATCTATTTGTATTACAGTTGCTAGTATTGAAATATCAATGGCCTTTTTAATACATTGCATGCCAAAACATTGTTAACAACAGTGTTGACAACATTACTGTCGTTTTATGGCAGTGTTATCTAGCAGAATGCACAAAGATTTTCTTCTCATTTGAATGGGTGTCCTATTAAATGATCATATCATAATAAACTCTGCAAACAAGCGTACATGCTAACGTGTGTCAGTAAACAAAGTCCAAATGCTCTGCCGGGAGTCGTAACTCCTGCATGTCACCCAGGGTTGTTGACTGTAGATTTCAATTACAGCCCGTACATAAAGGGGCCTTTTTATAATGTGTAATGATGCTGCTGTTGTGCATAGCGAGTCCCTCCTTTAGCAGACGTCTCCTGTTTCATTTAATGGGTTACATCATTAATCTAAGCACCTATAACATCTGGGGATGCAGCTAGAGACTATGAGCACAGGGGCAATTTAAGTCTTACTGAGCGACTGAGATGTTCCTAATCCTCATAGATATAGGAATGAGAAAAGATCCAGACAGGACAGCATCTCACTGTTCTGATTGGATCCAACAGTCAAACATTAATAGCAAATGTTTCACCTAGATTTGTCTCTAATATAATTTATTTTAGGGTAAAACCCATTGCAGCTAATCTCATAGCTTTCGGTGAGGGCACTATGTCTGATTAATTTAAACAGTTGCACTGAATTTCATTAATGTAGGCTATGGGATAGTTTAGGATTAAATTATATTCCAGAGATGATACTGAGGCATTATTCCTTTGCAGGTCATGTAATAAAGCCCTATTTAAGGTTAATGCATATTTATAATTACTTTGATTCACATAAGTATATCCTGTCTTTAAGCAAAGGACAAAGCATGTCACAGTTTATAAGCTGCATTTTACACATCTCTCTTAATGAAAAGCCCCATACAAACACCCCAAACATCTGTTTTTGAATTTAATGCAAGTGCAAAATGAAATTGTGTATTTTTAATGTATTTACACATATCTGCTTTCCATTTTATTTTATTGCTATAGGAGAAGCATCTGTGATTTTAAAGATATCTCATTTTTCTTCATCCAAATATGTAAATTCTGTCATCATTTACTCATCATTACCTCATGTTGTTTTAAACCTTTTTGGCTTTCTTTCTTCTGGGGAACACAAAAGATTCAAAACATTTAAGATATTCTTAAATATATCTTTGTTTGGGGGGGGGGGGGGTGATATCAGGGTAAGTAAATGGTAAATGAAGACAAAATCTTGGGTGAACTATGCCTTTAGTTTTCACCTTGTCGCAATTTTACTGTAAAGACAGAATAACAGAAGAATATCTGTCATCTTTACTGTAGCATGACTTCAGTACATTTACATTTTACATTTACAAGTTTCCTCAGGGCTTCAGAGATGTCTCCCCGATGGGGCTTCTTTAACTGCCAGAGAACTTTATTCCCATGCTTGTGGAGATGGATGGTTTAAATATGCCCCGTGGTGCAGTTCATATTCCTCTGTGTAGAGGGTTTGACAGATCTCTGTGAACAACGCTCTGGACCAGTGAAAGGCAAAGTCTGCCTCCCTGGGTGCGTGTAAGAGCCCAATTTGAAACAACAAAGAGAAACTATATCTCCTGTTGGAGTCTCTGACTGAAGATCAGCCATATCACTCAGACTCCATCTGTGTTATCTGAGGACAATAAAAGGTTTCAACAGATACATTATACCATGGAATAAAGCTTGATCTTTTTCTTGATCAAGATGTGCTATTTGTCTCTGCATTAGGGATGTGTGGAAATAAAGTGTTCCTCTATTTCCTGAGCTTTAGAGTGGTAGATCTTCAAATCCTTCCTGTATTTTTGGCTATGTGAAATGAAATGCAGATCTTCAAAGAGTACAGTCCAGCAAATGTCATTCTAGATTTTCATCCGTGATAAAGTACATATCTCCAGACTGCACGTACCAAATCCGCCAAACAGGCATATAAAGGGATTAGAGGAAACTGCAAATACTTCAGTGAATATTCTGGCTAACAGTTCAAAAAATATATTGAATGGAAGAGAGGAAATAATAATAATTTACCACTCTCTCTCTCTCTCTCTCTCTCTCTCTCTCTCTCTCTCTCTCTCTCTCTCTCTCTCACACACACACGCACACGCACACGCACACACACACACACACACACACACACACACACACACACACACACACACACACACACACACACACGCATAAATTCTCCCACACTGACACAAGCTGTGAATGTGAGGTGGAAGGTGACTCACTATGCTCGCTGGCAGACAGGAATCCCTGCTGGAGGAAAATCCTGTCTACGAGGGAGACACATGTATGCATACATAAGTTCAAACCAACCCTGGTAACATGCTGTACTGATATTTTTAGCTTGAAGCCGCAGCCCACCAGAGTTTTTCGGAGGACTCTTAAAAGCATGAAATGGACTTTTCCTTGTTTACTGCCTTTGACGTTTCAGCTCATGCACCGGCAGCATATTCACTAGTTGGGCTATGCGTCCAAGCCAAACAAGCCACTGAAATACTAACAGACAGATATCTCCAGGTATTACAGATCTCCTTGAGTCATATATTTATTCGATATTAGGCAGGTTACACTCTTATTGTTTGTTCACACATAGCATAATTTACTGGGACAACTTCTCATACCTGAAAATTGCCAGGACTGATTTACCGGTATTTTTGAATGATCTCTCAATGTTAATTTACTGGTAATTAACGTTTAAACAGAATTTTTTGACCGACTAGTTAACTAGTCTAACCGCCACCCCCCGGAGACAGTCTGTATATGAGGTACATTTGAAATAGACTACTTAATCTATGAACAGTCAAATTCCATAATGAATGCTGCTAAAAATAGGTCAGATATATGTGATGTGCTAGCTTTGCATTATGATCATTGTATATTAAACTTAAGCCGGGGACACACTTAACGATTGTAAGGCTGATTATGAATGTAATTTGATACTTACGATTGATCATGCCCAAACGCGCCGAGTCAGAGCCAGTTGTGTTCAGTCGGTGTTTACAGTCTGTTTAAATGCTGCGTGTAAGTATTTAAATCTGCTTCAGTCGAAGGAAACCATTTTTGTGTGTTTAGCATTCACTTAAGCAATGTAAGCCATTATAGACATATTTATTCAAATCTACTGAATCAATAGGGAGCGCAGGACCTATACATCCAAAAAATAAAAAAAGCCTATTATAAACAGCTTTCCTCAAATAAAAGTTAGTCATCATGTTAAGGTATTGTTGTTCATTACCACAGCAACCACTTGTGTGTCTGGTTTTCCACATGCTTCTTGTGTATAAAAAGTATCTGTACACATGGTGGGCCGCAAAATCACAAAAAAGCTTGACTCTTCGTTAGGATGTTGATAGAGCAACTGTTCATGTGTCAATTAAGTTTAATTCATATTGTTTCTCTTTTAATCTGATATAAAATGTCATACCGTATCGTCCCTCATAACCGGTAGTATAACAAGCCTATAAGCAAGCTTAATTGTTTTATACTAGTTTGACATGACAGGAAAAGTTTTGTGTAGGCATTCAAAATACTCCCTCACCTTGTTCATCTTGTGAATGGACAATTCTCTGAACCCGCTGCGAATGCCAAAGACAAAACAAACTCATGCAAAATGTGAGGTAAACTTAATGATGTTTTCTGCTCCAGAAATACGACGATTCAAAATAATATATTAATTTTAAAATGTAACATTAACATGACGGCAATTTACACATAACCTTTGTAAAAATATAAATGTGTAAAAAAAAAAGAAAGAAAAGTAAACCATCCCTAGTAAAGACTATATGTGTGAAAGGGGCTATTAGCATATAGTATAGTTTATAGACAAAAACATGCATCCATGCCAATAAGTATCAGCACAAAAGCCCAAGATCAGTCATATTGGTTGTTTAGGAAGAATATGAGCAAAAACAAACATAAAACTACAGTTTTTACGTTTTGTGGAGAATGTGAGTGGCTGGCTTTGCACACCTTGCTGATATAATATTTTCATTGTTTTTCAATATTTATTGCTGTGGTATTATAAGTGATTGCCAGGGTCATGCAGATGCTAAGGTGTTCTTTCTAGGTTGTTTCTAGGTTGCTCTAGAAGGTGTTTAGGTTGTTCCTAGACTATTCTAGGAAGTCGCTATGTGGTTGCTAAGAGGCTGCTAATTGGTCAAATCAAAGATTTCTACCCCCAAGTTAATATAACTCAGGTCACCCTCCTTTAATGTAAATCTATGGATTTTTTTTGCACCTGTTTTCTTAGGATCACTTAGGAAAGTATAGTGCACCTCTCAACATCAAGCTGCACAATTTGAGGTTTTATTCATGTGCATGGAAAAGTTATGCAGGACAAGTTGCACACTGCATAATATTTAGGATTTCCTCAAGCTGACAAAATGACGTTGTTTACTGCACAGATATTTGATGCATTTTTCAAATCAATCCCATGATGCAGCTGAAGGCCTAAAGGCAAAATCCATGTTTCTCTCTTAGGGCATTGGACTGTGTGTCATTTACATCTCTGTCAGGCTGACAGCTAGGGAATTGTGCACCGTGTGACTGCCACAGCCCCGAGTCCTGCAGCCTGTCAGCTTGTTAGAGAGACCTCACATCTCTTGGCTAGTCAATAATGACTGCTGGATTACTCCTTTAAGACCAGACTGGCCTCAATTTAAAGATCAACCACTCTTTGGTGGCCAGTGCTGGCTCACAGGAAGTTTATCCATTGAGATCTCCCTCAAGGTCGAGCACTGTGTGGAGTTCCTAGACTGACTCGCAGCTGGGTCATTCACAAGACACTGTTCCATTTATGCTAGAAATTTTAGAATTTTTTTTTTTTTAAATCGTGTCATTTGAAAAGGTTACTGTCGTACTTTAGGGAAATAATATTTTCCCACCTCAGACTCAACGTACCATGGAAATTGAGGGACCACCACAGGGCAATGTGTTTCCACAAATAAGTTTAGTGGTAAAAAAATATAGTTTTTTTTTTTTTTTTTTTTTTGCTTTTGATTAAATGTCTTTAGTTTTGTGTGTGTGTGTGTGTATATATATATATATATATATATATATATATATATATATATATATATATATATATATATATATATATATATATATATATATATACACACACACACACACACACACACACACACAAAACTAAAGACATTTAATCAAAAGCAAAAAAAAAAAAAAAAAAAAAAAAAAAAAAAAACAATATTCATTAAAAATAAAATTGTTCTTATGCATTACACATTAAATAGTGTAAATAATGTGAATAAGTTCACTTTCCTGTTAAATATTTCAGTAGTAAGTCCCAGGGACACACATAGTACTCAAATGGCACTATTTTTAGAGAATGACCCTGCTACAGTACGGGCGTCCTCCTCAGTCCTCAGTTCCAGCCTGTGCCAGTGTGAACTGGACCACAGCCAGACATTCAGTCCTAGTGTCTCTCTGTCTTGAGAGCTTTATGCATGATGTATCACTCAGACAAGAGTGCTATAAATACTGTAGACACGGAGATATCCTCAACTGGGAAATAATTTGTTTGTTTTTACCTATACTTTAGTTGATTTTGGATTTATGATCCTCTCATCTGTTATGCATAGAGATGAGGCTTGATTTAAGATTTAGGACCTACAGTACAGAATTTGCTGTGGGGCTTTGCAGAATTTTTTTTTTCTTTCCCCAGTTTCTGAGTAAACACACAAGAGCTGAAGCAGAGACACTTAAAGTGCACTCAGAATCTAGGGACATTGCCTTTCATAGAGCTGGTGTTAAAAATCTACCACACAGCCGAAAGGTCACTCTCTTCAGGGAGGCTGAACGGAGAGTTTTAAGTGCTTGCGGTTAGACTGCTCTTCAAAAGGCAATGGGCTCTTAGCTATTCATCATGGAAAAAATCACTCCATAATCAACAAAGAGATGAATGACAGTGAGGAAGGATTAATAGTAGCATTTTAAAAAATATGTGTTTGAATTGGTAATCTATGGTGTGTTCAGAAGTGTAAGTCACTGGATGACTAACAACAAGCATCATTGTAGCATTTTGTATACCAAAAAGCTTGCAAAAGTAGAATAATATGCAAATATGAATATTATTAAGACAGAAATTAATGGTGTGAATGCAGACGTCTGCCACCGAAGAGAGTGAACCGTAACACATAAAGCACTGTGGTTGAGGCTCCGCCCTCATCTCCAATATTAAAAGGAACAAGCAAGTTTCTCTGATATGCCTCCTTTGTTTGGACTGCGTTTTAGACAGATAATATGTGCACAAAACCATCAACAAGCCTCTTGGATCCCTATCCTATTCCTCATTTTAAGTTATATAGTATGTTGTATATAGTTACATCGCTAACTAAGGTTAGAAGCATTATCAATACATTACGTTAGCGCGGATCGCCAATAACATAAACATCTTTGATTATACCAAGTTAAACTCTGTACTAAACAGATGGATGATTCAAATAAACGTACAGCCATTGTTTTCGACAGGGTTTAGAAGAAGAATTGAATCAGATGCAATACAAACATATGTCAAGTGTTTGCTGCACCATGAGCTCACTATTTCCTGTTACCCAACGTGCGGCGCTCGTGGAAACATGTCAAAATAAAAGTCCTCACATAGGAACTTACATAATAGTGGCAGATAAAACGAATCTTATAAAGAATATTAAACAAACATGAAAATATAATGTTTATACAGTATCTCACAGAAGTGAGTACACCCCTCACATTTTTGTAAATATTTTATTATATCTTTTCATGTGACAACTGAAGAAATGACACTTTGCTACAATGTAAAGTAGTGAGTGTACAGCTTGTATAACAGTGTAAATTTGCTGTCCCTTCAAAATAACTCAACACACAGCCATTAATGTCTAACTGCTGGCCACAAAAATGAGTACACCCCTAAGTGAAAATGTCCAAATTGGTCCCAATTAGCTATTCTCTCTCCCTGGTGTCATGCGACTCGTTAGTGTTACAAGGTCTCAGGTGTGAATGTGGAGCAGATGTGTTAAATTTGGTGATATTGCTCTCACTCTCTCATACTGGTCACTGAAAGTTCAACATGGCACCTCATGGCAAAGAACTGTCTGAGGATCTGAAAAAAGAATTGTTGCTCAACATAAAGATGTTGTAGGCTGTAAGAAGATTGCCAAGACCCTGAAACTGAGCTGCAGCACGGTGGCCAAGACCATACAGCAGTTTAACAGGACAGGCTCCACTCAGAAAAGGCCTCGCCATGGTCGACCAAAGAAGTTGAGTGCATGTGCTCAGCGTCATATCCAGAGGTTGTGTTTGGGAAATAGATGCATGAATGCTGCCAGCATTGCTGCAGAGGTTGAAGGGGTGGGGGGTCAGCCTGTCAGTGCTCAGACCATATGCCGCACACTGCATCAAACTCGTCTGCATGGCTGTCGTCCCAGAAGGAAGCCTCTTCTAAAGATGATGCACAATAAAGACAAGCAGACTAAGGACATGGATTACTGGAACCATGTCCTGTGGTCTGATGAGACCAAGATAAACTTATTTGGTTCTGATGGTGTCAAGCGTGTGGCGGCAACCAGGTGAAGAGTACAAAGACAAGTGTGTCTTGCCTACAGTCAAGCATGGTAGGGGGAGTGTCATGGTCTGGGGCTGCATGAGTGCTGATCCCCTCCCTTCGGAGACTGGGCCACAGGGCAGTATTCCAACCTGATAATGACCCCAAACACACGAGCACTGCCTTGCTAAAGAAGCTGAGGGTACCTAAACCCTATTGAGCATCTGTGGGGCATCCTTAAATGGAAGTTGGAAGAGCGCAAGGTCTCTAACATCCACCAGCTCTGTGATGTTGTCATGGAGGAGTGGAAGAGGACTCCAGTGGCAACCTGTGAAGCTCTGGTGAACTCCATGCCCAAGAGGGTTAAGGCAGTGCTGGAAAATAATGGTGGCCACACAAAATATTGACATTTTGGGACCAATTTGGACATTTTCACTTAGTGGTGTACTCACTTTTGTGGCCATCGGTTTAGACATTAATGGCTGTGTGTTGAGTTATTTTGAAGGGACAGCAAATTTACACTGTTATACAAGCTGTACACTCACTACTTTACATAGTAGCAAAGTGTCATTTCTTCTGTGTTGTCACATGAAAAGATATAATAAAATATTTACAAAAATGTGAGGGGTGTATTCACTTCTGTGAAATACTGTATATGCAAATGTCCATCACAAATTATGCACAATCTAACAGAGACAGAACAACCATCCATATTTAACAGCATCCTTTGTGTTGTGTTTGGCTGGTTGAGGAAATTCAGTGAAGCTCACATTATATGGATCTCTTTTGATGTTTAAACATGAACAGAGATATGAGGGAAGCTCAGTCTCTTCAAGATTCATAGACTTGATTCAAATTTTAACCTTAAACAATTTCCAATTTTTCACTGTTAGTGAGAAATCGTTTGGCAGGCCAGCACGAGGGAGCCCAGCCTGGCACGTTTTTGCACGTCTTGCTCGCTTTCTCGTGCTCTGTCTCCCCCTGTCTATTTTTTTTGTATTCCTAGTTCAGCCTAGACTCCCTTAACCTTTCTTTTCTCTCACTTCTGTATTTTCACTCCTTCACTCTCTCTCCTTCCCCCACCCCCCGTCTCTGTCTGCTCTCAGAGAGGGATGGGGTTGATTATCTGTGTCTAAAGTAAACTGCCCTTTCTGGCACTGGCCAAGGTCAATTACGGCCACACATTCAAAGCAGAATGAATGTAAGGGAAACACAGGTGCAGTAGATGAGCTGTTTCTTCCCAGCAGCTTTTTCTACCCCCTTTTCTATCGTTAAGGTATCTTCCATATCTCTTAACTTGTCTTTTTCAGTTATTTCCTTGGTTTGGAATATTTAAATAGTTAATATAAGGAAATTTTTTTTTTTTTTTTTTTTTTCATTTGTAGGAGATTGGTTGTTCAATGATAGCCTGGTGAAATGCCAAATGAGATATATTTAAGTTTTTTTTTACTTACAGTCTTCTAATTAGTTAGTAATTAAGTTCTCAGCATGCTCCTATTGTGATCATTAACTCTTCTATGATGCATTGTTTCACACAGTGACTCTTGAAACAGGAACTCCATGTATATACATATTCGAATACTAAAAATACTGATGTCTCTCTTCGACAAAATAAAAATGAAAGAAGGGAAAAAAAACTTAATTGCTAGGCAGGAGCCTTTCAAGCGTTACCATGGTTACACGATAGAAAGGTATGTGCTGTTTTAATAGCAGGCTGTGAAATGGAAGAGCTGTCAAGAAAAGAGCATCAGGCAGAAGGCGGTTAAAAGCATGAATTGCCTCTTCCTCATAGTGTTTGCTGCCAGAGATCAAAGTTAGACCGTGTGGCACATATCACCTGTCTAATTTGTTGGCTAGGATGCAAAATTAAATAAAGCTTTCATTGTATTGACCGCCGGCTCTCTTTGTGCCGACCCATGGGAGACATTTGCAGTCAGCAATCAAGTTTAGCAAGCATGGGAGGCTCAGCCTGCTAAAAAATGTTTTCTAAATAAATATAACACTAAAACGGTACAATTAACTGTTGCTTTAATCAATTTTGTGTATAATTCAGTCTAAAGATGCATTTTAAGTTATTTTATGTGCACTAGCCTTGTTTGTTTTGGCTAAAATGCAGCTGAAATATGCTTCCTTCCATATAAATCACCAGTCATTATCAGTGGTAACCTTTTAAACCAATAAGCTGTCAGTATCACTAAAGTGTGTCTAAAGTCTGCTTGTGATTAACACAACAGGTGGAGAGAGACAAATGTAAGAATTAAATATACAGCAGATTTAGAGAGACTTTTAGAGTGAAATTTATTGGAGTCCACATTATTAAAGTATGTGAAAACAACTGAATGTTGTAATGATGTAAATGAAACATTTATATTGTTGCACAGTTTTGTATATTAATTATTAGAACAGTTTTAATAGAAATAAAATCATTTGTAGTTTGTTTTTGGTTGTGTTTATTTTTTGCATGCAGTCTGTGTACCTCTCTCTATCTCTTTTATTTATTCATTCTTATTTTTATTTCATTATTAAGTTCAGCCAGTCAGTCATGTTCAAGACTTCTGAGTGACATCAAAGAAAGGCAAGCATTGTTATTAGATAAGTCTTTGTGAATCAGAGACTTTGTACATTCTCTACATCATAATATTCTATTTCAAAAGGAAAGTTGCACAGTTGCTAAGATGAAAGAAAATCTGAAAGGCATCCTCTAAACTTCATTAGCTACTACTAATATACTAACATTTTACTTTTTTAATTTATTAGAATCATTAAGTGACTAATTACATCTCTGGTCTTCATGATTCTTTTATATCTTTTTTTTTTTTTTTAAATTTACATCACCATTTGCATTGTTTCTGTTTGGCAATATAAACATGCTTATTTTTGGCAAAATAAATGAAACATTTATATTGTTTAATGCATTATGAAGTTTATATTTTTTATTTTAAGAAACTGAATAATTTTTTAATGATATTGGTTTATTTATTTAATAATAAAAAAAAATATTGTAATATATTGACATTTTATGAGGAAAAGAAACCTTTAAAACTTTGAAGACATTTTGCTCCATTTGAGAAGTTATGTTAAACGGAGTAAGGCTAAACTGGCTAATTAGTTTGCTATTGATGTCAGATGTGATTAACATTTTGTAGTGTCTACTATTACTAATTTAACCTTATACTAAACATTTGTTTACTTGTTTTTGGTAATTTCTGTTGAATGAAGCACATTGCACATACTCTTTAGCCTTACTTGTGTGTTCTGAATTCAAGGCCTTTTGTGTAATAAGTGTGGCTTATAAAATGACTCAACAATTGAACTTTCACCTTTCAATATGCCTGAAAGCATATGTCTTTGGCAATGTTTGATACATTAATTGCTGAAAATCACCAGTTGGTAGGATCTGGTTTGTGTTAAAGCCCTTGGTTAGCATGCAGTCAATGAAGTCAGCTGTTAGTGTTTAATCAAGGGTGCAAGAGAGCCCTCCAAAACACATCTGAGTTCAACTCCCTTACATAATGCAATTTCATCCCATTTGTTCTGCAATTGCATCTGACTAACACGCCACTTAGTTCCTGTCTCCACTTCTTTTCTAACCAAGTACCTTTTCTGGAGTTGACAAGAAACAATTTAACACAGAAATAACAGGCAGGAATGAGGTCTGTGGAAATGCCTTTTTTTTTTTTTTTTTAGCTGGGGAAAAACAAAATAAAACAAACAATAGTTCTCAAAAAAATGTAGCAGTCACAGTAGGGTGGCTGCAATGAGCACACAACATTGGAGAATAAACAGAAAGTCTTTATTTCACAATCTAATAATGAACATGCTGGAGAATCACGGAAAACCACAACCACTTGCAACATACCAGACAAGGAACAAACAGAACTCAGGGTTTAAATACACAGGGAGAGATTATTAACAGAACTAGGAACATGGGGGATTAATTAACAACCAAGGAAACTAACTAGGGACATAGAACACAGGCAAATGAGAAAAGGAAACAGTGAAAACGAAACCAAAACAGAACATTCACTTTATAGTAGCACCTTTGTATAATCTATATGTATGTTTACAATTCTAATAATGGTTATTGATATCTTTTTAAAAGAGACTAAGAGAAAGTAGGTTTAACTTTCATTATAATATATCATAGGGACTTCTATTTGTGATTAACTGACCTTTTAAAATATATTAGATGTATAATCTCATATTGATCAGTGTTATATTCACAAGGAAATATTTAGGAAGAGTTTTATGTAAAATCTGCCTCATTTGCCAATTAGAAGAGATTTATGAATTTATTAGAAGATATGCATATTTATGCATTTAGATCTTGCTTGCCTATTCAGATTCAGATGAGGGGTGTTAATGGAACTTGCAGATTTACAAATGATAGTTTTGGTGCTGTTTACCAATAGAGAGAAGTGCTCCTAGGATTGTTGAAGTGGTGAAGGTTATTGAATTGACAGAGCAAGCCTGGAAGCTTTAATCAATGCAATAATTTGCAGGGTAATGCAACATACACACAGTGTTTGCAGATGGCACCAAATAATGGGTCATACAGAGGAGATAAATGGCTTTCACTGGCTAAATAAAGTCATTTTGAAGATGACCGTACACAGCAATAGTTTAAAATCCTTAAATCAGTCAGGATGATATATATATATATATATATATATGTATAGACAAAATCTAAGGCATAATTAAATGTAACAAACCATGTAAATATCATCTTGTATCATCTTTAATTGGAAAATTAAACAATATTTGATCAAACTTCAATTATTGCCTTAATCTTTTAAACAACTGAGAAAACAGTTATCAAACTACATTTTATAAAAATTACCTGTCAAGTTTATAATATATATTACATCAGCATATGAGAGTACAATTGGACAACTACAGGGACTTATGTCAAGATTGCTCATTTACCAGTTCATCTATTGCCAAAATTACAGAAAAAAAAGATTCAAGAGTCAAGAATAGAAAATTATTGAAAATATTCAAATCAGGAATGTCAAAATCAGAATGCGTAGTTTGTGCATAGAAAATGTCCGTCAAAACCAACATGTTGAATGATGTTCACTAATTTCATGTTCATTTTATACTCACGTGTGTATGGATTACATACGTTATTGTCTCTGACAGACTTAAACTGCTCAGGCCACCATTTTCTTCCTCTTCTTTGGAAGCGATGACTTAGTCACAACATCAGGTAGTATAAGTTTTCCAGGAAATGCGTGTACTCCCTGGACCTTTGCTTTTTATAAATTCTATCATGTATTTCTTGACAGACATCGATGTTGTGATATTCAAACAATGTGTATTTGAAAACAGATGGATTGTATGGTAATAATTATTTATTTCTTAGCCGGCAAGTATTCAGTGATTGATTGCCCATAAGTGTGTTATGTTGATGTTTTTATTTCTAATATTTCAACCGACAGGCATATTAAGTTTTTGACAGACGTGATGAACTATGTTTAATTTTTGTGTAATTATAAAACATGCTAGAGAAAGCATTTAAAATTATTTTTGCGTAGTTCATTGTACTTTTTTTTTTTTTTTTTACAGAATCAAGTTTATTTCGTGGCTTAAATAAATTACATGTTACTCAGAGACTGACATATATGGGTTGTCAAAAATGTTACATTCAGCTGTTCCAAATTTGATGACTTGAAAATCAGGATCTTTTTTTTTTTTTTTCCTCAGGAAAGGAGTAGTTTTGATGCACAAAGTTGTTTTTATTGTCTCTTCTTAAACCCATGAAAAATGCAAGTTCTGTTGTAATCAATAATGAAAAATCATTTTTTAAAACTTGTTCTTTTATTACCCTATAGCAGATTTTGACTCTACTAAAGTGTGGATTGTGCAATTGGATATGGATATTTGAAGAGAATAATAGACTTAGCATGGCTGAGCATGGCACCTGGAGTGAAGGTGAAAGTAGAGATTAATTTGTCATAAGCGAATATCACATTTTGTCTTGGGGCCAATTATTTTGTCTGTATGCTCATTCAGGTATCAGCAGACAGACCTGCAGTGTCTGCCTACAGATTAGACCTCAGGCATATCGCCATGCATACAGAGTAATAGGAAAATGTACAGGAATTTAAATGTTATTCTAGAATGTCTCTGTGTTCTGATACCAAGTTTGCTATTTCTGTTCTGTTAATTAAACACACACACCAAAACTCCACAAACTGATTCAGTGTCTGTATAAACATATTTATAGATGTTATTCAGAGTGGACACCATATTTAATGAATGAATGGAAACAAGGATGTGAGGGACAGAATTACAATCTGTTCTAAATATCATATAGCTGTGATTGATGGGAAATTTCACTCACTGCCAAATTAAATATGGAGTTTAATGTGTCTTAAATCAGAATGTTAAAAATTAGGGTTTGCAAACCCTTAGGGTTATAGGGATGGAAGTGCAGGAGTGTTGTGAAATGAGACAGAAAAAGAGTAATAATAATAATAATAATAATATTTAGAAATATTATTATTAAATATGACCACATCAAACATATAAAAAACACTATTCATATTATAAATTATTATTTGTGATATCAACTTGTGAGGTCAGGTTCATGGGGTTCAGCAGACAAAAGACAAAATTATCTTTTCTAAATCCCACACAAAATTTCCCACAGTTCTGGTGTGACTCCATTCTCTTTCGTCTCTCTTTCTTGCAGGAACTGTTTACGCCGGAATGCAAGTTTAAAGAGTCTGTGTTTGAAAACTACTATGTGATCTACTCATCCATGCTGTATAGGCAGCAGGAGTCGGGGAGAGCATGGTTCCTTGGCTTGAATAAAGATGGCCAAGCCATGAAGGGGAACCGGGTGAAGAAAACTAAACCAGCTGCTCACTTCCTGCCCAAGCCATTAGAAGGTAAAGCATGCTCTGAAAACCTCAAGAGAACGGTTAACATCCAGGTCACTGTGACACTAGCAGAATGATAATGAAGAGTCCCTGAGAGATATGCTTTTGCTTGATGCCTTTTTACAGCTTTTCTCAACTGGTTTTACACATTTCTTCAAATTAAGGTCAAGGTTTTCAAAACAAGGAACACAGGCATCTGAACACTTTTCCAAAACATTTGTCCATTTTCATTGCGTTAGTAAAAATGACAACATAAATCATTTTTAGCAAAAAAAAAAACAAACAAAAAAAAACACACACACACAAAATCTCCAGTCCAAGGTTCAAGCTTTCAAAACATTTAATATAAACAACTACAGATATGGAGGAGGTAGAAGACGATAAGAGAGAATAGGAAGAAAAGATAAAAGATGAGAGAGTGCGAGTGGAGGTGGAAGACAGATGATGGAAGAGAAACAGGAGTGCATGTAGGATGAGGAGAGGAGAGGACATCGAAAGAATTGAGTAAAGAGTAAGAGGAGACAAAGAAAGAAGAGGTTAGTATCAGTATCAAATGAAATGAAAGCCAGTTTAACTGACAGTGAATCGTGGTCTATTGGTAGAGGCCAGACAGAGTTCAGGCTAATGTGAGCAGATCTACTTTAACTAAAATCTCAAGAAAACCAAGGGAAGACCCAACATCACCATCTGTTCTGTGTTCTCGTGGGTCCGTATAACATACGTGCCAGGTGTGAATTGAACATCTACACCATTCTTTCCTTAGATACAGAGCTTGAATTGATGTGGATGAAATTCTCTGATTGATTAGACACAAATGAGAGACTTGATTAATATGTGTTTATATAACCATATAAAAATAAAAAATGCATGGAAAGAAATATCTTATTTACAATTAACATAACCTGAATATGTTGTGCAGTCAAGAGAAAACACAACTGTTTTGATATTTGCCTTTGTTAAATGTGTTGCCCGAAAATAATGCAGCACTCATTATACAGTGAAAATAAATCATTTTGCTGAATTAAATAGAACTAATTGTTTTGAAAGCACTGACTTGTTTTAGAAATGTGTCAAATAAGTTGAGCAACGCTGTAATCAGTAAAAGAGGTCTTATCAGCGTTGTTAGCTGTGTTCTGGGTAAAATCGTGGGTAAAATCCCTAATGATGTTCAAACACTGTATTATTTTGGAACACAACAGGATGTCCAGACTGCTCTTTTACATTAAAGTGAATCCAGAAAATTACCATAAAAGTAGCATAAAAATGATTTGAAATGGCACATGCTATACTTGCTAAATTGCAAGTTTTCTGAAGTCATTCGATGACTGTGAAATGAACAAATCAAAATTCATTATTCCTTGGTACTGTCCATTTTGTTTGTAGAATTAAAATATTGAAATGTGTGTTAGAAAAGCATCTGTACAGAGCAAGCGCAGGACACAGGAACTGACGGATTTCAGATTTAGGGATCATGAGGATGTAAAATTAACATTTTATCTTGACAGTGAGCTCTTCATTGGGTTCGACAAGAAACATTTGGCTTTATATTCACATTATCTGATTACATAATGATTTATTACTCAATAAACATTATTTCACAGCACCACATATTCAAAACCCACCTTCGTACCATTATGATGGACAACCTGTCCTTTCCAATATTCCTTACAGCTCCTTTATGGCCACACTGTAAAATGTGTCTGGCTAGCATGAGATTGATGCTTTATGTACGGTTTGAGGTGTAATTTGCAATGATGTGTGGCCCGTTTCTGTCTGTGCAATGCTTTATTGCCGTGTACAGATGTCCATATTTTAAACCAATGGCTCATCCTGTTGTGTGTTCATTACTTTTTCTGCTAATACCTAAACACCAGCCAGCATCCCGTACTGTAACGGCACTGCTAAGAATACAGTAAGTTTGAGGCAGTGAACCTAGTCAAATGTATCCCAAGAGATCAGACCGTCTTCTCATCACAACTAAGGATAGGATGCAGCCCTGCTGACAGCTTGCCCGCAATTTGACAAACTCACACATATACTGTCAGAGTCGCCCTAATGAATGTTGTCTTTTTAGCCAAGTTTCAGTTTTTGAAATGAAAATGAGTTGGGAAAAACTTTTCTTCACATAATTATTTGCAGATTTTAGTCATATTCCTGGCCGGCCCCAAAAATCCTTTTCAGTAAGAGAGACAAATGGGGCGGCTGTGGTTACCTGGCTGACTCTTGCCTTCTCTGATGTCTTTTGCAGTCGCTATGTACCGAGAGCCATCATTGCATGACGTGGGGGAGACAGTGCCCAAACCTGCCGTGCCTCCCAGTAAAAGCACAGAGCCGGCCGTCATGAACGGTGGCAAACCTGTCAGCAAGGAAACCAAGCCCACCACATAGCCAGATCCCAGCTCGGCCATGCTCAACCCCGGAGAGCCGTGCTCCTTTTGTCAGACTCTCCATGTTTGTGGATCAGATCCAGGCATCCTCTGCTCTCTCCTCCCCATTCCCTCCACCCTCTTCACTCCTCTGACTGTTCCGATCTAATTCGACGATGGACTGGCTCCGGAAGAGTGGTCAGCTGTGCACGTAGGAGGATGCAACTGGATAAACCAGCTAAACTTTCACCATGGAATGCCCTAACTGATATGGAATGCCTTTTGACATACAATAAAGCCGATGTTTTTTCTGTAATTGAGACAATCCACGAGAATGAAATTGTGTACCGCAGGCGCTTGTGTGGCGGTTCTTTTGCCTGCTAACAGTCACCCGTTATAACCCTTTTCTTGAACCCTGACGCAGCAGAGACCGTACATTTCAGATCTATTTTCTATATACGCAGTAACACCAGCCACATTCTGGGGTAATACTGTAAAGATATACATATATGGACTGCAATCCACAACTTTTTTTTTTTTAATCAAGTACGCTCCTGTGTCTCTTTCTTTCTAGGTGTCCCCCCACTTAAAGCTCGAATTACCAAATCTTTCCCTTTTGTCCATTACTTACTAAATTTGTTGTCGGGGCCGTGTGCGATGCATTCTGGTGTGCAGTTATTCAAACACAATGATGGATTTCCATCATTAAAGTCCTTTCCCGACTTCAGTAGTCAAGAGACGTTGATCAAATGGACGGAGCCTCCTAAACAGAATCAAACTCATTATCCAAGGTTCAGCGCTCATGTCTTCTCATTCTCATAATGTCTAGAAAGGGACACAAGTATACTTCGACAGCAAATGCCAGCGAGTGCATTAGTCACGCCCACTGCAGTCAAACACAAGGAGTTGTCATGTGCTGGAGAAGGTGTATAGAGTACATATCACTATCTAGTATGGTGCAGACCGGTTTCAATCCCAGTAACTAGGTGAATTTCCACTTTTCTTTGCTCTTAATTTAGAGCGTGGGCTCTAGGAATATCTATAGGCCTTGTAGGCCTCTGGTCAAGGCCCCTCTTTGACATGCTGACTTCTCTGAACTATGGGCTAGTTCTGGCGAGCACATTAAATGTGGCGAGAGTGGCAGCCGTAGAAAAATACAGTCTACTTCAGACTTGTGCGGTAAAACAACTCGATGTAAGTAGGTACCATTACTATTGGCTGCACACCCATTTTGTTCAGCAAAGGCATGGGCAAGGTTAGTATTACATTCTGTTCTTGCAACGCAGACGCAGTGCAAGAAATGGCTTCTATAACGATGTTTTCACTGTATACAAATAAAACAAAAATCTTCAAAAAAAAAGACAAAAAAAAAAAAAGACAGAAGTAAATAGATAAATAGATTTTTAACTACCAGATATTATGATTCTGAAATGAGAGGGGTTCTTCCTAGCTCAGCATGCAGAGTCCAGTACTGCTCATCATGTGCCTGTGATGACCTCTAACCCAGCATGCAAAAACATGTACCCAGTCTGTGCTGGGTTAAAGGTGCCTCATGCCCCAGACACACACACACACACACACACACACACAGATATTCAGTAGCAACTTATCCCACAAACACACAAAAGTTGATTGTTACCAAAGTCCGTTAACACGAGAATCCAGCCGAACAATTTCAATAACTCAGAGGACGGTGGTCCTCTTCGGTTTTTGTCCTCACTGTGACCAGAGTTCATTACAAAGAACAATTGTCTTGACTTTTTAATCGTCTCGATTCCAAAAACGAGGAGATTCCAAATGATGTCCTCCACTTTGATTGTTCATTTAGTACAAGACCGGGGTACCTATTACTAATCACCTGCATGCGTTTTCTTAAGGACCAAAGTATGGGACAGCTAGCAATGTCTAAAGATAGTTTGAGGTGTAGGGCTACACTGAATGGGCATGATTATATAAGGCTCTCTCATACTCTGGATTGAGACCATTGCACTTTGCGTTTGAAATCGTCATCTACTCACATCTACTTAGGATTTTAACGATTAGTCAATTATCAGCCAAGTTGACGAAGCCTGTCTTGCTTTAACAGTTTTCATAGTTTGAATGATGAATACCGTTTAGAATGTTATGAAGTAGACCGAGGCTATGCTGCTAAATACAAATATATTCGACATTTCATTTGAAGACCTATATTTTCATTTATTGGGATTTTGAGCTAGTTTCATATTAGGAGATGTTCAAGCACATTAGTTAGACTTAATAGATATTTGTCTGTACAAAGCCGAATTTAATGCTAGAATGAGATGCAGTACTATACAGGAAAAGTAGCTTCATATTTGAAATCAGTTCCGAGGCTGGTGTCCCACTTCCACACGAAACAAATCACTCACTCCAATGAGCTCTACATGCTGGGCTACAGCTGCCCTGCAGACCAGTGAACTGGTTTTACGAAGGTTAAATTTATTTTTGTAAGTGACTGGTGAGTACGTGTGCATTTGTTAGTATGTTCGTTTGTTTATTCCTCTTTCAAACGTCCGTGTTTGTTTCGTTCCATTCAGGTCGTGCGTGATGTCGTTAAATTGTAATGAGGAGCAATCGCTGAACAATTGATCATTTCTGTGTTTTCTCCGTATTTCTGATTTTCAGTGGTGAAGGAAGGTCTCCATTGTCTGTTGATTGGTTTTGAGCATTGATTTGACAGTTACTTCATCTGTTGCATGGGAAGAGGGTGGCATATATGAACTGCATGTCGTAGGCTATGTGTATCATGGACTGTTGGTATGTTCTGCTAATTTTACATACATATATGCAAAGAGTTTGTCTGCACTGTACAGTTTGTGTTTGTTGTATACACAGATACAACATATTGAATAAAATATTTATATAAAGGTACTGAAATCTCTCTAACCAATTCAATGTGATGTTTCTACGAAGTGATATTTCTGCAATACGTATATTATTGATCCAAGGGTGGCATGGTGTCTCTCAGCCTCACAGCAAAAAGGCTTCCTGGTTTGAGCCCCAGCTGAGCCAGAAGTCTTTTCTGTGTGGAGTTTGCATGTTCTTCCCGCGGCAGCATGGGTTTCTTCTGGGGTGTTCGGTTCCCCCCACACAGTCCAAAAGTGGCCGTAGGAGTGTGTGAGTGTGTCCCAGCACTCTTAGGAAGGGTATCCGGTGCCAAATCCAATGATTGTGTGTAGATAATTCCGATGAAGCAGTCCCTGCAGATGAGCAGGACTAATGCTGGGAAAATATATATGTGACCCTGGACCACAAAACCAGTCATAAGGGTCTACATTTTTTTTTTAAATTGAGATTTATTACATCATCTGAAATCTGTATAAATAAGCTTTCCATTTATGTGTGGTTTGTTAGGATAGGAAATTATTTGGCTGAGATACAACTATTTGAAGATGTCTAAATGAAGTCCTTAGCCATTCATATCCATATTTACGGTAGGAAATTTACAAAATATCTTAATGGAACATGATCTTTACTTAATATCCTAATGATTTTTGGTAAAAAAAAAGAAAAAAGAAAAATCAATAATTTTGACCCACTGATAACAAATATACCCCCGCGACTTATGACTGGTTTTGTGGTCCAGGGTCAAGTATATTATTGAAACAGTGGATGTAATGGGCTGACCAAGGGTCAATATATTTTACTCTTATTTTATCATCCTATTGATAATTGTGTCAATATTGTTCACCTTCAACACAGGCACAGTTTTTCCAACATTTTCATTAAATGAAAGAACATTAGGAAATTTTACAGTCCTACAGGTCCCAAAAACCACAGATGCCATAGACATAAAAAAAAAAATGACAGGAAATAATTCTAAATATGTGATTTATACAAGAGTAAAATTATTAATAGTACATATGCAGATTGCAAAAAAGAGCTTCCTCATTCTCATGAAATCTCAGAGCAGGTTAAATTTATTGGCATCAGGCTGTTTACAACTTGAGTTTTGTCATGTGAAATGTACCGTAAATAAAATAGGGTCAAAACTTTGCACACAAGCAGTGCTTTGAAAAACAGCAACCTGAATAATAATAAAATGCTCTTATTTCTCTGTTGGCCATTTCCATGGATTCTCTCCTTTTACTTGTGCTTATGTGTCAGTCAATAGTCTATGTAAGCATTATTATACACAATTTTCATTATATATATATATATATATATACAGCTATGGAAAAAATTAATTGATTTCTGAACTTGGAGTGGTCTCTTAATTTTTTCCATAGCTGTATATATATATATATATATATATATATATTAGTTATATGGAAAACTATAGAGGATTATAGAAGTCATCTCCCACAGCTGTTTTATGTGCATATAATGGATTTGAAACCACATTGATTTAATTAAGAGAATTCGAATGCTGTTACATTGCACATATTTCTAAAATCAATTTTCCCTTGTTTGCTGTTGATGTAGCCACCTTTTCTTGTCTTGACTAACAACAGAAACAGTCTTTAAGTGTGTCCACCAGGGGTTAATACTCCTCTCCAACCCAGATTTCACAGGCGTTTCCTGTCCAGCCTTCCCAGCAGTCACAATTTCCGCAGTTGCACACGCCGTTCCCTGAAACAGAAGTTGAGAGGAGAGACAGAACTGAGAAACCCAGATCATCACTATCCAAGTCTCGACATGCTTTCTCTCTTCACACCCCCTTGGCAGAATGTGCAAAAGGGAAACCAAGTACAAATGCAAGTTTTGGAACCACTATCTCTGGGGTCCCGTCTATTCAGTTCAAATTCAGTCCATGTGGCAGCACTGGTATAATTACATAAGTGTTATTAATCCTTTTTATTCAACGTTTGTAAGTGAGCATTGTAATTTGGTGTGCAAAAAATCATTATTTGTAGAACCTCACTGAGCTAATTCAAGTGTATAATTTGTATATTATACACAAAGGGTCAGTTCACCTAAAAATTAAAATTCTGTCATTAATCACTCACCCTCATGTCGTTCTACACCCGTAAGACCTTTGTTCATCTTTGGAACACAAAACAGTTTATGTAAGTACAGTGGTTCAACCTATTATAAAGCGACGAGAATACTTTTTGTGCGCCAAAAAAACAAAATACTGACTTTTCAACAATATCTAGTGATGGCCGATTTCAAAAAACTGCTTCGAAGCTTTCCGAATCAGTGGTTTGGAGTGCCAAAGACACGTGATTTCAGTAAACACGGCTTCGTTATGTCTTAAGTGTTTCGCAATTTCAATAGTTCACGTGACTTAATTTGTGTTCTGAAGATGAAGGAAGGTCTTACGAGTGTGGAACGACATGAGGGTGAGTAATTACTGACAGAATTTTCATTTTTGGCTGAACTACAACTCAAACCATATTGATCTATACCAAGTAACATTTTCTAAAAAGTGTCTTGGGAATATACATCATTTGCAGCATATACAGCTACATAGGTTTGGCCAATGAAATCGCCTGCAACTTGTAAATCAGCTGAAGTGAGGTTGTTTACATATGCCATTAGAAAAGCTGTATGTGACAGCAGCTTTCGTTCAGAAGAAAGCTTGAGAGCTGAATATTGTATCAATACCCAACCAGTTGAAATTCACATCTGCTGTGCATGAAATTAAGCCCTGGCTTTCCCTAATACATTGAAATTTCCACAGCGCTCATCAATTGTGGGAGTAATGAGAATATCTTACTGAAGAAGCCATGAAGATTATTATTTAGAAACTGGCAGGCACATTTTTTGCATGATTATAATTATAAAGGCTGAGTGCATTGCTGTTACCCAAGGTAAGGAAAAGAATTGGCTGATTGTTTGCATTTGCATTTCATCTATAGAAAAAAGAAGGTTCTCCCTGAGCAACATGAGAAAATAGTTTTAATAATCTTTATGAATATGGAAATGGTGACATATGCCCTAATCGTTAATATGCTAATCAGTGACATTTAACAGACACATTTATGCATTCTTTTTTATCATTTGTGTTTTTCGTCTCGTTTTGTAATGAATTTCGCATCTCTGTGCGAGGAACTGTATAATTGGTTGAATGACACGGCAACTGATAACGAAGTCATTAGACCAATAAGTAAACAGTTTCTAAACAGCTGTCCAAAGATCCTCAAGCCCTTGAGCTATTGTAATAATAAGTATTTATTTCTGTTTTTTATTACCACTGACTGGACAACTCTTCAGGGCTTTAAAGGAAAAGTTCAACTCTCTTCGGAGCATCTTTCCCATTGAAAAGCAGGGCGAGAAGAACACAGCAGGAGCCCACTGATTTGGACGGCTCAGCCTAAGAGTCACACAGAGCTGTCTAATCAAACGGCAGCCACATCAGACAACCTCAATATCCGTCACAAAGAGATCTGTCGGCGTACGAGTGGGTGTTTGGAGGAGCGGTGCTGCATTTGAACACGTACCTGTGCAAACCAGCCCGTCATGTTTGTCGCACTCCCTGTCGTCGCACTCGCAGAATTCCCCTGAAATATACCACTCCTGTGGTGAGCAGATACAGCGACCACAGTGACAAGAGCCTGCAAGAACAAATTAGCCTTCAGTCACACAACGATTGGAGATCCATTAGTCTTCGCTTATTCTCCTGTGCTATTTCACGTGATTATAAAACACTTAAAGCTGTGATACGGTTTCTAATTGGAATTAAATAGGGTAAATTGTTTTTCTCAATGTGTGAAACAGCTGTTATTTACAAGGTCCAATTTCATGTTCCTACTGAGTCAGTAACAGACCGATAACACAAGCTAGGCCAGTCAATTGGCCGATATTTGGCCATTTGGAAATAATCTGCATTGGTCGATAATACAGGTGCACCACTAATACAATTCAAGCAAATGCTGATAAGCCAAGTTTTTAGCAATTATTTTATAAATGTAATTTGTGAAAATAAATAAATAAATGTATTAAATTTGTGTATGTGGAATTTTCTGTGAATTAAATAAAAACAATATTTAAACTTTAAAGACATTTACTCTGATATCTTTACGTGTGCACAGCGACTTGTACATAATCTGACAGTCCCTTTAAATTGGTGCTAGATATCTAAATCTTCAAATAGGGGGAAACTATTAAATATCTAATATGAGATCATTAAAAAAAAAAAAAATGATATTACTGGATAACAGTTGTGGTAGAAATATGCATCCCTAGTTAATAACCTTGTCTGCTTGGCCAATTGACCCTTCGCCAGGAGTTTGATTGACAGGCGATCTAACCAATCATAACGCCGAATCCACCATTTTGTCCAACAAAGCAGTCAGGGGAGTTAGCAGATTAATGTAGGTGGACTTGAACTTGAAAAATGGTGTGTACTGACATCTTACCACAATAGAAACAACAGCTGTGTCTCATTTCATTTCATTTCGAAGGCTGGATCGAAGGATATATACAGAATGTCCTTAACCAGAATTAAAAGAGACGTCCTTCGTAGGACACACGGGCAGAAAAGGAAACAGGAAGTATCACGTTGATATGCTAACGCTTTCACGGCAGCGTCAATGCGCTCTCAGCAAACGAATGAAAATTAATAGTTAAAAAAAAAGAAAGTAATTGTTAAAGAAAATGTATTTACTTGTTTTATTTTGGTTAATGCTTGAGGAGCTGGCATATGTACAACATATATCTGTTACAGAGACAAAGGAGGAGGATATTAAGAAGAACAAAGTTTAAAACAAAAACAAGCTTGAAACTACTTACATTTAAACACGCTTGTACATGTATATCCGCAGACGCCGCCATTTTTTATTATTTTTTCAGAAAAAAAACAGTTGTTAACAGCAACGCAGAGAATTGTGGGCTATCTGCAGCAGCGAAGGATACACTTCATGCATCCTCCGAATTCCTGTGAAAGAAGGGAGCATTTGAAGGTCACATTCAGAGTGTCCTACTTACTTTTCTGAAATGATACAGCCTAAATGACGTATACAACCTTCAAATGCGACCTCCGGAGGACGCAGCCTTCGAAATGAGACACAGCTAACATTCCTTATGATGTTCATTCATGTTCATTTGATGCTATAAATTAACTAGTAGGAAGAGATGATCGGTTCATGAGCCACTTGATCTGAGGCGCTGCAGCGATCTGTCACGACACATTAGAGAGCCACAAAACGGTATTTATTGTTTAAATTTCTTTAAAAATGATGAAATTTGAGACTTCATATCAAAAGTAACCTGCTCTGTCTTGTCTGTCGACGTGTTGTAAGTGTCCTCTTTGCTACGCGATGTATTTTTCACTGCGTGAGAACATGATGTGATGCGAGAGAGCGGCATGCCTTGTCGGACATAGCAACAGTAACTAAAGGGGGGCGGGCCCCAAGAGCTACTTTAATTTCATTATTTGTGTGGGTATTGCATTTGCTGTCTTTAATTTGTACCGACCACCCTGGGTTTCGTTTCCCCAGTGCATAAGCCTAAGTATTGTTAGGCTTATGATGCTTAGGGGAGACCATGGTCTAGATGGTAGTCAACATGACTGCACACTTATAAACTGGGATTCTCACATTACACATAGGATCCAGGGAACTGCATAACATAGGGGCACTGGTCTGTCTGTAACAGCTGTTTCTGTACCTTACAAACATGATATATGCTAAAAGAGCTCGAAAAGAACATTTCATCCCATGTAGTTTACCATCAGTCGTCAATCAAAGTGTAGACAGCTCATAAGACAGTACATCCCTTGTCATTTACCACAATATTATTCTACTGGGAGGAACAACAAGCAGCCCACATATTAACTATACCCATGAATCTTTACTGTGCAAAAATCAATTTAATTATTGCAATGTTTCATTCTTAATAATGCTGATGTTATGACAAGCAGAACAACTCTCCTGCTGATTGCCAAGCATTAATTTGAGAAAATCGAGAAGACCGTGTGAAACCAGACCTTAGAGGAATTACTTGTTTTCAGGCAGGCAACAGCAAACAAATAGTGTTCCGGCATTGGCTCCAACAAATCCTATATATAAAGCATATTAGTGTGTCACTTCACATGCTCAGAGAAAAGAGATGAATACTCAGAGGACTATGTGTCATGTAAAAAAAAATTGGTTAAGCTTTATTGTTTTTTCCAGGATGCTGACAGGTCACATAAAAATACTGAATCTGGCCTCTTATTAAAGTGTAAAACCTAAAGCTTTGCTTTCAGTGTTGTGTTGGAAGAGCAAATTATATGTTAAGGTTTCTGTGAGACAGTCATGTTTTCCCCAGTTTTGACATGACTTTACAGAAAACCTAAAATAATAGTTTGTATATATATCAGACTTGAACCCAACGTGGCTTCTAACCACTATGCCACGACTCTTATGGAGACCATCTCTCACCAATAATTTCTGTCTCTATCAACTAAATGTGGCACAAACCCTCCCCAAATAACAATCGATTGGTGGAAATAGTTGTGTTTGCTATCCACCTCATTAGAGAAGCATATGAGGGAAATCGATTTAATAGCGCAATTTGCTCCCCAACAAACAAATGGGGGAACCCACTTTCATTTTTAAGAGATTTTTTTAAGGTGCCGCTCGAAGCATCGTCCCTCCTACCTTTTCCAGAGCACATGATGCCGTCGGCTGTCTCGCACAGGCTCTTGCTCTGCTCGTCCGTCATGTCACAGCTGCGGGGGAACTGGCAGTGCTTCCCAAACCATCCATCACTGCAGATACAGCGGCCACACGAGCAGAAGCCGTGGCCTGGGGGAGACACACAGCGCACACGTACGTGCACGCGCACACACAATCACTTTCTCTCCTTACCAAAGAAAACCACCATTTGTATCTGCCAAAACAAAGCAACGGTCTGATTGATCCAGGTAAATATAATTGGTTCAAACAGACAGGGATTCGTTTCCAGACTGGATAATGGTGTTGCGGTAGCTATATGGCTCTTATCACTTATGGATCCCATGGGATAAAACATTCTTTAGCCTCTCGGATCACTTTGGATGAGGCGGTGTTTCGGCATTTGTAACGAGCTGTCTAAATTGTGCTCAGTCATATCTTTTGTTTCAAAAAAATAAATAAATAAATAAAAATCTATAGCTTAGATCTTGATTTAAGCTTGATGCATAGATCTAGATTAGAGCAGGGGTTTTCAACCTTTTAGATGCCATGGACCCCCTAAATATGACCATCCTAAAATTTAAAAGGTATCTATATTGTTTCATATAGATCATATTAATAATGTCAAATATTATTTAAAAAATATTTAGTTTCTATTAACTTTATTATATTTTCTACTCATAGTACTGTACTGTTGTATATAATTATTCACTCATTTACTTATTTTAATTTTATATTTTCAATATACATGCTGCCCTTTGGTAATATTATTAGAAAACATGGGATTCGTTTCCATTGTTATCCTGATGGTACTCAGTTATATATTTCATCTGGACTAGATGAAACTTCTAAATGATCCAAGTTGACAGGGTGTGTTAAAGATATAAAATACTGGATGACCAGTAATTGAATTCGGATAAGACAGAGATATACTTATTGGACCAAAAACCTGTACACAGAAGCTCTTAGAATACAATTTGCATCTAGAAGGGTGAATTACTTCATCCTCTCCAGTTAAATATCTGGGTGGTATATTACACAGCAACTTGTCTTTTAAAAATAAAATTTCACGTTACAAAAACAGCCTTCTTCCACTTTATAAACATTGCTAAGCTACAGAACATGTTATTTGTTTCTGATGCAGAAAAGTTAGTTCATGCATTCATGACCTCTAGACTGGATTATTGTAATGCACTACTAGGTGGTTGTCCTGCTTCCTCAAAAAACAAGCTCCAGTTAATCTAAAATGCAGCTGCTAGATTTCTTTTCATGTCAAGAAAATATGATCATATAACCAAAATTTTATCATCTCTAAATTTGTTACCTATTAAAGGGTTAGTTCATCCAAAAATGAAAATTATCCCATGATTTACTCACCATCAAGCCATCCTAGGTGTATATGACTATCTTCTTTCAGATGAAAACAATTGGAGATATATTTAAAAATATCCTGGCTCTCCAAAGATTTATAATAGTGAACGGGGGGCATGTTTTGAAGCCCAAAATAAATGCATCCATCCATCATTAAAAATAATCCATACGGCTCCAGAGGGTTAATAAAGACCTTCTGAAATGAAGCGATGGGTTTTTGTAAGAAAAATATCCATATTTAAAACTTTATAAAGTAAAATTACTATCTTCCAGCAAACGGCCTTATGCATCGATTTGCGGCAGAAAAGTGAACTCTGACCTGAAGAGAAGAGCTTGAGTTTGTTACACAGCCCTATTTGTTTGAACCACCAGAGGTGTCTAAGCTTACGCTACTCTACGTCCTGCGTCATACATCGCATCAGAGGTTAATCATTTGCCGCAAGTCGACATGCGCAGTATGCATATGGTCATCTGGCGGAATCTAGTTATTTTAGATTATAAAGTTTTAAATATGGATATTTTTCTTACAAAAACCCATTGCCTCTCTTCAGAAGACCTTTATTAACCCCCTGGAGCTATATGCATTATATTAATGATGCATAGATGCATTTATTTTGGGCTTCAAAACATACCCCCCATTCACTATCATTATAAATCTTTGGAGAGCAAGGATATTTTTGAATATATATATCCAATTGTGTTTGTCTGAAAGAAGATAGTCATATACACCTAGAATGGCTTGAGGGTGAGTAAATCATGGGATAATTTTCATTTTTGGGTTAACTATCCCTTTAAGTTCTGTCAGTAGTTTGTTTACCCACCTTGCAAAGCACGCAATTATGTCATTCAATTATTTGTTCAACTGATCTGTTCATAACACCAAATTGTCCGGGAATGAAATGAGTCATTGATTAATTCACTGAAGATTTGTTCAAAACCACTGATTCAGAATTTTCATTTTTGACTGAACTGTCACTTTAAAAGGGCACCGGGTTAGTTCACCCAAAAATGAAAATTATGTAATTCATTACTCACCTTAATGTCGTTCTACACCTGTAAGACCTTCGTTCACACAAATTAAGATGAAATCCGATGGCTCAGTGAGGCCTCTATTGCCAGCTATGTCACCAAACTTCTCAAGATCCAGAAAGGTACTAAAAACATATTTAAATCAGTTCATGTGAGTACAGTGGTCTACCTTAATATTATAAAGCGACGAGAATACTTTTTGTGCATCAAAAAACCTAAATAACGACTTTTCAATTCGTGATGGGCGATTTCAAAACACTGCTTCGAAGCTTTACAAATCTTTTGTTTCGAATCAGTTGTTCGGAGCACCAAAGTCACATGATTTCAGCAGTTTGGAACAAAAGAACAAAAGATTTGTAGAGCTTCGAAGCAGTGTTTTGAAATAGGCCATCACTAGATATTGCTGAAAAGTCGTTATTTTGTTTTTTTGGTGCACAAAAAGTATTCACGTCGCTTTATAATATTAAGGTAGAACCACTGTACTCACATGAACTGTTTTAAATATGTTTTGTGTACCTTGAGAAGTTTGGTGACATAGCTGGCAATAGAGGCCTCACTGAGCCATCGGATTTCATCAAAAATATTGTAATGTGTGTTCTGAAGATGAACAAAGGTCTTACAGGTGTGGAACGACATGAGGGTGAGTAATAAATTACATTATTTTCATTTTTGGGTGAACTAACCCTTTAACTAGGAAACTTGGGTATTTACAATAATTCCGACAGCACATTAAGGCAGCATAAATGACAAAAATTTAGAGGTAACCAACAGTGCCAGTACCTTGAGTACTGAGGTTTGTTAACACTGAAAATTGAAAATCTTTAGTGTTTGCATGCTTGCGTTAGCTATAAACAGGTTGACAACTTAATGACATAAAGAGTTTGGAGTAGTAATTTATAAAGATTATAAATGTCCTTGTCACTTATGGACCGGGTTATTTGGCATTTAAAAGAGCGTCACTTCTGGAGATTTGTGCATGGGCGTTATTTCACGTAGGCTGTAAGGAAACAAAATGTTCACTGAAGCTGAACAGTTTTTTTTTCTCTCTTAATCTTTAAAGAGCAGTTGGTGACTCACTGTAAGACACTGAGCTATAGAACATCTCTCTTCCTCTCAACAACTTACTTTCTGGAACAGTGATTGGTAAATAAAAAAAATAAAAAAAATAGGGATTCCCCTAGCCTAGACTACGTCTGGCAAGGTAGAAATGTGTTCTAGATATTGAAACCAAACAAAAGGATGTGCCTCAAAATGAAAAAATAGACAACACTGAACAGTCTATTCAGTGCTCAGTATGTTTTCTGAATGTCTTAAGCATGTTATGCTGCCTTCACATGCTATCGGAATTATCATACTGTAAATACGAGTTCCTTAAAACTCGGACATGAACGCTATCTCAAGTCATATTTACCACTGGGAGGCTCGGGAATAATTTAGATAGTTCCCGTGTTGGGCATGCCATAAACTTTAAACATGGCGGAGGGGAGAACGATTGCTGCTGTGTTTTTTATAGTTTTTATCTTGATGTTAAAGTAGTGCGTATATACATATATTAATATTAATTTAAAGCATATTATATGTTTTATACACAGCTAAAATAGCCTGTATTTGACCACAATTAGCACAGAGATATGTATATATGGTTGTCAATGAATGGGAAGATAAATATAATTTTGGCTTTAACAAGATTTTCCCAGTAAATAGGCAAGAATAAACCTGGTGTCCTCCATGGTTCCTGTTTCCTGAGCTATATATATATTCATATGTTTTTCATTTTGTGCTAGGTGATATACCAAATTGGAATACCAAATCAAAGTAGGAAGGAAAGTACCCAATTCAATAGTTTATATTCTACAGCTGGGAGGAAATATATGTTGTTGCGGAGGATGTGCAAAGTAGGCCAAATCAAAAAGGAGATTCATTTGTGAAATATACTTGTACTTCTTATAAAATACTTATTTTGGTTAGGTTATGAAATGTCAAATTGATTTAATAATCACCAGGCGCTGTAGTGGCTATTTGGAATAAATGGGTTGGGTGGCAATGTATTCCCATTGTAGCTTAGAATAACTGCGAGAAAATATTTTTGTGTGTGGCTCTTTGCCTTCCTCTCGCTAACCCATTTATTTTGTGGGTGTAGGTATACAGGCTTTAAGTTTGATGCGCTCTTGGTAGAGCTACATGCTTGACTGCTTCAATCAGCCAGCCTACGAGAGCATTTAATTGCTTTGGTGAGTGGCACCCCAGTCCTTTCAATTAAAGCGCACCTGCGATTCCCCATTATCCCGCCTGTAAATGCAATTCGAGTGTGGGCATGTTTGAATTCACGGTGTTTCTCACACCTATCTCTGGAAGGATATTTTCCAAAGAATGTAGCCTAGTCTTAAACTCTCATGCAAGTGCCTCATAATATGATATAAATCCAATCTGAAATATTGATGATCCTGCATTTTAGTAAAACACTTTCATGTTAATACAGCTGGAATGGCTTCTCAAGGGCTAAAGATCCCATGATAGGCAAGGCATATCTGAAGGCTGCCCTTCATTTGAACACCAATTCAGTCCTGCAGGAACAGCTATGCAATTAGCTGAGATGAACGTTTCATCACTGTGTGACGGCTGTCTCTCTGAGCTGAGAGCTGGAGGGACGGCGTGTTTCCACACTTCTCATCTGTTAGCAGGCTCTCATCTGTCTGACTGTGACTCCGGCAGTCACAGTCCCGAGCCCTATACATATTTAAACATCTCCTAGGGCTGGCCCACACAAGGGCAGCCGGCCAAGCTGAGACGGCTTGTCGCTTAGTGACACAACAAAATAAGCATTCAGAAAGCAGCAGCATTAAATTTCTATCCCCACTAAAAGAGGAGGAATGTCGTTCTTAATATACCGACGTGTACCACGGGTGAAACTGTTGTGCTCATCTATCATCAGTTTCTCAAATGGCACTGCTATTGAATAGATAACAGTTTGACAGATAAACATTTATATTGGTGGCAGATATACATTTGCTGATAACTGGGAAAATTATGTTGTTTTTATTGATAGTGAAATTAAAACAGCTAAATCATTTTAACCAGTCCTTTTTTAACAGCATATTTTAAAAGTTCAACATTGGCAAAATGTATGTCTTTTTCCATAATTGTGATCTAACACTCGAGTCATTACAATCCAAAACCTTACAAAAACAAGAACCAGAAGTTTACAATGACTTCAGTCAATATTAAGGAGTTATCATGATCTTCAGTTTAGAATACCGATCCAAATAATTAGGAATTCCTTCTGAAGGATTTGGTAATAGTTGAGTCATTACTAGTGGGTTACCTGTAGTTATTCTAATTGTGAACTACCACATTAAACTGAGCACTATTGCTCACTAATTTGTTAATCAGAGTTTCTTGTTACTTACTTGTTACTATAATGTTAATAGTGCATTAATCATTTGCATCTTTGTTCATTAATGACGGAAGAGTATTCTAAAGTGTTACCTAATAAATTTATATAGCTCCTTTCCAACTGGAACATTCCCTGTGTGAAGGAATGAAGGAACCTCTCATGTCATTCCAAACCTGTGTGATATTCTTTCTTCCGTGAAATGGATGTTGCGATAGTGTTTTCTTCCCTATTGTGACGTATATCTAAATGAAACTACTTCTCAAACAAGAAAAAAATGTAGGGCAGGACTTGATTTTGTCCACTGGGAATTGATTGGATCATTGGATTGTTGTCATTTGCTACTGCTGTGATCTCCTGTGAATGACAGGTTGTCTAACCTTCAAGCCAGTAAGCACATCATCAGAGAAAAAAAAAAACAAGAGGGGTAAGTTATTTTGATTAAACATTAAGAAAGCATGTGAATTAAAAAATATATATGTATGGATAA
Organism: Chanodichthys erythropterus; assembly: GCF_024489055.1. Lineage (NCBI taxonomy): Eukaryota > Metazoa > Chordata > Actinopteri > Cypriniformes > Xenocyprididae > Chanodichthys > Chanodichthys erythropterus. The sequence goes on along the minus strand of NC_090234.1, from coordinate 31,318,906 downwards.
AACATTTATAAGAAATACTGCAAGAATTGTCAATTTTGATTTTTTCTTTCTTTCTTTCATACAGTGGAAGTCAACGGTAACCAAAACTGTTTGGTTACAGACATTCTTCAAAATATTTTCTTTTATGTTCCAAAGAAGAAATATATACAGAGTTGAGCATGAGTAAATGATAACAGATTTTTCATTTTTGTGTGAACTATCCCTTTAAGTGTACAAATACATTTTAGTAGTTTAAAAAAAAAAAAGGAAAAAAGAAAAGTACGTATTTTGCGTCAAGTGTTAGCACTATGGCTGAAATCATTGTAGTAGTGGTGGAAGTATAGAGAAGAAATGGAAAGCAATAGTCTTTTTATTCTTAAAGTGAAAGCACTCATGAAACAGACGTGCTCAGGTATGACCTCACAACCCCAGCAAGAGGGCTTGAAAATCATCTTTTTTTAGTATTGCTTTCAAGCAACTAGTGAAATTACTAGAATCTGTAAAGTCTTGCAAATTCTAGGAATACACAAGACTGTCAATTATTTCCAGTGCCAATATTCCTGTGCTGTCTTCATCTCAAGTACAGTACATAGTGTGATATACATGATTCAAGCTGCTGTTCAAAAGCAAATATCCTTAGAAAATATCAATTACAATGAAAGTGGTGAGGATTTGGCCTTGGCAAAAACTTTGCCAAGTCAACGCTTTGTGCCTAGATACTTCAAACAAGAGTGCAAACTTCTCAGAGAAGAAGGATTAAATAAAAAATGTTAATTAATCATTTTGGCAGGCTTGTAGAAGGGGTATTTTCTCCAAGGAGCGCATCTTCATTTTAATGAGAAAATAATTAACAGTACAGATATAAAGCAAAACAAATATTCTGAAATATGAGGTCAAATTGTATATAATACAAAACTATTTCCAAAAGTAACAATGTCCAAGAGAAACACCAGTAAATAAAGTTTCAGAGGAAGGCAGCATCTTTTTTGATTTCCTGTAGCTTGTTATAGTCTCATAGAGGCATCAAAGTGTGGCGAAATACATGTGACAAGTCATGTGAGCACTATATTTACACCGTTTGCCTGTCCAGTATGCAACTGGTTTGAAAATTAGCCTAAATGGGTACAACTGGAAGTTTGAGGATGTTAACAACTCACCCTCACATTCAAATTCAAATAAAACCTACTGTAAACTTGTGACTTGTAAGATCTTTTGACAAGCACTCAATTCTGTTAAAGAAAGGGTGCACCTTTGTGCCTGTATTGATCCAATCCATAATGTGTATGTTCTGAGAGAGGCCATGAAAGGAGACTAAGGCAGTGGGATAGATGCTGATTCTCTATTAATTACCTACTTGCCCTTGGCAGAACCATATGCATAACATGATTAGTTCCCTGGTGTTTATTATAAATATCCCTAAAGTCAGATGGTGTAAGTGTATGTTACATTCCATCAAATGCATAAAAAATAGACCTAATATGTCAATCCCCTTAGGTCGATTGAATGATGTGTTGTTCAGTCAGCTGGAGTCTTTATAGCTTAATTTTTAAACCCACAAGCTTGTACATGATCATGATTATAAAAAAACTCATATGTTGTGGTGAGAGAAGAAGCAAGAGTTTTGCTGGAGGCCCCTAATATGGTGTAAAAACAGCTTGTATCCACCAAAAGTAATTAAATATAAAGATCTACAAGCAGCAATAAAGAAAGCTAGCATTTCTTGCTATGAACAACTTTATTATGCTTATTTAGTCTCTGCTGTTTGCAAGATTCATTAAGTTATGAGCAATGGACCTGATTTAAAGTTGACAAAAATTATGTACAAATGTATAATAATGTTATCTTTTTCCTGAATTACATTTGATTGGAAAGTTAAGTACAGTGGCCAAGTATATCTCCAGACCTGAACCCTATTAAGGCACCTGTGGGGCATCCTCAAGCAGAAGGTGGAGAAGCGCCATGTGTCTAACATCCAGCAGCTCTGTGATGTCATTATGGAGGAGTGGAAGAGGATCCCAGCAACAACCTGTGCAGCTCTGGTGAATTCTATGCCCAGGAGGATTAAGGCAGTGTTGGATAACAATGGTGCTCACACAAAATATTGACACTTTGGACACAGTTTTGACTAGGGTGACCAGATTTCTCATGGTGGAATACGGGACGAGTGCGCAATATGACCATGATATAAGAAATTTTATTTCACTATATTATATATATATATATATATATATACACTGCCCTCCAAGAGTTTGAAAACACCCCTGGAAAAGTCTGGTTTTGGACGGTATCAGCATAAATCCTTATAATTTTTTGGTGCAAATACATTACAGTAACTTGACATTATCCAGCAATAATAATTTTCATGTGTTCATTTAATTTCATTACATAATAATGACAGTATATACATGTCAAAGTCAGACATGCCCCTTTGCCAGCTGTGATGCCTGGTTACTTGTTTAAACTTGGCCCAGGTTTGTAAAAGATTTTTGGGTCAGCACACCTTAATAGCTTCAACAATTGATTGCCAATTAAGTTTAGAATACAATGAAATAATTAGAACCCAGTTTTGGTCAGATAGCTGCTAATGCTGGATATTTTGATGAATCAAAAATTTAAGTTTTTTTCTATGTATAAACTGTTTATGTAATAAAATATTTTTTTATAATTTGTGTTGTCCCTTACCTGTGCAAAATTATCACAAATTAAAAAGGATTCATGCCAATATTGTCCAAAACCCCACTTTTCTAGGGCGTTTCTAAACTTTTGGAGGGCAGTGTAGATATAAATATTTGTTATATATTGTTATATAAAAAGAAATTTACAAACAAGTTACAAACAATACAACAAATACGACAGAGATTAAACTTGTTTTTTCACATTTGAATATACTGACAAATATTTAATTAGGCTACTGTCCCTTTAAGACCGAATCCATGGATGTAATATAGGCTACTGACACATTTCCTGTTTTTACCCACCTGTTTACGTCCACTTAACCGACTGTATTTACGTGAGATACTCCACACGATGGACATTTTGAAAAACTATGTGTGCATTTGACCATTCGGGCGCGAGGAGAACTGATCGCGCGAAAGAGAGAGAGAGAGCGTGAGAGAGAGGCTTCTGGTCTGTGTTATTCAGCGTGATTCCGCCTTCACTAATCGATAACGAATTGTGATTGAATGGTAACTTTGTTCTATGACGAATTGATTAGGCTGTTCTTGTGTGACAGAACTCCATCACCCAGTTGAAAGATGAAATACGTGACAAAACATTATTTTTTTCTTAATAAGTCGGGACACTAAAAATAGAGCTGAAATACGGGACTGTCCCGGGAAAAACGGGACGTCTGGTCACCCTAGTTTTGACATGTTCACTTAGAGTATACTCACTTTTGTTGCCAGTTATTTAGACAATAATGGCTGTATGTTGAGTTATTTTTAGAGGATACAAGCAGCACAGTGACTACTCTAAAGTATATGCAATTTTGATTTCTATAGTATTGTCCCTTGAGAACATATAATAAAATGGATGCTGAAATATGAGGGGTGTACTCACTTTTGTGAGATACTAATATATATATATATATATATATATATATATATATATATATATATATATATATATATATATATATATATATATATTGAACTTTCCTTTCATCAAACAATCCTGAAAAAAAAAATTATAATGGCTTACACAAAAATATTAAGCAGCACAAGTGTTTTCACCATTGCTGATAATAAGAAATATTCTTGAGCACCAAAACAGAATATTAGAATGATTTCTGAAGGATCTTGTTACACTGAAGACTGTAGTAATGGCTACTTAAAACTCAGCTTAGCCAACACTTGAATACATTACATTTTAAAATATACTAAAATAGAAAATAGTTATTTTAATTTGTTGTTACTGTATTTTTAATTAGATATATGCAGTCTTGGTGAGCATTGCATTACCATGGTCAATTGCCATTCAGTTTTTCATAATATTTTCATAGACCAGCAGCATAGAGATGTCAAACAATGGAACCATTATGTTTATCTGTCCTGCTGTGTGTGTTTGTGTGTGTTACCTCCACAGATCTCTCCGTTCAGGTCCTCACACTGCCTGTCGTCACACTCACAGTTCTTGCCGTGTACGCGTTTATCTCCAGGTGGGTGGCATGTGCACTGGCCACACAAACACTTCCCTGAAACAAACAAATAATCTGTGACTGGCAAGAAAGCAAAAAAAAATCTGAATGAAACTCAATGCAATCTAACACGTGGCTATTTTTGCTCTTTTATTATCAAGCTCTTGTATGAAGGTAGTTAAAATCTACGTTTCACCTTGAATTTGGCTTATCAAGGTCAACTGAAAAGCACATTGCACTGAAAAGCACAGAGTGCCTCAGTCTATGCTTATCATAGGGCACATTAGTCTGCTAAAGTGGCACTGTCGTTGTTTGACATTGACAGCCGTTACAACTCCAGCTCCGTGCAAGCGAGGAGAACAACAAAGCAACGCCCTGTCTGACAACCTCTCAGCCTGCCAAGCAGATAAAAGCTGCGTGCTGCCGTTGCCACGGTAACTGGTGATGTCAAAACACTTTTCCTTTATCGATTAGCTTGAGTGACGTCATGTAGCCCTTCCCTTAAGCTTTCATGCTAAGCTGCAAGAGAGTGTTTAGAGCATGTAAAAAAAACATTTAATGACTAACCACCTGTCTCATTTCTTTCATTTTTACTTCTCTAATAGCGTAATCCATTACTAGTACCAAATTATACAGAACTGTCAGCAACAAGTGGAGCTCAATGAGTTAAAATTGACAAGTTATTGTACTGATGTATCGCAAACTAAACTACTAAGCATGAATTGATTCTGCACATTATTCAATGCCTTTATACGGACAGTATGAAACACATGATGCACTAGACAGAAAAAGTGTATCTTTCCATATGCTTTCACAGTGGCTGGTGGCATTATGTGTGCCTAAATGGAGAAAGCAGCGCTGGCAGCTTCAGTGTGATTAATGGCTCCCTCGCTGATCATGTACTGCGCTTTGGTCCGAATCGAAACAATTAATTCCTTCACAATATTTGAGAGACAGCCATCCGGCAAGTTCAATTCTCTAGGGAGCCATGCTTGCGCAGGTGCCAAGACAAAAGCCCCATTCCTCTAAATTGTTAAACATCATAATGGCTCAGCATCATCAATTTCCAATAATACGACCCCTAATTCATCTCTAAGAGTTACATTATTATAAATTTATGACCATGGTGCTTAAATCCTGAGATGGGCATTTAGAGTAAACGCTGTACAGGGAGCAGCACCAGCTGTTCTGTGTTAGACTAGGATTTCTATCATATAATCATCTCTGTTAAGCAGTTTTCTTTAGATATTGTCACAGTTTACAGACTTGTACTACACATAAAAACTCATTGCTGTGCAGTTCTGCATTGGAACAACTGACAATTGCGTGTTGACACCAAGGGCTCAAGGTTTCATGGGTGATATTATAGCCAAAAAATAGGCATACACTTAAAATGAAGGTTTCAAAGGGTGTTGATGACATTAAAATATCATGTTTCCCCAAAGAACCTTTCATGAAACAGTAGTTAAAATATTTTTTTTCTTTGTGTGAAGAACTTTTAAATAATCTGAAGAACTCTTTTCCATAAAGAACCTTTTGTGCAATGAAAAGTTTCCATTCCAACTATTTTTTTTGGGTGTACTTATGAAATCCACATTTGGACTGCTTATTTTCAGTGTAGGACACACTAATTCTAATCTCTTATACTATTTAGGACAAATGCAGATTGGGACACAGCCATTTTGAAGTTATTCTGTGGCATATCTGGAAAGACTGTTGATGATGTATGCCAAGACTATATCAATCTTGTGCCACAAACTTGACAAGGACAATCAGGCTTGTAAAGACACCAGTGTTTAGCTGCATAGACCACTGCCAGCTCTGACATTAAATGACAAGCGTGCTGGAGCCGTGCTGAGTGTATCCTGATGTGTCCTGTGAAGCATGAACCTGCCAAATACTGAGGTTCATGCAAATGAGGCTTCTGGGGTGCTAAAGGGGGTGAGGAGGTTTCTCACTGTCTGCCTTTTAAAGTGCAATTAAGAAATGTCAAGAGCCACAAAGAACCAGAGGTGGACCCTTTCACAGTAGGTTTTTAGATGCAAATGCATGTAGGTTTGTATATATGAATATAAAATGAAAGTCCTTAACTGTACACTGCAGCATATAATATAATATAATATAATATAATATAATAATATAATATAATATAATATAATATAATATAATATAATATAATATAATATAATATAATATAATATAATATAATATAATATAATATAATATAATATAATATAATAATTTGACTCATTTATTCAACTGATTCTTTCACTCAGAAACAACAACAACAACAACAAAACACTGCATATATAAATATGCATACCAGATCCTTCGTTTTCGCTGGCTTCATTTGGAACTACCGGTATTTTCGTTCATAATATAAAATACTCTATGATCCGAATTAGTCACTACAGCTTTCCACATTTTAAGAGGCATTAATATTTTATGTTCCTAATGCACCACTTCTCATCATTTGCTGGTACTGAATATAGAGCAATCTGGGGAGAAGTACTAGCTTTACCACTTTTTCTTTTGCAATATTTCGCTTCTGTCAGACAATTTTGAAACATAGCATTTGGAAGCCTTTCAATCAGCACAGGAAATGAAAGGTCAGGGAGGACAGTATGAGTTGTGTTAAGATGTGACATTTAAAGGCATCTCGAGTCCACATTTCAGGTGCTGCCCACTAGCAACCATAAAGACCACCACAATAACACAGCACTGTGCATGCAACACATTCATAAACCAATAACTATAATTTACTTATATAGCAAATTTGTTTTGAAAATGTAATTTCTATAGCATAAGGTATATTTTTACATTTGCATATATTTCTATTCATTTATTTTTTACTTGACTTGAAAGTTCAACCCACAATTCAGCAGCATACATATACATATAAATATACATATGCATATCCACACTAATTGGACACATTCAGAAAGTACATTCCCTCTCAATGCAGAACACCACTTGGTCCTTGTGCACCAGAGAAGGCCACCATTATTAAACTCAGAGGAAGTGATTGCAATCAGCCCTAATTCTGCTGATTTGCTTTAAAAGATCACTCATCACACCAAGCAGTTCCTACAACACATTGGATATCAGTCAACATCTGCGTGGCAAATTAGGCCTCTTTTCCCTCTCCTGTAAGACGGCTGGGAGTGTTGAATGATTGCTGCTGTGCATGTTTAATCAAGATGCATTCTTTGTATATGGGCTTCGCACAGTAATCTATAGAGTGCATTAGTGAGCTAATGAATAGTGTAAAAACCAACACTTAGTAACTTCCGTGCATCAAAAAAAAAAAAAAAACGTGTAATCACTCATTTGTTGCTTCTCAAATGGTGGGATATACAACCATACAGTAAATATCTTTCAGATATCATTTAAATGCCAAATGTTAGACGTAAATATCATATACAACAGAACTGAAATAATCAACTTATCTACAGTTGAAATTGGTTTTCCAGCCATGGCAGAAATGCTCTCAGAACAGGTGTTTCCTGGTAGACATTCCAGGCTTAAGAGAATCTTCCAGATTTTCACTTCTCACCACCTCAACTGGCTCTTTGTTTCCTCTCAAAACCATTTACAAGCTCTTCTACTGAATCCAGCTTTCTCCGTCCATTTGCTATAAGTTGCTGGCAGTGATGACCATCATTCTTAACTAGGGCAAATTGGCACATAAGTAAAAAGAATGAGGCAAGCACACAGCCTGATTTAAAACATCAAGATATCCATTTTCAGTCGGAGGCTTCATGAATCTCAAGCAAACTGCCATGTGGCATGGGAATCCCTCATATGGGGCTTCTCCGTGGCACTGTCTAAATGTTGGATTGATTCAGCTAGGATGACAGTCCTTCTTAATTGTGGGAGTGAAATTCAGAACGGAGGAAACCTGGATAATTACCTGCTGTCAGGATAATGGATGCAGCAAGCAGACATATAGCTCCAATCATGGGTGAAATTCTATGTAAACAGACGTATAAATCATCATTTTCTGGCCACGTCGCATAGCACAGGTTCACAGCACGGCGGGACAGTGAATCTATGGATTACTGATGCTAAACTGTAAAGCCACAGGGTTCCATTCAAACTGTATTCAAGAAACAACTCTTTATGTTCCAATGGATTCACTCAAGGAGATCTATAATACGTGGAGAAAGCTTTTTGTTAGCACTCAGATTCATCTCAATGGCAGTCGCTCGGCTGGTGCAGGACCAGATTCAGAGTGGCCATAGGTGTTAAGGATGCTGGTGTAGAGAGACGAGGCAGATACGGATTTCCACAATAGTAAGAGACTTTAATTAACACAGGGCAGGAACACCAAACATACATTAAACACAACAGAGAACGGACAAGGAGTGCAGGGAGTAAGTGCATTATAAAGGGAGTGCAGATGATAGAGTCCAGGTGCAGGTGATCTGTGATGATGAGGAGCTGACGAGGGAAGTGAGTGCAGGTGATGAAACAGGAGGATCATGGGATATGGAGTCCAGGAAGACAAGGGATCTGTGACAGTACCTCCCCCTCCCGGTAGGCGCGTCCTCGCGCCGTAAATAGAATAACCGGGAGGGGGGGCGGGCGCCCTGGAGACCTCATGCAGGTGCCGGGGGATGAGTGGACTGGAGTGGAGGTCTCCAGGGCGGATCCATGAGCCATGGCGGGTCAGGAGCCTTGGCAGGCCACGGCGGGTCAGGAGCCTTGGCAGGCCACGGCGGGTCAGGAGCCTTGGCAGGCCACGGCGGGTCAGAGCCTTGGCAGGCCACGGCGGGTCAGGAGCCTTGGCAGGCCATGTCAGAGGCCCACCCACATGTGTGGCGCCCACATGTCCCCCACCCACGGGTACTTGGGCCCCCCCCCAAAAAATACTTGGAGAGGTTTAGGATCATATTGCGGAGTCCAAGGAATAAAGTCAATGTGTGGGTGGAGGAGCATGGAGCTGGTTTGGCGGCGGATACTGGAGCTGGTTTGGCGGCGGAGACTGGAGAACTTTGCTCGGCGGCGGAGACTGGAGAACTTTGCTCGGCGGCGGAGACTGGAGAACTTTGCTCGGCGGCGGAGACTGGAGAACTTTGCTCGGCGGCGGAGACTGGAGAACTTTGCTCGGCGGCGGAGACTGGAGAACTTTGCTCGGCGGCGGAGACTGGAGAACTTTGCTCGGCGGCGGAGACTGGAGCGGCAGGCTCGGCGGCGGCGGCTGGAGCGGCAGGCTCGGCGGCGGCGGCTGGAGCGGCAGGCTCGGCGGCGGCGGCGGCTGGAGCGGCAGGCTCGGCGGCGGCGGCTGGAGCTGAGGGCTCGGCGGCTGGAGCTGGGGGCTCGTAGGTGGCGGCTGGAGCTGAGGGCTCGTAGGCGGCGGCTGGAGCTGAGGGCTCGTAGGCGGCGGCTGGAGTTGAGGGCTCGTAGGCGGCGGCTGGAGCTGAGGGCTCGTAGGCGGCGGCTGGAGCTGAGGGCTCGTAGGCGGCGGCTGGAGCTGAGGGCTCGTTAAAAAAGTCAATAAGCCAGTCCAGATCTGGCGGCTCGCACAGGGTTGGAGCGGGCTCTGGAGATACAGGAGCGGGCTCTGGAGATACAGGAGCGGGCTCTGGAGATACAGGAGCGGGCTCTGGAGATACAGGAGCGGGCTCTGGAGATACAGGAGCGGGCTCTGGAGATACAGGAGCGGGCTGTTTCCTCCTCCTCTGCTTTCGGGACCCAGTTGAGGAGTGTGGGTTCCGTGTGGGACAGGAAGGACGTTCACTGGAGGGGTAAGCGGAGGAATACGGAGACTGACTAACTGGCCCGGCTGACCGTGTTTCTGGACGGACTGAAGACCAACACTCATCCACATAGAATTGGGAATTATTCAAAAACAAAATAAAATTTATAGTTTCGCTTAAGGAGAGACGATAATCAGGTTCATGGAGACGGAGAGTGTTGTCATCCAGACCGTCCAAAAATAGGGCGATTAAATTAGCATCGGACCAGTCAGACAGATAAGCCAGCTCAACGAACTCCTCCACATACCTCTCCAGTGAACGACCAACCTGAAGAAGCCCGATGAGGCGATCGCCGGCTGACAGATGAGAGAGAGGCGTAGGAGGAGCAGGAGCCAGGGAGCCGGTGGAAGTCTCCGTTATTCTGTGGAAATCCAGCATAATAGGTCCGTTCTTCTGTTAAGGATGCTGGTGTAGAGAGACGAGGCAGATACGGATTTCCACAATAGTAAGAGACTTTAATTAACACAGGGCAGGAACACCAAACATACATTAAACACAACAGAGAACGGACAAGGAGTGCAGGGAGTAAGTGCATTATAAAGGGAGTGCAGATGATAGAGTCCAGGTGCAGGTGATCTGTGATGATGAGGAGCTGACGAGGGAAGTGAGTGCAGGTGATGAAACAGGAGGATCATGGGATATGGAGTCCAGGAAGACAAGGGATCTGTGACAATAGGAAGAATCAAGAGAAACACAGCTCTTCGTAGAGGTTATAAATATTATTATATGGTGTATATAAATATATTACACACGCAGTAAGGAGAGCCACATGACTTCTCCCCTGCTTTCTTCATACCCAGACAGAAAGAGTGTGTTTTGTTTTTACGTCAATGTTTTTAAATGAGTGCAAATTTTGGTCTTGGGCATTAAAATCCCAGGCTGAAAATAGGCCCCACTCCCACCTGGAAGTTGTCACAGACACGCCAGGCTCTACTCTCACCCAATCACGACGCACACCCTCACCAGAATACTAACCACGCACACCTGACACTCACCCCCTCCCTCATCAGCTGCACTACAAAAGACACGCACAGGCATTCTGTCACTGTCCGGTCTTGTTAACGCATACCTACCTGCTATGCTTACCTCAAGGACTCCTCTAATGATTACTTACCTGTCTCCAGCGTTCTCCAAGATCCCTAGTGTTCTCCTTGTCTGCTGTGAGTGTCTCTGTGTCTCGTCTGCTCCACGTCTGCCTGCCATCCACGATGGGAAATCAAGGACAAGTATCAGTCACAAGAATATCATCTGCCACAAACTTTACCTGCATTCACTTACCTGCACTCTGGTGTCTGAATCTGGTTGCTCAATAAAACATCATTAACGTCATACCTGTCTCAGTCCCCTTCTGTATGTAACAGAAGACAGGACCAACACCGTCTGAACAGCCACGATGAGCATTCTGGATCCGTTTCAAGACCTTGTGGATGCACTTCGCCGCACTCTCACCAGCCCTTCCACGCCAACACCACCAGTGACCACTTCTGCACTCCCCATTGCATCTCTTTCACCGCTTACGATCGCCAGTCCCATGGCCAAACCGGCGCCCTTCTCTGGCTCGGCGGAGGACTGCAACGGATTTCTCCTGCAGTGCTCGCTGGTCCTGGAGATGCAACCGCACTTATATCCCCATGACAAGTCAAATGTTGCCATTATAATCTCTCAACTTGATGGAAAAGCGCTTCGCTGGGCTGAACCACTCTGGTCACAAGATAATCCTGTTGTGCAGTCCTTGTCAAGCTTCACTGCCCATTTCAAGGAAGTTTTTGGAAAACCAGCCTGGGATTCATCTATCGGTGAGAGATTATGTAAACTCAAACAAGGTTTAATGTCTGTGTCTGATTATGCTCTCCACTTCAGAACCCTAGCTGCAGCAAGTGGTTGGAACGAACAAGCCCTCATTACCACTTATCGTCAAGGACTGGATCCCTGTGTGCGGTTGCATCTTGCTGCATATGAGGATACCATCGGGCTCGAGAAGTTTATTCAACTTTCCATCAGATTCGCCACTCGTATGCAGCTGTCTCGAAGAGCACCAGGACCAGTGGTTGTTTCCATCCATACTCCTGAATCCGTCAGTCACCCAGAAACAGCCAACGAACCCATGCAAATCGAAAAGTCACGTCTTTCGTCTGAGGAGGCTGAACCAGAATTTATGTTTGTATTGTGGCCGCCCTGGGCATTACATCTCTGAATGCCTATGTTGAATAAGATGAAACCACTCACTGTTGTTGTTAACCTTACTGCTGCTGATTTCTGTCTTCCAGTTAATGCTCTCCTCGACTCTGGGTCAGCTGGAAACTTCATCTCCAGAGCCCTCTGTCACCAGCTTAAACTCAAGACAACAGCCACACCGAAGATATATCAAATCCACTCGGTAACGGGAAAACCCCTCCGTCAAGTACGTTACATTGTGGGACCTCTTCAACTCCAAGTTGGCATTCTTCATTAAGAGGAAATTCATCTGCTGGTTCTGGAGGACTCAACATCTGACATGATTCTAGGGCGCCCATGGCTAGAGCAGCACAATCCCATCATCTCCTGGCGGACAGGAGAAATCCTGAAGTGGGGTAACCAATGTTTCATTGACTGTTTTCCCAAGTTTCCTGTTCCTAGTCTTACAGAGCTCTGAACAAGATTACAGTAAAGTTTCGATAACCAAGTATCGGAAGACAAGACAAGTATCAGTCACAAGAATATCATCTGCCACAAACTTTACCTGCATTCACTTACCTGTCTGAATCTGGTTGTTCAATAAAACATCATTAACGTTATACCTGTGTCTCAGTCCCCTCCTGTACGTAACAGAAGTACACAGTTTGAAATTTTGAGCCAAACACCTGAGCTGTTAATGCCATGTAAATAATAGACCCTGGAGCTGCAGGAAAATGTCATGACAGTGCTGATTGGCTGGTGGCACAGTCCCAAGCTCTTTATTAGCAATTACCTTCTTTTTTAAGAATTCAACGGCCCAGAGTCAATTATATAGATACTGTACCGATGTTGTATTTCAAGACATTTGTTAGGTTTTTGTCCTTAAAACACTCTTGTTTGTGGGACTAATTTCTCACGCATCTCATCCCAAGCCTTCGTTGCTAATTCCAAAACATAATTTCAGAACAAGTAACAGAGGCTTGAGCCTTGATAGCAGAATAATACCGTTGATACAGTTATTAACACAGTTGAAAGAGAGAGAGAGAATAAGCATATGTGAATTAGCCTACCTGAGTCTGTGCTTCTCTCATGGCAGCAGTGTCTCTACTAATAGCGTAACTATAAGTTAATCTACCTCAAGAACCGCAGTTCCCTTTCAGTCGCTCACGTTCGACGTACGTCAGTAGTGACAGACGAATTGGGATAACGCTAGAGAGCCCTATCAGCTTCGAGTGAACTAAAACAAGCCAATGGAATTGGTGTGCGATATTTGCATAATGCGCACCGCCTCCGACAGGTGTATATAAATAGGAAGCAGATGCAATCGCACTCTGTCTTTCGCTTCGGAGCCAACAGTTGGTGTCCAGCTTCAGACTTCACAAGAGTGAGACTAAACAGCCTTGGAGATTCAGCGTCTGTTTGTGTTGGCGTTAAGGCACAACAGCGAGGTCGCAAGCTTCCCGGGAGCCTGAGCTTAAGCTCTCAACTGCTGTTTTAAAAGCAACTGAATTCCCATATAAAACGCAGTTGTCTGTTGCGATTTGGGCCGGTTCCTCCCGGTGTGTTCGGGGAGTGGTGTACCTGAACACATCGCGTCACTCTCTGTGTGCTTCAGCACGAGAGAGCTGACTCTTCCCCTTCTAAAAGAGCTTCACAGACAGACACAGCGTCTTTTTCAAGACGTCATTCTGTCTGTGCGTTTCTGGAGGCGGTTGTTTCCTATCCTCACTGACGGCCACAATCACTTTCTCTCATGTCTGCTTAGTGTGCTGAGACTGTGTTTGTGGGTGGTTCATATTCTCTTATGAGAATATGCCCACGTCACCCTGCGCGTCGTCTGGCGCTCTAGATGCACGGTCGAGACTCGAGCGCCTTTAATGAGGTGGAGTCCCCTCACTTATTCCCCGATCTAGTTTATTTTTCTGAATAAGAAAAATACGACTTTGGTTAATAAGCCTGGGTGACCAGAGGATCACAGTGGGGCTATACCCGCCGAGCCATTCTCCGTGGGCCCCCCACTCCTCTAGTGCATCGCAAACATGTTGTGACTATGTCCGTGGGTGGTTCATGTTTAGTAAAACATGGCCACGTCGGCGCCGTGTGTCGTCCAGTTGGACGGCCCCGTTCACTGTCCAACATGGCTGGTAGCTTCTGCTTGGATTGCTGGTCCTTCTCATGAGGGACCTAGCGTCTTAGTCGGAGCTCCAGCAGAGGATAAGATGTCGACTGCTACATTGGAGAGAGTATTGTTGGGCTCTGAAAATGCTGAGCATCCCACAGTCGTGATGTGCTCATGCTGTATCAGATTCAGACTTGACAACCATGCTTTCCCGGGCCCCTGGGGGCGTTGTGTGACGCGCACTCGCCTTGCCCCGCCCCCTGTGCCCGGACGCGCATGGAAAAACTTGGCAGTTTTGTAGCCTCTTTGGTGTTAAATATGGAACGCCAAGGGGGCCATAATCTGCATTACAAGTTTTTTTCTCTCTCACTACCCTTTAGGGTGGGGTCGCAGTGCTACGGGCACACCACCTCTGCCCTGCATGGGTCTTGGCCCCCGGCAAGTCCGTGGTAGGCCAAAGCACTCATTGCGTGTGGGTAGTTCTGAGTCAGGGTTGAGCTACGCATGATGCAGGTCATAGCGCAGGCCTCTGGCCAGACAATGTCCACCATGGTGGTCCGGAAACACCCCTGGCTAGTCTTGCTGGGATGTGTCATCGTCAAGTACACTTTCTCGATGTGGTCATCTCACAAGCTGGCCTAAAACCCAGCCCGCTCTCCCCGCAGCCAACCCAGTTGGTTAGCAGGAGGCGGTCCTGGGGATATGGTGACCTGCAGCTGAAGGAAACAGTTCTTTCCCCAGAGGAGGACCAGGTGGAGAATTCTGGTCTGTTCCACCGCTGGATCTCCGGAGTCCAGCGGTACCCACGAATAGAACTGTTGTCTGATCCTCCAGGTCCCAAGAGGGTGTGGCTGGTAGTGTGCAAGGCCCCGCCTTGCCACTCTCAGCCCTCTCTCACTTCACCAGCAGGTTCCAGTGTGGTGGTTCAGGCTGCACCCCATGTGCCGTCTCCCATTCACACTGCTACCTCGCAGAGTCTGACCACACTCCGGGCCGCTCCCATGCCGTCCGAGTCGGGTCCCCGTACTCTGCCTCGCTGCCCCACCCCCGGTGCGTCTGTGGTGCCTTTGGTCCCGCTGGCTCAGTGTCTGGAAGCGTGGATAGCGCTACCCAGCCTGTCCAGCTGGCTCATTCGTACCATCAGACTCAGCTATGCGATTCAGTTCGCCCAGCGTCCCCCGGTTTTCAGGGGTGTCCACTACACTCAGGTGTCACTGGACAACACACCTGTTCTCCGGGCGGAGATTGCTGTCCTCCTGGCGAAGGATGCAATCGAGCCGGTCCCTCCAGCCGATATGAAGTTGGGGTTTTACAGCCCCCTACTTCACTGTACCAAAAAGGGCGGTGGGCTATGGCCAATCCTGGATCTGTGCGTCTTGAACCGGTACCTTCACAAGTTGCCGTTCAAGATGCGCAGAAGCGCATTTTCGAATGCATCCCCCCCCGGGATTGGTTTGCAGCGATCGACCTGAAGGACGCGTACTTTCATGTCTCGATTCTGCCTCGCCACAGACCCTTCCTATGGTTTGCGTTCGAGGGTCGAGCATATCAGTACAAAGTCCTACCCTTCGGGCTGGCCCTGTCGCCCCGCGTCTTCACGAAGGTTGCGGAGGCGGCCATTGTTCCCCTCAAGGAACAAGGCGTTCGTATTCTCAACTACCTCGACGACTGGTTGATCCTGGCCAGCTCGCGAGCGCAGTTGTGCGAACACAGGGACCTGGTTCTCGGACCTCATGCTCCTCGCGACAGCCCCTCCCTGGCCGATTCCTCTGAAGAAGGACCTCCTGACTCAGAGACGGGGCACCCTATGGCACCCGCGTCCCGACCTGTGGAACCTCCACGTGTGGTCCCTGGACGGGATGCGGAGGTTTTGAGTGATCTCCCGCAAGCGGTCGTAGACACCATCACTTCCGCTAGAGCTCCTTTCACGAGGAGCCTCTATGCGCTGAAGTGGAACCTATTCGTCGAATGGTGCGCCTCTCGCCGAGAGGACCCCCGATTATGCTCGGTCAGATCCGTGCTTTCCTTCCTGCAAGAAGGGTTGGAGCGAAGGCTGTCTCCCTCCACCCTGAAGGTGTATGTTGCCGCTATCGCTGCACATCACCACGCAGTTGAGGGTAAGTCCCTGGGGAAAAACGATCTGATCGTCAGGTTCCTGAGGGGGCCGAGGAGACTGAATCCTTCTTGCCCTTCCTCCATACCCTCTTGGGATCTGACCCTGGTTCTTACATCTCTCCGGGGTGAGCCCTTCGAACCTTGCAATCAGTCGAGTTAAAAGCACTGTCTCTCAAGACTGTCCTCCTGGTTGCATTGGCTTCTCTGAAGAGGGTAGGGGATCTGCATGCATTTTCGGTCGACAAGTTCGGGCCCGGCGACTCTCACATCATCCTGAGACCCCGGCCCTGATATGTGCCCAAGGTTCCTACCACTCCCTTCAGAGATCAGGTAGTGAACCTGCAAGCGCTGCCTTCGGAGGAGGCAGACCCAGCCCTAGCTTTGCTCTGTCCCGTCCGCGTTCTGCGTGTGTACGTAGACAGAACGAGAAGCTTCAGGACCTCAGACCAGCTCTTTGTCTGTTACGGAGGCCAGCAGAAGGGAAAGGCTGTCTCCAAGCAGAGGATGGCCCACTGGATAGTGGATACCATCGCCTTGGCGTACGAATCCCAGGGCGAGCCTTGCCCGCTCGGGTTGAGAGCCCACTCCACCAGAGGGGTGGCCTCTTCCTGGGCGCTGGCTCATGGCGCCTCGCTGACAGATATCTATAGAGCTGCGGGCTGGGCGACACCTAACACGTTCGCTAGATTCTGTAGCCTAAGTGTAGAGCCGGTATCTTCCCGTGTACTCGCTTCCACTAGCCAGTAGACGCGTTGAACCCACTCTAAGTGTCGACTCCAGGTCGTGTTCCCCACTTGGCGAACCCTTTCGAGTTCCTCTGCCTCCCCCTTCAGCTCGGACATTGCGGAGTGTCTGATGCCAGGCCTACCTCCGTCGATGACGCTGTCTGTTGGCTGGGGCCATATGTTGTGACTCCTCTACGTGAGCGGTCCTATATGTCCACGGTTTAAAACTCCCTACGGGCGAGTCCATGTCTTTCCCTTAGCAGAGCCAGCTCTGCTGTCACCTGTCAGATGAGTCTCCCCCCTACCCAGGTGGAGCCATCCCAGGGACTCCATATGCGTACTGCCCCCCGGGCCATATGTGTATTCTCCACGTAAACTCCTCCCCCATTGGGTAGGTAGTGGCCTCCGCAGCGTCCCCTACGGGTTCGCTTCCTCAGTGTAGTCTAGTTTACTTAGTGGGTATGTTGGAACAGCAGTAGACTCTCTCGGTGTAAGCTCGCCCCCTTCACCGTCCAATTGGTGCGACGGGTGGCTAGCGCTTGCACTGGGCACTGGAATGGGGTTTTCGTAACTGTGGCACTTTATTTAGGATCCCAATTCGTCGGTCACTACTGACGTACGTCGAACGTGACCGACTGAAAGGGAACGTCTGTTACATATGTAACCCTCGTTCCCTGAAGGAGGGAACGGAGACGTACGTCCCGTCGCCACAGTTTCTGTACCCTCGCTGTTGTGCGGACACCAGTTGTCTCCTCAGCAAAAAACAGAGTGCGATTGCATCTGCTTCCTATTTATATACACCTGTCGGAGGCGGTGCGCATTATGCAAATATCGCACGCCAATTCCATTGGCTTGTTTTAGTTCATTCGAAGCTCTCTAGCGATATCCCAATTCGTCGGTCACTACTGACGTACGTCTCCGTTCCCTCCTTCAGGGAAAGAGGATTACATATGTAACCGAGACGTTATTACCTTGTATGTATGGATAATCAAGTAAATCTAAGTTGCTTCAGTCCAGTAAGTGTTTATTCTTAAATTTTACAATATAAATATAACAATATAAAAGTTATTCTTATGTTTACAGTATTTTACAGTATAAAACAAATAAACAAAAAACGTGTGACATAACCTGAAGGGGGACGTTTTTAGAATTACAATGAAAGGCCTTTTACTTACTACATAAATCAGACTGGATGACATGTAGAAAACATGTAGTGTATTGTGTACAACCATTTTTTAAGCAACATTTTGATCATATTGATAATTTAGAAGCCTTTTAGTAATTTGGAAATTTTTGTATCAAATAATACAGCAGGCTGTGTAACCACTTAGTGCTGCAATAAATTAAATACATAAACTGGCTTCCTTCCAGGAAATCTTACATTTTTACTTTTTTTATTTCTAGCTAATTAAATTTAACCCACCATTTGTCTGAAGCAGATTTTAGATGCTTTAAAGGTATAGCTGAAGGAATTAAAGCTAATTAATAAATTCTAGTGACTTTGTTACAATTTAATAATTACTTTTTTACTAGAGAGACAGAACTCACATCCTACTCTCTATGTTTCTCTAAAGACCAGAACAAATGGTTTTCACAGTGCCAAGATCCAAGCTAGAAATCCCTATGCGGATTTAGCTTTTTATACACATGGTACTGAGAAAAAGAAAGAAAGAAAAAACTAATACAATGCCTCTGGTTCACTAAAAGATTTGTTTCTAAGTTTCACCACAAGACTTGCTGCCAGATTCAGTGTTATTTCAGGTGCTACAGAGGGAACATGCCGAGCTAAAGCCTTGAGGGATGAAACACAAAAGCTACTATGTATCAAATTCTTCCAGCTTGCATTTACACGTTTGTATTTCTTAGGTACGCTGGATGTAATCATTATTGACATTGTCTAAAACAAGACTAGCATTCAGTATTTACTGTTGCACTATAAAACAAACAGCTGGTGGAAGTGTAGGCAACATCTTTTTCAACCCAGCCATTACAGCAAAAGTTATTTAATTTTTGACTTTTAAAATGAGACAAGTTATATTATCTGCCCTATGTCACTAGAGTATAAAAGAGCACGGGGGTGGAAGTCCTTTAAAACAAGAGCACAGAACACAGGCTCCATTAAAGTTAAATTATCACCTCACTCAGTGAAACAGGACTATTATTATCGCTCTTCACTTTCTTATGCAGCAGGGAACTATGGAAATAGCATTGTTTCAGAACAATCACGCTCATTCTGATTCATTTATTCTGACTTATTTTTTATTTCTAAAAAGACTCATGTAGAGACAGTATGCACAGACCAGCACTTCTACCTGAAGAAAACTGTAAGTTCACAATACCCATTACAAAAAGTAACATTGTAACCACATATTCATATCAGACTGTAATTCAGATGATTATGGCAATTTGTTTTAAAAATATATTTAATGTGTTAGAATTGTAAGATGCCTGCCCACAAAATGCCACTTTAGTAAAATTCATGTTATTACTATAAAACCATATCAAATTAATATGGCCTCCAGAGCTAGAATTTTCTATCGTTTTGTTTTTAGTTTTTGTTTATTTAAGTGGTGGCTATATACTACTAGCCACTGGCTAGTAGTATATAGCCAGTTTTAAAAATTAAAAATTACCAGTTTTATTGCAGTGCCAATTACTGTAACTATGGCATTTAGTGGAAAGTATATAAAAAATGCTTTGTTAGGTAACGGAACAATATACTACAGGACATTAGGCTACACTAACAAAAGTAATTTTAAGAGTCAGATCAAGTACAAATAGCTTGTAAGTGTGGTTTACCATAGCAAATGTTCTGAAATGTAATAATAAATCACACAAATAATTCATCCAAAGAAGTAAAAATCATATCAAAATCCATTGTTTGTCTTGTGTATTCAGACATCATCCTGCATCTGTTTTGAGTATTTGGGTTGTTTCTGGGTTTAGCAGTAAACTGCCACAGAGGCATGTTTGGTCTCTTATATTGTAATCATTGCTGAAACACTGTTTCGAATTTAACTACAGGCTCAAAGAATGATGCATACAGCCAAACACTATTTATGTAACAACGTGTTTCATTCAAAACAATCTATTAAGATTGGCA
The DNA here is from genome assembly GCF_024489055.1 of Chanodichthys erythropterus. NCBI lineage: Eukaryota > Metazoa > Chordata > Actinopteri > Cypriniformes > Xenocyprididae > Chanodichthys > Chanodichthys erythropterus. The sequence continues at coordinate 31,298,814 of NC_090234.1, read as the reverse complement.
TGCTAAATGACACTATTGCTAATTATAGCATTGATCTTTCCGCTCAAGCTTTGCATCATGCCATGTCAGAGCGTCTAATCGGAAGAGTCGAAAATTACACACTTCACCTTTAAGAGTCCTCTGGCCTACCATGCAACCAACAAATGTAACACCTCGGATCTGTGAAATGCTGCTGACGGAACCCACTTTGGCACAGATGAATAGACACTAGACTTAATTACCTCTGCCAAAGCAGGGCAGGCTGGAGGTTCCCCGACACTTCTTCTGACTGGCTTCTACAGACAGCGAACAGGAGAGAGGATGATCGCATTTCTTTCCAGCCCAACCTTCTTTGCAGTCGCACCTGCCACAGTTACACTGGCCGTGACCTTCAAACAGACACATAGCAGGATTTAGAGTCCTCTAATGCATGAACGATCGACTGAAGCTCTGCCTGAAGCTGACCTAGATACAGGCAAAGATTATACATTGGTGGTGTATATGTGTGTCAGTTTATGGATGTGAAGTTAAAGGGCACAGCTCACAGGTCTGGCTGACCATGAATGTAAAAATGAATTGTAAATACGGTCCTCTGAGGCAAACATAAGATTGAAGTGAGCCTCGCATATGGCAGCAGCGTTATTCCTCAGCATTAGAAACAGATGTTGAAATGTTTCTGAACTGCATCTGTTGTTCTTCAGCTCAGGATAATCCACATGGCCTGTGTTTATGCAAGATCACATATAGGTGGAGTGAGCGGATATCGAACAGTTCCACCCTGTCCTCTTTTTCAGCAATGTCAGTATTTTCACTGCTGGATTTTGGAATGTGAACCATTTCCTTTTGAGGGGGTTTGATGAAGCCAAAACTGACCATTTCAACATTTATTTTCTTGAGAAACACACTGCCAGAGTGACAAGTGAGATACAAATTGAATATATACAACACAAATGTGATAATAAGAATGAGAAGTTTGACAGAAATGTTTCAACTAGTGCTTTACCTGAACAGAAATCATCCGAGTATCTGTCATACATGGCATGGCAACTTCTCTCGTCACACTCGCAGGTCTCTCCATGGATGTCACCCCAGTCTCCTGATGGATCTACATCATAGCAGGTGCACTCTCCACAGACACATGTGCCTACAAAGACAAGGTGAAATTATAGGAAGCATGGTAAAGGTCCTGAAAGTCAAATTAAGCTATATTCCAATAGTCAACCACTGACATTTCATTCACACAGTCAAACACTGACAAACAGGTGTGACTCTTAAATTGTCCTGTTCAAAATTACACTTACTGAATACACAACTGTTCAAAAGCTCTGTTAGATTTTATTATGTTTTTGAAAGAAGTCTCTTATGCTCACCAAAGCTGCATTTATTTAATAAAATATTACAGTAAAACAGTAATTTTGTGAAATATTATTACTGTATATTTTATATTATATTATATTTTTAAAAAATAAACGTGTTCTATTTGAATATATTTTAAAATTTAATTTATTCCTGTAATGGCAAAGCTGAATTTTCAGCAGCCATTACTCCCGTCATCAGTGTCACATGATACTTAAGGAATCATTCTAATATGCTGATTTGTGCTCAAGAAACATTTTTATTATCAATGTTGAAAACAGTTGTTCTGTTTAATATTTTTTCAGGATTCTTTGATGAATAGATAGTTAAAAAGAACGGGGATCTGAATTGGGATCTAGCCCAATCACCTTCGAGTGTAAACTCAACAAGCCAATGGACATTGGCGAGTGTGATTTGCCTGACCCCCGCACCTGCTGGAGTGGAACAAAGGATAGGGCTTTATGTGGAGAAAGTCTATCACTGCTGTTCCTTCTTACCCCACACAGTGAGACTATTGGATAACACTGGGAAAGCATGCCTATTCCAAGCAGAAAGGAACGCTACGGAGGCCACATCCTGCCCGTTCAGAGGTGACATGTGGAGTTTATACATTTGGACTGACCATTAGAGTAGTACTACATATGAAAGTTGTGGTAGATCTCTGTGGTAAATCCAGCCTTGCTAGGGTGGAGTCAATACCAGCAGAGACCGCAGAGTTGGCTCTACCAAGGAAAATACATGGACTGGCCATCAGGGAAGCCATACCATGTAGGAATACAAATGTGGGATCACCCGTAGGGAAACCACAACACATGGGCACCTAGTCTAGCACAGGGGCTACTTGTGGCGAGTACAAGGGAGGACACAGGCTCTACACAGAGACTATAAAATCTCACAAACGTGTAAAGTGTCACCCAGCCAGCAGTTCTACAAATGTCTGCCAGTGAGGCACCATGTGCCAACGCCCAGGAGGAGGCAACACTGTGAGTGGAGTGAGTTCTCATCCCAAGGGAGCCTGATATGCCAAGACTATGGTTTCCACTATCCAGTGGGCCAACCTCTGCTTGGAGACAGCCTTTCCCTTCTGCTGACCTCCATAACAGACAAAGAGCTGGTCCGAGGTCCTGAAGTGCAAAGCGCAAATGGGACAGAGCAGAACAAGGGCTGGGTCTGCCTCCTCCAGGGGCAGCGCTTGCAGGTTTACCACCTGATCCCTGAAGGAGGTGGTGGGAACCCTGGGCATATATCTAGGACGGTGTTCTCAGGATTACATAAAAGTTGTCCGGCTGGAATTCTAGGCACAATTTGTTGACCGAAAAAGCCTGCAGGTCCCCTACCCTCTTGAAAGAAGTGAGCACAGTCAGGAGCACTGTCTTGAAAGACAGGGACTTAAGCTTCACTGACTGCAGCAACTCAAATGGCGCTCACCACAAGGCTGACAAGACCAAGGAAAGGTCCCTAGAGGGTACAAGGTGAGGGTAGGGAGGACTCAGCCTCCTCGCACCCCTCAGGAACCTGATATTCAGAGCATGCTTTCCTACAGAACTACCACCTACTAAATCGTGATGTGCGGCAATAGCGGCAATATACACTTTCGGGGTGGAGGGAGATCACTGAGCATCAGTTCTGGAAACCAGGTCCGGTTGGGCCAGTACAGCGCAACTAACAAGACCTGCTCCTTGTCCTCCCTGACCTTGCACAGTGTTTGTGCAAGCAGGCTCACTGAGGGAAACACTTACTTGCGCAGGCCCCGGGGCCAGCTGTGTGCCAGCGCATCCATGCTGAGGGTCCCCTCGGTCAGGGATTAAAACAACTGGCAGTGGGACATGTCCGGAGAGGCAAACTGGTCTACCTGTGCATCTCCAAATCAGCTGGACTACCTGGGTGTGGAGTCTCCATTCTTATGGGAGCGTGGGCTCGTTGGCTACACAATTGAGCTCTCCCAGAATGTGAATGGCGCAAAGTGACCTCAGATGCTTCTGACTTCCGAGGATGAGATGACGGGTAAGTTGCGACATGCAACGGGAGCGTAGACCACCCTGACGGTTGATGTACACAACAGCCACAGTGTTGTCTGTCCTGACCAGCACATGCTAGTACCAGACTGTACTGCTAGCAACTCAAGGCAACTGATGTGCCAGCCTTTCTTGTGTACGATGTAGTAAGGGCTGTAAAACCATGATCTCATGTCAGCTGGAGGCACCGTCTCTATTGTGTCCTTTGCCAGTAGGACTGCGATCCCTGCACAGGATAGGGGCATCTTTGTCCGCCACTGAGGTGTAGCGGACACCGCTGAACCTGGGGGGACGTGAGGTGGAGAACAGGGACCTGACCCAGAAGACATAGCGTTCCACTTAACTTGCGGAATCCCCACAAACCCCCTGACCACCCCACTGTGGTCAACTTTGAATCTGATTCAGCATGAGCAAACACTTTATCTCCAGAGCATAACCCTCTCTACGATACAGCTATTGACATCTGATCCTCATCCAGAGAGGCAAATGACAAGCTGTGTTGCTGTGACAACCCATGCTGTCAGCTGGCAGCTCGACGGCACACGACTCGCTGAGGAGCAGGAGGTCCACGGGGCTTTTGCCCGGCGGAAGAGCTACCACTGTAATCCTCGGTCTCCCAAAGTGTCAAGCAGACACACAGCTGTGCTTTTACATACAAGCGGCAACTTGTCAACAGTAGAGGTGCTCAAGCCTTTACAAGAAAGGCGAGACATGACCAGTGTGCCCCTCATGGTAATGTTCTCATGCGAGAACATGAACCACCAACGAACGCCGTCTCAGCATGCTTATGCTCAGGCATGTGAGACAGCGATTGTGGCCGTAAGATGAGGACAGGAAACAACCATATCCAGAAATGCATGGACAGAGAGGTGTCTTTAAAAAGACACTCGCTGTCCACTTATTCTTTTAGGGAAAATGCTATTTTAGCGGTGAGGCGCACAGCTGACACGCTGTCACACCAACTCTCCCTGTAGAGCTTCTTCCTGGTTCGTTGTACACACTCGAACGGTGATTGCAGAGCAGAATCGTGAGAACCGCTCATCTCCGAAGCGAAAGCTTAAAGGATTAGTCCACTTTCAAATAAACTTTTCCTGATAATTTACTCACCCCCATGTCATCCAAGATATTCATGACATTCTTTCTTCAGTCGAAAAGAAATTAATTGTTTTTGATGAAAACATTCCAGAATTATTCTCCTTATAGTAGACTTCAATGGCCTCCAGATGGCTGAAGGTGAAAATTGCAGTTTCAGTGCAGCTTCAAAGGGTTTAAATGACAAGGAATACCAGACGAGGAATAAGGGTCTTATCTAGTGAAATGATCGGTCATTTTTGAAAAAAATACAACTATATTGTGCCAACTATAACTATAAGTGCCTCCGCCAAAACCGCATTTCCATATTCTCAAAAAAAGTTTAAGCTGTATGTCCTATGCCTTCCTTATTCTATTTACGGAATGAACGCAGCACCAGTTAAATTTTTTCCGTAAGTAGAACAGAGAAGGCGTAGGACATACAGCATAAACTTTTTGGAGAATACGGAAACGCGGTTTTGGCGGAGGCACTTAGAAGGCAAACATTTGGTTATATAAAGCATATACAGTTGTATTTTTTTCTAAAATGACTGATCGTTTCGCTAGATAAGACCCTTATTCCTCGTCTGGTATCGTTTAAGCCCTTTGAAGTAGCACTGAAACTGTCATTTTGACCTTCAACCGTCTGGAGGCCATTGAAGTCCACTATAAGGAGAAAAATCCTAGAATGTTTTCATCAAAAACCTTGATTTCTTTTCGACTGAAGAAAGAAAGACATGAACATCTTGGATGACATGGGGGTGAGTAAACTATCAGGAACATTTTATTTAAAGGTGATTGGGCTCTCAGGTGAGATCCCCCTTCGTCAGTTCAATTCTGACGTAACGTTGAATGTTACAGACTGATAGGAAACAGCATTTATTTAAATTATAAGTCTTTTGTAACATTATACTTTGCACTTATACTTTTTGATCAATTAATGTGATTAATTAATGTGTAATTGTTATAGGTATTCTGAGTTTGTGTTCTGTTTGGGTGAGTTTTGTATTATGTTTTAGTTCTGTCTTAATTTTTGGTTAGTTTCCTTGGTTACACATTGATGAAGCTGTCTCAGCTGTTTCTCATTTCTTTGATTGATTTGTCTGTCTATTTAAGCCTTGTGTTTCTTCTGTTCATTGTGATATCGTCTTTATGTAATGGTTGTTCTGTTCACATTCTTTGCAATTCCAATGTTTTTTTTTTTTAATTTTAATTAGTTTTACATAATTTCAAATTCATAAACCAGTAACTCTTAATTCAGTTCTGAACATTCTCAAAAGTAACCACTGAAAGGCAACTGAGATACAGTGCAGCTTCTATAAATTAACTAGTATTAAAATAAAAGTTAGATTAATGAATTATATTTAAGATGTACTACGTTTTAAAATCAAAGGGTGCTGTGAGAGGTCTGTGCCAGGTAAGGCAATTTTCCGATCATTGGAATATGGGTTCAAACTGTTTTGTCTGTGTTAGGAGGATTAGAGCTCAGTGAAACAGTTAGCTGCACAGCACTATAATTGAAGTGATGCTGAAAAGGAAAGCCAAATTTCTCCTGGGGGCCAAATCCTCCAGAGCCCAGCTGACAATAAAGGGGCCATGCATGGCAAGGATTGATGAGGATGCTTACTCCAAGTTCCAGCTAATCTATTGCTGGGGCGACAGTCATGGCAACAGAGCTGCGGGAAACACCTCCACTCTGATGAATCTTAGCCAGACCAGTTGCAGCACAACTGGAAATCCTGTTTTCTCTTATCTGTGCAAAGAAAGCACACTGGGAGCTAAGCCAGCTGGCATCCTGCGAACAGGGGGCTAGACCACTGTTGCTGCCATCATTCGCAGTCCTGTCAAACACTTGTTTTCTCATGAAAATATACCTTACTCACATTGCACTTGATCTGTGGATGTTTAAATGAATGACATGAGCTATATTATAACAGTCATTTCTGTTTGAAACAAATGCTTTCTTTTGAACTCTCTATTCATCAAAGAATCCTGAAAAAAATGTATCATTGTTTCCACAAAAATTTTAAACAGCACAACTATTGTAAACATTGATAATAACACTATATGTAACTTGAGCTCCAAATCAGCATACAAGAATGATTTCTAAAGGATCATGTGACACTAAAGACTGGAGGAATGGCTGCTGAAAATTCAGGTTTGCCATCACAGGAATAAACTACATTTTAAATTATATTAAAGGTGCCCTAGAATTAAAAATTGAATTTATCTTGGCATAGTTGAATAACAAGAGTTCAGTACATGGAAAAGACATACATTGAGTTTCAAACTCCATTGTTTCCTCCTTCTTATATGAATCTCATTTGTTTAAAAGACCTCCGAAGAACAGGTGAATCTCAACATAATACCGACTGTTACATAACAGTCGGGGTGTACGCCCCCAATATTTGCATATGCCAGCCCATGTTCCCAACATTATGAAAGGCATTAGACAAGGGCAGGCATTATTTAACGTCTGGATCTGTGCACAGCCGAATCATCAGACTAGGTAAGCAAGCAATAACAGCGAAAAATGGCAGATGGAGCAATAATAACTGACATGATCCATGATATCATGATATTTTTAGTGATATTTGTAAATTGTCTTTCTAAATGTTTCGTTAGCATGTTGCTAATGTAGGCTACTGTTGGTTAAAGTTACCATCATTTCTTACTGTATTCACGGAGACAAGAGCCATCACTATTTTCATTTGTAAACACTTGCAGTCTCTATAATTCATAAACACAACTTTAAATCTCTCTAACAGCGTGTAATGTTAGCTTTAGCCACGGAGTACTATCAAACTCCTTCAGAATCAAAATTAAACATCCAAATAAATATTATACTCACATGACCCGAAGCATGCATGCAGCATACATGATGAACATATTGTAAAGATCCATTTGAGGGTTTTATTAGCTGTGTGAACTTTGTAAATGCACTGTATTACAGAGTCGCGAGCTTGATGGGCAGGGAGCACAAGATTTAAAGGGCCAGCAGCCCCTGAATCGGTGCATAGTTAATGATGCCCCAAAATAGGCAGTTAAAAAAAATCTATGGTGTATTTTGAGCTGAAACTTCACAGACACATTCAGGGAACACCTTAGACTTATATTTACATCTTGTAAAAAAACGTTTAATGGCACCTTTAAAATAGAAAACAGTTATTTTAAATAGTAATAATATTTCATAATATTACTGTCTTTCTAGATTTTTGATCAAATAAATGCAACCTTGATGAGTATAAGAAATTTCTCATTTACAAATTTTTTTCCAAACCCCAAACTTTTGACCGGTAGTGTATTTCAGGCCTTTGTCCTACCTTTCTCTCTAGAATTTAGTGAATATAACAACTCTTTATATGCTGGTCTACCAGCATCTCCCATTTGACCCCTTGAACAGATTTAAAATTCTGATGAACGGTGGTGTAACGAATCATCATTCAAGCGGGGATCCATTTGCATGCGTCTATTAAAGAACAGAGTGGTCGTACAGGCAGGGTCAAACAGGGACAGACAGGTATGCCAGAGACAGGCAGAATCGTAGTCAGAGGGCAGGCAATGGGTCAGGACAGGTGGATATCACTCACAGATCAATGTTCCAGGCAAAGGTCAAGAGGTAGGCAGAATAGGGTCGATAACGGGTAACAGTAGGTACAGCAACAGGTAGGCAGACAGGGTATAAACGCTCAGAAATGTTCACCGGGGCAAAACAAGACTTTGCGAAGTACTGGTGTGCATGAGAGTCCTTTATAGTCCAGGTAATGGGTTTCAGCTGTGATAGTGATTAGTCCAAGGCACGGGATTGTGGGTAATGTAGTGCATATGGAAGTGCGTGTGTCAGTATTCACACGCACACTGCGAGCACCTCCTGGCGCAAGGAGGCAAACAACGCCGCGGTCTTTCCGGGTGGTTTGTGTGGAACTCTTCCACCAGATTGGGGTCCAGGATATCATCCGAGTTGACCCACGAGCGTTCCTCCGGGCCATACCCCTCCCAGTCAACCAAGTATTGGAGTACATGTCCACGGCGGCGTACATGTCCAGTTTGCGGACCTGATAGGCCTCCTCGCCTTCCACCAAGATGGGCGGGGGGCCCTGATCACCAGACCTCTCCTCCCCCTCCTCGCAGAGACCATCGGAAGGTTTGAGCAGTGATACATGGAAAGTGGGAGAAATGCGATAATGATTAGGCAGAGCAAGACGGAATGAAACTGGTGTAATCTGCCGTGTAATTCGGAATGGACCAACGTACCTTGGGCTTAATTTCTTGCAGGGGAGTCTGAGCCGGAGGTCTCGAGTAGAGAGCCAAACCCACTGACCTAGCTGATAATCTGGAGCAGGACGGCGGTGGGGATCTGCTTGTTCCCTTTGGCGGCGGACAGCGTGTTGAAGGTGAATGTGAGCTTGGTCCCAAGTGGCCTCGCTGCGACCTATCCAGTCGTTGACAGCAGGTACGTCGGTTGGTTCCCCAGACCAGGGGAACAGTGAAGGCTGAAATCCTAGGATACACTGGAACGGGGTTAGGCCTGTTGCCGGTTTGCGTAATGAGTTTTGAGCATATTCCGCCCACAGGAGATACCGGGACCAATCATCTTGGTTTCTGTTACAGTAGGAGCGGAGGAAGCGGGTAAGTTCTTGGTTCATGCGTTCCGTCTGTCCATTTGACTGAGGATGGTAGCCAGATTTAAGGCTGATGTTGATGTTCAGCCCATAGGCGGGAGGTGAACTGAGGTCCACGATCAGACACAATGTCTTCTGGTAGTCCATAAACTCGAAAGACCCATTGACAGAGATGTTCTACGGTCTGCATAGCGGTGGTAATTTCGATAAGGGGATCAGTCGGCAGGCCTTGGAGAAGTGGTCCACAACGGTGAGTATGGTGGTATACCCGTCTGAGGCTGGGAGATCTGTGACGAAGTCAACAGCGATGTGTGACCAGGGACGTTGAGGCAGTGGCAGTGGTTGTAGTAAACCGGCGGGGAGTTGATGGGATGGTTTGTGAGTGTTGCAGACTTGACAAGATTTAACGAATTGAGTTGTGTCTTTGGATAAGGATGGCCACCAGAAGCGATTCTGCAGGAGTTGGATGGTTGCTGTAATACCAGGAATGCCCGGATGCAGGTGAGTTGTGTACCATTTACATGATGCGGTTGCGAAAGGTTGGTGGTACCAAGCTCTTTCTAGGGGGGAACGGTCTGCTGGGATTTCGGTCTCCGCGTTGGCTTGATTCAGTTCCGTCATTATGTCCCACTGTACAGGTGCAACAACAAGAGAGGTAGGTAATACAGTTTCAGGTTTCTGTACGTTGAGCTCACCTTCAAACTGGCGAGATAGAGCATCTGCCTTGATGTTCTTTGAGCCTGGGTGATAGGTCACAGTGAAGATGAAACAAGAGAAGAACAGGGACCAACGAGCTTGACGAGGGTTAAGTCTCTTTGCTGTGCGTAGGTATTCCAGATTCTTGTGGTCTGTCAACACTACAAATGGATGTAAAGCTCCCTCTAGCCAATGGTGCCACTCCTCAAATGCCGCTTTCATGGCCAGCAGTTCTTGATCACTGACGTCGTATTTGCGTTCTGCTGCTGAGAGCTTCCTGGAATAGTAAGCACAGGGATATAGTTTAGGTGGATTTGTCTCTGCAAAAGAACTGCCCCAAGACCGGTGCTGGACGAGTCAACCTCGACGGTGAATGGGAGTGAGGGATCAGGATGGTGCAGGATAGGTGCAGAGGTGAACCATTCCTTTAGCTGCTGGAAAGCCTCCATGGCTGCAGGTGTCCACTTGAGGTTATGTTGACCCTTCTTGACCATGCTAGTGAGAGGGCATGCTATGGTACTGAAGTTACGGATGAACCGTCGATAGAAATTGGAGAAGCCCAGGAAGTGCTGCATCTCTTTGAGAGTGTTGGGACGTGGCCAGTCAAGGATGGTGGAGACCTTCTTGTCATCCATGGCAACGCCCTCCGAACTGATGATGTAGCCGAGGTATGAGGTGGATGTCTGGTGAAATTCACATTTCTCAGCCTTGGCGTATAGTTGATACTCAATAAGTCTTTGAAGTACCTGTCTGACTTGTAGAACATGCTCCACCATGGTGTCGGAGTAGACCAGGATGTCGTCTTTAAAAACAATGAGAAATCTGTTAAGCATGTCCCTGAAAACATTGTTAATGAATGCCTTGAACACAGATGGACTGTTGACAAGCCTGAAGGGCATAACAAGATATTCATAGTACCCTGTAGCAGTGGAGAAAGCAGTTTTCCATTCATCCCCCTCCCGGATGCGGATTAAATTGTAAGCACTGCGCAGATCGAGCTTCGTGAAGAATCTTGCAGTCCAGAGCTGCTCCAATGCGGCAGGGACCGGGGGGTAAAGGATAACGGAATTTAACAGTTATTTCATTCAGGCCACGATAATCTATGCAGGGTCGTAGACCACACAAAGAAGAAGCCAGCGGATGCCGGTGAAGTGGAGGGGCGTATGAAGCCCTTTGCGAGCTCCTCCTCTATATACTTCTTCATGGACTCGGATTCGGGTTGTGAGAGAGGAAATGTGGGTGGTGTTGCTCCTGGAATGAGATCAATAGCGCAGACGTAAGGGGCGATGAGGAGGTAACTGAGAGGCACGTACCTTACTGAAAGCCAGAGTGATATCTTGATATTCGGCAGGTAACTGTAGTTCAGATGGTATTTCAACCTTCTCTGGTGATTCGGTAGCTTGGATGGTTCTGACAGGAAGGAGTGATGGCTCAGACAGACACTTGTTTAAACAGTTCTTGTTCCACTGAACAATTTGTCCCTCTCTCCAGCAGATGTGAGGATTGTGAAACCGTAGCCATGGAAACCCGAGTATGATGGATGCTGTAGAAGTGGGGAGAATGTGGAACTGGATGCGCTCAGTGTGAAATATACCAATCTGCATTGTGATCTGACGTGTGATGGTGTTGATGCGTCCAGAGCCCAGAGACCGGCCATCTATTGCTTCCACTGTGAGAGAGGAAGGACATTGAATTACAGGAACTTTGCATTGCTGTACGTAAGCCTGGGATATAAAATTCCCCGCTGCCCCAGAGTCCAGTAAAGCGGTGGTTTCTAGGTGACTGTCATCAACCATGAGAGTGAAGGGAACAGTAACGCACATGTCAGCGCTATAGTATGGGTCAGTGTCACTCACCGACCGCGGATTCTCGGGGCGGATGTGAACAGGGCAGTTGTTGAGAACATGACCAGGATTTCCGCAGTACAGACACAGAAGGTGGGTCATCCGGCGACTTTTCTCCTTCTCAGACAGGTGATAGCCGTTAATCTGCAGGGGTTCTGGGGTATCGGATCAGCTGAGCGACTTGAACGTATACTGCGTTTCTGATTAGTCTTTCGGGAACGAATCAGATTTTCCACATGAATAGCCAGTTCGATGTATTGATCCAAGCTTTTACCCTCGTCACAACAAGCCAGTTCAGTTTGCAATTCATGTGACAGTCCCCTTCGGAAACAAACTTTCAGAGAATCACTCACCCAGTTTGTTTGCGCGGCCAGTGTGCGGAAAGCGAGAGCATATTCAGCTGCTGATTTTCGTCCCTGAGTTAACTCCAGCAAGCGGTCACCCACTCCCTTGCCATCTAGTGGATGGTAGAAAACATCTCTGAAGCTCAGAATAAAACAATCATATGTAGTGAAAGCAGCACCATCGTCTCTCCAAACAGCGGTTATCCATTCAAGCGCCTTCCCCGTAAACAGAGAACAAACCAAGGCGATCTTACTGGTATCAGTGGAATACATGGCAGGTTGCTGGTTAATAGACAGCATTGAAGAATGAAACCCTTACACTTTGTTGGATCACCATTAAACTTCTCAGGCAGAGAAAGGCGGGGACTCACCAGCGATGGTGTTGCTGCTGCGTGGGTAATAGCGGCAGTGGTGAGTGGTGGCGGCGCCGCTGGGGAGGACAGCTGAATACCTTGCAGAGCCTTTACCAACTCTTCAGTGAGGTTAGTGAGGCGGTTGAGCTGGTGTTGGTGGGCAGCGAGTTGGCTGGCTTGGGCAGACATAGTTGCACACAGATGAGAGAAAGCAGCTGGATCTTGTTGTTGTCGAAGTCTTCTGTAAAGAATCATCATTCAAGCCGGGATCCATTTGCATGCTTTTATTAAAGAACAGAGTGGTCGTACAGGCAGGGTCAAACAGGGACAGACAGGTATGGCAGAGACAGGCAGAATCGTAGTCAGAGGGCAGGCAGTGGGTCAGGACAGGCGGATATCACTCACAGATCAATGTTCCAGGCAAAGGTCAAGAGGCAGGCAGAATAGGGTCGATAACGGGTAACAGTAGGTACAGCAACAGGTAGGCAGAGAGGGTATAAACGCTCAGAAATGTCCACCGGGGCAAAACAAGACTTCGCGAAGTACTGGTGTGCATGAGGGTCCTTTATAGTCCAGGTAATGGGTTTCAGCTGTGATAGTGATTAGTCCAAGGCATGGGATTGTGGGTAATGTAGTGCATATGGAAGTGCGTGTGTCAGTATTCGGGGGATGGTTCCCTCCGATGGCCAGAGGAGGGTATCACAGAGTTCGTCTCTGTGACAGGTGGTTAACAATAGAAACCTTTTTCAGGCCTCTTTTTGGCATCCCATACTTGCCAAAATTACATTTAACAGACTCTGCCAATAAGATTTTTTGCACATGTTGTCCTAAATAGGGTAATTCATGAGTCTGGTTTTAAAAGTATAGCTTTTATTAGTTGTTTTTATACCAAAGCATTTTGTTTCCCATATATTTTTTTAACCAAAAAGGTTATTAAATGTAACTTTGCATGGATGTATTTCAAAGTGAAGGGCAAGTTATTTCATGGGTTGAGAGGCTGACTGACTAAAAGAGGCTGTCATCTCACACAATAGCAGCGATCCACTGAGACCTGCCATTCACAGGGCAAAACATATAATTGAAGGGTATGAACAGAATATAAAATAAGGAAAATAAGGATGGATAGCTTAAAAGTGCCCAAAATAATGGATATCTTTCACCATGTGCACTTGAACAAAACAAGTGCACTTTTTTGGAGCAATGATATACTAATTCCATAAGACTTTTCCCTCAAACACAATGCTGCTGATAAAAATACATATGTGCTTAAATATATGGACAAGTATGCTTATGGAATACCATGAATGATTGTATTTGTTCTATTGGAAAGTATAAACAAATGCTGTGTGCCTAACATTTGATGCAGAAAACCAGCGTGGTTGCTTCTGATAAGTGGATACGGTTTGTGGGCAGATTACTTAACCACAGACAGTGGTTCAGATGTGAGGTTGAGTTTATACTGTGTACCACTTCACCCTTTTGCTGTAATCAATTTCAGAGAAGCTCCCTGGAGGTTCACCGGCAATATGAGAGCCAAAGCTTTTTGGCAGCCTGATGTATCTTAATGGAGAATACATTGTCCCACTCTCATTTGTGCTTGTCGGGTGAAATTACTTATGCTGTGTACAGCTGATATAGAACAATTAGGCATATTTCGTTACAGATTCTGTGTGGAAAAACCTCAGATAAAATTTTAATTTGATTTTGATGCCCCTGCAGTAGCATTAAGGATAAACTTGATTAATTTATTATTAGTTAATGGGTTATGGGAAATATTGGTTAAGTCAGAGTAAGGTAAATGCTTGCACAAAGACAGACCTCTGTTGCTGCAGATCTTGCCATCTGGAGATGTGCATCTCCGCTTACTCTCCCATGGGCTGATGTCACACTGGAATTCACATTTATCTCCATGCCAACCAGCCGAGCAGTAACAGTTTCCACAGTAACACTTTCCATGGCCTGCAACCACGAACAGGAAGAGGGAAGAGAGAAATTCAGTTTTAGAGTTTTTAGATTTTTTTTTTTAAATATCTCGTTATCTTCATAGACAACATGCAGGTATAGCAAAGGCATTATGCGAATTAGGGCGTCATTTGATTAAAACCATGCTATTAATAATCTAAAATGGAACTACAACATACTTCCATAAGATTCAAGAAAAAGACACAAGTCTTGCGTTCAGAGAAATCTAACTAATATTTTAACTTTAGTTAACTTTAATTTTAATATTTGAACTTTTTTTTCTCACCCCATTAACAAAATCTGACAACAGTGGTATGATATAACTCAATCCTTTAGCTCAGATCACTAAAAATATATCAGATTTTTATAAATACTACATTTTACAGGCTAGCCATCTAATGTGCATGCATGTCCCTAATGCCTTTTAAAAAGTGTGTAACTTCCATTGCTACGGCCACCATTTTGAGTGTTTCAGCAAAAATGAGGAATTAAGTAGGTGACACTTGATTTAACATGGTATTATCTAAAACAATAAAATTAATACAAATGTGTCCAGATACTTTTTTTAGGACCACTGTAGATGAATCTATAGAAGCACTGGTCACCCTGTGGTCATACCTCCACAAACTTCTCCAGAGTCTTCATCCAAACACTCGCTGTCATCACACTCGCAATATCGTCCACTAATCAGGCCCTTCCCATCAGGATTATGACACATGCAGCTGCCGCAGTGACAGGTGCCTGTCGGAGAGATGCATCAATGTCGAAATCCACAGATTTCATGCTGTCACATATCAACCACACTTCTACATATGAAGACACTCACAGAGTCACACAACAACACCCGACCTAAGGCTGTTGGAATGCATGCCATTCAGAATTAAACTGAAAATAAACAAAAAAAAAGTGTTTTTTAATAATTCACTTTTTTATTTTTCAGTACCCATAAACATGTTATCATTAACACAATAAGTCACGCCCCCCATCCCAGAATTATTAGATGATATAAAAAGAAATATTGAAAATTTCACCGACAGAAATGTATATTAATTTAAAACAAATTAATTTATATTAATTCAAATTTAAATAAATGTATGTATAGTTATTATCGTACAATGCAGAACGATGGCAGAACACTTTATTTCCAGAACACTGTAATTTTCTCAATATAATAATAATAGTAATAATAATACTAAAAATGTTATGTCTAATCAGTTGAGACAAAAAAATTCTTAGAATAAATGAACATATTACATTTTGAAAATCAATCCTGGTGCACAGCACTTTCATGTACACACACGCCCTAATGACATGGTGACACATACCAGGCATATCTGGAACCAGCTGGGTCCCCAGCTAACAACATACAGACACATCACCCAAAGTTAATGTTCAGGTCAGGGTTAAGTACAGGGTTTGGGGCAAGGTGTGAAATACAAGCAGGCTGCTATTTTCTAGGCCACCCAGAAAGAATGTTTGGACAACTGCAAGCCATATATCTTGACCTTCAGTTCTATTAGGCCCTCATGCAATACAAAATATCAAACATTTACCTGCATTGGAGCAAACTACACCCTGGGCATTTCGGCAGAGGTCTTTACTGGTTTTGCTGGAGAGGGAACATTGCTCCTGGTACTGACAGGATTCCCCAAACCAGTTTTCATCACAGAAACACTTTCCACATTTGCAAATCCCATGATCTGTAGTGGACACATATACAGATTACAATTATTGATTGTTTTGAGTAACATGCAGTCACGGTACAAAACCACACCGTAAAAGTAAATGGGTTGATAACAAATGATATTATGTCGAAGGAGCCAAAGAGCTCCCTATGAGATCGATTTTGTGATTAGTAACACATTTGTAAGGTGTTTGGAGAGAGGAGAAGGGCAGGGTGATGTGCAAGACATTAACACTCTCCACGCACGCATGCTTTGGAACCCCTGAGAGAGAGGAGGATAGGAGTTGTATGTGTTTCACACATGTGTGCTTTTCACAGCTAAAAGGTGTTGAAGATTTCTTATGGTCTACTTCCACACAATAGTTATTATACAATTGCACAACCCTACACACTAGAGGTCTGCTATCCGAACAGTGTAAATGTATTTCATTTTTACAACTCATTAAAATGAAAAATGCTCAGGCCAGGGTCTCGCTCAAACAGGTCAGGTTCAGGCTTTAATGCCTGAATGACATCTACTATACACTTTGTTAGACTATTTGCTTAATGATGAAGTAGCTAAATAATTGATCATTGTTTTCTAAGGATGCATGATTTATTAAAACTATTTAAAAATCATAATACAGCATTACATAATGCTATTCTTAAATCTATGCTTACACAGGAGAATACATCAATAAAAGTGACTGTAGCATTTATATATAAAAAAATATATTATTTAACTATTTAATAATATATTTTTTAATGATGGTGGTTGGCTTAAATCGTGGATTTGATCGTGCTGTGCTGTGTAACAACAAAAACCAGCAGGCTTTTGGCGCCCTCTGCAGGCATTTGTTATAATGTATTTATAACATTTCAGGGGAAACCCTCTTGATGTGTTTAAATATGCAGATTAGCTTGTTTTGGTTAATTTAGAAGAAATCTAGAGATGCAAACAGACAGATGGTAGTAGGCCTAAAACAAACACCATCTAAATGTGTAGGGTTAGGGTTAAGTTTTCTTTCTATTAGAGTAAAAGACATGGCAGCAAAAATAAACCAAAATCTTAAAATTGTCCACTACATGAAAGGAGTATTCCAATATTGATTTGTGCAAAATAAACAAATTATTAGTGAAACTATGTCCCTATCCTTGGTGCAGTCATTTATTTTAAATATATAGCTACTTGAAAATAGCTGTTGCCTGCTCTTGTGATAAACCTAGTCAATACTAAAGAAGAACATGGTCTCTGTGTGAACTGATTATTTTGTAGAAATAAAACAAGAATAAAACAATTGTGTGAGTGTGAGTGAATTAAAATAAATTAGTAAGGAAGTCAGAGTTGTCTTAAAGGTGCCCTAGAATCAAAAATTTTATTTACCTTGGCATTGTTGAATAACAAGAGTTGAGTACATGAAAAAGACATACATTGAGTTTCAAACTCCATTGTTTCCTCCATCTTATATAAATCTAATTTATTTAAAAGACCTCCGAAGAACAGGTGAATCTCAACATAACACCGACTGTTACGTAACAGTCGGGCTCATTAATATGTATGACCACAATATTTGCATATGCCAGCTCATGTTCAAGGCATTACACAAGCCAGTATTAACGTCTGGATCTGTGCACAGCTGAATCATCAGACTAGGTAAGCAAGCAAGAACAATAGCGAAAAATGGCAGATGGAGCGATAATAACTGACATGATCCATGATATCATGATATTTTTAGTGATATTTGTAAATTGTCTTTCTAAATGTTGCGCTAGCATTTTGCTAATGTACTGTTAAATGTGGTTAAAGTTACCATCGTTTATTACTATATTCACAGAGACAAGAGCTGTCGCTATTTTCATTATTAAACACTTGCAGTCTGTATAATTCATAAACACCAATTCATTCTTTATAAATCTCTCCAACAGTGTGTAATGTTAGCTTTAGCCATGGAGCACTATCAAACTCATTCAGAATCAAATGTAAACATCCAAATAAATACTATACTCACATGATCCGAAGCATGCATGACGAACATCTTGTAAAGATCCAATTGAGGGTTATATTAGCTGTGTGAACTTTGTTTATGCACTGCATTATATTCGTGAGCTGGGGGGGGTATTTATGGGGTATTTTGAGCTGAAACTTCACAGACACATTCAGGGGACACCTTAGACTTATATTACATCTTGTGAAAGAACGTTCTAGGGTACCTTTAATATATTTAAGGGTTTATTATTTTTTTTAATTAAATAATTATGAGAAGTGCCCTTTTTTCCACTTGAGCCCCTGCACCCCAAAATGTCTGTGCACATCCCTGGTTCTGCAGGTCTGTGCAACCACAATATCAGGGTCAGTATACTTAACTGTAATGCTTCTCACACCATGGAACTCTTGTTGTACAGAAGGAAATAGATTTAATACCATGTAATCAAAGTCTGTCTTGCAGTTTCAAAGCTCCAACCACCTATTTCTACTGCCAATTGTGCACTTTGTGTGTAGCCTACTGAATAATGATAAAGTTCTCTCTGAAAAAAAATACAAGTCATTCTACTTATTACAAATACTGAATTTTCTTTTTTTTTTTTTCATTCCTTTTCCACCACTCTCTCTCTTCTGGCACCTCCTCTTCTTTCAATCTTTCTCTTCAATCTGCATGCAAAAGAACCATAGTGAGACAAGAAAAAGAATTCTATATCAGACCATTGTTATGATTGCCTATCATTATACTTGACTCCATGCATGAAAATGCATTGGTGCACAAAAAAGGCAGACAAAATATGCCACAAATACATCCTGTTATTGTAAATTCAGCTCCTTTAGCCACATCCTGAAGTGTCATCCTCAATCACTCCCTGCACTAATCCATCATGTAAATTTGATGTCGTCTTCAAGGGCTATCCATCAGTCCTTAACAATAGCCTTGTTCTGCTCCTGTACTCATTACCAGAGAGTCTTGGCTGCTTGTCACAAACATTCAATGTTTTATAGCCAATCTGGAGGGAAAGGCAAGATTTATGCTAATACCAAATGGAGGATACATCTATCTTGTGCCCTATAGTTTAAAAGCAAATTGGTATTGGAAATGTTAAGCTACGAGCCAATCATTGTTTATTTGAAAAAAAAAAGAAAAAAAAAAGCCTTTGGGTATGATGTGATCTTTTAAAAAGGCATTCCTCATCATTACTGAATCAGGCAGGTTGTTAGCAGTGGGACAACATCTTCTTGTTCAGTGTGACTGGCATAGTTTCAGACATTACAGATCAGACATTACATATTTTTACAGAACAACTTTTTCACACTTGAACAGTGTCTTCTTCCTCTGAACTTTTTCAGAGAGACCAGCTTTGACCTTTAATGCATTTTCAAATGACTTGTTTTGAAAATTGAGAACACCAATGAATGACATTAAATAATTGGACAAATGTCCTTTTCTGCACACTTGCTGAACTTAGCACTATTGTTTAACTTGCAAAATTGGTAATACACACACACACACACACACACACACACACACACACACACACACACACACACACACACACACACAAACACATTGAATTTATATATATATATATATATATATATATATATATATATATTATATATATATATATATATATATATATATATATATATAATTATTATTATTTTTTTCTCTCTCTCTTTAAGTTCTACCCAGACAGGTCATCTGATCAATCAACTAAAGTATACTAAGTATAGATGACTCTAAAAACAGGAAAAAAAAGAAAAAAAAAAAGAAACAATTCCTCGTTCAATAAAACTTGGCTGCCTATGCAGTAGAAAGGCACTTTTTCTTTTTATCCAAATCCGTGCTACCTATAGAGAAAAAAGTCTGTTGTCTTCCCTTTTGCAAAATAAGTAGGAAAACTTCAACAAACTCCAAGTCTTCTATGGATACACTTACCAGAATCAAATACCACCTTGCTTTAGTAGGAAATACTTCTTATCAAACTTTTAGTTATGGTATTATAATAGTGTCAACTTGTATTGTTCCTGAGTGCAATTCAGAGTAAACATTTAGCGGGAAGGAGCTGCTTTCGGTTCTGTCAGTTCTGACCAACTCCTCGAAGCAAAACACTGAAATGGATCTGCAGCAGTCAGGTGGTACAAGTCAGCACTCTTTAAGTTGTTAACATTCATTACTATTGTAATGTTATGTGCTTTGACACATTTAACAGTGTAATTTAATGTCGTCTCTCGTGACGTTGTGCAGACTCTGCTCTGGCTGTGCGCGTTCATGTGTTTTGGAGGAGGCGTGGCTTTGGAGAGTGCTCTGAAGTGAGGGTGGGATCTTATGCTTTCAAAGCTAGCTTGCTATTGCCAGCTTCTCTGAAATTGCCTACCCTACCTTTAATAACCCTCTGTCAATCGGACTGTCTTTGGGCAGGGGTACAACAATGCAGAAGTATTATTACGAAAGCCCTGGAGCTGTCAAATGAATGTGAATTTCTCCAGGTAACACAGAAAATGAATAAACATTATTCATTTACAAAGCGGTTTGAAAATCAGTGAAGTTACAATTTAACATTCTTAGTCATGTTTGTTTTGAAATACGTTTTATGCCAGAGTTCGATCCTATATGCAGACCCAGACACAAATACTTTGACATTAACTACCACCCACCCATATGTGGGAAGAAGAGTTTTGTCCTTGCTGTCCACTGTGTCCCTGCTTATGTGCCACCAGGGGCATAATTTACCCCCTCCTCGCTGATGGGCCAAGACGGCCGTGTAGCCACCCTGTGCTGTATGACTCACTCTAAACAGCTGTGAACAGTATTAATAGATGGTGTGTCCTCATCAGATAAATTGTAGACGGTGAGCAGATTAATGAGTCATCAGATGCTAATGACTGTTACCATTTCAGACAGTGCTGTCCATGTTAAATACTGACAAAGGAATATGGGGTCACCAAGAGTATGAATGTATGGCATGAATTCGGATGCAAATAAATGTATTTCCATAGTTCAATTTAGACATTCTACAAATTATAAGTAACATGTCATCTACCAGTCATTAGAGTATTTTTTATTTTATTTTACCTTTATTTAACCAGGAAGTCTCATTTTAAATTTTTTTCAGATTTAAAATTTCTTTTACAAGAGAGACCTGTCCAAGGTAACTGCCAAACAGTAAGACAATTTTAAAATACAACATGTACACATTACAATAATATTTAAACACATCCTCTCAACAAAAACAATCACAAGCTTCCAATACCACTCTCTTTGTAACACATTTAATTCACCAATAGACACAAATTGATCTAGTTTTAGATCTTTTTGCAAAAAGATCAGCTTAATATCTGCTATCACTTTATTTTTATAAATTAATGTTATAATGAATAGTCTTGTTAAACGAGAATAGACAACATTTTCACAGAATTGCAGGCAATGCTGTCTCTGAGCATCTAGATCATTTTTAGAATTCAAATTTTTATTCAGTAAATATAATTACATTTAGCATTATTTTTTTATTATTTATTATTTGTTTGTTTTTTTACCCTAAAGTAGTGGTCTTTTTGCGTTTTGTTTTTTTATATTAAAGTAATTCAAAGTTGATCATTGCAGAAGTAGTCCACATTAACTAAATTCAGGTTAGAAAGAATCTTAACTAACCTATGCAGATTAAAATCAAATTCTGATTTCAATTTGATTTTAATCTGCATAGGTTAGTTAAGATTCTATCTAACCTGAATTTAGTTATGTGGACTACTTTTGCAATGCCTGATAATGCTTTCAAAGACAGCAGTTACCCCTATGATTGCACTGTGAGTATAATAGCTGTGAACAAAAAATAAATAAATAAAATAAAAATAAAGACACTAAATCTTCCTAGAAAACAGAAAGGAAAGCATTATATTCTATACAAACCCGATTCCAAAAAAGTTGTAACACTGTACAAATTGTGAATAAAAACAGAATTCAATGTTTCACATTTCAATATTTTATTCAGAACACAACATAGATGACATATCAAATGTTTAAACTGAGAAAATGTATAATTTTAAGGGGAAAATAAGTTGATTTTAAATTTCATGGCATCAACACATCTCAAGAAAGTTGGGACAAGGCCATGTTTACCACTGTGTGGCATTCCCTCTTCTTTTTATAACAGTCAGCAAACGTCTGGGGACTGAGGAGACAAGTTGCTCAAGTTTAGGAATAGGAATGTTGTCCCATTCTTGTCTAATACAGGCTTCTAGTTGCTCAACTGTCTTAGGTCTTCTTTGTCGCATCTTCCTTTTTATGATGCGCCTGAAAGAGACGACATCTGGATGGGAGCATATGTTGTTCTAGAACTTGGTTATACCTTTCAGCATTGATGGTGCCTTTCCAGATGTGTAAGCTGCCCATGCCACAGGCACTCATGCAACCCCATACCATCAGAGATGCAGGCTTCTGAACTGAGCACTGATAACAACTTGGGTTGTCCTTTTCCTCTTTAGTCCGAATGACATGGCGTCCCAGTTTTCCAAAAAGAACTTCAAATTTTGACTCATCTGACCACAGAACAGTTGTCCACTTTGCCACAGTCCATTTTAAATGAGTTTTGGCCCAGAGAAAATGCCTGCGCTTCTGGATCATGTTTACATATGGCTTCTTTTTTGATCGGTGGATTGTGTTCACCGAAGTATTCCTGAGCCCATGTTGTGATTTCCATTACAGTAGCATTCCTGTATGTGATGCAGTGCCGTCTAAGGGCCCGAGGATCACGGGGATCCAGTATGGTTTTCTGGGCCTTGAACCTTACGCACAGAGATTGTCTGAATCTTTGGATGATATTATGCACTGTAGATGATGATAACTTCAAACTCTTTGCAATTTTTCTCTGAGAAACTCCTTTCTGATATTGGTCCACTATTTTTCGCCGCAGCATTGGGAGAATTGGTGATCCTCTGCCCATCTTGACTTCTGAGAGACACTGCCACTCTGAGAGGCTCTTTTTATACCCAATCATGTTGCCAATTGCAAATTGGTCCTCCAGCTGTTCCTTATTTGTACATTTAACTTTTCCGGCCTCTTATTGCTACCTGTCCCAACTTTTTTGGAATGTGTAGCTCTCATGAAATTCAAAATGAGCCAATATTTGGCATGACATTTCAAAATGTCTCACTTTCAACATTTGATATGTTATCTATATTCTATTGTGAATAAAATATAAGTTTATGAGATTTGTAAATTATTGCATTCCTTTTTTATTCACAATTTGTACAGTGTCCCAACTCTTTTGGAATCGGGTTTGTACATTCTTTAAAAAAAGAATATTATTTATTCTTATTTGTTTTTCTATTCCAGTCAATTCTTGCCATTTTAAATTTGCTTTTAATACTCACGAGAAACTTTTGAACCTAAATGCAGCTCTTTAAAACATACTGTAATAAAAACAGCTTGAAATTAGTTACTGCATTAACAAACATTAAATAACAATGAACAGTATATTTTTGCAGCATTTATTAGTTTTAGCTAAAACAAACGTTCATGTTCGTGTTAGTTCACACTAACAGATACAACTTTTAATCTTAAAAATGTATTAGTAAATGCTGAGATCAACATTAGCTAAGATTAATAAATGCTGTAGAAGTATTGTTCATTGTTAGTTCATGTTAACTAATGTAGTTAATTAATGCTAATAAATGATACCTTAAAGCTACAATATGTAGATTTTTCGCCACTAGAGGTCGCCTATTCAAAACAAATGTATAGCTTGATGACACCGAGTTTGAACGTGGAATCTTGAGAGATGTCTTCACTTCACAGCCAGTGGAAAAGAATTGGGATGGGAATCGAGCAGAAATTATGCTCATGGATGAAATTATTAATGTAGTATGAGGAAGCGCAGGGCCGAGTGATGTTGGAGCTGCTAATTAGCAGCGATTGCTAATGAGAGACGAATGCGGAGGAACATTTATTATGCCGCAGTCACTGCTTCCGCTTCTTCCGGTCAGGTGTATGAAGTAACACAGCGCTGTTTATCATATTAGATACATTTGACTGTGTTGAAAATTATGTTATAACGTTCCTCTATGCATTCGCTCGGGGGCTGCTGTGAGACACTTGTTGCACACTGCAGTAAGAGAGATCGATTTTAGAATATCATTAATAAATGCTGGGTGGCTTGTGTTGATAAATTGCATGCAATTAATTTTAAAACGTATTGTATGATGGAGAAAATGCTGTATTGCTTAGCTACTTGACAAAATAGTGTTTTTCTCTGAGGCACGGTAAAAGCATGGTACTCTCGGAAAATCAAGAAAACTAAACGTGTTGAGCTATATAATAATAATTGGTTTTCTGTCTATAAATGCAACCAAACAGTTGTTCCCTTGTCTAATAAAACATGTAATATATGAAAGCGTCTTTGGTGTTTCCACGGTTTCTACAAAATAAAAACGAAACCGAGGGTAACGCGGATATGACGCCATTCACAAGCAACTACCGTACATGTTCTGTATCCTTGGTTAAAATTGCAATTTTCTCATGATTTACAAATAATTAGAAATATTTGGTATATTGTACATATTGTGCCTTTAATATAAAGTGTTACCGAAAACACATTAAGGAACAACCACAAAAACTGATTTTTTTTATGCATTACAAAAGACGCAGTCCCCAGCAGACTTTGTTAATCCTCATGCAATGAAGTTTGCATGTTTTTTATCCACACAAATCTTTAGTAAACCAGGGCCTATGAGGTAACTTGATCTTAAAGACATTTTTTTCCACAGCCTGTTAAACAACGGCTTTGTATAAAACAAGACAGTGAAGTAATTATTTCCCCTAGTTGTTCTCCTGCTTTGCGTTGTAGAGCGTGAAATGATTATGTGCTAGGCTGGGCTGGGTGTGAGGGAGACATCTGTCCTGGCTAATAATGCTGCATACCTACAGCAGACCTGCAGAGATGAAGACAGGCCAAATCATCTAAAGAATGAGGGTCACTGTGTGTAATAAGTTTATAGACAATCTATGATTTATGGCACTTGTCAGAGCTGCGGTCTAGCATTTTGAGCTGTAGTGCTCATATGGGAGATTCGTGTTCATGTCCGGCCCATGTCATGTTCATCTTTTGCTTATTTCCTCTCACCTGACATTTTATTGTGTTACTAATTGGATGAAAGACCATAGAGGAAATTAAAGTGCCATTTTGGCATCATCATTCATATTTGCACTGAAATGACACAGTGGACACAATTTCCTCTACCACTGTATCCCCAAGCGCATTGACCTGAAAGGCATGTGACCTTTTTGTGTAATTTGAAGTATAGATCTAACCTGCTGCCTGAGCTAGAACTCACACCATATGCTGACAGAAGCTTGCTAGAATGCATACGTTAGTTCACCTAAACCCTGCTGTCATGCCTATCATTTATGTAGCAATCTATCATCACACTTCACCTAAACATTTTAAAACTACTATTGGTAACTCATAATGTGCATGTGACGGTATCAAATTTTTAAGTTGCGATAATTGCTGAAGCTTTTATCACGGTATATGGTATTATCACGACATTGAAATAAGTTACAAAAAAAGTTTGTCATACTATAACAGGTTTAAAAGCTTTTTTCTTGTAAAAAGAATCTTGAACATATAAATAGGCTACAATAAAGCAATACACAAAAAATGTATAAGTAAACAAAAGTTTCAAACAGATTAAAGTACAAAAGAATTACAAAGAACAAAAGGCATCACTTTACAATAAAGTCTCATTAGTTAACATTAGTTAATGCATTAACAATTCGCGCAGGGCCCTCTTGTTCTTCTAAGGATTATTAGGGCCCAAGCGAAAATTCGCGCAGGGCCCTCTTGTTCTTCTAAGGATTATTATTATTATTTTTTTTTTTTTTTTTTTTTTTTTTTTCCGTCTTCCGGGGCTTTTTGGGGGCCTTAACATGCTCAAAAATTCTTGAAAATTGGCACACACATTGGAATCCGCGGCCATTAGAACGCCGGAGAGGCTGGTACCCGGGCGTGGCAGGGGCTCGACAGCGCCCCTTGAAAAAGTCTGAAAATTTGGTCCATATATTAAACATGCTTGCACGTATTAGTATGAAACTCGGTACACATATAGACCTCATCGGGCCGAACAACTTTCGCGCTCTAAGTTAATCGCCACGCCAACAGGAAGTCAGCTATTAAGGGTTGTTTGAAAAACGCATGCTCTGGAATTTGATATACTCCTCCTAGACGATTAATCCGATCGCCACCAAACTCGGTCAGCATGAAGTCAAGACACTGATGATTAAAAATTGCCAGGGGATTTTTGATATCTCGAACGGTTTGGCCGTGGCGAGGCAACGAATTTATGGCGAGAAAAAGGAAACAGGAAATGTGTTATAACGTCTTAATACATATATTGATCTTTATGAAACTTCACGAGTGTGTTCGTTATAGGAGTCTGATCACATGGATGTGACTATTGTGAGTCAAAGTTATAGCGCCACCAACTGGCAGCAGGAAGTGTATCACTTTTGAAATGTTTTGAGATCACCCTCTTATTTTTACCTGATTTGCTTCAAACTTCATCAGTGTAATGTCAATACACAGCAGATGTAGACCTATGACAGGATTTTTGATATTTGAAATATTGTTGCCATGGCAACAGGTCAAACTGTAATAATATTCTTGAGTGTTTTTGAGGCTCTTAACATGCTTCAAATTGCATGAAACTCGACACACACATCAATATTGTCAACCAGTAGACATGGACAAAGCCATAGAAATGGGCGTGGTGGAGGGGCTCAGTAGCGCCACCTTTTGACAAAAGTGGGGGGTTAGTTTTTCCTACAGTCACCAAACTCGGTACACATATTATTCTCATCAAGCCGGACAATTTTCTAATTTACATTCATTAGCTCCGACCAACAGGAAGTCAGCTATTTTGGTTTGAATGTTAATTTTTTGAAAAAACAGGCTATGAATTTTATACTACTACTCCTACAGGGTTTATCCAATTTACACCAAGCTTTTTTTAACTTGTTGCGAACACATTGAAGTTGTTTAATTGCAAACGGATTTTGGATATCTCAAACGGTTTGGCCGTGGCGAGGCAACGAATTTATGGCGAGAAAAAGGAAACAGGAAATGTGTTATAACTTCTGCATACATTGATTGATGTTTATGAAACTTCAGGAGTGTGTTGGTTGTAGTAGTCTGATCACATGGATGTAACTATTGTGAGTCAAAGTTATAGCGCCACCAAATGGCAGCAAGAAGTGTATCACTTTTAAAATGCTTTGAGATCACCCTCTTATTTTTACCTGATTTGCTTCAAACTTCATCAGTGTAATGTCAATACACAGCAGATGTAGACCTATGACAGGATTTTTGATATTTGAAATATTGTTGCCATGGCAACAGGTCAAACTGTAATAATATTCTTGAGTGTTTTTGAGGCTCTTAACATGCTTCAAATTGCATGAAACTCGACACACACATCAATATTGTCAACCAGTAGACATGGACAAAGCCATAGAAATGGGCGTGGTGGAGGGGCTCAGTAGCGCCACCTTTTGACAAAAGTGGGGGGGGTTAGTTTTTCCTACAGACACCAAACTCGGTACACATATTATTCTCATCAAGCCGGACAATTTTCTAATTTACATTCATTAGCTCCGACCAACAGGAAGTCAGCTATTTTGGTTTGAATGTTAATTTTTTGAAAAACAGGCGATGAATTTTATACTACTACTCCTACAGGGTTTATCCAATTTACACCAAGCTTTTTTTAACTTGTTGCTAACACATTGAAGTTGTTTAATTGCAAACGGATTTTGGATATCTCAAACGGTTTGGCCGTGGCGAGGCAACGAATTTATGGCAAGAAAAGGGAAACAAAGTGTTATAACTTCTGCATACATTAATTGATTTTGATGAAACTTTGGCTTAGTCTTCGTTGTACAAGGCTGATCACATGGATTTGAGTATTGTGATTCAAAGTCATAGCGCCACCAACTGGAAGCAGAAAATGTGTCACTTTCAGCATACATTGAGATCACCCTCTTATTTTTACCTGATTTGCTTCAAAATTCATCAGAATAATGTTAAAACTTGGCACATGTAATCCTTTGAAAATGGGCAGGGAGGAGGGGCTCTATAGCGGCACCTTGTAGTGCAGTAAATGTGGAGTGAATTTGACATAGTCCTTTGATGTTTAACCGTTTTAAGTGCCTATTGCCCGCTGTGCACAGTTGCCCTGAAGCCACCGGGGTGGCGGTGCCACCGGGCTTGGGCCCGCCATCGCTGCTCGCAGCTATATTTATTTATTTATTTATTTATTTATTTTTTTTTTTTTCCGTCTTCCGGGGCTTTTTGGGGGCCTTAACATGCTCAAAAACTCTTGAAAATTGGCACACACATTGGAATCCGCGGCCATTAGGACGCCGGAGAGGCTGGTACCCGGGCGTGGCAGGGGGGCTCGACAGCGCCCCCTTGAAAAAAAGTCTGAAAATTTGGTCCATATATTAAACATGCTTGCACGTATTAGTATGAAACTCGGTACACATATAGACCTCATCGGGCCGAACAACTTTCGCGCTCTAAGTTAATCGCCACGCCAACAGGAAGTCAGCTATTAAGGGTTGTTTGAAAAACGCATGCTCTGGAATTTGATATACTCCTCCTAGACGATTAATCCGATCGCCACCAAACTCGGTCAGCATGAAGTCAAGACACTGATGATTAAAAATTGCCAGGGGATTTTTGATATCTCGAACGGTTTGGCCGTGGCGAGGCAACGAATTTATGGCGAGAAAAAGGAAACAGGAAATGTGTTATAACGTCTTAATACATATATTGATCTTTATGAAACTTCACGAGTGTGTTCGTTATAGGAGTCTGATCACATGGATGTGACTATTGTGAGTCAAAGTTATAGCGCCACCAACTGGCAGCAGGAAGTGTATCACTTTTTGAAATGTTTTGAGATCACCCTCTTATTTTTACCTGATTTGCTTCAAACTTCATCAGTGTAATGTCAATACACAGCAGATGTAGACCTATGACAGGATTTTTGATATTTGAAATATTGTTGCCATGGCAACAGGTCAAACTGTAATAATATTCTTGAGTGTTTTTGAGGCTCTTAACATGCTTCAAATTGCATGAAACTCGACACACACATCAATATTGTCAACCAGTAGACATGGACAAAGCCATAGAAATGGGCGTGGTGGAGGGGCTCAGTAGCGCCACCTTTTGACAAAAGTGGGGGGTTAGTTTTTCCTACAGTCACCAAACTCGGTACACATATTATTCTCATCAAGCCGGACAATTTTCTAATTTACATTCATTAGCTCCGACCAACAGGAAGTCAGCTATTTTGGTTTGAATGTTAATTTTTTGAAAAAACAGGCTATGAATTTTATACTACTACTCCTACAGGGTTTATCCAATTTACACCAAGCTTTTTTAACTTGTTGCTAACACATTGAAGTTGTTTAATTGCAAACGGATTTTGGATATCTCAAACGGTTTGGCCGTGGCGAGGCAACAAATTTATGGCAAGAAAAGGGAAACAAAGTGTTATAACTTCTGCATACATTAATTGATTTTGATGAAACTTTGGCTTAGTCTTCGTTGTACAAGGCTGATCACATGGATTTGACTATTGTGATTCAAAGTCATAGCGCCACCAACTGGAAGCAGAAAATGTGTCACTTTCAGCATACATTGAGATCACCCTCTTATTTTTACCTGATTTGCTTCAAAATTCATCAGAATAATGTTAAAACTTGGCACATGTAATCCTTTGAAAATGGGCAGGGAGGAGGGGCTCTATAACGGCACCTTGTAGTGCATTAAATGTGGAGTGAATTTGACATAGTCCTTTGATGTTTAACCGTTTTAAGTGCCTATTGCCCGCTGTGCACAGTTGCCCTGAAGCCACCGGGGTGGCGGTGCCACCGGGCTTGGGCCCGCCATCGCTGCTCGCAGCTATATTTAATTGTTGAAGTTATATACAACTGTTAGTTCATGTTAGCTCAGGTCACTTTTTGACTTTAAAGGGTTAGTTCACCCAAAAATGAAAATTCTGTCATTTATTACTTACCCTCATGCCGTTTCACACCCGTAAGACCTTCGTTAATCTTCGGAACACAAATTAAGATATTTTAGTTGAAATCCGATAGCTCCGTGAGGCCTTCATAGGGAGCAATGACATTTCCTCTACCAAGATCCATAAAGGTACTAAAAACACATCTAAATCAGTTCATGTGATTACAGTGGTTCAATTTTAATATTATAAAGTGACGAGAATATTTTTGGTGTGCCAAACAAATAAAATAACGATTTATTTAGTGATGGTCGATTTCAAAACACTGCTTCAGGAAGCATCGGATCATAAATGAATCAGTGCATTGAATCTGCTGATTGGAGCACCAAAGTCACGTGATTTCAGCCGTTTGGCAGTTTGACGCACGATCTGAATCATGATTCGATACACTGATTCATTTATGATCCAGTGATTCCTGAAGCAGTATTTTGAAATCGGCCATCACTAAATGAATCGTTATTTTCTTTTTTGGCGCGCCAAAATATTCTCATCACTTTATAATATTAATATTGAACCACTGTACTCACATGAACTGATTTAAACGTGTTTTTAGTACCTTTATGGATCTTGAGAGAGGAAATGTCATTGCTCTCTATGAAGGCCTCACGGAGCTATCGGATTTGAACTAAAATATCTTAATTTGTGCTCCGAAGATGAACAAAGGTCTTACGGGTGTGAAACGGCATGAGGGTGAGTAATAAATTACAGAATTTTCATTTTTGTGTGAACCAACCCTTTAATAAAGTGTTATTAAATGTTGTAATTAAGATTAATAAATGCTTTAGAAGTATTTTTCATTGTCAGTTTATGTTAACTAATGAATTAACTAATGTTAAATAATGGAGCTTTATTGTAAAGTGTGACTAAACAATAAAGAATCTGAACATATTAAAGGTGCCCTAGATTGTTTTTTTACAAGATGCTATATAAGTCTAAGGTGTCCCCTGAATGTGTCTGTGACGTTTCAGCTCAAAATACCCCATAGATTTTTTTTAATTAATTTTTTTAACTGCCTATTTTGGGGCATCATTAACTATGCACTGATTTTTTCAGCACGGCCCCTTTAAGAGATGCGTTCCCTCTGCCCCACGAGCTCTCGACTATACATTGCATAAACAAAGTTTACACAGCTAATATAACCCTCAAATGGATCTTTACAAGATGTTCGTCATGCATGCTGTATGCATTCTTCGAATTATGTGAGTAAAGTATTTATTTAGATGGTTACGTTTGATTCTGTGTGAGTTTGAGGCTGTGCTCTGTGGCTAACGTCTAATTCTACACTGTGGAGAGATTTATAAAGAATGAAGTTGTGTTTATGAATTATACAGACTGCACATGTTTAAAAATGAAAATAGCAACGACTCTCTTGTCTCCGTGAATACAGTAATAAACAATGGTAACTTTAACCACATTTAACAGTATGTTAATGAAACATTTAGAAAAACTTACAAATATCACTAAAAATATCATGTTATCATGGATCATGTCAGTTATTATTGCTCCATCTGCCATTTTTCGCTGTTGTTCTTGCTGGCTTACCTGGTCTGTGCCCAGATCCAGACGTTAATACTGCCTTTCCTTGTCTAATGCATCGAATGGGCTGGCATTATGCAAATATTGGGGTCATACATATTAATGATCCCGATTGTTACGTAACAGACGGTGTTATGTTGAGATCCGAGTGTTTTCCGGAAGTCTTTTAAACAAATGAGATTTACATAAGAAGGAGGAAACAATGGAGTTTGAAACTCACTGTATGTCTTTTCCATGTACTGAACTCTTGTTATTCAACTATGCCGAGGTAAATTCAAATTCGGATTCTAGGGCACCTTTAAAACAATATTTAGGGCATGCTGTAGTCCTGAATAAAATATTTAAAATATTAAGTTTAAAAATAAATAGCCTTAAGTCTTCAAGTATTTGGTGCTGCGATGAACACGATAGCGAATAGAAAAATCTGAATGGCTGTTTAAAACATTTAATAGCTGTAGAGCAGCTGCTTTGTTTACTGGGTTACCGGGGTAACCGCTGCATTTCTGCTCTTCCATCAGCGCCCTCTGCTGTCAGAGAGTGAATGTGCATTTTCATTCAGCGCATCTCCTTCACTCGTTCCGCCATGCTGCTCATGCACGTTGGGTTTGTATCAGTGTGTGTGCCTCTTTGACGCAGCATACAACAGTGTTGTGCATTTGAAACAGATGATGAGTAAAGTATTCTTAAAATGCGTTCTAAAAATTTTAATAAATCATAATAAATAATTATTCACAGTATTTTGAAGTGCCCACAATAACTATCGTGCATATTCATTATCGTGATATATTGTATTACCACATACCGGCACATGTCTAATAATGTGTATATATATATATATATATATATATATAGTGTGCAAACATCTTTATTGGATGCTTAAGAAGGTTATTTTGCATCTTTTGCTTTAATGTACCACTATGAAGTATAAATTTTAGATTTCAAATATTGTAATAATAATAATCCAGTGATATTTGTCTATGAACAAGCAGTCCAGATCAAGTCAGCATGGGATAGACATTGAGACAAGTTGTTCTAAGTGTTATGGAGAAGCTGCCACAGTTTTTCTATAGATTTATACTGTCTCAGTTACTTCTGTCTTTTCATGTAATCCTCAGACCTCTGTTGTCGGACTCCTTGTTCATCTAACAATCTAACTGGATTGTAACTATATTTGTAAAAAGAAATGTTTGAAAACCAAATCCTGATATTTCATCAGCAGTTATAATTTTTAGGTACCTTTCCAAACACTTCAGACCAGAAGTAGACACCAGGTTATATTATATTCTTTCCTTAGAACACTCATTTTTCCATCAGAGTGTTCTAAGGAAGAACAGAAGTCAAACAACAAAAAGATTGTGGAAAAAGCTCTTGACTTGGACAGAGTTCCACTGGGACCTGAAAACATGGAATATCACTCTTCTGACATGCTCACTCAAGCACATCAAAAAAAGGAACTCGAGACTATCATAAATCACAGGCATTTTAACTGATATGTGTGTGTGTGTGTGTGTGTGTGTGTGTGTGTGTGTGTGTGTGTGTGTGTATATATATATATATATATATATATATATATATATATATATTATATAAACTTGGAGAGAAAGGGTTGAAGGGGCCAAAAATGAAGGTCGTACCAATTAGCTGGGAAAGTCATTTCTACAGATGGAAAAAAGCTACAGAGGGAAAAAGTTGAGCCAGTGCTGTGCCAAATCTTTCACGTGGCTTCTTGAAAACCTAATTAACTTGTTTTTTGGAGAGGGAAAAATGAGTGAGAAAAGTGGAAAGGAACTGCCACGTTGAGCTCTGTCCCCATAAACTAGAAGAAAAAAGCAAAACCAAGTCACATAAAAACTGGGAAAACTGTAATTGCGCTCCATTTTTCCCAGTCTGTATAAACAATTAAAATCTCATGGTAATGCTTGGATTTTCGTAGTATTCGGTGACAAAAAAATGAAAAGGAAATATTTACATATGTTAGACATGTAACCTGTTGAAACACTGGAGATGCGAGCAAACTAAAGAAAATGAAATCACACACAGATGGTGACCAGCTGTTAGGTAAAACATTTTGTAGTTACATGCAAACTATTTACTAAGTCCTAGTTTGCAGTCATATCCGTGGGTCTAGCTGTGTTATTTGCTTGTCAGTGTATTTGCTTGTCAGTGAACAAAAACAGGTGTTTCAAAGCAAAATGATTTATGAAGTCTCCCTAAACAAATACAAATCTCCAGAGACCAAGACAGGTTTTTCTTCTTAAGTCACAGAAATTTCTCATTTAATGCTCCACTTATCATGCAGATCTTGTAATGATAAATGGAATTATTAAAAAAAGAAAAAAGGATGGCTGACGATAAGAAATTCAGCTTATTGTCAGGGAATACCACGTGCACCACTTACAAAAGAGCTGGTTATGGTTATAAAACTAAACTAACGTAAATGCAGTTTGAAATGGACAGACAGTGTTTCAGAGCAACATACAAACAATCCTGCAGCTTGCACATTTTGCTATCTTTGTGTAATTATCCAAAAATGACTAAACAGAAGGCAAAAGGAAAGCACAGCCTTTATCACTATATTTGTGGTTTAAATTCCACCTGATGCAGTTCTAAAACTTAAATTACAGTTAAGTGAAGGGATGTGAACAATGGCACAACATCAGAATCCTTTTACAGGTCTAGAATATCCCAAACTGCCATGATCCAGCTCTGAAAAGCAGCTTATAGTTAAAGAATGAGATGTGGGGTATTTTGACAGAGATGTGCAGTAAATAGTCTTGATGTTCGTAAGAAAAAATGCTGGTCCATATATGGCCTCCAATTTCAGAACACGTAACCTTGAAAGAAACCCTATTATCAGCTATGGTCCAAAGCTAATGAGCTATTCACTGGCTCACAGCATGCCCCCACAAATACATTTTCTTTCTTTCCAGCTTTACATAGTGGTCCTCAACATCTCTACAGATGTCTACAGATCAGAACTGAAT
Source organism: Chanodichthys erythropterus (assembly GCF_024489055.1). NCBI lineage: Eukaryota > Metazoa > Chordata > Actinopteri > Cypriniformes > Xenocyprididae > Chanodichthys > Chanodichthys erythropterus. The sequence goes on along the minus strand of NC_090234.1, from coordinate 31,264,318 downwards.
GTAGAACAGAAATAGATGAGTGTTTTTGTGTAAGGTGGATTGCTGTTTTCAAGAATACAAAAATCAGTACAGAAAATCAACACACTACAGCTATAGAGAGCAACCACAAAAATGTAAATAATAAGTCCAATTACTTTATTCATGGAAAATTAGATTTTTAGTTGTCATGTATAAACCTTTCAAGAGAGACCTATGACTAGCTGTGAGGTTATTAAATAATGATATGATTCTGAAGAAGTCAAAGCGAGTTCACAATGTGTTTAATATCCAAATTACACAGAAAAACTACACTTCTCATAATCCTGAACATAAATCCTACAAAAAGCAACAAACTGCCACTGCCACTATTTCTGTAAGTTTATATAAATTTTATATTAAATTTAAGGACAGAAAAACAGGAATAACGAAATGGCTTAATGCAAATATTAAATTTCAAAAGGCAATGATTCAATTGTTAGTGCTGCATGTTTCAAAGAAAAAAACTTGTTCTATTTGCGCTTTCAGAGAAGCTTTTATGCCAAACAATTGCTTATGATCTACTGTTGATTAATCACAATGTTTACTATATGGTGTTTATATCATACCTGCAAATAAGAATAGTTATACTGGGGTTTCCAGGGTAACCACTGTATTTCTGCTGTTCCATAAGCACCACCTACTGCCAGAGAGTGAAAATGCATTTTCATTCAGCTGGTGGCTCGAAAAGAAGCTACTGTGCTTTCTAAAAATCTAAACAATGAGGATAATCAAATTAATATAATATATAATCATATTTCAAATAAAAAATGAATGAGAATAATACTTCCAGCACCAAGACATTTAGAAAAGTGGACAGTCACTCAGTGGAGAGTAAGTATCCTAAACTAGCACCACTATTGTGTTCTTATAATTATATAAGATGTATTAGATGTTTCAAAGCCATCAGCAGGTCATAGAGCTGTCAGTCGAGGGTCTGGATGTCAGGTTATTCAAGAGTCTTTGCTAATGGATTTCTGTGGGCTCACAACAAATTTTGCACACACTCACCATCCAGTGGAAACTACTGAAATGACATTTGACACCGTAAAAGAAGTATCTGTGAAAATGATCCTTTGAAGTAGTGTCTGCACAATCTTTGAAAAAAAAAAAAAAAGAAGAGGGTTGCTACAGAACAACATGGCACCTAAACAGGCTCCTTTGAAACTGCCTGTGTTTGTCTGAATAGAGGCACTGTGAAATTCAAATGAGACCTTGTAGCTAATGACACAATATTGGATGGAACATCAAAGGCCTTCACAAGCTGGATATGTGTCTTGCACACATCTACAAAGCCTTTTTTTTTTTTTTTTTTTTTTTACAAGACACCAGATATTGAAACCCGTTCACATGTGTGTTGGGAGAGTCTGAGACAGCTCTTACCTCCACAGGTCTTCCCATCATATGTCGGACAGACCCAATCATGGCATTCGCATCGCGGTCCATAGAATGTTCCAGGTTCCGTGACCTGGCATATGCAAATCCCGCACTCACACTCGCCTTTTCCACTACATATCAACCCGTCGGAGGTCCGACAGCGCCGCAGTGATGATTCCTGGGAGATCTTACACTCTCTACCCACCTGCCTGCAAGACACAAGAGCGTTCAGTCACCCTGTGACCTTTGCCTTCTACATCAAACCTCCGTTCTTCCCATGTAGGTGAACATATGCCAGATGTTGGATGGGTGGGTGGTGGTTTGCCAATCCTCCTTTTCCCCAGTAATGACAACCAGACTGCCTCTTGCTTTCTGGAGGAAAAATCTTTCTGAGGATAGGTCATGCAATGTATGAGATTTTGGCAGATTTCCTGTCTGTTTCTTCTTGTAAGCTTGCAAGCTAATATTTAAAGATAACAAATAGTCATAGGAGATAAATAATACAATAAGGTCATGTGTAAATTTCTACTTTAGTACTAGTGGAGCCATGAGTCATAAGATATGATTCTGCTAGAGACAGAGAACAACAAACTCTTAGCCGTGCAATTTTATTCTATAACAGCACAGCTGCGATTGCTTACGGCCGAATCATAGCCGTGCTGATATAGAAAGATATTGCAAGGCTACTCGTGTGATATTGCTTATATATTATATTATATTGTGGTCATCAATTGTCCTCTCCTTTTTATTTATATTACTGAGATTATTTTTTTATTGCTTTCAAATTCAGGTCTTCTAGCAGAAAGACTTGCATTCACAGTCTATCCAGATATGAGTATGGAGGCTTGTTTCCACCACTGAATAAAAAATAATATAGGTAATTGCATCTTTTTATCTTACAATTCTGACTTTTTTTCTCGCAATTGCAAGTTTCTCACAATTCTGACTTTTTCCTCAGAATTACGTGACATAAACTCGAAATTGTGAGTTATAAGGTCAGAACTGCTATCGAGGATGCATCGAATGCAGACTTGATAGAATCGAACCGTTAAAAATCGCAGAAGACGCTGCGGGCGGTCGACGTACGGAAGCCTGTAAGCTTAAAAGTTCTTGTTCCATGAGAACGCAAGTTCGTTCTCTGTGTTTTTGGAATTGAGAAACAGCCTTATATTAATTGACTTGCATTTTAAACACAAAATCAAAAATTCGCTCTATTTCACCAACGAAAATACATTCAAATACATTCTCACCTTAAAAAACCTCTTAAAACTACATTCCGTGACACAACAACAGTAGTATGCTATTTGTAAAGTTTTGGTGTTTTACTCGTCCACCATGACACTTGCTGAGAGACAAGTCGACGGCTGTGTCCGAAAACCTAGGTAGCTGTCTTGCTGCCTCGCTGTTTTATAAGAGAATGACTTGTATGGCAGCATTTGTGCTTGAATACCTCACGAAATTGATTTCGGACAGACTTCTGAGGCAGCGTAACAGTATAATGATCTACAGCAATATAGCGCGAGCTTTGGTGAGAACTAAACAAATATTTAATTATTACAGTAGTAATTTCTCGATAGAAATGATATCGAATTGAAATATGTTGGTCAAAATCATACATTTATACACAAACTGAGCAGCAAACGCAACTTTCGGACACCATCTTTATTTTTCTAGCTCAACTGTCACAAAATGGATTGGAAATGGAAGCACAGGATTGTGGGATATAAAAGGCTATGGATACATCTATGCTTCCTTTCAAAAATCTATCAGATGAAGGTATCTCATGAGACAGGAAGTTAAGCTAACGGTGGATTTGGACGTGATTTTGATGCCTTACTACCTTGAAATGTGTCCTCAGAAGGTACCATTTTCCAGTTTTCGGATGCAGCCGACAACTCATTTCACTTGGCGGCCATCTTTGAAACGCCTCTCGGGCATTCAAGTGCAGCTCCTATCTCTTTGAATGGGGAAACATAAAATTATCCAAAGCTGTTTGCCAAGCTTTCAATTATATTTCATATTTTAAATCACCAATCAAATCTGACAACAACTGTCTCATAAATTTGGTTTCTAAATGCTCAAAATATGACAAAAAAGAAAACGGTATTTTTCAGGCTGGATCAAGCTAATGCGCATGCGCAGTGCTAATGCGCATGCGCAGTGCTAAATGCGCGTCTCTAGTGTCTCATTTCGGAGGTGCGCGTCTGACTGTCTGTCCCTGCGTTCCATTCGGAAGGGCTCATCCCTATGCCCTAATCCCTTCAAAGGGTTTACCCTCCGGAGTGAGAGCTTCGAAGGGATGAAGGGTGTAGGGGGAAAAAAAAACTCGCTTTTTGGAGCGCACTTCTGCGTCATCTTAACAAGACAATCAATGAGGAGTAGATTGTGCAAGCTGAAAAACTATGTCTATGTATTTGAAACATATGAATGGTCTGATAAAAGGAGCTGTAAAGTATTTTTGTTGAAGTACAATGTAGTTTTGACCATAATAATGTGCCAAATCTAACTCATATAAATATTACAGTAGTATAGAAAAATATTATACATACATTTATAGGTAAAATCGAACCCATTCTGTGACGACAAACAACTTCCCTGTGCAAAGGATCATTGGGGCCCGAAGTGTCCATCAGTTGTACCCTCCGAAATCCTTCATTCTGAAGGGCCCTTTGAAGTGGCCAGTTTTGAGCACTTCGGTTTGGAACGACCCTTCAATATGGTGTTCATGATTATTTTCACTCCGAAGTGGCCTTCGGAGGGCGATATATCCCGTTTGGAACGCACCGTGTTTCTATCATTAGAATAGAAGTTATGTACGTGACGTCACCGTCGACCGTTATGACTGCGGTCACGCTCTGATCGAGTGGCAAAAGACTGAGCGGCAGCATTGGATTTGCAGTTATCATTTTGTGTCAAATTGTTGGATTTTGAGGTAAAATCATACCGTATATATTGTATTGTTATATATTATGTTGACAACTCATCAATTAAATATTTTCCATCTTATATTCTGCATAATTGGCTGTTTTTAAATAAACAACAATGACAAAAACTATACTATAAAACTATATATGTTTTAGGGCTGGACAATATGACGATATAACATTGATATAAGTGATTACGCGGATATAAACCTACCTATTGTAGTTATATCAAATATTCACATGCAGATTTGCTTTATGTATTTCCCCGCCGTCGAAATCAAGCACATACAAAAAAAAAAAAAAAAATCAGGAAACGTGACTCCTGGCTGCATGTCAATATCCATGGATTAGGTTTATTTGACAAGTTGTAGGGAACACATTCAATTTCAACCTTTAGTGTAATTGGTTTGTTTTACTCGCGTTTTCTCAGTTTCCCAGTCACGCAGCAGGTTCTTTTGCCACTCAGTCCAGCTGAGGGAGCGCGCTTTCGGCGGGAAAGTGACGTCGATGCACATAGGCTGTGGTTTCTATAGGAACCTGAGCTTTTAAAGGCCGCTGCAGTGATGCGATGACTTTAACAATCGGCGATTGGCTCTTATTTTTGAAGGCGGGACTTATTCCACCGTATTGTGCGTTGCACTTTCTCCCTTTCAAAACAATAAGAGTGACAGTCTTGTGTTGATATGCTGCAAGCAGAACGATACAAATGGTGAAACGGTGGTGATACTGGTAGAATATCGAATGGCTGGAAATGGCTCTCAGCCAATCATATTCAAGAACTAGAACTAACTGCTGTATATAATATAATATAATATAATATAATATAATATAATATAATATAATATAATATAATGTAATATCAAAGAGTCCATAGCAGTGTAGTATGCTGGTCTAAGGGTCTAAACAGAAACTGTTCTCAAGAATTTCATTACGAACCTACTAAAAACAAACCGCAGACTATTCCACTGTTTATTATTTTTCACAGTTCCCCTGTGAAAAATGTTTCATTTGGTACTGTTCTTACTTTCCTGCTTCTCGTCTCTGCAGTTGGCCTTTCTCACATTACAGAGTAATAAAAATACTCTCTCTCTCTAACTTTTTTTAAGCAAACACTATTCAGGGCAGGGGCTTGGTACAATATGGTTGCACTTACATGGAACAAGTCTGTCAGCCACAACAGCATATTCACACTCTGATTCCAGAATCTGTCTCTGATTATGTGTAAAGAGCATACAGTAAAAAATAATTGTGGTACAGAAGTGATAGTATTATGGAATGTGCACCTGCTATGGTTAAACCACTTAAGTAATTTGTAAAATTACAGTCACACGATTGTGGACTTTTGCCAAAACCAAAGAAAGAGATCAAAAAGGTACATATGTAGCAGATTTTATAGAAATACTTCATGCTCTATTAGGTAAAAGCTGGAAGGAGCACCAAGTAAAACAAATAAATCACTGGCACCTTCCCATAGCAGTAAAGAATCAAAAAAGAAAGAAAAGTAAATAGCTTAAGATGTATACAAGCCTTGGACTAGTTCTTTAGCTGTGACTACACAACAGAAACTTTCCCGTCTGTAAAAATCCAGTCTGTCAGCAAAACGTGGTTTCACAGTGGAAAAGTCAAACTGATTGAAAAACAACACAGCTAAACTCACCTTAGCGACTGCTGTAAACTTCCTTGAACGGCAGAGAGCAAAATTAGAAGCAAAGAAACTAAGACGGAGTTCACCAAAGTCTCTGCATGCATGTTTATATCCCCACCAGAAACCTGAAGTGAAGTGCCTTCAGGAATTTCCACTTTCCAAAACAGAGGGAGAACGGGCTGGCCAAATCCAGCTTGAACGCTTCAGAGGCCAACGGCGCTCTCCATATGAATGCCTTTGATTAGTTGTGACTATCGGTGCAAAGGCAGGAGAAAGAGATAAAGTACCAAAAAAAAAAAGAGAAAAAGAAAACTTGGTCACCATAATTCAAAACAGTTGTTCATACAGATGATTTTGAATTTTTCTTTCCATATCCCTGCACTGCTGTCATTTTCTTCTATATCTCACAATTGAAATGTTGTCTTTATTTGCTTGCATGTATTGTAAAAGCTGGTTTGCTATAACCTCAATTACACAGATGCAGAACAGGAAATATGAAATGAAGACAGATTGTTGTTAAATAATCTCTTTCTCAACTAGGATCTCTTTCATGATAATGATTTCAATTATTCTGATTTGAGATGTAGCCATAATATCTAACCATGAACCTGTTGTGCTTAAAAGACCTACTGTAGTTCCATGTCTGCAATCCACTTTCCATACATTAATAAACATTAAATAAATGTAAATATTAAACAAAATACAAATATGTAGCTACAGACACCAAACAAGCATATGGCCCACGCTGTAACGTATATTGTCTTCAAGCATAATTTCGAAGAAACAGAGGACTGCAGGGTATTATGATTACTACTTACCTTATGATTATGCTATTATTTATACATTTTTATATATCAATTTCACAAGGAACCTTAGATCAAAGATAAGCACCCAGGTTCGTTTGGATTGAAGAGATACATATGCACTTCCTGTTTGCAATTTTCGGCGTCAAATTAGTTTAGCCTGTAAATGGCCTTAAAGCTATAGCCTACAGCTACAGGTTTATCACGCCTAGACTGGGCGCTCAGTCTCGGTTGAAAGACACACAGTTCGGTAATTCATCGAAACGAACTGACTTCCAAAAAATAGAACATTTAAAAAAAAAACACGTGTTTTCACGTGTTCACAAATGTACACATCGTATTAATTTAGCCCTATGATCTTCGGGGAATCCATACATAACACCTGAGAGAGCGAGCAACGTTCTGTTTGCTTGGCAGCAACAGTTTAATGAGCATAAACAAAACAAAACAAAACACTCCGCCCCTGTACGGCAGTCAGACAATACATCAACAATCCGATGTTACATCGACCAAAAACAGCTTTGACATCTATGGATAAATCGAGGTAAACGGGTTAAATAGCTGTGAGAATTCAAAACGTTGGTTACCGGCACGTTGTCAGTAATCTTTCAAGACTCACTTCTGTATTCCGTGCTCGTTTAGATCATTTAGTGGATTTATTAAGTCATTTCACAAAACCGGGACGATTTGAGTCCCTCTGACCTTTTTCAGTGTATTTTATCTATTGGTTCACCAAAACATGACATACATTTTATCCTCATTAGAATTTTTTTTTTTTTTTTTTTTTTCAGTTGACCACCTATTTTGTCATGTCCCTCAAGACCTTCTATGAAAGTGTACTTGGGATAAGAATAATAAAATGAGAAAAAAAGTCCATTAATTTTGCAATTCCCATAAATATCCATCTCTGCTTTTTTGCTGGTAATGTTTTTTTTCCAAGTAAATTCATGATTATTCATTAAAATCACATCATTTAGTTCCGTATCAGTAACCCCTCAACCCCGTTACACAAACCATTCTCCCCCTATAAAAATAATGAACTGATACTTATGTGACATCATTAATAGGAAGTGACATCATGTCTTCTGAACAACATTACCACCTTCTTTAATAATTATAACTAAATTATGTTGTGAAATTGTGTTTGTCAAGCTTATCGACTCAACCCCGTTACATCAATTGAAGATAGAAAACTATTACTTGTGAAAATTATCTTTGTTATTTCAACATTATTCATGATTTCTTAATATCATGCATGCCATGTGGTCTTCATTTAATCACGATTTAGAGCAGTGGCCAATTTGGACAAAAAATCACAACCCCGTCACACTCAACCCTGTCACACCTACATTTTTATTATTATTTATTTTTGGTAAATTTATGAAAAAGTAATTTAAAGTTTGTTGAACCCTGTTTGAAATGTTCAGAGCAATCATAAGAATACTGATTTTAGTTCAAATTCTGAAGTTAAGCCTTTGATCAAAATGATGAGGTTGCTGTCACAAAAAGAACCCAATTCAGGCTTTAGTATATAAGTGTGAGATTTTATGTAACTTTTATATTTGCAATTACTGAATTAGTGCGAGGGACATCTGGTTAATAGGAAAATGTTGATTTTATCACAAATACATTTTATAATAATATTCAGAGAGCTCCTATAGTGTCCATAACTTAAAATAATGACCAATAATAATAGAGATTTGATGCCTCAGATGGGAAAATATGTTTTTCTGGAAGTTAAATATGTCATTAATGTTGTGGGGTGTTCAGAAAAGTAATACATTTTGTTAAAAATATATTTTTTACACTGTGTGTGCAGCCATAGTTTCATAGGGTAAATTCAAAGTCTTATGTTGAATGCAGAACTAATTTGTGGCTTTTAAATAGCCTAATATTATACAATATAATAATTGTTGAGGTGCATTAAATAGCTAATTTGTTCAAATTAGCCTATCATACAGAAATATCAAACACTTGTTTTTGCCATAATTTCTTATTAATAAATCAAAAATGAATTTGAATTATAAAAGTCTAAGTCCAAGATATGTCACAATCTGCCCTGCCTCTGACATTAATATTAAAAATATCCTCCAGTCAAATAGTACCAGTTCAACCCTTGACTTCTGTCATTTCAGATGATGTGGAATGATACTTAATATTATTTGTAATATTAATTTTTGTTTTGCTATTATTATCATTATTGATTTTGTTTGTTGTTTTAATTGCAAAAAAAGACATTTGGGTAATTGGTCTTTTCACTCAATTTCCATTCAAAATCTGCTTGTATAGTCCTTGTGACAATTAGCCCCGGTGTTATACACATTGTTATTAATATTATTATTATTATTATTATTATTATTATTAGGCTATTATTTATTGTTTCCGATGATGGTTTCAGGATAGTTTATATTTATATTTTAATCAATACTAGTTGTTCCTATTATTTTAGTAGGCTAAAACTGCTGTCTGTTCAATAACGTTTAACAGTAAAAAAAAAATGGGATTTATTGATTTTTTTCTCAATTCATCGGCATTTCATTTTCATTCAACATTAATAAAAAAATGGCACACTTATTTATATCGATAGATACTGATATTATACATGTCAAGGCCTGCGGGATCTCAACCTGCGCGCTGTGCTGTAGCGGGTCACGCGCGTCTGGTGCGCATCTGTCGCGCGGCAGCTGTGACTGAAGCTCGAGCTCAGTACAACGAGTCATGGACTATACACCGCGTTAACGGCGATACTTCAATAACCAGTAAGTCAAACAGCGTTTTTCTGTCGTTTCTACGTGTGTGTTCGATTAGAGTGTCGCATAAGAGATGTATTTTGTTTTATTCGGCTTGTTTGCATGTCTACCAGGAAGTGTATGCACCGACTGCGCAGCCAAAAGGCCTTTGTTTAAAAAAAAAACAGCACTGTCATATATTGAAAACCTTTTTGGATACGCTTATGACAAATTTAGACAGTAACGCAAGCAATGCGCGAATCGACATGCCATTATATTTTGTGTAATTCGTGTGTTTTTGCTTACGAGGTTATTTAGCTAGAGCTATAGCAGCAGCAGCCCTGCTCTCATCTGTTGCCATGGTAACCCTGTGGCAGCAGGAGGAATCTCCCTGCATAATGGCTGATGTCACTGTGTCCCGGTGTTCCTCAAGTATAGACCTCATTCAGAGCAGGGCCATGACAGGTATGAAAGCGAGTCTGTGAGGGATAGACTTACCGTGTGTTCAATGGCATCCGCTTAAAAAAAAAAAAAAAAAAAAAAAAAAAAAAAGACGTACAGTATCCTAGATCACTTAGGCTGTAATTTTCCACTGCTCATATTATATTGTCTGGAGTTTTTTGTATACTGAAATTTCTTGGAAAGATATTTTCGCAGTGTTTCGTCAGCAGAACAATCCAAAAACACATTAAATAACAGTACAACCCACAGAAGACATGTAGGTCTATCCATCACAGCCTCGCTTTCATTCCTGTTTAATATCAAAGACTGCGCTATCGTGAATAATACAGACATGAAATCGAGTCAGCCTGTTTTGCATGCTTTGTTTTTATATGTGATGAATTTTTGAAGACAGTTGGCTTTTGGCACTGGCCTGTAAAAATGGAGGTCTTGTTTTAATATGTCTGTAGGTCAAACAGATGCTGGCTGTTTAATTGCATAATCATGTTATTTGGATCAACCTAAGATTAATGATATTGATTCTGTGGATTTTTTAAATGTCCAGGTGGTTGTTTGTAAAAACACAGGGCTGAGAGGCTAAACATGAAGAGAGACAGATAAAGAAAAATAAATAATTTATTGATTTAATTTTAGGGAGTCCCCACCAGGAAATATGTAGCAACCAGTGTCATAAACAACATTTGCCTCCTGGGAAGTTTTTTTATTATTATTATTATTATTATTATTATTATTATTATTATTATTATTTTTATTTTTTTTTTATTATTAGAAAAGTAGCTGTAAACAATAAGATATCTCAACAGAACAGATGTTTTGCTAGAATACATTTTTAAAAATTTCATGGTCTCTACATTTGATTATACTCTGAACTGTCACAGTATTATTTGATGTAATTGCGGTTGCAGAGTTTGTTGGGGGTGTTTAATTTAATGTTCAGTGTTTTCAGAACTATTTTTTTAGGATTTGTATTTCTCTCCATGAAAAAAACTAAATCATTTTAGCTTCACATTTAGCAATAATGACCTCTGTAGCAAATACAGACAGTAATAGTGAAGTAATATTATTTTGGTTATTGGTGCTGTACTGAAATGGATATACATTTGATGTATTTTGTTGTTTTTGTATAATTTTAATGGTGATAGCTGCTGAGAGAAATGTGATAATATTATTCATATGGAGCTCATTGTCTTTCTGTAGTTCCTACTCTAGTGAAAAAAAGTACTAAAATGTATTTGAAATACATTTTATTTTTTGCTAAGTATACTACAAATACATTTACACATTTATGTGCTAAATAAAAATACCCTGCAATTGTACTTTTGCTATACTAAACTGGTATACTTAAAGTCTGCTAAACTGAAACAACTGATTTTTGTACTTAATGCACTTTAATTGTGTAGAAGTAAAGCTGAGGTCACTAAACATATACTTAAGTTGATTGTGGAACTATTGCAAGTATACTTTAGATACGCTTTAGATATCTTGCATTTAAAGACTGATATTATACAAACAAAGATCATACAGTCATTATTAATAGTGATATTTAAACACTTTTTTAGGCATAATATTAAGAAATGTACATTGTGCATAAAGAAATACTCCAAATACAGTTTAAATATTATTTTATATTGGTAAGTCTTAAGTGACATGTCAATAGATATGTTAATGGATTTGAAGTGTACTTAGTATGACATAAATGTATTTTAAATAGATTTTGCTATAGTTTTTTTACTATACTGTACATAACTTGGATCAAGCATAATACATTGAAGTATTTCAATGTATTATTCATCCAAAAAGCCGTTGGGAGAATAATTATCCCTCTCATAGCCTATACAATCAAATCTAAAAGACAAAACATTTATGTAACAAGCGAGCCTTAAAAAACAGCATCAGCCACCATTAAAGTGTTTAGTGATTGCATCCTGGCTTTAGGCAAATAGTCCTATCTGAAAAAGTGAAAGTAATTGTAGTCTTCTGCAACTTACTCCTACATTACTGCACTTACACCCTGTAATTTAGTTTTCACTTGTCTTCAAACCTCTATCTATCAACATATGCTAACTGTAGCAATTACTTCGAAAATTGCCTGTGACTACATAGAAGCTGTTCTGAGCAGACCACTATGTTCTTGACATAAATGTAAGAACTTTTAAGATTCAACTTTCCTTTGTAGACTTCACATTTTTATCAGACGCACACTTTGTTCCAAAATGACCTTCGAATGACCTTGTCTGTGTATTTTGTGTTACATCTGACTTTGAAATGTTTACCAAAAGCTCTTCATCATGTTATACGATGTTTGACGCACGAAAGCCGCCTGACCTTACTGGGCATGACAGTTCGGTGGAGTTGATTTGTTGCTTTTGTGTTGATATCACATGTAAAGGTCAAGCTTTCAGCTCTTATGTGATGCAACATTCATTGACTGGACTCCTTTATAAATAAGAATAAAAGGCTAATGATGTTCTTGCAGGACAGGCCTCAGCTCCACCGATCAGCTGTCTTTCGTACTGAATTCCATTCCTCTCTATGCCGGGGATGAATGCACCAATGAGGAGCCTGACCGTGAGTAACCTGGTCCCACAATCCCATCCGTCCATGGCTCCGCCACTCAATGTTGCATATATTCCTTGTCTGATGTGGTGGACATTATTTGTCGATATAATTGTACCCGTTTGGTACACCATATGCCATGTTGACTAACTGTTGTGTGTTATTTACAGGGTATGCCTGATCGCATGTTATGTGCAGTGCTGGAGCAATTTCAGCTTTACTTTTCCAGTTGGTATGTGCGCTTTGTTTCAGTGAGTGTGTGATATCCATGTTTTATTATTGTCCTCGGTATGAATGGCTCTAGTGCCGATATTATGCAGTCTCATTATCGGTCGCCTGTCGTTTGTGTTACGCTGAAGATCCAGTGTGATCTTTGCAGAAGGTAAGTCAGTATTTCTGTGTGAAGTCAACAGTCTGTGTTTTATGTACATCATGTGCTTGATTGTGTTTACGGTGACTGTGCAACACTACCATACATGCTGTCTGGTACCATACTGAGCTGTGTCTTCATGTCGTAATGTACAGCCACAATGAACACATAGCTGAAATCTGTTTGCATGCCACTGTACTATGTTTCTTTGCTTAGGACTTTTGATATGACACTTCCTCTCAGGTGCTTTTTATACCACATAATTATAGTAATTAGCATTTAGGCTGTTGCTAAATTTTTCCAAAATGAAATTGATTTTCATTTTCTAATATTTTATTTTTATAATATAATTGCTTAGCGCATATATACAATCAAATTAGCATCCAATAAATAATAAATCTCATGGCTACAAACAGAATTTGAGCTTTGCCTGATGTGTAGTTTAAGTTAGCATTTGTGGTCGATGTGCTTTTGTCTTTCAGATCCACTCTCTCTATAGCACAGCGAGCCCAAGCATGCTGAAGAGGAAGCAGAGCTCGCGGGTCGAGGCCCAGCCCATGACCGATTTTGGGCCAGATGAAACACTGACAGACAGTGCTGACATTCTTTGGATCAACAAACCAGTATGTGAACAAATCTCAAAATCTGATCACTAATTTCTGACCCACATTCATACAGAAATGAAAATTGTGTAATTATTCACAATTATGCACTCTTGTCATTGCAAACCTGTATAATTTTCTTTCTGGCACTGAACACAAAAGATTTCAAGATAATTCAATTCAATAATTCATTCAAGATAATGTTCACGCTGCTCTTTTTTTCATACTGTATAACAAAAGTATACAGTGACCAGAGACCTTCAAGCTTCAAAAAGGACAAATAAAGATTATACATGTAGCCCATCTTGTGTGCTATACTCCAAGTCTTTTGAAACCATACAATAGCTTTTTGTGAGGAGCAGCTTGAAATATAACTTGCTATTCATTGAAAATCCTCTACTGTACAGCAGAGACCACATTTCAGTGAAAAATTGTTTGGCGTAAGAAATCTTGGAGCATAGAGCAAACATCATATTCACTTCTTTTAAAGAGCTTTTTTTTTTTTATTACTTTTGGATGGTGAATAGTGAATTTTCCTTTTCAGGTGAACTATTTCTTTAAACTAATTCCTTTTGCTTAGTTTATAAATTTGGACAGTCACAACCCGCTATCCATTTTTTCGACAGTACCCGATCAGTCAGGACAAGGTGCAAAACTGAAACCCTGAGTATGTGCCACACTCTAAAACAGATTGTGTTTTTTTGTCCTCAGTGGGTTCATTCTCTCCTGCGGGCCTGTGCTATAATCAGTGTCATTTCAGTCTGTATGAATACACCCAAGACCTTTGAGCACTACCCGCCCCTGCAGTATGTCACCTTCACCCTGGACACACTTCTGATGTTCCTCTACACTGCAGAGATGATCGCTAAAATGCATATCAGGGGCATTATCAAGGTAACACACTCAATCAGCATTGTCACGATTTATAGTGTAAAATGAGGGGAAAAAAGACTGTGTCCTTTTGAAGTGAATAAAATAGGCAGGTGGCTAAATAACGTGTGGGTAGTTTAATTGGTGAATCAGGAATAACAACCCCATAGAGAGATATTGAATAGTGAATCATTTGCCTTCTGAACCAGCCACAAGATGCATACAGGATTTTCTTTATCTTTCTTCTGGCATGGAAAGCAGTAAGGTTTATGTAGAAAACAGAGTAATTAATTTGTTTTTTAGCCCTGAGATCGTATGAGCACAGGGTGATTAACCTTGCAGCAATTAAATGCTAAGTTAACACATGCGTTTTAATTTTATTGAAGGAGAGTAACTCACATCATTATTATACAGTGACCTCAACTCAGTTAATTAGGCCAGTATATTTGTTTTGTATTTCCATCTTAAGAGCACTTATGATCTGTGAAAATCAGACTTGTGTTTTTTCTTTATCACTGTTACCAGGCATATTTTTGGTCATTAGGTATATTCTGGACTTGAACACAGCATTATGAACAGTTAACTAATGCAGTAGTCTAAACATTGATTTAATGTAAATAATTAATTATATGTTGTGAATTAGGCAATTTATTTTCATTTTATTAAGTAACTCATTCATCAGCATTAACTATTTCAAATTCAGTATTATCTAGTTGCCATTAATAAAGTCAGTCAGACCTTCACACAATTTTTATGCTATCCATTTAAAAATCATGTTTGTGGCCTACTAATACAGTGTGAGATCTGAGCACTGGAGCTGATCAGAGGCTCTAAAATCCCAGGGGATTTCTGGGCAGATGTCTTGGGAGAACAAGTGCTTTATCCACTGAAGTATCTGTCTCTCTATCAAAGAAGAGCCACCGGAGCGTGAAGACAATCTGTACTCAAGCAAACAAACCTGAGCACGTCACACCTCTGATGTCATTTCCTGTGCAACAGCTGCATGTGTGAATAGGTAGTTGACATGACAAACCCTGTGGTGTCATGAAGTGTGACATGCTGCACTCTATTTAAAACAAACCCTTTCTGACCTCATATTTATTTAAAGACTATATGGAATATTTGGTAACACTTTACAAAAAGGTTCATTAGTTAAACATTAGTTAATGTATTAACTAACATGAACTAACCATGAGCAATACATTTGTTTCTGTATTTACTAATCTTCGTTAACATTAGTTCATTGTTTGTTCATTGTTTGTTCATGTTAGTTTACAGTGCATTAACTAATGTTAACAAGATTTTAATAATGTATTAGTAAATTTTGAAATTAACATAAACAAATATTTATAAATGCTGTATTATAAGTTCATGTTAACTAATGTAGTCAACTAATGTTAACTAATGAACCTTATTCTAAAGTGTTTTTTAAAAAAAAAAACATATACAACTGTTAAAAACTTTGGGGTCTGTAAGATCTTTTATATTCACCCCTGTTGCATTAATTTGATCAAATATACGGTAAAAACAGTAATACTGTGAAATATTTTACAATTTAAAATGTCTCTTTTCTATTTGAATATATTTTAAAATGTAATTTATCCCTGTGATGGCAAAGCTGAATTTTCATCAGTCTTCAGTGTCACATGATCCTCCAGAAATCATTCTAATATGATGACTTAGTTCTCAAGAAACATTTATCATTTAGTTATTTTTTTCATGGGCATGTTATGCTTTCACCTGAAAATTTCCACCTAAATATTTACTCTACCACTAGAGACATAGTTTGATTGTTCTCATTACCTATATTTTTTGTGCCATGTTTACTTTTTCTAGGTAGGGTGCATGCTTGTTAGGCAATGTCTGGCTGGATAAATACTCAGAAGTGCTCACATTGCAGAATTTGGCTGGCTGTTGTTAACAGCTGCCACAATCTTTCATTAGACCGGTAGACCAGCTGCCACTCACCTGTGGACTTTAATTTACAGCCTGTGTCTTATCACCTGCCTCTGTTTCCAGGGAGAGAACTCCTATGTTAAAGACCGCTGGTGCATGTTTGATGGCTTCATGGTGGTCTTCCTCTGGGTCTCTCTTGTGCTTCAGGTATGTGTTCAGTGTTATTTCCAAATTGAATTGTTTCTTTCCAATTAAAAAGGAGTGAGCTTCATAGGTAACTCCACTCATCCACTTGTTCATTTGAATGGTCTCAAGGTGTTTGAAATAGCAGAGATTGTGGACCAAATGTCACCCTGGGGAATGTTACGCATACCGAGGGCCCTCGTTATGATTCGAGCCTTCCGGATCTACTTCCGATTTGAACTGCCACGCACCCGGATAACCAACATTCTCAAGTAAGAGCCCAGCAAGTGCAAATAATGTGAAAATTGTCATCTTGTTTCCATATCAACCACTTAAAATTCGCTTCCTTTCAGGCGGTCGGGGGAGCAGATCTGGAGTGTGTCCATATTTTTGCTATTCTTCCTGCTCCTGTATGGAATTCTGGGGGTTCAGATGTTTGGCACCTTCAATCATCACTGTGTCACCAATGATACGCAGAACGGGTAAGCAAGTTTCATCATCATTATTCTCTCAACTATTTTCTTTAAATCCAATAAAATCATTTAACCTAATAGCCCAAGAAATCAAGAACTTCTCTTTGTGTGGCCAGTTTTATCACACTCCTTCTGGTTTATTATCCCTGGGATGAATCAGGGGATTTAACATTATGCTGCAGTTTTTCCTGGCATCAGCGCGAGATAAGAAGTATGCGTCTGTTGTTGTACACCTCCCACACACATCTGTTCTTTGGAATACAAATCCCATCAGCAGCTGTAAACGTTATTAATAACAGATCATCATTTTCATCATGTGATGTCACGGCCTTATAAACACTCCAGTAAGAACGGCCACATTATATGATATGTTTGTCTGAATTTCTCATTCATTTCACATGGAAGCGCTTGATAAGCCAGCGGAAATTCATGTCTAAAAATGAACAGTAAATCTTGCTGGAAGCACGCATCCCAACTTGAGGGCATGACGAAAGCAGGGTTGAGCGCAGTATTTATGCAGTGTGTGTATGGAGCTGTGGAGGTGGTTCTCTTTTAAAACCCAGGCCTATTTAATATTCCCTTGATGAGTGGCGTGTCAAGCCGGCTCTGAAACAAAGAACCTAAACCATCAGCAACAGAGGAGTGTGCTGAGCACTAATCACAATAATTAACGTTTCCTGTGTTGCCTGGGCATCATGCACATGCTCGCCTCTTTTCAGCAGCTTGGCCTCAATCCGTCTATATGTGCATGAGAGAAAAGAGCTTTTATATTGCGAGATATCTCACTGCAGTGACATTCAATATATTATCATTCAAAAGGTGTTAGGCACAGGGTAAAAAAAAACATTGTCTGCCATATAATATATGTATTTGGGCAGAATTTTCATGCATCAGGCAAGTTGAAGTGTATTTCAGAAAACACAGTGTTGATTATCTTGCAGAACTACAATACTTGTCCTTGGCACAGAGTCGCTATCTGAATTACACAGGGATTCAATGGGAAAATGTGCTAGGGAGTTTGCCAGACTTGTGTCTGTTGGGGATACATTTTTAAATTTGATGTCTCAACGTTTTATTTTTTTGGGTGCTTACAATATGGATGAGCACAAGCCTTGTGACCTTGCCAATCATAAACTGTCACCTTGTTCCACCAATGTCCTACACATTTCTCTCAATTACAGGCAGCGTGTTATGACAGGTGATCAATATAATACATCTCTGTTTCCGTGTCTATTTCTTACCATTTTTATATTATATTATATAGTGGTAAAAGAAGTATCAATCAAAAGGCATTTCTATTTTCAAATAAAATGGATTTTATGACGTTAGCAGGATGTTTTGACTAGTGTTTGTTATCAGTTTCTTCACAGGGATATGTCTTTGGTGGATTATTTATCACTGTATAATTAAAGCTGTTTTGATTCGCCGTTGTGGCTCTGATTGGCCTTTGTGATACTGCAATCAATGATCCCTACTCGTTTCAGAGTCTTTAATAAACAATTTGAAAGTATGTCTGGCGAGCCAATTTGAAAGCATTAATTTTCATTAGAGACATCAAGTGCCTCCTGAAGTAACACCTGTGGTCCAAACTAAAGCTGTCTGCATGTGTATGTGTGTTAGAATATGTGTATCTTTATCATCTTTCAGGGACATTAAAGTCATCAGTTTTGTTTTGAGTGCTAAATACCATTCTGTTTATACACAATTCAGTTATGAAATAGAACGGATACAGTTTATAAGCTAAGCAAATCTAAAAATGAAAATCTAAATAAAATTAGCAAGTGTGTGTGTAAAGAAGAAAAACAAGAAAACACAAATTGTCTGATTTACATAACAAAATTGTGTTTCCCTTCCAAACTTGATTTCTTGTCTTTAAATTAATGTAATTCTCTATAATGTGCAATCTAATACTGTAGATTAAATTATGTAGGTCGAATGTGAACCAATCAAGCACTAAAAAAATATTTTTTGTTGTTGACATTACTGAAACTGTATTCCTTGCATGCTTTTCATTGGACTTACTGTAATGTGAAGAGTAAAATTATTTTATATGTTTTTGAGCAAGATGAGAAAAAGGCTTGATAGTGTTTAATGTTAAATTATGTTGGTATTTAGAATCATTTTAATCACACTGGGTTACCATTGTTGTGAAGAGCTTTTGCTTAGCCTGAGGATGGATACAGATGAGGACGGAAACATGTATGCATGTATTCTCCTGTATGTATATTCTCCTGTAAAACTCCTGTCTCATGTACAGTTAGAGTCATACCTGTTAGTAAATACGGTTGTCAGTCCCAAATGCTGACTGTGTGTGTTGCCAGAGAGGACCAGGATAACACTGCTAATCTGTGAGAAAACACCAGATGGCCTGTTACAATATAATGGTTAATTTGATCAGATATAACATTTGATGATGATTCTTTGAAATCTCACTCTGGTCTTTTTCCAGTAGTGTGACATGGAACAGCCTTGCGATCCCTGATACACACTGCTCTCCAAATGGGGAGGGTTATCAGTGTCCGGCGGGGTTCAAGTGTGTGGATCTGGAAGACTTTGGACTTAGCAGACAGGAACTTGGATATAGTGGCTTCAATGAGCTTGGTGAGTCATTGCGGCACTTACGTGATAAAATGGTGTTTGTGATTTTGTTTCTTCTCTATGTTAATTTTTCATCCGCTCTGTTTTCTGAAGAATATATGCCTGTGCAGAATTACAGCTCACATCTTCCTTGAAATCTAAAATCCCTAACCTAACTTACATATTAGCAATGTTATAGTACTATAGCAGTTAATTACAGTTACCAATCATATAATAATATGACATAGAATATGCATTACTGTAAAATAGTTCTGAACACAGCTCATCCAATTAAGATAAAGAATCAGAACTATCTGCTTTGTAATTCACTTTTTTATATGTCTCCAAATTTGTCCTGCTGTTGCAAAAATATTATATTATGAGTATTATTGTTTTACTTCACTAAAAACATTATGTCTGGAATATTATTATTATTATTATTATATTTACCAGGAAATATGAGCCTGATTGATCTAGTTTTAGTTGTCTGTGAAAAGTTATACCATCTCTGCCCTTTGTAATTATTTATAGTGATTAAGAGCAATTATGTTTTTTTTGACAAAGTGTGATTAATTATGGCATTGTTGGCTGAAGCGTTTTGAGTTGATCTATGCATTATGTGCAAGCAAACACAAACAGATAAATGCCTTCTCACTCTGCATTTAGGAAATGTTATATTTTCAGCAAAGCTTATATTTCAAAGCATTATGAAGGCAGCTTCACAAATAGACCAGTTTATTTAAGCACCATGATCTGTACACAGCAGCATGCCACATTTTATCATTATTTTTTTTTTTTTTATCGCTTCCATTTGAGATAAATCCACTAGAAAGGTGCACAGAGCATTGCCACTAATCTCCAAATAGCCATGAAGGGAGGCTTTTCTCTAGAAAAACAGTCATGGCTTTGAACCGTTGACTTACAGAACATTTAGATCTGCGAAAGGGCCCTTCTTCGTCCTTTTTATAGAGTTCAGTACACAGATAAGTCATGTGTAAGTCAACCAGAACTGCTCCTGCATCAGTGATCTGTTGTCCATTCATCCGTGTTCACAGTGCGGTTTGCAGCCTCCACAACAATGGCTTATTTTGGCTTCCAAGATTCAGGGAGGCAGAAACATAAAGTATGATTGGAAAAAGTCACATATCAGGGTTAATATATATTTTATGCAGATCCAGTTGGACTGCCAACGTTTTTACTGACCCCATCACATTTTTGAGGTCACATTTTTAGATCATGTTAATAATTGTATTCTTTATTTGAATTTATTTGATGTTAGTTTATTTAAAACTTAAATAACAGCACTGTAGGAACACAGTGAAGGCTTTTTGAATATTGTGTTTTTTCACAGAAATTGGAGTCTTGATACCCTTTCTTAGGCCATCCAGTAAGAAATGGGAATAGAGTTTCCTTTGCTGGACACAATGATTTATCCCTAAGTGATTTTTAATGGGAGTCCTTAGTTTGCCAAGTGTATTTCCCTCTAATTCATCCAGGGAAAAACTCTGTTACTGTTTATACTAAAGCATGTACTTTATCTAATTTAACACACTTTTGTGAAAAAGCCAATTGAAATAGTGTATTTCATCAATATGGGTCCCTGTAAAGGATATGTGTATGGTTGGTGAATCTAACCTTTACAGGGCCCTGCCAGTGTCCTTGGCCCATTCTGCCCTCAGACCTGGTGGGAAATGGCAGGAAGCAGAACTGAGTGGCATGCTTCCTGCTGGCCTTTGGCAGCCATATCGCAGCACGGCATCATGGGTCACCATGAGTGCAGAGATAACATCATTGAGAGGTTGGAACTAAAGAGCACATCATACAGTGTATATGAAATAGGTCATTTTATGATGTAATTTCTAAGCTGTTTAAGAAACAGTATTATTTTGATATTACTTATACTGTTACAATATTAATTAATGCACCAGGCACATGGTCCAAAAGGGTTGTACTTAATACAATGTCTCTTAATGAGTCATGGGCGTGTTTTTGTTTTTTTGTTTCAATCAGATTGTTATCTCCCATTCCCTTTTAAAGCCAGGTGCACTTGTTGTGCACCCACATTTAGGCGCATATTTCTAACGCGTCCTTTAAATTAAAAAAATATATATACTGCACCATTGACTTTAAACCAGGTTTTTGTTGGTCAATGGCGCAGTCGTTTTCAGTTGTCTCAAAATAGCAACACGCCAGCAATGCGCCTGAACACACCTTGTTTTCAGACCAGCACACCCATGGGTGAACAGATAGGTGCGAGTGCATTTGCTATTTAAACAAGGTGGGCGCTGGATGTGAAAATGATAACTGCGTCGGGATGTAACTAGCAAAAAACACTTGCGTCGCACCTGGCGTCGCATTGCGCCGGTGTATGATAGGGCCCTTAGAGAGCATATGTATAACGCCATCATGGCTTATTTTGAATTTTGAATCGCAAAGGATAGATCTTTGATCAGAAACCTTTACTATACAGTACTTAAGGTAAAGGAGGTCTGTCATTTCAGGAGAGTGCTGTCCACACTGGCATTCCCAGGAAAAAATGCTTTGTGCCATGATAGTGCCATAATGACTTTCATCCTTATTCATTTTTATTGTATAGAAAAGACAATAAAATACTAAATATCTCCCTTTGTATAAAACAGGATTTGGAACAGTGTGAGGGTGGCTAAATAACAGAATTAATACTGTAAATAACAACAGACTATTCATATAAGTTCCTTGAGGATTTGTCCTCTTTCCTCTCATCTTTTATGAAATCACACTTGTATGATCAAAAAGACATCATACATAATCATAAGCAAAAAGACATAATACAGCATAGCCATGAATGCATTCCGTCCTTGAGTGTGTAGTTCTTCATAGCCTAGTTCCTTTGATATACAGATACTGTTACACTCCGGCACAACATGGAACCAAAGAGTGCTTCAGAAGTGCAGATAACCATCTCATTCAGCTGTTGGAGACAGAAACACATAGCTGGGTAATAGGAAGCACCTGACAAGGTTCACTAATGCCAAGACTGTGTTTATGTCTGAATTTTTGTGTCTCAGTGCCCAGTCAGACCACTCTGGGGGCACAGGAACATCTCAAACATGAGCTTTTCCCCCTCCTCTGTCCTCTCGTGTCCCTATCATGACCCTTCTTGTCTTCTCCTCTTGCAGGCACCAGTATATTCACCGTATACGAGGCCGCGTCTCAGGAGGGTTGGGTCTTCATCATGTATCGAGCCATCGACAGCTTCCCACGCTGGCGCTCATATTTCTACTTCATCACGCTTATCTTCTTCCTCGCCTGGCTGGTCAAGGTGGAAAAAGCCTTTTCTTCTTACACCAGTGATCTGCAAAAACTTAGTCATAATCTGCACATGGTTCCTCCTTCATTTCTAGTCATAGAAAAGTCAGGGTTATTCGAGGTCTCTTTTATGCTCTCTCTTATTCATTTATTTGATCAAAAATACAGTAAAAACAGTAATAATATAATAATACATATTATTATAAGTATGAAAATTATTGTTTTAAACAAATTGTTTAAGTGTAGTATGGACCTCAGAGGAAAAATGTATTATGAAACACACTTAAATTCAGATGGTCGACGAATATTCAGGGTTCACTGCAAGTTAATGTCTGCTGAAACAATCTGTGGTTATCAATTAATAAGGAAATAATTTTGACACATCAGCAGTTTGAATTCAAACCTCACTACAAATTAAAGACAACAGTTTTGACATGTTAGATAATATATTGTATGTATTTTATCAATAACCCAGATCTGTGTTCAGACTATTCACTTACATGCCTGACAGCAACCACAAGCATTCAATAAAATCCTCATTTATGGGCATCCATTTAATTATTTGCTTGTATTTCCAGAATGTGTTCATCGCTGTGATTATAGAAACTTTTGCTGAGATCAGAGTGCAGTTCCAGCAAATGTGGGGGTCCCGGAGCAGCACTACATCAACAGCTACTACACAGGTAAAGGCAAAAAACTAGCTTCGTTGTATGATTCATTTTCCACATTTGTTAATCTCTTTGATCATCCCTCTGTTCAAAATATTTATGGGCAGATGTAATTAAACCAACCAAAGCAAAAATATCAAAATCTTCAATATTAGCATTTATTATTATTAAGCACAGACCGACACACCAACACAGACATCTGAAGGAATTCTTCCCATAATTCTTTGGAGGCTGTGAGTCTGGCTTCCCTGGCCTTCAGCAGGCAGGATACACCCAACAGCAAGCTGTTTTTTAAATAAATTTGGCTGCTTGTCAGGTGGGGGCCCCGAACGGCACAGAGAGATTTGATTGGGCGGCTGGCAGACTCAAGGGTGAGTCATAGAGGAATGTGGCTGAAAGCACAGCAGGCTGAAAGAGAGGAAAAGATGGTGAATGTGTCATTCAGCTTGGATTTGATGTGACTGATCAACTGAAAGGATATAGATAATCAATTAACCCTAAATGCTCTTGCTTTCCTGCCTGCAAAGCTCTCCTGTGGGGAAACCTGTCCTGTTGATTTTATACAACCATCGCCTACCTAATGTTTGGTGAGAAATTCACACTAACCAAGCTAATGGTGCAAATGCACAGAAAATCTGGAGTGGGGGCGTGGTGTGAAAAGTTGTGTGTGTAATTGTGTGAACTGAGGCATAGTGTCTCCCTGACTGCGCCAGTCACAGTGCCAGAGCCAGTCCTGGAGCAGAGCCTTGGAGGTTGGCATGAGTGGAGCTGGCAGCTTTTTTGGCAGCACAGGAGTGACCTGACCACCGTTATTCAAGTCTTATGGTTGTAGAAGTGCACTCTGGAAAAGAACGGTTTTAGGAACATTTATTCCAGCACTGCTTTAGTAGGGTAAATCTCATGAAGAAATGCCTGATACATATGTCACCTCAAACAAAAATAACAAATCATGTAGAAATCCAAGGACCCTTAAAATTCTCATTTCTGTAATCCAAAACAAATCTTGTTCTTGTTACTGAAATACATGAAAATCGTCATGTCTTATATTTTTCATAATATAAATAATCCCAAAAGAACAGCATTTTTTCTTTACTGTCACTTTCGATCAATTTAATGCATCCATGCTGAATAAAAAACTAAAATAAATCTTACTAAACCTAAACTTTTGAATGGTAATGAACAGTACATGTTCTTGACAGGTTTCATAATACTCCACTACACCAAAGAATACCATACTACCATAAAATAAATGATTAAGAAATGAGAAAAGGATGGCCATGTGTTTTTAAAATGGAATACAATTCTGTTGCAAATCTACAGTAAAGCCTTCCAAAAGCAATA
This sequence comes from Chanodichthys erythropterus, assembly GCF_024489055.1. NCBI lineage: Eukaryota > Metazoa > Chordata > Actinopteri > Cypriniformes > Xenocyprididae > Chanodichthys > Chanodichthys erythropterus. Next base: position 31,239,539 of record NC_090234.1, on the reverse strand, counting down.
AGACAAATCTTATTTTGAGGACACAAAGTTGAATTGTCTTCAGTAAAATATAGTTTTCCAAGCCCATTTCCATTTACAGAACTTTGAATCGATTCCTTATCTATAATGTCTGCAGTGAAATGGTATTATGTAGTCTTTTGCTCTTGGTCTAGGTAAGGCTATTTTGGGGGGCTAAAACTTCACATAGCCTAGGAATGTGTGTGAGAGTCTTGGTTTGTTATTTCCTGTCATGAAATATTGGACAAGAAACGCCAGCTTAAATTCAAAGGGTCTGTTACTGTTTTGAAAGTAATTCACAATGTCTTTTTTTTAACCATTTGAAATATAAGCGCATATTTATACAAACAATTTACATTGGTATACTGTCATAGTAACGTTTGAATACAATTTTGGACACGCATTTATTAAAGCAGGTCACAATGTTATTGTGACCTCATAAATATGCAAATAAGAATGATAACCCGGGGTTTATAAATATAAAGTCTGAAATCGTGAACCCTGACTACCCAGAATTAAAAATGACCCTGAGTTAACAAATTTAACTGTTGTGACCTTGAAAACAACAGCCTTTCTGTGTCTTAATTTTAATTACGCTGAAATGTTTTTATTGAAGAAAAATCTCTTCGGGTACACAAAACCTTGGTTTATTGAGTGTTAGACAATGCGACTTAGAATGATTCCCTTAATCTGAAAGAAATAAAAAGAATAAAGTTCTCCTGGGGCCTGATGATACTCTTTGGCAAGATTTGCACCATCCCTTTTGTGACTGACTTATAAAAAATAATATAATTCAATAAGGCCCCTTAATAAGATTACCACATGAATGGCAAAGTTATAATTACAAGACTATGAGGAGAAACTTTTTAAATATCTATTTATGTAGGTAACCTTTTTAATCTGTCAGAGCTGAAGGGGCATTGTGAGCTTAATGACTGTCATTTCTCTTGGGTTTAATTGGTTATCTATTCTTCTGAACTGATAAAAGACAGACATAAGTGGAACAGCAGCAGTGCACATTAGGAACAGCCATAGGCAGATTTTACTTTTGTGCTTGGGGGTGGGGATGTGAATAATGGGAGGGGGCACAAAATATCTGAAGCTCAGTATATATTTGGAAAATGTACGACAACATTTAATGTGGCACATAGACGTGCATCTCATTCGAAACCTTTTGTACTATGGACATGAATAGTATGTCAAATTATGTGGTTTGTTGAAGAGAGGAGGGCTATTAGTTTTCTAAACAATAAGTTTTATTTAGATTTTCATATTGCAGATGATTAAAAAAAAAGGCTTCAAGTAGAGCCATCTGATAGTTCTGGGCTGTGTACATATGGATATGAGTAGCCTCTGTTGTTTGCCAGATTCAAGGTGCCTGCTGAAGCATCGCCTCCCTCCTCTAGTCCCTGCTGTCTCCGCCACTGTCTCCTCGTATCTGTCATGGTGAAGTCATGGTGCATTTAGATTCTGAAATGTGAAAAGATGCTCATCGGATCATGAAGTCAATTTCTTGTGACCTTGCCTGTGTTTACAAAATGGTTATGAAGTTGGTGAAGAATTACAATATAATTGCCAATTGTTTTTGTGATTGTCAATTGTCTTTGAAGCCAACTCTTTTGCTTATTTTTCCCCCACTTGATTTGCTACATTTATGTTATGAAATATGCATTTTGATGTCATTTAGAATTATTTTATGTTAACTGACAGACCGCCAGTCATTCACACTTGTTAACAATTGGCCTTCCCTTTCTCCTTCATTCTTTCCCTCTCTCTTCATCTCTTCTCCTGGTGGCAGATGTTTCACGAGGACGCGTCTGGAGGATGGCAGCTCGTGGCAGTGGACGTGAATAAACCACATGGCCGGGCGCCTGCTTGCCTCCAGGTACCAGACATGCGATTTAATGGCACTGACGCCCCCGACTGTCAGCACACCCTTACTATTGCCTGACTGCCACATCTAATGCCACACTGCTGTGTGGGAGTGCAAGAAATGTTTGCTGCAGGCAGCCCGAACACAATAGCCACATTTAGATTTCGCTCAAACTAGCTGGTAGGAATTTGACAGAGAATGAATAGACTGTGGAATGAACACAGCAAAGATGCCCCCCTCCCCCCATTGTGAGCCCAGTTTAGCACATGCACAATATATACATCAGTATGCTTTCTATATACAGTAACTCACATTCCCAGACACCCATATTAATATACTTAATATCTTTGCATAAGCACAATAGTTTTTTTTTACTCTTTCCTCTTGTGTTACTTTAAATCAGTGAGTATAAGTCAACATGAAATCAATACTGACCCAATTTACTTTCAATTTACCATGTTCCTTGTCTTATTCTACATGAGTTTTCAGTACATGTTATTCAAAAGAAAATAAGGATTTCAAATACCATTTTAGGTTTACTTTAATGGACAAAAAGTTAAATGGCTCATTTTAATACTGCAGAGAAATTATGAATTGGGTTTGAATGGTCATAGAATGGAGTGGGCTTTTGATGGTTGATAATACCATAATAACAGAAAAAACAGCATCTGGAGAGAGTCTAATGGTACTTACATTTAAACTGACTTTTAGATCTGCCTACACAAAGGGAGAGAGAGAGAGATCATCAGTGAAAATAGGCCCTCAGCAGAGTCACATAGAATTTAATATCCAAAAATACATTTTAATGCATCATCACACTATTTGGGTTAACAGTGTAATCCTGGTGAAAAGCTTGAATTTTGTTCTCACATGGCTTTTCAATTGTGCCCATGGTAGAGAGCATTTGAAAATATTCAGTGTATGTTAAAAAAAAAAAAAAAAGACTGGCATTTAATGACATTTCTGGGCCCAGGTTTTCATGAGGTGATCCCATCAGGTAAAGGAAAGCTTTTGTATTTCCTCAGAGAAGGGCAAAGGTTACAGGGATGGGATGGGGTGAACGCGAGAGAGAATTCAGCAAGTGGGTGGAGATGTAGTTCATCATAGACTTCAATCACAATGGCTTTCAGCACAATTATGTGAACTATTATTGAAGAGTCGTGCCACAAATGGCAGACAAATGAGCACTAACCTGGACTGAAATGAAAGGAAACTCATTTTTTCCCCTTACTACTTATGAAAGGGAATGAAGTTGTAATAAAAAAGGGTAGGGCAGTATTTATACAGCTAATTATATATATAATTAGGGCACTTCAGTTTTAAAAAGATTCCTTTAACTTAAACTCAAAGAAATTTCTGTCATATTTTTTATTTTATTTTTACTTTTTTTTTTTCTTCATGAGAAGTATGTCCCCTTCTAATTGTAATATAATTATATAAGAGGGATTATATTGTAATGTTTAGTCCCAAGGAAGATGATACAAGGTTCAACTAGCTCTGTTCAACTAACAAAAAGGTTTTATATAAAACAAACCAAATTAATTCGCAGATGAGCAGGTAAGGTGACAGTGTGTGAACAAAACAACACAAACGAGAATGGACAATTAAAGAATGAATGGGTGTGCTATATGTCCGTGGCCAAGCCTAGTGTCAAGGCCACAGAGGTCAATCTGTCATGGCCCCCTGAACCGCCTTTGGCCTCTGTACTGTCGGCGCCGCCCTGGAGGCTTCCTGTCCCGCTTAGCCATGTCCTCATCAGCCAGAGATTGTATATTATAGGGAGATGAGAGGGTCTGTATCTCTTACCATTGGAGAAAGTGTAACGGTTAACTTTAATCATGTGCGGCACTTCTTAGCCTATCGTGTAATGGCCTCTGGTCTCCTTCCCTGCGTCCCTAGCATTAGCCGTTACGTTTTTTTTGGCTAAAGGTTGCAGGCTTGCCTTCCAGTGGCTTTGTCGTCAGACTCCAGATCGCCCACCCTCCCACCCTTGTGGATGTAATATGGTGCGAGGTCACGCCTGCCTGTCACGTTTTGAGTTTTGTTCATGTTTAAGTTTGTTTTTTGATTTGTGTTTCTATTCACCATTTGATTCTTGGCTGGTTTTCTTGTTCTGTGTATTAGACTTGTTCTGTCCCGGAGTTTCTCTTTTGTAAAGGTTTTTTTAAATTATTTTTTTAGTTTGTTTGTTAAAAGCCTGCTGCACTTTGATCCAGCAGCTCTCCTTTGTTTGCAACCAACGGTGACAAGAGGCTACAATTAATCTCCATAAAAAATTCTTGTTCCATCAATATTGTCACCACATACAGTATTTTACATTTACACCCTGTTCTCTTTGCATCAATTATCTTTTTTTTATAAAAACAAGGGTTGTAAAAATCGTAATAAATAATTGCAATTAAATTACTTTTTTTTTTCATCTGTATGAATGCCAACAGTTTTCAATATAGCTAAATAAAAATAAGAGTTGTGTGTATGTTTTACTTATAAACATCAGACAGATAATGATTTATGCAACAGATGCTTACAAAATAATTGCAGTAGTTTATAGAAGAGCATAGGGGAAATACTGTACAAACTCTGAACATTATATGCAAACCTATAATAATTAAATTACATATTAAATAATACAAACCATTAGCAATAATAATGTTACTAAACCGTATAGTGAGTCCACGTTGGATTATCATACTTATATCTCTGATGAGGATTGATACTTCCTTTGAAAATTATAGCAAATATTAGAATGGTGTTCCACACAGAAAGAAAATGCAGATTTGAGCCTTCTCAAAAGTCTCTTTAGACTAGTTGACTAGTCAGTTTCAAAATTTCCTTTTAAACGTTAATGAAATTAGCCGTTGCACCAGCATCTGAAATTAAGTTGATTTCAAAAATAGTTTTTTTTTTAAATTAATTTATGGGAAACAGTATAGTAATATACTCTGAAAAAAACAAAAAGCTAATAAAAATAATTTTAAAAATCTGCCGCAGATACATTTTATCTGTCATTGTGTGCAATCAGTTTTTATATCATAAATCAACAGTATAGACTAACATCTGTATGTTTCTGTTGTAGGCAGACAGCGTCTTCTTTCTGATATATTTAAACTGGAAGCAGTGGCTATTCTGTATTTATTTGTGTTTCATTATATGGTTAAGGTTAATGGGGTCTGCTTGATCTCTTCTCCAAAGGCCACCTTGATGTTAATTAGGCCTTTGCATTCCCTTATGTTATAATTGCACTACAGCTATTCTATTGGATTCTTTAAGCAAGTTTCTCAAGTAAAGGATTTCTTGTCTAGCGTTTTGCACTTGTCTTACTGCAAACTTTTTTATAAGTTTCAATTCAGGCTGTAGATCTCTCAAAAATAAATGTTTCATTGAAGTTTATATACTGACCTTTACAATACGGGATTTGAATTTTTACTTTAATAACATAAAAATCAGTTGAGTCTGCATAGTATTTTTTAAATAAACCAAGTACAGATTTTTTTTCCCCCAGACTGTGACTGCTTGGTAAGACAATTTTCTGTTGTACTTTGAGATCTGAACATAGTAAATGTATTGTGACCATGCTTATAAGATAATGTGTTGTTGCATGTTGCTTGTGACGTTCATTTCTGGTTAAGACAATAACGCAGATTAACACAGAAAGACGGTTCTCATTGCATAACCATTCCGTGCCGATCCGGGCCAGCTGATACGATTACAGTTTCATTTTCCACTGTGGGGCTGATAACGGACGCTTTTTGGAATGTAATATAAAAGTGTCTGTCGATGCCTTGGTAACGCAACCGTTTACTTATGAAATGAGATGTAAATAATGACTGTGTTATTGAGAATGATTAGATATTTATTTTAACTTTTATTAATTTGTGTTTACATCACTCAAATGGAGCGCTTGTGCTGTGCCATACCAGGCTCCAGTGGAAACCCAACTGGAACAGTTCCTTACTATTCTAGGAACTGTTGGACCTGACGGTGGAAAAGCGGCTATTGTATCTCTTGACATAGTATATCGTGCCTGTTCAAAACAGTGTATATTTGCATTTTTTGGTATTTCTTAATGATTAGTGTGTTAGATGTTAGATAAGAGTTAGACTTAAAAAAAAAAAAAAAAAATTGGACATAGTTGACTTGTTATATAGAAAAAAAAAAACAAATGGAACATTCTTTAAAATATTTTTAGTTTTCCACAAAAGAAAGAAAGTCAAATGACATTATGGTGAGTAAATGATAACAGAATTTGGTTACACTTTATTTTAAGATGTCCTTGTTGCAGAGTAATTAAACATTCAAGTACTGAGTAATATTAACTACATATATATCATTGCATAATTTATATTTATTACTATAGTAACTACATGTAACGTGTAACTGTCAGCAAGGGTTGAGGACAGGCACACAAAGATGATGATTTAGGTAGATAGGATTTAATAAGATTCAAAGTCATATCCAAATACAGGGAACAGAAGAAACAAAACCACAAACAGATGCTAACATAACTGTAGACCGGATAAATGAGAACTGAAACTGTCCTAAAGTTTCATGAATGCTGGTTGGTAATATAATCACTGTGGGGCATCAGTTAGAATGCAAAGTTCTTTATTGAAGCCTCAGTGGAACAAATGTGGTTTCTAGAAGCAACAAGAATATAAATACAAGTTAAAAATATATAACAATCATAGATTACAAAAGGTTCCAATATTTTTACCAACATCGATGATCAAACAATGCAAGCAACAACATGTATGCAAACACAGATTGAAAGATTTAAAATCCAAAAAAATCAGTATAAATATTCAGTAGTCTTATACAACATATATTTATACATATATATATATATATATATATACACACACACACATATACATATATATATATATATATATATATATATATATACACACACATATACATTATATAAAATATATAAATATATATATATATATATATATATATAAACACACACACATATACATATATATATATATATATATATATATATATATACACACACATATACATTATATAAAATATATATTATATACACACACACACACACACACACACACTCAAGAAAAGACTAAATTCACCTACACTTGATGCGCACACACACGGTCCACATAAACAAGCCAGTTAAGACCACTCTCCTAGGCCTCAAGTCAACTTCCAATGGCTTCCACCATGTGCTCAAAAAAGGAAGTCAATTTGCAGGGTATTTAAAGAAACAGTATCGCCCCCTACTGACTCATCCCCTTCACAACAGCCGCCCCCCAAAATTTGTCCAACAAATTTGCACTTACAAGGAAACTAACTATAACTGTCAGGGACTGCAGGGAGGCGTATCAACTGACTAACTGGTCGTAGATATGTTCTGTCTTTCACCCTTACTTCTGCCGTGTGTATTCTTCCATCTTTACCAGGAATTAGCTTAATGATATGGCCTACAGGCCAAAGTGCTCTAGGTAGCTGGGGGTCCACCACTAAGACCACGGTCTCTGACTGAAGTGCATCAGTGTCGGTTTGCCATTTTGACCTAGTTTGTAAAGTCGGCAAATAATTCCTAATGAATTGTGACCAAAACCTATCAGCAAGTATCTGACATGTTCTCCATCGTTGTTGACTGAGCAAGTCGCACTCATGGTAGACTGCCTGTAGGAGCGAAGGATCTTGCCGCCCCATAAGGAGGAGATTTGGGGTGATGGGGTCAGGGTCAGCCACATCAGTGGACACATATCCCAGAGGTTTGGATTTAAAATCCCCTCAATTTCCACAAGAACAGTGGTAAAAACGTTACAGTTTGTGAATTGAGAGTAACATTCAGGGCAGATTTAATAGACCAAATCTCCCTCTCCCAAGAGCCTCCAAAGTGTGGTGCATGAGGTGGATTAAAGGAAAATTTGATCGGATACTCCGCTAACATCTCGGTTACATAGGTAACCCTCGTTCCCTGAAGGAGGGAACGGAGACGTACGTCGGACAGACCGACGAATAGGAATCTCGCTAGAGAGGCCAATCTACTTCGAGTGTAACTAAAACGAGCCAATGCACATTGGCATGCAATCATATGCATCAGCTGCTCGCCTCGCAGCGCGGGTATATAATGAGCAGCAGGTGCGTTGCATCTTCAGGTTTTCGCTGAGGAGCCGAACCCAGCAGGCGGCAGCATCAGCAGGACAATGCCTGTGGCGACGGGACGTACGTCTCCGTTCCCTCCTTCAGGGAACGAAGGTTAACTATGTAACCGAGACGTTCCCATTCAGTCGGTCACGTTCGACGTACGTCGGACAGACCGACGAATAGGAATCCCTACCAAAGCGCCACAGGAGCTGCCCTCTTCCAGCGCTCTGTCGTGAGCCACCTGAACCCCATTGCCTAAGGACGGTGGGACCAGGCTCACACAGAGAGGGTCGATCACTGTTGTTCCCAAAACCCACTCAGTGCGACAATTGGATAACGCTGGGAAAGCGTAGCCTTACATGCGATAAGGAACGCTGCGGAAGCCATATCCTTCCCCGAAGGAGTTATATGGATAAGTACATATGGACTAACCTTGTAGGTTGTACAACATATGGAAGAACTGGGATGACTCCACTCGGTGAGAGATGGGTTCTCCCAGAGGGAAAGACATGGGCTTCGTTTAGGAGCAGCCGTGGAAAAAGCCATATGGGATCCCCGTAGGGTCACACATATGGAACCCAGCCTAAATCCGGTTCTCAAGGATACAACAGAGTATAGGCCTGGCGCCAGACGCTCCGCCACGTCGGCTGCCGAAGGGTAACCGGAGGACTCAACAGGATCTGCCCGTAGGGACTCTCTGGAGAATAGAATGCACATGTAGCGCAGCAAGCCGACACTAAGCCGGGGCCTCTCCGTGCCTCTGACCTGAGGCGAGAACACGGGAGGAGACAGACTCGACACGAAGGCTATAGTATCTAGCGAACGTGTTAGGTGTCGCCCAGCCCGCAGCTCTACAAATGTCTGTTAGCGAGGCGCCACGAGCCAGCGCCCAGGAGGATGCCACACCTCTCGTGGAGTGAGCATGCAACCTGAGCGGGCAGGGCACGCCCTGAGCTTGATAAGCCAGGGCGATGGCATCCACTATCCAGTGGGCCATCCTCTGCTTGGAGACAGCCTTTCCCTTCTGCTGGCCTCCGTAACAGACAAAGAGCTGGTCTGAGGTCCTGAAGCTTCGAGTTCTGTCTATGTACAGTCGCAAGGCGCGAACTGGACAGAGCAAAGTCAGGGCTGGGTCTGCCTCCTCCGAGGGCAGCTCTTGCAGGTTCACTACCTGGTCCCTGAAGGGAGTGGTAGGAACCTTGGGCACATAGCCAGGCCGGGGTCTCAGTACCACGTGGCTGTCACCCGGCCCAAACTCTAGGCACGATTCGTCGACCGAAAATGACTGCAGGTCCCCTACCCTCTTGATGGAGGCCAATGCCACCAGCAGCAAAGTCTTCATAGACAGAATCTTTAAGTCTGCTGACAGCAAAGGCTCAAAGGGAGCAATCTGGAGTGCTCTGAGCACCAGAGTAAGGTCCCAAGAGGGTATGGAGGGGGGACGAGGAGGATTTAACCGTCTTGCCCCCCTAAGGAACCTGATGACCAGGTCGTGCTGACCAACAGATTTGCCATCTATGTGGTCATGGTAAGCAGATATAGCAGCAGTATGGACTTTGACGGTGGAGGGGGACAGCCTACGCTCCAACCCTTGCTGCAAGAAGGAAAGCACGACTCCGATCGAGCATCTTCGGGGATCTTCTCGGCGAGAAGAGCACCACTCGACGAACAGGTTCCACTTTGAGGCGTAAGCACATCTCGTAGACAGTGCACATGCCGAAGTGATGGTGTTAAGTACCTCAGGGGGTAAGTCACCTAGAACCTCCGCGTCCCGTCCAGGGACCAGACATGGAGTTTCCAGAGGTCTGGACGCGGGTGCCAAAGAGTGCCCCGTCTCTGAGAAAGAAGGTCTTTCCTCAGAGGGATGGGCCAGGGAGGGGCTGTCGCGAGGAGTGAGAGTTCTGGGAACCAGGTCCGGTTGGGCCAGTAAGGCGCAACTAACAAGACCTGCTCCTCATCCTCCCTGACTTAGCACAGGGTCTGTGCAAGTAGGCTCACTGGGGGAAACGCATATTTGCGCAGGCCCCGGGGCCAGCTGTGAGCCAGTGCATCTGTCCCAAGTGTCCTCTCGGTCAGAGAGTAAAACAACTGGCAGTGGGAGGTTTCTGGTGAGGCAAACAGGTCTACCTGAGCCTCTCCAAACTCTCTCCAGATCAGCTGAACCACCTGGGGGTGGAGTCGCCATTCTCCTGGCAGCGCAGCTCGTGATAGCTCGTCGGCCACACGGTTGAGCACACCGGGGACATGAATGGCGCGAAGCGACCTCAGAAGCTTTCGACTCCACAGGAGGAGATGGGGGGCGAGTTGCGACATGCGACGGGAGCGTAGACCACCTTGACGGTTGATGTACGCAACGGGCCCAGTGTCCGTACGGACCAGTACATGCTTGCCCCGTAGCAGGCCTTTGAGGCGGCTCAGAGCAAGGCGTACTGCCAGCAACTCGAGGCAGTTGATGTGCCAATGCAGATGGGGTCCCGTCCAAACCCCTGACACTGCATGCCCGTTGTACGTGGCACCCCAGCCGGTGGCAGAAGCATCTGTGAACACCACAGCATGCCGGGACACCTGTTCTAGGGGCACTCCTGCCCGAAGAAACAAGGGGTCCGACCACGGACTGAAGGTTCGGCGGCACTCCTGAGTGATTGGCACCCGGAACGTGCCGCGCTGCCACGCCCATCTCGGGACTCGGCCGTGAAGCTAGTGCTGAAGCGGTCTCATATGAAGCAGACCGAGCGGTGTTACAGCCGCAGCAGCCGCCATATGCCCCAGGAGCCTCTAAAGGACTTCAGTGGGACCGCTGTCCTGCCATTGAATGTATTCAGGCAGTTCAACACCGACCGAGCACGTTCCTCTGTGAGGCGTGCTATCTGCTCGACCGAATCCAACTCCATACCGAGAAAAGAGATCCTCTGCACCGGGGTGAGTTTGCTCTTTTCCCAGTTGACCTGAAGCCCCAACTGGCTGAGGTGTCTGAGCACCAAATCCCTGTGTTTGCACAACTGATCCCGGGACTGTGCTAGAATGAGCCAGTCGTCGAGATAGTTGAGAATGCGAACACCCTGTTCTCTCATGGGAACAAAGGCTCCCTCCACGACTTTCGTGAAGACGCGGGGAGACAGGGCCAGCCCGAGGGGTAGGACTCTGTACTGATATGCTCGACCTTCGAACGCGAATCTCAGGAATGGCCTGTGTCGCGGAAGAATTGAAACATGGAAGTACGCGTCCTTCAGGTCAATCGCTGCAAACCAATCTCGGGGACGGATGCACTCGAAAATGCGTTTCTGCGTGAGCATTTTGAATGGTAGCTTGTGGAGGCTCCGATTCAAAACTCGCAGGTCCAAGATCGGTCGTAACCCGCCGCTTTTCTTGGGTACAATGAAGTAGGGGCTGTAGAACCCCGACCTCAAATCGGCTGGAGGGACCGGCTCTATCGTGTCCTTCGCCAGTAGGACTGCGATCTCCGCACAAAGGACGGGGCATCGGCATCTTTCACTGTAGTGAAGAGGACGTCCCTGAACTTGGGGGGGAAGCCGGGCGAACTGAATCGCAAAGCCGACCCTGATGGTCCGAAGGAGCCAGCGAGACGGACTGGGGAGCGCTAACCTGGCTCGCAGAGACCGTACAAGCAGGACCAAAGGGACCACCGGTGTACCCGCAGCAGGGCAGCGAGGTGGAACACAGGGACGCGGCTCGGGGGGCTCTCTTTGTGAGGCGGCCCGAAGCGGCGTCACAGTGTGCTAGGCAACACTTACCTGGCTCCACGGATGGACAGAGGGAGCAGTCGAGGCTTTGGCTGCCCGCTGCTCGCTGCTGTCCGCTGGCGACAGAAGAGGGGGATGAGAGTGGTGAGGTTTTTCACCTCCCACTGCTCTCCAAACCCTCTTCAGACCTGGAAATGGAGGAACTGCTCTTTTAAATTTGGGTACCGCTGCCTCTTGGGTCAGTGGCGGAACAGAAACAAACCCAATAAAAGGATTTACTACCTGGCCCTCCTCCAGGGGTGGAAGAGCAGCCCCACCCACCTCTGGGTCACCCGTCTCAGGGGTGATTCTCACCAACCAGTTAAACAGCTGCAGAGACGGGAGGCGTCATCTCCCTGCAATGGATACAGCAGAGCCTGCTGGGCCGGAGTTTCTTGCAGGGGACGACAGCCTTGGCGACGAGCAGACTGAGGGGCGGCCCAAGAGGAACTCAATGGTTTGTCATGGGAAGCTCCCCGATCCGCTACTAACTGAGGAGAATCGCTGGGCTCAGTCCTCGACAGTGTCACCGAAAAGGCCACCTCGTAAGATGGGAACATTGAGAAAGCATTTAGCTTGACAACCTCTCACACCTCACAAGGTAAGCCAGGGGGCACTTCTGGACCACTGAGGTGGACATCGTCTGGCTGAGGGCCTGCGCCGTGACTTTGATCACGGTTAGTCAACAAGCACAGCTCAACCCCAGCACAGAACTACCCTCATGCAAAAAGAGTGCCTTGGCCTCACATGCAGGGTGGGTGTGGTCTGTGTACAGCCACCCCATCCAAGAGGGTAGTGAGAGAGGAAAGACTTATGCAGATTCTGGCACCTTTGGCATTCCATATTTATGGCACCAAAATACCCCCATACTGCCAAGTTTTCCATGCACATCTGGAAGACCCAGGAAAGCATGGCTGTAAACTCCGAATCTGAGTCAGCATAAGCACACACCATTACAGTGGGCAGCGTCACCCTCATTTCCAGAGCATAACAGCACTCTCTCCGATGCTGCAATTGACGTCTGTCCCTCAGCTGGAGCTCTGAATGAAATGCTAGGTTCCCCTATGAAAAGGACCAGCAATTCAGTCCAGAAACTGCACAGCTTGCAATGCGCTAGAGAGGGAGGGTCCCTAGGGGGTTGGTTCCCCGAAGGAACCCCTCAACCTCATGTCACCCAAGCCATATCAGCAAAGTAGACCTCTTCTGGTGCACCAGAGAGGGCGCTACAATGGAGATTATGCAAGGGAACCGCGCATCTAGAGCGCCGAGCGAGCGCTGGGTTGCCGTGACAACGTTGATCTCCACGGTCTCCCAGAGTGTCGGGCAGACCCGCGGCTGTGCTTTTACACACAAGCGGCAGCTGGCCAACAACAGAGGGGACTCAAGCTTCCCGGAGAAAGAAGAGTCACGACCGGCGTGTCGACGTGATCATGTTCTCATATGAAAACATGAACACCCACGAACATCACTTCAGCACGCGCCCAGACATGTGAAATGGTGATCGTGGCCGTCAGTGAGGACAGGAACGACCGCATCCAGAAACAAGTAGGATGTCGTCTTTAAAAAGACACGAATCTACTTGCGTAAGCTCTTTCAGGGACTTTACTCTTTTAGAAGTGCTGAAGCACGCAGGGGAACGGCCACCGCAACACAGACAGGGATTGTGTGCAGCCTGTCGTGTGCTTTCTCTCTCTTTGAAGGCGCTCACTCTTACCAGCCGTAAAAACGGCTTTTCAGCGCTCAAAAGCGCACCATACCGGCCGTGAGAACAGCCTTCTGACGCTGTCAAACAGCTATTTGCTCAAAAACGGCAAACGAAATAAAAACAGAAAAAGAGAGGACTTCGACCCCCCTGCTGTGCTGTTCGCCCGCACTCGGAAAAAAGAGAAGTTCAACCAAAAAGCTTGACTCGTCTTCTAGCAGACACTCGCTTGCAGAGAACAGGAACAAACACCGTTTGGCTCCGAAGCGAAAAGCTGAAGATGCAACGCACCTGCTGCTCATTATATACCCGCGCTGCGAGGCAAGCAGCTGATGCATATGATTGCATGCCAATGTGCATTGGCTCGTTTTAGTTACACTCGAAGTAGATTGGCCTCTCTAGCGAGATTCCTATTCGTCGGTCTGTCCGACGTACGTCGAACGTGACCGACTGAATGGGAACTGGGTTTTCAGGCATGAGTGAATGACATTAAAAGCATCTGCAAGTTGCCGATCTGCCCCCTTAAAATTAGTTCCTTGATCAGATAACAGTTCAGCCGGCTTTCCTCTTTTGGAAATAAAACATCTTAAGGACATCAAGAAGGAATTAGTACCAAGGCTGGTTAGAACTTCAATATGTACAGCTCTTGTGGTTAAAACACAAACAATATTCCCCATCTCTTCGGCCCAATTTGACAATAAATGGCCCAAAGCAATCCATTCCTGTAGAGAAGAAGGGTGGTTGATGTAAACGTAAACGTGCCAGAGATAAATCTGGGTTGATCTCTTATTTTTGACACTCTGCACAGCCATGTTGTTCCTTTCTCACAGCCTCTCTACTTCTGAGAATCCAGTATTTCCTCCTCAACTCTGCGAATAAACGTTCAGCACCATGATGTTTCAAATCGCTGTCGTACTGTCGAATAAGCAGCTTGGTAACAAGATGTCTTGGATCTAGAACTATAGGGTGAATGGGTTCTAATTCCAGTTGATCGCAATGACGCAATCTACCTCCCACTCGGATTACTTGCATTACCTTTTCAAAGTCTGGAGCTAACGTTACCAAATGACTTGATGACAGATTTCCCACTGGTAAGACATTGAATCTCTTCAGGGAATCTGTCTCTGTGTGCAGATCGTAAGATCATCAATTCTGCTTCCTGATACTCTTCAGCGGAAGGACTTTAAAATCTCTTCATGGAGCAGCCTTTGCAGAGAATCACAGTAGCATGAATTAAATCCTTGAAGCTGCTGAATTGTGAGGGTTCAGGAATTGAATATCCCAGACTGTAGTTACATTTAGGCAAATGATCGATTTGCGCAGTTCCTCTGTATCTTCATTTACCAAGGCTGAAGGATTCCTTGGCCAGTATTCTGGACACAAATATAGAAAAGTGGGACCTTTGAACCACCTACATTCCTCCAGAAGCTCCCGTAACATCCGACCTCTTCTGACATCATCTGCTGGATTATTCAATGAATCTACATAACGCCAATCCAGGGAGTCAGTCAGCTTTTGAATTTCTGCTATTCGGGTTCCAACAAATACCTTGAAATGACATGAATCAGATTGAATCCAAGTTAAGACTGTTGTGGAGTCTGACCACAAATGGATCCTGGATATCTTAATAGGGAGTTCTTTCTTTAACAGGTGAGCAAGTTGGGCTCCTGTAAGTGCTGCACATAATTCTAGTCTTGGCATCAACAGCTGCTTTTTCAGTGCAACTCGTGATCATGCTGTTAAAAAGGCCACTTCCACCCGTTTCAGTGGATCCTCTGTTCGCAAGTATCCCACACATCCGTAAGCACGTTCTGAAGAGTCACAAAATATGTGAATTTCTTGCACACAATCAGCATGATCCATTTCCATACGCACATAACATCGAGGAAGTCTGATTCCATCCAAGTGTTGGAGCTCACTTTCCCATTTCTTCCAAGACTCTAAGAGGTCTCCAGGGAGTAAAGGATCATCCACAGTTGCTGCACTATTATTTTAGCCCTGGTAGTGAAAGGAGTGGTGTATCCAATAGGGTCATATAAACTAGCAATCATTCAATAAATATTTCTCATAGTGATGGGGGAAGATTTCAGTATGTAAGACTTGTACATCAAAGTGTCTGACTGACACAGCCAACAAAGTCCTAAAGCTGGTTCTTGAGGTTCCATATCACTCTGATTAAGCCAGTGTTCACCACTTTGAGATAGCAGTTCCTTGGGCAAGTGCTGAATGATGTCTGCAGCATTACTAGCCCATTGTCTCAGCTTAAAGCCTCCTTCAGAAAGTAACTTCCTCATTTTATCAGCCAGAGCTCGTGCCATCTCCATTGTAGGAAAACTCTGTAACCAAATGTCAACATAAAAGTGCTGCTGTACAGCTGTGCATACATCTTCTGATTGACCTTGTTCAATTATATGCTTTTGCAGTACATAAGTGGCACAACTAGGTGAGCAGGTTGTACCAAAAGGAAGTACTTGCCACTCATATACATCGGGTTGGGTTTCCCTCAGAAGATCACGCCAAATAAATCTCAAGATTGACTTATCTGATGGTAACAGCCTCACCTGATGAAACATTCCTTTAATATCGCTACTTATAGCGAAAGAATGCCCTCTGAAACGCAGTAGAATGCCCAAAAGGGATGATGTAGGTTTGGCCCTGGTAAGAGTAACTCGTTCAAATTGCGCCCCTGATATGAAAATGAACAATTAAACACAATTTTGTTCTTTCCTTTGTGTGTTACCAAATGGTGTGGTATAAACCAGGATTCTTTGGAGCAATCCATCTCTCTTCCAACCTTGGTTACATATCCTGCATGTTCAAGTTTGGCAATTTCTGCATTATAGGCAGCAGCACATTCTGGATCTCCGAGAAGGCGCTTTTCTGTGTGACAAAGGTTGGCCAAAACTGCTTGAGGAGGTGCTGACAGAGTTTGCATATTCCTTACACATCGTAAAGGGGTGGCATACCTCAGAACTCCTACTCTGATTGTTTTAGCTTGCAGGAGATCAATGGCCTCGTGATCTTGCTTGGATCTAGTAACCAGTTTCTCACTTCTATATGGCAATACATCCAGTTGCCACAATTTCTGCCACGGTAGATTTCAGATGATGGAGAAACACTGGAAGTGAACAAACAGGAAGTTGCATTACCAGTATATGGAAGACCTTTGACTGGACCCTGTAACGTCCATCCAAGTCTAGTGTTGACCGCTGCAGGACCTCCAGGTGGTCCTAATCTCACTGGTTGGACAGGAGTTAAGTGTGGATTATCTGACCCAATCAGTATAAGTGGTCGAACATAGTTTAAATGAGGTAAGGGCAATTTCCTAAAATGCTTGTACTGGCGCTGAAGTCGAGTTACTGGGTAGGTATGTTCGCCAAACCCAATTGGTTTGCAGTAAACGCGTTCCTGATTGTGTAAACTTTGTTCGGCTGGTCGATAGAAAACAGACAGATTGTCACTGAAGATCCCTGCAACAACCGCAAATTCTGTCTCACAGTTCTCAGAGTAATGCTCTCTGATTCACCTTGTAACTTCAACTTCTCCGCTGCCTCTTGAAGGAGAATCGTTCTTTCTAGAGCAGTCGTCCAATATTTCATAGGTTTCATGGGTGTGATTGCCATTTCTTAAGAGCACCTTAATGACTTTCAATAATACTTGAGAACACCCAGCTCTCCAGTCCAGATAAAGAATGTCAATTGGAGCAGAACTAACCAGACCACAGGTTGCTAAATTCGAATTCTCTGTTGGCTTGGCATTTACTTCATGCAATGCTTGAACATGTTTACCTTTACAGATGCTGCAGGTATCCTTAAACGACATTGAGCAGCTTGATGTCGGAATCCTCATTCCCAACAACAGTTATTGGACTTTATCCAATCCCTCTTCTGCTCCATAGTAAGCTTGACAAAATTAGCACACTGATCCAAAAAATGCGTATTGTTGCAACAATAAGGGCAGTACATTTTAGACTTCTCCTTTGATTGAGGCATTAAGCTGCGCTCAGAAGGATTGCATGCAGACCCAAGAAGCACAGTCATTGACTTTTTCTTTACCTTAACATTCGGATATTCTCTTTGCTTAAAAGTCTGCAAACACGCTCTCGTAGATCCTTCATCATATCAATTCCTGCCTTGGTTGGGAAGTATATTCCAAAGATGATGCTTCCACTGTGTTTGAAGTAGCCACCACCCCACACTGGGTCAACTGCCTCTGTAACTCTGATACAGTCCATCGCAATCTTTTATTGTCCTCTTGTATCTGATGAAGGGAAACTGCCATAGACTGGGAATACTGCGAGGTAATCTGTGGTGAACTCTTATGAGCAGGATTTGGTTCTAAAGGAGAGTCTTCATCTCCTATGGGGATACGACGCTTTGGACGAACATCAGCTAGTCTGAGATCACTGCCCCTTGATGCTTGAGCCATCTTGAACCACAGCAATTATCCAGCTCCGGCTCAAAGGACCATTTGTCATAAAGTTTCATGAATGCTGGTTGGTAATATAATCACTGTGGGGCATTGGTTAGAATGCAAAGTTCTTTATTGAAGGCTCAGTGGAACAAATGTGGTTTCTAGAAGCAACAAGAATATGAATACAAGTTAAAAATATATAACAATCATAGATTACAAAAGGTTCCAATATTTTAACAAACATCAATAATCAAACAATGCAAGCAACAACATGTATGCAAACACAGAGTGAAAGATTTAAAAGAAAAGAAATTTATAAGAAAATCAGTATAAATTATTCAGTAGTCTTATACAACAATATATATACACACATTCCCCCTCAAGAAAAGACAAAATTAACTTACATTTGATGCACACAAACAGTCCACATAAACAAGCCAGTTAAGACCACTCTCCTAGGCCTCAAGTCAACTTCCAATGGCTTCCACCATGTGCTCAAAGAGGAAGTAAATTTGCAGGGTATTTAAAGAAACAGTATCGCCCCCTACTGACTCATCCCCTTCACAACAGAAACAGAGTAACTTATATACAGATGGTAATGGGGTGAACACAGCTAAAATGAATGACAAATCATATTAGTAACCATAATGACAAACAAGGAGTGGAAACTGAACAAAGGAACACAGGAACCAATGAATACTATAACTAAAAGTCCATGTAAGTGCAACTAAGAACAAACATAACCAAATATCCCTGACAGTAACAAGGACACTGTAAAATTAAGTGTTACCCAGAATTTAAATTTTTTGGTGAATTGTTCTTCTAATGTGAAAGCAACATATAGTTGTAGTTGGCCAAATTAAGCTAAACACAGTTGGTTAATCATTTAGAATTACAATACAGTTCAATTAAGAGCAGTTCCCTGATTGTTCAGTATCTTTCCCGCTCTGCCTTTCTGTGTTGTAAACCCTGGACGTCATGATTGATAACCCTGTTAAACTGAAGGTGCCGGCCACAGGGGGAATACCTTGGCCCCCCTCCCACACCAAGGTTATTTATATAAAGGAAACCCTCTATTACCCCAATTCTGACCTCTCAACACTTATTTCTCCAAAGGGACCTATTTCTTCCAGCCATCAGTGTGACTAATCAACAAACGCAACCGTGACGTTCACGAACCAGCCTGTCTGCATCCCTAACCTGGTCTTGAATGGTGGCTGGAGAATTCCAGAGGACAGTCAGTTTTAATTAACCAGCAGGTCCCAGACAGAGCATGAATCACCTCACTGCAGTAATAACTTTGATAAGCAGTGGGATTTGAACACTGCAGGTCTCCCATCAGCTATTTTTGTTCCTGTTTTCTAATTAAACAGTGGAGAAAAAGTGTCAGGGTATGCCTATGGAGTTCACAAAAAGTGCTTTTGTAGCACTGGTGTGTTAAATGTACAGTACATTGCTTACAGACAGAAGAACTCTCAAACAGTCAGTGCCAGTCTTGTTTAGCTGTTTTTAGATTCTTTAGTATAACCTACATCTACTTCATCTTTCTGTTATTTTAACTGGAATTAGGGGTATAACGATACATAGTAATATCAAGATATTGTGATATAAATATGTGATGATATGTGTTGTTGATGTAAACAATATGACTCCAAGACTCAGCTTACTGGATTTATAAAGTATAATTCACCCAAAAATGTAAATTCTGTCATCATATACTCACCCTCATGTAATTTCAAACCAAATACAAAAGATATTATAAAATCTGAGAGATTTCTGTCCCTCCATTTAAAGTCAATTGCTCTAAAACTTCTAAAAAAATAAATAAAAAAAACCCAAATCCAAGTGTTCTGAAGAGACAAAATGGCTTTATATGATGAACAGATTTACAATGCACATACCATAATAAACACAGCCATTCAAGTGTATGTGTGTGTGGTAGTATGATGATTCAAAGCATTTTATATTGTTTATTCTTATCATGTAATAATCTACACAGGGCTGTGTAAAAGAGATTCAACTAAAGTGCAAGTGTAATGTGTTAGAAAAAAACAAAAGTTTCAGTAATAGTACTACATTAAACTACTGTATTTAATGTTGAATATAATGTACACTGTAAAACTTTTCGCTGTAAATTTACAGTAAAATACTGGCAGCTGGGTTGCCAGCCATTTACTGTATTTTTACAGTACTACTTCTGTAAACAACATTTACAGTATAGTACTGTAATTACTAAATACAGTATCCTGCTGTAATATTATGTACTTGTACAGTATTATACTGTTTATCTACAGCTATTAACTGCATTTATACAGCTTTTTATACTGTACTTATATATGTCATTAAATCATTAAAAATATACTTTTGTTATGTTATGGCAAAGGAAATAGAAAGCAACATACTTTTAGTTACTCTTAGTTTTTATTTTTAAAAAGAAGAAAATTGCAACATTGAAAGGTCAACATTTTAAATGCACTCAACAGTTATCAATAAACAATACAGCAATCTTATTTACCTTTAACATTTTTAAAACAAATAGTAGGCCTACAAGTTTTTCAGTACTGCTCCTTTTTTGCACAGTGTTGCCAGTCTTGGAAGTCACTTTCTCTTTTTCTTGGGCCGTGTTCATGGTTGATGTCAAAGTACCTATAAAAGAAGAAAAAGAGAAAAAAAAGGAGAGAGAGAAAACAGTAATGAATATTGTGAATATATGCACCATAGCATTTCACATGCCTAAGCATTTGATTGCAGTAAGTTAAAATATCCAATTAGCACTTCAGAAAAGTTGCAACAAAAAAAAAATGATGCTTATAATTGTATTCAATGACATCATTCATTCATTGAATGGACTATGTGCACAACTGCTTCTGCGTTGTATGTCGTACTACATCTCGGGAGTTTCTGGTAAAAGCATTCAGCTCACCAATTTACACCACTAACCTGCTGCAGTCCAGTGCTCGTCTTCTCATTAACTGTTTTTCTCTTACTGTTTTTCTCATATTTTATACCTGTTGAATTTACATTTTAATTAATTTAATAAAGTAACAATAAGTACAAGCTTGTGTGTGTTGGTGGTCTCATCCCAGTCTTTTACAATAGTTAAATAAATGGTACCTGCCTCAAGACATTTAGCAATGTTAAATATTTAATCTTTAAGGGTTAGTTTACCCCAGGGGTGGAGCTACGGGTGGGCCTGGGTCCACCCAGATTGACAGCTTGCCCACCCAGTCAGATCCAAGGAAATATATATATTATATGGGCATCGGAACCATTGTAACCATTGTACTTTTTAAGACCAATATATTGGACCCACTCACTTTTACCGTCTCTAATTCAGCATTTGTCTAATCCCCCCAGGAGTTGCTACTCCACAAACCACCAACAGAACATAAAAAAATATAAAAAATAAAGATAGTTTTTAAAACATCGCCAAGTAAAACGCGTTTATAAAGAAATGTCTCTTTACGACCACAGCAAACGGGACACTTTTCAGAAGCGCATTCTGACTTCCTCAGCTCCAGGCGCAAGTCAAACGAGCATGGAAAAGGTAGCTTCAGTTGAACAACAGTGAACTGCGGTCAGATGAGATGTTGTCAGGCTATGCCAGTAAATCTCCAATCAGCCGTATAGCCTACTGTGCTCGAGCGCGCTGCATATTACTTTAATTATAGCTTAACTAAAGCGCAAAAGAAGCTACGGGCATGCACCGTCGTTATTCTGTTGTAAATTAAGTCATGAAATTACCAAACATGCGATTAAAGCTACCTCAAAACTGTGCATGTATGTATTTATTGACATGGTTTTAAAGCTATTGTTATCCAATTTGTTGGCCTTAAAACGTCTTAAAATGCATATATGTACACCAAGGAAATCAAAATTTTCAGAACCCCCCTAGCATAACACATTTTGTAACCTCAGTAATTATGAAACCTTGCGTGCGACACTGCTTCTTTTCTATCGAACGAAATCAAAGGTAAACGTGTATTCCTCCAGTTGTGCGCACTTTGGGACTAAACTTTGCATGCACTGTGATCAATGTGTGAAAATAAATGGGAGCAAAAATGCGATTGAACGTAAAGGTTTGTGTCTCATTGTTCTATCTAGCTATCATCTATCTATATATAAATTGCATAAAAAAAAATTTGGAGGGAGGACCCACCCACATTGTTTTTGCTTCCGACGCCCATGGATCGCCTCTTATTTAACACAGACATATGAATTTCTTATCGAATGGAGATGTTTCTTTCTTTTAGGTAGCCTACAATTATTTGCGGTGTTCATTTTTGAGACATGCACCCTGTTTTTTATTTATTTTATTTTACAAAAGTACAAGGTTTTGTTGTTATTGTGAGCATACACGAATAAAAGTAGACAATTTGAAGGCTTGACGAAAGACTTGTTGTTTCTGTCATGAGGAAAAAATCCATCAGAACGTGCTGTCGCGTTTGTCGGCCAGAGGGATAAAAATAGCCAATTTAGTTTCATATTTATATTTAAATATTAGGCTATAGAGCCTATATTATTTGTTAAATTTCACCTATGTTGATTATGAAAAGTGAATAGCATGACGGATGCGCAATGTCGGGAGACATGCAGCTGGTCAGACATGAGTTTGACCACTTCATTAAGTCTTGTTTTATAGTAAGCCTTTCTTTAAAGTGAATTTTGTTTTGTAGAAATTGTATCTTAATTTCAGTCACTGTTTCATCAACCAATTGGTGAGCCGCGTCTCCCGTCCCAGGCCTGTGAGTTCTCAGCCGGTCTGACTGAGAAAGCTTACAGTGCCTGTGGGCAGGCTGCCTCTGCCCTGCACGCGATGGCCCTTTTGCAGGTCTATCAGGCAAAAGCGCTGTCGCAGATGCCCCAGGAAGGTCCTGACCAACAGCTGCTTGGGGAGCTGCGTGCTGCCACTGACCTTGCC
The DNA here is from genome assembly GCF_024489055.1 of Chanodichthys erythropterus. Lineage (NCBI taxonomy): Eukaryota > Metazoa > Chordata > Actinopteri > Cypriniformes > Xenocyprididae > Chanodichthys > Chanodichthys erythropterus. Next base: position 31,216,770 of record NC_090234.1, on the reverse strand, counting down.
CTCCGGGCAACGAAGGTGACAGCGCGTTCTGTTGGCCAGGCGATGTCTACTCTGGTAGTCCAGCAACGCCACCTCTGGCTGACCTTGGCAGACATGAGGGAGACCGACAAACATCGGTTCCTGGATTCCCCCGTGTCTCCGGTCGGCCTTTTCGGCGACGCGGTGGAGAGCTGTGCCCAACAGTTCTCCGCTGCACAGAAGCAGGCTGAGGCTATCAGACATGTCATGCCACGGCGGTCCGCTGCTGCCTCCACCCAGCCGCCCGTGGCTCAGCCTAAGCCCGCTCGTCGCCGAGGGCGCCCGCCTGCGTCTTCCTCCGCCCCTGCTAAGTTGGCAAAGCAGCAGCCTACACCAGCCAAACAGCAGGGTGCCGGTCGCGGACGTGGTGCCCAGCCCGTCTCTGCCAGCAAGGTGGCAAGCGGTCGGGGAAAACTCGGCCCTGAGACGGGCGACCTGGAGCGGAAGGTTCCTGCCCTTTGGGAGAGTATTCCATCTGCTCTCCCACCCCCGGAGGAGGGCTGGGGGGGATTTTGTGGCGGCTGTCCATCTACCGCCGCTGGCTCTCCGGAGTCCAGAGGTACCCACTTTGCCACAAAAAGAGCAGTTTCCTCACAACAAGGGGTGTCTGCCAGTGTGCCAGGCTCCGCCTCGCCGCTGACAGCTCCCTCCCCATTCACCAGCAGGCGGCAGTGTGATGGCGCAGACCGCGTCCCGTGCGCCGTCTCCCATGCACACTGCTGCCTCGCAGAGTCCGACCCCACTCCGGGCCGCTCCCAAGCCATCCGAGTCGGGTCCCTCTCTGCCTTGCTGCCCCACCCCCGGTGCGTCTGTGGTGCCTTTGGTCCCGCTGGCTCAGTGTCTGGAAGCGTGGATAGCGCTCCCCAGCCTGTCCAGTTGGCTCATTCGTACTATCAGACTCGGCTATGCGATTCAGTTCGCCCGGCGTCCCCCGGTCTTCAGGGCTGTCCACTTCACTCCGGTGTCGTTGGACAGTGCACCTGTTTTCCGGGTGGAGATTGCTGTCCTCCTGGCGAAGGATACAATCAAACCGGTCCCTCCAGCCGATATGAAGTCGGGGTTCTACAGCCCCTACTTCATTGTACCGAAAAAGGGCGGTGGGCTACGGCCAATCCTGGACCGTCCCCAGGATTGGTTTGCAGCAATAGACCTGAAGGACGCGTACTTTCATGTCTCGATTCTGCCTCGACACAGACCCTTCCTAGGTCGGTCTGCGTTCGAGGGTCGGGCATGTCAGTACAAAGTCCTACCCGACATGGTTGTAGCTCTCAGCCGGTTGGGTCTTCAGGTCAACTGGGACAAGAGCAAACTCGCCCCCGGGTAGAGGATCTCTTGTCTCGGTCTCGAGCTAGACTCGGTCGCACGGACTGCGCGTCTCACCGAGGCGCGCGTCCAGTCGGTGTTGAACCGCCTGAGCTCGCTCAAGTGCAGGACAGCGGCTCCACTGAAAGATTTTCAGAGGCTCCTGGGGCATATGGCATCTGCAGCCGCGGTAACGCCGCTCGGATTGCTTCATATGAGACCGCTTCAACACTGGCTCCGCGGCCGGGTCCCGAGATGGGCGTGGCAGTGCGGCACGCTCCGTGTCCCCGTGACACCGAGCTGCCATCGCACCCTTGTCTGGTGGTTGGACCCTTCGTTCCTGTGGGCCGGAGTACCCCTCGAACGAGTGTCCAGGCACGCTGTGGTCTCCACAGATGCCTCTGCCACGGGATGGGGGGCCACGTACAACGGGCATGCAGTGACAGGTCTTCGGACGGGGCCTCAGCTGCATTGGCATATCAATTGCCTCGAGTTGCTAGCGGTTCGTCTTGCGCTGGCCCGCTTCAAGAAGCTGTTGTCAGGCAAGCACGTTCTAGTCCGCTCACACAGCACTGCGGCCGTTGCGTACATCAACCGTCAAGGTGGTCTACGCTTCTGTCGCATGTCGCAACTCGCCCGCCATCTCTTGTTGTGGAGTCAGAAGGATCTGAGGTCCCTTTGGGCCACTCGTGTCTCAGGTGTGCTCAACCGTGCAGCCGACGAGCTGTCACGGCAGCATCCACTTGCGGGCGAGTGGCGGCTCCACCCCCAGGCGGTCCAGCTGATTTGGCAGCATTTCGGCGAGGCCCAGGTAGTCCTGTTTGCCTCCCCGGAAACTGCCCTCTGCCAGTGGTTTTATTCCCTGACCGGCGGCACGCTCGGCACGGATGCCCTGGCACACAGCTGGCCCCCGGGTCTGCGCAAATATGCGTTTCCCCCAGTGAGCCTTCTCGCACAACTCATGTGCAAGGTCAGGGAGGACGGGGAGCACGTTCTGTTAGTGGCTCCGTACTGGCCCACTCGGACCTGGTTCTCAGACCTCATTCTCCTCGCGACAGCCCCTCCCTGGCCGATTCCTCTGAGGAAGGACCACCTGACTCAGAGACGGGGCACCCTGTGGCACCCGCGTCCCGATCTATGGAACCTCCACGTGTGGTCCCTGGACGGGATGCGGAGGTTCTAAGTGATCTCCCGCAAGCGGTTGTAGACACCATCACTTCCGCTAGAGCTCCTTCCACTAGGAGTCTCTACGCTTTGAAGTGGAACCTGTTCGTCGAATGGTGCGCCTCTCGCCGAGAGGACCCCCGGTCATGTTCGGTCGGATCCGTGCTTTCCTTTCTGCAAGATGGGTTGGAGCGAAGGCTGTCTCCCTCCACTCTCAAGGTGTATGTTGCCGCTATTGCCGCACATCACCATGCAGTTGAGGGTAAGTCCCTGGGGAAACACGATCTGATCGTCAGATTCCTGAGGGGGGCCAGGAGACTGAATCGTCCTCGCCCTTCCTCCGTACCCTCTTGGGATCTGACCCTGGTTCTCACAGCTCTCCGGGGTCATCCCTTTGAACCTTTGCAATCAGTCGACCTGAAACTAATGTCTCTTAAGACGGTTCTTCTGGTTGCATTGGCTTCCCTGAAGAGGGTAGGGGATCTGCATGCATTTTCGGTCGACGAAACGTGCCTAGAATTCGGGCCCGGTGATTCTCACGTCATCCTGAGACCCCGGCCTGGATACGTGCCCAAGGTTCCTACCACTCCCTTCAGAGATCAGGTAGTGAACCTGCAAGCGCTGCCCTCGGAGGAGGCAGACCCAGCCCTAGCTTTGCTCTGTCCCGTCCGCGCTCTGCGCGTTTACGTGGACAGAACGCAAAGCTTCAGGACCTCAGATCAGCTCTTCATCTGTTACGGAGGCCAGCAGAAGGGAAAGGCTGTCTCCAAGCAGAGGATGGCCCACTGGATAGTGGATGCCATCGCCTTGGCGTACGAATCCCAGGGCGTGCCTTGCCCGCTCGGGTTGAGAGCCCACTCCACCAGAGGGGTGGCCTCTTCCTGGGCGCTGGCTCATGGCGCCTCGCTGACAGATATCTGTAGAGCTGCGGGCTGGGCGACACCAAACACGTTCGCTAGGTTTTATAGCCTACGTGTAGAGCCGGTATCCTCACGTGTACTCGCATCCACTAGTCGGTAGACGTGTTGTACCCACTCTAAGTGTCGGCTTGCAATGCCATTCCCGCCACTGGCCGGATACGTGCATACTTTCACTCCAGTCGTGTTCCCCACTTGGCGAACCCTGTCAAGTTCCTCCGCCTCCCCCTTCAGCTCGGACATTGCGGAGTGTCTGATGCCAGGCCTACATCCGTCGCTGACGCTGTCTGTTGGCTGGGGCCCATATGTCTTGACCCCTCTACGTGAGCGGTCCCATATGTGTATTTTCCACGGTTTAAAACTCCCTACGGGCCGAGTCCGTGTCTTTCCCTTAGCAGAGCCAGCTCTGCTGTCACCTTTCAGATGAGTCTCCCCCTACCAGGTGGAGCCATCCCAGGGACTCCATATGCGTTCTGCCCCCCGGGCCAGTCCATGTGTGTATTTCCCACGTAAACTCCTCCCCCATTGGGTAGGTAGTGGTCTCCGCAGCGTCCCTCACGGGTTCGCTTCCCCAGTGTGTCTAGTTTACTTAGTGGGTATTGGTTAGACAGCAGTAGACTCTCTCGGTGTAAGCTCGGCTGAGCTTGCGCTGGGCACTGGAAGGGGTTTCGTAACTGTGGCGCTTTAGTTGGGATCCCAATTCGTCGGTCACTACTGACGTACGTCGAACGTGACCGACTGAAAGGGAACGTCTCGGTTACGTATGTAACCCTCGTTCCCTGAAGGAGGGAACGGAGACGTACGTCCCGTCGCCACAGTTTCTGTACCCTCGCTGTAGTGCGGACACCAGTTGTCTCCTCAGCGAAAAACAGAGTGCGATTGCATCTGCTTCCTATTTATATACACCTGTCGGGGGCGGTGCGCATTATGCAAATATCGCACGCCAATTCCATTGGCTTGTTTTAGTTTACACGAAGATGATAGGGCTCTCTAAGCGATATCCCAATTCGTCGGTCACTACTGACGTACGTCTCCGTTCCCTCCTTCAGAGAACAAGGGTTACATACGTAACCGAGACGTTTTGTCTTGTTCTTATCTCGTAGATTTATTTGAATTGATATTGTCATGTAATATTATATTAAATAACGTTGAACTTGCCATACCTTGACTTTTTGTGTATTGACGCCACTTAGGGACGGTCCATCATTTTTCCCCCTCCCAAATTAAGCCAGTTAGAAAAACATTGGAATGATGCGAATTATTCTGGCCCACCCACACTTTTAGAGGCCCACCCACCATCCACTTTCTGCCTCCACCACTGGTTTACCCAGAAATTTAATTTCTGTTGTTAATTACTTGCCCTTGTGTCGTTCCACACCCGTAAGACTTTTGTTCATCTTTGGAACACACATGGAGATATTTTTTAAAGAAATCTGAGAGCTTTCTGTTCCTCCATAGGCAGCAGCGCAACTTACACATTCAAGGTCAAGAATGGTAGGAAACCCAATTGTTAAAGTAATCCATGTTTCTCTGTGATATGTGACAGAAAGCTTCACAAATATCTTAATCTGTGTTCTGAAGATGAGCAAAGGTCTTATGGGTGTGGAACGACATGAGGGGGAGTAATAAATGACAGAAATTGTATTTTTGGGTGAACTAACCCTTTAAACAGTAACACACTGGCAGCGGACTGACAAATATACTTTGAATATTAAGAATTTGAATACTAAGAATTGTGTGAATTACATACAGTGAAATGATTGTCAATGAAAAATAGGGATTAACATATTTAATAAAAATAAATGAAGGTTTGTTTTGATCTTATTCATCAGGTATCACACACACTGCAGCATCGATCACTAAGCAAAAAAATAGGCAAGTTGTATTACAAGCCTCAGTGCAAGTAGTCCATTCTTTGCCATAAACCTGATTACATCACATGTGAAATTAGGTGCAATACTTACATTAACAAAACCATATTTCACAGAAGGCAATTTTCCCCCCTTCCTGGTTCTTGAGCCATGTTTATGGTATACGTCAAAGAGCCTAAAAGCAGAAAAGAAAAGAGAGACAGAGAGAGAAAGAAAAGAGAGAGAAGTAAATATATTGTGCATTCATTCACCATAGCATTCTTGTGAACACAAGGACTCACAGCTAAGTATCTCAGAAATGTGTCCTGTTACACTTCAGAAAAGATGCATTTTAAAATAATGCTTAAAATAATTGACAAAATAAAATTGTTTAGTCACTGAATTCTTTGTCATAAACCCGATACACGTGAAAATAAGCACAACACTTGGAGCTGCATCAGATGATTCAGACTGAAACGAGAAATAAAATCAGGTTGTAAGAATAACATATTTGTCTATAAGATGAAACATCAGTGTTACTGCATGAAGCGCTGAGAACAGAGTAACGTTAACCATTTGCTCATGAGAAGTTTAACATTTCAAGATAAAACCATTCATGACGAAGTAGAAACGCGAACGAAAAGCTCCAGAAAAGACTGACTTACCGTATTCTCAGCCAAACAATCGTTTAAACGTCTTCTCGACATAGGCAAACATTTTGATTAATCAGGCGGAAAATAACATCTCCATTTTCTCAGCAGCGCCGTCCAGTCATCCCATGTCTCAGGCAAACTGACGCTTCGAAAGCTTAAAACTGCACACTACATTTACTCAAATATCGTTTAATGATAGCATTAAACCCTGACGAGTCGACGTGAAACACTAAAAGCGTTGGGAGAGAAGCTAAAATGTATGCCTGGCCTAGAAATTTGAAATGAGCGTGGGAAAAAAAAATCAATCCCATAATGCAATGCTTCTACAGTATTATACTGTATTACGAGTGAAACGGGCTGAAAACAGAAAACTACTGTATATTTACAGACATTTTGAAAATATACAGAATGTTACTGTTTTTTAAAAAAAATACAGTATAATACTGTTAGAAATTAGCTAATAATGCAATGGGGCAATATTTGTAGGTCCTGATAATGCCAAGTCTTATGTTAGCAGTAAAAAGGGCTTACATTTTTTATATGTATAGTATAATTCTGTATTTTCAGGTTCAGAATCATGAATATTTATTTTGGTTTCACCATTGTTTTACTGCTTTAAAAAGTTCTCTTTTAGGTTTCAGCTATCCTAATTGTAATTTCATGTTAAATTTCAGTTTAATGTTCAGTGAAATACTGTAAATTCTTTTTTAAAGGGTTAGTTCACCCAAAAATAAAAATACTGTCATTAATTACTCACACTCATGTCGTTCCACACCCGTAAGACCTTTGTTCATTTTCAGAACACAAATTAAGATATTTTTGAGAGGTATATGACTTGTCTATACTGCCCTACAAAGCAAAAAGGCAGTAACTGCATTTTTGGTCAAAAATAATTAATAATCAATATTGTCATTTTCATGACATTCAAGGCATCCTTTGTTATGTGACAAAACATCTTATCTGAAATGTGTGTCGTTTTGGAGAAAAATGGTAGTTGTTTGTACAGTAACTGCAAAAAGCCCTAGTGAAACAAAGCATAAGTACAGTAACATCCATTACTGTATTCTTGTTATGTTTTACCTAACAAAAAATAACCGTGTTGCTGCGCAGTGAAGTTACTGTTTCCATGGTGAACACACACAGCTGATTTTAGCGGCATCCTCGCGAGTCGCGGGACGGTTTTTACGTTTGCGATTTCACCCTTCTAACTTCACACACATTTTGTTTGAGATGGCACAAAGCCGAGGAAAGAAAATGGTCGAACTGGCATTGAAAAGAAAATACCCGGAGAATGGTAAGTAACAGTGACAGATTAAACATTAAGAGGCTCGGCTATCACAATATAAGCACTTGTCAGCTGCCAGGGCGGGACTTCCTCTCAGAGGTCCATTCAGATAGCATTATGCTAATTAACAGGCGATGTTTTAAATAGCTTTGCTTACCTGCGTTGTTGTCCAGCAGGAGAATATAACTGTCCATAAACACAGCTATCAGTGTAACGTGACAGGTGTTCAACTTAAAACGCACTCTCTTCACAGCCGCTGTTTGAAGACTATGTCCGCTGTTTAGAGCAGTTAGCGAGTTGTGAGCAAAACTGACATCTTTCTCTTTAGTAAGCATCCATGCTTTCAACAAAAAACAAACTTCCGCAGGTATTTACGCCCCCTCCCTCTCCCCCCTTAGCTCTCAGACTCAAACACATTGGTTCCTGTTCCTAAGCATTTATTTATTGCACGGCTTCTTCTTCTGAATATAAAATTATATGTTTAATTTGGATTCCCCTAAAATATATTAAAATGTTGTCCCTCTGCATGACTGCAAGCTTCTATGTTTTATCCTATTATTGTAGGCCTAATGTAAATATGAAGTCAGGTTGCGTTTTTGTGTGTTGGCTTTATTTTTATTTTCATTGAGGGTGCAAAATTATTAATTTATTATTGTGTTAGCCTAATTCATGCATTATTTTGTCATATATATATATATATAAAATCTGTAATCTATATACAATCTATTATTAAATGTATGTTTACTAATTTGAAATATCTGTCCCATGTATTCATTTCATTCAGTACTTTTATAAACCTACTGAAACAGATACTGCACCGTATAAAATCAACTTGTTTATCTTAATTATCATCCTAAGAGTTTAAAAAAGCCTTAGAAACACTTAGACACAATTATTTTGTTTTGCTCTGTTGAATTGGAGTTTAACTTGCCTATATTGCTCCAAAGAAAAGTTTTTTTGGAGTGCTTTAACATTAATGTGATTTGTAGGTATAGCAAATACTACATTACAGATACAGAAACACCCCCAGACACACATTAATCTAATACTCACAAATAATAATGTGGTCCTAAAATAAATGGTCCCCATTTGGACCTTGATACAGCTTATCAATGTGAGACTTTAAGCAGCCGTTTCAGCACCAGAACAGCTTCCGGGTGGAAAATATTGACCTAAAATGGTCAAATTAGTTTGGGTTTGGTATATCCATGCAGGAAAACGTCTCGGTTACAAAGGTAACCCTCGTTCCCTGAAGGAGGGAACGGAGACGTACGTCGGACAGACCGACGAATAGGAATCTCGCTAGAGAGGCCAATCTACTTCGAGTGTAACTAAACGAGCCAATGCACATTGGCATGCAATCATATGCATCAGCTGCTCGCCTCGCAGCGCGGGTATATAATGAGCAGCAGGTGTGTTGCATCTTCAGGTTTTCGCTGAGGAGCCGAACCGGATAGGCGGCAGCATCAGCGGGGTACAGCGACTGTGGCGACGGGACGTACGTCTCCGTTCCCTCCTTCAGGGAACGAGGGTTACCTTTGTAACCGAGACGTTCCCATTCAGTCGGTCACGTTCGACGTACGTCGGACAGACCGACGAATAGGAATCCCTACCAAAGCGCCACAGGAGCTGCCCCCTTCCAGCGCTCTGTTGTAAACCACCTGAACCCCCTTGCCTGAGGATGGTGGGACAGGGCTAACACAGAGAGAGTCGATCACTGCTGTTCCCCAAAACCCATTCAGTGAGACTATTGGATAACGCTGGGAAAGCGTACCCTTCGCTGGGAAAGGAACGCTGCGGAAGCCACATCCTTCCCCGAAGGAGTTATGTGGAGAAGTACATATGGACTAACCCTGTAGGGCTGTGCTACATATGTAAGAGCTGGGGTGACTCCAACCCGATGAAGGGTAGGTTCTCCCAGAGGGAAAGACACGGGCTTCGTTTAGGAGCAACCGTGGAACCAACCATATGGGATCCCCGTAGGGTCACACATATGGAACCCAGCCTAAACCCGGTTCTCAAGGATACAACGGAGTATAGGCCTGGCGCCAGACGCTCCGCCACGTCGGCTGCCGAAGGGATATCGGAGGACTCGACAGGGTCTGCCTTGTAGGGACTCTCTGGAGAAAAGAAGCGCATGTAGCGCAGCAAGCCGACACTAAGCCGGGGCCTCTCCGTGCCTCTGACCTGTGGCGAGAACATGGGAGGAGACCGGCTCGACACGAAGGCTATAGTATCTAGCGAACGTGTTAGGTGTCGCCCAGCCCACAGCTCTACAAATGTCTGTCAGCGAGGCGCCACGAGCCAGCGCCCAGGAGGATGCGACACCTCTCGTGGAGTGAGCATGCAACCTGAGCGGGCAGGGCACGCCCTGAGCTTGGTAAGCCAGGGCGATGGCATCCACTATCCAGTGGGCCATCCTCTGCTTGGAGACAGCCTTTCCCTTCTGCTGGCCTCCATAACAGACAAGAGCTGGTCTGAGGTCCTGAGGCTTTAGGTTCTGTCTATGTACAGTCGCAAAGCGCGGACTGGACAGAGTAAAGCCAGGGCTGGGTCTGCCTCCTCCGAGGGCAGCGCTTGCAGGTTCACCACCTGGTCCCTGAAGGGAGTGGTAGGAACCTTGGGCACATAGCCAGGCCGGGGTCTTAGTACCACGTGGCTATCACCCAGCCCGAACTCCAGGCACGATTCGTCGACCGAAAATGACTGCAGGTCCCCTACCCTCTTGATGGAGGCCAATGCCACCAGCAGCAAAGTCTTCATAGACAGAATCTTTAAGTCTGCTGACAGCAAAGGCTCAAAGGGAGCAATCTGAAGTGCTCTCAGCACCAGAGTGAGGTCCCAAGAGGGTATGGAGAGGGGACGAGAAGGATTTAACCGTCTCGCCCCCCTAAGGAACCTGATGACCAGGTCGTGCTGACCAACAGATTTGCCATCTAAGTGGTCGTGGTAAGCGGATATAGCAGCAGTATGGACTTTGAGGGTGGAGGGGGGGGACAGCCTACGCTCCAACCCTACTGCAAGAAGGAAAGCACGACTCTGGTCGAGCATCTTCGGGGGTCTTCCCGGCGAGAAGAGCACCACTCGACGAACAGGTTCCACTTTGAGGCGTGAGCACGTCTCGTAGACAGTGCACGTGCCAAAGTGATGGTGTTAAGTACCTCAGTGGGTAAGTCACCTAGAACCTCCGCATCCCGTCCAAGGGACCAGACATGGAGTTTCCAGAGGTCTGGACGCGGGTGCCAAAGAGTGCCCCGTCTCTGAGAAAGAAGGTCTTTCCTCAGAGGGATGGGCCAGGGAGGGGCTGTCGCGAGGAGTGAGAGTTCTGGGAACCAGGTCCGGTTGGGCCAGTAAGGCGCAACTAACAAGACCTGCTCCTCGTCCTCCCTGACTTTGCACAGGGTCTGTGCAAGTAGGCTCACTGGGGGAAACGCATATTTGCGCAGGCCCCGGGGCCAGCTGTGAGCCAGTGCATCTGTCCCGAGTGTCCCCTCGGTCAGAGAGTAAAACAACTGGCAGTGGGAGGTTTCTGGTGAGGCAAACAGGTCTACCTGAGCCTCTCCGAATTCTCTCCAGATCAGCTGAACCACCTGGGGGTGGAGTCGCCACTCTCCTGGCAGCGCAGCTCGTGATAGCTCGTCGGCCACACGGTTGAGCACACCGGAGACATGAATGGCGCGAAGCGACCTCAGATGCTTCCGACTCCACAGGAGGAGATGGCGGGCGAGTTGTGACATGCGACGGGAGCGTAGACCACCTTGACGGTTGATGTACGCAACGGTCGCAGTGTTGTCCATACGGACCAGTACATGCTTGCCCTGAAGCAGGCCTTTGAGGCGGCTCAGAGCAAGGCGTACTGCCAGCAACTCGAGGCAATTGATGTGCCAATGCAGATGGGGTCCCGTCCAAACCCCTGAGACTGCATGCCCGTATTACGTGGCACCCCAGCCGGTGGCAGAAGCATCTGTGAACACCACAGCATGCCGGGACACCTGTTCTAGGGGCACTCCTGCCCGAAGAAACAAGGGGTCCGACCACGGACTGAAGGTTCTCCTGAGTGATTGGCACCCGGAATGTGCCGCGCTGCCACGCCCATCTCGGGACTCGGCCGTGAAGCCAGTGCTGAAGCGGTCTCATATGAAGCAGACCGAGCGGTGTTACAGCCGCAGCAGCTGCCATATGCCCCAGGAGCCTCTGAAAGAACTTCAGTGGGACCGCTGTCCTGCCATTGAATGTATTCAGGCAGTTCAACACTGACCGAGCACGTTCCTCTGTGAGGCGTGCTATCTGCTCGACCGAATCCAACTCCATACCGAGAAAAGAGATCCTCTGCACCGGGGCGAGTTTGCTCTTTTCCCAGTTGACCTGAAGCCCCAACTGGCTGAGGTGTCTGAGCACCAAATCCCTGTGTTTGCACAACTGATCCCGGGACTGTGCTAGAATGAGCCAGTCGTCGAGATAGTTGAGAATGCGAACACCCTGTTCTCTCATGGGAACAAGGGCTCCCTCCACGACTTTCGTGAAGACGCGGGGAGACAGGGCCAGCCCGAAGGGTAGGACTCTGTACTGATATGCTCGACCTTCGAACGCGAATCTCAGGAATGGCCTGTGTCGCGGAAGAATTGAAACATGGAAGTACGCGTCCTTCAGGTCAATCGCTGCAAACCAATCTCGGGGACGGATGCACTCGAAAATGCGTTTCTGCGTGAGCATTTTGAATGGTAGCTTGTGGAGGCTCCGATTCAAAACTCGCAGGTCCAAGATCGGTCGTAACCCGCCGCTTTTCTTGGGTACAATGAAGTAGGGGCTGTAGAACCCCGACCTCAAATCGGCTGGAGGGACCGGCTCTATCGCGTCCTTCGCCAGTAGGACTGCGATCTCCGCACGCAGGACAGGGGCATCGGCATCTTTCACTGTAGTGAAGAGGACGTCCCTGAACTTGGGGGGAGCCGGGCGAACTGAATCGCAAAGCCGACCCTGATGGTCCGAAGGAGCCAGCGAGACGGACTGGGGAGCGCTAACCCGGCTCGCAGAGACCGTACAAGCAGGACCAAAGGGACCACCGGTGTACCCGCAGCAGGGCAACGAGGTGGAACACAGGGACGCGGCTCGGGGGGCTCTCTTTGTGAGGCGGCCCGAAGCGGCGTCACAGTGTGCTAGGCAACACTTACCTGGCTCCACGGATGGACAGAGGGAGCAGTCGAGGCTTTGGCTGCCCGCTGCTCGCTGCTGTCCGCTGGCGACAGAAGAGGGGGATGAGAGTGGTGAGGTTTTTCTCCTCCCACTGCTCTCCAAACCCTCTTCAGACCTGGAAATGGAGGAACTGCTCTTTAAAATTTGGGTACCGCTGCCTCTTGGGTCAGTGGCGGAACAGAAACAAACCCAATAAAGGATTTACCACCTGGCCCTCCTCCAGGGGTGGAAGAGCAGCCCCACCCATCTCTGGGTCGCCCGTCTCAGGGGTGATTCTCACCAACCAGTTAAACAGCTGCAGAGACGGGAGGCGTCATCTCCCCGCAATGGATACAGCAGAGCCTGCTGGGCCGGAGTTTCTTGCAGGGGACGACACCCTTGGCGACGAGCAGACTGAGGGGCGGCCCAAGAGGAACTCAATGGTTTGTCATGGGAAGCTCCCCTCTCCGCTACTAACTGAGGAGAACTGCTGGGCTCAGTCCTCGACAGTGTCACCGAAAGGCCACCTCGTAAGATGGGAGCATTGAGAAAGCATTTAGCTTGACAACCTCTCACACCTCACAAGGTAAGCCAGGGGGCACTTCTGGACCACGGAGGTGGACATCGTCTGGCTGAGGGCCTGCGCCGTGACTTTGATCACGGTTAGTCAACAAGCGCAGCTCAACCCCAGCACAGAACTACCCTCATGCAAAAAGAGTGCCTTGGCCTCACATGCAGGGTGGGTGTGTTCTGTGTACAGCCACCCCATCCAAGAGGGTAGTGAGAGGGGAAAAACTTATGCAGATTGGCACCTTTGGCATTCCATATTTATGGCACCAATATACCCCCATACTGCCAAGTTTTCCATGCACATCTGGAAGACCCAGGAAAGCATGGCTGTAAACTCTGAATCTGAGTCAGCATAAGCACACACCATTACAATGGGCAGCGTCACCCTCATTTCCAGAGCATAACAGCACTCTCTCCGATGCTGCAATCGACGTCTGTCCCTCAGCTGGAGCTCTGAATGAAATGCTAGGTTCCCCTATGAAAAAGGACCAGCAATCCAATCCAGAAACTGCACAGCTTGCAATGCGCTAGAGAGGGAGGGGCCCTAGGGGGTTGGTTCCCCGAAGGAACCCCTCAACCTCATGTCACCCAAGCCATATCAGCAAAGTAGACCTCTTCTGGTGCACCAGAGAGGGCGCTACAATGGAGATTACGCAAGGGAACCGCGCATCTAGAGCGCCGAGCGAGCGCTGGGTTGCCGTGACAACCCGCGCTGCAGCCCGGCAGCTCGACGGCACACGACACGCAGAGGAGCGAGAGATTTGCTCTCGCTGATCTCCGCGGTCTCCCAGAGTGTCGGGCAGAGCCGCGGCTGTGCTTTTACACACAAGCGGCAGCTGGCCAACAACAGAGGGGACTCAAGCTTCCCGGAGAAAGAAGAGTCACGACCGGCGTGTCGACGTGATCATGTTCTCATATGAAAACATGAACACCCACGAACATCATTTCAGCACGCGCCCAGACATGCGAAACGGTGATCGTGGCCGTCAGTGAGGACAGGAACGATCGCATCCAGAAACACAAGTTGGATGTCGTCTTTAAAAAGACGCGAATCTACTTGTGTAAGCTCTTTCAGGGACTTTACTCTTTTAGAAGTGCTGAAGCACGCAGGGGAACGGCCACCGCAACACAGACAGGGATTGTGTGCAGCCTGTCATGTGCTTTCTCTCTCTTTGAAGGCGCTCACTCTTACCAGCCGTAAAAACGGCTTTTCAGCGCTCAAAAGCGCACCGTACCGGCCGTGAGAACAGCCTTCTGACGCTGTCAAACAGCTATTTGCTCAAAAACGGCAAACGAAACAGAAAAAGAGAGGACGTCGACCCCGCTGCTGTGCTGTTCGCCCGCACTCGGAAAAAAAGAGAAGTTCAACCAAAAAGCTTGACTCGTCTTCTAGCAGACACTCGCTTGCAGAGAACAGGAACAAACACCGTTCGGCTCCGAAGCGAAAAGCTGAAGATGCAACGCACCTGCTGCTCATTATATACCCGCGCTGCGAGGCGAGCAGCTGATGCATATGATTGCATGCCAATGTGCATTGGCTCGTTTAGTTACACTCGAAGTAGATTGGCCTCTCTAGCGAGATTCCTATTCGTCGGTCTGTCCGACGTACGTCGAACGTGACCGACTGAATGGGAACAAATGGTTCCAATTATTTCAAATACAGTGTATCTAAGACACCCATAGCCCAAGTTGTGGCAAAATAGTTTTTGGAGAATCTGTAGAACTGCCTTTTTTCTTGGTATGGTGTCATGTTTTTGGTAAGTAATACAAAGCAATAATACAGTAACTGCAAAATAGGGGTAAAATATCAAATTAAATATGAGGATTGATATGTACAAAGAATAAGCTAATATAAAGTAACATAACAGCAACATGTCCAATAATCTACCTACAACTACTTAGGCTAGATGACAGGATAACTTTTAAGTCATTTTTCTCAGTTCTGCACTCTGCGTAGTTACTGCCTTTTTGCTTTGTAGGGCAGTATAGACAGCGATTTAACCAACGTTTTTCAAGGTCCAGAAAGGTACTAAAGAAAATGTTAAAACAGTCAATGTGACTGCAGTAGTCCAACCATAATTTTATGAAGCAACGAGAATACTTTTTGTGCGCCAAAATAAAAATAACTACTTTATTCAATAATTTCTCCTCTTCCCTGTCATTATCCTTATGTATTTGCCGCAGTAAGCACAGTGAAGGCTTCCGTGTTTACGTCCAAATGCGGGCTCAGTATTGGCCAAAGCTGCACACGTGTGATGCTGACGCAGGAGCCGGCCAATAATGAGTTGGCATTCTGACATAGAACCTGGAAGTGCTGGACGTAAACAATGTATGCGAATGACACAGGGACAATAGTGTTGAAAAAAGTCATTATTTTTGTTTTGTTTTTGCACAGTCACATCAACTTTTTTAACGATGTCTTTAGTACCTTTCTGGTCCATGAAAGTGTCGGTTAAATTGCTGCCTATGGACGAGTCATATACCTCATCACAAATATCTTAATTTGTGTTCCAAAGATGAACGAAGGTCTTAGGGGTATGGAACGACATGAGGGTGAATAATTAATGACAGAATTTTTATTTTTGGTTGAACTAACCCTATAAGTTGTGTATACAACAAGTCTGGAGTCTGAGGCTGATTTGATTATGTCAATTTTCTATACAGATTTTATTCTATACAGAGTTTATTCTATATTCATTGTTATCACTTTGTGCACATTTAGGCTGCGTTGCACTCCAGTTTTAGACACTCGCGAACTTCCCTAAACACTTCCCCTCGGGGGAATCCCTGCCGCCATTCTGAAGTGCGTTCCACTTCATGAAGTGGACGAGGGAAGTTTACATGGACAGACCCTCGCTTCCTCGATTTTAACCGAGGGAGTGAGTCTACTTCACATGTACACTTCAGGCAGCTCCATAACCCACAATGCAACACGATTATGACATTACCGCATATCGCGTTTAATTTACCCTACCACAAACAATTCTATGATATATTAATTATTTTTTAAACATTTAAAACACACATATATACATATAGAATGCTGTATTAAACAAATTTGTAAGGGGAAAAAATAATAATAAATCAGCTCCATTGCGGATTCCAAGTGATCAAGGCCTTAGGACGTTCCAGTTCAGCCCATTGCAAGGTTCCGCCAGAAGTGGGCACTTGTGCAACGTAAGCAATGACGTACATCCGAGTCAACGAGGCTGAGGGAAGTTAGCGAGGGAAGGGCTTTTAAAAAACGAACTGGAACGCAGCCTATGTCCACAAATTATTCTAAAGAAGAAGAGGACATATCAGGAACTAATGGCATGTCTTCCAGAGGTCGTTAACCATGGCTTTTACATACAGATAAACACTTTTTAAGACAATAAATACATGATTGAGATGATGTATGCCTATATTGCCTCTGAATTTGCGTCTGAATAGCGCTGGCTCCGTGGGCGTGGCCGCATTAGCGGATAATGAGCTGAATCATGGACTTCTGACATGTGTCTGTTTTCATACAGATTACATAAACACAGAATTTTTGTTTTCTATTTGACTTGCACGATTTAAAACCTGATATTTCAATGTTTCTTTTGACATAAGTCAAATTTTTTTGTCATTAGTATTCACTAAGTTACAGTTCATTTTCTACGAACTATCAGATTGGACTTTGTTCAGAGGAAGACGAGAGATCATGCATCATTTTAGTTTTCTTTATTTTGCAAAAAGCACAACATTGTGTTTTTACTCTGAGTGTAAACAAATAAAAAAAGATATTCTATAGTTTCAGTTGATATATTACTTATGTCTCTATGACAAAAAATTACGGAGTATTTTAAGTCTGTTTTGCTGCAATGTGAAAAAAACCCTGCAAAACGCGCCAGCGCGTTTTCAGACCTCAGGGAGTTTTGAGCTGAAACTTCACAGACACATTCAGGGGACACCTTAGACTTATATTACATCTTTTAAAAACATGTTCTAGGGCACCTTTAATGTTTCAGAAATAAATCTGTTATTTGAATTTCAGTTTCATTTTTTAATTTTGTTCAAAATATCGTGATATGTATCGTATCATGAACCCAGAAGCCCTAACTGGAATACATAAAAGCTGGAATTTTTATTTCTAAATTTAATTCTGTCATAATTTACTTGCATTGTTTAATTTAATTTGCATTGTTCAGAACCTGTAGAATAACCAGTCAAATACACAGAATCTCAAAAGTCTTTATTACAACCCATCAAACTAAAAGGTTTAACTTGAAGAAATTATGACAGAAATATATTACTATTGTACAATAGAATGTACTTCTCAAAATAATAATAAAAATAATAATAATGACAATAATAAAACAAAAAATTATTTAAACTTTACTTTAGGAATATATTTTTTGTCCATGTTTTAATTTAGTAAATCTCTGTTGTGCAGGACTGTGCCAAAAATTTTCATTTTGATTGCATTTTAAAACATGAATTACATATTTAATTGTATGCATTCATTTGATTATCACTGTTTTTGATAATATATTTGTATAAAACTATCTCATACCTTTACTACCCTAATTTGGAATGACGTGGGTGAGTAAAAATCACAATTTTGGGGGAACTATTCCTTTAAGAATCGGTAAATGTTTGGTCAACTACCGATGACGTGCATTGAATGATAAAGAGATGTTCTTCATTTTGAGTTGTAGCTGTCTTTTATTCTCGCACAGAACCAATGGAGCATGACAGGCACCTTACTGTAAAGAACACTAATTGCGTGTCAGCTGACAGGTGTAAAGCCTGAAGTTTCAAACATACAAGGAGGAGCAGTAACAAGATGCTCTGAATGTCTGTTTGGAGGAAGATTTGGAGCATACAAATTGGGCTGCATCAAATGCAATGAAATAGAGAGAGAGAGAGGTGCATCCCGCCATCACAAAGGTTGCCATTTAATTGATTGCGACAGCTCTGCTAGGTATTCATGTGGCACCAGCAACATCAGAAGAAGTAGGCCACCACACCTTCAGTGCATTGAAAGTGCTGTTTTTATGTTCTCCATACAAGAGAAATAGGCGTCACATCACAGTTGAGTCTTGATGTAGACAATGGATGAATTGCAAAAGCAAGCTCTCAAACCCTGCTATAAAGCATGTCTTTTAGAAAGCCAGGAGCATTTTTGGGTGAAGTCAAGGGCCCTGAGGAAATGGAGTCACCTGTTAGTCCCCTTCAGCCGAAACACCCTAGGGAAAACCAACATTGAGAAGCTGAAAATGTCAAACTGCTTTGTCATGTCCCATATTAGTCATAGAGGCTGCACAGTGAATTCTGAGCTGTGATCCCAGAACAGAGAAGCAGACAAACTGTCAAAAACTGCCACTGTCCTTCTCTCACCTTTCCCTCTCGAGATATACTGTAAGATGTTAGGGACATTTCCTGGAGCTCTACAAGTCCTGTATGACTACGGAATTTCCATTTACAGATTTGACAGAACATTTTCAATTCATTAACATCTTGAAGGTGTGTAGTTTGAATCTGTAAAATGAATATTCTGGGTTATTTTTGTGTATAAACAGCATCTGCAACATGCTGTTGTTTATCATTTTTACTCAGCAATGGGAAATGCATAATATACCTTCTATACTATTCAAAAGTGTGGGTTCAGTAAGATTTTTAAAGAAATTAGTACTTTTATATAGTGGCCGAGAGAGTTCAATGCACTGCAACTGAAGAAAACACATGCAATTAGAAAAAACAACAGCAAATTAAGAAAACATCTTCCTCAGTTTGACAACATGTGCTCCAAATACTCACAATGCAACCAAATACAGAAACACATTGCAAATAGCACACAGCTCATTGCGCTGCAACCGAAAGAAACACATGCAAATAGAAAATCACCAGCAAATTAAGAAAACATCTTCCTCAGTTTGACAACACATTTGACAAAAGTTCACAACGCAACCAAATACAGAAAAATGCACTGCAAATAGCATGGAAATATTTCACAATAATATTTTACAATATTAGTGTTTTAATTGTATTTTTGATCAAATAAAAACAGCCTTGGTGAGCATAAGAGATTTTAAAAATCATAAAAACCAACCTACCAACCTTTTGAATGATAATGTACAAGTAAAACCTCACAGCCAATGAAGACTGCAAAAACTGAGATTAAAGTAATACAGTAATTATAGTAATTTTTAGTAAATATCGTAATTTTTTTTTTTTTTTTTTTTTTTTTTTACGAATAAAGACTTAAATCATCAATTACTTGAAAACAACTTTGTTTACTCTTCATATTACTAGTCTTCCTTTTACATAATAATAATAATAATAATAAAAACCCAAAAAACAAATATAAATTCAATTAATGAATTAGAACAGCATTAGTGATAAAGTGATTTATTAGATTTATTATCGCTCGGTATTGTCAATGGGTGGTTAACTATTTTTGCTTTCATTCTATTTTGTGTGTGTGTGTATGTGTGTGTGTGTGTGTGTGTGTGTGTGTGTGTGTGTGTGTGTGCTTTTGTTTATATTACATTGTGGGGACCAAATGTCCCCATGATGTAATATAAACCTGAGTTCACCTACATTGTGGGGACCAGCCAGCGGTCCCCACAATGTAAATGGGTTTATAAATCATATAGAATGAGTTTTTGTGAAAAAGTAAAAGTTTGCACAGTTTCCTGTGAGGGTTAGGTTTAGGGGTAGGGGCAGGGTAGGGGGATAGAATGTACAGTTTGTTCAGTGTAAAATGCATTGAAGTCTATGGAAAGTCCCCACAATTCACAAAAACAAACATGTGTGTGTGTGTGTGTGTGTGTGTGTGTGTGTGTGTGTGTGTGTGTGTGTGTGTGTGTGTGTGTGTGTGTGTGTGTGTGTGTGTTTGCCTAATTCAGCATATATTTGAGGACAAGTTTGCACCAAGAAGTGAGCTATACCTGACAAAATCTCCCAAAACCTCCTTTTGGGGACATATTCATTTGTAAAAAAAATTTAATATTAAAGTAAAGAAAGTTTTTTTTTTTTTTTTTAAATTTTAAAAATGCAGTGGGGACTCAATAGTGTTCAAGTCATTGGCTTTTTTAGATTACTCTACTGCAATCCAAACAGAACCCTAGCAGGGTTAGGGATGGTTTAATTGCCAATTACAAAAACCGTTACCTTCTATTTACAACATACACAAGTCTAAGGAACCGCAGTCGATATATCTCTCTAGGCAGATGGACAGCCTCTGGACACAGAAAAAGAGAAAATCTGTTCTCAGATAATCTCTTCTTGTATGCCCTTTTTGCCATTGTCTTTCCAAAGGCAAGCTTTATTTTGAAGATTGTATGTGGCGCGGGGCCACATTGTTCCACATGTGGCCGTCTGGCTGTCAAACCCGGAGGGAGAATGTCTCTTTTTTTATGTCTCTGCCCACGAACCCTGCCACAGAATCTTCCAGTCTTTCACCTCTCTACTTAATAGACATTTACTTTCTTCATACTCTATTTTGCTTTCAGCGATTTGACTAGTGTGAAAAAGTGGTCTGTAAGGCAACAAAAATAGATTTTGTAACAAGGGGATATTCTTGGCTTACCCTACATGCTTTAGCTGTTTATAAAGTAATAAAATATTACTCCAGTTTACTTTTATTAGATAGGTGTATCAGTTTAATGCTGTTGTAGACTGTTAATCGCTTTTACGTAATTTTTATTGACTATTTTGGCTGCACTAAAAGATGTGGGATTCTTTCTGTTGGTCTTCCAAAAGGTCCTTCCTCTGTTCTCATTTTCTCTCTCCTCTTCCTTAGTATTTTTTCCTCTTTTTCATTTCCTCTCTCTCCAGCTCATTTGAGATTTTCCACCCACCCACAAGCTGTGTTCATGTATTTGGATTGTCAAGTGTACATGTTGCATTTTATCTACATCTCTTTGCTGTGTCTTCTCATGTTTCATAACACATAAATGCACCCAAGCTGTGAGTGCTTATACAAGTTAGACTGTGCCATCCACCGTGTCATGACACTGCAATGAAAAAGAAATTGGCCCTCTGTCATTAGTCATGTTGGATATTTCCTATATGTGTGCATTGCTAATGAATTAGAGTTAAAGGTGCAACACGTACTATTTGTGCCATTAGGGGCATCAACAGAATTGAAAAAATAATTATTGCTTCCAAACAGGTTTCCCCAAACACTCCACCCTGCCCCATGTCTGCCACTACTCTTATTACTCTTGAAGCATTGCAAATTATGTAAATGGGTCAGAAGTACCATATATTACTATATATTTGATGTTAATTGTAAATGTATTCAAATGTATATAAATATAGGTTGTTTCAGAGTGTAATTAGTCTATACTCAGTTACATCATTCGCAATGCATCATGGGAGTGGGTGGTCACTGTTAAGCACTATTCCTGTTTCCATGGTAACAGTTACTTCTCTGGTTGGTGGAATTCCACAATAATATGTATTTATTTATTTAGTTGACTAGTTGATATAGTTTATTCATTTAGTTGACTTGAAGCATGTGTCATCACGCAAACTCAGAGCTTGAGCTTGCCCTCGTTTTCTGCCTAGAGTAATTGATTGGGTTTTTTAAATTATAGAAAATAATAAAAAAATGGGTATAAAATAGGTGTGGACCCATCTGATAATACAAATATCACTCGCTAAACAGCATACAACTCAATAGGCAAATACTTTATATATATATATATATATATATATATATATATATATATATATATATATATATATATATATTATACTGTATATATATATATATATATATATATATATATATATATATATATATATATATATATATATATATATATATATATATATATATTAATAAACACATTCTCATTTTGTCAGTGAGTTATTTATATATTTTGTTTTCTTGCTTATTTGTTACTGCTGTGGCTTTAATATGTTGTATTTTGTATTCAGAGACGAATGATATCACCTTCACCGACAGCTGTTTATCTAGAATGCTGGCTTCCAGACACATGACCCAAAAGATTATGTGTTATTAGTCAGTGTTCCACTGGAAGAAATCTGGCCATGTCAGATCGAGAGGAAACAGGCTTTTGGAACCTTTCAGTGCTAACCTTCAGTAATATCTTAAAATGACAGAAAAAAATACAATTACAATATTCCAGATATCATGCTTTCTGGTAGGAAAACTTCTTTATAATGCAATTTGGATTTAATGAGGTTGTTCTTCATATCAAATACCTCTATTATACTTCATCCAGTGTTGCAAATTATTTTAAGAAAAAACATCTACCACAGTCTCAAGGTAGAGACAGGTTTCAAAGGCCGCAGACAGGTGTCTTAGTCTGGGTTTAAATTAAGTTGTCTTTACTGCCTTATGTTCCTGGGTCTGTAATGGGCTTGAGATGGGTTCATTTGGCCTGCTGAGGGCTCAGACAGTGAGGGTCCATTTAGTTAGCTCAGTCCTTACTGTGATTAAAAGCTTCCATCATTCAAAAGTGGAGAATCAAGTAGAAAATAATGTTCTTCTGGCAACTACACTCAGTATGAGGAAGCGGTCAGCCTGCTTGTTCATAATGGAGGATATACATCCCGAGACATTAAAAGGGAGAGGAGACAGACCGCAAATATAAAAATGAATGGCAGAAATTGTAATGCTCAGTATGGCAGCTTTAGGAATGGAAATCATGCACAGTTGAAATATTGAAATATACGCACACACTGTTATCCCGGATAAGTTAAATTTACTTAAAAAATTTGAGGAAACTGGTTGCCCTAAAAAAAATAAGTAATGATTAAGTAATGTGAACTTAATAATTCAAGTTCATTTAACTTAAGATGTTTTGTATAATTACTTTGTAGTTATTACACATAGTATATTTAAGTTCAATGTACTAAGCAAGTTAACTTGCCACCAGTTAACTTGCCACCAATCAAAATTCATCCATTCCTCCCATCATGCATTGCTGCATGAATAAATTATAAGCTGAATTGTTTTAGTAATTTTCTTTATTCTCACTATTTAAATTTTTAGTAGCTTGTTTTCTAATGTTCAAAGTTGATCTGTTTATCAGAATATGTTGCTTGTCACCATTGTTGAGATTCATATTCATTTTTTTTGTGATAAGGACAACTTTAAAAAAAAAAAATGTATTTTAAAAGTTGATCTTCTGCTGTAGAATCACAGTGCTGCTGTAATCAATAATGTAAATCTAACTCAGAGATTGGGCTCTAAATGAGTTCAGTGATTCAGATCAAATAATGATTATGTGAACACATAACCAACACCACCTGATCATCTTTTAACTTTGCTTGTCTGGTTGGTTTTAATGCAGTTAAAACTGCCCAAACAAAATCTAATATTAAAAAGTCAAAGGTCAAGAGCTCAACTAAAACAAACCCTGACCTCGATGATGGTAACTTAAGGGGTCTGAGGATTTTTGGGGCCTTGGAGAAGTTTTGACATGCCCTGACATTTGTGCTTTTTTCAGTTGTTCATAAACATATTAATGGAAAAAGTGTCATTACACTATATTCAGCACAAACTAGGCTACAATAATATGTGAGGAACATGTATGTACATGTTTGTGTTTTTGAAGGAATAACGTTTATGCGTGGTTATTGAAAAAACAAAAAAACTTAAGTCACTGAAATAAGGCCAAAAAATATATATATTAAATCTTTGTTCACAAGACTTCTGGGTATTTGAGGTTGTAGACTAGAGTTTTTGTTTCAAAATGAGGTAAAAATTATGATGCCTGCTTGTTCATATAAAACAATAGAGAGATTTAAATTTTCTAAAACATCTTTGGTCAAGAAACACAGTATGCGTGGAGGCGTGAATCCTCATGCATAATAGGTGATTCTCACCTGAGAAGACAAAAGAATTGCATAAAGAGCTCTAATGAGCTGCATAAATAATGAGCTCTTTCAGACAGGTAGGCTGTGAAAAAACCCTCTGTTGATCATGTCTCAAATCTCATCATAATGTAAATCAAACATACAGAAAAATAGCAATACTGTGAAATATTATTACAATTTAAAATAATGGTATTCTATTATATTCTTTAAAATATAATGTATTTCTGTGATGCAAAGTGTCTGAACAATTATGTTACCTCTATGGCATTTCATATAGGCTTTTAGCTTAAAAGCATGCACATTTGGAGAAATACTGATGGATTCTTATATGTTTGTCAATTTTCTATACAGAGGAGTAATATTTATTCAGGATTTATTGTCATTACTATGAGTGCTGGATACTGTGTTTTGAATTCATACTTGCAGCCGGTGGGCGCTCTGTACACCTTTAGTCCACAAATGCCTGAGCACTAAAGAAGAATAGGCAATCCAGGAAATAACCGAACTAACTTATTTCAGGGACTTAAACTTAAAGTTCCAACTGCTCATCAACAGCTCCTTGAATTCACACACACCACGACAAAATGGCGTCATTACCTGCCGCAAACCAGTGTGTAGGAGGCGTGGTCAAGAGAAAAACTTCAGAATTTAAGTGCATTTAACTTACATGTATTAACACATTCAAATACACCCACAAATGAGTAGAATATACTTATATTTTATAAGTAATGCAACCAAACTTAAATATTTTAAGTATCTTGTAATTATATTTTTAAGTAAATATAAAATCCAGGCTAAGAGTGCAGCTTACAAAGTTGACTGCCCTAACTTTTCTCATAGGGACTTTGTTAGCTTGTTGCTAAGCTAACAACAACACTGTGTTTGCTCTGTGTCTCACTACATGCATCTTTCTCTCATCTCTGCAGAAACTGATGCGATCTTCAGTTTTCCACATGTTCATCCTTAGTATGGTGGCCGTTGATGTGATTGTAGCTGCTAGCAATTACCACAAGGGCGAGGACCATAAACTCACCAATGACGAGTTCTACCTGGCTGAGGTAAGACCTGTCAAAATTGGATATTTTGATTTGATTGTAAGGTATGTAGTGCTGAAGACTCATTGAATGAAAAAACACTTCAAAGCCCGTCTTTTTGCGCTGCCTGCAAATTACCGTAGTTATATTAAGCACACAGACTTTTTTTGTTGCAACTGGCTTGACGGGAGTTAATCACTCAGCGCCGTGTTTTTAATGCGCCGTGTCAAGTTAAAATGGTTTTTTAAAAGAGCCTGTCTTAAGAACATGCAGAGGTTATTCCCATTCATTTGCGTCCCTTCATTTTGCGCTCTTTCTAGTCTAGAGTGAATGTGTGTACTTTATCTGTGTGTGCTGCCTCGCTAGTTCTATCTAGAGTGAACACATATTATATGTAGCTAGGGTTATGTTGTAATGCTTAATCTTTAAAACAACACAATAAATGCATTAAACATCTTACCTTTGTGGATTTAAGACAGGTTGGGGTTATCCTTTATTGGTGCTTGGTGGTTATCCTTCTTAAATAACTTTAAAAGGTATTTACGATGATTTTTAAGAACATTCTTTTCAGAAATATGAATACTTCTTAAATGTTGCCTTAGAAACAATCTTAAGAAAAAAGATAAGAACATTCTTAATAAAAGTTTTTGGGAAAACAAAATATTCTTATCCTTTTTCTTAAGTTAGAAAATAAGAAGAAAATAGCAGTTAAGAATGTTTCGTGAATCCGACCCCTGATGCCTAAAATGGATGCCACAGATGTTACTAGTCACACCCTGATCACTTTTCATGCTAGGTGCTACAAATGCTGCATAATTTAAATCCTACTGTGAAAGTCTTCACGTCTTTTACAGATATTCATTGGAGTGTTAAGATACTACTTGATAATTACCTCCTGAAAATACATTTCTTGTCATATTCTTGCATTCTAGGGTGGGCTTTCTGCTCTTTCTTTGTTTTGGCAATGTTTATTAGTTTTAAAAGACATAATTTTACACTGGTATGTTATCTGTTATGAGGTGGGCAAATTAACTTATTGTTATTGCACTCAAATGCGTCAGCAGATCAGATTTTTGCTGAAAGCTGATATATACATATCCTCATCACTTTCTGTCACCCTTAAAAACCCTGAGATTAAATCAACTGAGTGACAACGTGGGCGCAAACAGCTTGTGGGCAACACTCCATTTTAGCAAGTGCCGGGCGGGTATATGTGTGTGTATATGTGTCCTGTTTGCCACGCACTGCCTCTGCAATCAGTATGCAGGTGGCACAGTGGAAACAAAGACAGACAGAGGAGTGTGGCCACCCGCCCACTCCAAGCTGAAAGACAGAGATAAGGAGGAAAAGGCACCCCACATATTCACAGGCCGATCCATCTCATCATTAATCCATGCTGCTCTTTATTTGGATCGGACCAAATGGGGGAAAACTGGGGAAACACTAGCTTTATTTTCCATCTTCTGTTGACATTCCTGTGCCTTAAAGAGATAGTTCACCCAAAAATAAAAATTCAGTCATTAGTTGATCACCCTCATGTTGTTCCAAACCCGTAAGACTTTCATTCATCTTACCGAACACAAATCAAGATTTTTTGGATGAAATCTCATAGACAGCTATGCAACTGACACTTTGAAGCTTCAAATAGTTCATAAAGTGACCGTAAAACTAATCCAGATGAATTGAGCAATTTAGTCCAAATTTTTAGAAGAGACAGAATCAGATTGAATTTAGGCTTTTATTCACATATGAATAAAACAAACCTCTTGCGGAAGCTCAAACGTGCTGCGTAACGCATGAGAATGAACCTCATTGGTTATCACACGTCAAGCAAACATTTATCATTACTTAATATGTGAGTTGATGAATGTTTATATGTGAATATAAGCTTAAATTCAAAATCTTTTCATCATATAAAGCATTTGTGTCTCTTTAGAAAATGTTGAATCATATGAAATAGTTTTACAATCTCTTGAAGCATCAAAGTGTCAGTTTGCGTAGCTGTCTATAGAGGAACAGAAAGCTCTCAGATTTCGTCAAAAAGATCTTTATTGTGTTCCGAACATGAATGAAAGTCTTACAGGTTTGTAACAACATGAGGGTGAGTAATTAATGACAGGATTTTTATTTTTGGGTGAACTATCCCTTTAATGCATCTCCCTTCCTATGTGTCTTATAAATGAAAATCAAAGTTATTGTGAATGGAAATGGTTCTTCAGCCCCCTTTGTTTGAATGTGCATGTATTCACATACGTATTCCCTTTGCAGAAACTAAGGGCTCTAGGGACACTTAAAAAGCAATTACTAAGAAATGGGCACACAAGGAACAGCTCTCCATTATCATATTTCCTGCCTCTTTCTGCTGCTTTCAGGTCGCCTTCACTGTGCTGTTTGATTTGGAGGCTCTGCTGAAAATCTGGTGTTTGGGCTTCACTGGCTATATCAGTTCCTCTCTACACAAGTTTGAATCACTGCTAGTAGTGGGCACCACCCTGCACATCTATCCTGATCTCTACCATTCGCAGTTCACCTACTTCCAGGTCAGAGACAGTTACTGATCCATAGATCATATGGAACTAGTCATTACTGAAATTTATCATGCAAGTATTCAAGAAAATCTGCATGTTCCTGAATACTGCCTAAATTAATCTATGGTGTAGCATTGGAAGCTTATAATGTGAGACCAGTAAAAACATGGTGTGTTTTAGTAACTTTTGATAGTAGAGATTCATCAGTACTGTCATCTACCAACATGTCACCGTGCTGAATTAAGACAAAATGGCAAAGTTTTCAAATCAATAAGCTCTCTATCCATGTTCAAACTGCGCAGGGCTGCGTTTCTCAAAAGCATTGTGAGCTTAGTTGATCGTAGAGACCATTAGTGGTAATGGTTCTATGATCTACTTAGGCTTACAATGCTTTTGGGAAACACAGCCCAGATTAGTTGTTAGATATTATTGAATCTGATAGCAGCTTTTTGACAAATTATGCACAGAAAAAAAATATACTGTATATATTTTTTATTATAGTGAGACATGTGCAGCCACAGCATTGTAAAAGGCTCCCTGCATGAGTGCAGCACCTGCTAGATTCTGAGATGCTAATCATGCACTGACGCAAAGCAATAATGCATACTGGTGGCCATGGCAGAGCTGTTTTCATACATCTCCATGCAGCTGCAGGGAATGGGAATGGATGAAACCCGCTCACGTTGACAAGCCTCATTAAGGACACAACCTGCGCTCTCCCTCCAGTTTTCTCTCAGCAGGAGGGGCGGAGCTCCAACCGTGAATATTCATATCTGGGCTCATTATGAAGCTGCCTTGAAAAAAGACACATGATTCACCATGAGCAGTCACCATGTTAAATTTGATTTGTAAATAGCATTCTATATTTTCCCATCATTAGTGAAATGAGTCATTGTCGCAAATAGAAATGCCTGTCTTCAAACTCATATTCTAAAACTTTTTGAACTTTTTTCTTTGTATTATTAAATATTTTATAATCAGTTTTTACAGCTTATATTTACATTTTCTACTTAGACATTCCTTTCTTGAAGACATTTTTTTGTACAAATATGACTTTTGTACACATTGTATTAGTGGCATGTAGCTGCATTGTGTGTGTAATATGTTGAGGTCATAAGTTTACATACACCTTGCAGAATATGCAAAATGATAATAATTTAATGCACAGTTTTACTGTTCAAGCTCCTTACTAGAAAGACCTGTCATGTTCTTTTAGTGTAAAGGTCAAACTAATCCTTTGAGTTCTGGTTTGCCATGTACAACAAGTCTTACATTTCTTAGAGAGCCTAATTAGAACTCGATTTCCATTGGTTCTTAAACTACACAGTAAGAAATCTCTTGAAAAGTGTCCCCGAATAAAGCTTTTTACCTTCCTTGGGAGAATTTTTGTTTGCATTTCTGTATTTGGCAGATGCTTTTAACCAAAGCAACTTGTGAAATAGTTCCAAAAAAAATTAAAACTGTCGCTCAACACTAATAGATAAGCACTGTCGTTTTAAGTCTCTCAAGTAACAAAACCCTAAAAAAGCACATTTGTTGATATGCTTGTTGTGCAGAAGACCTTTTCCTGTGGAATACTGGATGGTTTTTCTAGGTTTAAAAGTAACAACAGCAGGAGGACTCTCAGGTCGCATTCTGCTAGAAGCAAATGGATCAATATCCATTCTCTGCTTTTGATCAAAACTCAACCTAGATGCATCATTGCTTGAATTTGTTGTCACCAAAGTACTTTAGTAACTGCTTGAGCAACAATGCAATTTGTTACCAAGTTACTCTGGGAAGAAGCCAATATCAGCATTTGCTCATTAAAAATCAATAAAACAAACACCACTATGCTCTGTAGCCCTTCTTCTTGTGATAGTTTTGATGATAATATTTGTGCCAAAATTGTGTAATGAAATGCTTTGGGGGATATATTGGTTGGTTAGTGCTTTGATAAATTAATTTATCATTCCAAGCTTAATCAAATATTAAGTTTGTTGATTTAATAAAATGAAAATGTTCTTCCATCTTTCCTGCAGGTGTTGCGAGTGGTTCGTCTAATAAAGATCTCTCCGGCACTGGAGGATTTTGTGTATAAAATCTTTGGTCCAGGGAAGAAACTCGGCAGTCTAGTGGTGTTCACTGCCAGTCTGCTGATAGTGATGTCTGCCATCAGTCTGCAGATGTTCTGTTTTGTGGAGGACTTGGATCGTTTCACCACATTTCCACGGGTAAAGCTCCCTCTTTCTGGAGACACAGAAAGCAGTTGTGGATCAAAAGATGAAACGTTTTTGAAATCTGTGACTTTTGATTGGAAATTTTTGTAGATGTTAAAATACTTACAATTATCACGTCAGAAAAAAGTTAAATCTAGAAAAGATTTCAGAAACCATTGTGAACCAAAATATCTCTAAATCTATTATAATACCTAATTTGTCAGTAGATGTAAGACTCTCTTCCAAGTTTTTTGATAAGATGTGCTCATGAGAGGGGTTCTCATTAGTGGTGTCTTTTTATCCTCAGTTATTAGTGGGACTCCACTGATCCCAATGCGTACTGGGATTTGGAGGGGCTCACATAAACAGATGACGCTCATTTCCAAGGCGGGTGGCACGATAACCATTGAAGATAATGATGTTTACCCAGCTCCCTTGTCAATAGACCTGTTGCAAAATTATCTTCCTCTGCAGTCACTCAGAGACAGTGTGACTGTAACCAGGCTTGGGACCAGCTGGGTTTAGCCCTTCATTTGACTTCCATGGAAAAATGACCATGAAAATGTGGTCTCATATCTCCGCAGGATTCAGAGACCTGGGGTGCACTGTTTTTTTGTTTTGCTTTCATTTCAGGGAATGTTGTGCTCTGCCTTGTCTTATTTTTGTCGCAGCATTGTTACTCAAAAATCCTTGTATATACATGAGAATATATTTAGAAAAAGCAACAAATGTAAAATTCTTATTACTGTAGTTTTCAAATTTCCATTTTTTGGGGTGACTGGAGGAGCCAAATCGGAGTCAGGACAATTAGTGTCAACTGTCAAATTCATTAATGTCTGTTATGTCTATTAAAAGACTAGTTCAACCAGACATAATGTTTTTTTCACCCCCATATTGTTCCAATTGCATATGACTTTCAGAATATCCAGATTGACTGGGGCTGCCATAAGTTGTCCAGATGACTTATATGAAGCCATTCTGATTAGCATATTTAAATTTATTTGAGTAATTTGACTTAGTATTGTTGCTTTCTGATAAAAGAGAAATAAAAGAATACAGGCTGATCATTTCTCTGTTTCTGTCCTGTAGGCATTTATGTCCATGTTCCAGATTCTTACTCAGGAGGGTTGGGTGGATGTCATGGACCAAACACTGGTGGCAGTTGGACAGATGTGGGCTCCAGTGGTGGCCATATACTTCATTCTCTACCACCTCTTTGCCACACTGGTAAATATGATTTGCTGTGCTTTTTCTGTAAGATAAAACAAAAGGGATTCTATAGAGTGACATATTTTTGTAGGCCAACCCAGAAGTTAGCATCACCCTGGTTCCTGGTTCCAATTTTTCCACTGGCTTTTGGATTACTGACAAAAGTTTATGATACTTACACATCTTTTTCATCACAATAATCTTCACAAATAAACACAACTTTTTTTTTTTTCAATTACCAGAGATAAAAAGATAAACATAGACTATAAATGAACCATGGTGATATGACTTAAACATCACATCAACTCTTTCAGTCTTTATTTGCAAACACGCTTTCCCTGAAAGTTTAAGTTAGAATAGTTTGCAAGACTGCAATTATAAACAATGAGGCTGTGAAATTGAACTAGCGAGTTCGCCATGATGATGTTTGATATCCCCGGAACCTTTGTAGTCCAATTGAGCCACTTGTTAGCAACGCCTTTTCAAAACATATAAAGAATCACTGATGTATTTTATGCTGTGGAATAAAATGTGAAAATATCTTAAGCTTGTGTTAACCTCAGACCTTATTTCAGGCATTTAACCAAACCCATTGGCACCAGGACTAAAATGCTAACTTGTTTCTGAGTTTTGGCCTACAAAAATATGTCATTCCTGCAGTACTCTATACTCAGTGGGGTCTGAGACCACAATGAAAATCTGTTTTAAAATGTAATTCTGGAAACTAATATAAAATCAAATAAAATAAAATGATAATAATGATAATAAATGTATCAGCACACAGTTGTTGCTCTGGCACCTTTGGGGCAAGGTAAAAATATGAGAGCATGTGGTCATAGGATTTACAAAGGGTTTACACTTAAAAGATAGCCAGCAGTGTGCGATGCCTGAAGCCTGTTCTACCTCATCACTTTTGCCATTCATTTCCATTATGGCTTCCTATAAAGGCCCCCAGTTCTATGTGTTGCACATTCTCTATGTTTTCAGGGACACAGCAGCAAAGCAAATGCATCTAAAATGAAGACAGCTTGTGTTTGTGCCACTGGGAGCCAACCAGACTATTAGAAAATGAATCATCCTTCATCCTCCTTTCCTTTTCTTGATCTTCTGGCTTACCTAGTCATCAAGTGAACATATTCAGAGATCCTGCAGCAGGTTGGATGTTAGTGAGAGCAGTTTTCCTACCTCTAATGACCAGTTTTGTGTGGTTTGCAGAGATGTGGCACTCTAGCTGATGTCTAAGGTACTCAGGTACTTAGTGCATGTGAATAAAGGCGATCAGTCTGTGTGTAGGACTTTCTGTAGAACAGAAATTGAGAACTGCCTGCTATGTTAGGCAGAAATTATAAGGACCTCAAGGGGGAAATCCTGGTTTGTTTTGTGACTATCAAACTGCTTGTAGCCTGAAAAACTCACTGTGATTCAAGTAGTGTATAGACTGGACATGGATAAATTCCTGTGCTGCCTCCCAGCCATCAACAGAAAGAAGAGGAACAATACTTGCTTAGGAAATATGGCAGTGAAGTGCCTCTGGAAATATCCTACAAAATACAACACACATGAATTTTCCAATTGTCACACCTGACATCACACTCCCTTCACCCATATTTTTATCTTTAAAAAACATGTCTTTGGGGCATTTCACAGCCACATCAAGGCCCCTGTCACTCCCCATTATAGATACTACAAGCAAACATTTAGACATTGGTGTCTTGTTGTTGATGTTGATCTTGTTGTTTTTATTTGAACCAACCATTGGAGCAGTTTATTGACATGATGAAACTACACAGTGCAGTGCAATGCACATGTATGCTGTGAAGATAATGAAATATTTGTACATGAAGTACTATAGATCCGTGTTAACCATTTCTTGGAAATGTCCTCTGTGGAGAACAAAATGTACTCTGGTCTTTTGACAAGTTTGAGTGAGAAGCAGCCGTTTAAATTTGACATTTGAATGAGAGCGCACACTAATGACAGAACAGATCGAGCATGTAATCAAGACACGGCTGAATCATTTATTCATTTCCTGTCATAAAAAAAAGAAAAGAAAATATGATGAAGAGAAAAGACGCAATGCCTAATGCATTTGAGGAGCACTTTAGTTTGTCATTTAATATCAGAGCACTGATGACATCTAAGACACAGTCAGCTGTGCATCCATTATTGATCTACTACTGTAAATCATTGTTTTGTTGTTGTCCTGAGCATACATCTACCTCCTGTACCATTTGCTGTGTTTATGTGTTATTGTTGGATCCGAACTACATCTTGGACAGAACTCATGTTTGCATGACAGATTATCTGTCAACATCACCCCATCAGCAAAATAAACCTACAGACAGTGTATGGCAGAGAATATTGAGGCCACATTGCATGTTTGTGTTTTAAAACTGCTGGGACCTTCAGACATTCAATTAAGTGTGTCTGGTGAAAGAATTGTCTTAAATGTCCTCAAATGGTTTATTTAATTTGTCCAGACAGGAGACTAAATGCATTTAAGTGGGTTTTGGCAAAGTGTAATGAAAGATAAATTCAAAATTGCTCTTGTTTTCTAGATTCTTCTGAGCCTTTTTGTAGCTGTTATTTTGGACAATCTGGAGTTGGATGAAGATCTGAAAAAGTTAAAACAGGTAAGACATTGTTCTATTTATTTTGCTTTTATTATTGTTCATAAGTTTAGGATCGGTAAGATTTTTGTAATGTTTGTGAAAGAAATCTTTGAAAGAAGGCTGCCTTTATTTGATCAAAAGTATAGTAAAAAAAGTATAATATTGTGAAATATTACTCTGGTCTTCAGGGTTGCATAATCCTTCAGAAATTATTCTAATATGCTGATTTGGTGACATTTACTAATAAGAACGTAACATTTTATTATTAATGCTTAAAGGTGCCATCAAACATTTTTTTACAAGATGTAATATAAGTCTAAGGTGTTCCCTGAATGTGTCTGTGAAGTTTCAGCTCAAAATACCCCATAGATTTTTTTTAATATTTTTTTTTTAGCTGCCCATTTTGGGGCAAAATTAGAAATGCGCAGATTCAGGCTGCGGCCCCTTTAAATGCTCACGCTCCCTGCCCACGGAGCTCGCACTTGCCTTAAACAGTGCATAAACAAAGTTTACACAGCTAATATAACCCTCAAAATGGATCTTTACAAAGTGTTCGTCATGCATACTGCATGCATGCGTCGGATTATGTGAGTATTGTATTTATTTGGATGTTTACATTTGATTCTGAATGAATTTGAGGCTGTGATCCTTTGCTAACGGCTAATGCTACACTGTTGGAGAGATTTATAAAGAATGAAGTTGTGTTTATGAATTATACAGACTGCAAGTGTTTAATAATGAAAATAACGACGGCTCTTGTCTCCGTGAATACAATAAGAAACAATGGTAACTTTAACCACATTTAACAGTACATTAGCAAACATGCTAACGAAACATTTAGAAAGACAGTTTACAAATATACTAAAATATCATGTTATCATGGATCATGTCAGTTTGCTTGCTTACCTAGTCTGATGATTCAGCTATGCACATCCAGACGTTAATACTGGCTGCCCTTGTGTAATTCCTTTGAACATGAGCTGTATGCAAATATTGGGGGCCTACATATTAATGATCCCGACTGTTACATAACAGTCGGTGTTATGTTGAGATTCGCCTGTTCTTCTGAGGTCTTTTAAACAAATGAGATTTATATAAGAAGGAGGAAACAATGGAGTTTGAGACTCACTGTATGTCATTTCCATGTACTGAACTCTTGTTATTTAACTATGCTGAGGTAAATTCAATTTTTAATTCTAGGGCACCTTTAATATTTCTTATTATATGCTGCATAATATTTTTCATGACTCTTTGATGAATAGACATTTCAAAAGAACATTTATTTAAAATATAAATATGTAACAATGTTAAAGTCTTTACTGTTACTTTTGATAAATTTAATGCATCCATGCTGAATAAAAGTATTAATTTCTTTCTTTCTTTTTTTTTTTTTTTTAAATATTACTGACCCTTTTGAATGGTAGTGCCTGTTTTTGTATTATATTTTGTAGCAGTCAGTAGGTAACATTTTAAACATTTAAACCTGTCCTCCTAGTTTTCTGGGGGAAAGAATTAATACAACTTGTTAAATCCCTCCATTCACTGTCAGACCTACCCTAACTAATAAGATATAGTTTAAAACTAAATTAGCTTGTAATGTACGGAGTTCTGCGTGACATGCAAGTAAAAAAATTTAATTGTCCGCACGATTTACTAATTTATTCCCTCGATTTACTAAATCGTGCGCACGTTTTAGTAAATCGAGGGAACGAATTAGTAAATTGTGCGCATGATTTAGCCTAATATTTTTTTTCTGCATGTCATGTCCAGGGCTCCGTAAAAATAATGCTTTGACAATGTGCTCCCTAGAGTCGCTTAACCATGAAATCATGTCAAAAACACCCAAAAACATTCCTCAACAAGCACGATTATAGCCTTAAAAATGTTTGAAGTGTCTTTCCTGCATTTGAGGAAAATCAGCAAACACGGTGAGCCATGTTAATTAGTACAGTTCTCCATCTTGTTCTCAGTCTATTTTTACTCTTTTATGGGGCTGTGATGCACAGGTAATGATGACTCATAGGATAATTAGCGCGAGAAAGCATGACCCGTTTGGCAAGTGCACTTCAAAAAAAATAAGGCACCTTCTTCATAGGATGCAAATGAACTTCTGCTGCGGCCAAGTATCATAGGAAATGGCTTTTGAAAGCAATTAGAGGTCGGATGTCTCTGTGGATAACAGCATGTCACCTCTCTCCTCGAGCACATCAGCAATGTAGTTCAACAATTGTTGAAAATGTTGAGAGAGGGGGAGAAGGAAGCCAAAAAATAAACAAATAAATAAATAAAGAAAGAAAGAAAACAACGGCTCATCACAATTTGCATGATTACTTTTGCAATTTGTCATAACATTCTGCAGTGTTACAAGATATGCTAGGACAAATTGTAAAAGTAATAGTGTAAATTGAAAGGGAAGGCTACTGGTTTCTTGTGATTTCTCATATTCTCAGTGCTTTTCTCATTCCGAGTAAATTACATGAGCTCTATGGTCCTTCAATCCACCAGGCTGTCAAGCTCCAGGCATCTTCACATGCCCAGATTGGTTATCCCTCAGACACAGCTGACTGATCCATGGTTCCACCTGTAAAATTGCCTATTTTATAGGTGTTTCAAGCACAGATGGGGGCAATCCAAAAATAGAACACTAGATTGTGATTGCTCTCCAAGAATACAGGTGGCTTTTATAAAGCACAATTCAACGGCTGACCTTAATTGAAGCAAAATCAGTTCTAGCTGATGTGGAAAAAATAACAACTGGATGCGTTTTTGTCCTTTCCCTCATAGTGGCTTTATAACAGCTGTCCTAGGTTGTTTTTTTATTTCCATAGGATTTTCCATTGCTGCCCCAGAACCTCTGTCACCTTGTAATAAAGTCATCAGTAACTGTCTCCTAAAAAGTTTGGCCACCTGAAGGATTTCTGAAAATGGAACATTAATCAAGACACTATATTTAACCTTCAATCTGTTGCAGCCTCACAGACATGTTTTTTATTGTAAAGCTTGACAGGAAATTTGTCTGTTTGTCTGTTTGGATAGGCTTAGCTTTGTGTCATTTTAGCACGTCCATACTGAAAATAGAAGCATTCATTCACCACTCATTTTCACTTTACCACAGCCAATAAACAGTTCATTCAAACAATTAACCCAGGGTTATGATGTGTCATGATGTGTTATAATGCATTATTCTCTTTCAAGCCTTATCCCTTTTAATAGCTCAAGGCAGGGTCCAAAATTTTCGCAAGCAATTAATTTTATTTATCTTTTTATTATGACATACTGAATGTGTCTGAATCAATTCAACAAGATTCAGTGTTAAACTAAAGGAAAACGTGACACTGAAGACTGGCGTAATGGCTGCTGAAAATTCAGCGTTGCCATCACATGAATAAATTATATTTTATTATATGAAAATAGAAATCAGTTATTTTAAATTTAAATAATGTCACAGTGTGTGTGTGTGTGTGTGTGTGTGTGTGTGTGTGTGTGTGCGTGTGCGCGCGCGGGCTTGTTCATATGATTTATGAGGACACAGATTTGTATAATGACATGGGTATTACACCGGTATTACAGCATAAATGTGGATTATGAGGACATTTCCTGTGTCCTAATAATTAAAATGGCTTAAAAACCATACTAAACAATGTTTTATTAATGCAGAAAGTTTTCTGTGATGGGTAGGGTTAGTGTAAGGCAGGGGTGTCCAATCCTATTCCTGGAGGGCCACTGTCCTGCAGAGTTCAGCTCCAACCCCTAACACACCTGAACCAGCTAATCTAGGTCTTACTAGGCATACTAGAAACTTCCAGGCACTTCCAGATTGTTTGAATAGCTCTATTTGTAAATAATTAATCATTCTAGGATGATTGGGGTAATTTTGTTTGGGATTGAATCTGCATAGAAAATAATATACAAATTACAAGCATAGATA
Organism: Chanodichthys erythropterus; assembly: GCF_024489055.1. NCBI lineage: Eukaryota > Metazoa > Chordata > Actinopteri > Cypriniformes > Xenocyprididae > Chanodichthys > Chanodichthys erythropterus. Next base: position 31,179,506 of record NC_090234.1, on the reverse strand, counting down.
AATACAGCTGAACAAAGATACAAACAAAATAAGCAGTGCTTTGTTTTTCAGGTAAATCTAACAGTATTCAGGTACAAAAATTGAATAATCAAATGTATAATAACACTGCACATTTTCTCTCTCTTTTTTGTTGTTTGATTAACATTGATGACACAAACAGCTGCGGGTATATAGGCTGCTGTCACTTTAAGACAATTGCACGAATCCATTATAATGATCCAATATATGCATAGTTATATGTATAGCTAGTTTGTGGTCAGGATGTTTTTTTTTTCTTTCATCTCGTTTCATGCTAGAAATGTCAGACATGAACATCTCTAGGGACAGTAACAGTATCTCACTTTGATTGATAATACTTTGTAAAGATAATGATAGTATATCAATATAGATAGTAATAGCCATATCATAGAAAAAGCTTTAAACAGATCATCAGTTTAGTGTGATTGTCCCATACAACAAGCAATGGTGGCATATTTATTTTCCGTAAGCAAACTGAACAGCATGTGTCTGTATCCCTCTTTAATTTCCTCAGTGAATAGAACTGTTTCAAAGTGAAAACGGTTCACATGTCTTCAGTCAGGAGGACCTAGTGTGGCACTCCATGATGTTATTTGTTACTGTGGTTTCTAAAGGCTGCGTCAGAATGATTCAAGGCTCAAGGATATGCTTGTAGTGTGGCTTGTTGGACTCATTTATTCAGATCTTTGAATGGGCCATATCTGTATTCATTGATATTGACTACGATAACTGATATTTTTGGCATACAGTAGCTGGCAGCTAAGAATGCAAATGTTCAAACCTAAAGTTTGAGCATCTATTATTGCTCTGAGACGGAGGACTGAGATGATGACTCATAACTTGTTGGAACATCACATAGATTAATTTTGGTAACACTCCAAATGAGGGTAGTCAGTATTCCTGCTTCTGTATACCCTTCAAAGGACAAGACTGGCCGGTAAAAGCATGCATTTAAGGTGAAAATACAGTTTAGAAATGCATTAGTGTGGAACATTAGGTTAAAATAGCATGCCATATCTTTTATAAACTATATGACTCATTTAAACCAGCTCCTACTAATGGAAAGTTGTTTGTTGTCTTCTTTATTTCATTTCATTTCATAATCCAGTAAACCATCTTAGGCTTTTTTTTTTTTCTTTTTCCAAAGGGAAAGCTAAGAATTTGGCTTAAATTGACCTGCTTTTACCTCACAAAAGTTCTTCAAACAGAAAACAAAGCCATTTTCATCCATTTTTTTTTCTCACATGTGTATTAAGCCTGACTCATACAAGATTATTTTTAGAATTGCTCTGAATAATCTCAACAAGGTTTGCCCTCTGTGCCATCACAGGTGTTGAGAAAGAACAGTCCAACAGAAATGGTATTTACCAAACAACGAGGTAATCAATCCGATTTTTCCATGGTAACATTCGTCATCATTTGCTGATTGCAGTACATGGGATTCATGAAAATGGCTTGCATCTGTCAATACTGGCAGATGATTTGTCTTCATTTGAAGTACATTTCAAAGCCATGGACACAAATGGCTTGGACATTTGTGGATTAGCAGGCATTGATGGATAGACACAGGTTAGAGTTCTCGCTTTATGGCCCCAGAAGGGCCATTTTGACTCTGTCCACAAGCCTCGACTCACTACAGCACAACTTCGTCAGAAACTGGTTCCCTCAGCAACAACACAGGTCACAGATGCTTAGTGTTTAAGCCATAGCTCCACATCATATCCTCATCTGTGGTTTGCAACAAATGGGTACAGGAGCAGGAAGGAGATACTAGAAACAACCGCCACCGGGGTGAAGGAAAGACCTCGGAAATTGTACACAACCCTGTACAGACGTCTCCTCTTTGTAAGCGTAGATTCAATTTGTCAGGCATCACGGCAGGCACCTGCATACGCACACAGAAAGGATCATTAGCAATTAAACCCGACAGGATAAGAGGAGGGAGAGCTAATGAATATCCAGTGCGTTCCACACGTTACAGATCAGCCAGTGATAAAAGGAAGTGTTTAATGAGCTTCCCTCTTCCCTCTGTCCGGACTTGTACGTACCTGCTCAGGCTGCACTCTGCTCCTCGATTGAAATAATGCTTTTTTTCCCATTAAATTACATTTATAATTTTTAATGAATTGTTCAGACAGCTTTGCATATGAGGTGACATGATGACTGAGAGTTGTTTTCTTTTTTTCAAATAATAAATTGTTTTCAAATATTTTGATGCCAAGGATCATTAAATATGACTTTATACACTAAGATTAAGATTTTTTTTTATGTTTTGCTCAACAAGGCTGCAATAATTTGATTTAAAAAAAAATACAGGAAAAACAATATTATTGTTAAATATTATTACAATTGAAAATAACTATTTTCTATTTTAATAGTTATGTCATTTATTCCTGAGATGACACAGCTGAATTTATAGCAAGGTTTACTCCAGTCTTCAGTGTCACATGATCCTTCAAAAATCATTCTAATATGATGATTTGGTGCTCAACTAACATTTATTATAAATGTTGAAAACAGTTGTGTTGCTTAAAATTTTTGTAGAAACCATGCTACAGTTTTTTTTCATGATTCTTTGCTGAATAGAAACAGCATTTATTTGAAATAGAACTTTTTAACAATGTAAAACTCTTTACTGTAATTTTTGATCAATTTAATTCAAACTTGCTGAATAATTAAGTCTTTAAAAAAATCTTACTGACACCAATTTACAGTACTAAAGGATAGTGTATATTTTAACAAAAAGCAACTACACATTTTCCTGTATGAAAACCGATTATACTGTGTGAGAAAAATATTGTGTGATAAACACATTTTGTTTTCTCAATTAAATAATTAACTTTTATATTGTCTGGCAAATTGTTGGTATTTCTACCAAGATTAATACTTTTCACAAAATACGACGGAATTCGGTTGACCGAAATGTTTCAAAGTATGAGGATTTATAAATTTTTTTAAATGAATATCTACCTTAACGTAAATACTTTTTTTTTCAGCCTAATTTATACTGTGTATATTTGGGTTTAGTTGCCAAGAGTCAAAAGTGCAAAAGTGGTTAGTGGAATTTCAAATGTTGAAAGAACCTTCTAGTAGTACACATCATGACATGAATAAGCCAGTCTCCCTTGTGACACCTGACTGCCATTCGTTACACATCACCTTTTGTGCCACGTCTCCTGATGCAGTCTGTTCATTCGGCCGGTCACGAGTCATTTCCCTCTCTGATGGCAGAGATTGATGGTTGTTAGCGGCTCAAGAAATCATTACTTTCCTCCGGTTAAATGGCAGTGAGAAGTGTCTAGAGCTGATAGGGGAAATGTTTATCTTTTTATTGACAGAAATCAAATGGAGGACTTTCCCTAAGGGAAGGAGAGGAGGGAGGGTCTGGCGGTGGGACCATGGTTGGTTGGTTAACTGAGGTCCCTGTACTCTTTTAAGAACTACATACTTCACACTTTAAATCAAAATTTTCTAGCGTGCCAAAGTTTTATTGCCAATTGTACAATAATATAGTATAGGCTACAGCAGTATTTGTTGACAGTAAAAGCCCAATAGTTTTTTTTTTTTTTTTTACATTGCCTTGAGACAGTGTGAATAGTGCTTGCCTCTTCAAAATCACCACCATTTTTTCCAAAACCCCTAACCGTATAGTATGAGCAATACTATACTTTAATAAGCAACACTAGTTAGATACACTCACTGTGTGCCATATTGCAGAATTGAAGCATCCATTCATGAATACTTTTTCTACAAAGGAATGGTGCTGTTACTTGGAGGCAGTGATCAGGTTGTGTTTAACAGTCTTATTTCCTATAGATAGAAGCTAATCTGTAGCTAGTTGGATATAATGTTTTCTATGACACATTAAAGAACCATCTAAAGATACAACTTAAGAAAAGGTCACAGTGTCAACTGCTGTATACGTGCATGGTGTCAAATATTCTTTTGGGTCTAACCACACTGCCATCTAGTGCCTATAGCTCCCACTCCATATGGAATAAGTTCTCTCACAGAAGAATCATATCAATCAGATCACATCACATTTCTTGCCATAATTTAGAAATTATATTTTGCTTATATGTAAGAATATTAAGATTTATTTACTTATTTATTTTTTTGCATTGGGAAATATTTTTTAATTCCCATTGAAAAAACTCTTTTTAATGTACTATCAAATTCATCCATATGGATGTAATTATATTTATTATTTCAGAGTTTTTTTTATAAAATATAACTTAGAAAACAATGGAATGGTGTATACTACTTTTTTGTAAATTATTTTAAATATTATAAACAGTGCTCAGTGTAAATGAGTACACCCCCTTTAGAAAGTAAAATTTTAAACAATATCTCAATGAACACAAAAACATTTCCAAAATGTTGACAAGACTAAGTTTTATATAACAACTGTTTAACTTATAACATGAATGTAAGATTAATAATATAACTTAGAGAACAAAATTTTCAATTTTACTCAAATTAGGGTGATGCAAAAATGAGTACACCCCACTGAACGTCTCTGGAGCAAAGCTAAATTTTAGACTACAAATGTCTAATTTAACAAGAATTCAACCACAGGTGAGTCTAATTATTCATTACACAGGTGTCCAGCAGACAGTTGACTATAAAAGGGTGTTAAAACCCCTTCCCATTTCATGCTGTCAGCAATGGCACCACATGGAAGAGAAATATCACAAGACCTGAGAAAGAAAACATTTTCTTTACACCAGAAAGGTGAAGGCTACAAGAAGATCAGCAAAGCTTCACTTATAAGTCAGAATACTGTTGCAAAAGTGGTCCAAAAATTTAAAAAAGATGGAACTGCAACCATCTCACAGAGACGTCCAGGTCATCCATGGAAGTTAACACCTTGACAGGAGCGTCTTCTGATGAGAAGGGTTGAAGAAAATTGGCATGCAAGTTCACTGCAGTCATCTAAAGAAGTATAACTGGCATCGCAAAGGTTAGGAATACAAAGAAAGACATGGTGGTGGCAGTGTCCTTATGTGGGGCATGAGTGCTGCTGGTGTCGGGGAGCTGCATTTCATTGATGACATCATGAATTCTCAGATGTACTGCTCTATACTGAAAGATGCTACCATCACTCCGTGCCCTTGGTCGTCATGCACTTTTCCAACATGACAATGATCCTAAACACACATTAAGGCCACTGTTGGATTTCTGAAGAAGAACAGAGTGAAAGTGATTCAGTGGCTCCTGATCTGAACCCAATCAAACACCTATGGGGAACTCTGAAGAGACAAGTTGAGCATCGCTCTCCATCCAGCATCCAGTCTCTAAAAGAGGTCATTCTTGAAGAATGGAAAAAGATAGATGTTGCAAAATGTTGCTAACTTGTTCATTCCATGCCTAGAAAACTTGGTGCTGTCATTAAAAATCATGGAGGCCATACAAAGTACTAGATGTAGTATTTTTTGTTGTGGGGTGTACTCATTTTTGCATCACCCTAATTTGAGTAAAACTGAAAAATGTGTATTCTAAGTTATATAATTAACCTTACTTTCATGTTATAAGTTAAACAGATTTTATATTAAACTTAGTCTTGTCAACATTTTGGAAATTGTTTTTGTGTTCATTAGGGCTTGCATAGACTATTCGAGTAGTCGAGAGATCGACTCCCCCACCCCCGCGAGCTCTCAACTGCCTTAAACAGCAAACATAAAGTTCACACAGCTAATATAACCCTCAAAATGGATCTTTACAAAGTGTTCATCATGCATACATCGATTCCTGTGAGTATAGTATTTATTTGGATGTTTGCATCCATAGTTTGATTCTGAATGAGTTTAAGAATTTATTTATAAAGAATGAAGTTGTGTTTATGAATTATACAGACTGCAAGTGTTTAAAAATGAAAATAATGTATCCGTGAATACAGTAAGAAACGATGGTAACTTTAACCATATTTAACAATACATTAGCAACATGCTAATGAAACATTTAGAAAGACAATTTACAAATATAGCTGCGAGCAGCGATGGCGGGCCCAAGCCCGGTGGCACCGCCACCCCGGTGGCTTCAGGGCAACTGTGCACAGCGGGCAATAGGCACTTAAAACGGTTAAACATCAAAGGACTATGTCAAATTCACTCCACATTTACTGCACTACAAGGTGCCGTTATAGAGCCCCTCCTCCCTGCCCATTTTCAAAGGATTACATGTGCCAAGTTTTAACATTATTCTGATGAATTTTGAAGCAAATCAGGTAAAAATAAGAGGGTGATCTCAATGTATGCTGAAAGTGACACATTTTCTGCTTCCAGTTGGTGGCGCTATGACTTTGAATCACAATAGTCAAATCCATGTGATCAGCCTTGTACAACGAAGACTAAGCCAAAGTTTCATCAAAATCAATTAATGTATGCAGAAGTTATAACACTTTGTTTCCCTTTTCTTGCCATAAATTCGTTGCCTCGCCACGTCCAAACCGTTTGAGATATCCAAAATCTGTTTGCAATTAAACAACTTCAATGTGTTAGCAACAAGTTAAAAAAAGCTTGGTGTAAATTGGATAAACCCTGTAGGAGTAGTAGTATAAAATTCATAGCCTGTTTTTTTCGAAAATTAACATTCAAACCAAAATAGCTGACTTCCTGTTGGTCGGAGCTAATGAATTTAAATTTTAAAATTGTCCGGCTTGATGAGAATAATATGTGTACCGAGTTTGGTGACTGTAGGAAAAACTAACCCCCCACTTTTGTCAAAAGGTGGCGCTACTGAGCCCCTCCACCACGCCCATTTCTATGGCTTTGTCCATGTCTACTGGTTGACAATATTGATGTGTGTGTCGAGTTTCATGCAATTTGAAGCATGTTAAGAGCCTCAAAAACACTCAAGAATATTATTACAGTTTGACCTGTTGCCATGGCAACAATATTTCAAATATCAAAAATCCTGTCATAGGTCTACATCTGCTGTGTATTGACATTACACTGATGAAGTTTGAAGCAAATCAGGTAAAAATAAGAGGGTGATCTCAAAGCATTTTAAAAGTGATACACTTCTTGCTGCCATTTGGTGGCGCTATAACTTTGACTCACAATAGTCACATCCATGTGATCAGACTACTACAACCAACACACTCCTGAAGTTTCATAAACATCAATCAATGTATGCAGAAGTTATAACACATTTCCTGTTTCCCTTTTCTCGCCATAAATTCGTTGCCTCGCCACGGCCAAACCGTTTGAGATATCCAAAATCCGTTTGCAATTAAACAACTTCAATGTGTTCGCAACAAGTTAAAAAAAGCTTGGTGTAAATTGGATAAACCCTGTAGGAGTAGTAGTATAAAATTCATAGCCTGTTTTTTCAAAAAATTAACATTCAAACCAAAATAGCTGACTTCCTGTTGGTCGGAGCTAATGAATGTAAATTAGAAAATTGTCCGGCTTGATGAGAATAATATGTGTACCGAGTTTGGTGACTGTAGGAAAAACTAACCCCCCCACTTTTGTCAAAAGGTGGCGCTACTGAGCCCCTCCACCACGCCCATTTCTATGGCTTTGTCCATGTCTACTGGTTGACAATATTGATGTGTGTGTCGAGTTTCATGCAATTTGAAGCATGTTAAGAGCCTCAAAAACACTCAAGAATATTATTACAGTTTGACCTGTTGCCATGGCAACAATATTTCAAATATCAAAAATCCTGTCATAGGTCTACATCTGCTGTGTATTGACATTACACTGATGAAGTTTGAAGCAAATCAGGTAAAAATAAGAGGGTGATCTCAAAACATTTCAAAAAGTGATACACTTCCTGCTGCCAGTTGGTGGCGCTATAACTTTGACTCACAATAGTCACATCCATGTGATCAGACTCCTATAACGAACACACTCGTGAAGTTTCATAAAGATCAATATATGTATTAAGACGTTATAACACATTTCCTGTTTCCTTTTTCTCGCCATAAATTCGTTGCCTCGCCACGGCCAAACCGTTCGAGATATCAAAAATCCCCTGGCAATTTTTAATCATCAGTGTCTTGACTTCATGCTGACCGAGTTTGGTGGCGATCGGATTAATCGTCTAGGAGGAGTATATCAAATTCCAGAGCATGCGTTTTTCAAACAACCCTTAATAGCTGACTTCCTGTTGGCGTGGCGATTAACTTAGAGCGCGAAAGTTGTTCGGCCCGATGAGGTCTATATGTGTACCGAGTCTCATACTAATACGTGCAAGCATGTTTAATATATGGACCAAATTTTCAGACTTTTTTCAAGGGGGCGCTGTCGAGCCCCCCTGCCACGCCCGGGTACCAGCCTCTCCGGCGTCCTAATGGCCGGGGATTCCAATGTGTGTGCCAATTTTCAAGAGTTTTTGAGCATGTTAAGGCCCCCAAAAAGCCCCGGAAGACGGAAAAAAAAAAAAAATAAAAAAAAAAAATAAAAAAAAAAAAATAATAATAATCCTTAGAAGAACAAGAGGGCCCTGCGCGAATTTTCGCTTGGGCCCTAAATATCACTAAAAATATCATGTTATCATGAATCATGTCAGTTATTATTGCTCCATCTGCCATTTTTCGCTATTGTCCTTGCTTGCTTACCTAGTCTGATGATTCAGCTGTGCACAGATCCAGATGTCCTGCCCTTGTCTAATGCCTTTCATAATGTTGGGAACATGGGCTGGCATATGTGCTGTTACATAACAGTCGGTGTTATGTTGAGATTCGCCTGTTTTCCGTAAGTCTTTTAAACAAATGAGATTTATATAAGAAGGAGGAAACAATGGAGTTTGAGACTCACTGTATGTCATTTCCATGTACTGAACTCTTGTTATTTAACTATGCTGAGGAAAATTCAATTTTTAATTCTAGGGCACCTTTAATTTATTCCATTATTTTCCTTGTGGCCCGTATATAGTGAAACAAATGAGAATAATAGTATTTTGTGTGTTGGGTTGTATTTTTTAAGTCGGTGCTAGAAGTAGCTCTTAATTTTCATTGATGATTGCAGTCAGTGTTAGGAAATATTATAGACTATTAATAATTTTAATTATAGGCCTATAATTCATTGTATAATAGACCTAAAAAAAATTTTTTAAAACATTTTCAAAGATAGCTAATAGCCTAATCTTTTATCATCCTCACAGCACATCAGTTATGTGGTGATGCGCTATGAAATTATTGCGGTGCAAATTTATGAATATTGATTTAATAATAAAGGTAGCCTAATCTAATAGTAATAGACTATAGTAATGCCAATATTTGATGCTTTTGGTTATCGTGGGTTTATTTGGCTTTAATGAAACATGAAAATTAAAATATGTAATGTCATAATTATAATGTTTTGAGAGTTTACTTATAATTGCTGCCTTAGGCTATGAATTAATAAACATTTATTGATAAGAACTATTTCATGTCTTTTCATTTACAGTAGCATGAACCACTAGTAGTCGAGTAACTTGAGCATGGTTTTCAGAAATCAGTAGTCGTGCAACCCCTAGTGTTCATTGAGATATTGTTTAAAATTTACTTTTCAAAGGGGGTGTACTCATTTACGCTGAGCACTTTAATTATTTTTATGCACTATAACAATGAGAATTGGATTGTGTAGGAATCTTTATTTGCCATGAAAATAATGTAACAAATCTTAATGGTCCTAAAAGTAGATTTAATATGAACCAGATATATTCTTAACTAGTTTCTTTACTGTTCTAGCAGAAATGTGTACCCGTGTGACTGATATTTTAACTTGACTGCCTGGCTTCTTGGAGTCAGTTTACAGTAAGGGTGCTTTCACATTAGCACTTTTGGTGCGCACCCGGGTTCGATTGACGTCAGAGTTCGGTACGTTTGGATGATGTGAACACGGTCTTCTGAACTCGGGTGCGCACCCGCGAACCGTACCCGAGTCCGCTTAAAAAGGGTGGTCTGGGGTGCGGTTCAAGTGAACTCCGGTACGGTTCGCTTCTGATATGAATGCAAACGTACCAAATTGCGGAAGTGAACCGCTATTAATGCCGCATTATTTGATAAAAATGTGTGTTTGTGTGTGTGTTTCACGCACTTTCCCGAGCGTGACTGACGTGCTGCAAACCGAGAGCTTTAGTGTAAGCCCTTCTTATTTCTGCTCACCTTCCGTACTACAGTCGCAGCAGATAGAGGCAATTGTCGTTATGAACAAAACCAACGGTTCAAAAACAAAAATATCAAAGTGAGGAGAGCAACGTTATGCATTTTGCCGCCTTCTCCTGCGCCATCGTTACTAAGCAACGGAGTAAACAGCTGCTGTTTTGATGACGCAAACGAACTGCGGGTCGGACCCAAATAATATAATGTGAACACAGTCCAGTGGGGGCAGGGGGAGGGGGGAGCATTCGAACTCGGGTTCGGTCCGGGCAATCGAACCAAGTGTGAAAGCACCCTAAGTGTGTAAGAAGAAGTTCCAGAGTGGGCCAAACACAGTTTGGTGGTATACAGCCAGGTCTAGTAACAGACAAAGAAGTCGAGTTTGAAATTATTGCTGCGTTTGTGGATGAAACAAAGACAAACTGCAGGAATTTAGAAATTAGATTTTTTTTTTTTTGTTTGTTTTTTTGAGGGTATTAAATTGCTTCCAGCAGCTGAAGCACACAATGCGTTCTTTTCACATGAGACAATATAATTTTCAGTATTTTGTTTCTTTTTTTCTTTTTCATTTTTTCGTTTTGTTTTCTGTTAATTTCCCATCTCTTGCACTCATCTGCATAAAGCACATCTGGTCCTGCTCAGAAATTCCCCGAAAAAATGCAATGGAGCTCAGATGTACAGACACGCACACATTTGTATATCATCACAGCCAGACTAAAAAGTGTGGCGTCAACAATTTGTCACACATGCATACAAACATACATGCTGGTCCCCTCTGGCTGCGATAGACAGAAAGGACCCTCGATAACAGGCCTGTCCATCAAATGTGCCTTCCAGTGCGCCATCCTCTGATCTAACAGTCACGCCCCCCCCCCCCCCCCCCTCACTGCTGCACCTGATCCAGATGTCTGCTGCCCCAGACAGTGTGTGTGTGTGGGTGTGTGTTCCATCTTTCACCTAGACCCATTTTCATCCTTTCAGCAGCCCACTTTTTTATGATAGGGTTTCAGTATGAAATCAAAATTGACCTTATTTACTTTGACACTTCTCTGGTAATGCATGATTCATCAGTTTGCGTTATTCCAAAGAAGAAAAAATTATCTTTCATCAAAATGTAATTGTTACATTTTGTCAACTAGGTTGTGCAGACCAGTATTTGGTCATATTCAATCTTACTTTCTTGACATTTTGTAAGTGTTTTACAATTTACTGGATTGATGGCAAATTCATATGAATCTTATTTGTAAGTTTTTGATCTGCTTGCACCACACTAAGTGTTAGATATAGGTGTGGACGTTCATAGGGACGTTTTACCTACAAATTGTACATTTTTATATGAAATTGCCAACTCATACTGTAGGCCTACTAAAATATAATAAAGAACAGCAGGATTTTTTTTTTTTTTAAAGAATATGCTGAATACCCTGTATTTAGGAACATTTCAATAGCTGAAAATGATGTGCATGTAAACTTGGTAAACGTACAGCCATCTAGGTGTAATAGTATTGCAGCCTTTCTAAATTGTTGATTTTACTGATTGGTAAATGTTATGGCAAGAATAGCAAAAAATGATTTTTTGATCTCTGGGAATTAAAATGGGTTGTGAATGCCTTTACATGTTTTCTTTTAAAGGACCATGACACATTTAATTGCAGATGTTTCTATTAGTCCTTGAATGCAAAGTAGACACAATTAGTCACACTGGGGGAGCAAAGATCAGATCCAACTGTGTTCATGAATGAAACTCTAGTGGGGGATATGGCTGGTCATGAGAACGTCCCCTTACGAAAAAGAAGTATACTTGAAGTTCATTTTATGAAGTATTTATTAAGTATGATTTGTATGCATTTGTACTATAATTGGGGGGGGGGGAGGGGGCAATTTTTCCCGATGTGATCCGTCAGCTCGTCCACTACAATTTGGAGCGGTTAATATATATCTATATATATATATATATATATATATATAATTTCTCGGGTAGGCTACAGCTCCATCGCTCCTCCTCGCGCACAGTTGAGCGCGAGCTTTTCAAAGATAGCCTACTCCAAGTCCTTTGCCCGTTAGCGCGGAAAGACCGTGGTCACAAAAAACGCGGCCACTATTCAGAGAGTCAAAGCTAGTCCGGCGTCTAGTAAACGTTTCTGAAAACACATGATAAACATCAGATACAGGAGACATGCAGTACTGAACATTGGACGGTCCATGCATGTGGATTTGGATAAAACAGTTAATCGCTTTGATGCCGTGCCCAAAGGCCATTTATCCCTTCACAGTGGCGTATATCGGACGGGGCACGCAGGGCTATTAAATTCTTCTTATTATGCTACTTTTATTATTCAGATAATATTGTAATTAATTTGCCCCACAATATCATAGCGCATCACCGCATAACCGATGCGCTGTGAGTGAGGATAAAAGATTAGTTGGATACTCCTCATTTAAAAAACAACTAGTTTATTTTCGTAAAATTTTACATTTTTTTCCTCACTATGGACCACAAGAGAAATATTAAGAAAATAAATTAATAGTCTCTAAGAGGATATGCGCCGACAGATGCCAAAAGCTCAGTTTTTACCACAGTCTATGGTTTTTACTTTCAGTTTCTGTACCAGCCGCGGCTCTGTATGGGCAGGTGGGGCAGAGCCTTACCAAAATATTAATCCTAAAATATAGGCCTACCCCTATGTACACTGAATTAATAATACATTATAAATGTGTTCAGCATTCTGCAACAAATAATTTTCAGATTTTCTAGACTACTTTAAGTCGTAAAGTGAGCTGGATATATTAAATTGTAGCGTATGGATTCGACAGGCATGTATTCATAATACTAAGCGGGGAAGCCCCATCCCAGCTCTACAGCGCCACACAACTTTCCTATGTAAATCTGTGGTGAAAAATGGAATTGCAGCACCCTCTCATAGAGAGCCATAGTGGCAGATTTCTGGCTGCCCCGCTTATTTCCACGTTAAACACACCTCACGTACACCTCGCTCCAGACCAAGACGATATAAGTCCGCTTCAGATATGTGTCTGCATCAGGTCAGTAACTGTTTGGCATGTCTGTTCTTCCTATGTGGAGTAGCGTATAACATTAATGAGGGTATAAACCCTTTAATTTAAACGTGCTCATTTCTCGAATTCCTACATAACTATTCTAAAACAATATTCTAAAAACAAAAGCAATAAATACAATTGTAAGATTTTGTGTGTTGTGTGTACTAAAGTCTGTCAATCATCATTAGAGCGCCACCCTCAGGCTGAATAACGCAAGGACATTCGAATTCTGCCAAAAGTGTGTCTGATGTGTTCAGCGATTAGAATATAAAGCTTGCAAAATGTTTATAATAAACTAGCGTTAACACCCAGAATCTGCCCTACCTGTATATTTATGGCAAGGAGCCGCTACTGTTCTCTAGTGAGACTTCATCCGCATAACTCTCACGCAAAGTTTGCTCATTGTTTGTGTGATATCAACTGGCTCGGCTTCATGGTTTAAAATCGTAATACTTGTTGCTCGCAAAATGATGAACTCTGATTCCAGATATCGTCCGCGTCATTTCCCGTGATAATACAATAAAGTGAATTATTAAATAAATAAGTTAAAAAAAAGAACAAGCAAACTTAAACTTGTTTGCTTAAAACTTCCGCGAATAATTTGCTGATGCAGGTACAAACAGATGTTTACCTGCAAAAAAAAAAAAAAAAAAAATCTTGCCCCCCCTAACTCAATAGTCAAATGTCGCCCATGGTCACAATTATAGTTTACTTTTCATATATTATTTTAGCTCTTTAAGTATACTACCATGTTCCTATTTAGGTATTATTTTTTATACTTGAAATATACCTTTAACTGTACTTTAACTCTTTCCATTTTAAAAACATTTTATCATAGCTTCATGAATCCTTTTTATCTACACTTAAATGTAGGTAAGTTTTGTTTTTTTAAAAAAAGGCAACATATTAAACAAAAAGCTGAGAAAATTGCATTTTTGTCAAACACTACGGATCACATCCGGATGTGATTCAGAACAGTGATCAAAACACAGATGGAGTAGATTGAGTCCATCAACACCCCCAAAGCTTCAGTCATTTCCTCTTATGGGTTCAACATTTCATTCGGTAACGTTAGGCAGTTTTGATTTACATGTCTTCTAACATTGTTTCAGCTTCTTCTTTTCCTGTGTTTTGATCCTGAGATTCTGTACTCTTTCAGAAGCGCCCCCTACCGTATAACAGTGAAAACAATAATTTGGTCAATAGTGGGAAAAGAGTAGATTCCTATGTACACTACAGTGGACAAACCTACACAAAAATTCAGACACTCAGAATTAGGAACATAACTCTTTTCTTTATAAATATTTTTAAACATTGCAAGTTTATAAGACAGTATGTAAAACTATGTGAAAAAACTTATTTAATAGTTTACTTCTAAGTACACTTAGAATACTTAATTATACTTTCAAGTATATCTTAATCAAAACAAGTATATACAAGTTTAGGCTAAATATACTTAGACTTTTCTGGCAGTATAAGTCAAGTATACTTAAGTACAATTTTAAGTATATTTCTGAGAAGTACATAATGTATATTTCTGATAAGTATATCAAAAGTAGACTGAAAGTATACTTTTTTGTTTGTTTGTTTAAAAGAAGAATACTAATAGCACACTTGAATAAACTTTTTTGTAAGGGGCCTCAATGTCACTGTACAATAAACACAGTTTTTTGAGGAGCATCAGACGGTTTACCTTGCCATGCTGCACCACTCTCGCCATGCTAAGTATTCCGCCAGTCGGTCTCTCAGGTGGCAAAGGTGTGCCTCTAAGAGGTCTGAGAGTTTATAGCCTATGCAGAACCATGCCTCATTAGATACTAAATGAGAAGGAGAGAATGACCCCTCTACCCCTGAGCTGCTTATGGAAGTTCACCAAGTCTGGAGCAGAATAGAGCGGCACCCGTAATGTATGTTTATCAGGCATGCTAGATCTAAATCAGCAGCCTGTCTGAAATGGAACCTGAAAAGTGACTGATTTGAAATGTTCTACTCAGGGGACATCTACTGTACACAGGATGTGTTCACTGGTCTGGATCTTTTTTAAAACTTTACCTTCTTCTTACCTTATTTTAACTTTAACACAGCGTGAACTAAATGGCACATGATGTGTCTAGTGCATGTTTACATAGACCCATTGTAAAGACCCATTTTTAAAAAGAGTTGTCCTGCACTAGACCATTTACTCATCTTCATGTCATTACAAATTTGTGTAATTTTCTTTCTTCTGTTGAACACTAAATATGTTTTTTTTTTTTTTAAATATGTGTGTTTTTGTTCATATAATTAAAGTCAAGGAGTGTCCATATTGTTTTGGGCCCCATTGACTTTGAATGGACAAAAACAGTTTCATTCTTCAAAATATCTTCTTTTGTGTTCCACAGAGAGAAAGTCATGCAAGTTTGAAATGACATGAAAGTGAGTAAATTATGAATGAATTTTCATTTTTGTGTGAACTATCATTTTTATTGCTGCTATATTCTTGCCAATTTCAGACCATAGACTTTTGAGCTTGACATGTCAAATATTCTGGTTCTTTTAAAACCAGAATGATCTGAAATTTTGACTGCCGACACAGTCTCTGAAGGTCGCACACACATACACACCATTAGACATTATTACCTTTGTTTACATTAGCTCTCCACTGTTTTATGGTGACCTAACTGGGGCATAAATGTGTCTAATGGCCTGTAGAGTAAATTTGTGGGACGGTGACATTCAGATTTGTAGACCGACCAATCACTCATGACGCTGAGAGAACAGGAGCACTATTACGGGCTCTTTTATGAATGTGCCACAGACCAAGCAGCAATTGGTCAATAATCAGAAATCTTGTCTTCTAGAAAGGCAGGGGACTTGGAGAATAGCCTAGTATGGTTCACCTGAGCCTGAAATTGGAAAGAATGTGTGAATAGGAGTGAATGGATCACCCTAATGTGTCCCAAGGCCAACACATTTATTTCAGATGCATGGCTCGCACTGCTATGATTTATGGAAAATGCTACATATGATTCATCATTATGAAGAGCTGCGGCCATACGCCATTCTTACAAAAAAATATGCATTACACGCAGACCTTCCAAAAGCCATCAGGAGGAAAAATATAAGAAATGCAGCTAGCTACAGGCAGTCATATAAAGATGGAAATCAGCATGATCTGTTTGAGATTGTATGTGTACCCATATCATTTTGCCTATTTCATATTGATCTGTTTATTGATCAGGGTGGATTCCACTTTCTAGCTGTGCTGATTGGATTTGGCTTTCCCTTCCTCTTAAGCACTCCATCACATGTACTGTACTTACCACATCTTGAAAATTAAAATTCTGTCATCATTTGCTCTGCCTTATGTCGATCCAAACTGGAATAGCTTTCTTTTTCTGTGGAAAACAAATGAGATATTTTGAAGAACATTCACACTAATCTTTCCTTCCAGGAGCTCACAGTAACCAGAGCAGTGTTATTTTGGTATAATTTATATACTATTATAGTTTTTATTAATATTTTTTATATTAAGATTTTATTTTCATTTTCCAATTTTTTATTTTAATTTTAGTTTTATTAGTGTTATGTGCTGTTTATATTTCTATTTCGTTTTACTTAACTTTTTATTTCATTTTTAGTCATTTTAGTTCTTAAACTTACTTTATTCCATTTAGTGCCAGCAGTATGTTGAGTTTCTCTTTGTTTTGCTTTTGTTTTCCCTGTTGCTGTTTGCCTGTGTCATCATCCATTGTTAGTTTCCATGGTTCCAGATTTGAGTTCCACATCTGTTTCATGTTCAGTTTAAGCCCTTGATTTCCTTTGTTCAGTGTTCGGTGTTGTTCATTGACATTTAAGTTAATGTGGTTGCATCCTAGTGTTTTTCCTGAGATCTCCTGAATGTTCCGAGTTAGTAAATAAATTGTTTTCAGTTATTTTCCTTTGTCGTACAGTCGTTGACAGTTAGTTGCCAAGGCAACATTTCTATTTTTTTTTAAAGTTGTTCATTTTAAGTTTTTCATCTTATGTTTATATTTTATTTTATTTCAGCATAATTTCAATTAATGTTTTAGTTTTAGTTAACAATAACAACACTGGACCAGGGCTATCAAGCTTCATAAAAAGTTTAGTCTTTACAACTTGTGATTGAATCTTTGAATTGAATTCAACTTATTCTTTTAAAAATGACACCAAGTACCATTAGTTAAAGTCTTACAGGTTTGGAACAGCATGAGGGTCAGTAAAAAATTAAATAATTTTTATGTTTGGGTGAAATTTTGCTTTAAAATTTCAGTTAACTAAAATGTGTTCAAACTTTGAATCCATTGTGATTAAACGAACACTCATTTTAACTTCCGTATTGGAATAAATTGGGCTGTGTGTGGCATTGCAAAGCAGGGAGGATTCTTCACTTTAACTATTTATATTAGAGGGATGTAAATTGTGTTGGTATTACTTAGAAGCGCCTGTTCTCTCCGCAGTGCTCTGTGTCGTGTGTGTCTCTGTGTGAGAGCTAATCAGAGGCTGTTGCCGAGTAAAGCACAAAGTTGAAGCCACCCTGCAGAGTGCAGAGCTATTGATTGGAGCCTTGGGGACTTGTGAGATTTCAAACGCACACTCTTTTACAATAAAGCTGCCCTGAAACAGATGTAGACTTTATTTTGGATAGGAGACAGGGAAATCCAACTTTGCTCCTGTGCACAGTGCAGACTAAACTGGGTTTTATGTTTTTCACCAAGCAGCCAAGAATATGAAAGCACAACAAGCAGTTGGTTTCTCAGTGCATTCTTTCTCTCTATTCATACCAAGACTGAATATTTGTTGTGAATGTTTGTGGTGTAAAAACAATGGATCCCTTTCACAATGGCCACAAACATTCATCCAGACTGATTTAGTGCCATTTTGGTTATATTGCAAAGTCCAGCATGTTGGTGGTGCTAAAGCTTTTTTTCCTGATACCGGCATGTCACATTCGGTTTGAGTAGGCGGTTACTCTCCCCCAATACATTGAAACATCAAGGTCCGTGTTGAGCACATTTCCTCTTGGCTCAAGCATCCAACAGCATCATGATTCATAATACAATAATATAATAATATAATGCAATAACATTTTTAGCATTTCTCTCTTTTTGTTGTTTACTCTTGGTTACTCATGGCAAATGCTTTTCATGCTGTTCACTGAACAGTCCAGGTCAGCTGCTTATTTCTAAAGATAAGCAATCATCAGAGAACCTAATTTTGGTGTTTCTGACTCCTAATCAGAAATCCATCATATTTATCTGCAGGCGCTCAGACGATGCTTCCAGCCAAAGAATTTCAATATTTTTCCTTTCATATGTAATTCCATTAAATTAATTGCTCTGTTATTTGTGACATTTCTGTTTGTTTGACCAGTTTTTGCTTGCATGTGTGAAGATGTCCTTATTTTGGTTTTGTTTTGCTTCCCTAATAGGCACTATGTTGGTAGATAATGAACCAAAAAGGGTTTGTGGGTCTATTCCGAGGGCCTTAGTGAGAAAATAAAATAAAACCATCCATATAATCATGCCTAGATAGCAAAATAAATAGGCTTATCCAACTCTGTGGATGTCACAAGAAAGAAGCTAGACAAATAAGAAGACGTCAACGTACAGGTTGCATCCTCAATACCATAAACAAAACTAGTTGACAGCCATTGTTCTAATGGACAGATAACTGTGTTGAGGCTGTGCACTGCTGCCATCTTTGGACAGCCTAGCAGAACAGCGGTCTGTTAACATGATGTTTTGCTTTTAAATCCTGGCAAATGAACATCTTGTTCTCTAAAAAATTAATTAATGAACTAATGTTGTTATGGTTAAGGTTTTGTTAGCATTACTGTAGATTATTGTTTTAGTGAATTAAATTGTAGCTACATGTTTTTTTTTATTTTTATTTGTTTTGTTCTTTAATCAATATGGCATTCAGTAGATGTTTTTATGTGCATTTATAGATATGTTTAGAAAATATGAAGCAATCTGTCATCTTAGTTTTATCTTATTCACTTTAATTTATGCATCTCTTCTGACAGGAGAATGAGAAGTGATCCTCTAGCGTGCTCCGGCCTAATCATCTGAGGCCTTTATGTTGCTTGATAGACATGGGGAAAGATAAAAGGTTATGGCACATAAAGTCAGTTAAGCCTCAGAGGGGCACATTAATTCAGAGCAGTGCACCGTACAGGCTAACCCTTTCCTCTCTCGCCACCAGAAGTGAGGAACTGAATATAAAATACACCATCTATGCATTCTACTTGAAGACCAGCTGAGTTTCCAAAAGGGATAATCAGAAATAGAGATGGATAACTTATGTCAATTTTGGACTGTCTACCAAATGTTTTGAGGGCTATGTGTGAAAACACAATGTGGCCCTATCAGTGTCTCTCGGTTGAGTCATAGAATCAAACATTTGTTTCAAGTGCATCTCCTGGCTTCTCTCCACAGCTGAAACAGAGCGAAGCCAATGCTGATACAAAAGAGAAACTTCCTCTGCGATTACGCATCTTTGAGAAGTTCCCCAATAGACCACAGATGGTGAAAATCTCCAAGCTGCCTTCAGACTTCACTGTGCCCAGAATCAGGTACTGTGTACACTGAAAGATTTTTTAATTTGAAGGATGATAAAACATGTTAAAAAAAATCTCAGAGACTTACATTACAAGATGCTCCCATTATATATATAGCCAGAGTGTCACTGGGCTCTCTTGGTGGTGTCTTCGACTAGTAAGCAACTACATCTGGATTTCCAACCGCCTACTGTGGCTACATGCAAAATGCCTTGTTACCCTAAAATGCCCTACATACTAGAATTCCTTAGCATTGTGGCAGCCAGTTTTGCATGGGAAGCATCAATCAGATTTTTGTCAGAAAATTAAAAATCTTGCTTTTTTTCTTCAGGAACATAGTTTTGAATTGTGGATTCCCATTTGACTCTAACACATGAAAGATTAATTATTGCTTTAATTGTGCCACAGGGAGAGCTTCATGAAGCAGTTCATCGACCGACAGCAGCAGGACCCCAGCTGTCTGTTCCGTCGCCTTCCCTCAGCGTCGTCCTCATCCTGCGACCATTCCAAGAGGTCTGCCATTGAGGATAATAAATACATAGATCAGAAGGTACCACACTCCATCACTCCCACAGTCTGCCCCCTCAATACACAAAGGGACCAAACAATCAGCTTATGAAAATTCTGAAAGGAACAGATCTATTTCCCACGCAACAAGACCTAAATAACCAGCAGTTATGTAACAATATTTTTTTGATTATATTGGGATGTTTTTGTTTGTTGATATCAAATTTTGCTTTACCCACATAATTATACAGTAGTTGTTTGTAAATGTGTGTTTAAATTACACTGCGTATTGATCTGTCTTACTGTGTAAACCTCTGTTTCTTCCTAGCTCCGAAAGTCAGTATTTAGCATCCGAGCCCGTAACCTCATAGAAAAGGAAACCACTGTCAATAAAATTCTGCGGTGAGCTTTATGATTTTCAGCAACTTATTATTTATCAGCTTTATTTTATTTATTTATTTATTTATTTTATTTTAATAGTTCTATGACTGAGATTGATATTATGCTAAGCATAATATATTATGATATTATGCTTATCCTGGCAGGGCTACAAAATTATTCAAAACTAATAGATCTGTAATAAAATGTATTTACAGTATGAATCATGATTATGTGCATACACACAGTTAGTGAATGAGACCCACTGTTTTTTCCACCAAGCAGAAACACTGAATTTGGATTAGGATATTTATTCATATTATAGATATGTAATTCTCTGTGTTTTGAAACGGCATTGCTTTTTTTCTCTGGCTGCCACCAACAATTAATTCCTATACAGGGTAAATTTGTTTTTATTTCAAACCTCCATTTCCATGATTTTGGCTCCATGTTTGTTATCCAGCCAGCCCAGCAGTCAGAGCAGATAATGGCGTCTCCATATCAATATAACTGTTAGTGGATCACCTGTGAGCGTGACTGAACAAATAAATATTTAAAAATCTGGCAGCGATGCAGCCAGATATTCCCACACTTTGCGTCAACCGCTCTTCTCTTTTGTTAAGTTTCAGATCACGTCAATGCCGTCCCCCACCTCCCTTGTGTTACACACACACTCATACACCTCACCTTGTCCACCCCTCCTCCTCCTGCTAAGCAGACAGACGGCACATCAGTAGCCATCCCACGTCGTCTGTGCTGTCTGGGGCATTCGGTCTGTCTGCATACACACATGCACGCGCACACACTCTTCATCAGCCAGGCACTCATCACTCTGAGTGGCCATAAATAAGGGCGACATGTTCTCTTGAAGCTGAAATTGTCATTAGCTGTGTTCTGGTACATGACTCTGCAATTAATGGACAATAGAGAGGCGGTGGTGAGCAGCAGGCTTTTCAAAGCATACATAGATCAGCGCT
Organism: Chanodichthys erythropterus; assembly: GCF_024489055.1. Taxonomy (NCBI): domain Eukaryota; kingdom Metazoa; phylum Chordata; class Actinopteri; order Cypriniformes; family Xenocyprididae; genus Chanodichthys; species Chanodichthys erythropterus. The sequence goes on along the minus strand of NC_090234.1, from coordinate 31,157,914 downwards.
GATTCAGAGCATAAACAGCCAATGGGATCTCAGTGGTGGAACAATCTCCCAATACCAATTATAGCAATAGTCTCACCAGTTACATTTCATCTTGACATAGCTTTGAAAGATTTGGTTTTAATAAGCTGTCAGAAAACACCACAAGGGGCTTCTGGACTATTCATTTTTCACAGATCTCTTGTTCTTTTTAATAGTACTGCAGGTTTTTTTTTTTTTTTTTTTTTTTTAAAAGACTTATTCTGCGTGTTTTGTTACCTGTTTAAGCAGTTGTCACAAACACAAAATATAGGTCATCTTCAAAAAATGGTGCAGTCTGTGTGAGAAAAATGCAGGAAAATGACTATACCTGTTGGACTTTCCAGAAACGATAATTTCTCACCTCAAATACAATGCACATAATTTAAAATATATATTTGAATGTACCATATCACAAAATATCACACAATGTAAATTAATGTTAGTATTCTTTTGCAAAAACAATATTTTAAAAAAAATTATATTTTTTCCAGAAAATTCATAAATAATTTAGAAAAACAGCGATATAGTGAAAGCATAGTATTTTGATTTCAATAAAAGCTAAATTTAGATTTGATTTTTTACATTTTGAAATGAAATGTGATGAATGAGGAGAAATTTAATATTTCGGTCACACTTTTTAGGGTCCAATTCTCACTATTAACTACGACTTTTGCCTCAAACTACTGATTACTTAACTATTCCTTATTAATAGTTAGTAAGGTAGTTGTTAAGTTTAGGTATTAAGTATAGTACGTAATTAAGTATTTGTTCTTCTGCTGCTATTTGTTCTTTTGCACAATATTTTGCTTACATTTTTGTTACTGTTTACTTTATCTTGTTACAACAGGTTTACCGGCAGAGCTATTTTGCTATTCTGTGTTTTGTGTGTTGTCCTGCACTGCCCTATGTTGTCTTGCACTGATGTGTGTTGTCTTTGCAACCAGGTTGCACACATGCACTTTATGCACACATGCACTTTTTGTTGTTTTATGTAGCATCAGGGTTCTGGAGGAGCGTTGTTTCATTTCACTGTGTACTGCCTAAGCTACATATGGTTGAAATGACAATAAAAGCTTCTTGACTTGACTTGAAGTAGGATTAAGGGTTGTTGAATATAATCGTGCAGAATAAGGCATTAATATGTGCTTTTATAAGTACTAATAAACAGCCAATATCCTAGTAATATGCATGCTAATAAGCAACTAGTTAATAGTGAGAATTGGACCCTAAACTGATTAAAATTAAAATGTAAAATTCAAGAGTCAATCTACCAAATAATATAACTAAATTTAATATGCTGTTTCAATAAATCAGTATTAACTCATGGGAAAACACAAGTGGAGTTGTTTTCTGAGAATGTCCCATATGCATACTGAATGTTACTTTGTGTTAAATGGAGTCAACTGATCATCATAAATGTTTTTGTCAGTACTAGATCTTAGTAGATATGTAACCTTGAATACCTATATTAAGTGTGCCAATTTTTTCCTTGGAGATTAACTCACTCCTACTGCTTCATCTTCACTTCACTGTTAGCCTGAATTTTTAGTGCACCACAGGTCACATTTGACCACTCTGAAAAAAGGATTAATTAGTTTCCTCTCCATGGGCACCCCGTTCCTTAGAACTGTTTCCACCTGCACAACACAGTGTAAGCTAATAAGAGCCATCTGCTGTGTCGGGCACACAACAGAGTACATGACAGTCAATAGTGGCATAGCTTAGGGGGTGTTCACTGATGATGATCATCACATAATACTATACATTTACAGTATGTAAAACTCTTACTGAACAATCCAGCATTGCTGGTCAACGGAGATTGCTAATTTGCTAGTCCCAAAATGGGAAGGTGGAGTGCTCGTGGCCAAGCAACCCCAGCTCAGATTTACAAACCCGATTCCAAAAAAGTTGGGATACTATACAAATTGTGAATAAAAAAGGAATGCAATAATTTACAAATCTTATAAACTTATATTTTATTCACAATAGAATATAGATAACATATCAAATGTTGAAAGGGAGACATTTTGAAATGTCATGCCAAATATTGGCTCATTTTGGATTTCATGAGAGCTACACATTCCAAAAAAGTTGGGACAGGTAGCAATAAGAGGCCGTAAAAGTTAAAGTACATATAAGGAACAGCTGGAGGACCAATTTGCAATTTATTAGGTCAATTGGCAACATGATTGGGTATAAAAAGAGCCACAGAGTGGCAGTGTCTCTCAGAAGTCAAGATGGGCAGAGGATCACCAATTCCCCCAATGCTGCGGAGAAAAATAGTGGAGCAATATCAGAAAAGAGTTTCTCAGAGAAAAATTGTGAAGAGTTTGAAGTTATCATCATCTACAGTGCATAATCATCCAAAGATTCAGAGAATCTGGAACAATCTCTGTGCGTAAGGGTCAAGGCCAGAAAACCATACTGGATGCGCGTGATCTTCAGGCCCTTAGATGGCACTGCATAACATACAGGAATGCTACTGTATGCTACTGTTATATCATATCTAAACATGATCCAGAAGCGCAGACATTTTCTCATTTAAAATGCACTGTGGCAAAGTGGAAAAGTGTTCTGTGGTCAGACGAATCAAAATTTGAAGTTCTTTTTGGAAAACTGGGACACCATGTCATCCGGACTAAAGAGGACAAGGACAACCCAAGTTGTTATCAGCGCTCAGTTCAGAAGCCTACATCTCTGATGGTATGGGGTTGCATGAGTGCGAGTGGCATGGGCAGCTTACACATCTGGAAAGGCACCATCAATGCTGAAAGGTATATCAAGTTCTAGAGCAACATTTGCTCCCATCCAGACGTCGTCTCTTTCAGGGAAGACCTTGCATTTTCCAACATGACAATGCCAGACCACATACTGCATCAATTACAACATCATGGCTGCGTAGAAGAAGGATCCGGGTACTGAAATGGCCAGCCTGCAGTCCAGATCTTTCACCCATAGAAAACATATGGCGCATCATACAGTTGAGCAACTAGAAGCCTGTATTAGACAAGAATGGGACAACATTCCTATTCCTAAACTTGAGCAACTTTTCTCCTCAGTCCCCAGCATTTGCAGACTGTTATAAAAAGTAGAGGGAATGTCCCAACTTTTTTGAGATGTGTTGATGCCATGAAATTTAAAATCAACTCATTTGTCCCTTAAAATGATACATTTTCTCAGTTTAAACATTTGATATGTCATCTATGTTGTATTCTGAATAAAATATTGAAATTTGAAACTTCACACATCATTGCATTCTGTTTGGGACACTGAATGCATCATTGCATTCAGTGTCCCAACTTTTTTGGAATCGGGTTTGTACTTGAGAACAGTATGACTATGCTGGTCCACCACCTAGACAAGCATTATACCAGCACTAATCATCATAAACTAGCCTGGACCAACATTGAATACATACAGGGTAGATGTACTGTACCCAAACAAATGCATTCGTCTAGAAATGACGTTCAAAACACATTTTGAAACACATTAGCTTTTGTAATGTGACCTATTTCTGAGTGAAACAGAATACTCAGTGAAAATAATTTAGGATGAGACTTCTAAATGGAGATAGTTAATAGATTCTAGTATTCTAATGAATCATATGCAGTAAGACTAAACAATTAAATTAGAAGTCAGTTGACATTTAAAGTTATCTTAATATCAGATGAACAGCAAGACAACCAAATGATTGCATTTTTAAAAAAGAATACTACACTGTCATATTTTATTAATTTGCTCTTGACCTAGTTATGGTTTGTCTGCCTGCAGAGCCTGCACCAGGCAACGTATGCTGAGTGGTTCCTTTGAGGGTCAGCCAACTAAAGAGAGATCCATACTCAGTGTCCAGCATCATATCCGCCAAGAACGCCGGTTAGGAATGCACATTAACATGCTTTCACATACTCATCTATTTAATTTATTTAAGAAGCACTGAATGGATGCATATTAATGAAGTGCACTACATTATGCTAGTGTACACTGCATTAACCCGCTCTTTTTGGCACAGGTCTCTCAGACACGGCTCTACCAGCCAGAGAATCAGCAGAGGGAAATCCCTGGAAACACTCACTCAGGACGTGAGTTCACACACGCACACACACACACACACACACACACACACAGATATCACTGAGTAATAGCTGACAGTGCTATCTGTGTCTATCTGTGATCTCTGACATGACGTATGTGAACTCCGCAGCACTCCAGCACGGTCCGTTACCGTAACGCTCAGCGTGAGGACAGTGAAATCAAGATGATACAAGAGAAAAAGGAGCAGGCTGAGATGAAACGGTATTTCTGCCAGTCCATACACTTGCCTTGGCATGCGGTCAGTTAAACAGATCTTATCGCCCACCACATCAACCCAAACAAAACATGCCATGTGGGAGTTATTACACCTTATCTTTCTCTTGTACTGTATGCTGATGGTGGCATAGTGCCATTGGTATATGACAACAAGACATATTACACAGAAGCAAAGTTTTTGTTTCTGGTTGGCTGTATTTGTTTGCCATGTACTGAGGGACTATAAAAGTGAAATCATTTTAGCTGATTTACAGATACAGTTTGCTTTAAAAACTAATATAAGGTCCCTTCTATGCATCCAATATCTTTCTATGTTCATACTCTATGTTTGTATTCCAAAGCCTCCTTGAGAGTGTAAAAGCAGATTTTTTTTGGGGTTATTCACAGAAAAGTCCAAGAGGAGGAACTTCGGGAAAACCATCCATACTTTGACAAGCCACTCTTTATCGTTGGTAGAGAGCACCGCTTTCGAAACTTTTGCCGAATGATTGTCCGGGCCCGTTTCAATGTGTAAGACCAAAGCTAATACAAATCCATTGCATTATATATTATTAGTTACAGTAGCATTTTCATACACATCAAAGAGATGACTAATCCCTTTGTACCATAATCACAAAAAATGCCATGTTGTTTCACAAACTGTTGTGTGTGTATGTGTTTTCCATTTTTTTTTTTTTTTTTTTTTTTTTTTTGTTGCTGACACTGTGCTAATGGACTTTTTATGAATAGGTCTAAAACGGATCCCAATACAGGCGCAGTGAACAGCACAAAATACCATCAATTATAGTAAGTCTGTAAATGTTTAGGGCTTTTGCATGATAGCATGGTAATATACACAGAGATTTATTTTTCATATTTTCAGGAAAGGGCAGTGAAATTCAGTATAAAAAAGGATAGCAGCATACACTTATATTTACATTTACTTATGTAATGCAAATGAGATAATATATTATTTAAATTGTAAAATATTAATACATTCTTGTAGAATTTATTTTGAAATAGTGAAAAATACAAAAAAATTAAAAAAATGTAAACAACTTCTAGAAGCATTACAGTAATGAGAATTTGGAGGCGAAATGTGCTTAATTGTCATAAAAATAATATCAAAGTAATGGTTGTATTTTTTATTTGTTCCTCATATTTTTGGGGTCAAAACATGTTTTCTTGTGATTCCTCAATGTATATGTCTGTTTTGATTCTACAAATGTAATATGAGAATAGGCTTTGTAAAGTTTTGATCTGTAAGACATGCTAGGGTAAGTTAGTGTGGGATTAGATTTAAACTTTTAGGCTGCATTGTCCTAGAAGGATTTCACCAGTTCCAAAGATCTGCAAAATAAAGACAGTTACATAAGCTCAGACTGGAGGAAAAGAGTAGGAAAAATGCAGAGTAGAAAAACCATGTTTTGGCACATTCAACCTGCACTAATCCTTGCATGTGTGTGTGTGTGTGTGTGTCTGTGTGTGTTCTCCAGTGATTTGCTGGGCTTGGTAACCTATCTGGACTGGGTGATGATCGTGGTCACCATCTGCTCTTGTATTTCCATGATGTTTGAGTCCCCTTTTACTAGGGTCATGCATGTCCCTACCCTGCAGGTATTCTAAACCCTACCGGTCACCATTCTATCCCACACAAAACACCCGACTAACTTTTTTACCTCGTAAATATTCCTCATATCTTTTCTGAAGGCTGGTCATCATGTCTCGTTTTTGTTGCAGTCCAACACTTTTGATTGCCACTCCAACTAATTTTGCCCTTCTGAGCACATTTGACCATGATCCCCACTGATTTAGGCTACTTTGGAATTTCCTTATGTTGACTTTGAATGTGAATATTTTTAGGGTGCCTTTGTGCTGTCATTTATGAGACAGAATGATTTAACTGATTGACCTGCTGCTCCTGAATGTCTGTCTCTTTTTCTACACCACTGATTGACACTCCACTTCAGACTGTCAAGGATGACCTAATCTTTACCTGATAAAGATATTTTCAAGAGAAACTCCTGTTCTAAGCATAGAAAAAGATTTGTATCCTGGCCTCAGTTCTGTGTCTCGACACTTCCAGTCTTAAAAACTGTTCTAACTTGCCAACTAACAAGGAAATGTTATGACCTATAGTTGTGGTATTTTTGTTGTGATGAACAAAATTATTGACATTGCTGGCTACAAATTGAATGTAGTTCCCCAAAACCATGGCAATAGTACTAGTATGTTACATGTACACTTTCACATATAAACTCGCTTGAATAGTTAAAATTAATTACAAAATGGATTGTTCAGAATAGAAATTCTGATTGGATGATTTCTGTTCATTGCCTTAGTAAAATACAGATAAAAACATGACTGCTAATACAATGTCATTATAAAACACAGATAAACACACACCATATGCTCTTTATTAATGCTTCTGCATTGCTTAGCAACCATAAACAGCTTACTGTTAGACTGATGAACTATATTACTTTACAGAAGAAGTGCTGATAAATTGCCAATAAAATGTAACTATTTAAAAGAAATAAGGGTAACACTTTAGAATAACTCACGCTATGAAGCATTAGTTAAGCATTAGTAAATAGTTAATTTATCATTTATAAAACATTAATAGACATTAGTAAGCCATTTATAAATACAGCTATAAATGCTTTGTTCTTGATTTATAAGCATATCTATAATGAGTTTAATAATTGTATTTTCATACTTTATTAATGATCAATTTATCATTTCTAAATTATGTATTACATTATTCACAAAGCAGTAATTTAGGAGTTGTCAGTGGTTCATAAGATCATTTAGTAAATGATTAATAAAATATTTAAATGTACATTTATGCATCTTATTATTTAGACATATAGTATTAGTTACTCAGTGTGTTAATAAATGCTTTATTAACATATTCCTAGTGTCAAAACTACCTCAATACTAACTTTAAAACATTAGAGAACAGCAGTGCAGAAGATCACTGAACCTTTAAATCTCATTTATAAAAGCTTTACAAAGCATAAATAGTCCTCACTTTAGATGAGCTCACAAAAATAGTTAACTGACCACTTCTAAATGTTTTATAATTACCTGAATTAATCATGAATTGCAGTAGGAATATGTGTTAATAAAACATTTATTAGCACACTAAGTAACTATTACTATGTGTCTAAATAATAAGATGTATAAATGAATGTTTAGATCATTTACTTACACTTCCTAAATGAACTACTGACACCTCCTAAATAACTGGTTTGTAAATAATGTAATACTTAATTTAGAAATGATAAATTGATTATTAATAAAGTATGAAAATACAATTATTAAACACATTATATATATGCTTATAAATCAAGAATAAAGCAATTATAGCTGTATTTATAAACTACTTACTAATGTCTATTAATGCTTTATAAGTGATGTAATAACTATTAACTAATGCTTAACTAATGCTTCATAGTGTGCAGTTATTATAAAGTGTTACCGAAATGAGCCACTCAACGCTCTGTTTTCGAAATTTACCACATGCTTTAGGCACTTCACCTTGAGTTGTGCCTAAGAACACCATATACCTGTGGTAAAATCACTAAAATACATGAAACACTGCTCATTTTCATTGTATGCTATTGTAAACTAAATCACCCCTTTCCCTGCAGATCGGAGAATATGTCTTCGTCATCTTCATGAGCATTGAGCTGAACCTGAAGATCATGGCAGATGGTCTGTTCTTCACTCCCACTGCAGTCATCCGAGACTTCGGTGGCGTCATGGACATCTTCATCTACTTAGTAAAAGTCCATTCTTAGCTGCTCTCCAATGAAAAACCCACTTTCCGATGCATGCGAATGGCATCCTTTCGATCTGATTACTCACTTCCCTAATGAGGCTCTGAAGATTGCATTTTAATGACCCTAAACAGTGCTTCATTTAAATGACCCAGTCATCCTGTTTACTCATTTCAAAAGAATTCTGCCAGTTTCACACAAACATTCTTTGCATTTAATAGAACAGCCTACACCTCCAGTGCTGACTATTTCATAAGTAATGCTTAATGCATTTATATTAATGAAGCAATATGAATGTGCTATAGCAAAATCATCTGCAGTTAGTGATTTCCTGTTCAGGATCAGGAATCATTGAAGAGCTGTGCCCTTTAAGATGATCTTTCTGCCCACTCTGTAGGTCAGTCTGATCTTTTTATGCTGGCTACCAAACAATGTGCCCCCTGAGTCTGGTGCCCAGCTCCTCATGATGCTACGCTGCCTACGCCCACTGCGCATCTTTAAACTGGTGCCACAGATGAGGAAAGTGGTTCGAGAAGTCCTCAAGGGTTTCAAAGAGATCTTCCTGGTGAGTGAACAAACAGGTCTACTTCCTGCCTTTAGTCACTCCGTAAAAAAAGAGCAGAGATGACTGGTTATTATGAATCGTTATTTTATTGTTAATTCTACTAAGATATGTATTGGTTGTGCTAGCATATTTGTAAATATAGTATTTATTTGAATGTTTACATTTGATTCTGAATGAGTGTGATAGTGCTCCGTGGCTAACGGCTAATGCTACACTGTTGGAGAGATTTATAAAGAATGAAGTTGTGTTTATGAATCATACAGACTGCAAGTGTTTAAAAATGAAAATGCGACAGCTCTTGTATCCGTGAATACAGTAAGAAACGATCGTAACTTTAACCACATTTAACAGTACATTAGCAAACATGCTAACGAAACATTTAGAAAGACAATTTACAAATATCACTAAAAAAATCATGATATCATGGATCATGTCAGTTATTATCGCTCCATCTGCCATTTTTCGCTGTTGTCCTTGCTTGCTTACCTAGTCTGATGATTCGGCTGTGCACATCCAGACGTTAATACTGGCTGCCTTTGTGTAATGCCTTTCATTATTTTTGGGAACATGGGCTGGCATATGCAAATATTGGGGGCGTACATATTAATGATCCCGACTGTTACGTAACAGTCAGTGTTATGTTGAGATTCGCCTGTTATTCTGAGGTCTTTTAAACAAATGAGATTTATATAAGAAGGAGGAAACAATGGAGTTTGAGACTCACTGCATGTCATTTCCATGTACTGAACTCTTGTTATTCAACTATGCCGAGGTAAATTCAATTTTCAATTCGATGGCACCTTTAAAGTGGTCATATTATGTTATTTTAACATTTACGTTTAAGCATTATAGTTTCACATACGTTTATTGTAGCATTGTTTCAATTAATTAGACTTTTGGACATAAAGGTTTGCGTATGTTTACATAGTACATCAAAGTCTTTTATTTTAAATTTATTGCGATATGTCCCCTTTAATTGCAAGGCAAGAAGCTCTCTTCTTTGCAGTAGTGGAATGTAATGCATTAACGCAGCAGTATTTGTCCTGGAGATTTCTTTATGGACCTTCTTTATTAAAGCTTTGCTCCCGTTGGGTACTTTTCTGTGAGCTTATTATAGTGTTACTGTATATGAGAGTAATGTAATGACCAGGTTTTGTGGGAAAGCCATTTTGCTGTAGACTGGATTATTGATTTCCCAAACAGGTCTCTATTCTTCTTCTGACACTAATGCTGGTGTTTGCAACCTTTGGGGTTCAACTCTTCGCTGGAAAGCTTGCCAAATGTAATGATCCCCATATATCCAGCAAGGTATAAGGCAATTCTTGCAACTTTTCAAACTGTGGAGTGGAGTGGAGGCTCTTCTGTACTTCATTAAAATATTGTGCTTTGTGAACTTTTTCAGGAAGACTGCCACGGCATCTTTAGAATCAATGTGAGCATTTCAAAAAACCTGAATTTAAAGCTCAGGCCAGGGGAGAAGAAACCAGGATTCTGGGTGCCCAGAGTTTGGTATGAAATGGAACAGGAATGTTCTCTCTCTCTCTCTCTCTCTCTCTCTTTTTCAAAGCAAGCATCACTTTAACTTTTTCTTGTACTTAAAATTACTCCATCCTGTACGAATATCAGTAATACCTCAAACTGTGTGACATGCTGAGATGTGCTATTACTAAGTACTAGTATATATTTAATTTTGTCTGTCCACTGATAAAACAGGCATACAAACCAATAGGAACACATTGAATTAGGGACCCGAGTCATATTTAGGGACCAGAATATCATCAAAACTAGTAAGGACCAGTATACACCCGCTTACACTCAAGCAACTCCTCAGAACAAAATAGCAACCTCATTGTTACACCCTGGCAACCACTCAGAATACTCTAGCAACTCATCAGAACAAAATAGCGACCACACAGCAACACTCATGGCAACCACCCTGAATCCTCTCAACAACTTAGAACACCTTAAAACCTAAATAGGAACACCTTGGCAACCACTCAGAGCATGATTGCAGCTTCCAAGAACAAATTAGAAACCACATAGTAGCTTTGTGGCACCCACCCAGAATAAGGTGACAACACCTTAGAAACTGTATAGCAATGCCCTGGGAACCATCCAGAAGTCTTCAGAACAAAATAACAACCAAATAGAAATGAACTGGTAACCACTCAGAATACTGTGTGGTAACAAATCAGAATAAAATTAGAAGAACATCCTTCTGATACATAGCATAGCAATGTCCCGGCAAAAACTCTAGCAACACCCTAGCAACCACATAGCAAAGCCCTAGAAACCACCAGTGACTTTTGCATGGGCGCCATTCAGTTTTTTGAAAGAAAAATAGTTTGGATATTCATTTTTCACACACAAACTTAATTCATTTTCTTTTAAAAGCACTGAATAATTCAACACAAACCAAACCTGTGTTCAGTGTTGAGGTCCCTGTAGTAACATCTCATCTGTGGCAGCACAAACCAGTATTATGAATGTTCTCATCGCATAAACAGCACCACATTTTCATAATCTTTTATATGTATTTTCCCCATAAGCAATAGTCAGAGTTGCTGTACAGTTGTACGGTTTGTCGTGGGCACAAAGAAGGGGGCTGATATATCTTTCCCTCAGGCATAAACACAAACAACACACAATCATACACCCACACACCAATGAGTCTGTTATTGCTTTAGAGATTTGTGGCAACACAATGGCAAATTATTTGTAAGACATTAAATAATGAAGACCACCAAAACACACACATGGGTCCATAGCACTTCTAGAACGGTCAAGGTTTCTGCTAAGGCTGAATAAAATAGAGAGAGAGAGAGAGAGATTGACGCTCTTTTATCTTTGAGCACTTTGCGTGGTAACAGGAAAGGCATTTTTGTGTTTGTGTTCAGCCAGTAGAGCAGCATGTCCCCAGTCCTCACACACACACACACAGACAGGCAGACAGAGACTATAACATTTTGATACCGAATAAAACTTAAGATTACAAGAAGGGACTGAAATTTTTGTTTTGTAATGTGTTGATTAGTGTTTTTTGATCTTAACCAACTCAGAGAACAGTTGACAAAAATGTATTGTTTGTAAGAGTCACATTTTCAACACATTGCTTGGTTTCATGTTACTGCTTTAGGGCGAATATAACAAATAAATGTCTGTTTTATCTTTCAATAAAATTTTTTACTGCTGTTTTTAGGGCAAACCCTCGAAACTTCAATTTCGATAATGTAGGCAATGCCATGCTGGCTCTGTTTGAGGTGCTATCTCTGAAGGGTTGGGTGGAGGTGAGAGATGTCATCATACACAGAGTGGGACCGGTAAGTTACTTTTTTTTTTAAACAGTGACCTCTATACCACTAAATTAATTGATCTGGGCTGTACTGATCAGGACCTTCAATTGTCTCAGATTCATGGCATCTACATCCATGTCTTTGTGTTCCTGGGCTGTATGATTGGGCTCACCCTTTTTGTTGGTGTTGTCATAGCCAACTTTAATGAAAATAAGGTTGGGCAGTTTTCTTACTGTTAGTTGATTAGTAGTTATGTTTGTATGCTGTTCCCTGATCAGATGTGCTAAATGTGTTTGTGTAGGGCACAGCTCTTTTGACTGTGGATCAGAGGAGATGGGAAGATTTGAAAAGTCGTCTGAAGATTGCTCAGCCCCTCCACCTTCCCCCACGTCCAGGTAAGTGCTCACTGGAGGTCTCTAGAATTTAAAGATCTATTTGTGCACCACCATAAGGTTGCTTTATTGCCGTTTTGATGGCATCATGTGTTTGAGCAACAGAGACTAGTAGTTGCAAGAATAATAATATATTTTAATTACATTAAAGTATAAACTGCATCAGAATGTTTGTTATTTTGTCCATCAAAAACATTTGAAGATAACTAAAGCGTCTTTCAGAAGGAGTTCTGCAGGTAACTGGATAAACGTCACCAGAGCAGCGAGTGTACTGTATTATTCAGCAGCAGCCTCTCAGTCTCTTTCTTTCTCTTTTTTTCCCTCCCTCCATCTTCCCTTCTTCCTCTCCTGGCTAATGAGCCTTCCCTGCTTTGCATGTGTTTCCTGAAGCATTTAATCAGCTCTCTTCTGCCATAGTAGAGAACAAACTAAATTTAAGCTTTCAGCGGTGGGTACACCCCCAAGGCAATCACACACTTGATAATAACCACTTCACTTCTGAGTCAGAAGTTATAGCTGCCTGTAGTATGAATGACTTTGGGCTCCGTGGGCACCTTAGAGCCAAAGAGAGAAGAGCGATTCTCCCTGTGTCTCCCATAGATTGACTGACTGATTGATTTGGCAGTCGCAGACTCTGCGGTGAAGGCAGTAGCTCATTATGTTTTTATGTTTGACTGCCGTTGGCTCGCCTGGAAACAGACACTTCAAAGACATGTTTCATAACAGCAGGAAAGAATAAACACAATTATCATAGTAGGCAATTATCCAGGCATATTTTATGTGGCAATTAGACACAAAAAATTCTTCAATCTACTGACATGTTTGATTGATATGTTTTGAACCAAATTCCAAGAGCTGCAATGGACAGATTTTCAGTACTTTTCTTTTCTTTTCTTAGTCATTAAATACGTCTGGCTTGTTCAATTATCATTTTAACCAATAGAAAAACATGCTGCAGTTCTTTGTAAATTACAATAGAATTGTTCATCTATGCAGCCTTTGTAAACAATGAGCTGAACCAAGGGCTTTTCACTATCAGCATGGAGGCAGTGTGCTCTTCCTCCAATACTGATAACTGAAATCTAATTTTGTTCAAACAAAACAAAGCGCATTTTGCCACACTGCAAGTTATGCAACCTTCTGACTTAAATTAAATTTCCTTCAAACAGTCTCAAAAACCAAACGTCATTACTACTACTACTACTACTACTACTAATAATATTTAGCAGTCCAACCTTCTGCCCTAAAAGTGTATGGGCGTCAGAGACCGTGAATCGTGATAAGTGCTATAATAGTATATAAATAATGCTAAAATAATACTGCTGCAATAATATTCAGTGCATGCCGTATACGTACTAAAATGAGGGATAGCTATAGAGGGCTGTGAATGGCAGTCAACGAAGCTTCTTTTTGTGCTTCCTGCCAGGTAGTCTGCACATTGGAATAAGAGAAAAATCAATACCTTAGTCAGCACTCGGCAGAGTAACCACATCAATTCCAACTCTATTGAAACCAGCTTCAAATAATCTGTCTGTGTTCTGTGGCTGTTGAAATGAACTTGTGATTACAGTGTATGATGAATGACACTCAGACCTTGTGACCTTAAGCTAAAAGACAGCAAAACGATGATTCGGCGGATCTGTAAAAGCAAGGCCAAGGGTAAAGCTCTTACCGAGTGCATTGAATGAACAGTTGAGACGATTTTCTCTCATTGATGATAAAAGAGAGCACAGAAATTATTCTGAAGGTCAGGGGATTTTGACCAGGTCTTTGTTTTATAACTACAGTAGCAGTTCATTCTGAAAAGCCCTAATTTTCTGTTCTTTCAAAACTGAAATTCCTTCTCTTGCCTTTACAGAAAATGGTGGATTCCGAGCGAAAATGTACGACATCACCCAGCATCCCTTTTTCAAGCGAGGTATCGCAGTGCTGGTGTTAGCACAGTCTGTCCTTCTGTCTGTTAAGGTGAGGAAGTTTACAGCAACAAAACACATTTTAGTTGGACCTTAGCACTAACATTACAAATTATTTTTTGTGTATGTGTTACAGTGGGATGAAGGTGACCTGGTTACTTTTCCCTTGGCCACAATGTCTGTGGTTTTCACTTTCATTTTTGTTCTGGAGGTAAAAGTGTTACTGTTTCCTGTTCTTTCATGAGTCAGCCCAAGCAAGATTTTAAAATTCACCAGAGGCTCTGCAGTTCATGAGGTCTTTCTGAAGTATTGTACGGTCATGACATAATTAAATTTCCTCTGCTGCAGGTGACTATGAAGCTGATAGCCATGTCACCAGCCGGATACTGGCAGAGCAGGAGAAACAGATATGACCTACTCGTCACATCCCTGGGAGTCATATGGATCGTTTTGCACTTTGCTTTACAGGTACTTACTAAAATGTCATGCATTTTCAGCAGTTTTGCACCTTTTAACTAAATGATTTGAGCTTCTTTTTAAAGAAATTTCTTGCACAATTACAATTAGGCAATACAAAATCAAATAAAAGAGCACTACACAAAAATAAATCAATGTTTTTCAGATTAACAAAATAATGAATGAAAACAACATCAGCTTCTTTACTGGGGTCTTCTGATAAATTAAAGGAAACAATTTTCCTTTACCTTTAATTTTTGTAAAACTCAAAGATTTAAACAATTGCTTTGTTTTAAGGCACTTACATTTATGAATATAAAGTTTGCTAAAATAAAAAATTAAATAAAAACTGATTGTGTACATCTACAATTGTTATACAAAAGGTTAAAGCATTTCTAGTAAACTTCGATACCAAATTAATTGAAATTTGAAGCCTATCGTACATGTCAGACCAAAAAGGCACTGCTGTTTAAACAGTAGAAAAAACAATGATCTGTTGTTTCAATTTCAGATTCACAAAGGTACAATTATTATGATCTAAATTTAATATACATGATTTTGCTTTGTTTTGTGATGCACAGTACAGCACTTTGAGGTTAAATGTGCGTTATATTACAAATAAATGCCTTGAATTTCTCTTTCTTTAGAATGCTTACACATACATGATGGGCACATGTGTGATAGTATTCAGGTTTTTCACCATATGTGGGAAGCATGTGAGTATTCCCTTAATGATTATGCTTGTAAAAATATGCAACATAACATGAAAATGATATTTCCTCATCCAAACCCTACAGTGCATTTCCTTCACCACTGAGCTGTCTTGTATTTACAGGTGACGTTAAAGATGCTTTTGCTAACTGTGGTTGTCAGCATGTACAAGAGTTTCTTCATTATCGTGGGCATGTTCTTGCTGTTGCTGTGCTACGCATTCGCTGGCGTTGTCCTTTTCGGCACTGTCAAATACGGCGAAAACATTAACAGGTGAGCTGTCATATGACACACAGAGGCAATGATTTCACTGTGTCAGCGTGCCAGAGGCGAGATTTGTAACGCTTACTTCTACCCACAGCGCTGATATAATTGGTGTTGTCTAAACGTTTTGCTTGAACGCCCTACTTGCATTTCATAGAATCAATTTTCAGGTGAAGCTGACAGCTTGAGAGGAAGTGACTCTGCTTGAGCTGTTACCTTTTCTTCTTTCGCCAACAGGCATGCAAACTTCTCCACCGCGGGGAAAGCCATCACTGTACTGTTTCGAATAGTCACAGGTGAAGACTGGAATAAGATCATGCATGACTGCATGGTAAGAGATTGGATGGCAGCCCCGTTTTGCCCGCAAACAAGCGTGCTTGCTGTGAAAATCATTTAAAAAAATCTGGTTTCATTCTACACACTTCTGAATGATTTATTTAAATCAAAGCACATCAGCTGCAAGCCCCATGTGTTAATTATGTTTGTTTGTCTGCCTTGTTCCCCAGGTGCAGGCGCCATTCTGCACCCCGGACAAACATCGCTACTGGGAGACGGACTGCGGAAACTATGCTGGCGCCCTCATTTACTTTTGCTCCTTCTATGTCATCATTGCTTACATCATGCTCAACCTGCTCGTAGGTAAGCACCTCTTTCCCCTGACTGCTGACACAATATCCTGTTTCATCTCCCAGGGTGCCATCTAATTTCCTCCTGCTTTAGACGCTAGCCAAACTAGCTCATAAAATACAATATCGCTGCTCATTATTCTTCCTGACGTCCTTCCATGTTTATTATCTCTTTTTTCCCAGAACAGAGAGGTTCCTTCCCCTGACTTTCTCTCATAGTTCAGCCCTGGTCACTACTGAATATGAATGAAGCTTTGAATCACTTTGGGTCAAAGCCAGTTTTAACAAATAAACTTTAACAAATAAACAAATAAATATAAACTTTTGGTTTATGGACTATACAGATGTAGACACTTATTGGTCTACATCTGTATAGACCAATAAGTGTCTATACAGTCTCTTTGTAACATTCTCGCACCACCATAAAGTAACCAAAATAGAACGTCCCCCTCAACTCATATGGGGAACGTTATTAAATGACCAACAGAGGACCATGTGGCAATGCTCAATGTCCTAAACATCCTCATTGTAACGTTCTTATATGTGACCATAAAATTAACCAAATTGGAATGTTCCCCTAAAATCATATAAGGAATCTTAAACTGCAGCACTTTCACTACCAAAAGAGGATGTTTTATATCCCAAATGTTCTGTAAAATTTCAGAACTTTTAGAGAACTTTTAGGCAAAGTTGCGCAAGGTCACGAGAACGTCACCTTCTGCATGGGTGTTTTATAAAAAAATAATAAAGTTTGAAGTCACCGTTATGGAGGTGAGCATTTGCTTTAGATGGGCTCTTGATTCTTGACATTTTAACATTAGATTTTCTCTGGCTGCTTTAACTGTTTCCAAAACATATTTATTGTAGCAAAAAATGCAAGAGAAATTCTGATCAGATGACTTGGCCTGTTTAGTGCTGGTGATTCAATCGTCATCATTGAATCATGATGTTTGATTCACTGGTCTTCTCCAGAGACTAAACTATGAGGGTATTAAATGTTAGTTTTCCTTTAATGTTTTGTTTTTGTTTTTTTCTTTGAGTTTTTTTTTAATTCATTATATAGACAGAGTTTTGAGCAGTGTCTTTTAAACTCAAACAGACATCATGAATCAGCGTATGATCCTCGACAATGGTGACAATAAACAAAAATCTTTTTTGTGACTTTAGTAGCTTGTTTTGTGATGTTCGGAGTTAATCTGGTTATCTGAAAATTTTGTCACCATTGTTGAGGATCATACGGAGAATCTTGATGTCTGTGTGAATCTACATGAAGCTGTCTGAATAATTTCTGCATAATGGTAAAAACTTTAAAAATATTGAAGCAGGACAGAGTTTTAGGCATTATCATAGAACTACAACATGAAAAAAAACCACAATATTCAGATCAGTGAATAAGACCAATATGATGACAAAATCATCAACAACGAGCAACCAAATCCATGTGATCCGATTTTGTTTGGTTTTTTGTTTTTTTTGTCAGGAGCCCAACTAAAGCAAGCGCTTACCTCCATAACGGTGACATCTATACATTTTGATAAAACATCAGCACCTCATTAAGAAGATTTGTATGAAAGAAATAAAGTCAGAGTGGTTTGTAATAAGTGAAGATGCAGAGATCTGTTAGTGTTTAATGTTTCTCTTATCTGAGTTTTGTGAGGTTACCATTGTGCTGGACAGTCTGTCTGCTGATTTTTTTGTGCAGGTGTCTTATGTAGCATAATTTCACAAAGCTAAAGTCATGCTGTTTTTGCTGTTAATCTTGAAATTATACAATAATTTAAATTAAAAACAACTGCTCATACTCATGTGCATAACATCTTTGTTGGGATTGTGATAAAAAGTTTTTGCCTCTAATATCAAAGAGCTACATATATTTTTTGAACAACTAACAAATAAATTTGCTTAAAAAAAAAAAAAATCTGCAACCAGTATCAGAATTGGCCAATTTGCTTCTAAAAAATTTGGAATTGGCCACGAAAAAACAAACTAGGTATGTCACTAATAAAAAAATATTTAAAAAAGCATTATTATAAAAATCTAACCTTATTGTAATTTAATAACTGCATCTGTAAAAACAAATGCAGTTTTAATGAGCAGTGTACTAGTTTTCTTGTAAATTATTTTGTTGTTCATATGGTTAATATTAATCAGCGCACTAAGGGTTTTTTTTGTTGTTTGTATTTTTTAATTAATTCGGCCCACACATGGTTATTTTTTTCCAATCCGGCCCTCAATTTAAAATGAGTTAGACACCCCTGGTCTAATAGATTCCCCTTTTTGGATTAAATATGAAACCGTTACTAAAGAAAAATAGTGAACATAATTATGCTGAGGACATGTAGTTTGAAAAGTGTGTAATTTATGTTGGTGCATGGCACCAGTGTTATTTCTTCTACTCATCAGTGCTGTTTCTATTGCCAAGTCTGTCTAACAGTTTCTATTCCTAATCTCCTCCATATTGCTTTAAAATATAGCATTCTGTGTAGAATTCAAATGGGTCCGATATGTTTTGTTGTCTGTGCCAACTCGCGCATATGATCCGCTCTGTGCTATTGTGTCTCTGAACCGGAGCAGAGCAGACTGTGTGCGTGCTGTGATGGTTTGCGTGACAGTAACATGAAACCAGACTTCATTCGCCCAATGGAAAGCATATTTACACTGAATCATTGAATCATTCTGAATCATTCCCTATCCCCTGTATAGTGTATGCCATTCACCATATAGAACATTGTAATTCTCTGAACATGTGACCGATTTCAGCCCCAGCTTCAGCGTCTATTTATAGTCTAAGGGACGCTTTAGATTCTAGAGAGCATTTGATTGGACAGAAAATCTGATGAGAAGCTGAAGTGCAGAGTAATGTCATCAAAATCGTTGATCCATATTGGCGGAGGAGAGAGACTGTACGTTTTGTCATTGTTGTGGAGCACACTAGCTTATAGATAACCTTAAGGCTAACATATTCATACTAAAAGCCAAAAACCTTCAATTTCATGGGGACTTTAAGCACTGAGAGCCTAGCTGAAAGCTAACCCAACCCTAATTACTTTATCTCCCCCTCAGCTATCATTGTGGAGAATTTCTCTTTGTTCTACTCTACCGAAGAGGACCAGTTGCTAAGTTACAACGACCTGCGTCACTTCCAGATCATTTGGAACATGGTGGATGACAAGCGGGAGGTGAGGAGGAGGAGGAGGAGGGGACGTGCCTGTGATCAGCGGCTGTCAGCAGGGATGATTTTGAGTTAATACCCATGTGTGCTCTCCGCACCGGCTCTGAAGCTGCAAATGAATGAATCACACGCATCGACATTCTCACCTCCAGAGTAATTGGAGGTTATTACTGCCTGTCACAGATAGTGAGAGGTGTTGAACTGTCATCTTCATTAGGAGGAAACAGCCTTATTGAGAGCAGCAGAGAGAAGTGCGTGCAGATTTGACCTCCCCCGTAGGATCAGTAATATCTGCTCGTGTATATGAGTTAAATGAGGCACACCAGGCATTTTCTGACCTTAATGAGTCAACCAGCAGTTCTGCGATCAGCTAGAAACACTTGAAACCATAAGACTGTAACAGCTGAGCACAGGAAGGACTAGGTCCATAATTAGAAACATGAGCTTTGGTCCAAAATCTAGTGATCTGCTTCGGTGTCATCCTGACTGTGATGGAACCTCGAAAAGCTGATTTGTAACGCTGCATTAGGCAGCAACCGGATTTTACTAGCAATGCGTTTGGTGATAAATTAAACCAGTCGAAGTAAAGTTCTTCGACAACAAGCTGCCTGCCTTTTTTTTTTATTTCAGCCAAACAGATTTTACATATTGCTACTCTAGCATCCTTTGTGGTCATGGACAAGTGACTGACATGTTTACCTGTTGTAGCACACTGACAGAGCCAAAACGCATCATCAGAGAAGTGCTAATTAAATGTCACTGTTTCGGTCAGTGATTTTTGTCCTCCAAAACTATTTTGGATGAAATCAAAAGTTACCAAAAAAAATAAATAAAAAAAATGCAGTTTTAGCCAGTAGAGTTTGTCATTAACATGTTTGTAAGCTAAATGCGCAATACTCTAATATGCATAAAATACACTGTGTATACAAATAATTTAGAATTTAATTTAGATTAAACTATTTATACCTATTTATATATATATATATATATATATATATATATATATATATATATATATATATATATATATATAATTTCTATTCCATAGTTAATCACAAAGCATTCTGGAATTGCCCGCTTTGCTAAGGATACGAATGATGCTTTAGAATTTAATAAAAGGAACATGCCTTTGATCCCTTAAAATGCTGTCTAGATAGGCAGCCTACTAGGAACAGAGCGATAGTCTGAGAATCTTCTTATAGTGCTTAGCTTTTTTGTTGTTGTTGCTGTTTGAGAAGGTATTTACTGTTATGACAAGTTTTCTGAAACCAGCATCAGCAATAGATCTGAATGATTTTGATACAGGGAGTGATTCCAACCTCTCGGGTGAAGTTTCTGCTCCGTCTGCTGAGGGGTCGTTTGGAAGTTGACCTGGACAAAGATAAGCTTCTCTTCAAACACATGTGTTACGAGATGGAGCGGCTGCACAATGGAGGAGATGTCACCTTCCATGATGTACTGAGGTTAGAAAGGACTGTGGTATTCATTATAGCACATTTTTAAGTTCATGTCATGACAAATCAAAATTTCCTGTTTTTGAATAGAGTTAGTATCAAAACTCTAATCTTCTTCCCCAGCACAAAAAGAACAAACCCTGAAAGGGTCAATCATTCGCTATTATGTGGTTCATATTGGTCCCTAAGCTTCTTCTGTAGCCTATTTGAAGTTGTTAATTGTGTGTTTCAGCATGTTGTCGTACCGCTCGGTTGATATCCGGAAGAGTCTTCAGCTGGAGGAGCTGTTGGCACGAGAGCAGCTTGAATACACTATAGAGGAGGAGGTTGCCAAACAAACCATACGCATGTGGTTAAAGAAGTGCCTGAAACGCATACGAGCCGTGAGTCCACACAAACACCATGGCTCTCACACTCCTGAGAGTCATGACATTTACCCAACTAAACTGAAAACAGTTGCTCCATTCACTCTACATCTCAATGTGTCCCAAATCGGATTTGATCTCACCCTGAATCTGACATTGTCAATTCCAATATGATCCACTTTAAAGGCACAATATGTAATTTTTGCCACTAGAGGTCGCTTAATCAACATTGCAAAAGTAACACTTCAAAGTTAATACCAAATCAAAACAAGTTAGCACAAATAATTAGTAATTGCACTAGCCGGAGCTCGTACTTGCCTTAAACAGCATAAACAAAGTTCACACAGCTAATATAACCCTCAAAATGGATCTTTACAATGTGTTCGTCATGCAACATGTCTAATCGCATAAGTATGGTTTTTATTTGGATATTTACATTTGATTCTGAATGAGTTTGAGGCTATGCTCCGTGGCTAAAGCTAACATTACACACTGTTGGAGAGATTTATAAAGAATGAAGTTGTGTTTATGAATTATACAGACTGCAAGTGTTTAATAATGAAAATGGGGGCGAGTGCCTATCCCCGCTAGAAATTTTACATTCCCAGAACATTCTCAGAATGTCCCCACTGGTGTTAAGGACGTTGCCTGGTAACGTTCCCAATACATTCAGAGATGGTCACAATGTGGAGTTTTTTTAAGGTTGGAGGGACGTTATTTGGTGGACCTTCACAGAACATTTAGGGAACCACATTTTATTTGGAAATGTTCTCAGAATGTCCCCACTGCCCTTATCAAAATTAAATTGAAAATTAGAGCTAAAATGACTTACAAAAGTGGCTGTTCAAACAAAAACTATTTTATCTTTGAAAAAAAAAGCTCTTTACAGGTAACTCCTGGATTAATATTATGAAACCTATTCTTTAAAATGCAAATCTCTTGCAGTAAATCATTAGCTGGCAACAACACACATGAACTAATGTAATTGTTTTATCACTGCATCAGCAACTACACAGTTACCGTAGCAATATGCAGTATAACATCAATGTTTCTGGTTCATCACTGACTGAAGCACAGGATCTACTCTCCAGCACAATGGTAACCTCACAAAACTCAGATAACAGAAACATTAAACACTAACAGATCTCTGCATCTTCACTTATTACAAATCACTCTGACTTTATTTCTTTCATACAAATCTTCTTTATGAGTGGTTGATGTTTTATCAAAATTTATAAATGTCACCGTTACGGAGGTAAGCACTTGCTTTAGTTGGGCTCCTGACCCTTGACATTTTAACCATATTTTTTTCTCCGTTTGTTGTAACTGTGTGTTTCTAAAGCATTTGTTACCAAAAAAAAAGAGAGAAGAAAAGATCAGATATATTTGGTTGGTCACAAATATAAAATATATATATTTTTTTCATGTTGTAGTTCTATGGTAAGACATAAAATCCTGTCCTGCTTTGACATTTTGAGAGCTTTTATCCTTATGCAGAAATTATTCAGGCAGGATCATGTAGATTCACACAGACATCAAGATTCTCCGTATGAACCTCAATAATGGTGACAAAATTTTCAGATAAGCAGGTTAACTTTGAACATCACAAAACAAGTACTAAAGTCACAAAAAAGATTTTTGTTTATTGTCACCATTGTTGAGGATCATACACTGATTCATGATGTCTGTTTGAGTCTAAGAAACACAGCTCAAAGCTCTACCTGTATAATGACTTAAAAAAAAAATAATAATAATTAATGCAAAACTAATATTTATAGTTTTTTACAATCGCTAGAACACATTTCTCAATACTTAGTTCACTTTTTCAAAATCTTTTCACACAGTTCTCCTAACCAACTTTCATCTTGGCACAGCAGTTCATTTCACATTCAAAATGCACTAAATCTACCAAAACACTTCATACATGTCTCAAATCAACTCATTCTTCCAGAACATTAGCAAAGGTTTTCACCCAGCAAACACACTTTGTCAGTCATAAAACATCGACCTTAAAAACACTAACATCAGTTAGCATTATACATGTTTTCTTTTTTTTTAAATTTCTTTATAACACAAGAATGACACTCTCTACTGCTTATAATTCACAGCAGTACATGTTACATGGTCCATGTTTACATTACAGAACAAAATTATTCCTAAGTTTCCCCTTTTGATTGGATGGTAATGAAATTGAAAAACGAATGCTTGTGTAGGTGTTCCGTTTCATCTAATTGTTTTGATAGTATTTGATTTTTTAGATTCAGAATATATTTCATAACTATATTACTATAGAAATGCAGCATATTTCTGTTGTATTCAGTTTTGTATTATGTTATTGTTTTGAACATAAGTTTAACAGTTTTGAAAACAGTATGTAAGCATGTGCAAATTGGCCTGTACGTACAAAGAGTTTTGGTAGTTGTTGTGTCTGAATGAGAAAAGAATTCATGAAATTTGAGAGATGTAGTCATTGAACGCATTCTGTGCCAAAGCAATGATAATTGATCCTCAGTTTAGCCCACATAGTCTTCTGTTGTGCTCACTGTGTGAAGAGTTTTGCAAAAGTGACCTAAGTATTGGGAAATGTGTCCTAGCGTCTGTAAAAAACTGTAATACACTCATAGTTTAGATTCTGGTGAAGATCCAGACACTCTATGATGACTGAATCACCAGCACTAAACAATCCAATTAATTTGATCAGAATTTCACTTGCATTTTTTTTTTTTTTGCTATAGCAAGTGTCTCTCAAGCACACAGTTAAAATAGCCAGAGAAAGCAAACGCTCACCTCCATAATGGTGACATCAAACTTTATTATTTTCTATAAAACACCCACGCAGAAGACAATGTTCTCATGCCCTTGCACAACTTGAAAGTTCCTTGCCTAAAAGTTCTCTAAAAGTGACAAATTCTGAAATTTTACAGAACATTTGGGACATTCCTAAAACGTCCTCCTTTTGTAATGAAAGTGCTGCAGTTTAAGGTTCCTTAAGCCGAGTTTTAACCGCGATTTTGGCTCGCCGACAGGTTTTGAGAAATCGCTAACAAATGCCCGAAATCACAGTTAAATCAGGCAAATAAGCAAAGACGCGATCTGAGAGAATTGTCCGTGAGATATTTGGCATGCTAAATATCTGGACCTGTCAGCGATTCAAAATCCTGCTGTGTGAAAAGTGTTCTGACTGAAAACTACATCGGCGATGACCGACAGCCAATGAGAGAGCAAGACACAGAGCAGCGGGGAGTTCGGGGAGGAGTTATAGACCACAATATCAGCGTCTCCCCAACCATTTCCTTTCTTTTTCTTGTTTTCGCTGCAAATCAGCACACAGGCAATTCGTATTGCAAGCTTCTTGCGGGATACCATTTTTAATAATAATCCCAGTCTCACGTGAGAACTCCGGTCTTGCACGCGTGATGTCACGTTGTTTCCTTGTCACATCTCGCGTTTGTTTGGTCGTGAAACGTAGTTTGCGTGCCAGACAGAGTTGTCGGCGATTCTTCCTAATGTAAAGTCATGCAGTGTGAAACCTTCTATCGCCGATCCATCGTGCAGTTTGAACACAGCAGCGACTGAATGCTGGCCAAGATAGACATGCAGTGTGAAAAGAACAGTGACCCGCCTACTTTGAAAATTGTGCAGTCTGAACTCGACTTTATATGGTTTCAGGGGGACATTCCAATTTGGTTCATTTTATGGTCACATAACAACATTACATTGAGGATATTTGGGACATTAACTGAGCGTTCCCACATGGTTCTCTGTTGGTCATTCAATAACGTTCCCGATATGAGTTTAGGGGGATGTTCTATTTTGGTTATTTTATGGTTGCGCAAGAACGTTACAAAGAGGACATTTGGGAAGTTATCAGAACGTCCTATAGTAATAGTCCCCTAAACATTCCCAGAACGTCCTGAATGTTCTGTGAAGGTCCACCAAATAACGTCCCTCAAACCTTAAAAGAACTCCACATCGTGACCGTCTCTGAACTTACCGGGAACATTACTAGGCAACGTCCTACACACCAATGGGGATGTTCTGAGAATGTTCTGGGAATGTAAAATTTCTAGGGGGGTAACCTGGCACCTAGTAACATTCCCAGAATGTTCAGAGACGGTCACGATGTGGAGTTCTTTTAAGGTTTGTGAAACATTATTTTTTGGACCTTCAGGGATTGTTCAACACCCTCTCGCTTGCTACAAGTGCCATTTGGAAGGCAAAGAGGTGTTGATAGTGATCAAGGCCTGTAGGCCAAGATGGGTGTACATTGGGGGTCTACGAGTTGTCACACCCTTAGTACAGCGGGGGAAGTTTTAATCTTCTGATTGGTCAGTTTGAATGTCTCACATTTGGGTTTCAATCACATGGTCAAGGAAGGGGTAAAAGAAGATTGTAACTATTGCTCTGTCTCTTTTTACTCTCTGCCTCTTTTTCTGGGCTTTATTCTTGGCCTTTTTTTACAGAAAATAATAAAGTTTGAAGTCACCGTTATGGAGGTGAGCATTTGCTTTAGATGGCCTCTTGATTCTTGATTTTTTTTTAACATTGTGTTTTTTTCTGGCTGCTTTAACTGTGTTTTCAAAACATGCATGTTATAGAAAAAAAAATGCAGGAGAAAGTCTGATCAGATGAATTCGGTTATTTAATGATCTTCATTCATCGTTTCTCTCCGGAGACTAAACTATGAGTCTATTAACTGTTAGGTTTTTTTTTTTCTTTTTAAAATACATTATACAAGTAGAGTTTTGAGCAATGTCTTTTAGACTCACACAGACATCATGAATCAGTGTATGAACCTCAACAATGGTGACAATAAACTAAAATCTTTTTGGTGACTTTAGTAGCTTGTTTTGTGATGCTCAGAGTTCATGTTTCTCTGAAAATTTTGTCACCATTGTTGAGGTTCATACGCAGAATCTTGGGCTGCGTTCAGTCCCGACAAAATGTTTTTTTTTTTAAATCAGAAACAGTGGTGCATTGAACATCCTGTTCAACGATGGCAGCTGAGAAGGCTGTTCTTTTTGAAGAATTTTCGGAGCCTGATGACATTGGTATAAATACACGTTTAATACTGCAAAATATGCTGTATGTTACAGACACTGCCCTTAAGTGAGGGGATTTGTGGAAACTGTGGTTCTTAATTATTGTGATCCAAAATTTGTCTTTGTTTGTGAAAATTTATGAAAGTATTCACAATACAATAGCAAAATATATAAGTATAGTATTTTTATGTTACATTAATCAGTGTCTAGCTTCTTAAGGAAAGGATATGGACCAGAAGACATTTCAATTAGTAAATGATATTTAGACAGACTTAAAGAAGTTCAAGATCTGTACTTGTGCTCTTATTATTTAAGTCATTTTGCCATTAATGTAAATAAACATGTGCAAACAATATACTTGCTCTTGTGAATTTATTTTGATGTTTATTACATTTACGAGCTGTTTCTTTAATACCGCATGGTTTATATGCATGTTGATGCTGATTGGGCGAACATTTTTGACACACCCACCAAACAAGAGAAAACGTATCTCAAACCTGTTACACACCGTTTCCAGGAAGCATGTCGTTCAACACGGAAACCGCAGCAAAACGTTGCGCACGGTTTGAGCTTGAATGTGCCCTTGATGTCTGTGTGAGTCTACATGATGGTGTCTGAATAAATTCTGCACAATGATAAAAATTTTCAAAATACCAAAGCAGGGCAGGATTTTATGCACTCATAGAACAACAACATGAAAGAAATACAACATTCAGAGATCAATGAATAAGACAACTGCATGATAACAACTAAATCCATTAGAATGTGCTTTAGAAATGACAATTACAACAACTGGAGAAAAAAAGACAAAACATCACGGGTCAGGAGCCCAACTAAAGCAAGCGCTTACCTCCGTAACGGTGACAATTATACATTTTGATAAAACATCAACACCTCATTAAGAAGATTTGTATGAAAGAAATAAAGTCAGAGTGGTTTGTAATAAGTGAAGATGCAGAGATCTAGAGATCTGTTAGTGTTTAATGTTTCTGTTATCTGAGTTTTGTGAGGTTACCATTGTGCTGGAGAGTAGAGCCTGTGCTTCAGTCAGTGATGATCCAGAAACATTGATGATCTGCTGCATGTTGTCTTATTTAAAGACAGTAACGGTGTAGTTGCTGATGCAGTAGCGATATTAGTTCGTGTGTGTTGTTGTCAGCTTACAGCAAGAGATTTGCTTTTTAAAGAAAAGTTTTCATAATATTAATTCAAGAATTACCTGTAAAGAACTTTTTTTTGTAAGAATTTAAGAAAAAATAGTTTTTGTTTGAACAGCCACTTTTGTAGTCAATTTAGCTCTAATTTTCGATTAAATTTTTTAAGTGGGGATGTTCTGAGAAAATTTCCAAATAAAGTATGGTTCCCTAAATGTTCTGTGAAGGTCCACCAAATAACGTCCCTCAAACCTTAAAAGAACTCCACATCGTGACCATCTCTGAACTTACTGGGAACATTACTAGGCAACGTCCTTAATACCAGTGGGGACATTCTGAGAATGTTCTGGGAATGTAAAATTTCTAGGGGGGTAACCTGGCACCTAGTAACGTTCCCAGAATGTTCAGAGACGGTCACGATGTGGAGTTCTTTTAAGGTTTGTGAAACATTATTTTTTGGACCTTCAGGGATTGTTCAACACCCTCTCGCTTGCTACAAGTGCCATTTGGAAGGCAAAGAGGTGTTGATAGTGATCAAGGCGTTACTAGACAACATCCTTAACACCATTGGGAACATTCTGAGAATGTTCTGGGAACGTAAAATTTCTAGCGGGGTAAAACAATCATACTAAATAGTGTGTTGAAAAGTTGTTATAATGTTACTCTGTGTGTTCGCTGATATGAGAGACTTGCTGAACTTTGCAGTAATCTAGATCGATATTGGTAAAACTGGAAATTGAAGGTAGCACGCATATGATGTAATTGACAGGCAACAAAATGACATACTCCGTGTCCTGGTTAAAATGACTGAATTTCTCAAGATTTAAACATTGGAAATGGTTGGAAATGTTTGGGATAATGTAAGTACACAAGTCAACAAAAAATATAACATTGTTCTAGTGGTTTTTGGATATTTTAATAATAAAAAAATGTGCCTTTAATATGTGTTTAATATGTGGATCAAGCTTTTTTTGCAGTGGGACCTAAACAGTCAGTTTGAGAATTCATGCAATATCTAACACCACAGATTGACATTAATACCACTTTTTTTCCAGTGAAATTCACTCAGACAACTTTTTGCAGCTTTATTTTCTTGTGCAGCTGTAAATATCACCAAAGACCGAATATATACCAATAGGCTACTGCTCATTCATATTACTCTGAATGGGAGAAAATGCAATTTGTAATATGGCAGAATAAGCCCCGTCTTTTAAATAAAAGAGCCAATCGTGTAAATCGTGTCACTGTATGTCATTGGAAATAATCAGTGTCCAGAGACACATGCTTGGAACTGCACATGCACATTGGCCGGACCAACCTGAAATATTTTTTAACTATTTGAGCATAAGAAACAACATAAAATGTGAGTTTGTCAAGCAGTTTTTGAGATTTCTGTATTTCATCATTCACATTGATAAGAACTGGACTTGTGTGTCCAAAATAGCTTTCTGGAGGCACTGCAAATATAGCCACTGAATGAACTGACTTTTCTTGAATGGGACTTTGATATCTCCTCTCACAAAGAAATGTGATTTGAGTAGGAAATGAACATGGCCATAGTCAAAGCTATAAAACTCACACAGTGATTGGATCACTGATATAACTGCTTATATTCAGTTCAATTGCTTTTATTCTCATTGTGCAATGGAATTAGTCCCATATCAGCATACTGGCACTGTGATAGATTTTAATATTACTGAATGAAAACACTGACACCAGCTTCCTTCTTCAGAAACAGCAGCAGTCATGTAGCATTATTCTCAGTCTGAGAGAGAGCCAACAGCAGGATCTCCGACGCCTGCTGAACCCTCCCAGCATTGAGACCACCGTCCCCAGCGACGACACCAACGCACATAACCAGGACAATCCCACTCAGCCAGAGGTAACCGTACTAGCGTCTGTTCTTTAAAGATTTTGTGTTGTCGAGTCTTCATTCTAATGAAATGATTTCAAATGGTTTTCCTGGTTCTGACCCAGCAGAACAGCGGCCTGCAAACCTTACTGAGCCCCACCCTGTCAGACCGCAGCGGCTACCGGCAGGACTCCGCCGACCGACCCCAGAGGAAGCTGGGACAGTGGAGACTGCCTGCAGGTCTATACCAAACTTTATATACTTTCACTATTACACATGCTTGTTACATTCACAAAAGGATTGATTTTATGATAAGCAGCTAACAAATGAGGAATAATAATAACATAATAATAAAAAACACTTACAGGTATTATGGCTAGACAGTTAATGTAACCATATTACAACAATTTCCAGAAAAATTAGGACATTTTGCAAAATGCAATAAAATCAAGAATCTGTGATTTGTTAATTCTCTTCAACCTTTATTTAACTGACAAAAGTACAAAGAAAATATTTCCAATGTTTTCATGTTATTTTCATATTATGTTATTTTGTAAAAATGGAAATTGCAGCAAATATAAAATATATTGTTCAAAATGTTAAAAAATATATATTTTAAATAGACATTATAAGTTATTATTATAAATGATGTATATAAGATGCATTAATATAAATATTTATGTATGAAAATTGCAGCAAATAAAAAATATATTGTTCAAAATGTAAAAATAAAAATGTGTAAATTTTTTACGTTATTGTTATAAATGATTTATATATAAGATGCATTAATATAAATATATAAAAATAAAAAAATGCAGCAAATATAAAATATGTGGCTCAAAATGTAAAAAACAAATTTTTTAAATATACATTATAAGTTATTGTAAATATTTATATATGATTATTTACATATAAGATGCATTAATATAAATATATAAAAAAGAAATTTGCAGCAAATATAAAATATATTGTTCAAAATGTAAAAGTAAAAAATATTATATTTTAATTATATATTATAAGTTATTATTATAAATAATTTGATATAAATATTTTACAATGAAAATTGCAGCAAATATAAAAATATATTTGTTTCTACCTAATTGTTTTTGGTATAAACAATTTATCGAATGTCTTCCCAAGTTTCTCTGAATGGGTTTGAAACAGAACAAAGACTTGTTTATTGTTTATTATTCTATGTGTTTAGTATTCTGCACATTGATGTGTGTGTGTGGCTGGTTAACCGGTGACTCACATCACAGTCTTGTGTTTGTCCCACAGGCCGCACAAGCGTGAAGTCCATGGTGTGTAAGATGAACCCTGTGAGTGACGAGGCCTCCTCAGGGTCTGAAGTCAAAAAGTGGTGGACTCGTCAACTGACAGTGGAAAGTGACGAAAGCGGCGATGACCTTATTGATATTTGAAGCAAAACCGCTCACTAATTTTCCAGATTTCCAGAAAGGATCTTTTGTATTCGCTTCTTAGCGTAAGCCGCGATCCTTTGTATAAGCTTCATGCAGGTGTTTCTACGCTGCCTAAAGCACCACCTGCACCCGTTCAATCCACCTTTTGCTTTTGCTAAAACATTAATACCGGTTTTAACCATGTTAATGTTCACTCTAATGTGTTGGAAAATTTTCACTGAGCATTATTTTGTCAATGGGAAAAATGTATGATGAAAGAGCAGCTGAAAAAAGTGTCCTCAGGAAGTTTATGTAATGTAATATAAGAGGCTAATAATCTGAACTCTAGTTGTAATGGTTAGGCAAATGCACCTAAACAAAGCCATAGCGTTCTCTATGTTTGTCTTTGTGCCATCATAATTCGTCTTCATTACATGGGACTTGGCAAAGTCCACAATTATCTTGTGTTGTAAAACTGTGGGCTTACAGATTACATGGCAAGACACTTAATGTAACCATATTATATGTGTCTATGTGACTGTGACTTTTCCAGATGTTAAAGTATTATAATAAAGATATATATATATATAAGTTATAAGATTAATTTAAATAATATATTGAAATAATGTACTTAATATGTTTTGTAAAAATTAAAATTGCAGCAAGTTATTGCGTGCTTTTAAATTTAAAGTCACTGTGATATTACTTGAAGTGGTTGTGTTGTTATTTTAAGCATTTTTCCCTGTATTTTCAGGAACAAATGAAAAGAACTATATATATGTAAAGAAATAATTATTGGATGAACAAAGTTAATTATTTACAACAGCTGCAGAGTGTCCATGTATATTTCATTAAGAGAGTTCAGTTATAAACCTGCAGGGACAATGGACAAATATACAGCAGAAGAATGAAGGTTTGCACACGCTAAGACTGTCTGAGACTTCACAGCGACATGTAAAGCTAGCGTCTATGGATGATAGCTCAGAGGTAGTTTTTGCTCTACAAAAGTATGCATGCTACTGACGGCACATATAGCATCATTAGATGACAAGCATCAAAAGAGAGAGTAGCCATTACAGTTTCAAAGAGTCTATGTCCACAGCTCGATGGGCATGATTCCCTCTTTAGAGTTGAAGGAAGGGAAAAGGTTCTCCTCAGACAGAAAGTACAAGGGAAATTGGACCAGAAAGCCTCGTATCTTCTTGAGTTCAGCGCAGGCCTGTGCAGGGTCCTCGCCAGCCATGCACGGACGTGACATGTAGTCCTTCAGAATCTTATAGTTCAGGACTGCATCAGTCGGCAGACATCTGAAGACCTGCACAGATAGTCAGTGACGGTCAAGATATACAAGATATATATATATATATATATAATTTTTTTAAAAGACCAAAACTGCAGCAAATTTATCTAATATTAGATTGTTGAAGCACTTCAATGACAAGGCGAAAATGCAAAATCAGACCACAAGTAAACATCAGGCTCTATTGACTGAGCCAGTTAATCACATTTTCTCAGATCAGTGATAAAAGGAAGCTCTTTTCTAAGAATAAATCAAGGGCTTTTTAAAGTGTGCGGTGAGGAAGGTCAGCGTGACTTGTTTACCTTGTCATACACACTGGCGTTCTTGGCTGCTGTCACCATCCAGATTTCCTTGTAGAATCGGTCACTGATGGGATCACTGATGTCTATATTGTCTCCCAGCAAGCCAAGAATAAGCCTAAAAAGAGAGATTGTTTTCATACTCCAAATAACACCTTTTGTAATGTAATAAAGCGGTAACGCTTTATTTTACAGTGCCGTAGTTACACGTTACTACAGTATGTGTACTTACTATAGAAATAACAGTAAATTATGCATAATTACAAGTAACTAACCCTAAACCAAACCCTAACTGTAACTCTATTGTAAGTACATGTAGTTAGTTAATCGTACACTACTTATTTGAGTAATTACAATGTAACTACGGTACTGTAAAATGAAGTGTAACCAATAAAGCAAATAGGTTGCATTAGGCTGTATATAATCTAGTTCATATTTCACCTCAAAATTAAAAATAAGAACATATATTTAACATAAAGAGTCTTCTCTTTATGTAAAAAATATTTTTTAACCCGCCAAATATTTACAGATACATTATAAGTACATCTGCATTACTTTCATTATTGTGTATAATTGGAGTAATTAGTTTTAAATTAAAACTTAGTGCTGATTTAGTGTGTAAATGCCACAGTGTCTATATATGTTAATATGTCTATATATATTTCTTTCTTTGTGAGATTCATCCAATGAATAATATAGGCTATGTCGCAGGACTGTAAAACCTCCCACTGCAAATGGAAATCCTGTTGTCATGTTGCTCACGTGTAACAGAAAAGCAGACCTGAAGCATTCCTCCCGTAGAGACAAGGCGAACCTGCCAGCCTGATAACTCTCTCCATCCATGACAGAGGGCTGGAATTCTGTGTCTTCAACAACCACAGCCATTTCACTGTCTCTCTTTCCCAGCATGCTCCTGTCATTGATGTTTGCTGAGCCTAAGCAGATCACAGATACCTATCAGACACTTTTCCTTTTCCTACTATCATGGTTAATGCCTATGGGGAGTGCTGGGTGCGTGTTCTGGATCTGTATTTGGGTGTGACCTCTACTGAGAGCCTCAAGGACACACTCAGTGAAAAACAGTGAGATTTCTTGTTTTTAGTCTTCAAAGCCTATTCATAAGTATAAGAGGATAATTGGAATTGATAAAGACAAACAGGATTTG
Organism: Chanodichthys erythropterus; assembly: GCF_024489055.1. Lineage (NCBI taxonomy): Eukaryota > Metazoa > Chordata > Actinopteri > Cypriniformes > Xenocyprididae > Chanodichthys > Chanodichthys erythropterus. Next base: position 31,124,401 of record NC_090234.1, on the reverse strand, counting down.
AGCGACGTTAATGGGATTTTAATAATGCATTTGTGGGGATTGAGGAGACAGGCGTGACTTCTCTTTTCATAAACATCTGTTGGAGTTTGTTATTCTGCTCATGTCAAGACGAGGTGTGTTTTGTATGAGTGCAGTGCCCCCTAGTGGCGAATAATGGTTTTACAGCTCAAAGATTTCAAACAACATGACAAAGGTGCGTTTCAGGATTTACACACTCATATATGGCTATATATATATATATATATATATATATATATATATATATATATATATATATATATATATATACTGACTGCCAAGGTGTATTTGGGAAAACACACACACACACACACACATGCTGTTTTTTTCCCAAATACACCTTGGCAGTCAGTATATATATATATATATATATATATATATATATATATATATATATATATATATATATATATATATATATATATATATATATATATTTGTCAACCACTAATCTTAATATCAAGCAAAACCTATGGTTCAGTTATAGCATTGGCTTCATTGGGCTAAATGTGGGAAAATATTGTCATAATTTTTTTAAATTAAATAAATCCCTGAAATTTTCTGGCACAAATGATACCATTTCCTGAGAACAATTTTATTTTTCAGTATGTGTGTGGGGAGATTGGCTGACCAATAATGACAGTGCAATCGTCCACGATCATGATCTTGCTGTGCACGTAAATGAGTTCAGTGACCAGACGCCCATCCAGGTCAGCGTGAGTGCGCAGACCGCAGAATGAGATGTACTTGATCCAGCAATCTGCCACTGCATAGACAAATACAAATATATACACATACTTTCTTCATCCTCATCTTGTTATAATAAATTAAAATGATGCAATCCACATTTGATGGCCATCATCTTTGCAAATGTGACAGCTATATTCTAGATTTATACTTCTACATACTAGTCTACTTACTCACACATTTGAGCCTCTCAATAATGGAGTGCTCCCCTCTGCACATTGTCCTGTAATGGAGAAAAAGAGGTTTCATTTCATCTACTTTCTGTCTTGCACCAATCAGGTGTCTTAATTCTGCCTCCACCCGACCAATCACATCGCTCACTGAACCCCAGTTACCACAGCATCCTTTCTGCTCCCCTTATCTAGCCTAGTGCTGAGCCTCCAAGCTGGGGTTGTAATTGTCTCTCTGCAGACCGTGAGTAGCGGGGTCCGTTGTTTCCACATTACACACGTGTAATTTGCTGCAAGCGACCGTTCAGGCTGCATTTTTGCCCTTAATTGTGGCAATTTGGTGATTACAGAAGACGCATGTTTGGAGGGTTATTACCTGTAATTAAAGTACATGATTGCTTTGATGGCTTGCCCCCCCCCTGACGAGATGTCACCTTCAAAGCCGGGCAGCAGGGGCATCACCACATAGACCCGAAAATTTTTCTTCTCCCTGTGGCCGAGTCATAAATGGAAATGAATTGTTGTGAGTTAGTTGTGCCTTATGATGTTTTTGTTCAAGTTCATAAAGAGTGTATCTATTGTCACGATGCACCTGTACGCCCGCAGGATCCTCTCAGTGAGTGCATCTCCAATGCTGTTGTGAATGGATTTGTCAGCACAACTGATGAAGAACTGGTTCTGAGAGAGATGAAGAGACAAAGGGGAGAAGAGAGAGATGATGATTGAAAGAGAGATGCAGTGAAAGTGTTTAAATAAGACTAAACATTGAAAATGTGGCAAAAGAACTGCATCTGAAGCATTGTGCAAGAATCACAATATCGTAAAACAGGGTTCCGGATCAATTGTTTATTAAAAATTTTTAATTTTAGTTTTTTTTTTAAACAATATGCATGATATACATATTGTTTTGATCAGTAATATTTTTCTTATGCCCACCAAAGCTGCATGTATATGATCAAAAATGCTATAAAAAGAGTAAATATAAAAATAATATTCTGAAATATTTGTAAAAAAGAATGTCTGCTGTAAGATTTATTTTTTTAAATGATTATTTATTTATTTGGTTATAGTTTACAATAAGTTTTCATTTGTTAGAATTAGTTAATGGACTAAGAATGTTGATGTTAATTTCAACATTTAATAATACATTATTAAAATCAAAAGTTGTATTTGTTAATATTAGTTAATTCACTGTGAACTAACATGAACATACAATGAACAGTTGTATTTTTACTAATGTTTTAACTAATGTTAACAAAGATTAATATTGCTCATACATTAACTAATGTTAACAAGTGAGACCTTATTGTAAAGTGTTAGCATTTGTCTTACTTATTCTGAAAGAAATGAATTCTTTCTTAGAAGCAAGGTCATGTCTATAAAGTGACCTTGAGTATTTAAAGGCACAATATGTAAGATTTTTGGATTAAACTATCCAAAAGACACTAGAAAAATGCTATATATTTTGTTGACTTGTGTCCTTACATTTTCCCAAATGTTTCCAAGAATGTAAGCAATTTTAATCAGGACACGGACCATGTCCGTAAGTCGCCGTTCAATGAGGCGTTACCCTTGATTTCCGGGTTTTATTTTGTAGAAACCATGGAAACACCAATGATGCTTTAATATGTGTTTTGTGGATGCATTTATCGACAGAAAACTAATCATGTTATATAGCTTAACACAGTAAGTCTTATTGTTTAAATCTCATTTTCTTGATTTACAGTGAATGTTTTATCATGCCTAATATCGATCTAGTTTACTGCAGTGTGCAACAAGTGATAAATATGATAAAACAGCACTGCTTTATCCCACATGCAAATGACAGGAAGAAGCAGAAGTGCTGACTTGACATAATAAAAGTTCTACTATTCTCGAGACGTGTGTCGCGCTCGACTCTCATTATCAATCGCTCCAGCGGCCCCATTTCTGCTCTCACAGCACTAGGCCATGCTCTGCTTTACACTACAGTAATGTTAATGATCTCATCCATGAACATGATTTCTGCTCAAGTCCCGTCTTGATACCTATTGTGCCTTTAAAAGGAACAATAAATAAAACATACAAAGAAATCTGCCCTAATATGCTTACATAACCCTGTTGTTGTTTAACATTTTTGAAAGGCTTTTTTTTTTTTTTTTTCATTTGAATAACAATAATATACTTTAAATGAATAAACGGGTAAATAAAATGTCATAACATTTATCTATGGTTACTACGCCCCTAAAAAAATAAAAACCTTTTCTTCTGCTCTCAAGACACGGCATAGGCCCAATCCCAAATTGTGTAGCTGATGTGTATTTGTGGTCAGTGTTGGGGAAAGTTACTTTATAAAAAAAGTAACAATATTGTGTTACTTCCTTAAAAAAGTAACTAATTATGTTACTTAGATATTTTTATTGAACGTAATGTGCTACATTACTTTTTCTCACCTGGGCTGGGCTTGTTTGTTTGTTTGTTTGTTTGTTTTTTCAAAACAAAAGTTCTGTTTTTGGCAAATGTACATGTAAAGGCCCGTTCACACCAAAAGTGAAATGAATAAGCCTCAGGCTGAAGGAAATGCAAATTCACACCTGTGTACAGTAGAGGGCGCAGCTCAAACAAAGCTTTCAGCTGCTGCCATTCTAGATTGCAGAAGAATTGGATGCAGGAGAAGAAATTTCAACACTCTTACTTCAGCAATGAAAAAAATAAAATAATAAAAAAAATAAATAAATAAATAAAGACAAATGTGATATTTAAAGGGATAGTTCACCCAAAAATTAAAAATCTGTCATCATTTACTCACCCTCAGGTTGTTCCAAACCTGTATGAATTTCTTTCTTCTGCTGAACACAAAAGAAGATATTTTGAAGAATATGGGTAACCAGACAGTTGATGGGCCCCACTGACACTATAGTGTGGGGGAAAAAAGTACTATGGAAGTCAATGGGGCCCATCAACTGTTTGGTTACCAACATTCTTCAAAATATCTTCCCTAACCCTGTTCAGCAGAACAAAGAAATTTATACAGGTTTGGAAAAACTTGAGCGTGAGTAAATGATGACAGAATTTCACTTTTGGGTGAACTATCTTTTTAACTAGTCATTTTTCTTATTTCTAAGGCTGAATTGGATCCTCAAAGGTCAGCAGCAAATACATAGGTCAATAAAGTGAGATTAAAAACAAAGTTTTGTATTATTTAACATATTTAATTATTGCATAATATTTTGAGTTTGCATTTCACTGTTTTTATTCATTTTGAGGGATACTGAATCTGTTTTTGTGCAAGTGAGATGAGTAAATGCATGCTCACATGTAGTCTAGAATTACAATCACCATAATGTTTACACAGCGCACACAACACCTCTGCATCTCACTCCTGATGTCTTTCAACACGGGGACAGGAGAGGTGTCAATGAATAAATGGGAAAACAAAGTAACTTGCGTCACTTATTTGAAAAAGTAACTCAGATATTTATAATAGATACATTTAAAAGTAATGCGTTATTTTATTTGAAAAATGTAATCAGATTGCATAACTCGCGTTACTTATAATGTGTATTTTACCTCTATGTAGATGAAATGTTTGCTGTTCTGGATGGCTGATATGTAGGCTAAATGAATCGACTCCTCATGGACCTTTGACCCAATAGACCACTGGCACACAGATCTCAAAACCTTGTTTTAGTTTGTTTAGGGAAAAAGGAATAGAATCACAATGAATGATTATCACAAAACACACATTTCTCTAAATACAAATAACTGCAAGCTTGGATTCTGAAAAATAACTTAATGGCCCAGTTTCACAGACAGGGCCAAGCCTAATCCAGGATTAGGCCTTAGTTCAATTCGAGCATCTAAGTAGTTCTTATGAACGTTCACTAGAAAAAAACATTACTGGTGTACATCTTGAGACAAAACAGTGGCACTGACATATTTTAAGATATCAGTACAAGTTGCTTTCAGTTAAAACTGCTCAAACGTGCATTTTAGTCTAGGACTAGCGAAACTGGGGGAATATTGCCAGTACAAAGATGGAACTCATGTAATTTGGTGTAGAAATATCACCTGAACGTTAGCCTGTGTGGATTTGCCGTCGTACTCAGCTGGCACCATGGGTGCGGAGAGAGACTTGGGCATGAGGCAGGGGTAGCACGTCACCCCCGACCGCTTCTTCACCAACTAGCAAATAAAAGGAGAGTTGATTGGGATCAGACAGAATGCCCGATGTTGACTCCAAAATCACACCCCTAAAGAGCGCTAATTACTGTGCCACATCCAGATAGCCTGTTGGGCTGACCATCAACCCCTGCCTGGTACCTCCACTCCCCAGAGACAGAGCACTTGTTTGAGGCTGAATAAAAGTCTCTGTTTAGTCTTAGACAGTGCCGCTGATTACAGTAAATTGATGGCCATGTGTGTGAAGGTTTTCCGAAAACTAGGTTTTTAATGGCTATTGTCCTAACTAGACTACACTCAGACTGTTTTCAACTGGGCCCGGCACATGGTTCAAAGGTCGTTTGAACATGAGACAATCTTTGTTTCCTGGGAAACAAAGGAAAACTATGTTGCCACCCTCTACCAATTATCTACATATGGAAGAAACAATATTTTTTTTTATCATTTTCAATGCTTTCCATGATATTTGGCCACATTAAAAACGAATGTGTTCTTGATTCATCTAGACTTTCTGAAAAGTGTTATTAAAACAAAGCAAAAAGCAAAAAAAAAAAAAAAGATTTGTTCACATAAGTTTGAGTTTCTTTGGAAGTTTTATTTTACTTGACGTTTTCACCCCTCTTGAAGGAAGTGCTCATGGTGCAAATTAGCGAGCTGTATGCCATGTCAGCTTACACTGTGGGCAAGCGGTAATCTGGGCTGTGTGGTTATAAACAGATGGTTCTCAGGCAATTAACAACTGGCATAATGTGTTGATTAAAATCCATTGAGTCCTGATGAGGGAGAACTAACATTAACTCTGCTCACGGGCTGTTGGCAGCTGCCCAAGCGATACTCATAACTCCAGTGACCTTGATAGTGAATCACATGTCTGAATCACCACACTTCTAAAAAAAAAGCGTAACTTAAACTAATTTTTTTTTTATTTGTATTACAGGTACTGAACATTATCAGTTAAAACACTGATCATACTGTTGAATATGCTAATTCTAGTTGGGTGTCATCAGTAAATAATAGCAAGTGTAGCACAGGTGTACAAATGCATTATTATTTGTAAATGAATGTAATATATATATATATATATATATATATATATATATATATATATATATATATATATATATATATATATATATATATATATATGAAAAGTCCTCAAATATATCTCATAACGCCTTCCACACAAAAAATCACTTCCAGGATTGTTCCCACTACACAATACTTTCTTTGTTGTGAATGTGACAACTGGTGTTCCCTAATCAACAGCAAAAGATATAAATGAGACTAGTCTGTCTTTGAGCCGTAAATTCTCATTTCCACTAAACACCTCATCAGAGGCATTCAGCTGGCTTTTGTTTGTCCTCCTCTGCCGCACACACACACCTGGCTTCCTCTCCTTTAATTATTCACCAGCAGAGTGTCTGATCGGTAGCCAAGCCTGAAATATGACTGGCATAATCCAAAGGAAATCATACAGGCCTCAAACCAATTCAATTACTGAACAATCAAAGTAAAAAGGCCTCTAATTGCTCTAAAAGGGGGCTGAGAGTGCGGGCGACCATTGAATGCTGACGGCATTCAGAACAGGACACAATGAGCAACTGCAGGGGGTGCTAAGCTCAAGCTAATAAAGATGGTTATTCAAAAACACTTGAGAGAGGGTGGAAACCTCGGCTTCATGTATGCGTTCTGATCTTTAGTTCGTACAATTAGAGTTCTGAATGGAGGTGGTATTTGTGCACCTTCTAACCGTTTAAAAAAAGCAAAGTTTCCTGGACATTCAAGAAGACATGCTTTATAGTTATACTGTATAGCAAACAATACAATATGTTGCCAATACACTTTGTAACACTCTATTATAGTACTTTCAAATGAAAAACTCCCCCAGATGAAAATTATGTTGCTCAGAGGCTGCTCTTTCAGCTCAGCAGGTTCTCATTTCTGATGTTTTACTCAAAGGTTTCTTCCAAAATTGTTTAAAAAGAGACACAAATTAGTCATCTAGGTAGAGAAAGAGTGCAGCTATAAAAATAACGTACAGCTCAGGACATTTGATCTTGAAAGAATATGATGCAAATATCTTGACAATTCTGAGCACAGTTTGGGACATCTTTTCTGAAGCTCTAGAGAGTCTTTTTCTCAGGATTCTCTTTGCCTTTAATTTTATTGTTGCACAAGAAAAACACAAAGATTGCCAAGATCATATCTAATTCCTCTTACCTTTGTAAAGTTCCACCTCTGAATGAAGTGCCGTGCAATATCTCTTGCAGCCTTTCCATGAACCATCGCCCCTATATCATGCCAGGGCATCCGAGGTGTCTTATACCTGTCAATGAAGTCTTAACCAGAGAAAAATAAACAACAAACAGCTGTTATAATGCATAATAACATTAACCAAACCATTATACAGAGATGACAGACGGGCCTTTTGAAGGCATCCCAGTGTGCTCTTTCTCTTTCACCGTCTTTGACAATGCACAACCATCTTAGAGTATTTCCCTACATTCATCTCTCAGACTCCTCCATTCTCCTGCTGTGTCCTACCTAGTTGGCACTATGTACAAAACCAGGACTTCACATTTACAAAGCAGAGATGCAAAAATAAAGTTATCTCCCTCTGGCAAGAGAATAGAGCTGGGAAAATAACCACATACTGACTACAGAATGGGATTGTTGGAAAAGACTTCTATGTCTTCTTTTCCTCACTCCTGTGTTGGAGAGATTGCTTCATTTGATGAATTTGACTTAAAATATCAAAGAATGTGTAGTGTAGTTGTCATTTTTGTCTTTTTTGTTTACTAGTTTGTTTTTTGTCTTAAGGCCTAAAGCTTCCCTGTTTCGGTGTCCTGATATTTTTGTAATGCAAAATAAATCAGCTGAGATCTACTTTTAAAAAGTAGATATTTTGGCTGTGGTTGTGATATTACAGATATGCACCAGTCAGGTTTAATTCAACTGTTTCGTACCATCAAAAGGCTTGTTGAGTTTGACCCAGTCTTTGAGGATGAAGTTGCAGTAGTCTTTGCCGTGCCAGAAACGAGTCTCTCCACAGAGTTCAGTACTGCCTATGTAACTTCTCAGGGAACTGGTCTCTGAAACAGATTGACAGATGCACAACACATTACACAGATGTAGCAATTCATATATTTATAAACTATTAAAGATTGATTAGTTCGCATTGCTGTGTCATTCAACGTCAGCTTCAGTGAATGAATAATAAGGTTTAGTTGTGTGTATGAATTTACATATACTGGTTATATGTGTCAGTATATGCATGTCATACAGATGTGTTTAGTTTCGTGTGTGTACTAACCGTAAGGCAAAGGGAGAGAGTGATGCAGGCCGAGAGAGTACGAATCGCTGGAATGTAGAGACGAGCTCTTGGTGTAACATTCCCGAGTGAGAGGAGTCTTGGAATTAAGACTATTCCTACTGTGATGTTCTACACACAAAACACAAATAGTCTCGGTTATCTAATTAATTGCACCACTATGTAATCTCTGCACCTCTGTCGGCACCAGAACAGCAAAATTAACTAGAAAAATAAAGTTTTAAAATGCTAGATAGATATCTATCTATCTATCTATCTATCTATATATATATATATATATATATATATATATATATATATATATATATATATATATATATATATATATATATATATATATATATATATATATATATATAAATAACTAAACTAAACTAAAATAAAATAATTAGAGAGTATATAAAATATAATCATATCTATATAACCTGGAGTCATTTATTTTGTTGAATTCCTCTTACTGAACTCTGTTCCATCAGAGCTGTGGCGACTTTTCTCTGAGGGCGTTCTTAGCAGTCTTCCTCTGTTGTTTTCTCCCTGTTCTTCCTCTATGGGCAGGGTGAAGCTCACACAGATCTCACCTTGGTCCTCCACTGAGACTGAATCTCCTCCTTCTCCAGTCTGAATTTCTTCAACTATCACATTAAACTTGATCTCCTCACCCTCCTCCACTGTGGCAACTGACTGCTACAGAACAAAAATCAACACATGTATAAACATAGATAAGACCAATAATATTGCTGATGATCAAAAATTCATTAGGAAAAATTATACTATTAGGTTCATACAATTGCTGTGGGAAACTTCAGTCTCATTTTCTTAAAAAAGTGGACAGGAAATTGACACAAACTCCTCCTGTTCCATAGTGCAAAGTGTTGTGGGCAATATTAGCCCCCCAAAAAGGGTTCAGGGTTCCTACATCTTTTAACAAATGAATTGTGCATTAATAAATATATAATTAAAATGATAATAATAAAATGAATTTACATTTAAATTAAAAAGAGAAAAATTTCAAATTTATAGAAATTGCACTCACACAAGAAGAGAGTTAAATTATTTAAAGCTTTAAAGGGATAGTTCACCCCAAAATAAAAATTCTGTTATAATTTACTCACCTTCATGTCATTCCAAACCTGTATGACATTCTTTCTTCTGTGGAACATAAAAGGAGATATTTTGAGAAATGTCTCAGTGTTTTTTGTTCATACAGTGGAAGTCAGTGGTCACCAAAACTGTTAGCATCATTCTTCAAAATAACTTTCTTTGTGATTCAGAGAGGAAAGAAAGTCATATGGGTTTAAAATGACATAAGGGTGAGTAAATGATAACAGAATTTTAATTTTTGGGTGAACTATCCTTTTAACTTAACTAGAACATTTGATTTCACTTTGAAAATATGACATTTATCCCATTCTTAGATTTTAGTTTTTAGATTATTGTGGGAACACCGATGCTCCACCACAAATATTATACCATCTGGGCACCTTTGGTATACTATTTTTTTAAATGGATGGAGACATTAGTCTAAACTCTCACTGGTGCACAACAGAGGGCCAAAGAACCAAGATCATCTTTTCCAACACACATTCTAAAAAACTCAACAGTGAAAACTTCCATGTTATCTATATGGCTGCTATATCGGGCTAGCTGTCAGCCTGCAGTACGCAGGGAGCGGTAATGGCCACCCGTGCGGCATCAGTCCAGGGAAGCTATGACTTAAACGATAGTGTAAGTGACTCCAGTCTGCTGCGTGGAGTCTGAACAAGGGTAAAATGCCCTCTGATGTGTGAGAGTTAATGGCTCATGGGGGATCATAGTGCCCTCGACTTGACAAATGGCAAATGTCAGAGCACTATTCTCCTGGTGGGCATAATTTTATTAAGTGCAAATATCACTGTGCTCCTTAGGAGACGTTTTGAAAGGTTAGACCAACAGCTGTAACAGTTTCATGTATATTAGCAAAGATTTTACAGTTGAGAAGCCCCGCATTGATAGATACAGTCACTCAAGCATGCTAAGAGAAGCCCCTTAGTAAATGCAATAAGTGCCTTCATCTGAAGGGTTCAAATCATGTTTATTTAAAAGCTCAGACCCATATTTAATGACACAATGGCAGGCAGGTAGGCAGCAGGCCGGGAGAGGTGGCATATAGACGAAATCAAGCTCCCATTTAGTGGCCCCAGTCATTTGTTGACTCACTCATCCATGTAGGGCCTTTATGTTTAATGCAGCTCTCTGGGGGGAAGGAAAGGCCCAGCGAGAAGGACTGGAATTATCAACCGCAGGCCCTTCAAGGGTGCCCCAGATGCTCCGTAATTGCAATTTTACGTTTGTTCGTTGGAAAAAGAAAAGAATAAGAAGGCTGAGGCCCTGAATCACCAGCCGCAAAATCAATCCCAGTAAGCATACAACTCAAATGCAGTCTGGACCAGTCCTTTATGATCACCATTGTTAGAACAGCTATACAAAATATAAATCACTACAACTGTAATTCAGGTTAGCCATCAATGTTTTTAAGTATAAATCACAGATTAATATAATTACCTCATAACATAATACACAAATACGTAGCGGTCCAACAGATTAATGTACCTGACATTTTGCTTTTAATGTTACTTTCAATATACTGATTGAGTATTTTCTGTAAAGCTGCTTTGAATCAATATGTATTGTGAAAAGAGTTATATAAAATGTAATTGATTTGGTAGCACTGGTTCACATGTTTAGAAGAGGCTTTAGCAGGCTTCTGTCAGGTGTGTGTTGACTTCCCCCATTGAGTTCTTTGACAGATATCAGAAACACCCAGCTGGCAATAGCATGGCATGTTGAAAAACATTGCATGGCCACTGTGGGCCATCACTCTCAATGGGTCACATTTACAGGAAGTTTATTCCTGTCCAAATCACTTACGCCTCTGTGAAGAAGCAATATCATCTATTTCTGATTTGCCCTCTCCATGTATATAAATCCTTTTAGGGAATAACAAGGATTAGGTTTTTCTTATTTTTATTCATATTTAAATCCAACAAATTAATCTCAAGGGACTCATCAAAACTTTGTAGCTCACATTGTGAAGCTATCTTTGATTTGAGGGGTTAAATCCATTATTGATCCATTACTGAATAATAAAGATTTTTACATTTTCTAAACAAAATGCGAGTTGCGTTTGCTGTGTTTAACTTCTGAACTGTAGTGTATTACAGGAGCATAACGGGTTATGAGATAAATAACTGTATGTAGTATTGTAATAGTGATTTTTGCCTCAGCAAGTACCACTAATAATAGTGCTGGTCTTACATGAGTAAGGCTGGGGGATAGAGCAGGACTGTGCTGAGGGCTTCTTCTCACACTCCCCACATCAGTCAGTCGGTGTTGGGAATCATCCCATCTTCCGTAGGCCAGGTCAATCCCTCCCAGGAAGGCCAGTGACTGGTCAATCACCACCGACTTCTCATGGTGAGCCCAGAGCAATGCTGTGGAGGGCATGTGATCAGGGTGTCGGATGACCTGTCAATCAGTAGAGATGGGCAGCTTGTCAGGTTCCTTTTCTCAAACGAACTAGATATTGGGCAATTCTTTATTAAAGAAGAATAAAGACTGAGGGTATGCTCAGAATATTACATTCTAATTCTTGTATGTTTGTATGTCCTTTTTAGCAAGGATGCATTTAATTGATCAAAAAGTGACAGTAAACATTTCTAATGTTACAAAATATTGCTATTTCAAATAAATTCTGTTCTTTTGAACTTTCTATTCATCAAAGAATTATGAAAAAATGTTCGACATTGAAAATAATAAGGAATGTTTCTTGAAATCAGCATATTAGAATGGTTTCTGAAGGATCATGTGACACTAGAGACTGGAGTAATTCAGTAAATTAAAAAGCTAAGTAAATAACATTTTAAAATATAAACTAGAAAACATTTTAAATTAAAGTAATATTTCTGAATGTTACTGTTTTCACTGTATTTTTGATCAAATAAATGCAGCCATGTTAAGCATAAAAGACATCTTCAAAAATATAAAAAAAATCATACCAATCCCAAACATTTAAATGGTAGTGTTCATGGAATACAATTGCTTATGTACTAAATATGTGCCAAAATATACAATATACAGTCAGAACATATATGAATGTGTGGATCATGATCACCTAAATGTTCTTTGATCTATGATGTAATGTTGATTATTAAATTAACTTAATATTGTGTAATATAAACTCAAATTTTTGTTTTAATTGATTTTTTTTAGTTAATTTGTAGTAACTTAATGAAATTGTCTAAATAACTTTGGAAACTGGGTAGTGGATTCCTAAAACACTACATTAAACACTACATTGACTCTATAAGCAATGACTGCACTAATGCCAGTGACAAGTAATATATTACTTTACATTACATTAATTTTACATGCTAAATAAGTTACATTTAGTATGTGCTATGATAGCTGTGGATATTAACTGAAATTTTTTAAGATTAATTGGTTCCAGGGCTACGACAAGTAGTTGGAGTGACTTCATTTATTGAGTATTTAATTTTAAAATTTGTGTTTTTCTTACAAACTTAGTTATTAAGTTCTTCTAACTCAGTATAGTTTGTTGGTTGAACATAATTTCATTCAAAGTTGTCATAACTCAAAAAAACTGATGCAAACAGTTAATTGTTTTTGTTGAGCTAACGCATTACTTTTTAGAATGTAACTTTTGTGAATTAACCAAATTTCCCAAATATGAGCTAAATAAATACAGCGGGCCTTCAGCCAAAAATAACACCACAATGTAGATGGTGTTAACCTTTGTGCGAAGCAGCTGCGTCTCCACCAGCTTTGGCGGAGCCTCCGGAGGACGCCGCCCCTGGCAGGTGTTTCTACACCAGCAGGGCCCAGGAATACCTCCATCCAGCTGCTTTGCAGCACACGTCCTTGGGGTGTGGATCCCAAGCCACTTCCCAGTGTCACTCCTCTGCCCAGACTCAACCAGCGCTCCAATAAGATAATGTGACGGCATGTCAATCACGCACCGGCCTGGGGTGCTACGGTGATGAGTACCACAGCGCTATGGTGCCATAGAAGCTCTGTGGCACCAGGGGAGGAAGCAGACTTGCAGCCTCAGGCTCTTTTAGAGACAATCGGCTAAGAAGAACCTGACCATCTTCAGACACAATCCGTAGGGTTCCCAACAGAGTGATCCCCCTCATTCTACTACAGAGGATTTAGGCAACGTCCAAATACGATCTAAGTGTCCGGAGGGGAGGTAGTGGGCACGCTGAGTGCTCTCGTGCTTTCTATAATTTGTTTTGATTGAACCTTAGTTCTTAGAGAGATATGGGTAAACGTAAGAGTGGGACGCTGATTCGGAGGGACGGGTCTCCTCTGTAATACTGTCATTTCTGGACAGGATTCTGCTTTTGACAATGTTTGACATACTGATCGACTCACCCTGATGTTAGAGTGAAGTCCCATCAGGGTCTTCTTTGTGTACTCGCTGTTGAGACCCATCACTACCTCGACTTCTTTGTAGAGCAGGACAAAGATCTTCACTCCTTGTTGCTGAGTTGACAAAAGACAAAATGATGTTAAACAACTGTCAAACTGGGAAAACCAAAGAACTCGGTAAACTGCGAGGTGTGACATAATGTATGGATGTGTGAGAAGTAAATTAAACTGGCTGAAGTCCAGATTTGAGCAGGTGTTCAGACTCACTGCTTTTCGCTTGAGGACATGGTCTAATCTCCACATGTTCCCATCTACTACCGGTCGTTTGAGGAAGATTTCTGGGCTTAACCTGAGGGCCATATCAAAACCAATCAAAGCTTTGACAGCTTCCACACAACTTTCATTCTTTATTTCTGTCATTTTAAAGGCATAGGTTTCCCAAAAACTGAATTTCTGTTACCACATATTCAGCCTCACATTATCCCAAACATTTATGGTTTTATTTATTCTATCAAAGACAATAAGTGAATTTTTTTAAGAATGTCCTGGCCAAAGGCGTAGTTTTGGTTTGAACATTGGGGGGCTTATGCAGTTTGACAGAATTTTCTACTGTCAAAGTGCCATGGGAAGTCATAATTTTTTTTTAATTCGCCTCCACAGAAAGTCATATAGTTTCGTACAACATGGTGAGTAAATAATGACAGAAATTTCACTTTTAAATAAAATATTTCTTTAAAAAAAATGGACAGGTTTTTGGTTCAGCAGCTATTGAACCAAACAACTGTTAAAATGATCAGCCAATGAAACCAGAGTTCTATAGTACAAAACAACCTGTAATGTATTCTTTCTGTACAATCTCCTATTTTAAAACATCTCTGTCCATCTTTGATAAAATCATATTTCCGACACAAAAAAATGAAAATGTTCCACTGGTATGCTACATTAAGAGGTGCGACAGAATTGTAAAAGCTAGGTACATGAAAAGTAATTGTTGCTGATTCTAATCTGTACCACCAGGCTGTGATGAAGATTTCCTCCTTTGCTGCTTCCAGGGCATCAGCTATGGCATCAAAGTATCCAGCTGCGTTGACAAACCTTCAAAGGGAGAACAGGGTATCTCATTTAAGAACTGTGTCAGGGTACTTCACAGAGATTTAAGAGAAAATGTTCTGGTACGTGTTGCTCACATGTTGACATAAAAAGAACAAAGAATAGGGGACTAGTTGAACTTTTGAGATTACTGTAATATTTTAAATTAAATTGAAAATGCTGCACATTCAAATATATTTAGAAAGAATGAATTATGTCAATATTTTTAATTGGAATATTATATTTAAGTAATTATTGTGACTGAATAATTGCTCACCATTTTGAGATGGTGTTTTCTCTAACAGGTGTGAAAGACCCATGGCGGTTTTCCCTGAGAAAGTCCTGCCCAAACATTTGAGAAAACTCGTCTATGGAGTGCCCCCACCAACGAGCCTGCCTGTATGTGGAGCACTTGATAGTAAGAGCCCTGTCAAAAAAGAAAGAAAAAAAAAGTTGATTGATACTTGTTTTTGTCACTTGTTTTCAAGCAAAAATCCTTTTAAACGAGATCAATTTATCTAACTTACAGTTATCTTACAATACTGAAAATACTAAGTTTATTTTACCCCATTGAAAAACTGTTTTTCATTGTTTCAAGCAAAATCCAATAAAAAATATGATATATATAATAAATATAATTTAATGAACACATTTAACAGTATACTACACACACACACACACACACACACACACACACACACACACACATATATATATATATATATATATATATATATATATATAGAGAGAGAGAGAGAGAGAGAGAGAGAGAGAGAGACAGAGAGAGAGATAGCATGTTACCTAACAATTACTGCATGATGAAATATCTGCAGTATAAAACACATTTATCTCAACCTGCCTGCAAAGATTTTCAATAGTGACTCCGTGCCTGACTCCGGTCTCCCGTGTCCCTATTTTGATGTGAAATCCCTTATCGTACAGAATCACGGTGCCTACTTGGCCATCTTCTGGCCTCATGTAGAGAACAAAGGAGTCTTTTACCACCAGCCATCTGAAACATGAAGCAGTCACCACATGAGAGCTGAAACAAGGGGGAGAGCCATTCTATCAGCTGTGGGAAAACATCATAATAACCTAAATAAGTAAACAACCGCAACAGAAGACATGCCACGACCCAAAGGCTCAGCAAGGCCGCAATCCGAGGAGCAAAATTCAATTGGGGCCGAATCTTCCAGTGTTTGCTTTTAAGAGCCATGCGAATTATGTAAGTGTAATGTTACTGTAGCTGCTTGTCAAAGAAAAAACAATAACAGCCCCGTCTGCACAGATGAAGATAGTTCAACACCAGCATCTGTTATCCACCAATATTCATTTCAGGGCTTGGTGTTCTTACTCATGAAACCAAGAGACGAAGATCACACACTACTGATTGAAGTGTTTTTCTCAGGAAGACAGTATGTTCTGTCCTCACGATGTGAACGAAGGTGAAAAATAAAAAGGTTGGTTTTCAACACAGTATTATGATTTCCTGAAAAACATGATTTCCTGAGCCTAACGTGAATGTAGAAGAGCTCTCACCTTTTGGACCACCGGTAACAGACGCTGTTGGATCCGCACCAGTAACATACAGGGAATGTGTTTCCTCCAGATTTCTTTAAGATCAGACCTTCACTTTTGTCAAGGCAAATGAATATATGATGAATGAACAAATACTAATCAAGCCAAGGATTGTTTTATTGTATTTTATGTTACTATGTACATTCTTACATTCCTTTTGGTCCCAGATCCTGAATAAATGAGATTTGACTCACTTCCAAAAATTCAAGCTGAAATAAAATTCAGTTAGCATCAATAAGTCTCAAAGCAGCTTTATGGCAAATGCATATGAGCCTCACACCAGTTACTTCCAAATTTGCTTATCATTATTTCAGTTAAGCATGGTTCTTTGAATCATTTTATTTATGGAGACTAAAATGAACCACAAATTGGAATCTGCTTTGTACAGTCCAGTTCTACCTTAATAATTAACCAGAGAAGTGTGAGGTGAAAACTGAAGCAGGGTGCGAATGTTTCTGGGTGCAGGTACTCTTTAATTAGCCCTGCAAACGAATGCTAATTATGTGACTGTCAGAGAATTAGCCTGTGAAGCACTAAGCTTAGTGTGGAATCATCTCTCAGAGACGTTCTCTACAAAAGAGCCTGTTTTAATGAGTGGGGACACAGCAGGTAGAGCGCCTTCCAGAACCTTCATTCTGCCATCATGTGACACAATGGTAACTGAACCATTCTTCTTTCTTTTTTTTAATGCCTGGGCTATTGCTAGATGATAGTACTGCACATATAGATAATATTAGTACAATATGGTAATACACTAGCAAAAAGTACCATAGTTTTATGATATTTTGAGCATGGTAGCATGATAATACTATTCTTTGATCATTCAGCATCATTGTATATCATAATGACATTACATTCCCATCAAATGGTACAGCCACAGTAATTTTCCTAGGAGCAAAGACAAGGAATAATGTTGGAGCTATGACTTACCGTTGTAGGATGTGTCCTGTATAAAGGCCTTTTCAATATATTCCTCAGATATTCTTCAAGTTGCAACTGTTAGAACAAAACAAAGACCAGAGAAAGAAAAATAAAACATGTTTAAATATAATTATAAATATTCCCAGCAAATTCCCTAATTATGCATATAAAATGTGTGTATATATATATATATATATATATATATATATATATATATATATATATATATATATATTCTATATACTAATTGATATACAATGGCATTCACATATGGCATGCCAAGGCAAATCTAAGCTGTTCTAACAATAGTTAAAATAAATAATTTAACTTTTCTGCTGATGAGCTGTTCCTCTTTGACAAGGGCATCAGGTCTTCGTGGTAATGTTGGTATGTGTTCTCCGTGAAACCGTTTGTGGCCTTTGAATGACCTCCTTTTGACTGAGTGTCTGTCAAAAACAGGAAATCTGACAGTCAATATTTGACAAGATTTGGGTTGCATGTCCATGAAAGCACCTCTGATTTGATTAACCGAGAGGTAACAGTGCAGTGAGGCTGAGAAAAAGGTTTTTCGTAGGGTTTAGGGGCACTAACAAGAATACATCTGGGACAAATTGAGTACACCCAACTGAAAAATGAAAACACTTAGCAGCTCAAAAAGCAACGAGGCGAGTTCGTTTTTGTAAGACTTGTGGTGTGTTTGTGAGAGAGCGTATGCATATAAAGATGAAATGAATACAGTGCATCTTACATTCGGCTTGGCAGGGGGATTTTTAAGAGGGCCTTGAATTTGAGCAGCTCCTGATGAAGTGCCTGGAAGTGCTTGAAACGACGCTTGATTTTCCAACTGAAGTTTCCGTGGCTCAACTCTACAGTATACAGGTTGGGATTCAGCACCTTTGAGTGGATCATTTCAAGAAACAAGAACTGACTGAATACGTTTTTGTACATATCTGGTACCAATGTATCCACCTTATTCCTGCTACGCCCATGACACTTTGCACGAATTATGGGTGTTACTTCCGTTAAGCTGTAAACAGTCAGTGAAATTCTCGCTCTATGAATGCAATAATACTTTTTTTTTTAAAACTGGGTACAATGAGATGACATTATTATACTCACTCCTCAACCAACGAACATTAAAAGGACATTTAAAAGTGTAAAAGCATCAGCAAGGTACTTTCAACAGGCCATGAAAAAGCAAGATTTTTTCCACAGCAATAACGGATGGGTTAAATACTAAAAACAATCCAGCTAAAACCAGCCTAAGCTGGTTGACTGGTCTTAGCTGGTATAAGATGGAAGTAGCTGGTTTTAGCTTGTCTCCCAGCCTGGGTTAGCAAGTGTTCAACTGGTTTAAGCTGGTTTCCCAGCCTCCCTGTCTCCTAGCTAACCAAAACCCCTCTAAAACCAGCTATGACCAGGCTGGGAGACCAGCTAAAACCAGCCTGACCAGCTTAGGCTGGATTTAGCTGGATTTTTCAGCAGGGTAGTGATA
Organism: Chanodichthys erythropterus; assembly: GCF_024489055.1. Taxonomy (NCBI): domain Eukaryota; kingdom Metazoa; phylum Chordata; class Actinopteri; order Cypriniformes; family Xenocyprididae; genus Chanodichthys; species Chanodichthys erythropterus. Next base: position 31,105,461 of record NC_090234.1, on the reverse strand, counting down.
TATATATCTGTATTATGTAATATACGTTGCATTAATAAAAATGTTCATGAACTTCAGCATCGCGTGATACCATTTCAAAGTGATTTCCATCATTTTTACAGATAATAAATTGTATTTACCTGTGAAAACAAACCTGAAAAGAGACGTGAGGCTTTGAAGAGAAAAACGAGAGATACTTTGTGCATTCCAGTGAATTATTAATGGGATATATCTAAATTATATCGGGAGAACAGTCTGAAAATAAAACATGAAAGAAAAATTGACAACTCATTCAGTCAAACTGACGGATAAGCTTTATTTGTAGGGCAACCTTATAATTTGAAACAATTTGTTTCAGTCTTTTTAAATGGAAGTTCCCCAAACCGGAAATGCAACCCATAATTTAAAACGCAGTAGGATAGTCAGGAATAAGGTGGATGGATACAAAATTTAAATACTACATAGTATTATTTTAATTTTATTCTTTAGTAAATAATCCTGTTATTAAAAGTAGCATTATAGTTCAAAAAGTGTTTTAGAACATTTTTAGTGTTTGTGATTTACTTGAAGTGTTTTCATTTTTATTACCCTTGTAGATGTGAATCGCTCCACCTCTGTAACCTGCACCAGGATTGGCACTTCTTCAAGAAATATAACACCATCCAGGGAATTGAATGGAAGAAAGTTGTATATTGCTTGAAACGATATGTTCCTTGATTCTGAAAACAATCATAATATTGAAATGTTATAATCATATGAGCTAACTGAGATCAATAAGAAAACATTGACACACACCTAGATGCTGTGGTAATCATTCAGACTCATGTTGGCCTTGTATTTTAGACTGGCTGATAACATCTTAGCAATCAAAAAGTATAGCTACTTTACAAATAGTTTGTTTGGCTTTTCATCATTTGAAGTTGTGCAGTAATAGCATGGAGAGGCTCCATTTGATTGTCAGCAGGATAGCTATTGAAGGCTCCAGCTGGAGGTGTATGGTATGCTGTGTACTCTGAAAGTTTCTCAAAGCTAAATCTGCTCTGTATCAGATAATGATTTTAGTAGGTATGTGCTTTTACCTGCTGAAATATTGTTCCTGGAAATATTAATGAACATGCACTGATTTAAAAGTGAGCATAAACAGCACATTATATGAATACGTTAAAAAGACAGTGCCTGAAATCTTTTTTTAACAAAATGGTCAGTGAGGTGCTTAACATTCAGAAAAAAAATTGATCGTCAACCTCAGGAGGTCAAAATAAATATTGTATGAGCTGGATTTTCTATTTATTTTATATGAGGTTTGCAATTTTTGCAACACTGTTACCAAAATCTGACACGTCTAAATACAGTATATACAAAACTTGGATTTGCCTAGCAAGAAACATTAAAGAAACATTGAAATTCAATAAACTAAATTTATCAAAAATTAAATAAATAAATAATGTCAGAATGTGATTTCACCAAGTGCAACATGTTCCTGGATCAACATCTTTGTTCTGGAACAACATCAACCAGTCAGATTTGAGGGACAAGTTTACAGCTTCTGTCAAGTTTAGGATTACAACCAGGGTTAGGTGCTTCTATAACAGTGTTATTCACCTATCATTTCTCTCTGATTGCAGGGATAAGTTACGGGTGCAAGGTTAGGACTACATTTTCGGACAGGAATGTTAATCCAGGATCAACAAAATATGTTGTGATCCAGGAACATGTCTTGCTTGGGCAAATCACAGTGACCAATGGGTTACACAGTTGCAAGTAAGAGGATTGCATATTTAGCCTAAATTCACTCAGTAGGGAACTGCTGGTTTGTGAGCAAATTTTAATTTACAGTCATTGATCAAATTATATTTATCATAAATTAAAGAAAATGTTTGATTTTCTTTTTCTTTTTTTCTTTTTTTTACACAGTAACTTGTATAAAATAATTGAATGTCTTTTTGAATGTCACAATTTTAAGAAATATTACAGTTTTTATATGGGGAAAAAGTCAACATTTTTGATAAATTATGATAATAAATAAAAGTAGCATTTAATTGAGTATATGAGAACGAAAATATGTGGACAGTCATTAGCTGTGTCTCATTTCAAAGGCTGCATATGTCATCGATATTTAAGAAGAGTAACCGTTAGATTGCAAAGTAAGAAAGAAATAACAGTATTTTACACTTCACAATGAATATCAGTCAGTTTTATTACAGTTACTTTTCTTAAATAAGACATCCTTGATGACGTATGCAGCCTCCCAATGCGACCTAATAAGACACAGCTATTTTGTCCTGCTGTCGGGGTATGTTTGGTTCATTGTGTTCTGGTTTGGGTCTGTTCTGTTCCTGTTTGCCTGTGTTCTTTTTGCTTGTTTACTTCCATGGTTTCTGATTAGTAACACACCTGTTCTGTTCCAGTTAATTAGCTAACTCAATGTATATATAGCCCTCATTTTCTTTTCACCCCTGTCCATTCTCATTTCGATTTTAAGTTGGATATGTGTACTTTGTTCTCCTACGTTTATCCAGTGCTACTTCGTTTATATTGCTAAATAAAGGGACTGCTGAATCCTGCATCTTAACTATTCTTGCTGCAACCAGTGGGACACCTGCATTTGTACTTGCATTATGTACATTATATTCCTTACATTAGATTCAGTATCAGCTGTGCAGAGACCATTTCTATTGCACTATATATGCTGCTCCAAAAAAAAGAAGAAGCCCAATATAGAACCGTCTGACTCACTCTCCATCTGACATAATGAAAGCAGTAGGCTGAGAGGTCAGCTGTCCTATGAGGTCACTGATAGAAGCAAAGACACACTGAACCAGCAGTTTACCGCCACAGAGGTCAGTATGGCCACTTAAGTCAAGCTCCTCTGGGTCGTCTTGTAGATCATCTTGGTCCAAGCTCCCAGAGAACTGGCTCATGACAGACTCCAGTCGCTCCAGTTTAGGAGGTCTCTGACGGCCCCTCAGAGACATTTTCTCTTAACAGCTTTCGTCTACAAAAACAATGACAAAAAACGTAATAAATAAATAAAAATTTCACCACAGGATATACAAATACAAGACCAGTGTATTAAGAATTGTATAGTGCTTTTGTGATGATAATGATGATACAATACTTTATGCAATTTTTTTTTAAGAAAATATTTATTTTATTAATTGAAGATATTTGCTCAGTTTTGATACAGCAGTACCATATTGCAATTGTGTTTCTGTCTGAAAATTCAAACAATTAATATGTGTTCCTATTACCATTTACTTAATGCAGACACCCCTGCAAATCATTTAGCTGCATTTCAGTGTTTTTGTCTGCTAAATATGCATAAATACCTCATGTTCTGATTTTTTTCGGTCACTGATAATTGCCCCCATATGCAAAATGCATGAAATATGGATTTAATATCAGTTGGCTGGTTGCAGCACTTTGGTATTTATATGAGGGGGAAATCTGTTAATGAGGGGCTCCTCCCCTCTCTCCTGACCGGCTCCAGAGCCAATGGCCCAAATGCAAAGTGACAGACAAGTCATCAAAGAACATGGGGATGTAATGTCTTGTGATCCCAGAAAGGGTGACAGACATTGATTTTTTTGCAATCTGACGGTACATGTAATGATAAAAGAAAGGAAAGGTCAGGGTCAAATGGCATGAAAGTGAGGAAATGGCAGGATATCACGCAATGTCACGGGCCACAAACCTTTTCCGCAACTAAACAATGCAAGAAACGCATTTTATTAACTTTAGTGAAAACAGCTGCGTTACATGAGGGTATGTTAATAATTTAGGTTAAAAACATAGCTAATAAATAATATTGCCTGTACTAATTAAAAAGATTTGAATTGCAACAAATGTGTTACTTTTGGTGCATGTTTATAGCAATTAAATTATCCATTCCATTTCTCTCTCAAATAATCAAAAAAAAAAAAAAAATCCAGGGTGAGATGTTAAAAAGTATTACAAGCCAGTGATAAAAATAGAATATTTTACGTCTTTTCACTGTACTTATTTTACACCTGCTTCACGTTTTTACTTATGAATATTTATACTTTTCATTCCAATTTGTGTCAAAGTGAGAGAGAAAGCAAAAAAGAAACACAGAGAGTATTTTGTGCTTCATTTCACCTGTCATTGCTCCAGTAAGACTGAGAATCTTCCTAATGGCCACGGCAAGGGGCCAACGGCTGCAAGGAGGGGGTGGAGTCAAACCCACTTGCGATTTCTTCTCTCAATAGGACTGTGGGCAGCGGGCAAAGGTGTTACTCCTTTTTCTAGAACAGGTAGTACAAACAAATCACTAAATTTATCTTGACATGAGCTTATGGGCCTGTACTATATATATATATATATATTTATTTTATTTTTTTTCAATATGATAATATCTTTTTTTTTTTTTAAAGTTGTATTAAGAAAAAGTAAAGATTTTAGCTGTATACATAAAATTCTCCACAAACATAGTTGACCTTTAGTTATATTTGTTATACTTCTACTAAACACTGGCATGGTATTGCTCACTGATTAAAAATTATTAGGTCTGATAAATTCCCCAATAACAAAAGCTGAAATTTATTTCAATCAATGCTTTGATTCATTCAGTTTGAGAGCAACATAGAAAGATACTTTGTTACTCGGTTACTTTGTTACTTCCAAACAGGATATATCGCCCTCCGAAGGGCACTTCGGAGTGAAAATAATCATGGCCGCCATATTGAAGGGTCGTTCCAAACCGAAGTGCTCAAAACTGGCCACTTCAAAGGGCCCTTCAGAATGAAGGATTTCAGAGGGTACAACTGATGGACACTTCGGGCCCCCATGATCCTTTGCACAGGGAAGTTTGAAGTCACAGAATAGGTACAGAAGGCTCAGAGTTCAATTTTACTTATAAATGTATGTATAGTATTTTTCTATACTACTGTAATATTTATACAAGTTAGATTTGATTATTATGGTCAAAATGACATTGTACTTCAACAAAAATACTTTACAGCTCCCTTTATCAATGTTTCAAATACATAGACACATTATACATTCTTTTTAGCGTAAAGGCCAGCAGTAGCTTGAATGCGTATTAATACAAAGAGTAAACCAGGGGAAAAAAGATGAAGGCTTGATTGTCTTGTTAAGATGACGCAGAAGTGCGTTCCAAAAAAAGAGGGTTTTTTTACCCCTACACCCTTCATCCCTACGAAGCTCTCACTCCGGAGTATAAACCCTTTGAAAGGATTAGGGCATAGGGATGAGCCCTTCCGAATGGAACGCAGGGACTGTCTGCTCAAATGTTAGGGTTAATTTAAAAGACAGTATTTCCATTACATGAACTCAGGTAATTCAGGTAATATAACAGAGTTACGGTATATACTCAATACACTTGATATGAGAAACACACAGGACAACACGTTTACTGGATGAGATTGGATCTGTGGGGATCCAAATTCATACATTTATTTAGGCCGCAAATTGTTCATGATAATAATCACATGTGTGACAACTGCAATGTAAATAAGGTTATTAGTTTGTGGTGTAATTAGACAAGATGTGAGTCTCCATTCTATGACACTACAAACGGGACAGAGGCAATTCATTAAGCAGGTAATAGAGCACATTATTTTGCAAATGTTCTGCTTCAGACTAAATCAATCACCACTATAACTACACATTCTTTCATTAAAGTGAATTACAATGCTGGAAGAGGGGAAAAGACCGGAGCTTGGAACAGCAGGAAGGCAAACTAAGAAAATATAGAGAGTTCTTACCTCATTTTGAAGGCAGTGGATGAGGAACACTTCTTCAAATTCTCCTGAGAGATTACAACAGGTTGTCACTAGTCTGCTTCTGAACTCAGTCCTAATCTCTGTGGTAACTCAAATAACTGGTTTCTGTTAACTTGAGGAGTTTCAGGGCTGTTACCCTCTTTGAATTATGTCAGCAGTATGACTGGACAGTTCCATTCACGGCTCTTACAATGTATCATTGCACCATTGGGGAACAAGGGAATGGTTTCACTGCATGCTCAAAGCCTCTATTGATAGTGCAAAGCTCTGCCACTGGTGTGAGTGTTTGTGTTTGAAATGTTTGTACCAGGAATCAGAGAGCTACAGCTAATCTCTGTGATGTCATCCCTCATGAGATGGGGACTGGCGTGGCGGAGGACTGGCCGCAGTGGTATTTGTGTTGCTGACTGATTAGTGATGTGTCAGCAGTTCAAAAGGACAGAAAGTGGACAATCATTATTATGACATGTTGTCACCGATGTAGCTGAAATCTCAAATACTACTGTATCTATTCTGGGTGCATTTTAAGGTAAACACTAGCCTTCAGGATGATCCACAAGAGTAGGGTTTAAAATTGCAAATCTAGTTTAAGCCTACATTTTGTGGCCTTTATTAAAATTATAAAGCCAGGCAGTGATATAAAAATTACACAGAACATGTTTAGATATACAATGTAACACAATTTTAATAGGTTTCAATTCTGATAAGTTACAAGTTGTGGCCCAAATAATGCACCATAGCCTACACTACGCACTTATATGCACTACCGTCTAGTGTATAAATATTGTTTTAGTGTAAGGTTAGTGTGTCATTCACCATCAGTCTGATCCTCATCCTCATCACTTTTAATGTTGTTTAGTACATTGTGTTTGTTCTCATACTGTTTAGTAGCTTCATCCATTCATTCATACTGATATGAATGATATGTCTGAATATGTACTGATATATATGAATGATATATATAAAAATATGTCTATGTAAACATCATTAATTATTATTATTCATAACTCGTCTAGTGATAATTCAAAATGGCGGCCCCAGGGGGAACACCCAGAGAACACCATATACAGTAAAGCATCCTTTTATAGTTAGACTGATTAATATGAAGTCTAGATCTATTGTAATGATATTTCTCAAAAAAATGGCAACTAAAAAATGGCAACTAAAATTAAGTTTACCATATCGCACTGCTACCGCTTAACATTTCATGTTATAGCCATTTACTGTGTGAAGTATTTTTGATTTGTTTGTATGAGTCTCACATTATATCCATTCGGCTGGCTCAGGTCACGTGACGTCACAGTCTATTCTTCTTCTCCGCGCGCTAGCAGGAAGTACAAGCGACAGAGGCTCATTCAGGGATCAGCCATCGTTTAGCCACGTATTAAGCCTTTATTTTTACATTCGTGTGGTTTTATAGATACGTGCGTTGTATGTATGTGACATCGGTGATTTAGAGCCTGTATAGCTCGTCTCCTATAGATTGCAAATCGTCCTCTTCGGCGGGCAGACAGTTATTGACGTCAGTGCACGTTTATACTTTTAACATTTGTGAATCATGTTTTAACGATCGTCATTCGCGCGCGAGTAGAATATATGTGTAGAAAACGTAGAAAGTGTGAATGGTTTAGTATCCTTTGCTCGCCCTGACAGCCGGTAGCTATGCATTGCATGCATCTGTGTGTACAACCATGCAGCAAAGCATGCAACTGCGCTGAGATGTCACACTGCCTTTTCTAACAGATCTCTTTAGTGTAACGTATACAGTGGGTATGTTTCCAGTCTATGCACCCTTCTCGTGAAATGTTTTGATTTTGGAAGTCTTTTTGGAGTGTTCGTTTGCTATTTTAACCTCCCACCTGCTTTCTTTGTTCTGCAAGACAGTGGTGGGTCAGAATGAACAGAAACCACGTGAAAGATGGTGCTTTCTGAGCCTTACTGGGATCATCACATCCCCCTGCCAAAACTGGGACCCTTACACTCCAGGCTGGTCACTGCCTTTGTTGCCCTGATCTGTTTCATAAACAGCTATGATGGGGACTTTGTCTTTGATGATTCAGAAGCCATCATCAATAACAAGGTATTAAAGCCTTGGTTACTTAATTATTTATTCAGATGTTTATTATGAATGGAATAGTTTGTTTAAAAATCTAAATTCTGATATCATTTACTTATGTTCATGTTATTCCAAACCCATATTCATTGAAGTTTTCTATACAATGACAATGGATGGGGACCAAGGATTTGGTGTTCATTTTCATCATATGAAAAAAACAAAAACAGCTTTGACATTTTGTTTGAGTAATGATTGAATATTTACATTTTGGGTAAACTCTCCCTTTAAATTTCCATATTGTTTTAATGGTCTGTTGTGATTTCAACATACTAAACTTGTCGCTATCTTAGTATGTGATATTTATAGACTTTTGCAGTGTTTATATACATTGTCTCAACCAATTTCTCGTGTATTTTGTTATCTCAAGCTTATTGGATTGGAATATTTTTGTGTGTATATATATCTAATACTTTTATAATATAAAATATTTAAATTATTATATTTTGTAGTATATGATAATAAACAAATGTATAGTATTTTTTAATGGCAAGCCATTGTGATGTCTACACTTTGTAGGATTTGAATCCTGGCACTCCTCTGAGTAACATCTGGAAAAATGACTTTTGGGGAAGTAACTTAAGTAGCAACTCCAGTCACAAATCCTACCGGCCGCTGACTGTCCTGACCTTCAGGTACGTTACCACAAAGACAAAAGTGTCTTTCAGTTACTGCTGTGTGACTGATGATTAACACAAGGTAATAGTCCAATTTGCTTATAGTGAATATTGTCAAACCTCTTTGCATGTATTAGATGTGTGGACTTGTAATTTTATTCTCAGTGGGAAATCAAAAGAGGTCCCTCAAGTGCTTCCTCACCAAACGCCACAATAATTGACATTAAAATTGGATGCATATATTGCCTTTTTCCAAACTCATTCAGAATTGTCTTTGGCATTTGACTGCTTACTGTGAGGAAACTATATAGGGGGCATAATTCATGTCCTGCATGCTGCTAATGAGAATGACATCGTTTTGCATCAGTAATGGCCCGTTATCCCAACTCGACCATAAAGGTTATTCTATGTCTGTGTGCCCTCGTATCTCTGCTTCTTTGTGTTTCAGAAATACAAAACTTTTGTGATCACTTTACAAAGTCAAAGTTAGTTTTAGTTATTTTGGCTGTGACTTATTTTCCCAGGATCAACTACCTCTTGGCTGGTGGATTACATCCGATCGGCTTCCACATGCTCAACGTTGCCCTCCACTGTGTTATTTCCGTGTTAATGATCGATGTGTTTGCAATATTAATTGGCGGCCTGGTTCAAGATGGAAGAGGGGCGAAACTCAATCTCTGTCCGAAAGCTTCCTTTCTGGCTGCACTCTTCTTTGCTGCACATCCAGTTCACACGGAAAGTGTAAGTAGAGTGGGAAGACGTGATTCAGCAGGTCGTCTCTGCCCGGTAAACAATCACTGACTGCAATGCTCCATATCACAATGTTCATTGATGTTGCATGAAATATACATTACAAGGCCCGTGGAGAAGAAAGCTTCACGCAGCTGGTGTGCATCACATAGGTGGGCTCTACAGTCAGCCGTGGCTATTAACAGTTACCGAACGCTCGCTCTGACCTGCCACGGATGCGTCCGAGCATGGTAGAGGCTGGCGATGCTCTGGTATCTGCTCTTTAATCAGGTTCAGAAAGACCGGCCCTGGACCTGGAGGGGGTGAGGTTCAGAGAGACCACTGACTTGGGCCTACGGGTTGTATCAAAGAAGGTGGCCCCAGGACTCCAGCCAGGGCCGACTGCAGTTCTGTAATGAGTGCTGCCTCCTGCCTCCACCGTTAATTTGGCACTGCCAGAAATACAGGCAATTTCACAGACGAAAGGAGGGCGAAGGATGTTTTTATGCTGCCCATTTTTGCCTTTAATGTACAAGCAGGATTTCATTTGTTTAGGTGTAAAATGCGTAGCTGCTATTAAAACAATTGCCCTTGGGGTGGATTTCACAGCCGTGACCTGCTTGATGATGGATGATGCTTGATGTGACAATGTCCTTTAGCTCTCTGAAGTAAATAGTTGATCTTGTGAATAATCTTCTTTGTTGGCTCTCTGTTTTGTAGGTGGCTGGCATTGTTGGCAGAGCAGATTTGTTGTGTGCCCTCTTTTTTCAGCTCTCTTTTCTGGTTTACTGCAGAGCGTTTCAAGGTCAGTTCTTAAACTAAAGCTTTAGGCTCTGTTACAGTTATCCTGGCATTATGTTAAATTTAGTGCAATAAAATTCAAAACGGAATTTTTCAAAATTTTAATTCGGTCATCATTTACTCGGTTGTTCTAAACTTTATTGGATCTGTGGAACATAACATTTCGAAAAATGCACTGGTTGCTCTTTCTTGCACTGGTTGATCTACTCACAAAAGTAGTTAAACAGCTTATGTACTGTATTGTCATTATTGTCATTATGTTATTATTCAATGACAATTTTCCCTTCAGTGGGCTGTTAACCTCTTCAAAAAAATCATTGAGATCATACAGGCTGATCCACTGAGAAGAGATCAGAATGATTTGTTCATGAACGTTATGCACCTCTTTAAGGATACTTTTATGGTGCTTTTATGTGCCATTTAAAGTTTTAAAGGTGCCATGGAATGTTTTTTTTTTTTTTTTTTTTTTACAAGATGTAATATAAGTCTAAGGTGTCCCCTGAATGTGTCTGTGAAGTTTCAGCTCAAAATAAAAAAAAAATGTAACCGTCTATTTTGGGGCATCATTAACTATGCACCGATTATTGCTAATGGCCCTTTAATTGCTCGCGCTCTCCGCTAGTGATCGACCGATATTGATTTTTTATAACCGATACTGATACCGATTATTTGCATGTTTATGTACCTGATAACCGATATGCAGAACCGATATTTATTTACTGTTATACTTCTGTTTTTGACAATTATTACAACACAAATGAGCTGAACAAACCATTTTATTTATAACAATCACTCCCTCCTTGCATACAAAAAAAAAAACTTTATATTGTCGGTCTAGATCATGAAATGCTTTCTGACAAAGTGATGTAACTTATCTATGCATTTACACAAAACTATAAATTGGGCTACTCAACCGCGATCGAGTGTGGAGATAATAAATTTCCACAGAGCTGCATTTATTTAGATTTGTATTAACTAAATAATGGTTATGTAGTAAATCAAATGATTATATAATCTAGGGTGTTTAAACGAGATAATCTTGTCAAAAATTTCATGCAGTGGCCGTGCTTGAGGCTTCCTGATCATCAACCCATTCAGGTGTTGAGCAATATGAACGAACTTTTTTTTCCGAGACTATATAAAGTTAAACAGCACTTGTCAGTTGGCATTTTATGATCTAAATTTAATCTAACGTTAAATCATGAAATGCCAACTGACAAAGTGCTGTTAGACTATAACTTAATCAACCGCGATCGCACATGGAGATAATAATTAATTTCCACAAAGGGGTAGGCTATATTTATATGTGTAGCCTATTAGCGAAATAATTGTTATGTAGTAAATGATAATATAATCTAGGGTGTTTAAACAAAATAATCTTGTCAAAAGTGTCATTCAGTGGCCATGCTTAAGCCTCCTGATCATCCGTCAGTTGCTAAGCAATATGAACAAACTTTTTCTTTTAGTCTAATGGTGAGCAAATACAACAGATAGAGAATTAAATTCAGCGCTGTTATTTTTTTTAACATGCACTCATTCATGTCTGTTTTATTTAATTCATGTAAAGTTACGTCTTTATTGGGGCAGGACATGACGAATTACACTACGTGACTCAATGAGTTCGTCTCAATTGTTTAGAAACAAGCTGCAGAAATTAACTATATCAGGAATTTATGTCTCAGATCTCATTTTTTGCATGTCTGTTATGTTAAATAAAGTTAATTAATTAAAGCAAACCAAGTAAACCAAGACGCCCGGGCTGCAATGGTGGAAATCTCAAAACGGCCACAAGATGGCGCCGTAAATCGGCGAATCCGATTTTACAAAACAGATACCCGATTATGGAAAAATGCTTAAATATCGGGAAAAATATCGGTAAACAGATACATCGGTCGATCACTACTCTCCGCCCCCCCAGAGCTCTCGACTCTATCTTTGCATAAACACAGTTCACACAGCTAATATAACCCTCAAAATGGATCTTTACAAAGTGTTCGTCATGCAGCATGTCTAATCACGTACAGTGTTTATTTGGATGTTTACATTTGATTCTGAATGAGTTTGAGGCTGTGCTCCATGGCTAACGGCTAATGCTACACTGTTGGAGAGATTTATAAAGAATGAAGTTGTGTTTATGCATTATACAGACTGCAAGTGTTTAAAAATGAAAATAGCGACGGCTCTTGACTCCGTGAATACAGTAGTAAACCACGTTTAACAGTACATTAGCAACATGCTAACGAAATATTTAGAAAGACAATTTACAAATATCACTAAAAATGTCATGATATCATGGATCATGACAGTTATTATCGCTCCATCTGCCCTTTTTCGCTGTTGTCCTTGCTTGCTTACCTAGTCTGATGATTCAGCTGTGCACAGATCCAGACGTTTTGCCCTTGTCTAATGCATTGAACATGGGCTGGCATATGCAAATATTGGGGGCGTACACCCCGACTGTTACGTAACAGTCTGTGTTATGTTGAGATTCGCCTGTTCTTCGGAGGTCTTTGAAACAAATGAGATTTATATAAGAAGGAGGAAACAATGGAGTTTGAGACTCACTGTATGTCATTTCCATATACTGAACTCTTGTTATTTAACTATGCCAAGGTAAATTCAATTTTCAATTCGATGGCACCTTTAAATCTTCAGTTCTCATTTGTTGTAATTCTATAAAAAGCAAATCGTAATGTTTGTAATGCTTTGGAACAGTGAATAAATAATGGCTGAATTTGCATATTTGGGTGAATGAATCCTTTCATTTACAGACACTGCATGTTGGAATATTGCTGAATATATCTCTTACTTTGTACCAAGCATACTGTTTAATTTAGTTGCTCCTGAATTTCTCTCTGTAGGTGGTGATAAAAAGTTCTCTGTGTTGTGGATATTTGGCAGCATTCTTCTTTGTGCTGTAGCCATGCTGTGCAAGGAGCAAGGCATTACAGTTTTGGTGAGTAAAAACATGTATACATTTATGACAGAGCCGCAGATCAAATACAGCATATGTTATTAGCATATATATGTTAGATCATCCCTCGTCTATTTTTACAATACAGAGCCTTGATCATCAATATCCTTAATCCATAAAATATCCTTGTTTGTTCTTCCGTGTCCAAAGGGAGTGAATGCTGCTTATGATATTCTCATGGTCTGTAATCTGAACATCTATGAGCTCGCTCAGCGCCTGCTGTCCAGGAGAAATTCAGCTGATGTAAGTGTCTTATTCACAGTCACTCTTTAGACCTAAACTAATTTTGGATTGATATATACTTTCTCTTTTACAACCAGATTGGGGGGTTAGTGCGAAGCGGTTTGCTTATGAGGTTGGCTCTTCTCTTTCTTGGTGGTTCCTTTCTTTTGTATGCAAGATGGAGGATCATGGGAACTGGGCCTCCATCTTTCACTGAGGTGGATAACCCAGCATCCTTTGCTGAAAATGTTATGCTGAGGGTAAGTAGTCCTTTCAGTTTGGGTTTTTGAACAGGCCTTTTGATAGGGCTGCACAATATTGAAGAAAAATGTGATAACTTGTAAAATGATATGACATTCGATATGTGATACGATAATGTTATTTAACAGACATAAATTGAATAATCAAATGTAAAAATTAAAACTGCTTAGTCTTCACTGTATGAATTGAATATATACTGATTCTTTTTAAAGCTACAAAAGTTATTCAGTCAAAAGCAGTGAGTGATTTTCTCTTTGTTGTTGTTGGATTAACAAGCACACAGACAGAAGCAGGTTTATTAGGCTGCTGTCACTTTAAGAGCAATATATTGTTACATGCATGCTTTCTAAATTTTTCTCCACTTAGGACATAACATACTGTCTTTATGTCAATACTCACCAAGATGGGCATTTTGACTTAATTTTGTGTGAATTTGGCCTTATAAGCTGCAGAAGAGAACGGAAACCGGGATTATGCGCTGTCCATTGTGCGCATGAGTACTTTGGTTGTTGCGCCTAATATCGTTAAGCATGTCTGCTGTCTGCACTGACCTGAAACTTTTGTAATATTTTGAAATATTAAAATCATTCAGTTTTTGTAAGCCCTTGTGATATGCATATTTGCAATATTATATATAATATAGTGAAGCCCTATCTTTTGAAGTTGTTTTAAATATGCATAATAATAATAATAATAATTATTATTATTATTATTATAATTGTTTTAAAAATGTATTTGTATACATTTTATTTATAAAATAATATTTGTTTTTGCTGTGGTATCAAAATTTGTATCTAAAACCATACATTTAAAACATTGGAATCAGTACTAAAATGTTGATATTGTGACAACCCTTATCAAAACAGAAATAAATATACATTTTAATATTAGTCATTTTTACTCTATACAGACTATACCATGTTTTCACATGTTCCTCTTTTCTGCTCTCCTTCTTTCTTTCTCTCTCTTCCCAGATTGTGAACTATAATTACTACTACTCCTTGAATGCCTGGCTGCTGCTATGTCCCTGGTGGCTGTGTTTTGATTGGTCAATGGGCTGTGTGCCTCTGATTAAATCAACCACTGATTGGAGGATTGTCTGGCCTCTTGTGCTGTGGTGCTGTCTGATGGGCTTGGTAAGCCAAGCTCTGTGCTCACAGGACAGCAATAAAAGAAGGTAAAAGCAGCACTGTTTCAAAACAAGACATGCTTTGCTTTGTGTAGACATGAAAAAAGTAATGATTTGAAGAAGACAGCCTAGTTGTAGTTGTTGTTATCTGAACATTTATTTCTATTCAGTTGCCATACTGTAATACTACTTTTAAGGGTTATTTCACCCAAAAAATGAAAATTGTCATCATTTATTTACCCTTGTGTCATTCGAAACCCGTAAGACTTTCGTTCATCTTCAGAACACAAATGAAGATATTTTTATGAAATCTGAGCCAGTTCTGTACTCTCCATTGGCAGCTACGCAACTTCTACTTTGACGCTTTATATGATGAACAGATTTAATTTAGCCTATTATTCACATATAAACATTAATCAGCAACACGAACAGAAGCTCAACAGAACCTGTGTGACGCAGAAGAACAAACTTCATTGGCTCCTGCAGAAGCTCAAACGTGCTGCGTAACCACGAGAATGAACCTCATTGGTTCTGGCACGTTAGGCAAACATGATCAAGCTTCCGTTTATCATAACTGATGTGTGCATTAATGAATGTTTATATGTAAATAAAAGCCTAAATTCAATCTGTTTATCATATAAAGCAATCGAGTCTCTTCAGAAAACTTGGACTAAACCGCTCAATTCATATGGATTAGTTTTACAATCTCTTTAGGAACTTTTTGAAATGTCAAAGTGTTAGCTGCGTAGCTGTCTATGGAGGGACAGATATCTCTCATTTGTGTTCTGAAGATGATGGAAAGGGGTTTGGTACCACATGAGGGTAATTAATAACAGAATTTTCATTTCATATTACTCTTCACTTGTCACTGAATTCCAATCCTGTATGCTTTGGGGTTTTTTTTCCCTGAAACAAAAAGACTCTACAAATTCTCCTAATGGAAAAGTAATGACAACTAAAATCTATTTCTTTTATTTTTAATACACTAAGTTTGGGCTGTGATTATACAATAAAATTTTTTTTGAGTTACAATATTGCATCAATATATTTATTTTATGTCAGTATGCACACTACCGTTTAAAGGTTTGGGGACGGTAAGATGTTCTTTAATGTTTTCTTATACTCACCAAGGCTGACTTAATTTGAGAAAAAATACAGTAAAAACAGTAAGGTTGTAAAATATTAATTCGTTTTTAAATACTATGATTTTAATACATCACACAAATGTCATTTATTCCTGTGACGTCAAAGCCGAATTTTCAGCATTACTCCAGTTTTAGTGTCACAAGATCCTTTAGAAATCATTCTAATATTCTAATTTGGTGCTCAAGAAACATTTCTTCTTATCAATGTTGAAAATGTTTGTGCTTAATATGTTTGTGGAAACTGACACTTTTTTTCAGGATTCTTTGATAAATAAATGCTGTTCTTTTGAACTTTCTATTTGAAAAGGTCTTTATGGTCACTTTCAATCAATTTCATGTGTTCTTTATAAATGAAAGCATACATTTCTTTAAACAAAGTGTGTATATATAGTGTATATTATGTTCTCTGTGTTTTAGGACTCTGACGTTTGGCCTGGTCCTGCTGGTGATTCCATTCTTGCCAGCCAGTAATCTGTTCTTCAGGGTAGGATTTGTGATAGCCGAGCGGGTGCTGTACCTCTCCTCGGCAGGCTACTGCCTCATTCTTGCCTACGCTGTGGGCTACTGTAGCTGCCACTGGAGGAAACACAAGGTATGTGACCTGTTTGACACCAATTTCCCACTTATCACCACCTAATATTCACCATCAGACCATAATTCACTGTAACTAATGTTCCGTTGAGTTTGTGTTCATGCCTGTGTCTGGGATGACCGCAGAGGCTGCTGAGAGTGGCCACGTTGACGCTGCTGTGTGTGAACGTGGTTCGCTCTGCACAGCGCAGTCAGCAGTGGAGGTCTGAACAGAGTCTCTTCACCAGCGCCCTGTCTGTCTGCCCACTCAACGCCAAGGTGAGACTGCACACCTCCCCCATCATACTGCAGTTTAACTCCTCCATTGGTGAAATCCATTACGGTAACTTCAGCTTACCCATCAACACACAAAATACCTTGAGGAAGAGGAACTGAACTTGTAATAAGTGTACTGTGAGTCAGTTTGGATTTGAAGCATCAGCTAAATTACTAAAAAAAAATAACTGAGAAAAGCAAATAAAATATTTTTCTCAATTGTATTCAGTCCAGTTTTGTACACCAGTGAGTTCATTAGCTTGATGAGCTCTCTGACTTTCTCCTTTCTTGCACAGGTGCATTATAATGTTGGCAAAAGCCTTGCTGACAGAGGCAACCAGACTGCTGCTGTCAACTACTACAGGGAGGCAGTGAGGTAAAAAAAAAAAGAAAAAGAAAGAAAAAGTCATGATTCCATCATATTCAGTTTAGCAAAACTCTCGAATCTTTCAGCACTTTCAACAGTGCAGTGTAACGTCTATTATGCGACAACAAATAAGTTAGTGTTCTCTTCATTACCACATATGCTTTTTCTGTTTGTTGTTGGTACAGATTACACCCCAAGTACGTTCATGCTATGAACAATCTTGGCAATATATTAAAGGAAAGAAACGAGTTAAGGGAAGCCGAAGAGCTCCTGTTGGCTGCGGTTCATATCCAGTGAGTGAAGATTTTTAGTTTAAATATATCAGTTGTGTAGTTGTTATGAACCTTTAATTCATCCTTGTAAATCATTCTGCTTTGTTTCTTTGATTGTTTTAGGCCTGATTTTGCTGCAGCATGGATGAATTTGGGTATTGTGCAGAACAGTCTTAAAAAGTTTGACAAGGCTGAACAGAGCTATTGGAACGCCATTCGATTCAGGAAAAAGTACCCAGACTGTTATTACAATTTGGGACGTCTGGTAAGCGATTTGATTTCTCTGTAATTTGCATGCAGCCTTCAATGCATTTAAAGCATGTTTTCTTACTTATGATAGACATTTACCCATAAACATCAATTTCATAAATCTTACAGCATGGATTTTTAATATGTCTAGTGTGGTTTTGGTCCTGCGCTATTATATTCCCTCTTCCTGTGTGGGTACAAACCAACATGGTGCAATTTATTATTAATTATGGCAAGAAATTGGCTATTCCGCTCTAAATATTGCCAATTTGATGTGTAATGACATGCTATTTTTGTGTTAATGAAGATTTGATTCCTGAACTCCACGAATTATCAACTTCAGAGCAGTTTTATCAAAGATGTGGACTAGTGGTTAATGAACATGCTTCAGACTCATGTTGAGCCTTGTTGCTTATGTTGACAATACAATTTTGAATCTCACCTACGTAATTTCTGCCCTTTTTCCTTTTCTACTAAAAAAATTACTGTAAAGCATGAGACTTTTTTTGGTGCTTGTTTGTTTTTTTTTCTCTAGTATGCAGACCTGAACCGCAGCATTGACGCGCTAAACGCCTGGAGAAACGCCACCATGCTGAAGCCTGACCACAGCCTGGCGTGGAACAACATGGTCATACTGTTGGACAACACTGGTAAGGTGGAGTTGGAAACTGATTATATATTGAGCTAGATTAAAAGGTCAGTTCATTCTGTTACAAACAGGAAAATAAGTATACTTGTTTCTGATGTACTTCTCTTATTACATGTAGTCTTGAGTACTTAATTCTGACTGGTCTGTTGCTGCATTCCATGGTCAATTATTTTATAATGACCGCTATTGTGCCAGGCAACTTGTTCCTACATAGCAACATAGTGTCTTATATAACTCTGCAGTCTCTTTCTTCTAACATAAAATAATTTTAACTTAATTCTAGGGCTGTCAAACAATTAATTGCGATTAATCGCATACAAAATAAAAGTTTTAGTTTGCCTGATATATGTGAGTGTGCTGTGTGTAATTATTATGTATATATAAATACAAACACATTCATGTATATATTTGAGAAATATTTACAAGTATATGTATTTATTTATATTTTTATATAATTTAATTATATATAAATAAAAATATTTTGTACATAAATAACATATTTCTCTTAAACATATACATTAATTTGTGTGTTTTTATATGTACATATTAATTACACACAGTACACCCACATATATTATACAAACTCAAACTTTTATTTTGTATACGATTAATCGCGATTAATCGTTTGACAGCCCTACTTAATTCAATATTTCATGTTCATTTGTTTGTTTAATTGGTGTATAAAAGCATGTTAATGTATAGTAAGCTTCATGTCAAGGAGGTCCTTATCACCCTGTCGGAGATTAGTTTGTTGACTGTACATTGTCTTTTGCATGTATCACAGTTTAGCAATGCAGTATAGATTCGTATTGTTACGTACAGACAGGGGCAGTCATGTATGTATAAGCTGAGTGAGTGTTCTCATTAAACGTGACCTTGACCCTGCCCTTGGGGGTAAACAGATGATCTTGGCCTCCTCCCAATTCTTCCCGCCTTGCCGTTTTCGTCTGGTGTGTCCCAAGTATAGCGTGGCTCATAGCTGTGTGTGTGATAGAGGGAGAGAGAGAGGTGTGAACTTCCATTCTGCAGATGCTGAGCGTCAGGTGCACGCTGCCACATGGGGCCATGCTGCATAATTAGTTCACCCTTTACAACAATTAACTCCTGCACCCCATCTTCACCCCCTCATCTCGTCAGAGACCCTACAGGGACGGATAACTTAGCAACTTAGCTTTCTATTAGAATTATCCAATAACCTTTTAATGCTTTTTCTTTGTTTGATATAATGAGCATATTGTGTAATATAGGTGGGCAAGTTTAACATACTTTTTACGATTTACAATCAGAACCATAACTTCAAACAAAAGTAGAATTCAGCAAAATGTTTAACTAAAACAGTAAAAATCTAGTTAATAATGTCATTTAATGGTAATAAATAACGATATTTACCCACATATCTTACTAAAACATTTAAATATATGAAAAATGTCACAGAATGACATGTGATGATGCAAATGAATCATAGAATCTGCTTTGAATTGATTCATTGAAACGGTTCTGAAGAACTGATTCACAGAAACGAACCAAACTTACCAACACCTTTTGCGATTCATGAAAGTTTTGAAACTAGTCTAATGACAGCCTTTGAAAAACTTAATCGTCAAAGATGAAAATGATATTTACAGTGTTTCTTGAATTTGTATCACCAGCAAAATTATCGCAGATATATTTTGCATTTTGTTTATCAACCAGCCCTACTAAAAACAATTTAAAAACATATATTTAGGTCATTTGATCATATTTATATGCATATATTTCTGTGTTTGTGTTTTTATTATTAGCAGAGAATCATTTTCCTAAATGTTTCTGTTTTGACAAGATATTACAGGATTAACAGAGGATGTCTTTTCCGGGAAATGCCGGCATAAGAACCCAACATGATTAGACCGGAAGAGCAAGAATCAGCAATGCTTGAAATTTATGTATTAAAAGCCTTGTGTGTTGTTTTAAAGCCACTCTTCCCTGCCGTGTGGAGAATGGCGCGATTCCCTGACAGAAGCCGTTTATTCAAAAGCGTCTCCCAGGCAGGTTGGCCCTCCCTGGAGAGTATTGGCACGGTCCATTTTCCTTGCCAAAAAAAAAAAAAAACTGGCACCAGCATCCTCACCCTCTGCATTTTCCAGTCTCACTTGATCCCCAAACACCTCCCAAAAATAAGTAAATTATTGAAAACAGGAAATTTGAGTTTTCTCCTGCTATTGTTTCCTTGTAAGATTAAACTGAAAAAGCATTAAGAAAGTGTGCGAACATAAAACATGAGTCATATTTAGGTTTAGGTAACAGTGAGGAAGAATCCTCAGCACCTCATGAATTTGTTAAGGGCCAGCCAGTGAGAGAAGATCTATCTGAGTCTGTGGTCAGAGGGAGTTTTGACATCCAGATCAATAAGTCACTAGCCCTTGTGTTGCCCTCTAATTGGGAAGCTAAAAGAATCAGCCATGTGTGGAGTGGAAAAACTCTCTTCTGGAGGCTGCTGACACACCAGAGCAATCTGCTCTGCACAGTCAACAGAAATTACAGAAGGACACTATATGATTCTCCTTTTGTGACATTAAGAACTATATTTAAAAATGTTATCAATTTTCTCCTTCACAATTCTTTAGGGTTTTTTTTATTGGTCAGTTTTAATACTGGAAATAGTTTGGTACACAACAAACGCTTTTTCCTGAGTAAGAGACGTAGCTTAAAAAGTGTGTTACTAAACACTAGTTAAATGTTCTTGATTTGAAGTGGTTAGATTTTTACATTTTATGAGATGTAAATGAGTGGTTTGCCTGTGCAAAATTTCATAGTAGGGTGTTAAATGATAGCCAGAGCATGCTATGCAACTGCTATGGTGCTCTATGTGATCTTAGCAGCAACACCCCCCCCCCCTTCACCCCCCCTATCTGCCTTCACACTAAAGGTATTTAAAGCTTCTGGAATATTACAGTATGCTGTAATTAGTTGTGATTGTTAGTTATTAGAAATATGTCAGAAAGAGTTTGTTTCTATCACAGTGTGTTATGGGAGAATACTATACCAGAAGATCATGTAGCACTGAGATTTCAGCAAAAATACGCAAGCAGTAGGTATACACATGTCCAAATTGTATTTTTTCCCCCACCCATTTTATCACCAACCAAAAATGATTACATCTAATTTGTTGGAAAAGTAAAAGCCCAGTGGTTTAATTGAGGTAACTGTTCATGTTATATTTAAATGTCATGTCTTTTCATTATAGGCAATCTGGCTCAGGCTGAGCTGATTGGAAAGGAAGCATTAAAGATACTGCCAAAAGATCACACCATCATGTTCTCCCTCGCCAATGTCCTTGGGAAACAAGAAAAATACAAGGTTACTATATACTTTTTTTCCATGTAGTGTTGCTTTTTCTGTAAAAATGTTACTCAAACTATTTCTTTGATACAGAAGAAACTTTATAATAACCAATGTTCCTTTTTCTCCCAGGAGTCGGAAGGATTCTTTCTTAACGCTCTGAAGATCAACCCAAACGTTGCCAGTTGCCATGGCAATCTTGGTAAGTCTCCCAGGATCCCGCTGGCACTTCAGTATTGTCACAAAAACAGTTGTGCAAGTTTTGACTCCTGCAATGTTACACGATACAGGCAAAAAATCGGTGCGATTGAATCAATAAACAAAGCGAAGTGGCTGTGATTCTTCTCCCATTCACTGGGGACCGATGCTGTGTTACTGTACAGTCCCTTGATTTAAGTGACGGGCCTTTTTTTGTGCTCCTGCAGCTGTTCTTTATCACCGTTGGGGAAAACTAGACTTAGCAAAGCGGCACTATGAACTGTCTCTTCGACTGGATCCCAGCGCTCCAGGGACCAAGGAAAACTACAACATGCTGAAACGCAAACTAGAACAGCGGCAAAGGACTGTTGGATAACACTGTTTTTGATAACTGCATGCTATAGAAGTCTTTGTACGGTCTCTACATAACTAAATAAATTAATTCATCTTATTAAATGTTCACTTTTGTCTTTTATTGGTTGCTTCGATTCTGGCCACATTATAGTCTTTTAAGGTCAAGACTGGTTTCTTAACCGGCTCAAATGAGTTTGTCACGTGTAACTGTAGTCTCAAGACATATGGAACATATCCACTATCTTGACTTTCATCTTTGACCTCATGTTATGTCAGCTGGGCCTCTATTTATTAGTCTGTTACACTTTGTAATTGCAAAGTATGTTACTCTTGGCCATCCACCAAGAACGTACCCCACTGTGGACATTGCAACAAATTGCATTTTAAAATGTTGAGTCGCACACCACTATAGGCCAGTGGTTTTTGTTAGCATGTTTGTTTACACGCCTTCTGTGGTATCTGACATGTGTGTCTCAAGGACTGGATCATGGCCTTTTGTTCCTTGTAGTCCTCTGTAGTTAATGTCGGAAAGGTGTTTTGCGAGTCTCTGTTCTGATGTGCCGAGGCCGGGGCCGTAGGGTCACCCCAAGTAGGAAGCCGGCAGCCATGACAGCAAAGAAAACAGTGAAGCTCAGAATGGGGGCTTCAAAGGAGATGGAACGCAGTCCCTAGGGGCATCTCACACATGCTGGCTGCTCTTGAAATTTAGTGGGCTGAGCGAGGGCTGACCTCGAGACAACTTCAGTCAACAAGTCTCCTTCTTAGTTTAAAGTGCATCGTGCTTCTATTTTTTCACCTGCTTCCTCCAGCCAACGGGACACTTTTGAAGACCCGGGATCGCAAAGATGATGCTGCTAAGATGACAGGGTTGTTGGTTCTAACGATTCCATCCTTAGATCTGAAATATCAGCCAGCAGTTAGCCAAAGGTATTACTAGAATCACTCTTTTGAACAACAAAAAAATGCTTTGAATTACAGTGGTAACCATTGTCTGTCTCTATTTTCATGCTATTCTTCTACTTCCCTTCACACTGCTGAAACTGAACCAACAAGGGTGGACAGGTGTCTTTCCATTCTTGCTTGAATTTCACATGATGTACCCGCAATATTTTCATAGTGTTGTATAGAAGGATTGTGTGTCCAGTTCTGTTTAAACATTACTGAGTGTGTGGAATCCATTGGACCTCTGCCTGGCCTCTGAGAAAGAAAAAAGTTGCACTAAAATGCATGGTTAGTAGGTCCATTGTTTCTTGAGCAAGTTAACAACAACAAAAAAACACCGACCTATATGTGAAAACTATGCATTTGAACATTTTTGGATCGTGGAGGTTTGATAAAGGATGATCAAAGCGCAGGTAAAGGAACCTGTACAGTACTGATAAAATTCAATACGTTATCTAATATATATATATATATATATATATATATATATATATATATATATATATATATATATATATATATATATATATATATATATATATATATATATATATATATATATATATATGTGGCTGAGAAAATCTGTCAAGTTTTTTTATGAAGGTGGGCCACTTTAATGTAATCAAGGCAGCACCCACAGCTATTTTTATTAGAAAAAAAAAAAAAGTAAATTTAATTTTTGCTAACCAATTTGTTTGTGCAATGGTCTGGCACCAATTTATTACGCTGCGCTAGTTTCATGTCTCTTGTAAAACTCATTTTTTGCTTGGACTGCTTTTTAAAATATTTTTGAAAGAAGTCTTTTATGCTCACCAAGGTGCAATTATTTAATCACAAATTCATTAAAAAATAGTAATACTGTGAAATATTATTACAATTTAAAATAAGTGTTTTCTATTTGAATGTGTTTAAAAATGTAATTTATCACTGTGTTGGCAAAGCAGCCATTACTTCAGTCTTCAGTGTTGCATGGTCCATCATAAATCGTGCAGATTTGGTGCTCAAGAAACATCTCTGTGCTGCCTTTTTTAGTTTCTTTTTCTTTTTTTGGAAAAGATCATTAATTGTTGATGTGAGGTACTTTATAAAATATGGCTCTAGTACGATTTAAGAGGACTAAATGAGATAAATTATATATTAGGTATGCCTAAATATGTGAGAAGTCAACTATTTTCCATATTTTGATGTTATCTAACCATTATGAACCAATCTGAACCTCTCCAGTTCAAATCAGTAAGCCTAACAATAGCAGTTCTAGTAATCGTCTGCGATACTTTGAATCCAAGAGCCGGCAGAATTTAGCTTCAGTGAAAACAAGGGAAATCCTTTTACAGTCAGTGACCTGAGGTTTATTTAAGCTTCAGCACTCCAGCTAGCTCATAGTGTAGCACTTGACACGTGCCGCTTTGTGAACGTTATTAGCCGCTTGGCCCCACAGTATGTTTAGATGAACAAGCCCTGAATCACATTTTACAGCTCAGAGCTCCTCTGACAGACTGCTAATCAATCTGACAGGATGTTGTCAATGTTGCTCTTCTAAAATGCTCCCTGGCCCACCCTGCAGTCCTTTAAACAAAACTAATGGGTTGTGATGTTGGCTCTCCGACTTCCAGTCTAATTGATGTACATTTTGCAGATCTTCCCAGAACGGTAGTCGCCATCCGGCACGGTACATCCGCTCCTCTGACACTGGGTCAGGATTCACGCATACGTGTGATTATTAGGATGGCACTCATTAGGGAGCATCTTGCCTGACACTGTCGTCGCCCCGCTCTGAGGAGCACTCCACGAATTACTGCGATACACTGCCCGGCATTTTAAAAAGGACTGATTGTCACACGCGACGCTGCCACCACCGGTCCCCGTGTCCACCTCTGCCCTACTGTGATTAATTGTTCTCGATGGGCAAGTAGAGGCCATTGATGCCAGCTGCTGGTCTGGGTTTGTTGAATTAATATCATGGACATTTTCTGCCAACCCTGCCCTGTCATTCACAAGTCCTTGAGACATGAAACAAGTTTAGACATATGCTTGTGTGTATTTTTACTGTATTTTCTGATTCCTGATTATATCATGTATTTATTTGATTCAGTTAAAACCAATTAAATGTTGAAAATATATATAAAAAAAAAAAAAAACATCTTGAAAGCATAGATATGGAACCATTTGTTTAAAATATGTGCCAAGTTATTAAAAATGTGCTCTTTATATTTATATTCTCGTTGGTTTCGTATGCTTATGAAAGAAATTATGTTTTACACATGACATTTACAACCTGAAATAGCCTTGACTTGTCATAAAAAGGTTAAAATATCTGGTATTTTAAGAGACTTGTTGACCTTGACGTAGTCATGAGGGTCTACAGAAGTCCTCTATTTGTCATTTCCTGTATTTTTTGGATGTTAATACTTGACTTTCTAGTTTTGCCAAAATATATTTTTTAAAAATAATAATAAAAGGTTATGCCAAACACCTTGATTATTTTAATGAGGCTTTTTTTTCTATTATGAAAATTTGGGAGCATAAGCCCCCAAAATATCTAAATCAATTTCAAGTACCTAATTGGATTTTATGTATTTCTGGATAAATACACTGGGGGAAAAGTGGTTAAAAAATTTTCAATCAGAAATTGCTAGTAAATTTCACAAATAATTACAAAGAAATGGCCAATAAAACACAGACTGAAATAGTATTGTCTTGAAAAACATACTTATTCTTTTCTTACAACTTTGAAAAATAATTTTATACAATGTAGATAGGACAAAAAAATGAGTGTCACCTTATTGATCTAGTAGACAACTTAACTGCATAAAACAAAAGAATAAACACATGAAAATATGCACATAAAAAAGCCAGTCTTATTGTTTAAAAAAAGTTTTCCTCAGGGAGGCAAATGGAGAGAATATGGAGAGCCCTAGCTGTTTTGTACAACAAAATGAGATGCTCTGGATCTTACTGAAAAAAAAAAAAAGGGCACTGAGATGGAAATTTATTAACTGGCACCAGTTAATGTGTGCATTATTCATTTCTGGTAAGCATGAAAAATGATTTAAAGAGGTTTGAAATTGCAGCTGCAAAGGCTGACTGCACCGAGCCAAACTTGTTCATTTGATCCTTTAGAGGTGCAGAGGGGTGTGAGCTGCTCTCTGGACAGGGTTTACAGTAACAGCTGTGCTCCTCTCACAAGGGGGCGGCCACTCGGCCGGGCGGTGGGCCGCTCTGAACAGATGGAAAAATACATCAGAGCTCTCTCACTGTTATTAAAAACACAATATCCTCTGCTTTTTAGGGTTTAAGGCGGGTGGGGGTGAATAGGGCGGGACGGGATCGAATGGAAAGGTTGTTGGGTAATTTCTTATCATCTGGTTTTCCAGAAATCAGAGAAAGGGAGACTTGGTATTTGTCTCATGTCAGTCGCGAGGGGCTTCTTGCGTTCTTTGTGTCTGTGTGTTTTTCTTGGTCTCTCTCTCAGCACCACCCCTCTTTAGCTCAGTGAGGGCAGCGAGGAGGAAACCGTGCCAGTGGCATATGGCTTGCCACTGCGCTAAACATCCATACTACAGACAGGTCCATCAGTCACAGCTCTGGCCGTGTGAGAGGCGAGTATGGGTGCCTGATAGATGGTGTTTAGAGCTTACCTGCTGTTACGACATCACCACTGAAACACTGGGCTCCCCCCAAAAGCCCACGCCGACACTGGAAACCGCAAAGCGTGAAATACTACGTCTGGAAGTGCCTACCGAGTCGGCCGAGTTACAACAAATAATAGATAAGCTATTTAAACCCTCAGTTAGGGACCCTGGGTCAGAGCTGCGCACATGCCAATTAATACGCAACATCTGCTATAGAGGGAATGTATGTGAGGAGCCTAGGTTCGATTCTGGTAATTTAAGGCCAAATGTTTCCGTTGCAAGAGTGGGCACCAAATTGGTTAGAAGATTGGGTCAAATTGGACCATTCTTCTCAAAGCCTTTCCCTATTCTATGAGAAAAGGTTCGTCTTTGTTCCTACTTGGGCCCGGTGTTTTTCTGCCAAATTTAACAGAAGGCTCTGAGGGTAAAGGGGGTTCACCCCACCATTACCTTCTGCTGCTGAGCAACTACCCAGCAAAGACAATCGCTCAGAACCCTGCTGCCTGCACCACAAAGTGAAAATCCTTT
Organism: Chanodichthys erythropterus; assembly: GCF_024489055.1. NCBI lineage: Eukaryota > Metazoa > Chordata > Actinopteri > Cypriniformes > Xenocyprididae > Chanodichthys > Chanodichthys erythropterus. The sequence goes on along the minus strand of NC_090234.1, from coordinate 31,078,371 downwards.
AATTGGACCTTTATTTTTTATTTTTTTTCCCCCATCTTACATTCTTGTTGCTGGATTATAAAAAAAGCTATTCAGTTTTCAAGCTTAAAGTTGAACTCATTTGCTCCATACATAACATTGTGTAAAAAAAAAAATTAATGCAAATGTTTTTAATTCACTTTTAATAGTAAAACAACATTTCTTCCATTTTTAAGGAATTTACTTCTTAATAAATGAAATACTACATAAATATATAAACAAAACTATGCTTGGTTTGTATAAAAAATTATGAAAAAAAAAAAAAAAACAGGCTACAGAGAATTAATAAAAACCCACAAAATATCCAATGCATTTCCTCTAAACTAGCCTGCAGCTCCAGAATCTCTATTAAACAAGTATGCAGTTCCAGAACTGAACACTGGGAGCAGTGCTGTCCAAGAAACTACTTGCAAAATCTTTTTTTTTTTAAAAAAAAAAAGGCAAAACCTCTCACAAAAAAATCCTCTTCTGTGAACTAAAATGGCTTGCTACTTATTAAAACAAGAGCAAACAAATATCTACAAAAATATAATAATTAGACACATTTCTGAAATGCTTTCTAAAATGTCTATATAGTATTTTTCACTTCACTGTCTAAAAAAAAAAAAAAAAAAAAAAAATCACAGTTTGATCACCCAAATTGCCAAACTCCAGCAAAAAATTAGACAATATTATTTTGACGTGAAATAATAATAATACAAATAATGCTACTACTACTACTACCACCACCACTTCTTCTACTACTACTACTACTACTAATAATAATAATACAATCACAATCATGTACTCTGTTCAAAATCCTGAAAAACAACACTGACTGAAAATGTTCATGTGCATATCAAAAAGGAAGGAGTACAAGGGGAGGAAGTGTTATATAATTAACACTATCTAAATAAATAAACAGTCAAACTGGAGCCAAGGAGGCCCTGTTTTCTGTGTTAATGCACTATTGGATTTCCAAACATTTAAATGGGTCTAATTAATGTCTCACTCACTGTGTTCTTATTACTAAAAAGGCTAATTATGCAGATGGATAACATCAGAGCTGGAGCATTTACATGTAAAATCAGAAAGCCATTTACTAAATGAGCATTCTTTCCATCTGTTGGTAGAATATTATAATTCTGTGCCTCTGCATGTTTGAAGATATAACATGAAATGATGTTTCTGAATAAGCTCTGAATTATTCCAATTTGATTCAATAATGTTAGATAATAGGTTAAAATTAGAGCTCACATCCAAAACTGAATATATATATATATATATATATATATATATACTTCCCCATAAATAATAAAATAAATAAAAAGCCTACCACTTCAATCCAGTTTTAATTGCTTTGCTTTATTTGCCTAAATGTGTTCAGTCATTTGTTCTTCATAACCCTGTGAAAGAGTTACATGTTTATTTCTCTGTTCACTTCACTGGCTAATCTCTTCATTAATAAGTCATAATTGCAGACATTAGATAACCACAACAGATTCCCCTCCGACTGAATGCTAAGCATTGCTAGCCAAGCGCTTAACTACTTCATATTTGCCCCTGTTCCACCCGGTGGAATCCATAGATTGTAAATTAGGTCTGATGATATACTCCACACGGCCTGGGCCCCTGCGTCAGGGCAGGGAGAGGCCACGGGTCACATTGTCCTCTTGACTTTCCGTGCACCCTTTGTTTTTTTCTTTTCTCTCAACAAAGCAATCAAGTGGCATATCGCACATGACAGGATGTAAAATACATTCATTTGCATGAATTTAGAGACTGCTTTGACTTTGCTTTATGTGTGTGACTGACCGACGACTCCATAAAATTCACTTTAGCAGCGGGGGTTCCGAGACCTCGCTAAATACTACGGCAATACTCCTGTCAACAGCCTGTCAATCATCAGAGGGCAAATGAGGCTGATAGGAGCTGCAGTCATATAGAAACGGAAAGGCATTTTAATAACAATGACTAAAAGCTGAGCTAATATAAATAAGAAAATAAGTTAAATGTTAAGAGTGTGAATAAACATTCAAAATCACATGAAAGAGTATGAAAGATTTAATGATGGGTGGTCTCAGGGATAAGTCATGGAGCAGATAAATTACTCAATCTTTCCAAAAAGAAAAGAAAAAAGAAGAAGTGTAACCTGTTTTACACTACAAAAACGGATCAGTGTCACTCCTCCTCACTTGTCTTGGTTTCACAGTCCATTAAATTATTAACAACAGAGGGCAAATACAAAGGTCCACAGAAAAGGAAGGAATAAACATAGCAATCAAATGGAGGCTTTCTGAAAGACTTTGAGGGGCCTGACATACTTCAGTGCGACAGCTGAATTTTCTGCTTAAAAAGCAGATCTGATGAGATGCAGCATTCATAGAACAATTTTTGTCAGACGATTGGGATTCAAATCTGAAGCTTCTTCATATAATGTAATATAAAAATAATAGAAACAGAGTTTTACTCTGCTGAGTACTGAAATGGACAGTAAAATCAAGAGCAGGGAGAAATGACAGGAAGATTATATGGTTTTCTGAACCTATAGAAATCATTTCATTATTAATGGACAAAAACACTATCTTCTTTAGGGGGCTTGAAATTGAAAGCTTAGAATATTGAATAAAAAAAAATGTCAAATGTAAACAATTTAATAACAAAAAGGTTCATGTAAAACAATAGAAATTTAGCATATTTTTATTATTTGATTCATAATTCATCAGTGCTGATTTCATTAAAACAAATTGTCTTTTTTAAAACTTAAAATCCTATATCACAAAAACTGAATATTTAAAGTAACAAAAATCTCGACTATAATTGGCATTGATATTATTGTATTATTATTTAAATTTAGCCTATATAATAGATTTCGTGGTCACATTTTAAATACATTTTATTTATAATAGAGGATTATCAGAAGAGTTTCATTGTGGTACTGAAATGCATTTGTTTTAGTGGCTCCGGGGACTGAAGACTTCATAGAGGAGGCTATGCTTTTCAGAATACTTTCTTTACATTTTTAACTATTTTTGTACACTATAAAATATCTACAACTAGAAATGTAAAAGCCTTCACAAATAATAATAATAAAAAAGTCTGGCTGTAAAACACTCATAAAGATGTAAGCTGGCAGTTCAAATGATGAAAACAATGACAATGTTCACACCTTGAGAAAAGGAGGCCTCTTTTTCCCCTGTCTTGGATATGAAGATAACATATTTTTGTGGCTCAAAGGTGCTCTGCTCGCCTGGCAGCCCCAGTCAGACACGAGTGAGCAGGGCCAGAGGGGTTGTGTTCTCCCTGCGTCTCCCAGCCCGACGGACACCACCACCACAGTGCTGAACGCAGGACGCCAGCGCTGTCTTCTGGCACTTCCCGGGGCCAGTGCCGACTCAGCGTGGTCACAGACTTACTCAGCAGCCACACCTTTACACCAGACTCACTCACACAGAAAACACTCACACACGCATCCACAGCAGCACACACTCCAAGATCCTGGCCTGCTCCTCTTGTCACCGACTGACGGCTGCACTCCAGCGCGAGCGACGCTAATTAAAGTCCACCCACAGCATGATTCACAGAGTGGTGAGGTAACAGACGAAGCTACACAGTGAAATTTTACTGACGCTGTATCTCCATCCTCTGTTTGGCTCTCTTAATATCAATATTTCAAGACAAATACTCACCTCGCTTGTCAAAACATTAATTACAGCACAGGTCAGGTGAGGAAATGACAGAAACATCATCTGGTGAAGTTTTGCAGAAAATCCAGAAGATGGCAACCTATCTCTGATGCACATCTGATCACTTGTTTGGGTATTTATCAAAGTGTTATTGCTTTATATATTTTATGATGATACTTTAGGGTGATGCTCTGGTAAGTCTTGCTAATAATGCATGCTATGGCCTCAGTTAGCCATATAATAATTCTTTTGATCGAATGTTTTTGAGAAACGACTTCATCTGACAGATACAGTGCACTGAAATCTTCCTCCATTCATGCTCAAATGGTAAATAAGCCTTAGGATTTACTTTATAATATCAAGATAGATTTCTAAATCCTCGTATTTAAAAATGAATACAACTGAATGCTAAAGCGGTTTATTCCTCTGCCTCTCTGTGTAGCCTTGATGTCACTTAAAGAGGACTTACAGATTTATCATAGTAAACAACCTAATATTTGATATCTGCCTGCTCATTTGTTTAGCTTATTCCATGAGCGGAGTGAACACACAATGATATGGCCATCCAGGGAATTGAGAGATTACTGGCCAGATAAAACCGCATACTGACGTGAACTTGGACCAGATTGAAAGAATCGAATAAAAGACCTCCACCAGTCACCTTCACTTCTCCAATGAACCATTTCCAAGTGAGACACTCCAGCTGCAATTGTACAAAGAGATTGAAAGTGTGTATAATTACACTAGATTGGGCCATTTATGGTATACACTTTCAAAATATGCATAATGAGGTATTTACTGTACAGTTTGACGAAAGGAATGATCTCTTCATCCTCAGAGGAAAAGACATGGAGCATAGAGGTAAGAGAAGAACAGTGGTTTTGCTCAACACTGTTGAATAGCCACTAGTGAAACGCAACACTATGAGACTTGACCAAATTAGAATGAAGCTTTACTCCGCTGGACTCTCTCTGCATCAAGACACTCTGGATTAAAAGCATGCTGGAAACGCAGCCCGCCAAGGACGGACTGCTAGCGGGAAAGCAGCGCTCATTAAAATACACTCAAGGAGGACAAGATTGAGTGGAAGACGAAGGAATGGGGAATAGATGGTCCTTGTAAAAAAAAAAAAAAAAAAAAAAATCATCCTCAGACTACCACGAATTGGTTTATGCTGTTCACACAAAAGAGCAACAAAACAATGTACTGTGTGGAAAAATGTGGTGGACACTTATTTCTCTATAGTGGAAGAGGAAGCCTATGATTGCGGTTTGACAAAAAGCCATTGCAACGTATGTCATGATTACTTGCTGCATCCCAATTTGCCACTTAAACTATGTCCTAATATATACTCTTTTTGTGAAGATAAAGAACATACTTTTGAGTGTGTGGCAGAAGAGTAGCTTTGAGACTTACTATCACGTCATTAAATTGCATTTTTAACAGACAATATTAGGCAATATATGGCAATATTAGCTATTAGAGTGTTGCACGGATCCACACTTTGAAAATCTACCAGAAATACTAGACCATCCAGGTACTTTTGGCATACTCTTTTCAACCTACTATGCTTTGGGACACACTTATTCTGATCCCACATACTATTTAGGATGGATAGTATGCACATCGGGACGTAGGGACGGTCTTGTGTTTCCCTGTCTTGTGTTTTGGTCTCTTATTTTGAAGTGTAGTTTTGTTCCCATTGTTCCTATGTTTTTTTTAGTTCTTGTTTCCTTTGTCTCTTTTGTCTGCCTTGTTAGTCTCTATAGTTATTAATCACTCACACCTGTCCCTTGTTTTGAGTATTTTATCCCCCGAGTTTCTTCTGTTCTATGTCTGGTGTTGTCCGCTATGGATGCTGTGTGCGTTTGTTTTAGTTTCTGTTCTCTCCTACGTTTGTAGTATCTTGCTCTTTGCCTGGCTTCATGTTATTCTTTGCCTGGATTTACTTTTGTTGTTTTGTTTAATAATTGTCAAACTGCACCTGGATCCAACGCCATGTCTTTACTGAGACAGCCACGATACAGTATCCTTAATACACTGTAAGCATATTGTGTCTTTTTCATGCATTTTAAGTTAAAAAAAAAAGTTACGTTGGAAAAAATAGCTAGTGAAGTAAAATAAAATGCACATATTCAAGAAAACAAATCTTTATATTTTAACTAGAAAACAAGTCAAAAATACTAAATAAAGTTTTTTTGTTTTTTAATTTTTTTTATTCAGTGGCACATTGCATGATTTATTCTAAAGAGAAAGCATTTCCCTCAACCCTTTCATAATGCATACACAAGATAACCAAGTATTAAGTGTATAGTATAACGAAACATTGTTTTTATGTTTGTATTTCTGGTGAAACTAGTTGATCATGTAAATCCACACCTAATACTTTGTTCTTTGCCAGTGCATGACTTTAAATCAAGAGTGGCAGACCCCTGTTTAGAGACAAGAGATGACAACTGATAGTGTCTAGGATCAAAGATCTGATCAAAACATGGCATTGTACTTCAGATCCAACAGAGCCGATCACGTGTGTTTAGAAAAACGTACAGAACATCCAATTGATCAGCCATTCTGATGAGATGAAATGTTCTCATCAAAGCTGGAACACCTAATGGGGGAATCACAGTCTCGGTAACATTATCTCCAGGGCATCTGTACACATTTGTGTCCACAGCTGAGAGCGAGCGTCCCGGTCTGGTCCATAGGTTCATGCAGTTGTTTGACCCATGCTACCACCCTCCCGAGTGTCATGTTTGATGCTCGTGGTAGGATCCATCATGTGGTTGGCAGGCTGGCTGATAAACAGGCCTGTCCTATGGGATATTGTGTGTATGTGTGTGTGTGTGTGTGTGTGTAGGCTCTCCAACAGCTGGGTGGAGGAGCTGAAGAGTAGTGGAGCTTGCAGATGTGAATCTGGAAGCGACAGAAGGTATCGGCGTACACATGTTTGTTTTTCCACCTCTCCTGGAGGAAAAAGGAGGCCCTTGATCTAGTGCTGAGCAAAACAGTTAGCTTTTGTTTCAAGAGATGAAAACCAGTGTCGCTGTGAGGAGGGGCCAGAAAATGAAAGAAAGAAGAAAAGGGGGGAGGGGGGGGGGGTCGCTTGATGTCCGGAAACTGAATGAAGAGACTGGGTGGTCACTCGCAGGCTGTCGTGACCCTTGACCTGGTGTACACATGATCAAGAGACTCTCTCTAAACACTGTTGCACAGCCAACAGTTATCATGAAAGACACCGGATCACATGTACCATAAGGGTCTCTCACCTTGTTCATTGATTTCTCTCTTTATCCCTAGTTTCTCTATCCTTCTCTCTCTGTGACCACTGGACTAGGTGAGTTCTGAGCGGGAGACTGATTTAGAAGCCTTCCAGGGTGTAAAGGAGGACCCCACAGTCCATGCTGTGCAGGGGGCCTGCTAACAGCATTATGAGTCAATTATAATAGGTTTCAATTTGCATATCTAGAGCTGTTCCTACACAACATAAAAGCCTATATACTGTAAATTTATGCAGATTTTTTTAATGCTAATTAAAAAGTAGCATGAATGTATATATGTATATTGTATTAGAGTGCATATATAATACATATACATACATACATATATACATATACACACAGAGAGAGAGAGAGAAATTGTTGAAAATGGTTCATTTTCAATTCATAACATTAACGTAGCAGTCGTGGTCTAATGGTTAGAGAGTCAGACTTGTGGGTTCGATTCTCAATGTAGGTAGGGGAAGTGAATGAATAGCACTCTGTAACTCACGACTGAGGTGCCCTTGAGCAAGGCACCTAACCCCCAATTGCCACAGTGAAACGGCTGCTCACTGCTCTGGGTGTGTGTGTCCACAGTTTGCAGTGTGTGTTTATATGTGTTCACTACTCACTGCTCCTAATGTGTGTGCATTAGCTTGGATGGGTTAAATGCAGAGGACAAATTATCATGCTTGGCCTTCACTTGTCACTAAAAAATATTAAATAATTCTAAAATGTATACAACATGAAATTTTAAACTGTATTAGTTCAAATGAATATTAGTTCAAATTCTCCTTAATAAATATTAACCTGAATAAATAAACCTTAAAAAACCTTATAAACCTTAAAAATACAGTAAAAATTGCTCTCCCTTAGTTTATACCCAATGCATTATTTATTTGTACTGAATTTAACTTTATTGTAAAATGTTACCAAGTCCCTATTAATCTTGTTATATTGAAAGTCCTTGATTACAAACCATCAAGAATCATTGTGCATGACATCACCAGTTGGGGGCAGGGCCCTGTCTCATTGTTCACAGGAGGGCCCAGAGAATCGCAGAATGCCACTGTTCTACTGTATTAAGCTTTGCTGTTCTGCTTTCTATATTCCAGTGAAATAAACTAGGGGTGCACCAAAGTGAAAATTTTGGGCTGAAACCGAAAATTCTAGTTGCACACTTGGCCGAAAACTAAATCCGAAAATGACTTTTTAAAAAAAATAGTTATTCATTTCTTATTTTAAATGAGTTTTCTGGGATAATTGTATTATTATTATTAGACTTTTTAATTAAATTCAATAATTTTACTGAATCTGAGTTTAAAAAATACAAGCCAATGAAATAAAATAACCACATATTTATTTAAAGTAACAGAAAATAGGCCTGTATTAAAATAATGTTAAATATCAATATATTCTTCATTCAGTTCTATGCAACAGAATAAGATTTAACCGATTTATTTTTTTCACCAATTATCAAAGTATTGCCTAACAAAGCTATAAGTAACCTGCATTAAAGGATTAGTTCACCCAAAAATGAAAATTCTGTCATTAATTACTCACCCTCATGTCGTTTCACACCCGTAAGACTTTCATTCATCTTCAGAACACAAATCAAGATATTTCTGATGAAATCTGAGAGATCTCTTAATCCTCAGTAGACAGCAATTTAACCACCACTTTCAAGGTCCAGAAAGGTACTAAAGACATTGTGGTTGAAAGTGGAGTCAGAGAGCTCTCGAATTTCATCAAAAATATCTTAATTTGTCTTTAACATCAATAAATCCCTATTATTCCTTTCATGACATGTCAGATTTACATGAAGACATTTAGAAATATCACTCACCCGCTGCAAACACCAACAACACACCAGGAAGAAATCTTCCCAAGAATACAGTTGCTTAAATGGAATAGTTCAACCAATATCATTTACTCACCCTCGTGTCATTCCAGTACCTTTATGACTTGTTTCTTCTGTGGAACATAATGGAAGATACTTTTGCATAGACACAAACAGATGAAACTTTTTTCAAAATATCTGCTTTTGTGTTTTGGAGAACAAATAAAGTCATATTTGAGTTTGGAATGACATGATGATTAGAAAAAGGGCTTTTTATTTAGCATGGCACTGAAAGAACACCATGTTATTTTTAATTGGGTGCTCTTTGATTGCTGGAGCAGTTTTCATTTGGTAACTTTGGCACATACACCCCAATAACCTTCAAATATATATTGTCTGATTATACATGCCCACGAGTGCTTTTGATCAAAGCGCTCTGTGCTGTGGGTGTGTGTGTGCTAGCAGGCGGAGTGGTGGCAGCCTGTTAGCATTCTGCCTTGACGACTCCATCAGCCCAGTCTCAAGGTAGCTGTCAATCAGAATGCATCATTTAATTCAACAGCACTCCAAGGACTTTTCCTCCTGCAATGCCCATGACAGCACAGCTACGGCTCTATTCACTGATGTGCACAGTTGTATTTACAATGTTCTAATAATTAGAGCGAGTGAGAGAGAGGATGTGGAGAGGTGAAAAAAAAAAAACAGCAACAAGTCTCAGTGCGCACACTGAAGACGGTTCATTTTCGAGAGCGGCACTGGAAGCACGGTGCTTCTGCGGCATGGTGGCACAGCGCTAAATAACAGTGACAACGCTGCATTCATGCTCTTTGGAGAGACGTGAATTCATTCTCAGCTCACTCTAATTAGATTAATGGTGTTGTGGCATACAAAGTGGGCCCACTTCACATTAGATAGTGTACGAATGAAGACAAACACTTATTTCAATTCCAGGCAGAGAAAAGCAGTGGCCAGGGTAGTTAGCATAGCCCTTTATGGTGCAATGAGATGTTAATTGTCTGCCATTACCTCTAAACTGCTTGCTTGTTGTATTAATCACAGCGCTAATTGATACAGAGATAGAAACATAGCCACGGGCGAGAACATGGAGGAGAGAGAGTTGTAGATGCTAGATAAAGGGTTTATCGGTTGAACCATATGGAGATGACATGGCTTTGAATACTCCTCAACATGCCTAGTAGCACTACTTTCCTTGATAAATTCTATAGTGCAGGATTTTTAATTTTTTTACTAACACTTTTAATTTAAGAGAAAGATGCTTCAAAAGGGTGGTGAAGCATGAATACCAGATGCAATGTGTGTGTGTGTGTGTCCATATGTACTCAACAGTGATGAACAACAGAGACGTGAAAGAAACAAAGGGTCTTTGGTTATTAGAAATAACTTCCTTTTTAGGAAAAATGCACACACAGACAGCCATTAAAATGTTAAGCAGTGACAAACTATTTTAAACAACATTTGTTTCTGTTTCTTCTTGTATAATTATACGTGATTTTTATGACATCACATTAATTGACATCACTAAAACCACAGGGATATTTAAGTGAAATGCAAAAAGCTGAAAAAAAGATATTGTGAAATATCTAAAAGAAAGGGCCACCAACAGCCAAAATAACTAAATAAATAATTTTTGACAGATTTTCAAAACAGATTTGATTCATGTGATCCGTGAATTATGTCAAACATGAACGCAGAGGCATGTGTTCAAACCTTAACATTTTTGGATTAAAAAAAAAGCCTAAAATGTGGCCAAAATCACTCGCATCCTTAAACTGAAAATTCTGTCACTCAAAATTTCTATGACTTTTCCTTTAAATGAATATCAAAATATAAAACTGCTCTTTTTCTTACAATAAAATACATAGTTATTGTTTTGGTTGTCTTTTGCTCACCAAGGCTGCATTTTTTGCTCAAAAATCCAGTAAAAACAGTAACAATGTGAAATATTATTTTTTCTATTTTATTAAATATTTTAAAATGTAAAAAGCTGAATTTTGAATTAACCTTCAGAAATGTTTTTTAATACGCCGATTTGGTGCTCAAGAAACATTTCTTATTATTATCATCAGTGTTAAAAACAGCTTGATTTTTTTGTGGATCCTGTGATGCACGATTGTGTATTTATAATCGTACAAATTCAAAATATTTTTATCAGGTGCATGATGCGCCTTGTGTGTACAGTCAAAGGTAAACGAGAGCTAGCTTAATGAACACAGGGCTTAAAACCCCATTACTGTAGCAATCAGGGTATATCATGTACCACTTCACAGACAAACAAATGGAACAGAAGAGAGGAGGGACAGAGAGAACAGAAGCAGCAAGGAAAAACAGAGGGAGAAGATGGCTTTGTCATATGGAAGGGAGGAACAGTGAAAGCAGATGAAAGGACCTGGATTGAAGAAAGTGTTTAAACAAGGCTGTGCACACCTCAGGGGGCACCAATGACCACCTGCGTGGGGGACGTGGGGTCCAACACCCCGTGACTCCTTCCCTGCATTCACCAACACCTGGCTGAAGGTACGATTCACAGCCTTAAATTTATGCTTAAATGAGGGCATGTTCACTTACAAAACACAAGCTCATATTAAGCTACATTTTTTTATGCTTGACAAATCTGAACTCCATATGTATATTAATGTGTTGGCTTTGGACTTGATTGAAAGATGATCAGAAGAAAAAAAATCAGCAACCATGACTCAGTGCTCTTGAATTTCTTCCCATGACTCTAACCCCCAGAAAAAAAACAAGGCTTAAGCCTAGTCCTAGACTAAAATGCATGTTTGAGCTGTTTTAACTGAAAACAACTTGCACTGTCATACAATATGTCAGTGCCATTGTTTTGTCTCAAGGTGCACACTAGTAAGTAGTTTTTTTTTTTTCTTTTTCCTAAGGCATGTTTAAAAAAGCTAAATATCCTAATTGAACTAAAGCCTAACCCTGGCTTAATCTAAGTCCTGTCTGTAAAACCAGGCCTAAATATTCTCAAACAGGCCACAAACACATTGCTGCCTCAAACTTTCATGAAAGAAACCAATTTTAAAAGCATGCTGGTGTGTCAAAATCAATTTTAAAGTACCTAAAAGAGTCATGCCTAATCCTGGACACAAAAAATAGAGTGTTCACGAGGTCATGTTTTAAAGCAACCCGATCCAGCTAAGATGAAACTAACTACCTCAAACACACACAAAGCTTCACTTATGTCTTTACACATACACCATGTATACTGTAACCAGCTAGGTCCAGGCAACTTAGTAAAAACAACTAGCTTATTTTACTATTATATATATATTATAGTTTAAAATCACTCCAGCACGCAGGACTTGTTTGTCAAACAGTTTGTCTACAGTGTCGCTGTTCAGCCACACACAGGTGTCTGGAGTTCCTTGGACTTGTCTGTAATATGTCTTTTTGTCCCTGTCAAATCACCCTGAATTCACTGCTGTTGATGATAATAATAGTGTTGGGTATCCATTGATTTGCCGCGGCCCCTTATTGTGAGCTAACGCCAGAAGACACTCATCTCCCCCTTTAATTAGGCCCTGGACCAGTTTCTTTTTTGATGTAGTTACTCTGTGGATACAGACAGCCAATGCCTTTGTTAGCGCCCTTGGCTTTGGCCTTTGAAAAGACAGGTTCTGACAACTTATTTGCAAAGGAGACTAAAGGAAATGAAATATCTTACAAAAAGGATCTGAAAGGAGTTTTACAGCGCTTTTGCTCATTATCCACTTTGTAAAGTCATGGAAAACAACTTCTCTCTTTGGTTAATCACCAGGTAAGAACATCTGAAGATGCTACTTAACACTGATACAGGAAATCTGTATCAAAACAGGCACAATGATTGGCAAAAGAACATGGCAAAAAGAAATTGTACACAAATTACAAAATTAAAATTGCAAACACACACAAAAAGGAAGGTAAAACCATCTAGCAAAGAGAAAAAAGCGTGGCCAGTGCACAGTGTCTTCATGAGTTCCCAGTCATTTTTTTCATATCCACGGGAGTCTAATTACCTAAGCACTGCTGCCTGCTTTCAATCAGAGTTAGTGAAAATGACATACTCCTTTGTTCCTTTCTCATATCACACATGATGCACTGTCATTCTTCTCGCCACTGAGCCTAGAGTAGTATCTTTCCCAGGCTACCATCTGTCTCTGGCGTGGCCCACTTATGTGGGAGACCATAATTCTCCCCCGTCATGGTGGCTGCACATATTTCATGCTTGCTCCTGGCTTTCTTTATGCCAACTATTAGCAGCTTTGAGGACTTTGGGTCAGCTTAATAATCATTTAAAGGTTTGTTAGGCACTGACCCTGCAAAACGGCCCCCCCAAATTGAAAAGTTATTCACCATGTCCTTCATCGAGTGTATCTTCTCGGTGCCTTTGTTCTCAAAATAGAACTTTTCATCAGGGTTTTTCTTTTTCAAAGATACTATCAGTTTTGGGATGCTCTAAATTAATCTTTACATGTTAAAGGATTAGTTCACTTTAAAATGAAAATTACCCCAAGCTTTACTCACCCTCAAGACATCCAAGGTGTATTTGACGTTCTTCTTTCTGATGAACACAATCTGAGTTATATTAATAAATATCCATCTTCCGTATTGAAACTACGAAGAAAGTGTAATGCCTCTCACAGTTCAAAACGCTTATGCTAAGTCCTACACCTTCCATATTCAACTTAAGAAAAAAGCGTAACTGACGCAACGTCAGTTGTGCTTTTTTATAAGTTGAATATGGAAGGCAGTCTGAAGCTAGATATTTTACTTTATAACTTGTTAAATTTGGATATTTTTCTTACACAAATGCATCGCTTCGCTTCAGATGGCCTTTATTAACCCCCTGGAGCCGTGTGGAGTACGTTTTTGATGGATGAAAGCACTTTCTTGAGCTTCATACTTGATGGTAACAGAAAGTCAAATACACCTAGGATGGCTTGAGGGGTGAGTAAATCTTGGGGTAATTTTCATTTTAAAGTGAACTAATCCTTTAAGCAGTGTTCAAGTTGTTATTGCATTAATATGGGAACCAGAGTCACTAATTCTGATCCTTTTGAATAATTATGCCTTGTAAAAACAACTAGTCTCTCTGTGCATCAGTGACAGTCATTAGCGTTTGGCAGATGCACTGTAATAAAATTTACCATTACTGAACTTAAGATGTCAAGTTGCTATGACATTATCACAATTTTGTTGGAAGAGATAGCTCACTCAAAAATGAAAACTGTCATTATTTACTCACCCTCATGTTGTTCAACTTCTTTATTTATTATGTGGAACTGTAACATAAAAGACAAAAAATCTGGTTATCGCAGACTATTGTCAACATCCCATGGATAATGCCAAAACATTACATGACAAAAACACTCCTAAATACATTAAAAGACTTTGTACATGAAACAAAAGGGAAATAAACAGATCATTACAATAGAGGAACACACATCCTGACATCACAAGACAAGTGCTTGTTGGGAAAAGGGGTGAATAGAACTGAACTACTAAAACATTTTTTTTTCTCTAATATAGGCCTATTTGAACTAAAAAAGCACAAAACTAACAATTACCTGTTGTGCTTCTTGTCTCGACTTAAAAACATGATCAACTGTGTAACAGAAAAACTGTATTGAGTTACAATACTTGTGTTCCTGAGAGTTGTAAGCTGCAAAGACTACAAAGTAAACAAAAACACTACAATAATCAAATAACTCTTTGGATATATTTTGGCATTATTGACTTGAACTCACACAATACAGAAAATTTAAAATCAATAGATTCAATGGAAAGCCTACCAGGGGGTGGCAGCCTGATGCATGTGAACCATAGATGGCCTTGTTTGTGTCTGCATGACTGGGTGAAAGTCATGGTCTTATCATAACTCATATTTAATGCAAGAAAGGGTGAGAGTTCAGACCATGTCCTTATTACATGACCCTCATGACCTTTAGCATGTTGCCCATCACTCTTGGACATTGCATCATCCTCCCCAGCTGTCCGGTTGTTGTATATATAGCTGGTGTGGACACCCTTCACACATTTCAGGAGAAGACTAGGAAGTTCCATCATAAAACCAATCAGGGAAACCACACTGGAGACCATAAATCATACATTTTTGGGGAGCACTTGAAGGTCTGGGAAGTGCACATTTCCCCATTATACTTCACAGGAAGCCCCACAATCTCCTCCTCAACCCAGGTCACATGGGGTCATAACCTTGGGAAGGCTATTGTACATATGTAACCATAGCAACCACAACATAAGAAACACAACAGAGTCCCCCATCCACACCATCCAACATAGGTTAAGTAAAAAGAACTGGTTTATTTATAAAATGTGGACTAATTCAACTGTAAAAACAGAAAATGCTAAGATTATGTTCCTTCATAGCCGATTTTATTGGCTTTACAACTATATCCAAGTAATAAAACTGTATGAGAGCTATAAAACGTTGAATTAAAGTGTTACCTTCTTAAAGTTAATATCTAATTTGTAATATTTTTGCATGATAAAAAGCCCTGAAGAACTACAATAAAGAGCAGGCAGTTAAAGGGTTACTTCAGAAAATCTCTTGAGTAAACTATGGGATAATTTCATTTTTGGGTGAACTAACCCTTTAAAGCAACCCAATATATGCATGAAAAATATCTTCTTTATCCTTCACTTGGGCTAAAAAGGAAGTTAAAAAAAATGTTAGCAGTGATATGCACTGTTAATGCATAATGCACTGTTAGCAAACATCCTGAAGCCAGGATGAACATCCAGTGTTTAGATAAATACATGTATTTTAATATGTGCTCCGCACTTTCCTCTCAATAAAAAAAAAAAAAAAAAACTGAGAAATCAGCAGTTAAGAAAGCATCTGGTCTTATCGATGTGGACACCTTTGGGGTCACCGTGATTTTACCAAGCAAGACATCAACAATCCTGGAACAACATTCCTGTCTGAAAATTTTGTCTTAACCCTATCACTACCCCTAAAGGCCCCGGTATATTTCAAACGAAATCGAAGAACGACATTTCGAACAAAATCAGGCCAAAACGAAGTTTGTTTTGTGTTCTTTTTGGAAGTTCGAAACGGCTTGGCAAAGCAAACTTTCAGGAAAAGTTCGCTCCAGCTGCAAAACACTTTCGTACTACCATTGGTCAGTGAAAATAATGTAATAGGAGGTGTGCGCTGAGGCTCCGCGCTCATTCGCGTGGACAGCGTCTCCGATTCATTTCGTGTGTTTGAGCTCGTTGAGGTTTCTCCGCGGGTGAAAACATGAACACACTGGATAGCCGCTTTATAGTACAAAATGAAGTTGTGCTTGTACAAAAAAAAATTTTTTAAAAATGAGGCACTAACACTGTTTTTCATGTTTAATACTGTAAAGCTGCTTGATTTTAAGCAATCTAATAAATAAAGTGCTATATAAAGACGTGACGTGTTAATTTGCAGAGCTTGTGCTAACATACCAATGTTGTTATGATCAGACTGACTTATGCTTTCTATAATAAATATGTTGATAATAAAAATATAATAAAAATGTTTTCTCATTTTTGTTGGGTTTGTTTTGTTACTGAGAAGAAAGTGCAAGGCACATATTTACATATTCATCTAAACGTCACTCTCAGCAGTGTGGGCGGTGTCTGATGTTCGTTTACAGTGTATCGCTGGTCACGCATTTCGAACTTCGTTTTACCTCTAAACGAAGAATGAAAAAGAACTTTGTTTGAAGTATACCGGGGCCTTAAACCTAAACCGAACCCTACCCATAACCCTAAAATCAGAGGGAAGTGATAGATGAATAATACTGATATAAAAGCACCTAACTCTGGTTCTAAGCCTAAACTTAACAGAAACTGTAAACTTCCCCCTCAAATCTGACTGGTTGATTGGAATGTCGTTTCAGGATTAACAACGATGTTGATCGATGTGTTCATGTTCACTTGTGTCTGACTGAAAAGAAGAAATTAACCAGTGAAGTTTTCCATGTCAAAGACGGCAAAGCCTCTGAGCCACACCTACCTAATATGTAATCGCCATATGCCAATAGTTGTTTGAAGGTGTTTACAAGCCAGAGCAAAGTTTTTCAGAAATACCACTTTGGCCGGCTGTTTTGAACTACTGAATTTTTTTTGGCCGGATTTTGTTCGAAATGATGTCACACCAGTTTGTTCTTTGATTTTAAATTCGCTCTGATTTTGATTAAAGGAAACCTATTATGCAAAATTCACATTTATAAGGTGTTTGTGTCCACAGTATGTGTAAACAACCAGCTTATTATAGTAAAAATCCACACACTCCTTTTTTTAATAATTCCCATAAATCAAAAGAAGTCTATCAAAATGAGCAGTTCCAGTCGTACATTAGATTAGGGGGAAGCCCCGCCCATGACTGGTGACGGAATCTGACCTATTAGCTTAGCTCCTCCCCTGAGTGAGCTGTACACAGTCTGCCATGTTTATCTCCTCACCACAGCATTTAACAGCAGCTCTCAAGTAAGAAATTCTAGTTAAAGCTACTAAAATTACTC
Organism: Chanodichthys erythropterus; assembly: GCF_024489055.1. Taxonomy (NCBI): domain Eukaryota; kingdom Metazoa; phylum Chordata; class Actinopteri; order Cypriniformes; family Xenocyprididae; genus Chanodichthys; species Chanodichthys erythropterus. The sequence continues at coordinate 31,061,060 of NC_090234.1, read as the reverse complement.
AGTCAAGAGCAATGAGTGATTTTCATTTTTTTTCTTTTGTTGTTTGGTTTATATTAACAGTATATACAGCAGTAGGTATTATAAATTAAGCTGCTTTCACTTTAATACAAAGATCTAATACATGCGATTTCTTTCCCTGCTGTTTATGTTCATATACAAAACCAACTGTTTATGTGAACTTTGTGTGTTTTTGACATAACCTTGTATTTGACAGTCTAATTACAATAAGACAAATCAATACTCACGGGACGTGCCATCTGACAGCCAGCTTTCTGTTATGGCTTTAAAACGCATGCAGATGATAAACTTTTACGATGACAAAGAACTGCAATGTTATGTGAGCATGACCGCGATAGAGATGATAATCAAAACCAAACAGATGTTTTGTTAGTTTTTGGCAGAGTATTATTCTGAGGCAGGAGTTGTACAGGCTCCGCCCTGTTCTAGAAAGTGGGATGGGAAGCAGCTACTCATTTGCATTTAAAGAAACATGCATGAAAACACTCATTCCACTCAAAACTGGGCATTTACAACATGGTATAATAAATGATATGTGGGGTATTTTGAGCTGAAACTTCACAGACACATTCTGGGGACACCTGAGACTTATATTACATCTTGTAAAAAGGGGCATACATAGAACTAAATTGAGATGAATAATGACATTATTATCTTCTTCTAGCTGCTTTACAGCTGAAATTCAATTGGTTTCATAACTGATTAATTTTACAACATTAATTTCACTGATTATTAATGTAAAGCTGCTTTGACACAATTGTATAAAGTGCTATATAAATAAATGTGACTTGACTATAACTGTTCAGCTTGAAATAGTCTCAAATTCAGGAAAGCAGCAAGGATCCCAAAACCATGACAGGACCAGACTGACAGATAAGTTGCTGTATGGCTGTACAAGTGACAACAAAAGCAACAGTAGGGTTGACAAGACTCACAGTTTCATTCAGTATCCAACCTGAAATGCCTCACATCACCAACTCTGGCCAACTCTTGTATTGGTTCTATATGGCAGCTGGGAATAGTGCTGCTGTTATACCAGGTAAACATGTCACAACACTGGTCTCAAAAAAACAATCCTTTTTGGCTTTTCTATTTGAGACTTATGAACATGATGACAGCAGGCTGATTAGAATGAGAGTGGTGGAAAACCAGAGAGCAGGTCAGACAGGCATTGCTGTAATTTTATGACCTGCTATTTAGTAGATGCGTACAGTACACTAATAGCAGGCACAGTCTCCCCAGAACAACCCACTGTAGTGTTGTGTTCCTTGCTCGAGGGTGCAATGATGATATGGTTAAGTACATCTCAGCTCGTGGGTCACCCACACCCTGGACTGAACCTAAAATCTTTGATTTAGCAGCACAGAGACTCAGACAGTAGGCTGTAAAACTGTGTGGTCAAACCTAAAAAAATAAATGAATATTGTGAAATATTATAACTGCATGTTTTCAGTTTTAATGTTTTTTTTTTTTTTTTTTTTTTTTTGTCACAGCAAAGCTGAATTTACAGCAGTCATTATTCTAGTCTTTAGTTTCACATGATCCTGAGATATGTTTCTTGTGCTCAAGAAACATATCTTGTTCTTATGTCGAAAACAGTAATATTTGTGTCAAAACCATGATTTTTTTTCAGGAATTTGTGTGTGTGTGTGTGTGTGTGTGTGTGTGTGTGTGTGTGTGTGTGTGTGTGTGTGTGTGTGTGTGTGTGTGTGTGTGTGTGTGTGTGTGTGTGTGTGTGTGTGTGTGTTTACACACATTATTGTGATTCAAACATTAAATGGTTTTATGTTGACTATATTTTCTTTTACCTTTTGTCTTTCTTTTTTAATTGATCCATTCCCCTTTAAATATATGTATCCAAAGTCATGGTATCAAAAGTTGCTTTTTTATGACTTCTGTTCCAGTTTGACAGGCTAACACCCATGGAGGCCATGCCAAATGTGCCTAGAAATAACACCGGGCCTCCCTACTGTCTCTGAGATTGCCCGCCTAGGAGCCTGGCACACACCATAGCGCACGCAAAAACCCTGTGGATTATACACATGTAGCATATTTCATAATGCAATGCAGACTTCCAGCTTTACTCCTCTATCTGCCCTCATTGTCCCAGTCGGCTGACGGGCAGGCGCAAATAATTGCTCTGGCTGCTTCTGTGCCCCACCTCATCTGATCCAGAAGGGTATATACAAAACACAAGTCATTAATAACAAAGACACAAAGCGTTACTACATAAACACTTAGCGAATGGCGGGCGCTGCGCGCCACACACCTCTACCACTCTCCTGTTCCCCTGTAATCAGAGCAGTGAGGTAATGAATGTGGAAGATAACCCCTCCATTTGGGCGGAAGGGAAGATAAAGTCGAAAGTGATTAAGAATAGGCGGGTGGTGAAGAGGAGGTGGTTGGAGACGTTACTATGGGGTCCTGACAAAAGGTGCAGGTGTAGCAGTACATTCTGGACAGGAGTTGGTCTGACAGGTGACCACAAAACTACCAAACAAGCAGGTAATTACCCAACCAAGGTAATTTACTGGACTAAGTGCCACTTTTGCCGCCCTGTTGGTGTGACTGTGTGCAATTATGCACAGAGGTCTAACAATTGAACATGTGTGCCATTCATGAGGTGGGCTGAGCCGACTGGCCTGAGACCACCAAAGACACACATGCACCACATCAACTATGGACACAAAGAATGACAGAGATAAATAAATCCTCAAAATGAAAGGTAAGTGTTGACTGTGACTTCAAACATTACTTTAAGCTGGCATAAGCAAGCAGTAGTATGTTATTTCGATATCTATAATGATGCCAATTTCAAAATAAGAACATCTTATAGGAAAACTGCATCTATAATTTTCTAAAGATGACTGACAACTTAGACAGCTACACTGGCTGTTGTAAATGCAGTCTACTTTTATTTTTTAAAAATGTCATATCCTATTGACCTGACATTAAAAACATAGTGAGTATTCATCCCCTATTTGTGCTTCTTTGTTTCATATACAGATCTCATTATTTATAAGACACTTTTAGGCCTTATATATGACAAATATACAAACTTAAATTAACATGTACATATTTCTTCTTTTTAAGTGTCAGTCCGATAATTAATTGAAACTACAGGTGATTGTAGATCCTATACTGTATATTTACACATTTATTTATTTATAAGACCCCTGTCTTTCATCACAGCACCAAAAAATCTGTGATTAACAGCTGTCGGCACCCTTTGAAGAAACTGATAATATAATGTTTACTAAAAACGGCTATCTGAGGTTAGAATCTGAGTCTGAATTTTTAAGGGGTTACCAGTTAGTCTGAAAATATATATATATACATACACCCCCCCCCCCCCATCCATTTTTTAAATAGCTATCAGGATACAATCAAGATCTTTTCTTTAAAACCTACATTAATTTCTGTTTGATGTCAGTGATTCAAATAATACATTTAAAATCATTTCCAACAGCAAAGTGAGTGCAAATGATAAAAGCTTGTGTGAAATAACGCACCTCCCTGCCCATACAATAATTTCAGCAATAACCTAATATTGAGAAATAAAAGGGCCTAATAAATGAGTTTGAGTTGTCCGCTTCCTGACGCAGTCTCTACCCTGTGCGAGAAGACATCATTATGCCGAGAGAAATGAGTGTGCGTATGTGTACACGGGTGCGTGCGTATGTGTGCACACGAGCATGTTTGTGTGGATGGAAGTCTTAAGAGCTCACTCAGAATTCACATCCATCTAGACAAGCGGCGAGCTGATAATAAACGCCCCTCAGCCTGATGATGGCTTAATTACCAGTGTAAAGAAAGTGTTTAATCTCTGACCCGTTTCATGTTCTCGCCACTCTCTTTCTCCGGGAGTGTGTGCGCGCGTGTAAAAGACACTGCTGCGTCCCACTCGTAGAGAGACCCCTGCCGTCTGCCAGGGGCCTGTAGGGTGCAATTAGAAACCACTAAATGAAGTTGACTATACGGTTTCATTTTTCGCTTTCTTTTTCTCCACCCCCTCCTCCTCTTCAGCCTGCGTAATTAACATGGAAAACTATGTGTTATGGCAGAGACAAAAGTCTAGAATCTCAAGACAGCTGCTGTCGATAAGGAAAAAAATGGATTTATTTCCATGTTCATATATAAGTACACTATCATTGTGTGCACTGTGAGAAAAAATAGTATCTTTAGGGGTACAACTGCTAGTCAAAGGGATAGTTCACCCAAATATGTAAAACATTTACTCACCCTCATGTTGTTCCAAACCTGTATGTCATTATTTTTCTGCAGGAACACAAAAGAAGATATTTTAAAGAATGACATTTTTCAAAATATTTAATATGTACAGGTTACAGGTTATGTAAAAGATTACAGAACTTGGGTGAATTAGGCCGCTGAAGTACTAATATGCACCCTAAGGTGTACCTTTTGAGGGTACCGGCCCAGTGACCCCAGCTGTTGTAACCCTAAAGGTGCTATTTTACACACCTACTTGCTTTACTTATCTAAAACACTCACCCAGACTCTCAAGGGCATGGCATAACATATATATATATATATATATATATATATATATATATATATATATATATATATATATATTATTATATATATATATATTATTATTATTATTATATATATATATATATGTAACTGGTGTAACATAAGTTTGGTCCATCTGGAAAACACCTTTGAACTACCATTGGTGCGTAGCGATTTCGTGTGCTATATTACGCAATACAAAGCATGGGCAGCATCAGGATCTTGGTTTACAGTATACTGCTGTTCAGGTATTTCAAACTTCTCTTTAACCCTAAGTGAAGAATGAAAAAGAATTTGGCAGTGAGTATATCATGGCCTTCAGTTGTCCAGTTCCAGAGTGATATATGACACAGCACTAACAAACTGAACAGCTCCATTAACAGTAGTCTAGAGGCACCAAGGACCACTAAATCCCTGCGTCTCAGCTACACAAACAAAGTCAATCCACCTGAGACGGCAGGGGACAGGATGCCCGGCTACTTATAGCAACCTGAGAGCCGTAAACAAGAATGGCAGGAAAGCTGCTCGAGACCAGACGCTTTGAAGTGCCATAGCGCTAAACTAGTCTGATCGGACAGGCCAGCATCTTTGAAGGCAGGTTATCCTCAACAGCCGCGTGTCCTGTTGTGAACGAATTGTTTCCTCTTTCAATTTGTCTTCATTTTTTTGTTGAAACTGACACTTTGCAATTGTTCTACTGGGTGAGGCCGGGTTCTGCTAAATGCAAGGCTCTACCGGTGACTGTACAGTGTTTTCTAGTAGGGAGTCAGGTGCCAGGTCTGAAGTAGCGAATCAGTGCAGGTGACAGTGCTGTGACACTCCAAAGGAATCTCCTGTGGGGTGACCTCCCACTAACTGGCCATTTCCTCTATCCACTGGGTCATGACCTTTTCTACATCAGCCAAGTGAAACCATTAGTCATGGGAGTGAGGTCATTCTGCAGGAACACCATACATCACTCCTTATATTAGAAAGGCTATGAGATTGTCAGCATTAATCTTTCTAATCTCTGTGGTTTTAATGTTAGCCTTTGACTCTGACAAACTCACAGTTCATAAAAGCATACAGGAACTTTCTCCGTAGGATATGATTTGAAAGAGTTTCAGAGTTTTGCTCTCCAAATGCGATTACAAACTTTGAGAGCTCAGGAAACGTGTGACGGGGCTAAAGTGGTTTTCCATTAAATGCAAAAGTGCGGGTGTATAAAATGGCAAAGGAAGACATGCTCTGGTTGTTGAGAGCACAACGTGACCCCTTGTGTGCGCAATCAAAAGCATGATTTTTTTTTTTTTTTTTTTAGAATTCACATTTACAGAAGTAGAAGTGGCACATAATAACATACACAAACAACTCTGTCCTTTAACGCTGATAAGATTTGCAAAGCGTCACCTGTGTAATCTGAGAGCAAGGAACAGGAAATTCCCAGATAATCCTCAAATCCGAACATTCATTGAGCTTAAAACTCTTTTGATACAGTACGCCTACTGCTTACTTTGACTTAACCAAAACACTATAATATATTTAGAAAGTACATTGAGTCGGCCGTGGCGCTGATAAATGTTTCGTCACTGATAATACTAGCAGATTGCGTGATAACCAATATGAAATACCCCTCTCGATTTTACGTATTATCAGGATTGGCCCTTTATTCAGTCTGTGGATTTGCTTAGGAAGGATTTGTGCAGCTTCTCTCTGTGCACCCTATTACCCACTTGAATTCTAATATAAATCATATTTGTTTTATTACCACAGCCAATGAAATCAAGGCTCAAACCATCATTGTGATTAATGAAAGCAACACCCTTTTCCTGTGGGCAAAGAGAGGGCATCCTCATCCAACTGGCCCATCCTTACTTTCCTTTTCCAAATAAACACAGCAATGTCAACCATCGAAGCACATTTAGTTTTGACCCAAAGGCCGCGAGATATTCTTAGCCCACTGATCATGCTCCAAGCACTCACTGAAAGCGCTCTTTCGCTGGGGTGGGGAACGAGTGCAGAGCTGCACGTTGGCCTACCCCGAACAGGAAATTCCACAGCTCTCCCTAGCCTCTGAACACAATACTACTCAAAACACACAAGATGAAGGCAGAGAGCAGGAGCAGGCCAGAAAGTTGTTCCGTCTCTGTAGATATCCTTCTTTCAACCTCTAATCATCCTTCTCAAATAGGGTACGAATATGCATTATGTAACTGAGACAGGAAAGGAAAGCCAAAACACACAGAAACAAAGTGTAAAGAACAATCAAGCTTTGATACAGGTTGCAGAGATTCGTTTTGCGGGCTGAGTCAGCATGAAAGGGCTGCAGAAAGCATTTCGCCTCTGGGTTGACCACCGATAAGAGCATTTAATGGGATTTGAGAAAATGATAATCCCGTCCGTGACTATAACCTTTCTCTTTCAACGCACTCTCGAGAGGGGACAGGCTCACCTTTAAAAGTTAACATTTACAAATACAGAACATTTCCTGCTGTAAGTGCCGGCAAATCAGTTCAATCAATTAATTAATCTGCGAACCCTGTGCAGGGGATGACAGTAGTCTCGCAACAGGACACGCGGCTGAATAGGATTAATGGGTCGCTGTTCCTCGTCATTCGGTTCAACTCGTATGCATCCGGTCAAATTAATGTGAATTTGGGTGTCCATTAACCAGCCTCATGATGCTCACGAACCCTCTTTCCGCGTATTGACCTAAATGCACAGCGTGTTACGGTACTGTGAAAGGAGAATGGGTGGGCAAGCCAAATGAACAGAGAAGCCTCCGTATTCTGCACTTTTATCAAAGAGTTACTGCTGTGCTCAAGTCAATAGAAAAAGCCCCAAGACTTTTTGCACGGGGTCTACCGCACTTTTAGGGAGCGATCGAATGTAATATGTACAATTACTTGTGTCTTCTGAATGGAGTATTTCAGCAGGCCAGAATTCCCCACCTCCCGCCTTTTGATCTTCCTCAATTTTAGCAAATCCTCCATTTTCCTGGAATTAACTGATAACACGTCCATAGACTGCGAGCGGCCAATCAATACTTGTCATTCACAATGTCAGAAAGGGGTATAAATCTGGTGACAACTTGCAAAAAAGATCTATATAAAAATGTAGCTTGCCTGAATGATGGAACTTGTACAGAGAGGGTCCCCTTCTTTAGATACAAAATTATTCATGAAACATTCTTACTCTGGAGGTGCCAATGTTAGGTGACGATTGTGGTTGCATCCATACACATCTGGACTAGGGAAGCGCACCCATATTCCCACACAAATTATTGTGTGGGAATATGAGTGGTCACAAACATGCAAGCACATAGACTTTAATACTAAATGTTCTTTTATGTATATATACATACATTTATACATACACACACACACACACACATACATATACATATTATATATTATATATATATATATATATATATATATATATATATATATATATATATATATACACACACACATAAAGTGGAAGCAATTGAGAACAACAGCAACTCAGCCATGAAGTGGTAGGCCACGTAAAATCACAGAGCGGGGTCAACGCATGCTGATGTGCACAGTATGCAGAGGTCGCCAACTTTCTGCAGAGTCAATAGCTACAGACCTATAAGAGCTCAAGAACAGTGTGCAGAGAGCTTCATGGAATGGGCTTCCATGGCCGAGCAGCTGCATCCAAGCCTTACAACACCAAGTTCAATGCAAAGCGTCGGATGCAGTGGTGTAAAGCACGCCGCCACTGGACTCTAGAGCAGTGGAGACGTATTCTCTGCAGTGACGAATCATGCTTCTCTGTCTGCTAATCCGATGGATGAGTCGGGGTTTGACGATTGCCAGGTACTTGCCTGACTGCATTGTGCCAAGTGTACATTTTGGTGGAGGGGGGATTATGGTGTGGGATTGTTTTTCAGGGGTTGGGCTTGGCCCCTTAGTTCCAGTGAAAGGAACTCTTAATGCTTCAGCATACTAAGACATTTTGGACAATTTCATGCTCCCAACTTTGTGGGAACAGTTTGGGGATGGCTCCTTCCTGTTCCAACGTGACCTGTCCGCACCAGTGCACAAAGCAAGGTCCATAAAGACATGGATGAGCGAGTTTGGTGTGGGGGAACTTGACTGGCCTAGTCCATACTAGTCCTAACCTCAACCCGATAGAACACCTTTGGGATGAATTAGAGCAGAGATTGCGAGCCAGGCCTTCTTGCCAACATCAGTACCTGACCTCACAAATGCGCTTCTAGAAGAATATATATGTATGTATATATATATATATACACACACACACACACACACACACACTATATTGCCAAAAGTTTTGGGATGCCTGCCTTTATATAAATATACATTAAAATGTTTTGCTAGCTAGTATGTGGCATTTTGCTACATATAAAGGTACTTTAAAGATTTGGAAGTGTCAAAAGGTCATTCGGTTTAACCATCAAAGGCCAAAACAGCCATTTCATTAGTGATTAAAACATCTTAAAATGTAATAAATGTATATATATATATTTTATTCTGGCATGATTTTATAACATCATATATCAACATAGTGATAAATGGTTTTAAAATTATGTGTAGAAGTCGTTGCTTTATTATGAGAAAGAATGTCCAGAAAAAATAATTTCTTTGTTGTCATTCGGATCAACCAATATAAAGGGACCATTTTGGATCAAGTCAAGCGTTCAATATCATGTGACAGGATGAGACATCATTCAGACACCTGCAAAGGACCACATGGTTGTGAAGCAAAGTTACTAACTCTCTCTTAACTATTTGAAAAATTCATGTTTTCACTTGCTCATACGCATGTCCCGGTAATTGGGTACAACCGCTACAAAACATGGAAAATATTGTAATATTTAAAAAACTTGTAATAAATATAAAATGTTTGATTGTCCTTTTGCTAGCTAGCTAGCAATCTAACTAGCTAGCTAGCTAGATATCAGCCTATTAGCATTGTTTGAAAATATCGTCATTCAGTATAACCAAAAGTGTCATTCAGTAAAACCAAAATTTTGGTTAAACCGAATGACATTTTTTTGTTGACAAATTTTGTCCATCTTGTAAGAAAGTACAAAAACAGTGTTAATGAAACACAATCTCATTGTTAACACTTAATGAAACTTCAAAATTAATTATATCTCCATAAGGTTTTTTTTTTACACTTTTAAAAACCTTATTCGTAAAAGACCCATTTATTAGTTACTAAAGCAAAAAAAAAAAAAAAAAGTTTTCCAACACCAACCGAATAATTCGAAATCAGTTTTTTTCACATCGCTGTGAAGGAATTTAAGCAGCCCACAAACCCTTTAATGGTGCTACATTACAGCAATTCTGTAAAGAGTGGGCAAAAAAAAATTTCTCCACAGCGATATGGCAGACTTACTTGCTTGATTGCTATTGCTACTAAAGAGTGGAAAAGAGGTTAAGTTTAGAGGGCAATTATGTTTTCACCCAGGTACCATTATTAAAAAGGTTTTCCTTAGACAAAATTATAATTTCAAAACATAATTTTTCTTTTTACCATTGAAACAGTAAAAGGGTTTTACCTTTACCATATTACCTTTTGTATGAAGATCTGATTAGCTCCCTTGGGAGAATCTCTCAATTGGGAAAATTCTCCTCAGTCCACAATGATACAGTACAAAGACTTTGATGGTTAATGACTACAGAGCATGTCTGATATATGTAGTAGGTCTTCACCCATACAGACTTAAAAGAACTCAAAAATTGTGAGCCACCTGCTCACCTACAATAGCATTGTTACAGTACACTTGAGGAAGAGGAGATAAAGTTGAAGGGGAGAAGGAAATGCACATACACACAAATATGTGTGTGCACTTCCTTCTCCCCTTATCTTTCCAGGAGCATGGTATATCTAACAATGATTCATTTGGCAACTTCTGACAGGTTTTGTGGTTTTTCATTTACATATAATTACACTTTAATAGGAGAGTGACAAGTGCAGGGACTGTTAAGTGGCAGACAGCACACAGGCTGCATGGGACCCCCTAAGATACAAGATGACAAGACGCAGCACTGGCTCCATCTCCCACTAATTAAATGAATCAATTAAGAGACTATTGTTGCAACTGTGTAACTGATGTTCTATAGTGGCAATAACAGTCCCACTGGGAGCCCCTTCACTGCATTAAAACACTGTCCTCTACAACTCCATTTGATATTATTAGAAACACTTATTTGCGTCTCGCCATCATGGCAGGGGAAGCTGTGAATTATGGAAATGTGGGTTGACCACAACAGGGCCCAGTGTGAGACAGGATAGGTTCACTTCCTGGACTCCGAGGAGGGCTTGCACTCCTAAACTCGGAAGTTCCTCAAAGTTCCCTGATGAAAACAGATCCCACCATCAGCGCATCTGCCCGATTAGTCACTAGGTAAGGGTCACTCATTTGCATACCCTCCCCGCTATGCGACTCCGCTTTCTGCTGATCAATTATCATATTAAATTTACCCTCCTCAGTTAAACTGATTAAGTTCCAAATTGTTTCCGATGGCCGTCATTAATCCTTAACACGGGCTAAATGGTTTTGCTACAAATTTGATTGGGTTTGTGTATCAAGGGCCAATTTATGGCATAATAATTCTGAACCCTGTTTAATTTCCAGTGTCAGGATGCGGTATGAACATACACAATCCAATTGCCATTAAGTTAATGTACAATTTAAAACTCTCAGGATGATAATTGAGGTCTGAAGCAATGGCAGATGTGTGAGGTGACATCCATTTGCACAAAATGAGGGCCAATTTTCTTCAGAATCGCTGCACAAAAAGAGAGAGTAACAAAGTCATTCAACCTAGATGGCATTTTATAGTAATTCACTGCAAAATAAAATCCTTTATGAATGTGATTTTGGTTTCTAACAAAGGTTTATTTTCGCAATTATTTTGTTCTTCCACCACACACGATGGAAGTAAAATTTCATCACTTCATACCCACAATCCACAAACATCATTTCAGCAAAGGGGGTCAAGGACATTACTCAACTGACACTAGCACACAGACCCATACCGAGCCCAGCAAAATGTGCGGATTGGTGTCTGTCGAAAGCCTTTGAAAGCCTAAACTGTTTATCTAAACGGCTGAAGCCTGGCAGGACATGAGTGGGCTGCTCTGTCATGGCGTCTGGCCTGGCTGAACTCAGGTAGCCAACGGCAACATAGTAACACTGTCTCAGATCAGCGAATGACTGGAGACTGTTGTCACAGTCTTGAGGAGTGAAACCTGACGACACGAGTCAGATCGCTACACAAACACCGCAGGACTGCTGACCACAGCAACTGGCCTGAAAATAATAAGTAGCCATTTAGCACACTTATACCCAAAGATATTTACAGTATACTGACCATTTATTTATAATATATATATATATATATATATATATATATATATATATATATATATATATATATATATATATATATATATATATATATATATATATCTGACAGTTCTGATATATCTATATATGTAGGCTTATGTGTATATTTATATATTGTGAGACTTGTAAATCTCAAAATAAATATCCATATTTCATACTGTAAAATGTATATACTTTCAAACACATACATATATACAGTATATATACAGTATACAGTATATATATATATATATATATATATATATATATATATATATATATATATATATCAATGACCTGTATGTATGTCATTGATATATATATATATATATATATATATATATATATATATATATATATATATATATATATATATATATATATATATATATATATATATATATATAATATAATATATATATATATATATATATAATATAATATAATATATATATTTATGTGTATTCTTGAAATCTTTTCACTTAATATATGTTCATATATCTATACATACATGTCATTGATTAGTAATCTAAGATCTACAGATAGTTTCTTCTGCACATAATGTCTATTGTTCATCTTTTTCATACTGTGCCCACACAAACACAAATCACTTTTCGCACCTTATGAATTCTAATTAAGTTGCTCTGCTGCATCTATGGGATTTGATCCCCAGCTGTGTAGCTTGGCTTTGGATATTACCCGACGTCCTTCATGAAAATGCTCAGTAGAAGTTCTCTCTCTCTGTGTCTCTCTACCTCTCTTTATCTCTGCTTCCTGTGCATTCTAGTGCCCACTTGTCAGATGGCGAGGCTAACCTCTGTTTCTGCACCCGCCAACTCACGCTATCCAGTGTCAGAGAATCAAATGAACCATTTCCACAGCACTGATGCCCTCGTGACAGACAGGCCGAGGAGGCTAGGCACATCAGCTCAGATGGCTCAACGGCTGACAGCAAGGTCAGGAGAGTTACGGCTCAACTCAGCCCAGGATGGGCAGCATTTGGTCGAGCTAGCAACCTCAAAGATGTCTATGATTTACCTGCACAAAGACCTGCGGCAGACTATATTACAAAGATACCTGCTATGTACTTTACCAGACACAATGCATGAAGGTCTTTTGAACTCTTGTGAGTTGACAGACTTTAAAATGAATTGTGGGGACATTCCATAGGTGTAATGGTTTTTATACTGTACAAACTGTATTTTCTATCCCCCTACACTATACCTACACCTAAACCTACCCATCACAGAAAACTATGCACATTTTTACTTTCTCAAAAAAAAAAAAAAAAAAAAAAAACATTCTGTATGATTTATAAGCCTTTTGAAAAATAGCTTATAATATGGCTCTTCCTCTCCATGCCCTAATATTTAAATTTTTCGACCAGGAGACAGAGAGGGATGTGAACTGAAAGAGATGGCTTCTGAGTGCCCAGTTGCTTATTCCTGCAGTGATTGTGAAGGTTGCACAAAGCGCTCCAAAGCTGCATGGGTGTGGATCAATGCAATGCCTTGTGCAGGAGAGCTTTGGCTCACTGCCCAATCAACGTCTTCCCGCTGACCCCTTCTTCCCCAAACACAGTGAGATTCCCATCAGCCCCTGCTACAGACATGTGTATCTGACACCACCCCATCATCTGCTCGGCTGTGTGACTTTCTCAACAAGCTGTTTGTGATTGGGCTGCAATCTGGAAGGCATGATGTGGCGAAGAAAAATAAAATGTGATGTTTCAGTGTTGATGGATTAATTACCATCCCTACCATTATTATGTACATAAGAATAAAGCAGAAATGATAGAAAGTAATCCCACAACATCAGGGTAAAAAAAAAAAAAAAAAAAACCCTGCAGGGTTCAAAAGCTTTCAAAATTTAATGGATAGTGCAATTATTATTATTTTTATTGTTTTTATGTTTTGGAAACTACTTAAATTATAAGAAGATATTTAAATACTTAATACATACTTTAGTACTTCATTTTATTCTTCCAAATATCTGAGGAAAAAAAAGTACAATTCCAGTATTACACAGAGAGCAAAATAAAACAAAATTTTTGAATTGTGTTGTATTGTGTCACCTTGTTATGTGTGTGATGGTCTATTGGAGTAAAGTTAAGATTCTTTGAGAATGAATTGCACCCACTTATAGTGCTGTAAAGTGTGCCATTTATTACTACTCTCAGAGTTTGAACTGAATTTGAATGGAGGTAGCAAACAGGAAGCAAATTCAAATTTGAATATAAAAAAGTACAATGGATGGACGCGTGGACAGACAGATGGACAGATAAACAGGACGTCTTCTCAGTATTCAGGAGTCTGTCATTAGATTTGGAAAAGAGGTTAGTGAAACCAGTGGGGGCCCAAAAAAAAAATTCCAGTCCTTACTACAATCCCAGATACACACACCATTTCTATTGAAACAACCAGAAAATAAAGCTGTTGTGGGTTTGTCTTTCTAAGCCAAAGGGAGACAGACGCTCTCTCAAGAGAAGCCTCAAAAGTTTTAGATGTATTATAGGTTAATTCTTTTCAAAACAATGCCTTTGGGCCAGAGCCCAGTAAGTCAAGCACAGACTCACTCAAGATTTTATTGCTGTGACATAAATCTTTTAATCCCTTCAGAGATCCGCGGCACTGCAGAGGAGGGGCCGGGGCAGGCCCTGGGACGAGGCCGCACCGCAGAGCACCAGTGCATCAGGTAACTACTGCCACCTCCACCGCCGCCACTTCTGAAGGACTCTGAAGTGAAAAGAGCAAAAGGGTTTGGCCAGCAAAGGGATGTGGCAGCTTACCTGAATGCATATTTATGAGCCAGTCACGGCGGGGAAAAGAGAACTGACAGGGATGAGGTTTGTGCTTGTTCAGTCACCCTTCCCTCTGTTGCCACAGCACTGTCTCACTACCGTGCACAGATCACACGCATATTACCACACCTTTTTAACTCATCTGTGTTTTCCGTGTCTCAGCGAGCCCCGAATCAGATGTGGGCCAAAGCAGCCGGAGCGAAGAGACATGACCACATCCAAAAACTGAAAAAGAATACCCAATGTTTATTTATAATTGTGCACTCAAGTGACCGTTCTGGTCATGGCATGTTATCTATTCTCTCTCCAAAATAAATCTCCTCATGTCCGAGCTGCATTATCTAAGACGGAATCTGGGAGTCAGGTCTTTGAAGAACAGGCAGGGAGAGAGAACAGACTGGGATGGTTTTAATCTGCTGGGTTCTTCTTCTTTTTCAGAACTGTGAAGTTTTGGCACAGAGAGAGGAAGACTGGAAATGGCTTGTGAGTTTCCTAAAAGGATGGCCCAGAGACTTCATTAGCCTAATCCCGCTGGACTTGATTAGGGGCGAGGACACATTCTGTCTTCATAATAATCATAATAGTTAGACAATAGATGGACAGACAGATAAACAACATATTAAAGAAAACAGAATGTCAGAAAGAATGATAGATTGTCGGCGCCGATGACCTTGTGGGCAGCGCGCCGACATATAGCGCCAATGCGCTTCGGGCGACCCGAGTTCGAGTCCCGGCTCATGGTCCTTTCCCGATCCCGTCCCCCTCTCTCTCTCTCTCTCTCCCACTTCGCTTCCTGTCTAATCACTGTCCTATCATAATAAAGGCAAAATGCCAAAAAATAAATCTTTAAAAAGAAAGAATGATAGATAAATAGATCAAATGATATACAGAGCGATAGATAGACAGACCGACCGACTGATTTTTTTTCTTATGCTATTTGAGAAAATGTTGTATTTGCTGTAGTCTCCCGATCATCACGGCTCCACTATCAGCTGATTCGCAAATTCCAACCCCACCCATATCAGCTGATCCGATTTCTATGGACTCCATTGGCAACTCTAAAATAAGGCGCATTACTTAAACGCAGCTTCCGTCTCTCTGCCTGCTAGGCTGCTTCCACTGCATGCTGCTTGCAACCCACCTCCTCCCCAGCTCCTCCTTAAACTTGTGTAGAACTTAATCAGTATCATTCTGTTGTCATTGATGCATGCTCTGTTCTCAATAGGGGGATTTTCTGCTGCTGTCCCAGTTTAAAAAAATGGGAGGTTGTCCCCAGAAGCTGCTGCTGTTCCCGGTCTTGGCTTTCATGGAGCTCATGAAAAGGACGGGGAATTTAGAACAGAGCCATACCGCCAAATTGTAACTTTAGCAAAATATGGCAATAAAAAATTGACTAAATTTTGTCTCTTGTAATTTTTGACTTAAGTGGTCCTGACTGAACTATAATGACTTCTGCTTCTGAGAACATAGGTAAAATGTAAAAATGATTCATTTGCAATTCAGTAAATTCCTTTTCCTGTCTTTTTATTTCAACTTCCTGTAGGGTGTGGACAATTCCATTTTAATCCATACTCATGACTTGAAAGGGAACCAATCCTTCAATTCTAAATTTGTACAATCCTGAATCTGTTTTCATAATCAAAGGTTATCCGAGAAAGTCCTTGAGAAGATGTTGGCTAATCTGATGCAGTTGCAGCTTATTTCGTTCAAGGATATTCTAGGTGTACAGTGGGTCAGGTATTGACTGGCCGAAGCGGTGTGGTTACAGGAGGACTATTTTGTCTCCTTCACCCAGTTCTTCAAGGATTTCTTTAATCTCTCTGAAGGAAGGCAGGTCTTTGATGTGTCAACGCCCCTCCTTAATTCACTCAATATTTGATCTAGGCCTCACGCAGCTAAATCTAGCTGAAGTTCTTTCACGTTCACTGCTTTACAAACGTCATCACATCTGTATTGATTTAAAGAAGTCAACAGCCATGAGATGCAGCTTTGCATAATACATGACATCACATGGCGATGGGGATCACATTGTTAATAGTCATTAGATCAGTGGTTCTCAACCTTTTTCCCCAGTGGGCCACACAATGGTCCAACTGCAGGTTTATAATTTGCATATGACGTCACCAATGTAAACCAGTCAGATTCAGTGTTATGCCATTAGAAGATAATATTATTATTATACCTAGATATTGCAAACAATGTATTCCACCAAATAAGAACTAACTTACTGGCATTAGCTTTACAGTAATCAGATAATAATTCTCCATGAACATACACAAACTGTATACAGTCACTTTAAGTAGCTATTTAACTCTGTACAACTGTAAACTCTCTTCAACAGCATCGAAATAGTCACCAAACAATCCCACAAACGCCTTAATATGCAAATGTTACTCAGCTCTTTTTTATAAACAACACTGAGCACCTTGTAATTACAGTCTCTGACATTATCAAATACCATTATCATTCTGTCACGTCGCAATCCCTCGCGCAGCATCGGATTTGCGAATGAACGGCCGAGTTGGCCTCATTCCAGCAGCGGGTGCGCTGATGCGGTTATTTTTATTGATTTAAAATACAAATACATCAGACAAACACATCGAATTCACAAATGACGTCTTTTGAAATTGTAGGTTTTGCAAATGTCAAGTTGGCTACTTTACTACAGAGCAAACAGGAAGGCTGCCCATCTCGCTCATTGACAGCAAACTGATTCTTCCATTCTTCTTACCTTTGCTGCTGACGCTACAACTCTTCTTTTTTGCATATGTTCCTTCATTGTATGTTCCTCATTTCATTTTCCTAATCATTCTGATCCCTAAATTTACAAAAATAATGGCTACTGTTGGAATTCTGCCAAAGCACATGCATGTAAGTGTTCGTTAACTGCGTAATTGAGTCAGTACCTTTTTTACAATCTATGGTCAGTACATATAGGTCTGCACTTGTCTAAAAACAATAAATGCCCACCAAAATTATTTTCTACAACATTATAACATTACAGTTCAAATTTATATTTGTTTAATCCATTTTAATTTTAATTTGACTCTTTGATGCACAATCTATGAAAAATTGCACAACATGGGTCAAAAATTACCCGTATTCATTTCCTATGTTATTTCAATCATGGCTGAGTGTTTCTTTGCTGAATATTTGAAAGAAATGTATTTTATCATTTATTTATTCCAGGTATTCCTTAAATATCTTGATTTTGATTTTCACTAATCATTATGTATATTTTTTCTTTCTTACTTTATAAACAAACACAGATTTCGTATGTCTACATCAATTTTACACACATGGGTCAAAAATGACCCATATTAGCAGAAACATATTTACTGCAACATAACTATTCATCAGCCACACATTTCACATCTCAACATGGCTACTTTTGTATATTTGAGTCTTATTTTTGAAGTATACTATATGTCATATAATAGGCTATATATTATATTTAATCAATTTTATTTTTTGTCATAAATCAATGCTATTGGTCACCCTTTATGTCTATCAGTGTTCCTGAAAAGTAACAGTTTTGGACAAGGTTTATGTCCAACAGTGAAAATATATAATATGCAATCGATCATCGGTTTGATGTGTATTTGAAATTATTCTTTTGCTTCTGATTTTCTTTATCCAGTGTTAGTATGGCTGGTCCAAACTAATATGGCTGATATGGTTGTAGAGATGCTGCATACAAAACAGGATGAGGCAATTCTTAGCCTTATTCAGAGTCTGAAATATTTGATGCTGATGACCCAGACTTTGTGCCACAGGGTCAATCTGGAGTTATAGGTGTAAATCCAGCTTCACCTGATAAAGAAGACTCCTGATATGTCCTCTGAAGAGGAAACTCATACACAGTCCAATAAATTGAGTAAAAAGGGCTCTTACTGGAGTGAGCATACCCCCACTCAGGGTAGAACAAGAAGTATCCTGATGAGCTGCCCAGGAACTTCACCTTGTTTAACAGCTATTTCACCGAAAGATGCCTGGGATATGTTGTGCATAAAGCTGAAAGTATACTTTGTACACAGTCTAACAGAATTTAAATGCGCATGTGCAACCTGCACATACAAAGTCACAGAAATCCGGCGGTTATAAAAAATTACTGTATGTTGACCCTCGCGTACGTGTAAAAAGTGAAGTATACTTTGGACTTTAGGGTAGTGACACAAAAAAAAAAAATATTAAAAAAGTAAGAAAGGAAAAATTAAAATTAAAATAAGGATTTGTTTATTGAGGAGTACCTGGAATTATGAATGATGAAATTAATTTCTTGTAATATATGCAATATAGAAAATAATAACTCCTTCAGGTCACTTTAGACCCATGTTGTATATGTCCAAAACTGTTACTTTTCAGGAACATTGACAGACATAAAGAGTTACCAAAAGCATTGATTTATGACAAATATTCTTCAAATATTCAGGGTCATTTTTGACCCATGTTGTGCATCAAAGGGTTAAAAACAATAATAAACTGTAAAACTATAATTTATTTATTTTTTTAAATTGTGGTCGGCATATCGCGGGCCGCATGTTGAGAACCACTGCATTAGATAGATAAACATTTATGTAATATTTCCTTATGGCTGACATATCCTTGAGCGCTCAAAGAGTTATTTTGGTCGCAGCTAAGGTGTAAAACACAACCACATACTGTATGTATAGAGGTATAAGGGAGGATTTGCTATGTTTTAATCCCTCTTGACTACAGGTGAAAAATTAACCAATCAGTGCAGTAAAAGTGTAAGTCTGGCTCTAATATACCCACTACGACTTCAGACTAAAAATGTAATATTAATATCTTTAAATTAATAATACATATTCTGACCATCAATCAAGAACATTTATGGTTAGCTATCTGGGGATTATCTTTACCAAAATATGTCAGATAATGTTTCTGAATTATCTTAATTACATGGGTTTTTTATGTAATGTTGTTACATAAGTAATAAATGTAATATATGTAAAATATCATGTTCCTATAATTATAAATGCATTTAAAAGAAAGAGATTTATGCTTCTAGTTGAACTGGCTTAATCAGCATATCATCAAATTAATTTGATTAAAATTTGATAATTGATTGACAATTTTATAATTAATTAATTATGCTTATATCCCCTTGATATCTCATGAAAGAACACATCATTGCACATTTGAAGATATTGTTTCATTCTATTGTGCGAGAAACTGCTGGCATTTCTAATATGAAAAGTTAAGGGAGTTTTTTTTTTTTTTTTTTTTTGGGTTTGTGTTGTAATTCTCATCTCGGTTTTTGTCAGTGCCCTTATGTTTGTGGTGCATACGACAACAACCAGATGGTAGAGCCTTCTGTATTGAAAGGTAGTGCTTAATTAGAGCTTCACAACTGTAATGGTCCCATTCAAAACAGACAGAGGCGGAAATTAATCTGAAGGAAAAAAGCTTAAGTATTCATGACCCATGAATAAACACCCTCAACTTTGAACAGGGTCAGTGCATGAATATTCAGTCTATATTATGCTAAGTGTTGCGGGTAACGTTTATAATGATTTTGGAAAATATTAAAATGTTTAAAATGCCTACAATAAACAGCTTCAATTTTGCCTTATTTGATAAATGATTCTAACATAAACTTTACGTTTATACTTGAATGACTAATTTATGTAATTAAACTATGTATATGAAATGCACTACAAAATAAATTAAAAAATAAAGTAGCCTATTACAAAGATTGTAAAACTTAAACATCGCCTTTAACCACATGCCATTGAGCATGATTCCACGCTTGGCTTAGACAGACATGTTCTCCTGCTTAACACTAATCAAGTATTCCTCATTACATCCCAGTGGCTTCATGTGACACTATGCCCAGTCACTCCACACTTCTGTGCCAAATTAGTTCCACCTAGTTGGCTTCCAATGACCTATTCAATGTAAATGGAAAGGGTGGAGAAAACAGATCCTGCTACAGGTTGAAAACTGTATGTTTACAAATACAACAAAAGAGCATTATAACGCAACCAAAAAGTAGAAAAACTAGATATTCTATACTGGCAGAAAAATATCAGCATATAAAGCCAGAGTTTTCAATCTGAGGGTCTGTGGAGATACTGCAAAGGGTCTGTAGAAAAAAAAAACTAATTTCTTTAAACAAAACTGAATGACGTTTCTAGTTATTTGAATGAACTACTGACCTGTTAAGCATTACAGTTTTTAGGTTGTCTATTTATGTTGTCAAGCTGTATCACCAGATAAGTTTATCGGTGGTGTTTTACTGGTGACCCACAGCCAAAGGAGACCAATCTTATTAGAAAAGATATAAAATATGCAATATGTTCCTGGTCAGAAGAGGACCAAAAACAAACATCAGGGGGTCAACGGATGGTCAGTAATTTATCAAAACATTGTCATCTGAATGTATAATGCATGTGACTTGCAATAGGTGTTTTTTGGCACATGATTCGCTGCGTAAAATCTTAATTTCAAATGCTTAAATCTTTGGGGAAAATGATTTAGTTGCTACAAAACTGACAGCCACAGAATGTTCTGGCAACTCCGATCAATCTGTCAAAAACCGAAGAGCTGTGAAGAGCTTTTTTCCCCCCCTTTACATGCGTGCGCATTTGTGTGAATTCGTGGGTGCGTACAGTGTTGACGGGCATTCAAGCAGACGCCAGGTTCCACTGGCTGGACACATCCACGCCTCCCCCGTCAAACGTCCACCTGCAGAGACGTGGAGACAAGACTGTTAGCACGAAGACAGACACAAACCAGCTCTCAAGTTCATCTCCCTGTTACCATGCGGCAGCCATTTTAAACAGATGGTACCCAAACAGCCTGTCATGTTTACTGCTGCCGCCATAAAAGACAAGAGTCCAACAACACGGTCCTGCAGAGGCCCCAAGGGAGCAGCCAGGGCCCCGCAAACAGCTGCCTGGGGGAGCAGAGGGGCCTCAGCCCGGGCTGAACCCCCTCCTTCGTCGGCCCTCAAAACTCTTTTACCTATGCGGACATGCTACATTTACTACAATTAAACAAGCACGCCATTTGAATACGTGGTGACACCTCGCAACCTGCTCAACGGGGCCTGCATATAATCGTGTCCCCATGGAGCCAAGAAGAAATTGTCTGTGTCACTATTAATGAAGGAATTTGCATTGTGATCTTAATTAAGGGTGGAATAATGAAGCTGACTTCTGAATTAGTTAATCGGCAAAAACTTGTACTAATACGTTTGCATGGCCTACAGTATAGGCACGCCCATGTGGATGATATATATATTCCACCAGAGGTTGGCGGAGGTTACGTCAACTGAAGGTGGCACGGTGCTAATAAGGCAGGTGCCGCTGGGCTTCTCTTCTCTTCATCGGGTAAGCAAGATGGTGGCCTGACCCCCGCGCAGCCTCCTGGCACTCACAGACTGTCTTTCCCCAACATATCAAATAAGTTCCTGGGCACAGTAGTCCAGGTGTTCCACTTCACTACTTTCTCCAAGCACAGACTCTTTCAATTCAGGCTCTGTAGCCTCCAAGATGTACAGGAGTCACTGTGATCAGCCTCTTACAGTGAGCGCCAGCATGATTTCACACCACAAGCAACCCAAAAGGCCATCAAAGTGCTCATGGTGGCTCAAGAGTCTCAAGTGCCCAATGAATAATTTATAGACCCTAAGAAAGACGGAGCAAAGAATTAATACACAATGGGTTGCAAAGGAGACCAACACACCATACAGTGACATCCAAATAAGCTTGCGAATCTTAAAGTTATTACTAGGAGGAGGAGGAGAAACAGAATGATCAAGTTTGAGGAGGCACCCTTGGGATTCCCAGAAACATCTTGAGCAACTGTCAGACAGAGAAGCAGGAAAATAAAACATGATTTTTGGCATCTCTTCTTGGTGGATTGAGAACATGCTTTTAATTTGTCTAAGGCTTTAGGTAGGTGTTACAAAAAATGGCTGAAAACAGAAAATTTTTAAATGTGTCAGTAGTTGTGGCTACCTGCGAGACAGCCTAATTGAATCTGAACCGTAATCCCACTCACTGTACCAACAAATCAGGCATAATTAATGTAGCTTACATATAATCTTGCACATTATCTTGCACATTTGTCAACGACTAACCTCCTTGCTTTAGGCTGTGTGTTGATTCAGGCCTTTGTGCTGAATTTATAAGGTCAGAAGACAGATACTGTATATTGTATAATAGAAATTGTACATGTAAGTGGAACAAATAAACTAGTCAAAGTGTAAAAAGTGTGTTTTAAGAGTTTTTTTTTTTTTTTTCAAAAATGTTTACATGGTCAAAATATAATTGAAGAAAAAGCAGCCACTCACTCATTACTTCATTTCAAGACAAGCCAGAAAGTTATTACCAATTACCTGCATGCTGGCCAGTGACACTGAACTTCCCAGAAGTCCCAAAGGCCAGATATAATGCAGAAGTTAAAACAGGGGATATGTCTCAAAATCAAGCTAGCAAGAGCTTTCAGCTAAAGAGACCTCAGTCTGACGGCAGCATTATTTACAGATGTGGACTGGAAAACCAAGGGAAGATGAATTCCATGCCAAGCCAGTTGTGTAAACACAAGCTCCTGCTTGGACAAAGAGGAACTCTGACTTCAAAACAACAGTAAAACTGTGAACCTTACAAAACCTTTGGGGACTGGGCCGTTTGAAGTCTTGGCAACTCTGGGTACGGGTGAGTGGAGAAAGAATTCTATTGCTACAAACCATCATCAGGCCCATATGATTCCCTGATTAAAACCATGTGTCGGAAGGCCGTTAGATTATTGTTCCTGCTGAGTGGCTAGTGGAGCAGTGATTGGTCCAAAGCTAGGGGCACACGTGTCAAAACAAGATGTGCATTTGACTCTTTGGTCCAGCATGTGCAAAGATCTTAAAGGGCACCCATTATACCCCCTTTAACAAAATGTAATATAAGTCTCTGATGTCCCCAGAGTGCGTATGTGAAGTTTTAGCTCAAAATACCATACAGATCATTTTTTATAGCTTGTTGAAATTGCCACGTTTAGGGTATGAGCCAAAACGCGCTGTTTTTGTATTTGTCCCCTTAAATGCAAATGAGCTGGTGCTCCCGCCCCCCTTTTCAGGCATGACAGCAATAACAAAACATGACATATATGTGTATGAACCGGAATTGGACAGTGAAAGAGAGACTGTAGAAGAAGTGACAACACATAGAATGCAACAGGAAGATTCTGAATGGTTAGTTGATGTTTTTTATGTAGTTCATATAGAGATAACTCTGTTCTGATGTGCTGGCCTGTGCAAATAAACATTCCAATATTAGTACAAGCCTGATATCTTTACAGAAAACATACTGAATTCAAAAGTCAGTCATCTGATTGTACTGTGCATAATAAACAAGCATTTATGAATTACACAGACATGGAGCACGGCGCGATAAAAATATGAGCTTGACAAATTCAAGCGATCGACTTCACATTGCTTCCATCTGCAATTTTTTCACAGACCCTCATTCACAAAGCAGTCCGGTGGGAGACATTCTCGTCAGTGCAGCAATGGCGGACTGTGTACAACTCGCTGTGAACTCACTCAGGGTGGTTCTATGTTAAAACAGCAGTGTCTGTCAACATTCGTGGGCAGGGCCTATGACTAATGTGACGTCACATTTAGCACCATGGCTGAAAACAGGTCGCTGGGAGACACTGCTTATGATTTATGAGATTGATTTTTATCACTATTGTACACACTCTGCCAAAACACATTTATGTCCAAACACCATGCAAAAGTGAATTTTGCATAGTAGGACCCCTTTAGGTCCCCTTTAAAGGAAGCATCTTTTTTTTTTTTTTTTTTTTTTTTTTACAATTTAAAACAACTGTTTTATATTTTAATACATTTTAAAATGTAATTTATTTCTGTGATCAAAGCTGAATTTTCAGCAGCCCAGCCATTACTCCCGTCTTCAGTGTCACATGATCCTTCAAAAATCATTCCAATATGCTGATTTGCTGCTCAAGAAACATTTCTTATTATGAAGATTCTTTAACAAATAGAAAGTTCAAAAAGAACAGCATTTTTTTTAATAATTTTTTTTTGATATATATACATATAAAAATTGTATAATGAGAGTACATTATGTCCAAAACAAAAAAAATGTACCCCTTTCCATTGAACAGACAGAAAAAAAAAAAGAAAAAAGAAAACCATGAAGACATTTTTATAGACATGCAAAGTTTTTACATTAAAGGTCAGGCCTTATAGACCAGCCATCCAAATACACTCTTTTATGGATTGGTAGTGCTCATTACCAATCCATAAAATAAAGAAGCTTGTCTTCATGAAGCTATTCCAGTCTAGCATACAAAGGTTACAAAGGTTAGACAATCCAAAAAAAATCTTTAAGTTTAAAAGCCAAAAACCTTTCTGCTTTACAATGAAAAGTATGTACAGCACTGGAAATGGAGAGGTGGGTTAGTTCAGGGCCTTTGAGAAGAGAGGAGGGTAAGGCTTGGTAGGCAGTGAAAGGGAAACGGATTCCACGAATACATATGTGATTTTCTTTTACCATGTTAAAATTGTATTGGCAGTAATCAAGGCAGATTCAGGGAGAGAGGGGTCACGGAGCTGAAGTGATTGGAGGAGGTAGGATGAGGTAGATCAAAGGGCTTGGTGCGGGGGCTTCTCGGGGGGGATTAGACCCCCTCCCCGTTTGCATTTTCCTGCTGTTTTGCTAGCAACCCTGCACACGCCGCCTTGCCGAGATCAACCTTGGCTTGTTATGACAACGGGAACAACAAACAGAATAGCAGAATACAGCTAAATCCACTAGATACCATTCCACCGTGACTTTGTAATGAACTTTTGTTCAGATGGCAGGTGATGGATGTCCTATTGGCCAGGTACCTCGAGCCCCGCTGCACCCCAGACAGGTGCAGCTCAGAATATTGACGAGCCAATAAAACACAAGCAGCACAGGATGTGGCAGCCTTTCTGGTTCCTTTCTCTTCGCTTTGTAAATGCAAACTGGACGTTTGACAACTGAAGCCTTTGGGAAATCACAGACATTCATTCTCTATCAAACAGAAATCAAAGAGAAGAGTCTACTCTACAGCATCCATACCATGAAGAATAACAAACTGTTGTCACTATAGAAACATTTAGAACTCTGGTTATAAACACCTGCAGCTTTTTTTCCATACTGAAAAATTAATTTCTTATTTGGAAACCAAAACACCAAAAGCTATTTGCAAAACATACCTGGAGAGACAGTGACAGTGAAAGATGTTAAAATTCTCACTTGAGCTCTTCTTGAGCTCTCTCCAACTTGTGATGTATATCAAGCAAGCAAAAGCATGTAGATCTTTAACTTTTATCAGAAAAAGAGACTTTTAATTGATCTAAATGACTTCATAAGGCTCGCACAAAGCGCATTTGGTCAAGAGAGCTTGTAATTAAGCAAGTTTTAATGAGTTTTGTAATGAGATGTAAGACATGTAATACTCTTTGTGTACATGTTCTGTATTTCCTCCAACGTGTATCCAACACAGCGCTCTTGTTTGATTAATTCTAATCCACTTAATTAGAAGCCATAAGATTTCCCTGAAGGATTTAATTCACAAGGCTGCATTCGCTGATATTAAGCCGTAGGTTTATCACTGTGCTGCCTAGTACAACACCGAGTGCACCAAGAGCAATATAACGCTAAGGACATAACGTCAAAATTCCTATGTCCCCCAGCCAAATTTCAATAATTTCTCAGAACGTGACACTTTTACACCATTACACAATTTTGCCAAGAAAGTGCATGCTGGGATCACTGGTGCACAGTTGTATAAAAACACAAGACAAGGGGATGAAACACTCACTCAGAATGAAATGTTTCAACACCAAACACCATAAAACCAGTGAGTGTGTGATGTGGGTCCAGAAAGATTTTACTGCTCTGTGGGGTGAGGCATAAAACCTTGTGTATCCCACCCCCACACTGATGTTAGTGTCAAAGCAGAGAAACATGGGCATCTGTGCCAGCACAGAGGTGAATAGACATCTCTTGGACACAGCTTCCATGTTAATTCTAATTTTATGCCTATAAATTGGTGAAAACACGACTAGTGAATTGCATCTTTACAAGCTGTTTATATTAAATTCTAAGATCTGAAAGTTTCATGACTGACTCGCTAGTAACTAACCATGTATCTGTTTTGTATCTGCCAGTTAGACCATCTCCAATGGCACAGCTACACAACCCCTACCAAGACGTAATTAACAGCATTAATATAGACCCTTTTAACATTAACATAAACTTCTGTAGTGATGAACAGGAGATGACAGCAAATATTATATTTGTATTTCCATTTGTTCCAACAACAAAATATTATAAAAAAAATCTGTGATAGAATTTCCACGACTTTCCAAAAACGGGAAAAAAAAAAATAGAGTTTGATTACATTTGTCAGAAGAGAAAGATGTCAAATTTGGCATCACTCTTTCAGCTATATTAGAAACACCCTTGCAGCAGCGCTAATTAATTTTTTGTAATTTACTGACAAGGTAATATAACAATATATAGCATTATAAATGTGTATTCAAATTTATTTTAAATGAAAATATGACAAACTACTAGATATGCGATGATAATTTTGGAAACGCTCATCACAGTCTGTGAAAAGGGTTTATTATATAACTGGCATTCACAGATAAAATGAAAGAGTTCCATAAACAACAGGCTTTTTGCCTTCTGCTTGCATAGATAGATCCGAGTCCATGGCTTACTGATAGAGACGCACAGACGCACCGATACACAGTCAAGCCAATATTAAACTTATACAATTTATTATTATACAATTATTATTATTTTTTTTTTTTAAACAGCTTTTATTTATGAAAAAAAGAGAAAATCGAATATCAGAAACTTTGACATGGAGAATATAGCAATTTTTAAACAATAGTTGAGTTAAATAAAACTACCCAGTAGGTTGGGTCAAATATTTAACCCAGTTGCTGGGTTTGTCCATCTTTAACCCAACTTGGGCTATTTTTAACCCAGCATTTTTCAGAGTGTATGATTGAGGTTTAATCCCCTTTACCATAAACACCAGCTGATGATGGTATCTTACTGAAAAGAGACTGTTTGTAGTCAGTGAGACTGAGTCTGCACTGTTGCACTCTTGCGTCTTGAGATGCATGTGGAGAAATCCAGCACAGGCTCAATGAGGACTAGAGATATAAGCTTGTATAACAGTCCTCATGAGACTGCGAATATGTTTTGCGTATCACAAGAGTATGTCAAAAAGCAAAATATCTGTTTGCAATTAGGTTTTCTTAAATAAATATTACTCTGACCAACACTGACATATGCTAACCACACTTTACACTATAAATTACATTAACAGAAGGCAGTTAGTGTAAATCAATTAATTGCTTAATATTATAACATTAATAGAACTATCAGATATTCAAAACAATTGGTTTATGTTTTCCAAACCAGTAGGCCCAGAATTTTCTATTTTAGGGAAGAATTTTCATTTCAGTCGATCACTCAATTGGATGGCTGTTGAATCTGGGAAGCATGCAGGGAATAAACAACAATGAATGTGTCTGATATATAGAATGATCCAGAATAGTTCCCGGGCATACTGGAGGCAGAAGGGTAGCGGGGGGTTGTCTGTATAGGATCTGAAGGTTGATGTGAAGTGCAGTCAGAGCCCTGTCCTCCAGGACGGCTTGCTATTCCCACAACCTCCCCCTGTCCTCCTGCTGAGACATGGCGACCGGGTGAAACAATACTTCCATTATCCACCGTCCCTCCCCAGCATCCAAAGAGCAATGTGTACTGAGCTTCAGTCAATTAAACCCAACACTTTCTAATTTATCACTCACCCTTACATGTAGGCTGGAGTGTGGAGCACACACAACACAAGAGGTGCTGAGTAGGACATGGGTACGTCCTCGGCGCAGTCACATCGGACTCCCGTTCGCCTTAAATATCCTCGAAATTTGCTTATCTTCCGATGCAGATGTACACTTCGCTTGTCCTTAATTCTGAAATATTGCTTGGGTTTATTAAAAAAACACAAACATGATCCATTACAGCTCCCTTTGCTACCCTCGCGCACCCACATACGTAAAGCAAATGCATTAGGAACCGACAGCCATTTGTTTGCATCCACTTTACAAGCTTCTGGGAGGTTCCACTTGGTATCAGGTTCCGTCAAAATTTGTAATAACTTAATGTGACCTAAACTAGGTCACGGGCAAATTTGGAGTTAGCTCAAAGATGCAAAGCAAACAAGAAAGAAACATGAAAACAACAGCAAATGAAAACTATTTAAATTCATATTGGAGTATTTTAAAGTCTACTGGTATTACGAACAACACAACAATTTGAAAGACAGAACAGAACGTCTGTCATGAGTATGTCTTGTGTCATCAGTCAAAGCAACACAAATACATGCTTCATCTAACATATGGTGTCTTTGATGACAATGGCCTCTAAAAGGCCCACATTTGGTAAAACGTGTATTTCTGAAAGACAGGTATTTGTCATTGTCACCAATGTTCCATTAACGTTCCACCAACATTCATTCAACAAAACTGCATTAACTGCACTTGAAACTGAGACGCATTGAGTTCATTGAGCTCCACTGTGAGGGTTTTCTCTAATGCTTAGCTGGCTACTAGCCTACCACGGTGATTGTAGGCTGGCCTGATTCCAGTTCCTGTACCCTGCCCAGGAGAAAGAGGCACACCACAGCATCCTCCTCTTCCTCTGCCCGGCTTCTTCCAGACACAATGCTGGCGCCCTGACAACATCCATTTGATCAAGACAACTCTGTCACTCAGCAACTACCGCACTAAAAATTAACGGCAAGATGTTTTAATATTTTATATATTTGTGGCAGTAGATCTGTTATTCTGTTTCTCATCAAATAAGAACACCTGATTTGAATACTGAGAAGCAGAAAAGAGAAACAAAACATTTAAATCATTTATACAACTGCATTACCAGACACAGACATTCCATTCAGAATACAATACCTTGGCTTCACTCTCACTTACCATCCGTTCCTCTGCTCTGTTTAGTTAATAAAAAGCTGTGAATGTTATTTTTAAACCTTTTGCTTACTGAAAATAGACTAAAACCCTTTCCAGATTGTCTGTGTTGGCACTTGCCCAGGCTATTGTGAGGGGCAGATTGTGACACCAGCCGCCAAGCGCCGCATCCCCAGTCTGCTTACTGTGCAATCAGATAGATGAGCGTTTTAAGACGAGCAGCCATAAGGGCAGCCTAAAGCACACCACAGCTCTGTCTTCCCGAGATGGCCTGTGCGGTGCCTCTGTGAAAATACTGTCTTTGGCAGTCAGCCAGAGGATTCAACCTCGCCGACGACCACGGGTCATTCTCATTTGAGGTGTGCCGTTTAAACAGCGCAAACATGCCACGGGTCGAGGTGATGCAGCTAACGCCCGTGTGGGATGCTGGGAATTCAGAGTGTGGCACAAGCACTGTATTTGGCTGTGATTTCACTGACTGGAACATTCCTGTGTTGCTGTCTGTGGCATCCTGATTCCATAACAGTAGTTCCAATACACAGAAACAATCTCCTCCCATCTGTAAATGGCAGTCATGTAAAAACATTTGAATGTAATTTGCACAGTACTTGATTTGTAATGCTTGCTAAGGCAAACATTATATATTTGCTGCACTTATATATACAAATACATACACACACACACACACACTTAGCAAAATAAAGCCTGCAGGAAATAAATGATGATCCACTCTTAAACCATTATGAGACTGGTAGTAGAGACATAAGCCATGAGAACCTCTACTCAGCTATAAGTCTGACCCAGTTACATTAAACACCCCATTTTTTACATTTATTGGCCTATAGAGAGAAAACTAGAAGAGACATATTGACTTAAAACATTGTTAATAGTCAAAGTGTCATTAAGGGATCCTTCTTTATAACTCACACAGCAGGGCGTCTGAAAATGATCTGGAGTGATGTACTGTGCTTTGTGGCCACAGCAGTGATTTTCTGCATACAAATCCAAAACGAAGGACACAACGCAAAGGATAAGAGAGTGAGGGAGGGTGTGAGAGGGTGTAAAGAAAGAAAAAAGCTTCAGAAAGTTGGGCCATTCATGTGAACAGAGTTCAGAGAATTTGCAGGCAGAGTGAAAAAGATATTTTATGCAGGCACATAGCTGTATTCAGTGGGGGTAGGCCGAAACGGCTACATGGAGACTACAAAGCGTGGCTCCCATGGCTCATGAATAAGTCGAGGAAATGATCAGAAAAAAGGAAGAAAAAATTGAGAGATGTTTAGACAGATGGGCACTTAAAGCAACTAGGAAGTGGCAAAAAAAGCCTCTAATGCAACTTCAAATTTACCTAATAATTGATCTTTATTCTCTCTTTCTATCCAGCAAGAAAGGTTAGATCAAATCTGATGTGTTATGAGAGCCTGTCAAAGAAACATCAAAGGACGTAGCTGCTTGGAGCCCCCCAGATTAAATTAAATTGCTATCAAGAGAATCGGTTAAAGAGAGAAAGAGAGGGAGTCATGGAATCAAATAAAGGACTTTCAAAAAAGACTGGGGCACAAAAAGAAAATAAATAGCAAGGGGAATTTTTGTCTCTTTTGGACCAAAAAAAGTGCAGTAGATATTTGAGTGAAGCATGTTCCGCAGTATTTTTAGAAATATGATTGGATGAGATTCTGGCAAAAAAAAAAATATATAAATAAAAAAAAAATTCCTCTAGGCCTTTAATGTAATATCAAATGTTGCCTTGCTGGGGACAAGATGATATTATGAATTTAGAGAACATTATTTATTAATGCCAAGCTCTGTATCAAATGTCTGGAGTGCATGAGTAATTATTAAAAAAATAAAAAATAAAATAAAATAAAAACAGGATATTAAATAGATTAAATCCAATAAGTGATTTCATTTGCCTTTACTAAGCATCTCATACAGCGACCTATTTTTAAATGTTGTGGTAAAAAAAATTTAAAAAAGCATTTCAGATCAAAGCCGAGAAGTCGCTACTGTCTTTAGACTGAGTAGTATGGTGTTGGCTGCTCTACCAAACCTCATTCATCACATTCGCCATATCACGGTCTCTCTGTAGTGATCATAATCCATTTCCACAGCTAGCGTCCCCTACGGCCAGGCTTCTCTCCACAGGACCAACAAACAGAGGTTAGGGGAAGCCAACCTTCTGCTTAACTATTTTTCACACTATAAACCAATGCTTTGGTTCACGCCCTCACCCATATGCCAGTCATATGCTCACACGTGAGCTAGAAAAAGTACTAATAGAATAAAAATCCACCCAATATCTATAGAATGAATTGGATTTAGGTGGAGAATTTACCAGTGTTGCACCATTAACCCCTTTTAAATCCATCCAAGGCCCCTCCACTGCCCGTCATAACCCAAAGTCGTTCTGCTTGACTAGACAAGGGCGAAGAACTGCGACTCTTAAGAAAACGAGTTTGTTGTGAATCAAATTAGTAAGATCTTGTGCTCCTCACCACAGAGAAATGAAAACAAAATTTGGTAGTCGGACCTCGACTTCTAATCAAATTCGTCAGCAGATGCAGCCCACCACAGCTGAATCTACTCTTCCAAAGGAAGCATCACTTAAAATAACCTGAATAAAGACGACTGAAATGCTTGTTACTAAACCAACAGCTTGTTATTCTTTATTACAATAATAAAGTACCTTTAGTACTGTATAGAGAGAGTGTAATTTAGCTATGATTGATTTGAGGATGGCTTTGAGATGACATTTTAGTGCCTTCAATACTTATTCTATATCTATAATAATCAGGTGTGCACCTTTCTTAATTAAAACTTGTGAATACAAAAGAATCTCTGCAAGAGAAGTTGGAGTGTGCGCAGAAAAGCTCAATAGAGTGATTACGTACAGCTATATGTAATTTTCTCTGAACTGTTGTGTTCATGTTACCCCCAAATGCCATTTCTCATTTATAGAATTATCTGTAGCTGTGAGGTACTGCTTGAAATCACAGCACCACACAAAGAACTGCACTGCAAGGTAAACATGCCCCCGTCTGACCTTTAGGGGAGTGTGCGATTATGCCAGCATCGCCATTAACGTAAACACCTGTGTTACAAGCAGGGGTTGGCAGCACTGGCTCAATGGATCAACATTGATTTCCACTTAAGCTCAATACAGCTACTGTGCACCTCTGCCTCAGTACTGGCAATATTTATTCAGGGGCCAACAGGGGACATCCTATTGTGGTGCAGGGAGAAGGACAAAGGCAGCCACAATGGCTAAGAATCATCCCACCTGTTGACACCAAGCTTGTTCCGCAGCTTATTCATCCAGGCTCCTCAGGGGAGCTCTGTCTGGCTCCTTTTTGTCCATCCTTGGTCTCCCCAATCTTTTATTCTCGATCTGACTTCAAGCACTTTAAAGTAGAGAAATACTCTCAATTGTCATGTCGTATTCATTACAGTGGATTCAGAATGGATGAACAACCAGGATGAATGGAAATTGATTCATTGGTTGGATTTGAACTAAATTAAAATACTCTATATAAGACTCAATATAAGATGGTAAGTTAGATAAATGTATATTGTATGTATGATAAAACTGAATTAAAACTGATCAAACAATGTTCTAATATATATATTTTTTTTTTTTTTTTTTTTTTTGTAAAATGATTATTTTTTAATTTATGTATAATCTTTTCAGGTTTAGGGTTGAGATTAATTTTATAATATAAATAAAATCTATGTCAAATGCTGCCTATTTATCTTTGTTATGAAGTTCCACTACCAAGAGTAAGTTTTTAAAAGATAGTAATTTTTTTATTCAGCAAGGATGCAATAAATTAGACTGACAAGCTACGCAATATCGCATTCATTATCGAAGGCGATTCATCTGCGATATGAACGCAATATTGCGTAGCTTGTCAGTGATCTACGGCTCTGTCTATTAAATGCCACTCCATTTGAAAGCAGGTGATGGCGATTTAGCGGTAATCAGGGAACCGGCTTTACTGACGAAATGTGCATGACAATCGCATGCGATATATCGGTCAGCCCTACAATAAATTGATCAAAAGTGGCAGTAAAGACATTTTTAATTAAACAATGTTAATTTTTAAACTTTCTATTCAAAGAATCATGGGGAAAATGTATGTTTCCACAAAGATATTAAGCAGCACAACCATATTCAACATTGATACTGATAAAATGTGTTACTTGAGCATCAAATCAACATTTCAGAATGATTTAGGCACTGAAAATTCAGTTTTACCATTGCACAAATAAATGCAACATTGGTGAGCATAAGGGATATCTTTAAAAAAAAATACAGACACGAAACTTTTGAACAGTAGCGTACTGTATAAAAAACTTGAAATTCAAGAAATTAAATTATGAATTATGTTGTGTAGAGTTAGAACCAGTGTGGCCCAGTATCTGTGAGCAGCAGCCCTTTCTGCAGGGTGATGGATGTATCAGGACTTAGTGGAGACCAGAATCTCTCCAGGTGGGCAATGGTAACCTGGTGACCTTTGTAAAGGAATTTCTCGAGCAAAGGTCAAGCGGCAGGAGCGAGGTAGCATGACATGTGTCTGGGCTTCACACTACAGATTAATGCATGCCTCCTCTGTCCCAAAATGAATTTACCAGCCCAGACACCACAGGGAGCACCATACCACAGGAGGGCACTCTGAAAATGTAATCAATAGCAAAACAAAGATGCCAGAATTGGAGATATTTGCAGCGAGAGTCCTCCCTATTTTTCCGCTCATCCTGAATCCTAAATAAGTAGATTCACAGCCATGACGACTGCTGAGACAGTGGGGGTGGGATGCTGTTATCCAGGTCCAGCCAATGGAAACGCATCTTGGTCACAACCCCAGCCAATTGAAATGGACACAACAATGGAGAGGCAACTTAACGGCCTAAAATCTCCAATCACCATGCAGTGCTGATCAATTTATTCAGTCAGAACCAAAGGGATTTAGTCAAATAACTGCAAAAAACAACAGAAAATCAAAAAGCACTGGAAGAACTGGAAAATGGTCACTCCACTGGCATTTGCCTGAGAACATTCTTCATGCACCTCTAAACATGCACATATAGTTAAAGCTGAGGCAAAACTGGGACCAAAACAACAAAATATGGATTCAAACATCAATTCTTCACTTAAACATGTAACAAAAATGGATGGGAAAATGTGACGAATGCAATAAATGTAGAACAACTGATTTGTAAGGATGTTAGATCTGTTAAAGAGATGTTCTGTATTCATGTCTTGAGGTTTTATCACATTGTCCAAATATTCTATAGTGGTACTTTCCTTCCATGTTGCAAGGATGTGGCTGATTGCTCTGCTAAACCAATAACAGTCATGTATACAATGGCATCTGTGAGCCGTTACGATATAGCCACTAACAGACCTCCTGGTAGGCACTTCAAAGATGTGCCACTTAAATCTATTAACATACAGAAACAAAATCAGACACCACAAAGAACACCCCACCACCCACCCCAACAAACACACGCCCAAACACACGGTACGCTCCATACCACCCCCCGCACAACTGCGTCTGAGCCGCACATCAAAGAAAACATCCAAAGTATTCTGAAAACGTACAGAAACAAACACTGAACAGTGCCTCTTATAGAGTGTGCTAGCCTTTGTCCTTGGCATAATAACAGCCTTAAATCATCTTCTGTCCCTCTGTACATTTGAACATCATTACAACGTCAGGAAGAAGAAAAACACTTATCATCTGAGAGATTAACGTCACAATTAGATCTGGAATTTTGTAATGATTAAGGCAGCAAACCGTTTAGTGAATGTTATGCCTGATTCACTTAGTAAAAGAAACAGAACCAGAGGAAGATAAAGAGGGATGGAGATGAGAAGCATAAAAAATCTTACTGATATCAAGATGGGAATTATGATTTCTTCTAAGGAATTTTTCGCAAATTCTGTGTTTTCCATTTGAATTTTTCTGGATTTTGTTTTAAAGGTTTAACTACATTTTAATAATAACAAAGGATGTCTAATCAATTGAATTCATAAATCTTTAACAATTTCATATTTTCACATTTTTTTTTTAACATTATTGCCCTATGAAATTCTGTGTTGTCCGTTTTAAATTTTTCGGGACTCTGTGTTTTAGGATTTAAAACAAATTTATTATCAACTGCGGTAATCAAAAGAATGCATAAAACTTTAATTTATTTAATCATGTATTAAATCAAATGAAATTTGAGCAATTATTTTCATTTTTCTGCAAACAAAATGCTGCACAAAGGTTTACAAAATTAAATTATAACATGGATGAATTGTGATATTCATTAACAAAACGGTATTATTACTAGCTATTACATAGAGAAATACATTCTACTGTACAATATATATTTAATCTGACAATAGTTTCTATGTGTATCTGACAATAGTTTGGAGAGTCCTCATATAAATTCACTCATATATTCACTCATAAATTCACTTGTTCGGTAATCTGACTACACTGATTATGATGTATATTTTTGAGTCACTAAAACAAATTAGTTAATAAGAGTCATTTGTTCAGGAATCAGACTACACTGATTATTCTTTATGTTTTTAGCCACTAAAAAGAACCGGTTCACAGGAGTAATTCATTCAGGAATCAGACTACATTGGTTGGCAGAAGAATGCATATTTAACGGAACTGAACGTCATTTGGTTCTGGTATTTTTCCAAAACTCATCAAGATGTTGATCTAATGAAGAAGTGGAACTGAAATACATTTGCCAGGGCAAATAACAGGCCTTCAAAAAAAAAAAAAAGAAAAAAAAAAAGGACAGCACACTGCCTAAATGCTTTCAAACTGTATTTAATGATACACAAACAACATTTCAATCATTTTGGTCTTAGTAGAGAACAGGGGCAACATGCATAAAGTCGTTCCTAGCATCGGTATCATGCTCTACCTAACGGTCCAAATGACAGCTAACACTTCCCTAAACATAACATAACAGGCTGCCTGAACAAAAGCACAGAGGGCAACTGGAGATTAAAAAAAAAAAAATAGGCAAGGAAAAAAAGGAGAGAAAGGTACTTGTCCCATCATCTATTTTTATGCTTCTTTTAATTTACATTTCCCTGCCCAGCTGATAAAAGCGGACAGGGAACACAAGGACGCTGACACCTGGATATCTGGCGGGCTGCAGAGGTCAGCTTTTAACCTGTCAAAAGCGCAGTACTTATTAGAATAAATCTCCAGACTCACCAAAGGGCAGCACTGGCCCCTGGTTCAGGCTGACCCAGGGTGGGTCAGAGAGGGGCAGAGGGCCTGTGCTCTGATGTGCAGATATGAACCGAATGTCCATAATGAAAAGCATGTTCAATGAGATGAGGGAGGAAAAAAGAAGAGAGAGGGCTGGAAAGGTGTAAGGGTTGAGGGACAGCACAAACATGAAGCCAGGATAACAGGGATCATCACCTCTTGCGGACATCTTTCTGTGGTTTGCCTTCAGAAAAACAACTTCACAAAAACAACAAAGTTGTAAACTTTAAATGGTAGGGCAAATGTGGGATACAAAATAAAATTGACATTGACCAGTTGAGGTCAGGGCACCATTTTCAGTCAGGAAAATACGTCAGAGAACAAACACACCCAATCCCTATAAAAATTTTGGATATGGATACTGGAAAATATCCTGAACACTCATCCAACTTTGGGTGGTTTTATGTTTGTGTTGTGTTTTATTTACACAGTATGTTTATAAACATATAAAATATCATGGAATTTATTTTAAAAATCAAGAAAAAATTACTTGAGAACATATTTACCCATCTAATCTTTCAATTAGTGAAACTCAACCATAATCTCAAGAGGAGGGAACCCTAATCTTTCAATTACATCCAGAGCATATAAGCAGCTACTCACCCTGCTCTGGCATTAGTTGTTTCGATATCCCTCCACCTCCCCAACTCCACCACATAAATTAGGCATCTCATCTATCGTACTCCTCTTCCATGCACTAGTAGTCCCTGGGTCCAAGCTCGAGTTGAAGCTGCTTCCTCGAGCCCCTCCACAGCGGACAGCAAGCCAAATACGCTTAACCTTATTAGCTTAAAGATTTTATGAGGAAACGAACTCGTGAAATTGTGTTAGGATACAGTCTCAACCATATAATTCCAAAAGTATTTAAATGTCATTTCCACCAGAGTCCTTGGGACACAATTTAAGATGTGGTTAAACTTATCTGTGGTGGAGGGGGGGAAAAATTCACAGAATTATTCTCAAATGCATGTATATCCACACTTGGACATGGTTAATGAAAAACTTGAGTTTCTTTTCTGAAAGTAAATAAACAGCCAGAATTTTACATGAGGAACACACACATCCAATGTAAAATGGGAATGAAGAATGGAGAGACAGCTGTCTATCAAATGTACATCATTGCCCTGAAAAGACTGATGACCTCTGACCCCATCAAAGATGATAAAAGCAAGAGATCGACATAAACGATAGAGTGGAAAAATAAGCCAGCCCGCAAAGACAAACTCCACACAGGAAGAGCTGGAGGCAATTGCTCGGCACTGAATCAACACAACGTTAGTGCCCTCACGAGAGAAACCGCGTCACTGCCACACCTGAGGAACACTTTCAGAAGCGCCTATAACGCAGCCAGAGGGAAATGACGCCTGTGCCAGACTGAGTGTCTGAGCTGACCCTAAAACAGATCCAAAGCTTTAATTGCACTGCGTCTGCTCTGGGAGTGGGGAAAAATGAGGTCAGATCCGATGGATTAGAGCATAACTAGGGAAAAGTTAAACAAAATGGTGGCATAGGTTGAACAATGCAGCCATCATTAATCACTCCGAGCTGTTTCCTGCAGGAAGCACACGTACTCAGCTTCCCTACACGCTGGTGCGGCCGTAGGATCTGGTCACCCAGGTGACCTCCAGCGGCCCTTTGCTATGACATCAGAGGCCCCTGATGCTTTGCTGGCAGGCACTGAGAGGAAGCCACTGGAGGTGGCATTTGCCACAGGGCCCTGGAGTGCAGCCCACCCTACTCAACAGGAAGCAGAAGCATATCAAATAGTAATAGAACGCTTAGCGCAGAACTGCATGAAAATAAAACTCATAAAACATACCCAATGCAGAGACTGTGAATCATGCCTCTGGTGCTTTGAGACCTGCTTGAGACCATTGTGCTGAGAAGATTTAAGCTTCATGAGGGTCTGGCCATTGATTTACTAGGAAGTCTCCAGCTTTGATGAGGAGTGACCAGTGAATTAATGAAATTCATAGGTCAGGGTTTTTTGATCATTTTTAAGCCATGGACACACAAATATAATAACCTTCTTCCTAAAATATAAAGGCAGCCATAAAGTTTCATGTACCCTACCGTTCTAAAGTTTTGGGATGGTAAGATTTTTTAATGTTTTTTGAAAGAAGTCTCTTATACTCACCAAGGCTGCATTTGGTTGATCAAAGATAAAAACAGCAATATTGAGAAATATTATTACAATTTAAAATAACTGTTTTGGAATATATTTAAAAATATATATATATTTATTACTGTACTCCAGTTTTCAGTGTCACCTGATCCTTCAGAATCATTCTAATATGCTGATCTGGTGCTCAATAAAAATGAAAATTGTTATTATCAATATATTATTAATAATTTTTGTGGAAACTGTGATACATTTTTTCAGGATTCTGAAATGCATTTATTTAATTTATAAATCTATTGTAACATTATAAATGTCTTTTCTAATCAAAGTAATGCATCCTTGCTGAACAAAATATTAATATGTTTATTTAAAAAAAACGTACCCTAAACTTTTGAACAGTAGTGTATAAGAATAAACATTAAAAAAAAGTTTTTTTCACCATTGGAATACTTTTAGATGAATAAACCCAAAGAGAAACAAAACTATTCCTGTCATTATAATAAAACAATTAACCCAGGATCCCAGTTTGAAAATCCCTGCTCTCAGTATTTTCTTCCCCATATCGACATGCTCTGGGATGATTTAGTAAAGGTTAATACCTTCAATTTTGTGGCCTCCAATTAATTAGCAGTCACTTTCA
The DNA here is from genome assembly GCF_024489055.1 of Chanodichthys erythropterus. Lineage (NCBI taxonomy): Eukaryota > Metazoa > Chordata > Actinopteri > Cypriniformes > Xenocyprididae > Chanodichthys > Chanodichthys erythropterus. Next base: position 31,021,258 of record NC_090234.1, on the reverse strand, counting down.
GACAATAGCACAATTACATCAGTGTAAGTTCTACAAAGATAACAGGAACACATAAAGAAAAGATGCTGCAGGAAAGACAGAAGGTTGCTTCCTTCCACTCAATGAGTGAGCCACAAGCTACAACCACTGAGCCTGAGAGCAAAACACCTGTAAAAAAAACTGCACTGTAAGCTTCTTCTGATAAAAACAACTACTTGCTCATTAACTGACCAAAAAAAACAAAAGCGAATACTTTGACAAATTCATCCTTAGTCAATTAAACACACGTGGCTTCATCACTGAAGTTGACACCAATGGAGAGGATCAGAAAAAGCCTCTTTGATCTCCTGACCTGTGCTTCCTCTTCAGAAGAACACAGCGTGACCCAAGCTCACCCCTGCTTTGGACAGAGAGAAGATCCCCTGTCTGCAGCTTTCAGGGCTGGTCATCATTAGTTGCTTAAAGACAGCCCTCAGTGCATAAAAAAAGAAGACTACTTCAGAACTTTCTAGTTCAGCCCTCTCTTTTCGATTCTGACACATCTATCTTCTCAAGGCCACAGGTTCACAACGGCTAATTCAATTTCACCCTGCTGCCCTGGCCGCCAGGCTGCAGAGACGTGCATCTACAAGATACGGCCTTGCAGCCACCGCTGGAGATCCGGGAGGATTTTGGAAGCCCTCGGGCGGCCTCGAATGTAATAGACACAGTTAACGAGATTGTAGAAGGGGCAGAGGAGGATGAGGCGCAGGTACAGCATGCCATAGGCTTCCTTCGCACCGGTGTGGTGAATGTACGGGCTAGACCACCCACGTGGAGAACGAAGACTCTCGCTCGGCAAACTTTTATCGGGAGGAGGCCGAAGTGTGTGCGACTCTCTCAAGGAGATTTGGAAGACTTAGAGGGGAAGTAGCGGGGGCAACATCTGTGTGGTGCACCATCGGCTTCGGTTCACTTATCGGAGCGCTCGCTCCTTGCACCAGATGTGACTCGGAGGTGGGCGTGTGTCGCGGCGAACGGTGGCGCAGCAGCGGGCAGCCCCCCTCTTCTCCTCTCAATACCTGACAGCTGCTGACCCGGAGGAGCAGAGGAAGAAGAGAAAATTAAAGTCAGACAGAGAAGAAAAGGAAAGAAATCACACTTTCTAAAATGCATTTGGGTTCCTGGAGGGCCACTGATAAGATGTGTCATTCCACAGGTCTAAGTGTGTCCGGTCCCTGGAACACAGTATGCTGGTTACCGCTAACTCATTTACATCTGGATCTGGAACCTCAAAATGAGGTCACTGTTGCTTATTATAATAAATGCATTTATAACTTAAGAAATAATGAACACCAATTAGTTGACTTTTGGTCAGTTCATTTAAAGCATACTGGTACAAGGAATGAGTACAAAATTCATCTATTTTTAGCTAAATTCACGCTATTTTTACCCACGAACGCCACCCCTCCCACCTCAAGCTTTGACGAACAATCACACAATTAGACAAACAATCTGATGTGACGATGAAGAGACAAGATTGGAGGAGAAAAGAGAGAAGAAAGCCTTGCTGTGCTGAAACACACCCCTTCAGATGCTAGTGTATAGACCCTCAGCAGGAAACACTGCTGACTCCTGGAGAGAAGTGTGGGTGAACAATGCCCAGCGCAGAGAGGGAGTGTGTCACTGAAACCACAGGAATCAAAGGGACACTTATAGTTACCCCACACGTCCACTATAACAAACACTTCCTGCCCTGTTTGCACAAACATGCTGAGAGCTTCCCATGTAAATGTAGCAGTCGATATGAATGTGTGGAGGTGCACATCTCAATCTACATTCAATCTGTATAGGCCTCTGTCTCTCAATCATTATGCACTGAGAGAGACACAAAACAAAGCAGCGCTCTGGAAGAGGTAAAAAGAGACCCAGTATTCGCCAGAAATAAACCTTTTACATGTTCCTCCTCGAGTGGTTATTGCATTTATAAAACTGTGTGGCAACACAATATGATTCAAGTCCAACATTCAAGATCCTCTGATTCATGAAACAGGACCACTCGCACCCTGATATTTCTGGATATAAACCTTACAGTCTGATATAAACACTTCAGTCTCTCACTCATTTTCCTGTCGTCATCATCTTAAAGTGTGTATTATGCACAGTATTATTGTGCTGTTGCAACATTAATGCAAAGACTGATAGTTGTACAATGTGGTGTTGGAAATTAATTAGGTCTATTAGGTTAATTAGTTTAATCATTTTAATCGATCAGGATTAGTTATAACATGCTTGAATGTGGGATGATGCCATATGAGATTACATGCTATATATATTTAAAACATATTAAACTCACGACAATATTATGTATGTCGATTTTATATCCCCCATTAAAGTATATATTGGGAGTTTTTTTTTTTTTTTATGAATAAATTATATAAATAATGTTCGTTGTTCATAATACGATCGGGGAAATTGCTGAATGAGTAGCTGCGTAGCCTTTACTGTATGACAGCTGGTAATATAATCCACCTGCCGGTAAATTCAACGGTCTTAGCGGCCGTACAAGCTACAAACCAGTAGAAAATTTCTTTGTAGATTATACAAAAGCGACTTGGAAAACAGACAAAACAGAAAAGGTAAGAAGCGATATTTGCGAAAAGAGCATATCAATCTAATAGCCGTAGACGCATAGCGGAACTAACTTTACCCTGCGTCACATGATTTCCGATTCTTGTGAAAAAGGCCTATTTATGTTTGACAAAATTATAAAATAAATACAAAGCACAGAAAATTTAAAAACGGCTTTTAAGTGTTTTTTTATAAATGTCACTAAACAACTAGGATTATTATATTATATTATATTATATTATATTATATTATATTATATTATATTATATTATATTATATTATATTATATTATATTATATTATATTATATTAATGGCCCAAAAATGGCTTTTAAAGGATTATTCCACTTTTAAATAAACTTTTCCTGATAATTTACTCACCCCTACGGCTACCAACAGGTTGAAGGTCCAAATTGCAGTTTCAGTGCAGCTTCAAAGGGCTTTAAACGATACCAGACGAGAAATAAGGGTCTTATCTAGCTAAACTATCAGTAATTTTCGGAAAAAAAATACAACCGTTTATGCTTTATAAACACAAATGATCGCCTTGAACGTACTTCCCATTTCCGCATTCTTCAAAATGTTTACGCTGTATGTTCTTCGCCTTCCGTATTCTACTTAAGAAACGAACGCGGCGCCAGTTTAGTTTTTTTTTTTTTTTTTTTTTTTTTTGAATAGGGAAGGCGTTGAACATACAGCATAAGCTTTTTGAAGAATGCGGAAACGGGAAGTACGTTCAAGGTGATATTTTGTGTTTATAAAGCATAAACGGTTGTTTTACAAAGCCCTTTGAAGCTGCACTGAAACTGCAATTTGGACCTTCAACCTTTTTGTAGCAGTTGAAATCCACTATATGGAGAAAAATCCTGGAATGACGAAAGAAAGACATGAACATCTTGGATGACTTGGGGGTAAGTAAATTATCAGGAAAAGTTTAAAAGTGGACTAATCCTTTAAAGGAATAGTTCACTGTTCACTTAAAATGAATATTACCTCATGATTTACTCACCCTCAAGCCATTCTAGGTGTATATGACTTTCTTCTTTCAGATGAAAACAATCAGAGTTATATTAATAATCACCCTGATGCTCCCAAGCTTTATAATGACAATTACATCTAAAGCATAACTTACGTGACATACTACTGGTATAATACTGGTATTACGCTATGCTACGCCATGACACACTACACTACATCCTATGTTATACATCACATATGTTAATTTAGACGCAAGTAGAATCCGCATGGTCGTTTGACCGGAAGCTAGTTATTTTACTTTGTAACATGGTAAATATGGATATTTTTCTTACACAAACGCATTGCTTCGCTTCAGAAGGCTTTTATTAACCCCCTGGAGCCATGTGGAGTATGCTTATGATGGATGGATGCGCTTTTTTGAGCTTCAAACGGTTTCCGTGCACTGCCATTATAAAGCTTGGGAGCATCAGAGTGATTTTTAATATAACTTTGATTGTATTCGTCTGAAAGAAGAAAGTCATATACATCTAGATGGCTTGAGGGTGAGTAAATCACGGGGTAATTTTCATTTTAAAGTGAACTAATCCTTTAACAAGGTTCATTTAGACTTTAGTGACTTTGTGTTTTATAAATGTCTCTAAACAACCATGATGGAAACATGAGATGACAGACAGTCAGATACATCAAATGCACATGCAACTGAAAGATAGCTGAGTAAGTAAGTGCACAACGCCTGCAGGTACGATAAAATGTGGCCAAGTGATTCACATTCTACCTCAATTCCACTGAGAGAGAGAGGCGCTGTTGTCCACTTTGAATAAATATTTAAAACCTAACCTGCAGCTTAAGTGCACCAGAATTTCATCTGAGCATCAGGGCAACATGACTAAACAATATCAACAGACAAGGTGAAATGTGTCCCAAGACGTCAACCCCTTATACAGTCTCGATTGTGGCCAGGTGGAGCCACCGTCCAAAAAAAAGAAATGAATTCTGGATTGGAAATACAAGCGTATGTCAGATATCTAATCGGGTAACACATGCTACAAGTATTATAGTTAGATCAGTTCTAACCACTGCCAATAACTTCACAACTCTGTGGTGCTGGTGACAGCCATGTTGTCTGCTAAATTATGTCTACTAAAGCCAACTTCACATTGAGTTAACAGACAACACAAGTCCTTGATACCTGCAGCCGCAAGCCAAAAGGCAACACAGTGAGATACGGTTGACACACATGGACAGTTTTTGGAGATACTGCCGTGCTGTAAATTATCTAGAGAGCGCTCCATCTACTGTGTGTGAAGCTAAACACTGTTTTGTAGTCAGCTGAGAGACAAACATCATGAAAGCAGATAGGTTTGAGCCTCCAGCTCTGTCCTTACCACCTTCTGTGAGCAGACGCCTGATGAAAGACTGGCGACTTCACTCAAGCAATTGATCACATCAACAGACCTCACATCAAATGAGGTATGAAGTTAGCCTAATGCCCACCCTGAACTAGATACTTGGTCATTACAAAGCGAAAAAGGGACCACCCTGTAGAAAAAATACGAAATACGAAAAAGAGGTCAGTGACATGGGCATACAAACTGTTACGAATCATGCACAAATTGAGTTTTACTGCTTAAAATTGTACAATGGTGATGGCATTATGTATGAATGTGTGTCATTAACACAACTCAGTTCAAAAGGATGCTATGAAGTCTACTGCTTTGTGCCTATGGCTCAGACTGATTTACTATTGACAATAAAACCTTTTTAACCTTCCATTGGCCAATTACAAGATATTCCATCCATCACATGACACAATCAGCACAGTGAGGTTAAACTTTCAGCTTGTCTTTGATGTAAAATAACACTAACAAGCTCATGGATTGCCAGAACAGTGGTACTTCCTCAGAGAAAATAAGACAACTAAAATTATAAAATTATAAAATCAAAAACAAATGAACTCTATGATATGATATGATATGATATATGATATGATATGATATGATTGATATATGATATGATATTAAACTAAATTCATAAAATCAATAAACAAATTATTTTTATATTAAATTATGATTATATTACGCCTAAGAGAAAAAAGGAATCAAGTGTATAGACAGTTCTCTTTGTTCATTTCATCTCTCATGTTAAGATGCTTTTGTTAATGTAGCTTTTCCACAGACAGTCAGCGGCACCCCGGCAACACTCTAATATAGCATGTAAAAAAGCCATAAAAGGAAGATCAAACCTGTCTAGAACTAGCTGGACTCTTGCCAAAATGTCTACCAGCCCCATACCCCCCCTCCCCCCTCCCCCCTCCCCCTTATACAAATGACATTTTGTATAAAAACGACATACAGAAACTTCAAAATGTCCGGTATCAAAACAGTTTAACGTGTGAAAAGTGCTATTTAAGACTAATAAATAATGATCTCGCATATAGGAAAACAAATCCTTCACAGGCAAAACCCTTACAGGGTTGTGTTTTTCTCTAAAATCTCTCAAAACATCATTCTCTTCAATACACCCAACCAAACCAGAAATGTATAAAGTAATACTTTCAAAATGACCTCTGTCAAAGTTTAAAGGTCTCCATCTGTGTATGAATTACAGTGACACAAAAGAGTGATGACCCTAGAATGGCTTCCCTGTGACTACCTGCTGCTCGAAAAACACTGGCCAGACATTAAACCCAAGCGTACTGAAAGGATCAAATGGGGCCAGCAAATACTCCTGATCTCAGATAAAATGGAAGCCCGGGAGGAGGAGACCCTCCTTCAGGACATTTCAGACCAGATACCGCCATCAGAGGAATCGAAGAAGAGAATACAAGTCAGGCCACAGAGAGGAGAAAAGGAGAGAAAGGGCAAAAATGTTGATTTGAACAAAATACATTAAAGTGCCTTACACTGTTAGACTGATGGTTGATAATAACATTTCATATTTCACATTTAAACAGACCCTGTCTTGCTCTGATAAGAAAAACTGGCCTATTATGGATCTGTACAAGTAACATCTCCACTTTCACTCATAGAAGATAATGCAAACTCTTAAAAGGATCATTCAACCAAAAAAAAAAAAAAGCAAATTCTGTAGTCATTTACTCATGGCGTTCCAAACCTGTATGACTTACTTCTGGGGGACAAAGATATTTTGAGAAATTTTAAAACTGTTTGGTTAACAAACATTCTACAAAATACATTATGTTCCACTTAAGCAAAAAAAAAGAAAAAAAAAGATACAGGTTTGTAACAACATGAGGGTGAATACATGAAAAATTTAATTTATGACTGAACTATCTCTTTAAGATAGAAATTTAAACTCATAAATTACTGATACGAATGCACACTCACTGTGGCTTCAGGACACGCTCACATTATCTCTGTTTATATTACACTCTGCTATTGCACACACACGCAAACACACATGACAGCTGATCATCTGTGGTAAAGAGCTGACGGGGGCATGAAATGTCCAGAATAGATCCTTCCTCGTTTCATTCATCCATTACCGCATGGACGAGAGCAGAAGGACACAAAGGTATGGAGAAAGATGAGCTGAAGAGCTCATTATTCAGATGTATGACATAAGAGTGCAGAATGAGGCAGAACGGCCACAGGGGCTGCTCTTGGAACATCAAATGCTCCTAATCTTAAATGTAGAGATAACCTTAGCTGTAGATTAGAAATATAAACAGTAAAATGACACTGGTTACATAAAGCTTTTAAACTTGGAAGCTTACAAAAAAAATAAAAAGACTAACCATTACAGCTATTTTTGCCAATTGTGTCATTGAGGTGATCTAACGTTTGGAGGAAGCACTCAAACAGAATACAGAATAACAGTGTCTCCTGATATCAAGATGTGTCATTAAGAAGCTTTCCTGACCCTATTCTGTAAATGCATTGGCCACATTCACAATTAACACTGCACACGCTATCAGCAAGATGTTCTGGCAATCTCACAAGGAGCTATGCACAGGCATTAAAGGAACGATGAAACTGTAGAAGCGACAGACCTTTTCTTTCGTGAAAAAAGAAAACGTGTGAGGACTTAGTTCTATCCATCAGTTGTCGATTGGATGGAATATGGAGACAGATCTAAATGAAAGTTTTCCGTCAACTGCAAGACAGAAACAGTGTTTAAGTGACTAAATGACTGGAGAATTCTGACATACATCACCAAAAAGAAGTCTTCCTCACTTCACTGGAAAGTTGGATTTATGACATTTTGATTACGATATGAAAATTACGAGCTCAAAAAATTTTTTCAAAGAAAATTCAACATGCATTGATGAAGCAAATGCTTAGATGGTGAATTTCCACTTAATGCCCACTTTAAAACAACAACAGATAAAATGGCAGACATTATAAATCTATACTTAACAAAAAGAAAATTAAAACACACACAAAAAAAAATATAGGTTGTATGCTACAAGTAAATTTTGCCTTTAAAACATTATGGCCTGGTTTCACAGACATAGACTAAGCCAGCATTAGTCCTTAGTTCAATTAGTGCATCTTAGTAGCTTTCATGAAAGTGACCTATAAAAAACTCAAACACAAACACTCCACAGCCACATGTGCCTTAATGAAATATCCAAAAAATAAGCCATTTTCGTAATATTTTTAATTGAGTCTTTTAAAGGGTTAGTTCACCCAAAAATAAATATGCTGTCATTAATTACTCACTCCTCATGTCGTTCTACACCCGTAAGACCTTCATTCATCTTCAGAACACAAATGAAGATATTTTTGATGAAATCCGAGAGCTGTCTCCTCCATAGACAACAATTTAACCACCACTTGGAGAGTGGTCCATAAAGGTAAAGACATTGTTAAAAGAGTCGATGTGACTACAGCGGTTCAACCTTAATTTTACGAAGCGACCAGAATACTTTTTGTGCACAAAAACAAAACAAAAATAACAACTTTACTCAACATTAACTTCTCTTCTGTGTCATTCTCATACGTTGTTTATGTCCAGCACTTCCAGGTTCTACATCAGAAAGCCGACTCATTATTGGCCGGCTTCTGCATCAGCATCACACGCACGCGTCGTACTGCTCACGTGAACAGCGTCTGTGTGTGTTCTGATGTATAAAGCACTGGATGTAAACAGTGAACCACTGCAGTCACATCAACTATTTTAACAATGTCTTTAGTACTTTTCTGACCTTGAAAGTGGTGGTTAAATTGCTGTCTATGGAGAAGTCAGACAGCTCTCAGATTTCATCAAAAATATCTTAATTTGTGTTCCGAAGATGAACGAAGGTCTTACGGGTGTGGAACGACATAAGGGTGAGTAATTAATGACAGAATTTTCATTTTTGGGTGAACTAACCCTTTAAATAAAGATTAAATTCAAATATTTTATTTAATTTTAAATAAAGTATTTGGGCTTTATATAAAACCCATACATAGTATTATGTGATATTAACATTATATTTCTCTAAAAAAGTGTTGAGCACAAATGCCGTTCTTCACTGTCCCAACAACTTCATCAAGCATGAATTCCTAATTTAGAAGCCTGTTAGCGGTGTTGTGTTCCTGTGTAAATCTCAGAGCTGGAGGAGACACCTGGCTCGATGCTTTCCTCTCCCCCTGACACTACAGCTATCTCACTGTAAGCATCATTAATGCAAGCCTGTGTCCCACCTGCTGGAGGTGTGAGATTGACCTCTCCCCTTGGCCGGCAGTACTGCTGACACAGGCACCTGCCATGGCACCCTGCCCCACGCTGCAGTTCCCTGCGCTGGGCCGAACTTACTCCAACCTGCCCTGGCCAGCCCGGAAGTCGGATCCCACAGTACTTCATTATCTTAGCAGTTGAAGGACAACGTCTCCGCTCATCGACTCTGTTTACTGAATACTGTTAGAGGGAAATGAGTCATTCCAGGTGACCTGAAATGGATCCCAATGATTAGTGTTGAACGCTGAATGCGATCAGTAAATTATTTAAAAGCATGCGAGAGAACATAATAATAATGCGCCACAACATAATAATCATCATATTGGAAATGAACGGATATGGTAAATGTCACCATTATCACATAACTGTAAGGGCAACTGATAGCAATTGACAAGAATGATAAAAGCACTTGTGAAAACCCTATAATTTGGTAAGATGTGAGTTCTTTTCTCTGTAGCTTTTTACTCTATGAACTTTCATATCAAGCTAAGTGGTGCTAAACTCAACTGTTTTCAACAGTAAAAGAGATCATTTTCATTCAGGCTAATGAATGCAAGTCTTTGCAAATTTCAATTTGTTGTTAATCGACTAAATCATATTCAATTTGTTACTTAGAACCTGTTCCAGCCATTTCATCCTAATTTCCACCAGGCCTTCACACCAGGAATTTGGACCACTAACCGACAGCGATATAATTGTTTTGTGCCAAAGCAGTTTCTGAAACTCCATATATGGTGCCAGGTATCTCATCTATTTGACTCAAATCTATCAGTACTAAGAATTCCTCAGCAGCTCATTTTCATTCAGTTATGCTTCTGTTTTATTCCAACATGACAAAAAAATCAATTTGATTCGAGCTGGTTTCAGTCATAATACCATATGTTTAGAGGCCTCACCATGTCTAAATGTCATTGCATGCCTTGTTGAAAACAGAACCATGTTACTTTAGCAGTCAAATCTCAGGTTTACCTTGGTTTAGAGAATCCCTGGAGGGTTTTTCACACACCTCATCCAAGTTTATGTTCAGACAACTTCTTCTACACGCTATACAGTATCTTCAAACACCACAAGGCCTACTCTGTGAATTCTAGTTTTAAAGAGCAAGTAAACAAACAATCTACAACTTGAAATGATTAAGGCAGAAAAATGATGAAACCATAATTGCTAAGAAAATTCAGATGCATGTCATATCAAATTACAGCTCACGTAAGAAAACAATATTGTCAAATGAAAAATGTATAAGCCTTAATTGTCATTGTTGTTTCTTGGCTATAAAACTAAAGATACACACTAGAAGTTCCAAAACACAATGAGCAGCTACCTTTTAAACAATAAAAACATGAAATGGTTTGACAAACACATTTTCTTTCCTGTGCTGCCATTTCCTACTGAAACAGGAAGTTGGGGCAGGACATATCACAGGATTTTTTTGGTCAATTTTCCTGTATTAAAAAATATCTGAAATATATTATATATATATATATATAATATAAATATGAATATGAATAAATATAAATATAATATAAATATGAATATGAATAAATATAAATATAAATATGAATAAATATATATACATCTGAAATATATATACAGTCAAACCAAAATTTATTCAGACACCTTGAACATTATATTCATTACAGTTTATTCTCTATAGTTTAAAAAAATGGTAATAAAATATGAAAAGATCTCAGAGTTGTACTGTATATTAGCATAGTAAAATGTTTGGACACATTTGACATTTTTCAGGTAACAACTTAAATGCTTCAAATTCATTCTGCATCCAAGCATAAAATAAAAACTTTATTTTATATAAAAAAATATATTTTATTATTATTTTTACAATAGTTGAACGATTTTATCCAGTACTGGGAGCAATAATGTTAGAGTGCACCAAAATGCACAATTAAACCATTATCCAGTAATATATAAAAGGACTTGTAGGAATTATGACAAAAATTCCCACCCTCATGTCTTCTAAACCTGTATGCTTTTCTTTCTTCTGCGGAGCACAAAAGATGATATTTTTTAGGAATGTTAGCCAAATAGTTTTGGTGCCCATTGACTTCCATCATATGAAAAAAAAAGAAAAAAAAGAAAAAAAACACTGAGACATTACTCAAAATATATTTTTTTATGTTCCCCAAAAGAAAAGGACTGGTTGATGATGACAGAATTGACCCTTCGCCAGGAGTTTGATTGACAAGCGATCTAACCAATCAGAACGCCGCATCCGCCATTTTGTCCGACAAAGCAGCCAGTAGTTAGAAGATTAACCTCGGTGGAGTTAAACTTGAAAAATGGTGTGTATTGACATCTTTCCGCGTTTGAAACAACATTCATTCTCATGTTCATTCATGTTTATTTGACGCTATAAATGAACTAGTAGGAAGAGATGATCAGTTAACGAACTCTTGAGCTGAGGCGTACAGCAATCTGTCATGACCATGGTCAGGACACATTAAAGAGCCACAAAACGTTTTTTATTGTTTGAATTCCTTTAATAACTACACGGTTATTAAAGGACTATTTGTGGACTTTGATGGGACTTTGATTAATATAAATAACCTGCTCTGTCTTGTCTGTCGATGTGTGTTGTCAGTATCCTCTTTGTTCTGCGATGTATTTTTCACTGCGTGTGGCGTGACAGCGCCACGGCTTGTCGGACAAAGCAACAGTAACTAAGGGGGACGGGTCTTTGCGAAGGGTCATTTCTTGGGTGAACTATCCCTTTAACCTAAACAGAGAAGCGTCAAGGTTTTTGTGTGTACTGGATAATACAGCATGAACTGTCTCTCTCACTGCAAGACAAAACATAATCCTCTTGTCCTACTAAATGTCTGCCATGTTGAAGCACGTGGAGGGAATGACTATGTCTCTTCTCGCAAAATTGACATAAGCACAACCATTACAGTCAGAATTGTGCTTCTGGTAGAGAGGGCCAGGGTAAATGGCAAGAAAAAGTAAAGGATTCACTTTTTATCTGCAAAGACTGGCCTCACCCCCAAGGAGGAATTGTTGTCACTGGGCTGTCCATCAAACATACATCCCTGTGAGACTCACCCAAGTGTAAAGGCAACATTGCAATCACGCCCAAAAAATGACATACAGCACTAATCCATATTGCTTGACTGTTCAGTCACTAGTTATATACGTCCATTGCACATAAAGAAAATGCACCTAACCCATGTGAACAATAGAACAGGGATCCACATTTATTTTCACAAAACATAAAATAGACTGATTTCTTATATATTTCACAAGGCCAGAAAAAGACTGCTGAAAGCAGAACGATGCTCACAGTGATGCTAAGAGGCAGGCGGCTGGAGGAAATTATCCCTTTGATTGGGCCTTTGATACAGTATTAAAGAAGCCAGACTTGGCTCACCACAAACCGTAGATCTAGTCTCATTAGCAGTCCATGGACTTGCACCTCAGACTTTCTGCTTCCTGTACGCAGCAACAAAGAGAAAGACAGAGGCAAAGCAGTTCAGATAAATAACCACACAGCAGCAGCAACAATCCAAATGCTAAAGACGCATCTGTGAGATATAGATGACTGGCTGAAAATGTAAAAGCCATCCCTACATATGGCCTTTGTTAGAAGAGGAAGTTCACAGTTAGAATAAAAATCCTTGCACAGCATTTCGTGATCATCATGCAGAAAAATAAGCTGTAAAAATAATACCATGTGTACAATAGAGTAAAACCAGGCTCACCACTGATAATGTAAAACGCCATACAAAAGAAACAGTTGGTGACTGTCTTTTTTGGGATTTCAGGAAGTGCATAAATAAGGGGGCTATAAATGAATCAAATCCAAAATCCTCTTACAACAATGCGTTTATGTTTTCCTTTTTCCCTAAATATGAATTAGCAAGCCATAAAAAGCAAAGAAAAACACCACTGATACACAGGCTTTCATCTTACACATTAAAGGACACGGGGGCGCAATAAAAACAAGCCTACTTCCTTTTGGGGCACTGAGAAGGTTATGAGGGTCTCTTCTCACATCTTCAGCCCACGCCTTGTGATGTGTTGGACGTGTCATGATGTCCGTATCCAATTCAGACCACAGTGTTCTTTTGAGTTAATGCTTTCAGAATTTTGGCGGACTGAGTACATGGACCTTGGTCATTATCTACCTTGGTCATTAAATTCCAACGCCTTTATGAGATGGTAGATAAAGTCACGATTAAACAGAAATAGCAACGGAAGTTTTCTTCCGTATTGTGCCGTACATCAAAGTGAAACAAATTGTCACAGGCTCAAAAAATCCATTGGTTGTTGACTGACTGGAGGCAGCACAGGAGCAGGTTTTAAGTTGACTAAATGTTTGGGGAAAATCACAATACCTCACCAGTGAATTTTTATTTTATGCCATTCTCCCCTTTAACACACTGACTCAATAACTGTACAGGTGCTGGTCATATAATTAGAATATCATCAAAAAGTTTATTTATTTCACTAATTCCATTCAAAAAGTGAAACTTGTATATTATATTCATTCATTACACACAGACTGATATATTTCAAATGTTTATTTTTATTTATTTTTTTATTTTTTTTATGATTATAACTGACAGCTAAGGAAAATCCCAAATTCAGTATCTCAGAAAATTAGAATATTGTGAAAAGGTTCAATATTGAAGACACCTGGTGCCACACTCTAATCAGCTAATTAACTCAAAACACCTGCAAAGTCCTTTAAATGGTCTCTCAGTCTAGTTCTGTAGGCTACACAATCATGGGGAAGACTGCTGACTTGACAGTTGTCTAAAAGACGACCATTGACACCTTGCACAAGGAGGGCAAGACACAAAAGGTCATTGCAAAAGAGGCTGGCTGTTCACAGAGCTCTGTGTCCAAGCACATTAATAGAGAGGAGGTAGAAAAAAAGTGGACAAGCAATAGGGATAACCGCACCCTGGAGAGGATTGTGAAACAAAACCCATTCAAAAATGTGGGTGAGATTCACAAAGAGTGGACTGCAGCTGGAGTCAGTGCTTCAAGAACCACTACACACAGACGTATGCTAGACATGGGTTTCAGCTGTTGCATTCTTTGTGTCAAGCCACTCTTGAACAACAGACAGCATCAGAAGCGTCTCGCCTGGGCTAAAGACAAAAAGGACTGGACTGCTGCTGAGTGGTCCAAAGTTATGTTCTCTGATGAAAGTAAATTTTGAAATCAGGGTCCCAGAGTCTGGAGGAAGAGAGGAGAGGCACACAATCCACGTTGCTTGAGGTCCAGTGTAAAGTTTCCACAGTCAGTGATGGTTTGGGGTGCCATGTCATCTGCTGGTGTTGGTCCACTGTGTTTTCTGAGGTCCAAGGTCAACGCAGCCATATACCAGGAAGTTTTAGAGCACTTCATGCTTCCTGCTGCTGACCAACTTTATGGAGATGCAGATTTCATTTTCCAACAGGACTTGGCACCTGCACAAAGCTACCAGTACCTGGTTTTAGGACCATGATATCCCTGTTCTTAATTGGCCAGCAAACTCGCCTGACCTTAACCCCATAGAAAATCTATGGGGTATTGTGAAGAGGAAGATGCGATATGCCAGACCCAACAATGCAGAAGAGCTGAGCAACCTGGGCTCTCATAACACCTGAGCAGTGCCACAGACTGATCGACTCCATCCCACGCCGCATTGCTGCAGTAATTCAGGCAAAAGGAGCCCCAACTAAGTATTGAGTGCTGTACATGCTCATACTTTTCATGTTCATACTTTTCAGTTTGCCAAGATTTCTAAAAATCCTTTCTTTGTATTGGTCTTAAGTAATATTCTAATTTTCTGAGAATCTGAATTTGGGATTTTCCTTAGTTGTCAGTTATAATCATCAAAATTAAAATAAATAAACATTTGAAATATATCAGTCTGTGTGTAATGAATGAATATAATTTACAAGTTCCACTTTTTGAATGGAATTAGTGAAATAAATCAACTTTTTGATGATATTCTAATTATATGACCAGCACCTGTATAACGTAAAAGCTATCATATAACCTCAGAGGACAGGGACTTCAGAGCAAAAGTCATATGGACCACTTTTATATGTTTACAGTGCCTTTGCAGAAAGGGAACCACCAACTGAAGAAAGTCATACAGATTTGGAATGACATGAGGGTGAGTAAAGGACATATCCAATATTTTGTGTAGCTAAACCATCCCCTTAACAAAATGCAGAACCACTTAAAGGGTTAGTTCACCCAAAAATGAAAATTCTGTCATTAATTACTCACCCTCATGTCGTTCCACACCCGTAAGACCTTTGTTCATCTTCGGAACATAAATTAAGATATTTTCGATTAAATCCGAGAGGTATTTGACTCATGAATAGACAGCAATTTAACCACCACTTTCAAGGTCCAGAAAGGTACTAAAGACATTGTTAAAAAAATGTCAATGTGACTGCAGCGGTTCAACCTTAATTTTATGAAGCGACCAAAATACTTTTTGTGCACAAAAACTAAACAAAAATAACAACTTTATTCAACAATATCTTCTCTTCTATGTCATTCTCATACGCTGTTTGTGTCCAGTGCTTCCAGGTTCTACATCAGAACGCAGACTCATTACTGGCCGGCTCCTGCGTCAGCATCACACGTATGCGTCGTGTTGCTCACATGTTACGGTGTCTGCCAATACTGAGCCGCCATTCTGATGTAGAACCTGAAAGTGCTGAATGTAAACAGCATATGAAAATGACAGAAGAGAAGATATTGTTGAATAAAGTCATTTTTGTTTCGTTTTTGTGCACAAAAAATATTCTCGTCACTTCATAAAATTAAGGTTGAACCACTGCAGTCATGTCGACTGTTTTAACAATGTCTTTAGTATCTTTCTGCACCTTGAAAGTGATGGTTAAATTGCTGTCTATGGATGAGATATACCTTTTTTGTTAGGTGAAAGGAGGTGCCTCTCCTCTGCTTGGCTCTTCTCTTTCAGAGATGAACCCTCTGTACAAGCCACATGAGACAGCTTACAACCAAACCGGCCTGTGGAGGAGATACAGGATGAAAGAGAACTGACCAGGCCGGGGGGTGTAGACGCAGAGAGAGAGACAGAGAGAGAGAGAAGTGCTCCGCTGCATGTAATTAAACATTCTTAGCCGGTTGTGGGCATGAGGGGTGAGACAGACAAGAGACCCCCTCCTTATGCCCCACACATACACACATGTATGCTTCCGAACACAAACACACTCCCACAAAACGCACACTACGCCCCAACCAGCCGCCGTCCACCTGACAAGTGACAGCCCAATCTGATTAAATGCCAGAGGAGGAGGAGCCAGCCTGGCCTCCATGACAGGCCAAAAGTGATCACCATGGAGATACATAATTACAGCTGTCAACGCGTCCACTGTCCCGCTGGCATCACACTGATTGCTCACAGCAATAATGATAGACAAAGCTTTGCACGCTCTCGTCCACATCAAAACACAATATAAGCATCCAGCTAACATGCAACACTCACATGAGCACACAACAGTGGCATTTTAATTAGTTTTTTTTACCCTACCTACTTTCTCTCTCTTTCCACACCACCCATACCCTCCCTCTTTCACGTGGACAGGCCACAAGCGCAAGTGTTATTACATGAAGCTCCCGCTGTAGCATTAATTGAAGAAAGATATGGTGGGACAGAGGCAGTAGGGGGTAGAGCACGTCCATTATCACTTGTGCCTTCAACAGGTCTCACGTTTGAAAACTGCAAATTGCAAAAACTTGCAAGGGCAAAATTTTTGACATTACTTGATCTGCAACCATATGGTGAAAACCTCCCTAAGAAGAAGAGAAGAAAATAAATGAATAAATATAGGAGGGGGCGGAAGGGTGGGAGAAGATGAGGGACAAACAAATCCAGGAAATAATTATTTAAATGGTGTAATTAAGTTTTTTTTTTTTTTTTTTCTTTACTTCAGAGGGGGAAATGTCAAGTGCTCTCTTCTTTTGGCCTCTCCTTTGTGGATGTCCTTGCTTCCTATGCTATATGTGACAGTGACAATAAACATACTAAAGACGTTAAAACTACCTCCTGCGGGACACTTAGGGGCGAGACAAGTTCACGCTGGGTGTACACACTTCTCTTTTTTTCTTGCTGAAGGTTGATTTGAGTTTGTTTCTTTAATTAAGTTGGACTCACATACATATTGGGGAATTAGTTCATCCATTTAATTATTTTCCTGTGCAATTAACAAAGCTCTGTCACCTTATGGTTGCTCTCTTTGGAAGTGAATGTGACCTCAGGTGACAGAACGCATCAAGACGTCTTTGCCTGTGCCCTTTAAAAGCACCAACATTTGCAGAAAACAAAAGAGTCCCACTTTTTATTCTGTCTCTACTTTAAAAATTATTGTTCAGTTATATTTAGTCTTGACATTGAAACTTAAGTATACTGTATCTAAACATTTTCTTTCTCAACATTCAGGCTCTCCATGATGTCCTTTAAAAGCAATGCACGTATCAGAGGTCATGAAAACAGTTTCTTAAAAGATATTTTTCCTGGCAATCTCATTACATTCTCTAAATCATATACTAAGAAAAAAAAATTAAGAACAAACAATTTCATAGAGGTCTTTTTGGATGCTGTAAACATGGCTGTAAAGGGGAGAGTGTATGGAAAATTTTAGAGAAGGATGTTATTGCAGCTGCTCCCATGCTTGATGCTGAAATGTCTGCTATTAATTACAGATTTACTTACAGCTGCTCAAAGGTTTAAAAGACAAGATAAGAAAGGAGTAGGAAGGGACACTGGCCATTTCAGGCCTTATCATCACAAAACTGAGCAATGTATCTTGCTGTTTTGTGTTAAAGGAAAAACAAGATAGTTTTAAGCACAGCTATGAATCCTTGATATTCCTTTTATCTTAAAAATATATTTGTATAGTTACATTTTTTTACATTTTTTGATTTTTTGAGCCCCTATCTCTGCTCCATTCTAAAACTAAACACTTCTCAACATAAAATGTACAGTTACAAAGTATTTTGTTACAAAACACTATTATATTGATATTTTTATGATACGAGACAAAATGTTCACTCATTTTAACATTTTAAAGTTTACAATTGTGTAATCCTAAACATTATTTGTAGCACACATACAATCCAATAAATCGCAATAACCTGTGCTTTGTTACTTTTGATATGAAAGAGTCTCAGCTTTCAAATTCTGTCAATTTTAGTAGCCGCCTCAGTTCAAACAAAGACACATGAACCGTTCAAGCACATGAACCGATCATCTCTTCATCTTTCCTACTAGTTATAGCATAAAACAAAACATGAATGAACATCAGAAGGTATGTTGAAATATACAGTACAATTTACAAAATGTATCATGTCTAATGTAATCACCAGTGTTTCAACTGCAGAAAAAACGTTAATAACAAAGCTTGTCACATAACCCTACATTTAGCTCAGGAAAGCCATTCAGTGACCATAGCTTGATAGTTAGCTACACACACACACACACACACACAAACAAACACTCTAGATGGAGCATTTTTCTAAATACATGCGCTATATAACATATTCATTACATTTCTACTTGTTCATCAAATTTTAATGTTTGAATAAGTCCACCATAAAAACAAATTTTAATGACAGCCACCGTTTAAATGTTTATATTTCAAAAAACAAATTTGACCTAATTTAAATGTTGGTATACAATCAGTTGTTAATTTTAACTTTTCATGCTATAGTAATATACAGGGTTCCCTAGAGAGAGTTTTTTCCTTGAGAAAAACTGACATGTAATGTACCTTACATATCCAAATGAATCGAGATCAGAATTGAATCACAGGCTTGTGAATCGAAATCAAACTGAATCGTAAAATTTGTGTCAATGCCCAGCCCTAATAAAGCAAAACTAGGTGAATACGTTAAACAAATGTGATAGCATTTAAATAATTTATTTAACATTTAATCACACTCACTAATTGAAAAAAATCATATACATTTGTATTCTCTAAAGTTGTTTTATATGTCAATATGTTAATAATGTACATTTCTGTATTTATGCAAATGTACAAATATGTACGTGTGCTAGTACAAATACCTATGATTACTAATGATTGAAGGGAAAAAAACTGACCAGATTAGTATTCTCGTTGCTTCATAATATTAAGGTTGAACCACTGTAGTCATGTCAAAGACTATAGAATAACACAAGACGTGTCACTCGTATTGTTTTGAATGGGAGAAAGTGTAACGCGCAATATGGCGGAATAAGCCCCGCCTTCTAGATAAGAGCCAATCGCCGACTGGTGAAGTCATCGCATCACTTCAGCGGCTGTTAGAATCACCAGTTTCTATAGAAACAGTCAGATGCGCGCCTCTGAAGAGACACGCATTTAGGTCTGTGCATGCGCATTAGCTTGATCCAGCCTTTTTTTTGTCATGATTTGAGCGTTTAGAAACTAAATTTATGAGCTGGTTGTTAGATTTCATTGGTGATTTCAAATATGAAATTTAATCATAAGGTTGGCAAACAGTTTTGGAGAATTTGATGTTTCCCCATTGAAAGAGATCGCATGATGCCCAGGATGCCCGAGAGGCGTTTCAAAGATGGCTGCCGAGTGAAATGACTTGTCTTAAAGGGACTTTGGTCATGTTGACTATTTTAATGATGTCTTTACTACTTCTCTGGACCTTGAATGTGGTAATTTCGTTGCTTTCTATCCACCTTATTCCAATGCCCCATGATGCTTTGCGCGAATTATGGGTGTAACTTCCATTTAGCTGTAAACAGTCAGTGAAAGACTCGCTCTATGAACGCAATAATGCATTTTTTTCTTTTTTAAAATGGGTACAATGAGATGACATTATTCTACTCACCCTTCAACCAACGGACATTAAAAGGACATTTAAAAGTGTAAAAGCATCAACAAGGTACTTTCAACAGACCATGAAAAACGTCTAGGTTACTAATGTAACCCCCGTTCCCAGAAGGAGGGAACGGAGACGTTACGTCGATACTGACGTAATGGGGTCTCGCTAGGGAGCCCAATCACCTCCAAGGATACAAAACAAGCCAATGGGAATTGGCCTGTGAGATTTACATGCCGGGCCCCTCCCCCGGCATCCGGGTATAAATAGGGCCGGCATACTCACCTTCATTCATATTTTTGCTGAGGAGCCGAGATAGGTATCTGGCCGCTCAGCGGTGGCACAAAGCTATGGCAAGGGAACGTAACGTCTCCGTTCCCTCCTTCTGGGAACGGGGGTTACATTAGTAACCTAGACGTTCCCATTCAGTCAGTCACGTTCGACGTTACGTCGATACTGACGTAATGGGGTCCCGTGGAAAACGCCATAGCAACTGAACCACGTTACGAGTGTTAGGGAGGCAGGTGCTGGCAGGCTGAGGCGTGCCAAATGCAAATGCGGCCCATACTCGCAACCCTCCAGCGCCCAGAGTAAGCCCAGGAATGTCTTCCATACCGGTGGGATGGAGAGGACAGGGCGTTACCGTGGAGAAGTCGAAGCTGCTGTTCCTACCCCACGGGGGAGAGTGCTTCGGAACTCAATCCCTCATTTTCCAGCAACGACAAAAATGCCAGGAAAGCATTCCCCGAGGAGGGGAAAGCTACGGAGACCACACCCTGCCCGAAGGGAGGTAACGTGTGGAGACACATATGGACTGGTCTGAGAACAGTAACGCATATGGAAGATCTCTGATGTAGGTCCTACCTTTCTGGAGGAACGACTAGCAATCAGAGACGGGGCAAAAGCGAAGCTGCCCAGGGAAAGACACGGGTTTACCGTCAGGGAAACCTTACCGTGGACAAACACATATGGGATTACCCGAGGGGAATCACAGCATATGGGCATCTAGCCCAGTACAAGGGTAGACCAACTGGGCATACACACGAATACTGGGCCTGGCGCCAGACGCCTCCGCCGCGTCTGGCTGCCGCAGGATGCGGGAGGAACTCCACAGGGTTCACCGTTCCGGGGAACTGAACTGAGGAGCGAATCAAGTGCTCGCATTCCCTCTCCCGAGGGAAATGGCACAGCAAGCGAACACCCATGGCTAACTGCGAGTAGAAAGCACACGGGTGGACACCGGTTCCAGTTCGGAGGTTATAATACCTCGCGAATGTGTTTGGTGTCGCCCAGCCTGCAGCTCTGCAGATGTCTGCAACAGAGGCGCCGTGCGCCAACGCCCAGGAGGAAGCAACACCCCGAGTGGAGTGAGCTCGCAACCCGAGAGGGCACGGCTCGCCTTGGGACTGGTATGCCAAGGCGACGGCATCCACTATCCAGTGGGCCAACCTCTGTTTGGAGACAGCCTTTCCCTTCTGCTGACCTCCAAAACAGACAAAGAGCTGCTCAGAGCTTCTGAAGCTCTGTGTGCGGTCCACGTAAACGCGCAGAGCACAAACGGGACACAGCAACGCAAGGGCTGGGTCTGCCTCCTCCGGGGGCAGTGCTTGCAGGTTCACCACCTGGTCCCTGAAGGGAGTGGTGGGAACCTTGGGCACATATCCAGGCCGGGGTCTCAAGACGACTTGAGAGTAGTCCGGCCCGAATTCCAGGCACGAATCGCTGACCGAAAATGCTTGCAGGTCCCCAACCCTCTTGAAGGAGGCGAGCGCGGTCAGGAGCACTGTCTTAAGAGACAGATGTTTCAGCTCGACTGACTCAAGGGGCTCGAAGGGAGCTCCCCGAAGGCCCAAGAGGGCGATGGAGAGATCCCAGGAGGGAATGAGGCGAGGCCTAGGGGGATTCAACCTCCTGGCGCCTCTGAGGAACCTGATGATCAGGCCGTGTTTCCCTAGTGACTTGCCGTCGAGCACATCGTGATGTGCTGCGATGGCGGCCACATAGACCTTCAGGGTGGAAGGGGACAGCCTCCGTTCCAAACCCTCTTGAAGGAAGGAAAGCACAACACCAACCGGGCATTTCCGGGGGTCCTCCCTGCGGGAGGAACACCACTCAGCGAACAGACTCCACTTCAAGGCGTAAGCACGCCTCGTTGAGGGGGCTCGGGCCGAAGTGATGGTGTCGACTACCGCGGGCGGTAGGTCACTCAAGTCTGCCGCGTCCCGTCCAGGAACCACACGTGGAGGTTCCACAGGTCGGGACGCGGGTGCCATATGGTGCCCTGCCCCTGAGAGAGGAGATCCTGCCTCAGGGGGATGCGCCAGGGATGGGCTGTCGCGAGGAGCATGAGTTCCGGGAACCAGGTCCGGTTGGGCCAGTACGGCGCAACTAGCAGGACCTGCTCCTCGTCCTCCCTGATCTTGCACAGTGTCTGTGCAAGGAGGCTCACTGGGGGAAACGCATACTTGCGTAGGCCCCGGGGCCAGCTGTGTGCCAGTGCATCCGTGCCGAGGGTCCCCTCGGTCAGCGAATAAAACAACTGGCAATGGGCGGATTCCAGAGAAGCGAACAGGTCCACCTGTGCTTCCCCGAACCGGCTCCAAATCAGCTGGACCGCCTGGGGGTGGAGTCTCCATTCCCCCGGGAGCGTGAGCTGTCATGACAGCGCGTCAGCCGCACGATTGAGCTCGCCCGGGATGTAGGAGGCGCGCAGCGACCTGAGTCGGCGCTGACTCCACAGAAGGAGATGGCGGGCGAGTTGCGACATGCGACGGGAGCGTAGACCACCCTGGTGGTTGATATACGCTACCGCCGATGTGTTGTCCGTCCGGACCAGTACATGCTTGCCCTGCAGCAGCGGTCGAAACCGGCGCAGCGCAAGGAGTACTGCCAGCAACTCGAGGCAGTTGATATGCCAATGGCGATGGGATCCCGTCCAGGACCCCGACTGGCCACTGCATATGGCACCCCAGCCGGTGGCAGAGGCATCTGTTGTGACAACAACATGCCTGGACACTTGCACTAGGGGCACCCCGGCCCGTAGAAAAGCAATGTCCGATCACGGGCTGAATGTGCGGCGACAACTCGGTGTGATGACCACACGGAGTGAGCCACGGTGCCATGCCCACCTCGGGACCCGGTCGTGCAGCCAGTGCTGAAGCGGTCTCATATGAAGCAATCCGAGCGGCGTGACCGCGGATGCCATATGCCCCAGGAGCCTCTGAAATTGTTTCAGTTGGACCGCTGTTTTCCGCGAGAACGAGTTCAGGCAGTTCAGCACCGACTGTGCACGCTCGTTGGTGAGACGTGCTGTCATGTTGACCGAGTCCAGCTCCACACCGAGAAAAGAGATGCTCTGCACGGGGCAGAGCTTGCTCTTCTCCCGGTTGACCCGAAGCCCCAACTGGCTGAGGTGCCTGAGCACCAGGTCCCTGTGTTCGCACAACTGCTCTCGGGACTGGGCCAAAATGAGCCAGTCGTCGAGGTAGTTGAGGATGCGAACGCCCACTTCCCTGAGCGGGGCAAGGGCCCCCTCTGCGACTTTGGTAAAGACCCTGAGACAGGGACAGCCCGAAGGGTAGGACCCTGTACTGATATGCCCGCCCCTCGAACGCAAACCGTAGGAACGGTCTGTGTCGAGGAAGGATCGAGACATGAAAGTACGCGTCCTTCAGGTCGATAACTACAAACCAATCCTGGGCGCGAACGCACGTGAGAATGCGTTTCACCGTGAGCATCTTGAACGGGAGCCTGTGAAGGGCCCGATTCAAGACACGCAGGTCCAGGATTGGTCGTAACCCCCCGCCTTTCTTGGGTACTATGAAGTAAGGGCTGTAAAACCCAGACTCCATCTCGGTTGCAGGGACAGGCTCTATTGCGTCCTTCACCAAGAGAACCGCAATCTCCGCCCGCAGGACAGAGGCGTTGGGACCTGTCACCGAGGTGAACCGAACGCCGCTGAACCTGGGGGGACGCCTGGCGAACTGAATCGCGTAGCCGAGTCTGATTGTCCGAATGAGCCAACCCTCAACTCAACCCCTGGGTCAGCACTACCCTCGTGCAGGTCCTTCAGCACTTTCGCCTGATGGACCTGCAGAATCGCCATGGCGTGCAGGGCAGAAGCCGCCTGTCCAGCAGCGGAGTAAGCCTTGGCAGCGAGGGCGGCCGTGGTCTTACCCGCCTTGGACGGGAGACGCGGACGGTTCCGCCAGGTGGGCGCGGATTGCGGGCATAAATGCACCGCAACCGCACGTTCCACCTGCGGAATGTCCACGTACCCCTTGGCGGCCCCGCCATCGAGGGTAGTGAGAGTGGAGGAGGCAGAGGACCGTAGTCTGGCAGTATGAGGTGCCAGCCAGGTCTTCTGGAGCTCCTCATGCACCTCCGGGAAGAATGGCACTGGGGCGGGACGTGGCTGAGTGCCGCGCCCCGAACCCAGAAACCAATCGTCCAACCGCGAGCGCTCGGGGCAGGGTGGAGGGTTCCACTCAAGCCCGATGCCCGCGGCGGCCCGGGCAAGCATGGCTGTAAGAGTCTGCCTCTGACTGAGCCGCCACCCCTGAAGGCGGGAGCTCAGAGTCATCGTCAGACTCCGAACCGTTCAGCCCACTCCCTGATGCAGCGATTGACATCCGATCCTCCTCCGGAGCGCCGAAAGTGACGTGGGGCACCCCCGAAGAGGGCCCCGCGACAGCAGGCGGCAGCTCGACGGCACATGGTGTTGTGGAGGAGTGGGAGGTTCGTGGGGACGGACCCGACGAAGTGGCTTCCACTGTGATCCTCAGATCTCCCAGAGCACTAACCAGGCCGGTGGCCGCTACAGCCGCCGGCGCTGGGGTAGTGACAGAGGGGCCTCTCACTTCTGTGTTAAAGAAGGAGAGATGCGATCTCAACACCAACATGGACATGCCCTCACAGTGAGGACATGTACCATCCATGAGCGTGCGGTCTACCTAGACACGTGAGACAGTGGTCATGGCCGTCAGAGGAGGTAAGGAAATGACCGCATCCAGAAACACACGGACGAAAAGACATCTTGAAAAAGACGCTGATCGCCCGTGCTTGCTCTTTCAGTATACCTCACCAGCCGAAGCACCCAGGGACGAGTGTGGCACCGTCCTGTGGGCAGCGCGCCGTCACACCCACCGCTGAGCGTGCCTTTCCACCAGCTGGAGAGACCCGAGCAGCCACCAGGAACAAGAACAGCAGAGTAGCAATTAAAATTGCTGTTTTTAGGAACTCGTCCTGTAGCAATTATAATTGCTGTTTTTGCTCTTTTGAAATTCACTCTTTTTTAAGAGGTGATTGATGCAGATCCGAACCGATCGGCTCCGAAGCAAAAGTATGAATGAAGGTGAGTATGCCGGCCCTATTTATACCCGGATGCCGGGGGAGGGGCCAGGCATGTAAATCTCACAGGCCAATTCCCATTGGCTTGTTTTGTATCCTTGGAGGTGATTGGGCTCCCTAGCGAGACCCCATTACGTCAGTATCGACGTAACGTTGAACGTGACTGACTGAATGGGAACCGTGATTCTTTCCACAGCAATAACGGACGGGTTAAACATAACTATAGTGATATATATCTGTATTATGTAATATATGTTGCCTTAATAAAAAAATGTTAATGAACTTCAGCATTGCGTGATACTATTTCAAAGTGACCTGTGAAAACAAACCTGGAAAGAGACGTGAAGCTTAGAGGAGAAAAACGAGAGATTCTTCGTTCATTCCAGGGATATATCGTAAATTATATCGGGAGAACAGACTACAAATGTGCAGTTTATTTTGTCCTTTTTCATACTATTACAGCGGTATGCAAAGGGAAAAAAGAAAATAATCACGAGGATAGAAAGCAGCGACTGAAAAGAGCTCTTGCCATAGATATTCTTGTTATAATATACCAAGCGTTATGTTATTCTCGTGATGTCTGAAAATGAAACATGAAAGAAACATTGACCGCTCAATCAGTCAAACTGATGGATAAGCTTTATTTGTAGGGCAACCTTATGATTTTAAACGATTCGTTCCAGCCTTTTTAAATGTAAGTTCTCCAAACCTGAAGTGCAACCCATAATTCAAAATGCAGTAGGCTAGTCAGGAATAAGGTGGATAGGATATAAAAAACCTCTCAGATTACATCTTAATTTGGGTCCTGAAGATTAACGAAGGTCTTACGGGTTTGGAACGACACAAGGGTAAGTATTTTTGGGTGAATTAACCCTTTAATGTATTATCAGATGAGTTCAGGTAGGGCCCTATGAAGCCACACACAGGAAATACTGCACATACTGATGGATAACAGTCTGTACATGTTGCAAAGAGAGGTGGCAATGCTATTAACTAGCAGGTAGAACCCTGTGGCCCCTTTAGGCAGAGCTCCTGACACTCAGGGAACAGGGTCGGCATATTTGCAGAGATCCTGAGAGGAAGCAGAAAACGGAGGAAACATTAACTGTTAAATAAAACACAGGAAACAGGGTTAACTGCCACTCCTTAGAGCTAAAGCCATTGGCGGGGACTATTTTTTGCCCAATTATCCTTGGTTAACAGGATTAATTACCGCTAACGCTTTTCTTTTCGCTCCCTCTCAGTCAGCGACTAATAAATCTACAAACTAGCTCTCACAGACTGAGAAGGCCATCATAATTAGCATAACAAGTCACAAAATCATTACAGGCCTAAATTGCTTACAGAGACGATCAACATCTTAAGGCCTACAGGATGTAGTATGGACGTTTTTTGGGGTTGGGGGACTGTTTAATTGAATAAAAATGCTGTGGTGGTCCAAACAGCTAAACCACATAAGGAGGCGGGGAAAGGGGACTGACTGACACAGAGACTTCAGTCGTCAACCACACCCACTTCAGACAAGAGGCTCCATTAGCAGCAGATGGAGAGTGTGTATGAGAGAGTGAGAGAAACAGAGTTTGTATGTATGTGTGTGACTATTCGTTCCTCTGCCAAATTATTTGTCAATTTACTCAAATACAAATGCTAGATTGCAGTTTTGTCATCTGTGGTCCTTCATTTTCAAAAAAGCCTAAAAGTAATTGTGACAAACAAAAGCCTTGTTAAAAATGAAATGCAATGTTTGAATAAATATTACAGTCTTTGTGGTAAAAATGTACCAGTGATTTTGGTTCATTCATCCAGTCTGTCCTGCTACTTTGTTCAGACTGCACTATATGAACTATAGGTACCAGGCTGCAACCTTCCCCTGTTCGCCATTTAAGATCATTGTCAAAAATTTGTCCAATTCATCATATTACTTTAAATAAAAAAAGCTGACCAAAATCATTTCTAAATGCAAATGGATAACATCATACTACCCTCCCAAACAGGCCTGTATGAGGACTTAATATGGATGACTGGTTCACATTTTTTTTGCTACTGAATTTTGTTACTACTTCAAAGTGATCACTGGTCTCTTTGAGGCTTCTTCCATAAGTCTCTTTGTTTTACGCAAAGTTTTAGAGACAACCTTTCTTAGACAGTGCCTGGGTGGTTTTATTCACTTCCACTTAAATCAACAATGCCCACTGGGACTTTCAAACACTTTAGTGTTGGTTTGTAGTCTTTTACTCATCTGTTTTAGGGTTTCTCCATAATTTTGAAATGAGAGTTTGAAGGACAGTGAAAATGAAGCCTAAAATCTCAACTTTTAATAATTTCCAAAAAATGGCTAATATTTTAATGCCACACAAGTAGACACAACAGAGTTCCTCTTCCTGCTAGTTGTTCTCCATCCCAAAAGCTCCTGCAATCCAATAATAAGTAATCTTCCGAACGCCTTATTCATTCATTTTTTATTATTATTATTTTTAACAACCATTTCTATAATATATTAAAGGCATGTTTGTGTGTGTTTAGAAACTAAAATAAATCACTGACAATTGCAGAATTAATAGGATAATTAATTAAAACGAAAGCATTTAAGGAAGCTGCTTCCTCAAAAAAAAGTTTACTTTTTACATTATTTAGAATTAACGGAACATAACTCATGACCTGAAGGGATGATTCCACTAATTATAAAAGGCTGCTTGATTACATTTTCCCCTTATGCTTAATTATAAACACTGAAAAATAGACAAGCTAATTTATTCTAAAATAATAATAATAATTTCTGAAAACTTTAGTCCTTTGTAATCAATTTATCTTTATTACCTTTGAAAATATTAATTATTTACAATGTTTATTAAGAAAGAGAATAGATAA
Source organism: Chanodichthys erythropterus (assembly GCF_024489055.1). Taxonomy (NCBI): domain Eukaryota; kingdom Metazoa; phylum Chordata; class Actinopteri; order Cypriniformes; family Xenocyprididae; genus Chanodichthys; species Chanodichthys erythropterus. Next base: position 30,992,961 of record NC_090234.1, on the reverse strand, counting down.
TGTTAGAACTGGAAGAAGATAATAAAATGCCAGAAAATGTGGTTGATTTTGAGTCTGTTGGGATGGTTGCTTCTAATGGCACAGTAAAAAATCACATACCCCATGGTACATGTTACAGCTGTCTGTTTGACAGCTTCCATCATATTGTACAGACCAGCCAATGTTTGCCCATTAAACTTTACAGCTCTATTAAGAGTCCAAGTAAGCAGTCAGATGGCCATTAATTTCCCTCATAATATTTTCATAGTTTATAAAAATATGTTGAAACCTCATGCGGCCAAGGAATTTGGCTGGGTAAGGAGCTAACTATTGAAAAATAAGTAAATAAACCAAATCTGGTAACACTTTACAATAAGGTTCATTAGTTAAACATTAGTTAATGTATTAACTAACATGAACTAACCATAGGCAATACAATTGTTACTGTATTTACTAATCTTCGTTAACGTTAGTTATTGAAAATGCAGTTGTTCATTGTTTGTTTATGGAAGTTCACAGTGCATAAACTAATTTTAACAAGATTTGAATAATGTGTTAGTAAATGTTAAAATTAACATTAACAAAGATTAATAAATGCTGTATAAGTGCAGTTCATTATTAATTTATGTTAACTAATGTAGTTAACTAATGTTAACTAATGAACCTTGTTGTAAAGTGTTACCCAAAATATTTTTGAAAAGAATGAACATATGTTTGTATTGCATAACTACTGCTTTAAATGTCTTTTAAAAAAATTAAATTGAGCAAAGTGATGTATTTTTAAATATTTTAATATTTCCATTTCCATATAATGTATGTCTTTCAGAAAGATTATATGTAATTGTGGGCTCTGTATACACTCCTCAACTCTTCAAATTCTGTAAGTTTTATGGCTAATATTATGATCAGGTTTTCTGAAAATAACCACTTGCATCTGTCATAAAACATCTCCTGGGTCTTGTGCATTTACATTTACGCGTGTAAAAAAAATTAAATAAAGAGTTAGTTCTTAAACAAGTCTGTTCATGTTCACAGGAAGCCGTAGCAGCCACCAGCACTGGTATTCCTTTGGTGACAGACTGGCTGGTCCATGGCCGAACTGACTGCAGGTGGCCCATGCCAAATCTAACACTATCGAGTCTGGGAGACAGGACACGGCGCAGCCAGCAGCTGCCAACCAGTTTAGCTCTAGCCTCCTCCATTCGCCTGCTTTCACTAACCTGTCCTGACAAGTAACCAGATTAGCGTAGTCTTCCATCAGTGCAGGGGAGCAGAAAGAACAGATGGATCTTCCTGTATCGCTCCCCCCTCGGCTCTGAGCTCACCACCGCAGTGCTTAGCTCGCACAATGGCTAGGGCCTGGCCCCGTCGCAATCGATGTGCTATGAGTTAATTGTTGCTAACAGCTTTGCATAATGCTGTTCGGGGAATACCGATCTCCGTCTTCATATTCCCCTATCCTCCTGTCTTCTCCCCACAAACCACCAGCGCCTCACAAACCGGGAAAATTGGCAGACACGTTTAGCTGAACGCCCACCTCTGAGGGAAATCGGAGACCTGGATGATTAGGAAAATCTAGACAGCTTCAGATCATTGAATTAAAGCCATTTATATACATTGCTTGTGTGTACACAATGGCACAACAACGATACACGTACAGCAAATGAGACACGTCAATGCCAAGGAAATAATTGAATGAATAATGTCAGAGGTGGAAAAACGGAGGAAAAGAGAGCAGACGGAGAAAACAAACTGCAATTTATAACACTTGTCATCTGCTGGGGAAAAACTGAGCTTGTCTTTTTACAGTTTCTCTGGTATGTATCACTAAGTTTGCTCAAGTGAGCAGATGGGCGCGCTAATTAGCTCAGTTCATGCCGCAAGTTTGTTTATAAAGAGAGAATGGGAATCAGACATTTTGACACATTTTATTAACATATCATACCTTAAAGCTCTGCCTCCTGATACCCAGAAGGTGTTTTCCATTTATGCATACACACACACATACAGGCCACACCACCAAACATACATATATGCACACACACACACAGGCTACTATATGCACACAGGTCTTGCAGCTATAAACTTTAGGCTATGGCAGATTAAAATTAAACATAAGTGCATGCCACCAGCACTGTGCTTTACCAGTTGTGCATCTGTTCATGGCATGCGAGTGTCCTTAATGGAGTGACACATTCTTGACACCTGACAATCGTCCCTCATCCCTCCCCGCTCTGTATGCGCACTTGGAAGAGATGATGTCACTAACAGAGGAGCGGAGAGGGAAGCATAGAGTGTGTCTCTCTGCAAGGCTGGGGGATTCCTGCACGCTGTCATATCTGTGTCACCCAGAATCCCCACTGCGTCTCACTTGCACACTCTTGCTCTGACCAGTCTGCTCTGACTAAACAGATGACATGGTTTAGTAGTTCCTCACTCCTAGAGGTTTACACACTAATTACAGTTATAAAAACCCTTTGAAAAAGCACAGACTACACTGTATTTTCAGATCAGATCTGATAAAACCAGGGCTGTTAATTTAAAATTAATTTAGTACAATAAATAATGATAATAAAAAAAAGTGTGTACATAGACCAACAATGGAAAAAAATAGGGTGACAACACATCCTGTGTAAACAGCCCCTATATTGACATCAGTTGACAAACTGGATCATAAAATAAACTGTTATGGACTGTTGGCCAATAATGTTCAATGACATGGAAATAAATGAAACAATATATTTACTTCACTTTTGGTAAAGTCTATTCAATGCAAGGCTGTAACCATGCCTTGAACATTGAGAGGGACAAAAGTTTTTTTTTTTTTTTTTTACTATTATTGATCTATTATTGATTTAAAAGAATTAAAAAAATAAAATGATTAAAAGGGATTTAAGGGAATTAAGAAAAAGAAATAAGAACAGTAAAATATGTTCTAGGTAGCCTAATTGTGAAGTAATCAATTTAAAGTACTTTATGTTAAAAATGTTAAAAATATGCCCACATTCACTCTAATTCATATTTCTAATATGTCAAAAATGCCAAATGTTTCTTGTCTCGTTACACTCAGTTATGAATGACATGAATCATGTAAATGATAGCATATTTTCAATTCAAAATGGTGAAATTTACAGTTGGGTATAGTTTACATCAGTGGATATTACTATCTGTCATTGACAGTTAATTAACAGTTCAATGATCGGCTATATACTTACAACTTACCACACCATCTTTCACTGTTAAAACTAAAGCGTCACATTGGAATTCGCACTTATCTTCTGTGAAGAGACCTGACTTCTTTGATTTGATTTCAGTCTTTATGACATTGATGAGCGTTGTTAGACCGCTGAGGCAGATCAGCCTAAAAATTTTACTTTTAAAACATTATGTCATCCTAACAACACACAGCAGATTGTAATGGGGTGCATCAGATCAGCATTAAAAGTGCCCTAGAATTAAAAATTTAATTTATCTTGGCATAGTTAAATAACAAGAGTTCAGTACATGGAAATGACACACAGTGAGTCTCAAACTCCATTGTTTCTTTTTTTTATAAATCTCATTTGTTTAAAAGACCTCAGAAGAACAGGCGAATCTCAACATAACACCGACTGTTATGTAACAGTCGGAGTGTACGCCCCCAATATTTGCATATGCCAGCCCATGATCGAGGCATTACACAAGGACAGCTGAATCATCAGACTAGGTAAGCAAGCAAGGACAACAGCGAAAAATGGCAGATGGAGCAATAATAACTGACATGATTCATGATAACATGATATTTTTAGTGATATTTGTAAATGGTCTTTCTAAATGTTTCGTTAGCATGTTGCTAATGTACTGTTAAATGTGGTTAAAGTTACCATCGTTTCTTACTGTATTCACGGAGACAAGAGCCGTCGCTATTTTCATTTTTAAACACTTGCAGTCTGTATAATTCATAAACACAACTTCATTCTTTATAAATCTCTCCAACAGTGTAGCATTAGCCGTTAGCCACGGATCACAGTCTCAAACTCATTCAGAATCAAATGTAAACATCCAAATAAATACAATACTCACATAATCCGACGCATGCATGCAGTATGCATGATGAACACTTTGTAAAGATCCATTTTGAGGGTTATAATGTGTAAACTTTGTTTATGCACTGTTTAAGGCAGGCGCAAGCATTTAAAGGGGCCGCAGCATGAATCGGCGCATTTCTAATTATGGCCCAAAATAGGCAGTTAAAAAAATTAATTAAAAAAAATCTATGGGGTATTTTGAGCTGAAACTTCACAGACACATTCAGGGGATACCTTAGACTTTTATCACATCTTGTAAAAAAACGTTCGATGGCACCTTTAAGAATGTGAAATATTGGGTGGGGTTTAGCCATTTCTAATTATTGGGGTTGGGGGGGGGATACTTTGGTTACGGCCCTGATTCAATGGTTTGCTCATCTACCATAATAACATAACTTTGAATTATCTTAATTTTGAGGCTTTTCTCAGCAATTTAATTATGATTTGATTAATAGCATATGTAAATAATTTGATTGAAATGTAATTAATTTAATACTATAGAGATTTCTTTTTAATTGTTGTTCTTTAATGTAAATAGACTTTTTCCCTTAATTGTCATTAGAGGGCTTGTTGCTTTTGCTGCATACTGCTGCATTTGCTAGTTCCTTACAGCCATGACACTTAAGTGCTGACCAATCACAGACTGGCGTCATCATAATTGTGCTGAGAGAGGTGAAGTCAGGGTCGTAGGTATATATCAACCTGTTTCATCATCCTCTGTTTTGAATCACACCTCTGTTCCTTTGTTTGATTACAGGCTACTAAACAGCAGGTGCATTAAAACGATTTCCAACAATAAACAATAGTGGGTAACAGAAAAGTAATATCATGAAAAATCTATTTTTGATCTAGATCTTCAGAAATAAGTTTCCTGTTCTGTGAAAATACTGTAACTTTCTAAAACCAGTTACTCCCCTGTCCAAAAAGATAATTTCAACTCACAAATCAGAAATAATCACCACCATTTACACTCCAACTGTTTAACTTGTAAGTAATAAGAAGTAGTAGAGTAACATTTAAATGTTGTTACTTGTGTCACATGTGCATAGTGCATTTACATAGAGGGTTTAAAAGCGCAACAGAAAAAAAAGCCTGTTTAATTCTAAGGTTGACCTCAGGAAAAATAAAAACAGATAAAACAAGTGAATGTCTTGGCCCCTCTTGAAGCATGAGTACTGATTAGCTCCCAAAAAACTAAAGGAAAAAAAATGATAAATGTGACATGCTACACCTCTGTTAAACAAGATGTCACATGTTACGCCTCTTCCAAACATGATGTAACTACATGTAATGTCAGTGTTACTAAGGAGGAAAGCCAAGGTTTTCTATTCACAGTTAAAAATTGTACTGCCACATAATGTTAATATTTAATAATATATCTCTGATTTTTGTAAAAGCCAAAAAGCCTGTAAAAATGGGAAATCCCTTGTGTGATAAAAACTTAACATGTTTTGCAGTAACACAATGTATTTTGCTATAATTATGAACAATCATGTTAATCTCAGTATTCTGCTTACATGAATTAAAATATAATCACAGTAATACATTAATCACATTCTAAGAGTGAATGCAAATGTAATTTAGTGTTAACAGTGGAAAAATACAAGGTTTCTGCAAGGTTTCAATTTACATGGACTTAAATCATGTATCTGCATTGAATCACATTCACAGCACATCAAACATATTGACTGAATATTACGGAAAGCCATCTTGTATATTAACACAACATGCTTACATTTCAAGCAAAAATCCGCTTTAGTGTGAAAAATTGCGTTATTACACAGGGTTTGACAAATGTTCGAATGATACCTACATGGCTACTACTGCCCTTTCATTTCTCTTTCATTCAGCCTGTCAGAGCTATTCAGGAGAAGAAATTATTAAAATGGCCTTCTGAAAATTATAAGTAAGATTTATTGACTATATCTTGGAGAAAATTTAATCACAGGGTTTAAAAAATTCCCATGAAAATTTCAAGGAACAATGACACAGACATGAATAAGGCAAACTGTGATCATTGCCATGGTTACAGGGGGTGGGTGTAAGAGATATGCTTTGGTTTTGAGAGCAACAAATATAAAGGTTTTAAAATGGTAATTGAAAAAAGCATTAAAAAGAAAAAAAAAAACCACTAAATTTGAAAAAGAAACATTTGACTTTTATTCTTAATGCTGTTGAATGTGTATCACGAGTTTGTGTTTTGATCTTGCTAAGCTGCTTATCTTTTCTTCAATACATTTTATTTTGAATTTTACTCCATGCATTCAATTTCACATAAACTGTTACGGAGCCTGTTATCGATTTCAAACTCGCCTGTTAAGGATTGTAAATGCAGTCGTACACAAACATCTGTGCTGAGTCATGTCTTCCTTTCAGCTGCTCATTTGCTTTGAGTGCAACAAGTTTAGTTTTCATCTTACAGCAGAGAAGGCTTTACATGATGTGATCACAGCTTCAATGATGGTGAAGATTAAAGATTTAGAAAGACGCATCCAAACTTTACTGAAGTTTAATGAGATACGAGAAAAGGGCTGTGTGGGGTAAACTTTAACACTTTAACACACATTCCCAATTGGTATGATTCCTATTGAAATTACTGGATTTCATCCGTGAAAATTCGCCAAACAACAGTACATACAGACAGCAAAATAAAGATTTTTGGGTTCACCAAAAAATGAAAATTATCCCATAATTTACTCACCCTCTAGCCATCCTAGGTATATATGACTTTCTACTTTCAGTCAAACACAATCAGGGTTATATTAAAAAATATCCTGGCTCTTCCAAGCTTTTAAATGGGAGTGAATAGTAACTGAGATTTTGAAGCCCAAAAAAGCACATCCACCCATAATAAAAGTAATCCATATGGCTCCAGAGGGTTAATAAAGGCCTTCTGAAGTGAAGCAATGCATTTTTGTAAGAAAAATATCTATATTTATACCTTAATAAACTAGAACATTTCATTTTCCACTGAGCTGATAACAGAGCTCTTTGGAATGTAATACAAATGTGTCAGTCGTTGCCTTGGTAATGCGGTTTACTGATGATATGAGATGTAAATAGCTAACGCATTATGGAGGATGATCAGATATTTCTTTTTATATTTGTGTTTATGTCGCTCAAATAGCACGCTTAGCCAGCTACAGAAAAACTGATAGCGAGACAACAGACAAGTGACCATTTCTGAGTTGAGACGTCACTTCACACATAGCCAACGTGCTGAGAATTACGGGCTGAAAGACGGTTTGTAATTGTGCCGTGCCGTACCAGGCTTCCATAATTTTAACTGCTTACTGTTTTTAGAACCGTTCGGCCCAACGGTGGCAATGATTCAATGACATACATTTTTAAGTCACTTGTCGCCACCTAGTGGCATAATGATGTAATTGATACAATCGTAGTGCCAAGTTACTTTCCAAAAGATTTGCTCTATTTTTAATTGATTCTGTAGACATCAGGGTTTATATCCAAACTATAAACTTTTATCTAACTTTTACCCCTGCTTGTGAAGAGGTCACAGATTTAAATGTTCTGCTGTCATTTTGGCAAAGGTTTAACATTACAGACATAGATGAATCGTTGTCTCGATTTAAAAAACATGCAATCTTTTAATGATTAATCATGTGGCTCTATACCAGCTAGACTTAAATTATCCTAAACAATCATGCTTTCAGAATATAGCAACCTCCATAAACAAGGTTCAGCTGGTTCAAAACCAAGCAGCCAGAGTCCAAAAATCAAGACCAAATCAACCCTATTTTATCCGACACTGACTGTGTTTTGTATTGATTATAAAATACTGCTCCTACTTCCATATAAAACTCAAAGGGATCTCCGCAGTACTCTGAAAATCTCAGGATTCTTAAATTCTAGACTATAAAAAGAAAGTGTTAAAGCGGAGTCATTAGAGAAAGCTTTGAATGGAAATCACTGTTGCTCTACTCACTTAGACTGTTACTGTAGGACACCCATTGTGAGGTTCACTAGCTCCTGTGCAAGATCCAGCTTCATATCCCACCTCATCTGTGCTGCTGAGCCATGCCTATGCAAGATATAGTCTTTACCAGACACTGAGGAACACTTCACTGAATGCTGACTTGAATTTACTTTTGCTATCAAAAGTTTGTTTTCATTTTGCTTGGATGGATGGATGGATGGAGTTTTCTATTTTAATATATTTATAGTTGTAATTTATTCCTATAATGGCAAAGCTGAGTTTTCAGCATCATTACTCCAGTCTTCAGTGTCAAAAATCATTGTAATATACTGATTTGATGCTCACAAAACATTTATTATTATCACAGTTGAAAATGGCTGTACTGCTTAATATTTGTGAAGCGGAAACAGCGATTCCGTATTTTTTTCTGGATTCTTTGATTAATAGAATGTTCAAAAGAACAGTATTTATTTAAAACTTTTTGCAACAATGGACATTCCTCTGGCGGAGCAAGAGAGACTGAGAAAAAGAAAGGAAGAGAGGGCTGGGGAGAGGCCAGCCGTACCAACCCTGCAGGCATGGCACTGGTCCAAACCCTACACTGCTTAAGTGTGAACCCGGGGGAGGCTGCTAGGGGTGCAGAAACCCACAATTCCAGCCTTCCCTTCACGTGCCAAAGCTATCTCACAAATATGATTACATATTGCCTCTTCCAACCATCATTATGGATTACATTAGATCTTAAATGGCCCAAATGCACACCACACTTGAAATGTACTAAAACACACATATGCGCGCACACACAAATTCAGGCCTCTTTAGCGTCCCCCTGCTGTGCCCCTCCCCTTCAAAGGTAGAGGGGATTCACATGAACCAAAACTGCTGATCCTTCACAAAAGCACTGGGCAGAGGGAAAGGTCATCCACAACAGGCCGGGAAAATGCATGCCATCCTGGCTTTCCCTCTAATACCTTAAAACCCCTTCACATTCCAGCCTAACCTACCTTTCCTCTAATGTACAGATTCTTCTGTGTGAGATTGCCGGCTCTCTGGACATCAGCCAATAGGAGCACAGGATGCGTGTTATCAGTGCCCTTCAGGCGATGCCACTTTGAGGAGTGTGTGACCGAGCGCTTGGGACGATGAGCTAAGCCGTTAACCACACCTTTGACCACTGGCGCTCCCCACGAGTCAACGGTACAGGCGAGATGGCTGATAATGTTTTCACAGGGAAAATCTAAACACAAAACACAACAAAAGACCATGTTTAGAGAGTATTCAAACATGTCACAGCTTTTGGCCTATCACTGCCCTCAAGTATATCTGGTACTAACAATATACATACAAATATATATATATATATATATATATATATATATATATATATATATATATATATATATATATATGTATGTATACACACACACATACATATACACATACATATGCGCTGAGCAGTTGGTTTGGCTAAAAGTTTAAGATGTCAAAAAGGTGTTATTATAAAGACATTACACAAAAAAAAGAGTCATGAGGACATGCTAAAATGTGATATCTATAATCATATCTACAACAAAAATGATGTCAGGATATGCAAAGTCCATGCTATGGGTGTATAAAAAAGCATAAAAATAAACTAAGAAAATTACAAAAAATTAGCATATGCAAAGTGCATGCAAATCCAAATCCACAAACCAAAGCCTACTGTGGTAAAGTCGTGCTGTCAAGTGTTAATTGATGCATACTGAATGATTACGGAATATAGCCTACTATAATATTAACATGTTACAAGGTATAGGCTATTTCCAAAACATGGTAACGCTATGGTCGTTTTGATACTTTAAATGCTTTCGTGTACTGTTAGTGATAGCATTTGTTCTGTTTACCTGTAGTGAGTTGCTCATGCTGCACATGCACCTGTGTTGAACTTGATAAAGATCTCGAAATGGCAAAAAATGTTCCATTATTTTATTCCATTTAATATTCCATTGTTTTATGTAATGAAAAGCCACTCGACAATGCCAAATCCCTTTAAGACAAGTCATTTCACTCGGCGGCCATCTTTGAAACGCCTCTCGGGCATCCTGGCATCATGCAGCTCCTATCTCTTTGAATGGGGAAACATCAAATTCTCCAAAACTGTTCGCCAACCTTACGATTAAATTTCATATTTGAAATCACCAGTGAAATATAACAACAACCGGCTCATAAACTTAGTTTCTAAACGCTCGCAACATGAAAAAAACTGTATTTTTCAGGCTGGATCAAGCTAATGCGCATGCGCAGACCTAAATGCGCGTCTCTTCGGATCGAGGCGCGCGTCTGACTGTTTCTATAGAAACCAGTGATTCTAATAACTGCTGCTGAAGTGACGCGATGACTTTACCAGTCGGCGATTGGCTCTTATTTAGAAGGCGGGACTTATTCCGCCATATTGCGCGTTACACTTTCTCCCATTCAAAACAATACGAGTGACACGTCTTGTGTTATTCTATAGTCTTTGACAATGCTGCACATGAGTGTGCTTTCTGAATGATTTATAGAATGAATTGCGAACCGTTTCAGATTAACGTTATGCAACTCATTTTGAACAATTCTTTTAAAAAAGAAACTCAAAAGAGCGATTAATTAGTGAAACTTCATTGCTAGTTCGAATTCTACAGTTCCAACGGAATATAAGATACACGATAAACCTTATGCTCCAGAGAAAAGCGCGCAGCCATCTTTAGAATTTTCTGTTTGAACTTCCGTTTTTGCGGCAGCTCTGTATATTTCTACAGCATCACTGTAAAAGAGTAATTGGCCCTTCGCTGGGAGTTTGATTGACAAGCGATCTAACCAATCATAACGCCTCATCCGCCATTTTGTCCGACAAAGCAGTCAGGAGTTAGAAGATCAACGTGGTGGACTTGAACTTGAAAAATGGTGTCTTTCCTCATTTGAAACAACATTCCTTCTCATGATCATGCATGTTTATTTGATGCTATAAATGAACTAGTAGGAAGAGATGATCGGTTCACAAGCTGCTTGAGCTGAGGTGCTACAGCGATCTGTCACGACACATTAAAGAGCCACAAATCGTTTTTTATTGTTTGAATTTCTTAAAAAAACTACACAGTTTTAAAGCTGGGACTGTTTAATATCATAATCTGCTCTGTCTTGTCTGTCGACGTGTTGTCAGTGTCCTCTTTTCTCCTGTAGGTTCAGAGACGGTCATGATGTGAAGTTTTTTTAAGGTTTGGGGGACATTATTTGGTGGACCTTCAGGAAACATTCAGGACGTTCTGGGAATGTTTAGGGGACTATTACTATAGGACGTTCTTATAACTTCCCAAATGTCCTCTTTGTAACATTCTCGCGCCACCATAAAATAACCAAAATAGAACGTCCCCCTAAACTCATATCGGGAATTATGTTATTAAATGACCAACAGAGAACCGTGTGGGAATGGTCAGTTAATGTCCCAAATATCTTATTTATAACATTCTTATGAGACCATAAAATTAACCAAAATGGAATGTCCCCTAAAGTCATTTAAGGAACCTTGAACTGCAGCACTTTCACTACCAGAAAAGGACGTTTTATAAACATCCCGAATGTTCTGTAAACGTTCCGAATATTCTGTAAAGGTTCAGAATTCTCGGCACTTTTAGAGAACTTTTAAGCAAAGTTGCGCAAGGTCACAATAATGTTGCCTTCTGTGTGGGTGTTTTATAAAAAATAATAAAGTTTGAAGTCACCGTTATGGAGGTGAGCGTTTGCTTTAGATGGGCTCTTGATTCTTGATGTTGTAACATTAGATTTTCTCTGGCTACTTTGCGTTTTCAAAATACATGTTATAGCAATAAATGCAAGAGAAAGACTGATCAGATGTCTTGGGTTTAGTGATCGTGATTCACTGATCCTCTTCAGAGTCTAAACTCTGAGTGTATTAACTGTTTGTTTTTTTTACAGGTTTTATTTTTATTTAAATACATTACAGATAGAGTTTTAAGCACTGTCTTTTAGACTCACACAGACATTATGAATCAGCATATGAACCTCAACAATGGTAACAATAAGCAAAAATCTTTTTTTTGTGACTTTAGTAGCTTGTTTTGTGATGCTCAAAGTTAACCTGTTTCTCTGAAAATTTTGTCACTATAGTATATAGTTGAGGTTCATAGGCAGAATCTTTGTCTGTCCGAGTCTATAGACATGTATGCATAATGCTGCCTGAATAATTTGTGCATAATGATAAAAACTTACAAAATATCAAAGCAGGGCAGGATTTTATGCATTATCATAGAATTACAACAACATAAAAGAAATACAGCATTCAGAGATCAGCGAATAAGGCCACTGTATGATGATAAAATCATCAACAAGCAACCAAATCTATTGTCTGAGTGATTTGTAATAAGTGAATATGCAGAGATCTAGAGATCTCTTAGTGTTTAATTTTCTGTTTCTGTTATCTGAGTTTTGTGAGGTTACCATTTTGCTGGAAAGTAGAGCCTGTGCTACAGTCAGTGATGATCCAAAAACACTGATGATCTGCTGCATGTTGCTTTATTTAAAGACTGCAGTAACTGTGTAGTTGCTGATGCAGTGATACAGCAGTTACATGAGCTGATGCATGTGCTGTTGTCAGCTATAACTTGCTGCAAAAGATTTGCATTTTAAAGAAAATGTTTCATAATATTAATCCAGGAATTACCTGTGAAGAGCTTTTTTGTAAGACATTAAAGAAAAAAAATAGTTTTTGTTTGAACAGCCACTTTTGTAGTCAATTTAGCTCTAATTTTCAATAACATTTTTTGATAAGGGCAGCAGGGATGTTCTGAGAACATTTCCAAATAAAATATGGTTCCCTGAACATTCAGAGAACATCTTGAATGTTCTGTGAAGGTCAGCCAAATAACGTCCCTCAAACCTTAAAGGTGCCCTAGATTAAAAAATTGAATTTACCTCGGCATAGTTAAATAACAAGAGTTCAGAACATGGAAAAGACATACAGTGAGTCTCAAACTCCATTGTTTCCTCCTTCTTATATAAATCTAATTTGTTTAAAAGACCTCAGAAGAACAGGTTAATCTCAACAATCTCTGTATGCCCCAATATTTGCATATGCCAGCACATGATCGAGGCATTACACAAGGGCAGCCAGTATTAACGTTTGGATGTGCACAGCTGAATCAACAGACTAGCAAGCAAGGACAACAGCGAAAAATGGCAGATGGAGTGATAATAACTGACATGATTCATGATAACATGATATTTTTAGTGATATTTGTAAATTGTCTTTCTAAATTTTTCGTTAGCATGTTGCTAATGTACTGTTAAATGTGGTTAAAGTTACCATTGTTTCTTACTGTATTCACGGAGACAAAAGCCTTCGCTATTTTCATTATTAAACACTTGCAGTCTGTATAATGCATAAACACAACTTCATTCTTTATAAATCTCTCCAACAGTGTAGCATTAGCCGTTAGCCACGGAGCATAGCCTCAAACTCATTCAGAATCAAATGTAATCATCAAAATAAACACTGTACTTACGCTATTAGACATGCTGCATGATGAACACTTTGTAAAGATCCATTTTGAGGGTTATATTAGCTGTTTGAACTTTTTTTATGTTGTTTAAGGCAAGCGCGAGCTCTTGGGGCGTGGAGCACGAGAATTAAAGGGCCACACACCCTGAATCGGCTCATTTCTAATTATGCCCCAAAATAGGCAGTTAAAAAAATGAATTTAAAAAAATCTATGGGGTATTTTTAGCTGAAATTTCACAGACACATTCAGGGGACACCTTAGACTTATATTACATCTTTTAAAAAAAAGTTCTAGGGCACCTTTAAAAGAACTCCACATCGTGACCGTCTCTGTACATACTAGGAACGTTACTAGGCAACGTCCTTAACACCATTGGGGACGCTCTGAGAATGTTCTGGGAACGTAAAATTTCTAGCAGGGATGCTTTCTCCAATGGTAAGAGATACAGACCCTCTCATCTCCCTATAATATACAATCTCTGGGAACAGTGTATTTCTAAACAACCAGCAGGAAATATGGCGCACAAGGTGGTGCAATATAGTCAGAAAAAATGTTTCTAGGGTTGTATACAGTTATATCACGAGTCATGCGAAATCATGACACAATCATGTGTCAAGTTGGAACGATAAATCGCCTCCCTCCAAAAGGTGGCGCACTATTGGTGGTAGCCTATGTAGTAGGCCAGGCCTACGTGTGCTTGGTCAGTTCTTAGTGTGAATAATATTACATTTAAATGTTTTATTTTAAGGACATTTCTTTTCACCTTTAACTTTGATGGTAGCCACTTGGTGTGCTCATGTCGAAATCTTTTATTTTTGGTTTTAGTCCTGTAAAAATATACAGATGTAAAATAGAGGAATGCAAGTTTATCCCGCCCTCCAGCTCCAATCCCACCCAGAGAAAAGACTTTACAAACGTGTGTTAATAATCTCTGCAGAAACAACATTTCACATCATGTGTGAAAGCCGCATCGTCTCAGGCTGGGGCTTTGGAAAAATAAATCAATAAAAAAACAAAATAAAGTAGGAAGAGAGGGTAGAGAATGAGAAAGTGGGAAAGAGAGAGGTGTAGAAGAAAGAGAGAAAATGGACGGACCGCTGTTCTACAAATATTTGGAGATGTGGTGCTGTTTTCATTGCTGACATCAACATAAATTTGTGCAACGGGGCCCAAGATGCTCAGCAGGTGTCACTTTCTGTGAAAGGAGTAGAAAGAGAAGTAGAAGATGGTAAGAGAGGTTTTGAGGGTGGGAATGGAATGAGAGAGATGGAAGACAATGACCTTTGCCCCTTTGAACTGTGGTTTCGCTCCCTCAGAGAAGTGTAGGTCATCTCCTCTCAACCCTTGGCCTTACCACCTCATACCGCAGAGCCTTCCTTCTGTAGCCATCTCATCTGCCAAATCTACAAACTCCACTTCAAACCACAGTTCTGACCACAGCGCGCATACACACAGGCAGAAAGAAAAAGAAAAACACATACACACACACAAACTCCACAGGAGGCAGAGGTTCTCTTTCTAAGAGGCTCTAGCAACACATTCACATTGCAAAAAGAAAAAAAAACATTATTAATGGCATCAAGTGCAGTGTTTATTCCTTTACCTGGTGAATAGACATGGCACTTATTAATTATTTGAGAAACAATTGAATATTTGAATCTATTCAATTGTACTCTTTTTATTGATGTCTTTTATTCATTTCTTTTATTAATTTTTCATCTTTATGAATCTTATCCTATCTTTTCTTTATGAAGTCTAGATCCCTTTATGCCTTATGTTACATGATTATTCTTTTACGTTATTAATTTCTTGAATCATTTACATATATTCTATATGCTCTGAGATGTTTCCAAATGTAGGATATTTTGTGTCTCTTCTGTGCTGTAAGATCGGATGTATTTTCCATTAGAATTAATTACGTGCATGTACCTTGGTATCAAAATATGTCTGTTTCCATCTCTGCAGACATGAGATAATGCAAGATCTGCAATATTCTCTTAAAGGGATCACCCTTCAACAACAAGCACCACTTTAATTTACAGCCCGCAATGTCATACTTACCCTGTAACTACATGAAACAAAAGCATATTTCCCCATGTATTAAAAAAGATTGCAATAATTCTTTCTACTTGCCTTGAAACAAGACTTTCCATATTGTTCCCCTATACTTACACATACTTACTTTATAGGTACACTATAATTATTGAAAGTTACGCTGTAAATTTGTTGTAATTACGCAGTACTTTCCGGGCTGTTATCTAAAGTGTTACTGGATATTTTTCTTTGAAAAACCCATTGCTTCGCTTCAGAAGGCCTTTATTAACCCCCTGGAGCTGTGTGGAATACTTTTATGATGGATGCATTTTTGGGGCTTAAAAAAGCACCATTCATTATAAATCTTTGAAGAGCCAGGATATTTTATAATATAACTCCAATTGTGTTCATCTTAAAGAACATAGGCTTGCTTGAGGGTGAGTAAGTCATGGGATAATTTTCATTTTTGGGTGAACTATCCCTTTAAAGGTCTTAAAGGTGTTAAAACCACAGTTTACGGTGGCCGAGAGAGCTCAACGCGCTGCAGCTGAAGAAAACACATGCAAATAGCAAAAACGCCAGCAAATAAAAAAAACATCTTCATCAGTTTGACAACACATGCAAATACAGAAACGCGCTGCAAAAGTTCACAACACATCCAAATACAGAAACACGCTGCAAAAGTTCACAACACATACAAAAACGCGCTGCAAAAGTTCACAACACATACAAAAACGCGCTGCAAAAGTTCACAACACGTACAAAAACGTGCTGCAAAAGTTCACAACACATTCAAATACAAAACCACGCTGCAAAAGTTCACAACACATACAAAAACGCGCTGCAAAAGTTCACAACACATACAAAAACACGCTGCAAAAGTTCACAACACGTACAAAAACGCGCTGCAAAAGTTCACAACACATACAAAAACGCGCTGCAAAAGTTCACAACACATACAAAAACGCGCTGCAAAAGTTCACAACACAAGCAAATACAGAAACGCGCTGCAAAAGTTCACAACACAAGCAAATACAAAAACACGCTGCAAAAGTTCACAACACATACAAAAACGCGCTGCAAAAGTTCACAACACATACAAAAACATGCTGCAAAAGTTCACAACACATACAAAAACGCGCTGCAAAAGTTCACAACACGTACAAAAACGCGCTGCAAAAGTTCACAACACATACAAAAACGCGCTGCAAAAGTTCACAACACAAGCAAATACAGAAACGCGCTGCAAAAGTTTACAACACATCCAAATA
Source organism: Chanodichthys erythropterus (assembly GCF_024489055.1). NCBI lineage: Eukaryota > Metazoa > Chordata > Actinopteri > Cypriniformes > Xenocyprididae > Chanodichthys > Chanodichthys erythropterus. The sequence goes on along the minus strand of NC_090234.1, from coordinate 30,976,139 downwards.
CAAAAACATGCTGCAAAAGTTCACAACACAAGCAAATACAAAAACATGCTGCAAAAGTTCACAACACATGCAAATACAGAAACGCGCTGCAAAAGTTCACAACACAAGCAAATACAAAAACATGCTGCAAAAGTTCACAACACATGCAAATACAGAAACGTGCTGCAAAAGTTCACAACACATGCAAATACAAAAACATGCTGCAAAAGTTCACAACACAAGCAAATACAGAAACGCGCTGCAAAAGTTCACAACACAAGCAAATACAAAAACATGCTGCAAAAGTTCACAACACAAGCAAATACAAAAACGCGCTGCAAAAGTTCACAACACAAGCAAATACAGAAACGTGCTGCAAAAGTTCACAACACAAGCAAATACAAAAACATGCTGCAAAAGTTCACAACACAAGCAAATACAAAAACATGCTGCAAAAGTTCACAACACAAGCAAATACAAAAACATGCTGCAAAAGTTCACAACACAAGCAAATACAAAAACATGCTGCAAAAGTTCACAACACATGCAAATACAGAAACATGCTGCAAAAGTTCACAACACAAGCAAATACAGAAACGTGCTGCAAAAGTTCACAACACATGCAAATACAGAAACATGCTGCAAAAGTTCACAACACATGCAAATACAAAAACATGCTGCAAAAGTTCACAACACATGCAAATACAAAAACATGCTGCAAAAGTTCACAACACAAGCAAATACAAAAACATGCTGCAAAAGTTCACAACACATGCAAATACAAAAACATGCTGCAAAAGTTCACAACACATGCAAATACAGAAACGTGCTGCAAAAGTTCACAACACATGCAAATACAAAAACATGCTGCAAAAGTTCACAACACATGCAAATACAAAAACATGCTGCAAAAGTTCACAACACATGCAAATACAGAAACGTGCTGCAAAAGTTCACAACACATGCAAATACAAAAACATGCTGCAAAAGTTCACAACACAAGCAAATACAGAAACGTGCTGCAAAAGTTCAGAACACATGCAAATACAAAAACATGCTGCAAAAGTTCACAACACATGCAAATACAGAAACGCGCTGCAAAAGTTCACAACACAAGCAAATACAGAAACGTGCTGCAAAAGTTCACAACACAAGCAAATACAGAAACGCGCTGCAAAAGTTCACAACACAAGCAAATACAGAAACGTGCTGCAAAAGTTCACAACACAAGCAAATACAGAAACGCGCTGCAAAAGTTCACAACACAAGCAAATACAAAAACATGCTGCAAAAGTTCACAACACAAGCAAATACAAAAACGCGCTGCAAAAGTTCACAACACATGCAAATACAAAAACATGCTGCAAAAGTTCACAACACATGCAAATACAGAAACGCGCTGCAAAAGTTCACAACACAAGCAAATACAGAAACGTGCTGCAAAAGTTCACAACACAAGCAAATACAAAAACATGCTGCAAAAGTTCACAACACAAGCAAATACAGAAACGCGCTGCAAAAGTTCACAACACAAGCAAATACAAAAACATGCTGCAAAAGTTCACAACACAAGCAAATACAGAAACGTGCTGCAAAAGTTCACAACACAAGCAAATACAAAAACGCGCTGCAAAAGTTCACAACACATGCAAATACAAAAACATGCCGCAAAAGTTCACAACACATGCAAATACAAAAACATGCTGCAAAAGTTCACAACACAAGCAAATACAAAAACATGCTGCAAAAGTTCACAACACAAGCAAATACAAAAACGCGCTGCAAAAGTTCACAACACAAGCAAATACAAAAACATGCTGCAAAAGTTCACAACACAAGCAAATACAAAAACGCGCTGCAAAAGTTCACAACACAAGCAAATACAGAAACGTGCTGCAAAAGTTCACAACACAAGCAAATACAAAAACGCGCTGCAAATACTCACAACACAAGCAAATACAAAAACGCGCTGCAAAAGTTCACAACACAAGCAAATACAAAAACGCGCTGCAAAAGTTCACAACACAAGCAAATACAAAAACGCGCTGCAAAAGTTCACAACACAAGCAAATACAAAAACATGCTGCAAAAGTTCAGAACACAAGCAAATACAAAAACGCGCTGCAAAAGTTCACAACACATGCAAATACAAAAACATGCTGCAAAAGTTCAGAACACAAGCAAATACAAAAACGCGCTGCAAAAGTTCACAACACAAGCAAATACAAAAACGCGCTGCAAAAGTTCACAACACATGCAAATACAAAAACGCGCTGCAAAAGTTCACAACACATGCAAATACAGAAACGCGCTGCAAAAGTTCACAACACATGCAAATACAAAAACATGCTGCAAAAGTTCAGAACACATGCAAATACAAAAACGCGCTGCAAAAGTTCACAACACATGCAAATACAAAAACATGCTGCAAAAGTTCAGAACACAAGCAAATACAGAAACGTGCTGCAAAAGTTCACAACACAAGCAAATACAAAAACGCGCTGCAAAAGTTCACAACACAAGCAAATACAGAAACGCGCTGCAAAAGTTCACAACACAAGCAAATACAAAAACATGCTGCAAAAGTTCACAACACAAGCAAATACAAAAACGCGCTGCAAAAGTTCACAACACAAGCAAATACAAAAACACGCTGCAAAAGTTCACAACACAAGCAAATACAGAAACGTGCTGCAAAAGTTCACAACACAAGCAAATACAAAAACATGCTGCAAAAGTTCACAACACAAGCAAATACAAAAACATGCTGCAAAAGTTCACAACACAAGCAAATACAGAAACGTGCTGCAAAAGTTCACAACACAAGCAAATACAAAAACATGCTGCAAAAGTTCACAACACATGCAAATACAGAAACGTGCTGCAAAAGTTCACAACACATGCAAATACAAAAACATGCTGCAAAAGTTCACAACACAAGCAAATACAGAAACGTGCTGCAAAAGTTCACAACACAAGCAAATACAGAAACGTGCTGCAAAAGTTCACAACACATGCAAATACAAAAACATGCTGCAAAAGTTCACAACACAAGCAAATACAGAAACGTGCTGCAAAAGTTCACAACACAAGCAAATACAAAAACATGCTGCAAAAGTTCACAACACAAGCAAATACAAAAACATGCTGCAAAAGTTCACAACACAAGCAAATACAAAAACATGCTGCAAAAGTTCACAACACAAGCAAATACAGAAACGTGCTGCAAAAGTTCACAACACATGCAAATACAAAAACATGCTGCAAAAGTTCACAACACAAGCAAATACAAAAACGCGCTGCAAAAGTTCACAACACATGCAAATACAAAAACATGCTGCAAAAGTTCACAACACAAGCAAATACAGAAACGTGCTGCAAAAGTTCACAACACAAGCAAATACAAAAACGCGCTGCAAAAGTTCACAACACAAGCAAATACAAAAACATGCTGCAAAAGTTCACAACACAAGCAAATACAAAAACATGCTGCAAAAGTTCACAACACAAGCAAATACAAAAACATGCTGCAAAAGTTCACAACACAAGCAAATACAGAAACGTGCTGCAAAAGTTCACAACACATGCAAATACAAAAACATGCTGCAAAAGTTCACAACACAAGCAAATACAGAAACGTGCTGCAAAAGTTCACAACACAAGCAAATACAAAAACATGCTGCAAAAGTTCACAACACATGCAAATACAGAAACATGCTGCAAAAGTTCACAACACAAGCAAATACAGAAACGTGCTGCAAAAGTTCACAACACAAGCAAATACAGAAACGTGCTGCAAAAGTTCACAACACAAGCAAATACAGAAACGTGCTGCAAAAGTTCACAACACATGCAAATACAAAAACATGCTGCAAAAGTTCACAACACAAGCAAATACAAAAACATGCTGCAAAAGTTCACAACACAAGCAAATACAAAAACATGCTGCAAAAGTTCACAACACAAGCAAATACAAAAACATGCTGCAAAAGTTCAGAACACAAGCAAATACAGAAACGTGCTGCAAAAGTTCAGAACACAAGCAAATACAGAAACGTGCTGCAAAAGTTCACAACACAAGCAAATACAGAAACGTGCTGCAAAAGTTCACAACACAAGCAAATACAGAAACGTGCTGCAAAAGTTCACAACACATGCAAATACAAAAACATGCTGCAAAAGTTCACAACACAAGCAAATACAAAAACATGCTGCAAAAGTTCACAACACAAGCAAATACAAAAACATGCTGCAAAAGTTCACAACACAAGCAAATACAAAAACATGCTGCAAAAGTTCACAACACAAGCAAATACAAAAACATGCTGCAAAAGTTCAGAACACAAGCAAATACAGAAACGTGCTGCAAAAGTTCAGAACACAAGCAAATACAGAAACGTGCTGCAAAAGTTCACAACACAAGCAAATACAGAAACGTGCTGCAAAAGTTCACAACACATGCAAATACAAAAACATGCTGCAAAAGTTCACAACACAAGCAAATACAAAAACATGCTGCAAAAGTTCACAACACAAGCAAATACAAAAACATGCTGCAAAAGTTCACAACACAAGCAAATACAAAAACATGCTGCAAAAGTTCACAACACAAGCAAATACAGAAACGTGCTGCAAAAGTTCACAACACATGCAAATACAGAAACATGCTGCAAAAGTTCACAACACATGCAAATACAAAAACATGCTGCAAAAGTTCACAACACAAGCAAATACAAAAACATGCTGCAAAAGTTCACAACACATGCAAATACAAAAACATGCTGCAAAAGTTCACAACACAAGCAAATACAAAAACGCGCTGCAAAAGTTCACAACACAAGCAAATACAAAAACGCGCTGCAAAAGTTCACAACACAAGCAAATACAAAAACATGCTGCAAAAGTTCACAACACAAGCAAATACAAAAACATGCTGCAAAAGTTCACAACACAAGCAAATACAGAAACGTGCTGCAAAAGTTCACAACACATGCAAATACAAAAACATGCTGCAAAAGTTCACAACACAAGCAAATACAAAAACGCGCTGCAAAAGTTCACAACACAAGCAAATACAAAAACATGCTGCAAAAGTTCAGAACACAAGCAAATACAGAAACGTGCTGCAAAAGTTCACAACACAAGCAAATACAGAAACGTGCTGCAAAAGTTCACAACACATCCAAATACAAAAACATGCTGCAAAAGTTCACAACACAAGCAAATACAAAAACATGCTGCTAAAGTTCAGAACACAAGCAAATACAAAAACGCGCTGCAAATACTCACAACACATCCAAATACAAAAACGCGCTGCAAAAGTTCACAACACATGCAAATACAAAAACATGCTGCAAAAGTTCAGAACACAAGCAAATACAAAAACATGCTGCTAAAGTTCAGAACACAAGCAAATACAAAAACGCGCTGCAAATACTCACAACACATCCAAATACAAAAACGCGCTGCAAAAGTTCAGAACACAAGCAAATACAGAAACGTGCTGCAAAAGTTCACAACACAAGCAAATACAAAAACATGCTGCAAAAGTTCACAACACAAGCAAATACAAAAACGCGCTGCAAATACTCACAACACATGCAAATACAGAAACGCGCTGCAAAAGTTCACAACACATGCAAATACAAAAACACGCTGCAAAAGTTCAGAACACAAGCAAATACAGAAACGTGCTGCAAAAGTTCACAACACAAGCAAATACAGAAACGTGCTGCAAAAGTTCACAACACAAGCAAATACAGAAACGTGCTGCAAAAGTTCACAACACATCCAAATACAAAAACGCGCTGCAAAAGTTCACAACACAAGCAAATACAGAAACGTGCTGCAAAAGTTCACAACACAAGCAAATACAAAAACATGCTGCAAAAGTTCAGAACACAAGCAAATACAAAAACGCGCTGCAAATACTCACAACACATGCAAATACAAAAACGCGCTGCAAAAGTTCACAACACAAGCAAATACAAAAACACGCTGCAAATACTCACAACACATGCAAATACAGAAACGCGCTGCAAAAGTTCACAACACATGCAAATACAAAAACACGCTGCAAAAGTTCAGAACACAAGCAAATACAGAAACGTGCTGCAAAAGTTCACAACACAAGCAAATACAGAAACGTGCTGCAAAAGTTCACAACACAAGCAAATACAGAAACGTGCTGCAAAAGTTCACAACACATCCAAATACAAAAACGCGCTGCAAAAGTTCACAACACAAGCAAATACAGAAACGTGCTGCAAAAGTTCACAACACAAGCAAATACAAAAACATGCTGCAAAAGTTCACAACACAAGCAAATACAAAAACGCGCTGCAAATACTCACAACACATCCAAATACAAAAACGCGCTGCAAAAGTTCACAACACAAGCAAATACAAAAACATGCTGCAAAAGTTCACAACACAAGCAAATACAGAAACGTGCTGCAAAAGTTCACAACACATCCAAATACAAAAACACGCTGCAAATACTCACAACACATGCAAATACAGAAACACGCTGCAAAAGTTCACAACACATGCAAATACAGAAACGTGCTGCAAAAGTTCACAACACAAGCAAATACAGAAACGTGCTGCAAAAGTTCACAACACATGCAAATACAAAAACATGCTGCAAAAGTTCACAACACATGCAAATACAGAAACGTGCTGCAAAAGTTCACAACACATGCAAATACAGAAACGTGCTGCAAAAGTTCACAACACAAGCAAATACAGAAACGTGCTGCAAAAGTTCACAACACATGCAAATACAAAAACATGCTGCAAAAGTTCACAACACATGCAAATACATGCACTGCAAATAGGCTACTCACAACACAAGCAAATACAGAAACGCACTGCAAATAGCACATACCTAAGGCCCGGCGATCCCAAGCCCCCCTCTGCGATGATCTGAATGATGATTATGCGGCTACTTTTAATATTAAATTAATATTTTAATTTGCCCCGCAATAATTTATAGCGCATCACGCATAACTGACACGCTGTAATAAGTTAGTTCCTCATTAAATTACTAATTATATTAATATTACTAACTCCTCATTAAAAAAAAACTTGTTTAACATCTACCTCACTTCTCATTTTTTCACTACGGGCCACAAGAGAAATATTAAGAAATAAATTAAGGTTAAATAGTGTTATCAGAACATGTTGAAGTTGGAGTTTTTAGTTTCACTTTCTGCAGTGAATAATTGACTGGGATTTGAGACATAAAATCAAGTAAATCGTTTGTCCTGGCGCTGGGACTGGCACAGACCACAACGAAAATGTTATAAGGGAACACCAACAAGTAACGTACATGGCTGGGACCGCTTATTGTTCAATGTTTACTCTTCAGTGGTGCGCACCTGAAAGGTGGGTTTTGTTTATCTTAACGTCCTGATCGTATGAGCATTGTGAGCATGCCTATTTGCAGCGCGTTTCTGTATTTGGATGTATTGTGAACTTTTGCAGTGAATTTCTGTATTTGCATTGTTGTGAATTTTTTCATCATTAAATGGTTGCAAAAGAAGTACCAAGAGCTTCAATAGGTACTTTCAATAGGCATAGCATATAAAATGTTTAGTTTCAGAAGAAACTTGTTCTACTTCTTCTCTTCTTCCTCTCCTTGTATTCTGCAAATATCTTACTTCTTTCTGGCCTTTCTTTCTCTGATCTTCACAAAATTAATCTTTTAGATGCAATACTTTGGATATTAATAGAACATTCAAAAGAACAGCATTTATTTGAAAGACATTTTTGTAACAATGAAAAATTGCATCCTAGCTGAATAAAAAATATTATTTTATTTTAAAAAGAGTCTTACCGCAAAACTTTTGAATGGTAGTATATATAACAATATATACTATACTTTGCATAAAAACGATGGCATAGGTGGTATTAAATAAACTTGTTTTGATGTTCCATAACATTCTTTTAATGTAACGTCATCACAAAGCTGACAGCATTTATGCCAGTTTCCTGCTGCCATTATCTAAGATTAGATTGAATAGCAGAATATCACCAAAAGTGTAGTTTGAGTATCGACCAGACCTGTTGATTCATTGCTTCTAACATTTTCTTCCACACACATTATTTATTCAGCCATCTTGTCCAAGTCCCTGGACACTTCCTGGGTCAGGACTTCCTGGGCAGCAGCGCTGAGTCAGCAGCCAATCAGACAGCCCCACTGGGGCTTGCCGTGTCCAGAGGTATGCTTCCTGTTTTTGTCAGTGCTTGTCAGGAGCCACCTGGCCAGTGCCGACCAAAGAGGGTCAGTTTGCTCGGGGGTCCGTCCCTGAAGGGAGTTCAGGGGGTCAGGGAGCGGGTAAAAGCGACCCAGAATGACACACAGCGTAGCCGTAATGCCACACATGAAGCGTGACCTGTTTGCTACAGCATAGCGAAGGCAGCGAGGCTTAATCCAGTTAGTTCCAACAATTCCTGGGTCACTTATACAATGACAATTGATATACACAATTGAGGCTGACTGGATCTTTAGTACACCATGTACATGCTCAAAAAAATCAGGCCTCCATTCACAGCTGCATCAGTTAATTACTCACAAAGCCACAATTTCACCACATAAAAGATCATTGTGCAAAAGTGCAGGAGCAACAGTGCAGTAAATAACACAGCAATTAGCACAGGTTGCGGCAGCGATTAATAACTGTCCTGGCTCTGGATCACGTCTGCTCCTCTGTGCAAGTGCAGAATGGAGGTTCGGGTTCCTGCTGCCCACAGCAGTCTGGACCTTTCCACTTCACCTCCTCCTAAAAGATGCCCCACAATGGCCTCCGGCTCTAATGAGTTGGCTTTTTGCGTGGACACTAGCACGGCAAACAGGTGCGACTGGGACTGGAGCCGTGGGGAGAATGGGAAGAGGTCTCTGTTTGTCTCTCCAGTGTCTGCCAGATAAACAGACTGACCAGCAGAGCAACCTTAAATTCTTTCAGGGAATAGGTGAAAGACTCTACAGCTGGAGGGCTTGAATGGACCCTGCCACACTTCACCAAACTCTCTAATGAGCAAAAGCTTGGCACAGGCTATTCGAAAGGACAAAACAAAAAGCCACTGTGGAGCTAAAATGAGAAAGAAAGAAAGACATACCACACGGGTCATTATAGGGACATTCTGAAGGATGAAGTGAAGACATTGGGATGGGTAGTTCAGGATGTATGGATGCCAACACGGCTTGTCGTAATTATAAAGCTTTTCTGGGAGAAAAAGACTGTTCCTGCTCACTCAACCACCTTGTGAGTCTGAACCGAAGTCAAGAGACAATGGACATCAATGAATAGATATGGTGCTTATTTTCAGTGAACTCTAATGCAGTTTAGATGAGGGTGTTTTTGGAGTAGCAGACGTGGCAGGGTGGTCATTGTGTCTCTTTAGCAATAGTGGGTGGCGGAAGCTTTAAAATAATGCAATTAAACACTGACCTCTTGGATGCACTAACACACCCATCTGGGTAGGCCTTGTCAATCAAGTATGACAAGAGGGTCTTCATTGTTTTATTCTGAGTTTTAAATGTAATACTTCAGCCAAAAAATGAAACTTCTGCTGTGATTTATTCCCCTTGACGTCATTCAAACCCATCTGACATCCTTTTTTCCTTGGAATACAAACTCCTACTACTCATGTACTATATTCCATGTCTTCTCCATATGACTAAATAAATCAATCAATAAATTAACAATAATATATTTACACTATAGTTGAAAGGTTTGGGGTCAGTAAAATTTTGTAATGTTTTTGAAAGATGTGTCTTACGCTCACCAATGCAGCATTTGTTTGATAAAAAAATACAGTAAAAAATTAATATTATGAAAAAAAATTACAATTTAAAAAACCTGTTTTCTATTTTAATATATTTTAAAATGTAATTTATTCTTGTGATCACAGAAATACATTTTCAGCATCATTACTTCAGTCTTCATTGTCACATGATCCTTTAGAAATCATTCTAATATGCTGATTTGGTAGCCTTTCCTTAACCTCATGTAAAAAACAACACAAAAAAATAAAAAAAATGTGCTGCTTAATATTTGTGTGGAAACCGTGAAACATTTTGTCCAAATTTATTTAAAATAGACTTAGAATAGACTTAAAATAGACTGTCACTTAAATTGAATATGTCCTTGCTGAATAAAATTAGTAAAATCTTACTGACCCCAAAAATTGTAAAAATATTTTGCTAATATAGATTTAAAATGTTTCCATAAATATATTTATGAGATTTTTAATTATGTTTGATTTTATATTATATTAAAAATACATTGAAAAAATATTTTCTTGCATTTTGAAATACATTTTGTAATATATTTTGTCATTTTAAGGTTTAAAAAGTTGCACTCTTTCAGTTTTACAATATGCCAAAATAACAGTCAGTCAGTAAAACACATTCTTTTTAAATGCTTTATTTTATTATACCATGACCGCTGTCATATTAAACAGCAGTTAGAACAAAGTCCCCCAAAATATGGTTTGTCCAATGATTCAAATGGAACTCTCCAAGATTTCTCTCCACTTCACAAAGACCTGCAGAGTGGCTAGGAAGACTAAACAGTGCATTAGCATTATGCTAACATAGTCCAGGATTAAGGAACATGAAAGGCAGTAAAGCCTTGGTAAGAAGGTCTTCAGCAGTTGGCAACTGGATAAATCGATGTCATTAAGACAAGCAAGGCAAGTCTACTTGAGTCACTCTGGGCCACACAGAAAAAGAGAACCTGCTTTTCTTAAAACACATTGCACTGGCATAGAAGAAATTCCATAAAAAATACATTCAAAAAGTGTGTAGTTCAGCCCCTGATGAATCAATAAAGTCATATAGGCACAATTACAGTTTAGGAGGAAAAATAACAAACTCACAGCAATTGGCTGCCATTTATTGCTTTTCACTTGTCAAATTGGCATTTCTTAATTTTTTGAAACTCTCAATGTTTACTCCACTCCTGTCAATCCCACAATCCTCTGTGGGATGTTTCTGCTCAGCTTCTATATAGGAAAAAATTGAAAACACATTTCTTTTTTTATTCCATTAGCCTATATTTATTACATTTTATTTAACAATGCTAAAAAGAACATTTTGAAAGCAATTTGAAAATGTCTTGATCTCACACTTATCTTTGCAAAAAAAAAAAAAAACCCAGATGAGTGTGTTTTCTGACACAGCTGCATGGCCTGGCTGGAATATTGAGACAAGTGCACGGCATATGAATGCGGATCACCCACTGACACGCCTACAGCATCAAACATTCCTGCACCTTTCTGCCCGTCTAAACAAAATAAATCAATCAAGTTAAAAACCCACACAGAAACAAGCCATGTCAACACTAGGCCTGATATAAGACAGATTGTAATTTTTAAGTAGATTTTCTTGTTACATCCTTGGCCATTACAACAGAACACAAATACAGTGGTGAGCTTTGATCACAGCATGGTGAAAAATTTATGAAGAACAAGATGGCTGAGGGAGACCAGATCGAGGTATCAGTAGGCAGGACAGAAGGTTCTTTGGATGTGTGCAAAAACGTGCCGTCACACTTGTCTGCTGCCAAGGGAGAGATGAAGGGCTCCCAAAAAACCTTCAAATCACAAGCTGTAGGAACAAGACACATTTAAGAATTAAAATACCTTAACACAATCTGGACATTAGAAACCTGGCTCACTTTATATCTAAAACAACTCCAAGTGGAGATCATCTGAGAATGTTAGGGTTCATAGGTTTTTGCAATTCAGTAAATTCATGTTTCATTTGTTGTTAAAGGGTAAGTTCACCCAAAAATGAAATTTCTGTCATCAATACTCACCCTCATGTCGTCCCAAACCCGTAAGACCTTCTTCAGAACACAAATTAAGATATTTTTGATGAAATCCAAGTTGAAATCTCCATTGAAAGCAACGTAATTACCTCATTCAAGGTCCAGAAAAGTACAAAAATACATTGTTAAAACAGACAACGTGACTACAGTGGTTCAACCTTAATGTTATGAAGTGACAAGAATGTCGTCAAAAACAGAACAAAAATAACGACTTTATTCAACAGTTTCTTCTCTACCCTGTCATTCTCGATGGTCGAGCACCCACGGAAAAATACAAGATATTCTCCATTGATTTTAACCAATAGAAAATCAACTGGAGCTTTCAGACACTATCTTCACCCTTTTTTATAGTTTATTTAAGTATTAAGCCGTTTATATGGCAATATTTTAATGGCAAACATCAAGAGCGCATCCAAGTGATGCGCGAGCACAAATGGCTCTGCTCTCGATCAGATACATCAGCGCGCTCAAACTCTCCTTGCATGAGATATCAGCGAGAGCATGACTCGCGACAACACTCGTGAAAAGAATGTGCTTTTTGGGTCGAAATTGTCATATTGCAGCACGGATATAATGCAGATAAAACATCAAGTTGACGTTGATTTGAGTTAAATAAGAAGCGAAACTATCGCTGAAACGTGTTTTTTTTTTCAAAATCATGCATTGTGGCTCATGCAAGTTAGTCTTCTGACATACGCGTCAATCTATTGCTTGACTCTTCTTTCCAGGGAAATCACTAACAAAATGCACACATACATTTTCCTGCTCTTGATATACAAACATGAATTAACTTCTTTGAACTTTATGAGGGAAAAAAAAACGATATGAGGGCAGATTCGAACCACTGATAATTAGAGCACGGCTGGACCTCTGACTGTATTAACGAAAATCCTACCACTATACTATTAGGGAATGCGAAAATTGAACGTGGATTTATCTGTAATATAATATATGGGGGTTGATGTGGGGCACTGGGCACCCACCGGCAGAAACTTAAATCGGCGCCTATGACACCGAGTATTGGTATTGGCCGGCTCCTGCGTCAGCATCACACGCACAAGTCGTGCTGCTCACGTATACAGCATCAGCCAATACTGAGTTGGCATTCTAACATAGAACCGGAAGCTCTGCACTGTCTACAAAACGTAAACGGCATAGGAGAATGACAGGGGAGAGAAGAAATTGTTGAATAAAGTTATTTTTGTTTTGTTTTTGCGCACAAAAAGTGTTCTCGTTGCTTCATAACATTAAGATTGAACCACTGTCATGTTGAGTTTTTAATGATGTCTTTACTACTTTTCTATGGGGATAAAAAAACTCTTAGATTTCATCAAAAATATCTTAATTTGTGTTCCGAAGATGAAAGAAGGGTTTGGAATGACATGAGGGTGAGTAATTAATGAGAGAAATTTAATTTTTGGGTGAACTAACCCTTTAATGCTTGCTGTTAATATATACAGTATATATAGTCAAAGAAAAGTGCAATCTGACTGATGTGTCCTTAAAAATTTAGTTATTACATTGCCACAAAAACATTTTTTCTTTACCTTAATTACCTTAACCTGTAATAATTTTAAAGTAATTTTGCATCTATTTTTTGCTTCCTTTTTGTCTATAATATGTGGCAGTAGGCACAAATATTTGCGTTTAAAATGAGTATTAGCAATGGAAGTGTTGCATATATTACTTGCATTAAAGTTTGAGTTTTGGGTCAGTCAAAATCAAAACAAACAAACAAACAAAAAAAAGGTTATTGGAGATTCTGAGTTGATGAGCAGCCCTCATGCATTCAGTTCCACTTGGTTCCACACAGATAAGACAGGAATTTTAACACACTCAAGCGTGGGCTAATTAAAACCCCACACTCTGTGTTTCCAGAACAGGAATCAATATGCTTATTTAATTAATCTATACATCACACAAGCACACACAAGATCAGCCCCAAAACAGCTCACTTGGCTAAAGACGAAACAGAAAAAGAAAAAAGACAAACGTTCTTGGCTCTCCATTTGTGCTTGACGATAAACACTGAATGTTTAAAAGTGCTAAAAGTTTGTTCCTTGAGGGCTTACAAAGTCAACTGCATACAAAAACACATGTATATTGTGCACACTATATCACAAACATGGGCCCTTTTCACTAATTGAATCGAGTTCAATGGCATTAACAAAAGAATCTCATTATCTAGACTTCTCCAAATGCTCTGCCCTCTGGAACTCTTTCACACTTTCAGGCTGCTCAGAAAACTCGGCTCCGTAAAGCTGGTCCCAGGCCTGTGAGAAGTGCTAATTTGTAAACGTGCCTGTGAAAGAGAACAGAAGGTTATTAATAATTCCCTTGACCTTGTTCGAATCAGATATCACAATGAAGGGTAATGTTCAATAATTGATTTACTCAGGCTCAGTTGTCTCTTTAAGAATGATGATTTTTAAACATGCTGACACTTTTGCTCTTGTCGAATTAAGGGATACTGGCAAAAACTGGTTGAGATTTAAAACCGAATGTGGGCTTACTTTTCTTGAGGCCTGGATTTTATATTCAAATGCGCAGTTTCTGGCAAATAGCACTGAAACCCCTGAAGGGATCTTGAGGGGGTGTTCTAAATTTTGTGTCATTTAAAATGCAAACGGTTTCAGTTATATATAAAACATAGAAAACATCCCAAGCTGATGTGCTAATGAACTTTAGACAAAACAGCAGCAATGATTTGGAGTGTATCTCTTCATCTGTCTCAGAGAGTGCATTTGCAAATGACGAGATGCTCATTTTTTTTTATTATTATTTAAAAAGCAATTCATAAATACAGTCACACCTCTTCTATGATAAGCATGTTTTTTTATTTTTCCATTTCTAAAAAATAAAATATATTTTGATACTTGAGAGGGGCATTAAGACAAAAAGTGTCGAGATAATACACCAATGAAGTCCTGAAGTCCTGATAATGAAAAAAACAAAAAACTAAAATCCCATTAAAAGAATTAAATTCTGGGAAAAAAAAACCCTGAAAGGGATAGTTCACCCAAAAATGAAAATTCTGTCATCATTTACTCACCCTCAAGTAGTAGTATGAATTTCTTTGTTCTGCTGAACACAAAGGAAGATATTTGGAAGAATGTCAGTAACCAAACAGATCTCGCCCCCCCATTGGCTACCATAATATTTATTTTCCCTACTATGGTAGTAAATGGGGGGTGAGATCTGTTTGGTTACTGACATTTTAGGGGCAATTTGGGGGGAAATTAAAATGGTAAACATTGTTATACATATTTAAATATGGCGAATTCAGGTGTACAATGTCATGCAAACTCGCCAAAAACATAAATATTTATGAATTTTAATAAAAAATTGTTTATCTTGAAAAATATAACTTCTTAATTAAGCACACAGATATATTTGAGAAGATTTTTTTTATGCTTACATCACATTAAATTAGAACTTTGCTTGAA
This sequence comes from Chanodichthys erythropterus, assembly GCF_024489055.1. Lineage (NCBI taxonomy): Eukaryota > Metazoa > Chordata > Actinopteri > Cypriniformes > Xenocyprididae > Chanodichthys > Chanodichthys erythropterus. The sequence goes on along the minus strand of NC_090234.1, from coordinate 30,960,874 downwards.
AAAGTTTTCTCAGAAGTTTTTCAAAAATGCATAAAATAAATAAGAAAAGAGCACATTTCTAAATGTTTTAAATAATATGTTTTCATTTCTTTAAAAGCTTTTTTCCTGGTATGTATAATTGACCCTCCTACACCGGTTTTGACATCAAACGAGGATCTCGACCACATATTTTTCTCTCTCCTCAGCTGTGACTACATTTCACTCCCCTTTCACTTTATCAGTTCCGTCTTCCCCTCCGTTATCTAACCCTCGTTTCTTTCATTTCTCCTTTTGTTTTTGGCCTCAAAATCCAATTAGGCTTCATCTGAAACACCAGCAGTGTGGGAACTTTATCCATTCATGAGGGGAGATAACCAAACTAATTAAGCCTAGGTTCCTCTCTGAAGCTCGCTTGAATGTGCAAATTAAAAATGCAGACATAGCCTAGATTGGATTAGATAGATAGGCCATGTAAATAGGGGGAGGACTTTATCTTTAAATGCCACTAAATTGTTTTCTGCTCCCTCTCTCGGCACCCGGTTTTTACACCTCCCGCTCACAGACACTTTTAATGACGCCACGGCGCAGGGAGGGAGGGGAGAGAGGGCAGAAACAGTGAGAGATCTGGAAAGCGGGGCCATCTGGGCACACTGGCTGGGTGTTAGTAGTGCCAAACAGGAGTGAATGAAGGTTGGGGTGATTTTCAGCAACATGTGAAGAAACGCTGGCTGTTTGCTCTAATGGCCTCCTCTCCAGCAGAGTAAACACAAACACTAAGCCTGCTGAGTCCTGTTTACTCCAGTTAGCTGCCCTCTCTAGCCCACAGGACCACCCTGTGCTCCCTAACACACCCACATGCTGCAGCCAGGCCCAAATAAGCTTCCTCTTGGGGCTTATGGCGCGTACAATCAATGGATGGGGGACTGGACGGAATGCTTCTGTTTGAGAGAATGAAAGGGTGATTAGGAGAAGATCCAACATTGTCGGGCACAATGTGTTCATCAGTCATGTAAACATGCCCTGAACAACATGACACAACGCATCATTTAATATTTGAAAGTTTAAATACATGTCAGGCATTACCTGTCTCTTATGCTTAACAAAGCTCTATTTATTTGATCAAACATACAGCAAAAACAGTAATTATTATTATTACAACTTAAAATAACACTTTTCTATTTTAATATACTTTAAAATGTAATTTATTGAACCCAATCTCATGGCAATTCTTGGTGGCTTATTCATACGAATTCGCTTTTTTTGCTAAATCGTATATATTTTATGAGTTGCCCAATTCGTATGAATTCGTACGAATGACCTACACCTAACCCCACCCCTGTTACTGGGATCTAGACAAATCATACAAAATCGTATGACTGTGGTCATATACATTTGTACGAATTAGCCACCTCATAAAATACGTACGAATTGGTCTTGAGATAGCGTTGAATTTATTCCTGTGTTAGCAAAGCTGAATTTTCAGCATGATCATTCAGAAATCATTCTAATATGCTGATTTGGTGTTCAAGAAACATTTCTCATTACTTTCAATGATAAAAATCATTGTGCTGCTTAATATTTTTTTGAAAACCATGATAATTTTCAGGATTCTTTGATTAATAGAAAGTTCAAAAGAACATTTATTTGAATAGAAATCTTTTGTAACATTACAAATGTCTTTACTGTTACTTTTGATCAATTTAATGGATCCTTGCTAAAAAACAAACAAACAAACAAAAAAAATCTGAACCTAGACAATCACATTAAAAGGTTAGTTCACCCAAAACTGAAATTTCTGTCATTAAGTACTCACCCTCATGTCGTCCCAAACCCGTAAGACCTTCGTTTGTCTTCGGAACACAAATGAAGATATTTTTGATGAAATCCGAGGGTATCTGTTTCACATATAGGCAGCAACGACATTGCACCTTTTGAGGTCCAGAAAGGTACTAAATACATCATTAAAACCGGCGAGTGAGTGGTTCAACCTTAATATTATGAAGTGACGAGAATACTTTTTGTGCGCAAAAACAAAAATAACTTTATTCAACAAATTCGTCTGTCCCGTCATACTGCTACTCTGTTTTCGTTGCGGAGCTTCAGTGTTTATGTCCGAACTGCAGCTTAGTATTGGCCAGCTCTGGTCATGTGAGCATCACGACGCATGTGTGTCATACTGACGCAGGAGCCGGCCAATACTGAGCCCACATTCGGATGTATACACTGAAGCTCTGCAATGAAAATAGAGTAGTAGTATGACAGGGGACAGACGTATTTGTTGAATAAAGTTGTTCTTTTTGTTTTAATGGTTTTAATGATGTCTTTAGTACCTTTCTGGACCTCAAAAGGTACAAGGTTGTTGCTGCCTATGTGTGGATCAGATACCCTTGGATTTCATCAAAAATATCTTAATTTGTGTTCCGAAGACAAACAAATGTCTTACAGGTTTGGGATGACATGAGGGTGAGTACTTAATGACAGAAATTTAATTTTTAAAGTCTATTAGTCCATCTTCACAAAAATCAGACTAGTACAAGCTGCAAAAAACAATTTTAAAAAGACAAATTATTAATTTAGCCTGTGTGTCTGAATGTGAACAAACACACAGAACAAAGTGTGAAGTGAAACTGTTCATTGATAAAGATAATGTGAGCTTTTTAAAACTACATTATATTCTTGTTTTTCAGCCCTGTTTGCAATGGAGATCTGGGAAATTCTAATGAATGGCTTTAGAAATTTCCCTTTCACACAATCACAACACGTAATGAAAGCAAGCCTACCAGCAGAGAACAACTTGAATTTGAAGCTTTGATCAAGTAAAATTAAGAGTATGACAACTGACCACATTTAATATTACATGTGATACGTGCTACCACAGTGAAGAGGCCTAAAAAACATTCATTTAAAGCTCTCAAGCATGATCAGATGAAGACAGAGTAACATGAAGACTCCGTAGGATGTCAAACATGGGAATCATGCGTTTGAGAGGCGGATGATTGAGTTCAACGGGACTTGATGACAAGGTGATTACAGTTATTATGTTGGCACGCTGAAACATTTCTAACAGGAGATTGAATTAAGCAAGCATCAGTACGAGTAAATTTAACCCACAAACACAGCACTACCGAGCCGGAAAACAGCAGCTGTATCCGTAGGAACGGGCCTCCCAGGTGGCTTTTCTGTCTCGCCACTAGCCTTACAGGCCTCTGCTCATGTCAGCCACTGTCAAACGAGTATCATCAGGACCATCCTGACTGTTTCACTGCAGAGAGAGAGAGGGGGGGAGGGGGGATAGAGATAAAAGTAGAGTAAATGTGAAAGTTGATGTGTGCCAATGTAAGGGGTGAGGGAAGAGGAAGTTGTAGCATGAGACAGGCAGCAGGGGGAGCAGCTCTTCTATTGATTGGAGGCAGTGATAGAGGAGGCTTCAAACCTGCTGTGGGGCGGCCGGGCGAGACCAGCCAACACACCCAACTATGGCTTCACTTCAGCGGGCTCTGGAGGGGCCGTCTACCCGATCCTCCTCTCCATACTCTGTCTCCCCACTGCTCTTATGTGGAAATCATTGGCTTTGTTGCTAAGCAGGGAACAGATGACACTGGTGTAAATAAACTACACCCTGAATCGCTGTCTTCTAAAATGACTAATCAAACATATCACAGTTTTACTCGAAAATGGATGCTAGAATTGTGAAAAGTAATTCAAAGACAGCTATTCAAAAGCTGTAATGACAAAAATGAATGTGCATGTGAGTGAAATTATAAAAATTAAACAGACACTTTAAAGTCTGCAATTGAGTATTGGACAGCATGGCAGTGGAGATATAAATATCATCTAACCGCAGTTAATACCTGACTCTTACATTTCCTGGAGATAGTGAAACATCGGAAAGATTTATCGGTTTATTTAGTATAAAATAAAAGTATCTGTCATTTTAAATTGTGAAGTAAAAAGCACCTGAATGGAAGGGGGAAATTGGCAGAAAAGGTAATTTCCTTTCATTAACTCGTCTGCTCTGGTAAGTGCTTGTTAAATTTAGGGTTCACCAGATCACACTGAGGTGTGTGTGTGTTGTGGCCAAAAACATCTGCTAATGAGAGATTCCTGATGGAAAATTGGCTGGCAGACAAAACTAGGCGCAGATAAAATCTCAAAATTTCTCGGTGGGAAATTTCCTCTTGGCATGTTTAATTCGGTCACTATGGATTATGAATATATTTGCATGTGAGTGTGAGTGTGTTTGTTCTGCATCTAGACCTTTCCTTTATCCCTATTCAATTTTAGTTATGCAAGGACATTCAAGCAAGGCCACTCAAGTCAGGAAGTGTTAAACTTGCCAAATGCAGACAATTAAGAGCTTTTGAGACAAAATTGAGAAGTGGGAATCCGCAGAGCTGCCATTGAAGGAGATTTAATACTCTTTCATACTTTCAAAAACACACACACATACACATACCAGGGTTGTTCACCTCCTCATCTTTGTGTTAGCCTCTAACCCCAATATTTTAACAACAGGAACGCAAGATTTAAATTGGGTGAAACAATTTTTCCACAGCCTCTAACCATCTTAAATCACGGCCCCCGGAAGAGGCTTTTCTTTTGCAGCAGCATCATTAGGGCTTTAAATGTTTTCAAAACATCCCTCATTAGCAACGGCCCTTCCACCACACACACACACACACATTTACATCCACAAACAGCGAGTTTCTGGATCTCATTTCACGGGAGGTAAGAATTTGCAACAGCGGCAAAGTAACAAAAAAGGCCTAATCTGTTATTCCCAGAGCTGACATCTAACTGACAACACCTAGTCTTTATAAACACACACATCAGTACCGATGCCCCCATGACGGAATGACAGACGTGAGATGAGTCATTTGAGGTGGCCGAAAGAATAGACGTGTGTCTGTGTGCTTATGAAACTCTCCTCACTTTGACCAGCCCACGCGCATGGGGGCACGACACTGACCTTGGCATCTTGGCGATTAATTTGCCCCTGATCTTGTCTCCCACGGTTTGAGTAGCATGTGTGTCAGGTCCGATGAAGGTGACACCTTCTGCTGCCTGCCGAGATAATAAAGGCTTTACCTTTACAGCTCAAGCATATCAGGTAGAAGCCGAGCATGCTCACTCTCGTGTAAATACGTGTGTGTGTGTGTGTGAGAGAGAAAGACAGTGTAGGTGGGCAATAGAAATTCTGCTATATATGCTCATTCCTGCCCATTTTCTTCAGAGCAGCTCATTGTCATGTGAACAAACCTGGAGATATTTGCTTGAAGCAGAGCGGTGGGTACCGTGGCAGACCTCCAGGCCCGTCTAGCTCAGAGAACAGCAGCAGTGAAGGGAATGGTTAATTACAGCTGATGCGGCGAAGAGACTCTGAGCTGAGCAGGAAGACAGAGTGGTACAAGACACAGGCCGGTGGAAATGAACGTTGAAGATGAAGCTGTGGAAAATACGTCTGTCTGCTAGGATGATCCTGCACTCTGACATCCCCACTGCATTTCGGAATTCATACGGACTGAGAGGAAGTTATACTGTAGATATAAAAATTGACATTAAAAGATTACCTGATTACAAAATTAAATACAAGTAATACCAGATTTTTTTGTTTTGTTGACTACTGAAGTGATTTCAAAACTTATTGTGTTTTATATTATATCCAGAGACTATTACTCACAGTAAGACATTAATTCACTATAGAATTGTTTATATTTATGGCACAGTCTCTAGTAGTTACTTTATTATTTATTATATATCAATTATAAATTAATAAATAACATAATTAATTTATATATGAAAAGTTCCAAGACTTCAGATGCAAAAATCTCTAAGTACCAGCTGAAATTTTCTTAGAAAATTATAATTTTTTATCAGGCTCCTATGTTTATGTTCAGTTATTTCACTTTAATGGCAATTAAAGGGGCTTATTGATTGCCATTAATGTAAAATTACTGAACCTAAATATAGGAGCCTGATAAAAATGCTAATTTTTTAAGAAAATTTCAATTGGCACTTAGACGCTTTTGCATCTGAAGTCTTCAAATAAATATATATAGGAGGTGTAGGAAGACACATCATGACCATATTCCAGGATGACAATGTCAAGATTCACCAGGGTTAAAACTGAAATTAGAAATGAAAGAATGGTTTAGAGAGCATGATGAATCATTTTCACACATGAATTGGAACCTCTGAGTCCAGACCTTAAATTCGTTGAAAGTCTTTGCTGGAGTAGACTTTACAGAGTGTTTGACTCTTGCATTGTCAATACAAGATTTTGGCCAAAAATTGATGCACCTCTTGATGGAAATAACATCACAACATTTATTTCCATCGAGAGGTGCATCATTTTTTAGTCAAGATCTTGTATTGACAATGCAAGAGGTGAGCACTCCTCCAGCACATCCCAAAAACTTAAACTGAGGATAAGGTCAGTGCCAATTCATGTGTGAAAATGATTCTTTATGCTCCCTCCCAACAATTCTTTCACAATTTGAGCCTGATGAATCTTGACATTGTCATCCTGGAATATGGCCATGATACATCTTAATACATGGTTGTTTAAGAAATGAAAAGCTACACACTCCATCTTTTATGGTTAAAAGAACTGTTGCCAAACACATAACATGCTAGAAAAATAATAATCACTGTAATAACGATCCATCTTAAGTATATGCCTATTAAAATCCAAACAGACATTTTTTTTATGGCCAGGCAGAGTGAGTATATATATATATATATATATAGTATATATATATATATATATATATATATATAGAGAGAGAGAGAGAGAGAGAGAGAGAGAGAGAGAGAGAGAGAGAGAGAGACTTTTAAAATATATATATTTATACATTTTATATAATAAATTAGCATTCCCAGAGGAATCATTTATTTTGCTTCCGATAATAGCGCAGACTTGTGATCTCTGTTGTGACATCTTACAAATTAAGCACAATTAAAAGTTCAAGCTCTCGCAAATGTCACTCACTTTCCCTTCACAGGTCTCTGTTTACCAAAAACAAACCAGAGTGGTGCTGGAGGAGTTGACAGGAGCTGTTCTTCCACTGAAAACAGGTGTTTCACTGCCAATGCTCTGAACAACCTCTTTGCAGCACACTCTGGCATTTGTGTGTCAGTGTGTGTGTAAACTGTGTCTAATATCACTGTTATCATACCATTGAGGCCCTGCAGAGGAGGATATGTGCCCCCTCCCCAACACACAACCTTTACTTTACCTCACTTTTCCCTCATCACCATTTACTACAGACTCTTAACATAATAAAGGGAACCTGGAGAACTAATCCTCAGAAATCTGCTTTCCTCTCTCGCCTGCTCCTTCAGGCAATACAGCACGAGAAAACACTTCATTTGAATTCTTAAACTGTACAAACTGTGAATGAGCTCCTTTTAGCTGCAAATGTCATTACATCTCCATTTCCAGGGGAGAGCAGTAGGGGAAAAGAGGCTCTCTCACATTCATGACAAACCCTTTTAAATAGGGCACAATGGGGCAAGGGGGCTGATGAACCCCCACCACCCCCCACCCCCAAAGGCAGGGGCCATAATATCAAATGTATTTACCTGCCACTTATGCTGCAAATGGGGGTCTTTACTCTTATTCCACAAAACAAATACACACTTGAGTGGCGCTGACCCTTTTGATTGCAATTGTATCAATGTCTCTTCATAATTTAAAGGGATAGTTCGCCCAAAAATGAAAATTTGGTTATAATTTATTGACCTTAATGTTGTTCCAAAAATGTATAAATGTCTTTCTTCTATGGAACATAAAAGACATTTTTTTTTTTTAAGGAAGTCAATGGTTGCCAAAATGGTTAGGTTACCAACATTCTTTTTTTGAGAAGAAAGAAAGTCAAACCGGTTTGGAACAACATGAGAATGATTAAATGATGACAACATTTTCAATCGGAGTGAACCAAACCTTTAAACCATGAATTGTGTCACGTTTAAAATTAATAACAATAGTGGAAACTTTCTGTAATGTACATCATGTTTTTTTGTTTCACTGCTGAATGTCTTTATTCTTAAGAAACGGTCTAAAAATCAATTCAAGATTGGTGTATGCTTGTCAAAATGACATGTGAGGTGTCCGTCCACATTTACAAACAGCAGTGAGAAACATTAAACATGACATGAGAGAAATCTTGACAATCCTAAAAGCCGCAAAACACAAGCACAACATCTTGCGGGAAACCAGCCAAACCAAACATGGCATATGGCAGCCATTAAAGTGATCCGGCATCAGAGCCGACTTCAGCCATTAAAAAAGCCACACACAGTATTTCTGCTTGATCATGTCACTTTAGCAGATCTAATTGGCTGCGTTCTGTCCATGTTTCACAGCAACAGTAAACCACACTTCCCAGCCGGTCCCTTTCATCTCAGCAGAATTACATTAGCGCAGCTGTGTTCGACAGAGGCCGCAACACATCACGACAGCTAACAACACTCGGAATGATTAGAAAAGCAATAAATCCAAGCTTTCACGAGCTGCGCATTACGTTATGATATTTAAAATCACAGCCTCATCACTGTCAGTGGTCAGATTGCATTTGAACGTAAGTGTGGTTATTTTGAAAAGGATGAAATGTGAAAGCAGGTTTTCAGATAGTCCATTTTCTGAGCTACGTTGTGAATTAGCACATGCTAGCAGGCAGACAGGGGCTGAGACGACTAGCACTACATTGATATTCCCTCAGAGTACGTCCATTTACGACTTCACTCTGTTCACCCTGGTAGCGTACGGATCAAAGGAAACTTTCATTGAAGCACATCTGATCAAACTCTGCCGTACTTCACTCATACACAGCCACATTTGTATTCCCACAGTCATTCCGCTCACAGATGCTATTTACAGTAATATAAGATGCAGTGCACTGTTACTTGTAAACCAGCATGATTGTAGGACTTAAAGTCCCCCTGTAGTCAATTATTTTATCCCTTAAACTCATGTTTGATCACCAAAATGACATATTTAAACATTTTATCCTTGAAAAAAAATCTTCATGCCTTAAAATAGCTTGAATGTAACTCTACACCCTTGCCTCATTTAATAGGCCTATACGTGGTTCTATGAATATGCAAATTAGCCTTGAATGGCCATTGGCTGGCACTCAATCACAACGGTTCAGAGAGCCACTAGTTGACGTCCACACGTTGACGTGATTGGTTACAAGGTAGTTTGTGACGTCAGAAACACCAGCGATTTCAAACCGCATTTATAAAATATTCAGCAATGTTGTTGACTTATGAATTTGCACATGGTTTGTCTAAAAACACATCATAAAAACAACATTAAAAGCTTTATATTGAGCCGTTTCTAGATGCGAATCGCCACGTAGCCAGTCCTTCAGTGACCGTAGCGCTGACCCACTATGGTTATCTCTCTTTTTCCTGTTCTCGGAAGCATCTACATTGATTTGTGATGAAATACTGGCATGGGGGGCCAAAAGCCCTCTGAATAGCACAACACACACACACACGCACAATCACACACACACTAATGCATGTTTGACTACCACTGAGCCTGGCACAAAAAAGGAGAAAAAAATGGCAAAGATTAACTTATTGAGGTCTCCATTGCCATAGCAACACAGAATAGTTTTGATGCGTCTCCCTTCACAGTCAATGAGGTTTGAACGTATCACGGAGCAGATAGCTTTTCCGTGGCTTGTTACTAAGGGGGCTATTTAATGCAGATACTGCTGTGCGTCTGAGCACAGATGGCTGAATACTCGAGCATGGCCACTTTGAAGAGAGCTCCCGTCCACATTTTCAGGGGGCCGCTTTGCAACATTGATCTGAAAGGGGGGAACGGTTGTTAATAATGAATAAATCAACAATGGGGAGAATAGCCCAGGCAGAAGCAGTTAAAATGGAATAGCGTATGACTCTGGAGTGATGCAGCGGATTAAAACATGATGGTTGTCAGCACTCGCTGTACGATCGGGCCGTCGTGATATGACACACCAGAATCAAGTAAATATGGGTTTGGGAGAGATTCTAATCAAGAGGACGTCATCTTAATTGAGCTGTCTGTCAAACTGAATACTGTTCTGTTTTTCGTCACGGCGTGTTACTGTATTACTCATAGACTCATGCTCGTACTGGACAGCGTAACGGCTTCGTTTAGTCACTCTGGCGTGGAGGAACACACTGTGGGTTTGGCCCATTCAAAATCATGCTTGCTAGCTGTCATGCAATCGTATTTGAATATTTTATTTCTTCTTTTTGCGGTTTATTTTTTAATATTGTATGAGCAGGGAGAAATACAAGAGAACAAAAATCTCCCTCACATTTTTTGAGTAAACAACGTGCTCATTAACATGCTAATTTTCTCAGCGGGAATATGAAAAGTTGTGCAAAATACACTCCATTTGCAAAAACACTTCCGTCCTCACAAAAGAATTTAATTACACCGTAGGACACAAGCCATTCAGTGCTCACTGGCAACACTGAGACGAAATAGACACACAACAAGCATATATACAAAACATGGCAAACACCTGCCCTCGCTGAAAATCCCCACACCTGTGAAAGTTGCTGTGTGAACATCCATGTTTGACACGTTTGCCGCAGTTGTTCATACACGCACCTGAAGATATTGTTGACCCTGTGGCAGTGTCGCCACCCCTTTCCCGTCGCCCGGGCCTATCCCCCTGACGCTGAAGGACGTGGCAGACAGGTGAGTGTAAACAATTCATCACTACTGTGACACCTCCACATCTGCCAGGCACAACAGGGCCAGGGAAGCTGTCAGTCACCTCAGCCAGCCTAACTCCCCTCAGCCTCGCTGGAGCAGGACTACTATTACAAGCAGATGTTTCCTTTTATGAAAGCCGCATGCAAGACTTTCAGACCCCTTGGAGACCTATAGGAGATAATACTAAATATCATTATTTATTAAATATCTACAAAAATATAAAGTAAGACATTATCATGCATTATATGTTTTGCTTGAATATTCTGTTTCTTATAGTAGATAAATTCATTCACATGAATTATGGTGGTCACTATTTTTTTGCAGTTTGTTTGTGGATTTGAAAAACAGAATGTTTAAAATCATATATTAAGGGAGCAAAATCTCAAGAAGCACAAGCTAGCAAATATATTCAATAATAATAATAATAATTTAACACTTTCAAAATATGATGATTATTATGTATTTGTTGCTGTTAAAATTGTTGTTGTTGTTGTAATTATTATTATGCAGTTTTGTTGGTATAGCTGTTCAGAGAATATTTTTATAGCATTAATAAAATAATACAATAAAAAAATTGTATTTATTTTATTAATATTACAGCATTGTTTTTAGTTGAACTATACCTACATAATTATATTCTAAAAATGTTATAAATAATATTAATAATAAGAGAAACATTTAGTTTGTCTATAACGTCAGTAGGTCAGTGGGCGGCTGAATGTATTCTATCTCTGATAGACATTGACCTCTGCTTGATATGAAAAGCTCTCAATTACAAGTGTCACTTTGTGATGGCCACCATTGTCTAAATACACATACAGGCCTGGAGGAAAAAGCACCTACAGTGCTGGAACTGTGGCAGGGTAGTATTTTCATACGAATGAGGCTGACTAACAGGTGATGAGTGTCAGACCCACAAGTGGCCCATTGTCACACAGAACAAGGACAATATGAAGCTGAGCTGTTCCATGCCCTCTCCAGCAGGGGCTGGGATCATGTGCGACCACAGCCATCCATCACCCAAGCTTTAACAATAACGCAGGGCTATGTCTCCCCATGTATATGTACTGACCCCCAAACCCCCTTAAATACACAATGATATATAGTAAGCAAACAAATACAATTACAGGATACTCCAGATTCACACACCCTCCAGTTTAATCGTATGCCAACCTCATTAATGCACCTTATTCTTACTGTGGCTTTTTATCAATTTTAATGTAAATCAACCCCACATGGTGGTACAACTCAAACTAGATCACGTACTTAAGTACTATACGTCAGATTAACAAAACCATCGGCATCAAGGTCTTACAGGTTGAGAAACTCAAGAGCAAATACTCACAGGGGACTCAATAACAATGCTGGGGTCCTGGTGGGCCACAACGCCCATCAAGGCCTTTTGTTTCTAGAGGGGGGCTTGCATGACAATCACAGACTGACAAGCAGAGCAGGGGGTCAGAGGAACCTGGGACAAGGCCGTATTGTTCCTGTCCCTGTGCACAAGGTGCACCTCCTTCTTGCCGACAGGAAACAGAGAGCCAACTAAGGATAATCTGGGCAGGCCAGAGGGTTTTCAAACCAAATTACAACTAAAAAAAGGCCTTCATTTAACAGTAGAGCTTACCTGTTTTGGTTAGAGGTAGAGAGAGGATGAAGGAGAGAATGAGGCAGGGAGTAAGGGAGAAAGAGACAAAAAGAGAGAGAAAGCCACTGTGTGAATTAACCCGCCATTTTCCTACTCTTTAAAAGGTAATAATTATGGAAGCAGCTGGAAACTTTTGGGGCTAGAATTAAAAACTAAAAGCATAGCTCCCATTTGATTTTTGTTTGTTCTGCCTTGAATGGCCATTGGCTGGCCAGTAGAAGGGTTTTCACGGTTTCAGGGGGACTGCTCTTCTATTAGGCATTTTTTTTCCATGCCTCAATTTTTTTTTCTTATCTAACACATACAAATTGAAGCAAAAGAAAAGACATGTAAATGTTGTGACATACAGAGAGGACTGCGAGTAAACAGAGGTAGGTGAAAATTGGGCAGGGTGGGGTAAAATCCCCTCAGGTAACAGGGGCAAAGATACCCCTCCCCTTTTTTTTGGAGATTCGCCCCCTTTTCAACAAGCTCGACAAAATAGTGATTGCGCATATGAAAAGATGGCATAGATGGTGAGTGTCTGATTATTAACATAAAAGCCAGATATAACAAGGTAACAACCATGGCCAGGAAACACAAAAGAGCCTCTATTACCTGGATGTTTACAGTTATTTACAGCTACAGAGAGTCCTTTCCTCCTGCTTTTCTCTGGACAATAGATGAAAATGGCCTTTTTAACATGTCAAGAGCAGCGGTGAGGATTTCCACTACTAAACTGCTGAGGGCTTGACCTGAGTCCAGGTTCCCTTTAGACTGCTGGGAGGTTGGATGGCACACTTGGTTAAGATGTGGGAAGCCAGACCAAATTAAACTAGAAGTCGGGCCATCGGCCAAAGACTGCAGCTGCAGACAACAGGTGTCTCCATTAGGGTTGTGCACCACTCAGTATTAAATTGAGAATGCCATTCAAAGTCAATTATTAAATTTGAATTGAGGTAGCAAATAGGATGTAGAATTGCAATTTGAATTTCAATATAAGTCAGTTGAATTATAATAAATTGAAATTCAACAAATTTCATATAACTGTATTTTTAAAACAAATACGGGGGGGGGGGGTAGATAGATAGATAGATAGACATACATACATACACACGTAAAGTATGTAAACATATCTTCAGTTTGATAAGATTAGTTTCAAAGCACACTTACACTTGACAGATCAATCTAAATAAAGTATGCATTAAAGACACATGCATGCTAATACCTATTAATTAAATATAAAGACATAAACATATACCCCCAGTTTCACAGACAAGGCTTAAGCTAGTCCTGGACTAAAATACATGTTTGAACTGAAAGCAACTTGTACTGACATATCTTAAAATATGCCAGTGTCATTGTTTTGTCTCAAGATGTACACCTATAATGTTTTTTTTCTAGTGAACGTTTATAAAAGCTACTTAAATACCCTAATTGAACTAAGGCCTAATCCTGTCTTAGTCTAAGCCCTGTCTGTGAAACCGGGACATTGTGTATCAGACTCAATATCATGATATTTTGTGGAAGATAAACTCTGGCAGTCGTTACTGCTAGGCCTTTGGGAAAATTCCTTTCATTATATGAATAACTTTTTTTAAGCCGGTGACTTTCCATATTGAAATACTTTCCATTGTACTCACAGTTTGACAACTTCACTTTCAAAAGCCGTGCTTGCCTCATTTCGTACAACATTTGCCACAATGCTAATCTCATATTTGTTGACCTGGGAAGCAAAAACAGAGCAAACTTAGGTCATACGCTTGGCGTTAAGACCCTGACTATTCTAACATTTATGTCATTTTACGCTCAAAAAATTGTATTTGATCCAAAGGAGCTAGTGCTTGGCTTCAGGGAGCTATTATCTTCAGAACTGAGAAAACGGTGTAAATGCCTTCATGGGTTATAAAGATCACTATTTCTAAATTAAGAACATGTTTTATTTCTAAATGCTTGTCTGATGAGGGAGATATAAGGTGTAGTCTATATAATACTTTCCTCCTTTCCTCCATAAAGAATTAAAAAAAAAAAAGTGTTTTTTTTGGTCGTCTGTTTTGAATCAGATTCAGAACTAACGATGTCCAATTCGCGAACGAATCTCTCTTTTGAGTCGAATTGGGAATAGCATAACGATCTGAATCGGTTCGCGATTCTGTCTGAATAATTTATACAGTGACGTACTAGAATCTGTAGAGTGGTTTCTGACTTCGAAGTAGCGTGATACTTTTGGACACAGAGGACAAAGAGATGGCAGAATGAAATGAATATTTACCCACAATTAGTTAAAATAAACTTGCAAAAGCATCCTGTCGTCACAGCGTCTAAGAAGCTTCGACACACGTGCAGCTTGTTAACGCCCCTGTGCTGCAGGTAAATAGCATACATTTTCCGACCAAAGAGTATAAAAACACAGTAGGCCTACACCAAAACATTAAACGTAGCCTACCATTACCGTGTTTTGGGGGTGCCTGAATTCTTCATGCTAAGTTGTAACTTATGTTTATTTTATTATAGTTATGCCTGTTTATGAATTCCACAGCATGCATGCCACTTTGCTTACTTTCCTAAGATTATATGGATTTTATTAGTTAATTGGTAATGAAAAGGACAGCATTTTCAATTTACAGCACATTTTATTAATATTATTGTGCTGGGGGCGCCTTGTCATTGGTTGTGAGCTTCCTATTGCGCCCAAATATACTTTTACATTTTCATCTCACCACAAATGTGAATTTGGGTGGAATGCCCATTGTTACTTTAGTCTTACAGCTGTTTTCACTTTAATTTACATTTATTCATTTAGCAAATTCTTTTATCCAAAGCTAATGATCTCTGCATGTAGATTCCAGGCATAGCCTATCCGGAATAATCCATGAGGTTTTGTGCATATATAGGATTTTCCTAATTTTGTAGTCATATGATTTTTTTAGCCCAATGGTTGATATGTGAATGTGAGCAAGTGGTCCTTTACTGTCTGTGATGTTTTCTATTTTAAAAGCAGCATGAAATGGTAGTTGCGAAGGTCTTTTCTTCACTATTGTGAAGTATATCCAAGTGAAGTGGCTTTTTAAAGGTGATAGAGAGGATTTTTTCGTCGACTGAGAATCCAAAGACTGTTACTGAGTTTTTGAAATGAGCGCATGCGTAAGAACAGCCCCCCTCCTTCACAGCTCACTCTGAGGGAACACCTCCCAAAACTTGTGCACGAGTATTGGAACATGAGTGTTTACCACCGGCATTCGCTGTGTCGTGTTAGTGGATTCATTATGTTGGACTCACCGCAGGTAACTCATAATCTGCAGTTGTTACTCCTGTCTCCTGACAAAAACATTGCATGCGGCGTCTGTGGAGTGTGGAAAGTTACTGGAGAGCACAGCTGCACACGTCTCTCACAAGGAACGTCATGGCAGTGATTGACAAGCCAGAGGGCCAATCGTTTGGCTGATGTTTTTAAGGCCCTACCTCGTGCACAGATGATGTATATTAATATTATTCCTTTCAGTGCACCTAATAAATAGTCTTTTATCAGTTAGTAAAGACAGTTTCAAGTAATATTGCAAAAATGTATAAAACAAAATATCCTCTTTAGCACCTTTAAACAAGAAAAAATGTTGGGCGGGCCTCAGGACTTGATTTTGTCCATCAGAAATTGATTGGGTTGTTGTCAATCATTTGGATTGTTGCTATTTGCTATTGCTGTAAACTCACGATTGACATTTGAGTTTGTCCTGCTCTTGTGCCGATAAACACATCATCAGAGAAGACATGTCATTGCAAAACGGAGGGGAAGATATTTTTATTTCATGGTGATTTAAATAAGAATATACAAGCTTGAGTGTTCAGATTACAATTGTTTTGGATCCCATTTACACCTTAAAGGTGCCATCGAATGTTTTATTAAGTTGTATAAAGTTGTAAGTTGTAATATAAGTCTAAGGTGTCCCCTCAATGTGTCTGTGAAGTTTCAGCTCAAAATACCCCATAGATTTTTTTTAAATAATTTTTTTAACTGCCTATTTTGGGGCATAATTAGAAATGCGCCGATTCAGGTTGTGGTTGTGGTTAAATCGCGCGCTCTCCGCCCCCGGAGCTCACGCTTGCCTTAAAATGGATCTTTACAAAGTGTTCGTCATGCATACTGCATGCATGCGTCGGATTATGTGGGTATTGTATACTGTTATATTGTTTACATTTGATTCTGATTGAATTTGAGGCTGTGATCCGTGGCTAACGGCTAATGCTACACTGTTGGAGAGATTTATAAAGAATGAAGTTGTGTTTATGCATTATACAGACTGCAAGTGTTTAATAATGAAAATAGCGACGACTCTCTTGTCTCCGTGAATACAGTAAGAAACAATGGTAACTTTAACCACATTTAACAGTACATTAATATGTACTCCCACAATATTTGCATATTCCAGCCCATGGTCGAGGCTTTACACAAGGGCAGGCAGTATTAACGTCTGGATGTGCACAGCTGAATCATCAGACTAGGTAAGCAAGCAAGGAAAACAGTGAAAAATGGCAGATGGAGCAATAATAACTGACATGATCCATGATAACATGATATTTTTAGTCTTTCTAAATATTTTGTTAGCATGTTTCTAATGTACTGTTAAATGTGGTTAAAGTTACCATCGTTTCTTACTGTATTCATGGAGACAAGAGCTGTCGCTATTTTCATTATTAAACACTTGCAGTCTGTATAATGCATAAACACAACTTCATTCTTTATAAATCTCTCCAACAGTGTAGCATTAGCCGTTAGCCACGGATCACAGTCGGTGTTATGTTGAGATTCGCCTGTTCGTCGGAGGTCTTTTAAACAAATGAGATTTATATAAGAAGGAGGAACCAATGGAGTTTGAGACTCACTGTATGTCATTTCCATGTACTGAACTCTTGTTATTTGACTATGCCAAGATAAATTCAATTTTTAATTCTAGGGCACCTTTAATTTAGAGCTGACCACTTAAGATTGGATCTCCCAAGATGGATGATAATACAAGATGTAAATGGGCCTAAACCACTAGTTTGTTCCCAGCCTGTTAGCCAACAACTGACGGCAAACATTGTGCAGCTTTTTGCTATGCACTCCATTAGGAAAAGATTTGTCTCTTGTTAGTAGGAATGTTTAGCATGGAAATGACCTTGTATTTGAGTAGGGCTATTTTCATTGCAATTGTCTTATGATTGCCGTCATTAGCACAAGAATTGATGAGTCGTTTTTATTTTGTAAGTGCATTTTTTAGTCAGGCTGTACTTGTCTCTGTCACTTTACGGAACTGCCCACAATAAAAGATGCTTATGCAGTTTTATTGGGTATGGCCACAGCTAAATGTTAAACAGAATGACTCATGGGAAAGCATACAAATACAGCCTCCGCTCCTTTGCTATTCCACATCTGCAGGTCATCGGAAGAAAGAAACACCGGTGAGCTCTTAGATAAAAGATAAAGATGACAGAGCTCTTTAGTGCCCTGTTAAAAAAGAAAAGAGAACAAGACGCCACTCATCCTCACCAGGCCAGCTTCATTTGCTTAATGGCACACAGCTTGAGTTGGGCCAGCTCCCCTAATAATGATCTAACA
This sequence comes from Chanodichthys erythropterus, assembly GCF_024489055.1. NCBI lineage: Eukaryota > Metazoa > Chordata > Actinopteri > Cypriniformes > Xenocyprididae > Chanodichthys > Chanodichthys erythropterus. Next base: position 30,942,949 of record NC_090234.1, on the reverse strand, counting down.
GTGCAACAAGGCGAGAACTAAGATATGGAAATATTGAAATTCATATAGGCAGGCTGAAAGCATCTCAGCATTGATCTAGCCTCAGCATGGGTAAAAAGCAGCGCTCCTTTAATCAGGGCAGGCCAGGAGCCTTTGGCTACACAGAGGTCCCTCTCAAGATAAGCCTGTCCTACAGCACAGCTAGCTGAGATGAGGGAGAGAGAGAGTGAAGCCTGGGGGCCTGAGCAGAGAGGAGAACCAGGACTGAATCTCAAATCAACTCATTATTCCCTACCTGCTGCACCTTTGTCGTGCATGAGGAGTGCTTCTGTATTCAAGCACCACTGCAGCACCAGAGTTACTTTTTTTTTTTTTTTTTTTTTCGAACCAGGGACCCATTTTCATGTTCCTTTTGTTTTGGGTCAAAGGTGTGCCAGTAATATATATATATATATTTACTTACATTACACATTTTACATTTTCTTAAAATAATGATTGAAATGAAGTACTTTTTAAATAGTCATTCATTTTTTTTCTTATGAAAATGAAATGTTTTTCAAAACCAACATGTATACAAAGAGTACATGTTTTAAACTAGATTTTCTTCATTTTAAAAGATCTTTTATTTTGTGACTCTGATGTCATTGATATGGAAACTTGTTTCCGCCACGGAATAAAACAAGCTAAAAGATAATGGCAACTTTTTATCTCTCGATTCTGACTTTTGTTCTTGCAATTGTGAGTTTACATCTTGCAATTCTGACTTTTTTTCTCAGAATTGCAGATATAAACTCACAATTACGAGTTATAAAGTCAGGATTGCAAGACAAACTCGAAATTGCGAAATTGATATAAACTTGCAATAGTGAGAAATAAAGGCAGAATTGTGAGAAACTTTCAATTCAGACTTTATATCTCATAATTCTGACTTTATAACTTACAATTGCAAGTTTATATCACACAGTTCTGAGAAAAAAAGTCAGAATTGCTAGATGAAAACTTGCAATTGCTAGAAAAAAAGTCAGAATTGTGAGCAATTACCTTTTTGTTTTGTATTCAGTGGCGGAAGCAAGCTTCCATACATTAACCCTTTTACCCTTTTGACCAATTTTTTGTTAGTTTGGACTAATTGTTCTTTCTTTTCTCCTTATGACCCTTCCTATTTCTTTTTTCCCCTCTGCATGTGTGCAAATGAAGTTTTCACCATGGCAATCGCACCTTTAATTAAATTAAAACAAAAGGTGCCAAGGCTGTTGATTGTCAAGGCAGAGGACGAAGGAGGGGAGAAGAGGGTTGTAGAATGCAATGAATATCAATGTGTGATGAATGACTGGGCTCCCCCAGCTGTCATCTAAATGATCGTGAATATTCAACTCTTTCCCCTCCACTTAGCTTCCATTTAGCTCTGATGACATTTCATTAGCTTGTCCCATGGTGCTGCGAAACGATAAGTGATCCGCGGAAAGCTGTTTCGCCTTCATGTTTATTCTAAAACAATACTTACTCTGTTCTGCCATGCATTTCCTTTTCTTTCTCAGTTTTGGCGTACATCCTTACAACCAGCATGGATCAAAGTGTGTATCATTTAGCTAAGTGTTTTAATTTGTATTGAATTGATTAGCAGAACAGGCCTGTCCCTCTGGGACAGAGGGTTTTGCTTTCCCTCATTGCAACAGTACATTTTAATATGTGTAATATTCTGGCATCCAGAGTTTCACTACACATGGGAAGAGGAGATTTTTAGCCAAGTTTTAATTGAAACTTATTGAAATCCTATAAATCTGTGCAGTGCTGGAAAACATTGTTGGACTAACGTCAGGGCTTCAGACTGTGACAAAAATGGCTGTAAATATGACAAAAAATTTAATTTGCAACAGTAATTGAAAAGCCACTTTGACAGTCAGGTAAAGTTTCTGTGCTTCCACATGAAGTTTCATCTTGTGTTGGCATTAATTCATTGCATTTTTCACACCAGTGTTTCCTGCATACAAAAATGAACAAATGACTCCTATGAACTAGTTCTTTTTAATGAGTCAGTCAAGAATATTCTCGAACTCCCTTGTGAGATAGAGCCACAAGAAAACTTAGATCAAGTTCACTTGTGCATTTGTGTCATTTTGTGCATATTTGTAATATTATGTTTATTTTGTATATATCTGATTAATCTCATATAGGACGTGATTTGTAGAGTTAAATATACCGCTATATCAAAGGCCTTCAGTTTACCGGTGTTCATTCAGTGCTTCAGCACATGCAGCTCAAACAGCAATGCACAGCTTATATGATTGGGACTGTCATGATTCATATTACATAACATTATAATGGGAACACTATTGTAATAAATCTTTGTGAATTCATTGGGTTTAGTTGCAGTGTTTTAGCACGTTGCTCCAGGAAGACTGTATCCGCAACAGGAGTTCTGACTAGCACACATCTGTAGTGGCGTTGGTGACCCTTCTCATTTATTTGGTGGTGAGCATGGCGTTTTGAGAAGCATTTGCACACCCTGTAATGCTGTTGGCTATATACCACTGCAATAGACACATGTTGCAGTATTAAGGCTAACAATTAATTGTTTAATTTATTGTTAATTTCAAACGACGATCGATCATGGGAATTTGTGTAAATTGACATTCCTAATAAAGTATATACACACAGTGGGTACGGAAAGTATTCAGACCCCCTTAAATTTTTCACTCTTTGCAGCCATTTGCTAAAATAATTTAAGTTATTTTTTTCCCTCATTAATGTACACAGCACCCCATATTGATAGAAAAACACAGAATTGTTGACATTTTTGCAGATTTATTAAAAAAGAAAAACTGAATTATCACATGGTCCTAAGTATTCAGACCCTTTGATGTGACACTCATATATTCAACTCAGGTGCTGTCCATTTCTTCTGATCATCCTTGAGATGGTTCTACACTTTCATTTGAGTCCAGCTGTGTTTGATTATACTGATTGGACTTAATTAGGAAAGCCACACACCTGTCTATATAAGACCTTACAGCTCACAGTGCATGTCAGAGCAAATGAGAATCATGAGGTCAAAGGAACTTCCTGAAGAGCTCAGAGACAGAATTATGGCAAGGCACAGATCTGGCCAAGGTTACAAAAAATTTCTGCTGCACTTAAGGTTCCTAAGAGCACAGTGGCCTCCATAATCCTTAAATGGAAGACATTTGGGACGACCAGAACCCTTCCTAGAGCTGGCCGTCCGGCCAAACTTAGCTATTGGGGGAGAAGAGCCTTGGTGAGAGAGGTAAAGAAGAACCCAAGGATCACTGTGTCTGAGCTCCAGAGATGCAGTCGGGAGATGGGAGAAAGTTGTAGAAAGTCAACCATCACTGCAGCCCTCTACCAGTCGGGGCTTTATGGCAGAGTGGTCCGACGGAAGCCTCTCCTCAGTGCAAGACACATGAAAGCCTGCATGGAGTTTGCTAAAAAAAAACTGAAGGACTCCAAGATGGTGAGAAATAAGATTCAGTGGTCTGATGAGACCAAGATAGAACTTTTTGGCCTTAATTCTAAGCGGTATGTGTGGAGAAAACCAGGCACTGCTCATCACCTGTCCAATACAGTCCCAACAGTGAAACATGGTGGTGGCAGCATCATGCTGTGGGGGTGTTTTTTCAGCTGCAGGGACAGGACGACATATCCTGGATGAAAACCTTCTCCAGAGTGCCCAGGACCTCAGACTGGGCTGAAGGATTACATTCCTACAAGACAATGACCTTAAGCACACAGTTAAAGTAATAAAGGAGTGGCTTCACAACAACTCTGTGATTGTTCTTGAATGGCCCAGCCAGAGCCCTGACTTAAACCCAATTGAGCATCTCTGGAGAGACCTAAAAATGGCTGTCCACCAACATTTACCATCCAACCTGACAGAACTGGAGAGGATCTGCAAGGAGGAATGGCAGAGGATCCAGGTGTGAAAAACTTTCCCAAAAAGAATCATGGCTGTATTAGATCAAAAGGGTGCTTCTACTAAATACTGAGCAAAGGGTCTAAATACTTAGGACCATGTGATATTTCAGTTTTTCTTTTTTAATAAATCTGCAAAAATGTCAACAATTCTGTGTTTTTCTGTCAATATGGGGTGCTGTGTGTACATTGAGCAAAAAAAAATGAACTTAAATGATTTTAGCAAATGGCTGCAATACAACAAAGAGTGAAAAATTTAAGGGGGTCTGAATACTGAATACCCAATGTGTGTGTGTGTGTGTATATATTATATTATATTATATTATATTATATTATATTATATTATATTATATTATATTATATTATATTATATTATATTATATTATATTATATTATATTATATTATATTATATTATATTATATTATATTATGTTATGTTATATTTTATATATATATATAATATAAATTAATTGAATTAAATTGATCTAATTAATTGCAAATTAGTCACACATCAAATTTGGCTGAGAAATTACCTCTAAAGGATCATTTAAAGTCATTATTGTGCTAAATGAGAAAAACATTGAATAGACATTACAAAAGTAGTTTTAGAAGGAAATTGCAGTGATTATTATGTTTCTAGCATGTTATGTGTTTAGCAACAGTTCTTCAAACCCTAACTGATGGAATGTGTAGCTTTTCATTTCTTAAACAACCATGTAGAAAGACACATCATGGCCATTTTCTAGGATGACAATTTCAAGATTCATTACAATCAAATTGTGAAAGAATGGTTGGGAGGGAGCATGAAGAATCATTTTCACACATGAATTGGCACCTCTGAGTCCAGACCTTAAATTCATTGAAAGTCTTTGGGATGTGCTGGAGTAGACTTTACAGAGTGCTTGACTCTTGCATTGTCAATACAAGATCTTGACCAAAAAAATATGCACTTCTTGATGGAAATAAATGTTGTGATGTTATTTCCATCAAGAGGTAAGTTGTAAGATGGACTACGCAGGTCTGGGCCGGGTGCGTTAATTGCATTAAATTAACGCGTTAAATCGACTTACCTAATATATTATTAAGAGAGAGAGAGGTGAATTCAGGTTGATTGGGACTCTTTTTGACTTTGTGATTACTTAATTTTTTTTTATTATTGAATCAGTTTTAAGGGAAACATTGTTTGGAAGTAAGATTGTAAGGTGTGTGACATATATATATATATATATATATATATATATATATATATATATATATATATATATATATATATATATATATATATATATATATATATATATATATATATAATTATATATTAGTGGTGGGCATAGATACATTTTTTAATTAATCTTGGAATTAATCTAGATTAAAATGGCTTTCTTGAATTCTGCCGAAAACATTCAGAATATGTGTGCTACCCAAATAATGACTAAAAGTAATCCGCCATTTTGTCCAACAAAGCAGTCAGGAGTTAAACTTGAAAAATTGTGTATATTGACATCTTTCCGCAGTTGAAACAACATTGATTCTCATGTTCATTCATGTTTATTTGATGCTATAAATGGACTCGTAGTAAGAGATGATCGGTTTACGAGCCTCTTGAGCTGAGGCGCTACAGCAATCTGTCACGACAATGGTCACGACACATTAAAGAGCAACAAAACGGTTTTTATTGTTTGAATTTCTTAAAAAAGCTGGGACTTTGTTTAATATCATAAGTAACCTGCTCTGTCTTGTCTGTCGACATGTTGTCAGTATCCTCTTTGCTCCGTGATGCATTATCACTGTGTGTGGCGTGACAGCACCAGGGCTTGTCGGACAAAGCAACAGTAACTAAGGGGGGCGGGTCTTTGTGAAGGGTCAATTCAGCTAGTTATACATCCGCGCTAAAATATCAAGGTGAAAGTCGTCATAGCTTGCGTAGTATAGACCCAGCTCCCAGCCCAACTTTGAGAATAACGGCCCACCACAAATATATATATATATATATATATATATATATATATATATATATATATATATATATATATATATATATATATGTACAAACCCGATTCCAAAAAAGTTGGGACACTGTACAGATTGTGAATAAAAAAGGAATGCAATAATTTACAAATCTCATAAACTTATATTTTATTCACAATAGAATATAGATAACATATCAAATGTTGAAAGTGAGACTTTTTGAAATGTCACACCAAATATTGGCTCATTTTGGATTTCTAGAGAGCTACTCATTCCAAAAAAGTTGGGACAGGTAGCAATAAGAGGCCGGAAAAGTTAAATGTATACATATAAGGAACAGCTGGAGGACCAATTTGCAACTTATTGGGTCAATTGGCAACATGATTGGGTATAAAAAGAGCCTCTCAGAGTGGCAGTGTCTCTCAGAAGTCTAGATGGGCAGAGGATCACCAATTCCCCCAATGCTGTGGCGAAAAATAGTGGACCAATATCAGAAAGGAGATTCTCAGAGAAAAATTGCAAAGAGTTTGAAGTTATCATCATCTACAGTGCATAATATCATCCAAAGATTCAGAGAATCTGGAACAATCTCTGTGCGTAAGGGTCAAGGCCGGAAAACCATACTGGATGCCCGTGATCTTCGGGCCCTTAGACAGCACTGCATCACATACAGGAATGCTACTGTAATGGAAATCAAAACATGGGCTCAGGAATACTTCCAGAAAACATTGTCGGTGAACACAATCCACCGTGCCATTCGCCGTTGCCAACTAAAACTCTATAGGTCAAAAAAGAAGCCATATCTAAACATGATCCAGAAGCGCAGACATTTTCTCATTTAAAATGGACTGTGGCAAAGTGGAAAACTGTTCTGTGGTCAGACGAATCAAAATTTGAAGTTCTTTTTGGAAAACTGGGATGCCATGTCATCCGGACTAAAGAGGACAAGGACAACTCAAGTTGTTATCAGCGCTCAGAAGCCTGCATCTCTGATGGTATGGGGTTGCATGAGTGCGTGCGGCATGGGCAGTTTACACATCTGGAAACTCACCATCAATGCTGAAAGGTATATCCAAGTTCTAGAACAACATATGCTCCCATCCAGACGTCGTCTCTTTCAGGGAAGACCTTGCATTTTCCAACATGACAATGCCAGACCACATACTGCATCAATTACAACATCATGGCTGCGTAGAAGAAGGATCCGGGTATTGAAATGGCCAGCCTGCAGTCCAGATCTTTCACCCATAGAAAACATTTGGCGCTTCATAAAGAGGAAGATGCGACAAAGAAGACCCAAGACAGTTGAGCAACTAGAAGCCAGTATTAGACAAGAATGGGACAACATATACTTGAGCAACTTGTCTCCTCAGTCCCCAGACGTTTGCAGACTGTTATAAAAAGAAGAGGGGATGCCACACAGTGGTAAACATGGCCTTGTCCCAACTTTTTTGAGATGTGTTGATGCCATGAAATTTAAAATCATCTTATTTTTTCCTTAAAATGATACATTTTCTCAGTTTAAACATTTGATATGTCATCTATGTTGTATTCTGAATAAAATATTGAAATTTTAAACTCCCACATCATTGCATTCTGTTTTTATTCACAATTTGTACAGCATCCCAACTTTTTTGGAATCGGGTTTGTATATAAATAATATATATATATATTTTTTTTGTCTGGCCAATATAGACATCTTTTGCAGATTCAAGGTATGCTAGCAAACTGTCTGCTTTCTCTCTCCATTCGCCTTCACCTGCTCTTAGCCTATCCGCTCCACCACACCAATGTCAACACATCCTCTTCATGTCAAGACAGATTGGTGCGTTATCACGATACTAAGCCTTGCATTTCAATCCATGCTTTTCCATTCCTGCACCACGTATTGATTTTGATGAAAACAACTTGCTAATCCAAATAAACAACATGTCAGTGAGCCATTCAAGCTAACAGAAATATTAGCACAGCATGATCCCCTGGCTGGGCTAGCCCAGGGTCTACCAGAGCTCCTGACCTGGCAGGGGGTTGCAGTGGAGGGTGGGGGCAGTTGTGTGTGTGAGGGGGATGCTTTTGCATGAACATCAAACCAGCAGTAGCAGCAGATTCCACTTCATTAATGCACTATGATTTAATGACTGTCAAATTTTCACATACATTTCTTGGAAGATTTTTATTTTAAGCTGTAAATTGAATTCACTGCCTCCTGAATTAAACATATAGTTCATCCAAAAATGAAAATTCCGTCATCATTTTCTCACCCTCATGTTGAGAATTTCTATATCTTTTTGTTTTGTGTGTGTGCTCTAGGTTAGAATGAAAGTCATACAGGTTTAAAACAACATGAGGCTGTTCCTTTAAATTCATGCTCTGAATGGGCTGCACTGAAACTAGCCTGGCTTGGCCTCTCGTTGTCATCTTAAAACAACATTAATCAACTGCAGTAGGCCTACATGACCCTCAAACCCACCTTACTGCTAGATTTACCTCACAGACAAATTCAGGTGATATTAATTTTAAGTTTAGGGCTCTCCCACCTCCTCCCACAGGCCCTTATCTGGCCCAGTGACCCCTGGGCTATTCAGCTCACTGCTGCAGGGGAGCGTGTCAGCTTGGGGGCCATCTCGATCACCCCAGCATGCCATGGGGCAGGCAAGGCTCTGCACAGCATGGGAAAGAGAGCGTCCGTGCCGGTTTTAAGGTCATGTTAATTGCCACACTCCTCCGTCGTGCCGTCACTTAGCGGCGGAGGCTGCATTCAGAGTATGGTGCAGGTGTTGGGTGCCCTTTAAACCTTTAATTAAATATCACTGTAAAAGGTTAATGCAGAAAGCCAGGTATTACAGCCTGCAATGAGCGTGTAACCGTAAAACTCTATTTGAGTCTGTTAGTGTGTGAAGGATTGAACTGACGGTTATTTTATCAAATGAAACGGCAAGACAAGTCAGAATGAGAAAACCCCCTGTTTGAATAAACTATTGCCTGCACAATTATATATAATATTCCAGCATAAACGTGTCAACTGGAGCATCTGTATGATTTAGATCAAATATTTTTGTCGCTATATAAAGTACAGTGGTCACCTTTTGATAATATAATCAGGATTTTGTGTGACCCTTGATAATGAGATCCATCTGCCAGTGGCTTACAATGATGCGAGCGAGGGGGAAAAAAAGTATACAAATGCAATACAACTTCTTTCATTCTGGGCTGAAAAGAGACTTTACCAATTTAGTACATAATTAAAACGTGACAAAATATAATGCCAAACAATTATGAATTACTAAACCTTCATAAGGACCATCAATTGCAGACTAAGTAAAGAGAGAAATGGAGACAAAAACACAGTATGTGAATGAGGAATGATTTGGAAATATGGCCAACAATTCTTAAATTTTTAGATTCCACCCAGCCACAAATCAGTAGACTCAATGTTGCACTCTGTGGAAATATTTGGATATATTAGGAAAATATGTCTCTGCCCGAATTCTGAGCTGTGATATGAGACTTTATAAATATTTGCAGAGGAAATTTTACAGTGTCTGTTATTCAGCCTTTTGAGGAGAACACAGCTGTGATGGAAGAGCATTTATGATTGGTATGACACTAGGTTCCAACACACAATTAACACAAATAACCCTAATTAACAACCTTTTCTGAGACAGAAAATGCTGCCAATAAAAGTACACAGTACTTTCAATAAAACATTTATTTTTTTTCAATAAATTTAAATAAATTACATATATAGTTCACCAAAAATGAAATTCTGTCATTATTTAGTCACCCATATGTTGTTTTAAACTTAAACTAAGACGTTTTTTTCCCCCTTTGGATCAGATTTTTTTTTTTTTTAATTATTGTTTTGTTTTTTTGTTTTTTTGTTTTTTTTGTCTATCCAATGAGTCAGATGTTGATTTTGACTTTCACTGTAACATTCTTCAAAATATTTGAATTTGTTATACATGGCATGAAGATAAGTAAATAATTGCAGTATTTTCATTTTTTGTGTGAGCTACCCCTTTAAACGGCAGCTTTTTAACTCATAATGAAAAGATTAAGATATTAATTTTGTTAATGAAGTCATTTAGCCAGTAAATTAAATCCGTAAGACACATTAATATGCTATTGTTTTATCTTGTTATTATCACTTACCTTCTTAGTCTCTTTCTAAAGGCATATCATGAGCATCTTATTACAGTGTATTCAGTATGCATCGAGTGTCTGGAGGCGTCAGCCATTTTCATATGGTATTTTCATACCATATTTCAGCAAGGCAGAATAATCTCACTTAACATAAGAACGGTCCTTCTCTCTAGTGCGCTGCATTGCCCCCTGCTGTGGTTTTGTTGTTTCTAGTTTTGTTAAATAATTAATTCTTCCTCATAATTCCTTCCATAATCTGTAGCTCCATAACCTCCTCCATAACCAGGAGTCACAGTGCCAGAGCCTCCACCCTGCCATGACAATGAAAATATGGACTTTGTGTGAACAAATATCTGTGGTATAAAGTGTAAAAATGTTAAATTTATTAATGTCATTGCAAAAACATCTTAATTTCTGAGTTCTCTATTGTGGCTCCTGGTTTTTCAAGGTTCTTTTGTGGTCTACCAGATCAGGGTATGAAGAGCTCAGTAATTTAATTCTCTTACCATCCACCTCCCAGCCCAACCTCCGGACCACAGCTTCTCTCAATCTCTTGTTTTCTTTTCAAGCCTGTATTTGCCTTCTCCCTCTCTCCCTCTTTCTCTATCTCTCTCTGGGCTGAGCTGCCTCCCCGTGGTGAGGGTTGAATCCAGGGGCCACCTGCAGCAGCCGCCGCTAGCGCAGCCAGACGCCACCGGCCCCCTTTGATATCTGTGCGGCAGCCACCCCAGCCACATTTACGCCCGCGCACCAGCCGCAAAAACCACCAGCTAATGTGGGATATCAAACAACAGTCGCCCTCTCTTTCTCGCCCATTTTTTGTCCCTCTCTCCCTTTAGCCTTCATTCTCTCTTTTTCTCTCTCGTTTTCCGGGGGTTTGAATTTGGAGTATGTTTAAGCCGCCGCACCAGCCGGGCTCAGGGCCTTTCAGAGGCACAGCTTGGGCTCCCCGTCTGGCCCATGGCCTCTGTGGCCGCCTCTATATTACACTGGCTTTTGTTAGCGCGGCCCAGCCAAACAGGACCAGCCATAGGCCGCCATTTTCACCACCACCTGAGAGGAGATGAGAAACGGGGGAAACACACACTCGCACACAATGAAATGAGCCGCATTTTTCAAGTGAGCTCCTCAGGGAAGCCGAAGCGAAGATGAAAAGAGAGTAAGGAGGGACGGAGAATAAAACGTAAGGAAAAAATACTTTCATAAATACACATCTGACTAATCGTTGACATTGGTGCGCAAAATAAAATGGAAATATTGCAACATGTTACTAGTGAGTGACAGTCTGAGGCTATTTTTTTCCACCTGTATATGTTAAACACCAGCAATTGACTGAATTGAGAGGCTAGGAAATATGATTTGGTCACGTCTGACAACGTTTATACTTTTCAGGCAGAGGAAGCTATGTTCACGGAGGGATACTAGCAGGCACCCCAAGAAGACTGGGATAATTAAATGAATTGACTAAAAGGATGCAATGAATATCCCTGCACAGCATCAGGTTAAAGCCCACAAAATTGAAGTCTAATCTAAAGAGTGACATATCAATTTACTTAAACAGTAGAATGTATATCAACTGTCTCTGTGGTTAATTTCTGTTTGCGATGTATACGTGCACACGGTTATCCAACCATTAGCAGCAAAGCCTTCTCTATAAAGCCACCTTATGCTAATAGAAGATAGTTTCTAATGTGTTCTTAAATGAATACAAACTGAAACAACAACAGCACAGCGATCACTTTAAGGTGCTATTCATTTCACCGACAGCAGGAAAAAAACATGATCAGGGTCCTCAACAATTCACAAACGTGTGGGTAAGCCCCTCCGTCTTTTACACGTAAACAAAAACATACACATGCAAAAAAATAAACAATGAACAAGTGCTGTGTGTACAAACACCTACTTACAAAAACGCTAACACACCAGAGCAAATGCACACGCACACCTGAGGAACATGTGGTGCTAAACTTAAGCTAATTAAGTGACAGACAATTGCACTCAGGGGAGACATTCCTAGGAATCACTATCAACAACTGGATCAACATGGCAGGGAAGAGAAGGTGTTTATTAGCCAGTTGTTCGTACTTTGCTTCGCACTAAAGTGTTAAAATGACTCATTGCTTCTGCAATCTCTGTCTTTTTTAGAGAGGTGTCATCACAAACTGTCATGAGGAACGTTTAGTATTAGATTGAAGGATGGTTTAGGTGGAATTGCTGGGCTAAGAAAAATAAAAATTACAGGAAAGTGACAGTTCACCCAAAAAATAAAATTCTGTCATCATTTACTCACCCTTGTGTCATTCCAAATCTGTATCACTTCCTTGCCTCGAAGAATTTTGGTTAATGACTTTCATTGTAAACACCAAGACATTTCTCCAGATATCTTTTGTTTTTATACAGGTTTAGAATGACCAGTAAGTGATGACAGGATTTTCATTTTTGGGTAAATTGTCCCTAGAACTATAGCTGACAGTGGGACTTATATTTGCTCAAATTTTGATAAAATGTTATTACTATTACTATGTTAATTACTATTAACAGTAATTGTTTTTGTTGTTGTTGTTGTTGTTGTTGTTGTTTTTACGTTTTATATAATAAATATAAATTTTATGATTTATTTCCTGTCTGTCAGGGAGACTATATTTTTTTCTAGGAAATGATGCTGTTACTGTTGAGATCACTGTAAGGAAATCTGTGGCCCTGTGAGAATTTAAGCCGTAGATTGAACAATCATGCTAAAAGTGACATTTTGTAAACATTGTAAATGGAAAAAAAAAGAAGAAAGACATTACACAAGGGGTATCTGATGCAAAAAAGTAGAACAGAATTCTGTCAAAAGGGGAAAAGATAAATTACACTGACATCGTCAAATGTTATCGCCAGAGATTTAAGCAGGTTTCAAGATAACAACTGCCTGTCATATCTGTTAGGAGCTGAAAATGTCTGATAAAAGCACACACCTTTGCCGCTAAAAAGTCTATCACAAACAATAAATGCTAATTCTACTGCAATACCGGATGATCCCAGATAGATGCAGATCCATTGTGCTACACAGGAGGAGTTTGGAACGCTCTGTGGTTATGGCTCTAATGGCTAGTCGTTAGTAATGCTCAATGATTGTCATTAGGAAAACTCGTGGCAGAGCGTGGAAAATCATATTACAATACACACCAGGCTGAATGAAATGCAGAATAAGGCACGAATGTCTCACAAAGGAACTTAATGTTTTAACCATGTTTTATAGACGTAATGATAAAGTCTTTTGATGGATATCTATGGAAGGCATTTTACATTTTCTGTGGCCTGCAATGGGTTGTTATAGAACAAGCCTCCAAGGTAAGCACAAAAAAAAAGTGCAAGGCCTGCTAAAGCTGCGGTACACAGACCAGAGATCTTTTTTTGAATGGATGTCAATGGAGGAGAGGCTCAATCACTAGGCTGAATAACCTGCTTTTGTGGAAAAATGGCTTATCATTTAATGAATCAACAGCCCATCGGCTAATCTTCAAAATGTTTGCTCTTAAACATTCATTTTGGATTGATCTACTTTTAAAAGTTTACACCAAAGAAAAAAAAGAAGAGACGTCAAGGACAATTGCGTGATAGGTATAATTCAGTTTTTGCCATTTCTCATTCATTTCCATGGTATCCACAAACAGTGACTGACTGTCGCACAAATCTGAACGAAATTCAGTGACGTCAAGACTGTAATGTGATTGGTGGTCAAGGCACACATGATCCAATGGTAGAGCCACAAACCCTCGCATCACCCAATAATAAGACTATCTCTGCTAGATAGGCAGATGTGTTGAGGCAAGCTGGAGCTAAACTCTGCAGGACAGTGGCCCTCCAGGACCGACTTTGGACACCGCTGTTATAGAAGGAACAATAAAGAGCCCTCTCTGAGTGCTGTGTTCTAGTCACTTCGCCTTGAACAAGCATGCAAATATGCTGTCTATTGTTGTAGACTGTCTACAAAAGCTGGGAAAACCCTAAACTATATCTACCAAAAGCCCATTTCTAAGACATGACCATGGCAAATTGGATTCAGTTGTAAGATATTGTGTAAAAGGTTGCAGATTACAGCACAGGAAGTGTTTAAGCCTGGAAAACTAGATATTTGACAATTGTATTTTGGTTATGGAAGTTATCAGTCATTTTAGAATATTTAAAATCTCAATTTGAAGTACAGTGAGATGATTAAAATACTATATTTATGATAATAAAATCAAATTACATCACCAACCATTCTTTAATTTGTTCCCAAAACTGAGATGCATCTGTGACATTTTCTGTCTCAATTGCCCTATTGCTTAACAAAAGAGTGCTTTACGTAACTTAAATAAAAACAAAATAGGTTAGAACTAGAAAGAGCATACAGCAGTTTAGAGCATGTCAGTTTTTCCTTGGGTCTGCAAAGGTTAGATTCAAGTGGCTGGTAACAACTCTATTATGTGGTGAGTCTCTCGTTGGCAAACAGAAGCGTTGCATGTAAAACTGCAGTGGAGGCCTGTCCCTGGAGACCCCTGTGCACAGCAGGTTAACCTGTCAGTGCTTTTTTAAGGCCTGATTGCTAAGCCCCCTGTAGCTTGAGGTAAACTGACAATTTTCCATCAGCAGGGAGGTTGGCTTTATTAGTGATAGGGTGAAAAAAGTAAATTCGAGCGCAAAGGGTATTGTTCTGTCCAATGGAGGATTAACATATGGTTCGATCAATTAGCTTGATGCTAAGAAACACATGAGCCTGGCTAATGAAGAGACATTCAGAAAACCGAATGAGCAGATTTAAAGAACAAACATGGTAAACATGTTTGCTATTGATAGATTCAGGTTTAGGTCATTTAGGGATCATGAAATCAACTGAATTGCACAGAAATCCTCACTGAATAACTGGCTAGTGTAGCTAAGCTTATATTTACAAAACATTTTGAAAGAATGAAATATCAACACACATTTTACATATGTAACATGGGATCTTGAATGTTATTGTTGCTCTACAGTAAAGATGTGGCCTTCCCTAATCAAATATACTAGTGTGATTCACACTTTAGTGATAATTCCCCCAAAAATGAAAATTCTGCCATATGGGTTAAGCACAACATACTTCAGTTTCAGGTTGCATCGCTTCCGGTTCAGGTCTTTTAGGCTATGTTCAGACTGTCAGTCCAAATCTGATTATTTTTGTTTCAGATTGGAATCTGATCTAAAACTATTGACTGTCCACATTATGTATCACAACTGTTCAGATCTGATTTGTGTGTCCCATGCCACTCTTTCGTTTTCCGGAATATCTGCATTGGTTTCAGTGGCAATGGTGTTGCATTGGAAGGTATACGTCAAAAACAACAACAACCACAACAAGGAGGGGTTTGCAATACAGATGACGTCTTATTTACAACATGACTGTGTAGCCGCTGCGCTGGACTACTGCGTCTTATGAGGCAGCGGTAGAAACATAGGAGGCTGGTATGCATGGCTTTATTCCGTTCTGTGGTCTCCGCCAGTTTCAAAACATGTCTCCGTTATATTGTCATTTTCTAAAAACAACTACCTAAGTTAGCCGATTAAAAGGCCACAGCCATCAGTTCATTCTGCTGTTAACACTTTCTCCGATAAGCAGATGCGATGAGACCGTTTTTCCTGTTTGTTCATGTGACATCCGGCATAAAGCCTATTTCTGTCACTACTCTCTGAGGGTTTGGCATGGTAATGGGTATGACAATGTTGATATATTTGATCTTCGCAGAATATATCTGCTACGCTGCGGCTGCTGCTGTTATTGCTGCTGCTTCTGGTGGTTATTGCTGCTGCTGCTGCAGAGTAAGTACTGGACTTGCTACTGTCAATACATACTCGAAACGCTGCTGTGAGCAAGTAAGACATGCTGCTGCTGTACAATACAGCATACGTGAATTACTCATAGCAGATCTATACAGGTGGAGCTGGGGAAGATGGAGGGTTTCTGAAAGCACGCTGCACTGCTACAGCAGATGCTGACCAATGTGCCATCTAGAGTTTCATGAAAGAACTTTGTATTAACTCACCTTCATGTCGGAAGACAAAAGCAGAAGAATTTTCAAGAATTTTTGTCTTTGTCCATACAAATGTTGAGACTTTTTTGTTTTTGAAAAGAAAAAGTCTCTGACTTTTTCTTTTCTTTCAGCTGTTCTGCAGCTGAAAGAAATTCATGTGTGTTTGAAATGACGACGGGATGAGTAAATGATAATCATTTTTATTTTTGTACGAACTATCCATTTGAAAATAGAAAAGTGCTAGTTCATTGCATAGGATGGACATGCATTGTTGATGAGGCACCAAGTGATAAATAATTCAAGCCTTAAAACCACATATACACACATCCACAAGTCATTAAGGTAGAGGCTGACCCTAATAAGAAGACGTTGACACTGGAGGATGGGGGTAGATTCCTGACAGCATGGGAGCCATTTAATCTAGCCCTTGATTAACTCATCGTCTGTCCACTTGTCCTACAGACATGTGCTAACATGTCATAATCGTCATAATTCTCATCAGCCTCCACTTGCTCCCCAGCTTCCTGATTAGGGTCCTTTTCCCAGAAGTCCCCTGGTTAAAGCTTAATAATTCCCCTTAGCCTCACCCCAGTGTACTGTGGGCCCTACAATTAAATACAGAATATCTAACACACGCATACTGACTCAGGATGGACCCTACCTCCAGTTATACGCCATGCTGACAAGCTGCACTGTTCTTCGGTTTGCAGCAATTAGTCCCCTCTTATCAAACCCCTGGCACAGAGTGTGCTCTCCAAATATGCTTGCTTGTTTTATTTTGTGAAGTGCCACCACAGTGCATTGTGGACGGGGAGGAGGGATTCATGCGGCACAGAATTTGGCATTAAAAACACAGCTTGTTGCTCACTGCACCTTCAAATAGCTTTCCTCCCCTTTGTTTTATGTGCTTTTTTTGTACAACAGGACAATATCTGTCAGCAGTGCCACTCTTTTAACGCAATTCCCTCTCTTCGGCATCATTGTGAACAGCTGTCAACAGTGTTTCCCATTTATTTGTCGAGTGCTAGAAGGATGGGGGCCTAGCAGAATCCCCTAGTTCGTCAGAAAGCCCACCGGGGACCGTCTTCACTCAGACTTCCCACACGAGCTATACACGAGGTGGGAAGTAAATGCACTCGTTTCCCTTCCAGCTAGGCGCTGTTTACTTTTCAACACCTCCTTTGAGGGCCGCATCCCAGAGACCAGACAGCCAAGAGACGGGAGGGATGTCACTACACAACACCAATTTGTGGTGTATTGCGTTTGGCTCTCTGTTTATGAAGTCATCCTCTGCCTCACAAGCACTCATGTGATGATGAGATGTGCCGCCTCAAATAAGAATGCCTCTTGTCAGGATGAGCGAGCCGACCATGTCCTTCTCACCATAAATATGACTGAGAGTTTGGGGATGTGCAGTGTTTCTCGTTGTTTTTGCCACTTGTGATTTGTCAAGAAATCAATATACTTATTATCACCGTGGCTGCCTGAGAGTAGCGAAATAATGTATGTCAGGTACAGAAATGAAGCAGAGAGGGGCATGCATGTGGCTGACACATAGAAAAGTGGGAGTATTAAGATGACACCTGTGTATAAGATCACGAATGACATCACAGATAAGTGTGAATGTAGATGAGTCGGCCAAACCAACCTCTACTGATGTTAACTTGTGAAGTAAATGATGACATTAATAGGAATGATTTTAAACAAACCTACACACATTAGATAGTTGTTCAATAAAACGTTTTACGAGGTCAGTGCAGTCTATGCACATTAATCTATATGCAATTGCAGTTATGATTTTTCTAGCTGAAAATTTTTATTAAATTAAATATAAATATAATATTCTATATATATTATATAGAATATTATATTATATATATTATATACTGAATGTGTGGAGGATTAGCTTCAGGTTTTTATTATGTTATGCTGTCAATTTAACAATGAGTTGACTCTTATTAACAACGTTCTCTCTATTGAAAGACAACATCATTTATATTCTTTTGAAATAACAGGTCCAACTACATTGACTTTGTTTGAGCTGAGGTCACAGGGGAATCATTAGGTTCAGAACTGTCATTACGATATGTATTTGCACACACAAATTTAAATCTGCTCCATTCATTCAAATCACCATCACTTTGGGCATTTGCTTACGTTAGCGTGTACTGTTGTTCTAGACATTGACATGTCAGGTGCTAACTGACTAGCTGCTGATGAATTCACTGACCATGATCGTCGAGACTGTCAGGGGACCCTGGACCTCCAGCATGGAAACTTGACGTTCAAAGTCAATCAAATTAGCTCCTTCCAGTCCACTAGCCTGAGCAATGAACAGCCTTGCCCAAACCCAATAGCTTGGAGCTGACGACATCGACGGAGCGATCTCACATTCACCTCATGGGGTAAGACATACATTGATAAATATGGAGGACATGAACAATGCCATTTGAAGAGTCTCCAAAGAATAACATTCAGTGCAGCATAATGACGATAAGTCAGAGATATGCTTTCTCTCTCAGTGCCTTAAGCATTGTTTTGAAGAGTAGGTATCAAATTGGACTAATATTTGCATGAGACAGAGATGTTTTTGTAGTATTCAGAGAGCTCCATGGGCGCACGGCCTCCTCGTGTGACGACCAGACAGTGAAAATAAAAAAAGGATCAGTTCTACAACTTACGGCACAGGAATCCATTCCACACAGACTGCTACTGTTTTGATGTTCATCTTCAACTGTTCCTGGTGTTTTAATAACCTGTGGAGGGCCACTTGTAAATGCTTGATGTGGGCAAAGTCAAAAACTTGTAAGATATTAGATATGCGCAGGAATATCAAACCAAATCCTTGGAACACCAGGGTTTTTTGCTTTCACATTTGCTTTTAAGATTTAGTCAAAGGTGCTCAATGAGGAAAGTACGAAAGAGACAGCTGGGAAGAAGCTTATCTGCAAGACATAAGGAGGGTATCTGCACACTCCTTGATATTTTGAAAAGAGCCATCAACACTCATTTCTGTCAGCTTGTGTAAATTCTTCTGAATGGAGTTTGCCTGCTCTAAGTATTGTTAAACGCAAGAATAACAGCAGGAGAGAGACGTGGGGCGTCTCAGATACAGCATATCGAAAGTACACATTTTCAGAAGTCTTTGACTATCTCCATTAAACGATTGAATTAAGTGCTAAAGCAAATTCATTTTGACATAAAATGCATATTTTTCCTCCTCTATGTTTTAGTATCTCTTTTGTTTTGAGCTTGGCGGTGTCAAGGGTTTTTTATTTGTGAAAGCAACCGACTGAATCCAATCTTTCCCTCTTTAAATCTGATTTTTTTTTTTTTTTTTTTTTTATGCTGAAATTAACAGGTAACTCCAAACCTTATGCCGGTTTCCATGGCAAACACAACATAAAGGTGGAGAACATGAGGGGTACTGTTCCATTAAGTCATTAAGTCCTTATAAAACCAAACTCTGAGAGCATCTTTAGCCCTGCTGCTGCCCTCAGGCAGAGAACCGCTGTGTTTGAAGATCAAAGTCGTAGAGGTGTGACTCTAGGTTTATATGTGCAGGGAAATTGAAAATTTCCCTAAACTGGAGGGGTCTGCATAAAAAAGTAGGCCACAGCCCAGTAATAGTTTTCAAAAACAGGAGTTCTGTTATGACAACTCTTGGAGTGTTTGGCATAGTAATGGATATTAAAATGTTGAAATGTTTGGTCTTAGCAGAATAGATCTACGCTGCTGCTGCTGCTGTTGTTGGTTATTCCTGCTGCAGAGCAAGTACTTGCTTTTGCCAGTACAAACATGACATGCTACTGTCAGCAAGTAAGACATGCTGCTGCTGTACAATATAGCATACATGAATTACCCATAGCAGATCTATACAGGTGGAGCTGGGGAAGGTGGAGGGTTTCTAAAAGTGTGCTGCCACTGCTACAGCAAATGCTGACCAGGTATTTAAAGGTTGGGCAGAGAGAGCTCATTGGCTAATGATACAGCAGGAAATAATCAGCAGAGAATGATATGATTGCAAGCAGATTGAGTTAAGGAACCATCAGCCTGTGCCATCTAGGGTTTTATGACAGAACTTTGTATTAAAGTGCACCTTTTGAGTTTTATTGAGTAACTGACTTATGTCATTAGACCTCCTGATGTCCATCTCTAGGTGTGTGTGAACTGGTTCACCCAAATCTACCTACCACAATCAAAGATCCATTACAGCAAAAGAAAATAAAGAAAAGAAAAAAATCGACCAATTAGCGGCATATTTTATGTTCATATCCTTCTATACATTCAATTACTGAAATTATTTTACTGAAATTATTTAACTAGCCAGTTCTCAGAATCTCATAATAGTGTGAAATATAAAAATTATTTAGATCTGGCAAAACATCAACTTTTTGTGGCTCAAAAGAAGAATACAATATTTATGGTGTGTACTGTAGCATGACTGTACTTCATAATTCAGACTCAACTTGTGCGACTCACCAACAGAATGACTCCCATGAGTGAAAAACACTCGTTCAAAGTGATCATATATAAAAGGGAAAGTGTTTAGCAGGGGAGGTTTTCAATGGCTCGGTCATGTTTGCCCTGAATAGGCGGTGCCAGCTTGGGTTTCCTCCAGGAATTAGGCTTTTTGTTTGTGTATAGGCCAGAAGTGACAGCTATTCCTGCTTGCTCAAAGTAAGCTTATACATTTGTCATGAGAAAGGCTGTGTCTACGTCCACCCCTTGTGACATGAAAGCCTCAGTTCTGTAACAGGAAGCTCAACTGTAGACTTCCACATAAACATACTATAATAGAAGGGTGGTCAAACAGCCAGGGAGACAGAGAAAGGAGATAGAAAGGCCTGAGCTGTGCTTTGAGTAAAATTATATACCGCATGATCCAAAATAACGGTCTTAATTAAATTTATTGTGTGATGTCTATTTGTTTTTCCTCACAAACCCATTTAGAAACATGATCAATTTGCCACACTGATAAATCAGAGATTTTTAACATCATTTAATGTATTCACTGATTATTATTAAAACTAACATTTTATACATTTCCCTACCCCTCTGTAGCATATTTGAACAACAATAAAACAATGAAATAAACAATTTGCCATGCCTCACACCTGTTTCTGTGACGAATTCATGAGTTGAGATCATGTATTTTGACTATTTACAATGTATACTGTTCATAATAACAGAACTCTTTTTGGTGTGGGTCATAGACATTTACACGGTTTATTTACAGGTTTATTGTCACTGTACTGCCTGGTTTGTCTCTACGCACATTTCCTCAAATCACTTCATCATTGTTAGTAAACGTCAGTATTAAGGTGGGTCTTGAAGCACTCTTAAATATAGGCTATGCAACTGCTTTCTCACGTTATCAGAGACAAATGTACACAAAAGTACCTACATTAATGCATTTTCATCATTGTAAAGCCAATATTCCCTATAATTCAGAATAAAATAATCTTTGTTTGCTAAAATAATCGCCTTTAAAAGATACTCCTCCCGCTTTGCTTGACACGTGACAGGCCTGAATGAATGGCAGACAAGACGTTAGCCTGTGAGCATATCCAGAACTAAATTATTTTAATCGACAGGCCTATTTATTCTTAATAATGATATTAAAATAACAACTGTTTATATATATATATATATATATATATATATATATATATATATATATATATATATATATATATATATATATATATATATATATATATAATATATATATAACTGAGATTTTAGTGTTTTCTAAACGAGCACCTGCCACTCTCTCTTTTTTCTTCATCCCTTTTCATCATTTTCTTTCTCCAGTGGCGAGATCAAATGCACATGTAACATGTTGCAGCAGTTACAAGTAGCCTATAGCTATTGCACCTCTTAAGCCATCTTGGCTATAAACGTGACATTGTCTATCAATATATGGATTAGTGAAATACAGTGTGGATGCAGCAGTAAGTTAGCTACCCGTTGTAATCTGTCCAAAAACGAAGCCATAATTAATTTATATTTATTATATATTCAGTAATGCCAGGATAAGCATATATATCAGCTTTATGTGTGATTTCAAGTGAAATTTTTGTGTTTTACTCGCTTAGTCTAATCTTTTTGAACCGAGTCACAAAAATCTCCAACTCTGTTGCCCGGGAAAAAAACAATGTGGGGGGAAATATGTTTTTTAAAGTTATTTTTTGCTCTTATATATATTTACCGCACATTAATATTTAATTTAATGTTTGCATATTTTAAAGTAACAAAATGTGTCAACAAATGCTTTTTCCCTAATAAAACTATATTGTTTTTACTCTCATATCTGTTGTTTTACAGTGTGATTGTGTGAGTCAATAAAAATGTAACTACCAATTGAAAATCTGCTCTCCTTTTTACCGTCTGGAACACCTGAACATGAGCCTCAGAAATATTATTGTTTATTTGTCTGTAAATTTGTTATAAAAATTAATCATTTATATTCAATCATAATTATATTCAGTCATAATTTTAAGGTGGTCCAAATTCCATCAATATTTAATTAAAATTATTAGCAAATTTACTGTTGAATAATACCGTTGCTGTGGACCTCAATTAGAGACCTGTGTCGGGTTACTGCAGGTCACATAAGGTTATGTGGGCTTTCCGTGTTACAGGCCTATGTGTAGTTTGTTTTGTCTTCATATCACTCTGTAACCCAGCGCAAAATGAACATTTGAAATGTAGAAATTGTAGCGTTTAATGTGGGTATTTGTCCATCTATTTTCGCAAAAGCACTTTCTCTCATTCTGTCACAAAATGACTCTTCTTTGCAGATAACTAATTCATATTTACTAAAGTCACATCATTAATATACCATCGGTGGAAAACACTGCCAAAACTGTATAGCTAAACAGGGTTATTCAGAGTTAAACGTCAATCACAAAGACAATCGGTTTGATTCGATTGCAGGTTGGCACTGTTTTTTTTTTTTTTTTTTTTTTTTTTTTTTTTTTTTTTAACAAAGACAATAAAAGACGGTGAGATTTGCGTCAATAAAAATAAAATAATATTAAAAAAAAGCCTCATTGATCATTTATTTATACTCATTTCATCTGAGATTTACAGACATGCTGTTAACAAAAATACGTCCGACATGGCAATTCTGTCTCTTTCTGACTTAAATATTATAATGATTGTGAAACATCATTCTGTTATTCAGTGGCAGTCTCTAAGAGTGTAACACAAAACACATTTGGCACATAGTCTACGCTTTGTAGATTTTGTACAATAACCAATATGCGTAGGGAAAATGCGTATTAAACGATCAGAACAATAATACAGAATTAATAGGCTAATCATTTAGAATTAATTTTACGGCACAAAACTGTTTAGACAGAGGTACAATAAGGCGAAAAAAATATGATACCAAAATAGCTCTTGAACTGTTGATCTCTCCTGGGGAGAAAAAAAATAAAATTTTATCAAAATAATATATATATATATATATATATATATATATATATATATATATATATATATATATATATATATATATATATATATATAATAAAACAGTATAATATAGGTTGGCAAACTAGTGTGTGTGTGTGTGTGTGTGTGTGTGTGTGTGTGTGTGTGTGTGTGTGTGTGTGTGTGTGAGAGAGAGAGAGAGAGAGAGAGAGAGAGAGGGGGGGAGTGCGTGTTTTGCTGAGTGTGAGTGAGTGAGCGAGAAAGAGACTGCGCATATATGTCTGCGCATATTTCTGCAGGTGTGGATGAAATCGGCTGGAAAACGAAGGCAGCCATTGCTCTAATCATTGAAAGTGAGGTTATCACAGCCTAGGAACAATTACAGCTTTTGGTTAACATTTTGGTGTTAATTAATACATATTGTAACAAAAAACTTATAAAGTGTAATCATTTTATAAATAGTTTCTAGTGTTCCTTAAATGTAAATGATGATATTTCGGTAGAAAAAGAAAAGAAAGTTATCCAGTGTCTTGTTTGTTGGTGGCCTCTATCCCTCCAGTCTATTAAATGGTAAGCTCCGCTGTATGAGCTCTATGAATGGGAGTTGGCAGCACTCACCAATGTCATAAATCAAAAAAAAAAAGTAAGAAAGAAAAGAAGAAAAGTCTTTTGAAGCATAACGTAAATGCATATTTCAAGCACACAATAAAAAACTGTAGCATATGCAAAGGATATATTTTATTATTATTATTAAACCTATTAGTTCTATTTTTACATGCATGCAGTAGTAGAAGCTTTGTGTTTGTTTCCTTTGTTGCATTTCAGTGTCAAAATACCCTATAAAATAATATGAAATCACTAACCAAAATATATATATATATATATATATATATATATATATATATATATATATATATATATATATATATATATATATATATATATATATATTATATATTAATTTTCTGAATAAATTTCCAAACATTACGTGTTTTAAAAAAAGTCTGTTTTAAAGTGGAATGTACAGTCTTGAACAGTATTTATTTATTTATTTATTTGTGGGCAGGTTTTTCTACACGGATCAATATCAGAGCAGCGTGCGCTGAGAAGGAAACGCCATCCAAGCACTGCAGGACGCTGACCTTTCACTCTCCCTACAGGTCACACCATCCTCCCCTAAACAGGTCAACACACCAACACACAACTATGTCAAAGTATGCCTTAACAGAGAATATATCCAGCGGATACTAACACAAGCCAAGGAATGGGCGATTCAATCAAAAGCCGAAAACGCAAGAAAACATATACCCAGCAGCCCATAGGCAGCTGCGCATTAATAATCAGTGTTCAGGTGATTTCTAAACAAACCGACTGGCTTCTTGGGAGTGGCCTTAAGTTGTATTTCCTGGGAATAAAATATGTAGGATATATTATGTTCATGTGTCCATCTCAAAATACACTGTGGCACCGGGTGGTGATTTTACAGCCTATCCCTTCCCCCAGGCTTTACGCAAATGAATATTAATCTGATCCTTCACTGTATAAAGTTCTACACACTGCACTGGAGATTTAACACAGTGACATGGATGCGATCGCTCAAAGTCTCAAGAACCTCCAGTCTATTAATTACTTATGCTGAAGATTGTTTTCATAACACTTTTCGTGCTGTCACTGATATCATCATACATCATAATAGCCTGCGACAATATTCATTAACGTTGCTGCAAGTCAAATGTGCCGTTTACAATTATTTTATTTTATTCCGCTTTTATTGGGTTTATTCATCATCTGCGC
Organism: Chanodichthys erythropterus; assembly: GCF_024489055.1. NCBI lineage: Eukaryota > Metazoa > Chordata > Actinopteri > Cypriniformes > Xenocyprididae > Chanodichthys > Chanodichthys erythropterus. Next base: position 30,917,660 of record NC_090234.1, on the reverse strand, counting down.
ACACGGAATTAAATAGAAAATCCGGCTTACAATCGAGCGAACAAGTCACAGGAACTGCCAGTCACCTCTTAATTTTTTTAAATTTATTTTTTAATATAGAGCTTGTCAAGAGTGCCAGAGTCAAGTTCAAGTTCACGGCCACTTGATTTCAAACTCCATTTTATCCCAAGTGTGGAGGGAAGGGCGACTGCGGCATTAAATTGCGGCATTAATGCAAAATTAAACAAGGCTACTCTAATACTTTATACTATTGGTATAAAGTATTAGAAAAACTTTATATTATTGGTACTGAGATTATGGACATAAAAGTCAGTTTTTCCGTGTATCTATTTTCTTCGTACTGCACTCAGTACGCCTGTGCATTGCTGCGAAAGCTCTATTAAAATGTTTCTGTCTTTTTTCTTTTAAAATGCTGAAATATCTCTATCAGTTCTAGTGGTCATTGGTGTTTGAAACGCCGAAATGTTTATGGAAAGATAATTCTGCCTTGTAACACAACAGCTAAATGCGTCTTCTGACCACGGTCAAATTTCTGTTTTAAAGTCTGTTTAGACTACACAAAAAGATGGCCTAAAAGTTGTCAAAGTTTATAATCTGTAGAAAGCATGGAAGGAACACGACGCGTTGTAAAGATTGTACACTTGCACCACGTTTTATTATATCTGTATGCAGTAAAATTTTTATCACAATAATGGAGAAAACACTTCTCAAACTTTGAACAAAACACATATAACAAAACAACTGCCCCTGTTCAGCCCATAATTGTACATATTTATAGTAAAGAAACATTCTTTATAAATATTGTTTCATCTGTAGCAAGTAAATACCATAATTTAATTACAAATGGATAAATATGGCAGTCGATATTTACAAAAAGAAGGGTGTAGTTACAGATATTTAACGGCACGACATTAATTTGCCCCACAATCTTCCAAATATATTTCACAATTCAAACTTGCAAAGCACAAAACATCACAAGTTAAGCCCAGCAAACTAAGATATACATTCACAAGCAAATATTGTGTCTGTCTTCGTTAAATGTTGACTTTGGCACTCTTTCCAGTTAATAGTTGTTTAGTTTACAATCAGTTTGCCTTAATGGGATCACAATATTCATTATGATAATACAACTTTATGGTAATATGTGCACTAAAAAGTCCAGTTAGAGAAATAGCTACCATTGAAGGAACATCTATACACCAAAAAACCGACAAAATCTATTACAACCATTGGGAAAGAGAGCGGGTAGTATGTACAAAAAAAGATTATGTTTAGTGCTTTTGCGCACGTTTCTTCTGTCGTTGTGGGAATGTTAAATCCTGCTGGACAAGCGCGTATTATAGGAGCGTTCGTTTTGTACAAGCTGTATATGGATCTCCTGGTTTTCTGAAATGGTTCCTCCAGGGATGGCACAGTCTTAAACATACCATTCACTGAAATTGGACGATAAACTGCTGTGGTTGTTGGAACTGTGGACCGCTGAGGAAGGCGACAGATTGTTGTTGCTTTGGGTCTCAGTGGAGGGGGACACCAGACCAGGGGGTGTTGAGGACTCATAACCAGAACTTGCCGCTGGCGACGAGTCAGATGCAGATGGGGATGACTCGTGAACCTAAACACACACACGCGCGCGCAAAAATTAAATAATTAATGATCCTCGGAATTAATCATGAATAGCATGTATTGGTAAAACTTTTTCATGAGTAAATTCTGGACAAATAAATAGTTCGTTCAAATATGACAATATCAATGCATTAGCTGATAATCTGCTATGTATATATAACAGTCATGTCTGTTAGTGTTTTTAATTAAATGCATCATTGATGTTAATACACGAAGTTGCCTTTAAACAGTTTAGTGACAAATAAATACTGTATTTCTCATTCTGTGTTCTAGAGGAATTACCTTCATATGCTTTCGAAGAGAACTGGGGTGAGTGTAGGACTTGTCGCACATTTTGCACAGATACGGTTTGTCTGACGTGTGAACGTGCATGTGCTTCTTTCGGTCACTGCTGTTTGCGAAGCGCCGATCACATCCCTCAAACTCACACTGAAATGGTTTCTCCCCTGAGAAGAAAAAAACAATATAAACATTCACACGATTAGTAATTAAGGTTTAAATCAGTTTTATTTTTTAAAACACACCACAAAAATAGCCATATTACAATATATAATAAATCTGCGATTCAGGTATAGATTCAAGAGAATATAAAAATGTAATTATTTCTAAAGACAAAACATCTAAAACAAAGCTTTTTAAATAAATTTAAAGGAAATCACTCAAGGGGTTATCATATGCACGTAGTTGTAATACAGAGCTGTAGTACGCCTTACAACGACACAGGGGGTCAACACAGCCTCATCTAAAGCCTTTCAAATATGAGCAGTGTAAAAGTTACAACAATAAATAGATATATACAATTTAATTCTGCTGATCATTACGTTTGCAAGAATTTGCTTTATTCAGCAACCTGTCCAAACAAAACAAAATTAAAATAATCAATCACACTATTTTCAACGTTCAGCTTTTGTCAGCCCCACACAAAACTTAGCCATTTGCTTAGAAATAATCAAAATGCAATTAACACCTTGACAAATAGAAGGCTCAATACCTCCGTGTATTCTAAAGAGGAAATTGCTCAAATGTGCAACCCTGGTAATGGCCTGTCTAACACATAGACTGTCAATGCAATGGAAAGAATAACAAAAGGCCCACATATCGCCCATTCCTAAAGAAGGAAATATAGCCTATTCTTATTTTTATGTTGTCTTTTTTGTGTTGGAAATGGTCTGCATTTATTTTGTAATTCGTATATATGCATGTGTAGCTATGCGCTATGTATACACTTTGTAATCATTGTTTTTAAATATAAAATGTATTATTGTTAGTGTGTGTGTGTGTATATATATATATATATATATATATATATATATATATATATATATATATATATATATATATATATATATATATATATAGGCTATATACATTGTTTCTAATTTTAACAACAATTAAAATACTCCGGTAAGTGGCCAAAAATCTTACAAAATAAACTGGTGTAAATTTCAAAATCCTGACGTAGTCACCCGAGTGCTTGAGCATTGGTCCACGCAAACATTAAACCGGTTGGAGAGATTTACGGCTGCTCTGCGCACGCGACGAGCCCTCGAGTCGCCTTTGACCCGTTTAAAGTTTATGAACCACAAACCCTCGACAGTCTCTTACATAATTCAGCACATTGTTGCAAAACATCGCATTTAGCCTACTCCGTACGAGTTCAGGTATAATCGCTTTCAGTCGTGTTCACTTAAACGAATTGGATATGTGCACACAAACATCCGTTTTCTTTTAAAGATCTAAATCTGCTTGCGCTTTCAAAGTCTAAAAATACACCGTCCTGGCATAATCAGCTTAATTTTGTAAGAACCACTATTTGCGATACTATTTCTAGGGTTGATAAAATGGACTGTTGTAGCTCCAAAACATATTCAACACCCACAGATGTTAATGTTACGAGCTCAAGCAGAAACAAATATCATAATTACCTGTGTGTGTTCTCTTGTGAATCTTCAGGTTTTCTGATCTTGCGAAGACTTTGCCACATCCAGGGAACGGGCAGGGGAAAGGTTTTTCTCCCGTGTGCACGCGGATGTGATTGACCAGTTTATATTTGGCTTTAAAGGGCTTGCTTTCCCGGGGACACTCTTCCCAAAAGCAGACGTGGTTGCTCTGTTCGGGTCCTCCAACGTGCTCGACCGAGACGTGGGTGACCAGTTCGTGCATGGTGCTGAAAGTTTTATTGCAACTCTTCTTAGGATTACTGAGCTGCTCTGGATCGATCCACTTACAGATGAGCTCTTGCTTAATGCACTGCTGCCTCATGTAGCGAAAGAAGGCACCGGGGTGATGGTGATGCGCTGCCATATTCATCCCCATGTTCATATTCATGGAGCCGTATTGGTTGTGCAGCTGGGCGGCTGAGTAGGGGTCGGTCCTCGGGCTGGAGACCTGGTGGTACTGGTCTGATCGCCCGAAAACTTCCCCCGGTAGTCCGAGTCGCATCTGCCCGTTGAGCACGTTTGGGGAGCCGTGAGATCCATGCTGCTCGTGGATGCCAGGGAAGAGAATGTGGCCTTGGCTGTCTGTGTGAGAGTGATGGAGCGAGCCGGCAGTGGGGCCGAAGAGTGCGTGCTGGCCTCCCGCCGGTGACGATTCCCCGAATCCACGGCTGCGAAAGAGAAAGTCCCGCGTGGAGTTAAACGGCGAGCTCGCGTATGATGTGACATGAGCCGCGTGCGCGCCCAGAGCCGCTGCGGGGTAACCGGGCGCTTGGCTCGTAAATGCAGAACTCTGTCCGGGCGAGAGATCGTGGTTCAGTTTGAAGGCGCCCATGTGTGCCGAGTCGACGAAGCTGTTCTGCGCTAAACTCAAGTCTCTGTCCTGCATCTCACTGGAGGAGTGATGATGCCTGGCAAAGGTGCCCACTCCCAAACCAGGGAACTGATGCCCAGCGTCCAGTAACATGCTTTCGTTGAGCAAAACCAATTCTCTTTCAAGCAGTCTATGCACGGCGCTTCAACAAAACATATAAAAAAATAAAATCGAATGCGCTACGGGAATATTAACTTCCAGATTTGATAACACGACATGAGGCGATGAAGTTCGATCCGCTCATAGGAAAAAAAGCTTTGCGTATTAAGTTAGGCTATATTTTTCTTGTGGATAACTTGTTACTCAAAATCCCCAATGCAACGAAATGAAAAGATTCCTTTGCGCTTTTCCTTTCAAACTGAGTCGATGTCGTTATTTTCAGAATACACGAAAATACGAGTCATTATCTTACTAAGTCTTCCTTGTTCTTGAAGCATCTCGAATTGGAATGTTTATTTCTTTCGCTTGTCTATGTTTATCTCGGAGGGTCCCTCTTTCTCAGTGGACTGGCACTACCTCCTCTTACGCCCCCTTTAACTGGAGCCCGGTCATTCATTTGACGCGCTCTCATTGGCCGCCGCTCCTCATCAATCCTAGGCGCCCCTCCAATCCAACGCACTCCTTTGGCAACTAATCGCTGATCGCCATCTTCCACCGATAATTACCGCCTACTTTTCGGAGAGCCTTTTCGGGGAATAGGTAGAGGGAAAGCAAAAATACTCGCGTTTAATCAGATCGTTTAATAAATCTAAATCAATTGCCACGCGGGCTCATAAGAGTAAGTGTAACCCATAATTCTTTGGTGGACGTGTAAAACCTCGTGAGACATCAGTATTGTTTGCATACTCATTTAACGATTTAAAATGTCTAAGATATTTAGGTTATAGCAAAATCCAATTACTTACTTTCGCATACTGTAATCCAACAAACAGTCAAGGTTAGCGTGAATGAAATACAAACTCACAAACCTCGCTCCAGGTGCCTTGATTCAATCTGCACGTGAGTATGACAACACATTTTGTCAATATGAAACAAGTAGGCTACGCATTCAGTTTGTATGTGTTCGTCAGGATGTGATCATGTCTAGCCTACATGAGTGTTGATTGACACATCAAAAACAAACAAACATGTATTCATAAATAAATAGCCTATTACATTAGCCTATTGAAACATGAAGTAGGCCTACTAAAAAAATCAATAATATGGAAAACTGGGCAGTAGACGGAGTCAGCGATGGTACATTGTCGTCATTGCCATCAACTTCATCTTTAATAGGCCTACTTGGGTTAATTTATTTGGTTTAAAAACGCACTTATTCGTAGCTGGTACCAAAGCTACTCTGAATAACAATATGCAAATAGTATTTTCATTATAACAGAAGCGTAAACTTCAGGTATTGTTTGAAACACAGCAAATACAACAACAGTATACATTTGAGATATTTTGTAGGCTACTACCTACATTTTTTCTACCACCAGTACTTATTCCTAAGCACCCAAATATGCGTATTCTGAGTATTTCAGCACATTCCAGGATGACAATTGCTTTATTTTAGCTATATATGGTTGTATGCTTGTGTCAAACAAGCACAATATGATTTAGGCTGCCTTTAATATAAAAAGTGACGTCATAGACCGAGAGCCTAGTCTTTCCGATTGAATAAATCAGGGAATCTGCATTATTTAAAATCAAGTTCAGCGGTATTTTGTGGTTACGGAACAAGCGTAAATGCGAGCTTTTACTAGCCAATGTAGACTATCCTGTACACTCACGGACAATAACGAAACCGTTCAACTGAAGTTATTCAAGCACATGTGGATGGAGTTACTGCATTACGGATTCCAGGCCAATGTACACAAGCCACTCCACTGACCATTTCTGATCTAAGAAATAGTCCTACAGCTCCCCAGCGTTTACTTAAATGTTAATATTCATGCATTCATTTAAAGGAGGTTTACTTACAATTTCATTGAAACTAAGTCCCATAAAGTCCCGTTCCAACGCACAACACACTTTGTCTTGTCTTTCCTCTTCTCCGAACGTTTTAAGCTGTAAATAATAGGGCGGAGGATGTATAAAACTTTGGGAATTCTGTGTGCCTCAGCTCAAAGCCATGCTGTTTGAACGTTATGTACCATTCTTCCAAGACTATTTCTACCCTCTCCACAGGAAACACAGGATCTGATCCAAGTTCAAAGTCACGTCTGCCGACCTCTCTAAGAAGTTCTTTATTTCTCCAGAAAACCACAAAAACCTTTCCCCCTTTCAGTGGGCAAGGAGGAGAAGAAAGCGAAATTAGACTGCGAGTGCAGTCAGCCCGGAACACATAGCCGCAGTTTTTGTTCTTCTTTTCTCATGTAGCAAGGAAGGGAAAAAGTTCGAAAAAGCTAATAACACACACACACACACACACACACACACACACATACACGCACACTGGAACAGGGGAAATAACTTTGGTTTAATATTAAAAAATATACGCCAGTGCCTGGATATTATTCCCTATTTTTTTCCTCTTATGTAAAAAGCAGAAAATCCCAACTAACCTTTGAATACCTGACGATCATAACTCTGTTGACATGAAATATAGCTTTGCTTTAAAGTGTAATGCTCTTAGACAAAGCAACAAGCCACCTCTTTTAACTTTGACATTATCAATATGGCGATGCTTTGTTGGTTACTTTTAGTGACCTTGGGTATTTCAAGGGTGTTTGACCTTCGACCAGTAGAGAACAAATATATGCTACCCTTTGAACTTATTAAGAAATCCTCTCTGTTAAAGGTTTAAGACAAGTACTGCCCTTCTCTCTCCGTTACGTCGTTTCATAAACAAGAACCAACGAAAATTCAGATTAACTCACAAGCTAGTTTAAACATATGTATTATTTATGAATTGTCATCATTATTAACTTTTATTGTAGGCTAAGTGTACTCTGCAATTAATACGATTTAATTATTTTTCAAGACACTCTTGAATACGGTCTGTTCGTCCAACAGAATTCAGAAGGTAAATATTGGGATGTGTAAATCTCAATTAGAATGCATAGAATGTAATGCTTCTGTCACATTAACCGGCATACATCGTGGTTCCATTCACCCTAAATTAAGACCCTGACAAAGCTGACAGGCATGATATAGCTTACGCAGGAAATCACAACACTTTCAGTTACTATGATAACAAAATCTCATAAATATATTTTTTTCTCTCAAGGTTTGATGAATTTGATTATGCAGTTTTATCTGACTAAAAATGTTGATAAATTCCATATTTTTCAAGATTTTGAAATTATTTTTTAGTATTGTTAGATAGACATGTGACCTAACAATTGGTAAGTAGAATTGTTATTTTCTATTGTTAAGACAGGTTGGGCCTGTTATTCCAGTTTAACCTTCTGCTGTACTTTGTTAATTAGTTTTTGAAAAAAAATATTTGGAATATGGTAACAACTGCCCTGAAGCATTTTAAAAGATGTCTTTGAATTAAGACATATTAAATCAATGGCATACACTTCCTGCTGAGTTCAACATGGACTCTAAAAGGGTGTGGACGTGCATCATGACACACACGTACAGCACACACAAACAAACATGAGATGAAAGTATGTGAATAGTAATATGTTTCTTAGACATTCTTTTAAAAAAAAGAAAAAAGAAAATAACTTTCAATTTAAAGGAAAATATTTCTTTATATAATTAGCAAGAATCATGTCACAGAACGCTTTTTGGAGAGATTATATTTTGTAATATGTATGTCAAGGGTCGCTTCTTTTCCTCTGTACTTTCTACACATGAATCTATCAGTGTCTGACAGCGCCCGGTGGACCGAAGATCTATAGTGTTCACAATTGTGTTTTTAACCACACATAACATGCTAAAACACATTGATTGCATTTGAATTTTTTTTTTTTTTAATTATTAATGTTGATTATATAAAATTATAGTGCTATAAACTGGACAAAGCAGAAATAATTTCATGAACGTAGCTTCTTGCTGTTTCTGTTTATTAAGGCGTAAAGCTTTTTTGTTTTGCATACACACAACACATATATGATATTGCTTTATGTGTCTAATAATTTAGTTTTATCTATATACTTTAAAACAATTAAAAACAAAGTGTGGTATAGCATGTGTATGTTTGTATCCCGCTGGTTATTTTATTTTAATTAATTTTTATTTTATTTGCATTATCCCCAATTGATCCTTAATCTGTACATCTGTCAGCGTAATAATACTTAATTTATTTGATGAAAAAAAATTCAGGATTAATGCTCGACAAAGTTTTAATTATTAATTTTATTTATTTGAATTTAATTGAAATATATATATATATATATATATATATATATATATATCAAACGGTGTGTGGAGTTTTGCACAATATGCTCCAGCGTGTGTAGTGTCACTGTTTTGCGCGCAGAGAAAAACAACATCCTTCCACGTGTGTATGTGTCTCGGTAAACAGATTTTCCTGTAAGTTTGTGAGCACAACTTTCTGGAGTGAACAGTGATGAAGAGAGTGAGGGGGCGGAACCCCGCTGAGCCTCTGCGCTGAAAGACAGCCAATCGCTTCGTTCTCTTAACTGCCAGTCACCGAAATCTGTCCAATACCCGCAGTGCCATTTCTAAACTCTATTCCCCACTGTGTCCTCCAACTGTTGTATGTTCTGCCAATCGCTTGAGGACAGAGTGGGAAAAGGAGCAAGCAGAGTTAGAGGCAGGACAAAAGAAGTTCTATAGACGGCCATATACATATATTTTAATGGTTTCAGAAGGCCCGTAGTTGGCGAAAACAATAGCGGTGAGCGTGGACATGACAGCGTAGTGATGGAGCCCCCTTTAAGCAAGAGGAATTCGGCGATAAGATTAGCGGATTTGGCATCGACTCAAGCCCTTCCTCATCAGAATATGACAGGCTTCCCGGGGATAGGGGGGCATCACCCGCACTCCCACCATGCCCACCTCCACCCTGGGGAGATGGGCAACGACCCCGGAGTGGCTCTCACTCCATTTGGACCCGAGCACATGGCACAGACCAATGCTCTCAAACTTAGTCCCTCTCAGCCTGTTCAAAGCCATCCCGAAGCCCAGACCGCGGCATCTTTCACGTCTTCTCAGACCACAGTTGGTTTCCCCGTGGCTCACCCCCACACAGGCTACACCACCAGCAGGGACTTCATCCTCAGGAGAGAGCTCTCAGCCTCTGCTATGCATGCACTTGGCGACCAGCATAGTTCCGCCTCCTCCCCTCATCACCATGGCATGTTCATTTCCCCAACAGGTGCTTATGGGCACGCGGAAGGTGGTGCCCATCCACTTTTCTCTGGACTGCACGAGCAAGCGGCCCCAGGTGCCCACCACCACCACCACCATGCCCTCAACGGGCAGATGCGTCTGGGTCTACCGGGGGACATCTACGGCAGGCCAGAGCACTTCGGCCACAGGCCCGAGCACTATGGATCTTCTTCACTTCACAGCTACAACTCCATGAACTTAAATGTGAACCTCGCCACGGCTCCTCACGGAGCCACGGGGGCGTTTTTGCGATACATGCGGCAGCCCATCAAGCAAGAGCTCATCTGCAAGTGGATTGACCAGGAGCAGACGTCCAAGAAACCCTGCTCGAAAACTTTCAGCACCATGCACGAGCTCGTCAACCATGTCACGGTGGAGCACGTTGGGGGACCGGAGCAGAGCAGTCACGTCTGCTTCTGGGAAGAGTGTCCGCGCGAGGGAAAGGCGTTTAAAGCCAAGTACAAACTGATCAATCACATTCGCGTGCACACGGGCGAGAAGCCGTTCCCGTGCCCCTTTCCCGGTTGTGGCAAAGTATTTGCACGCTCGGAAAATCTCAAGATTCACAAGAGGACGCACACAGGTTAGTGAAAAGTTAACAAATTCCTTGAAAACACTTCATAGGTGTCTGTTATTGAACGTTTTTGCGCTACTTGGCAGATAGTCGAATTTTCTTGATATGTAGCAACGTTAGTTATGAGGGAACAAAGTTACATTTTGTCCTCTCACTTCATGTATCCACAAATATCCCCCTTTCATACAGAGCCAATGTTAAAGGGGCTGTTTGTTAAAGTGCGTATTCGCCAAGCAAAGGTATCCCTTGGTGTTGTTTTGTGTCATGCACTTTGAAAATGCAACGAGAGATCAACTTGCATATTTCTACTTGTACTACTACGCTGCTATGAGTAGAAAAGTGTTTTATATTTTTTTTATATTTTCTTTAATGCATGCACTTTTATATTAAGGAGACATGCAAAAACTCTAAGGTGAAGAGATCTGGCTGCTGTTGCATTTCAGTGCTACTTGTGTAAATTCTAAAGAGGAAAACAGGGAAAGTATAAATTTAATTAGGCTGCAGTTACAATAGTAACATGAAGGTTTGTCTCTTTTGAAACCACAGGGAATTACAAACTGAGTGAATAGATCCATGCTATATGTACATATGGAGAATAGGCCAGCCATAGGGCATTTCCCACATTTTGATTAACCAAACTATGTTAGCATTTTTGCGGAGCGAGGAAGGCCTCTGCTTCTGGTGTTCCCCTCATGCCTGTATTAGAAATAAGAAAATGTTTCACGAGTGTGCTGTACATATAGACGATATTTTAATAAATATAAAGCTCTTCCTCCAGTCCAGTTAGTACAAATATGCTCTCATGTGAACATTTTGTTATTGCCAGTTCTTAAGAAGTTGCAGGTACTGTTTAGGATCTTTAACTATATCCACTGCATCGTGTTCTGCTCTCAACACGTGCTGACGTAAATTGCGCCCTGAATTTGTAGGCTAGCGTGTCAAACCCACTTAGAGTATACATTTATAATGGTTGTAACATGGTGGTATCTTGAATCAGCAATGAATGTGTGTACAACGTCACCTGTGGTATTTTTGTAATAAGGACTTATATGATAACACTGAATCAATGCAATGTGTGATGTATGTTTGACGTATGATTTGGATATCTTGTAAAGCTGGGCCAGTTCTTTTACTCCAGACAATCTGATGTCAAGCCGAAATGTTTTATCAGTAGTTGACTCAGTTGCATATCCAGTAAAACAATAAAAAGAGTTCTTGAGGAGATTTGGCAAGCTTCAGTCAGAGAAAATGAGAGCATTTACAGAGTGGTTGCATAAGTCATGTGGTGCGCCTGAACATTCCATATGTAATAGCAGAAAATAAGTACTGTGGGGTTACAGTGGTAATGTTGTGATTTTCAAAACGAAACCATCCATTAGTGCTTACTTAGTAAAGAGCGTGGGACATAGCATTGGCTATTATTTTCCTGTAAACAACACAATTTAAAAATGTATACGTGATTTCCATATCTAAATGCTCTGTTTTTCTCTTTTGTCAGGTGAGAAGCCGTTCAAATGCGAGTTTGATGGCTGTGACAGGAAATTCGCGAACAGCAGTGACAGGAAAAAGCACTCTCACGTCCACACGAGCGATAAGCCTTACTTCTGTAAAGTGAGGGGTTGTGACAAGTCGTACACACACCCGAGCTCTCTACGCAAACACATGAAGGTTCACTGCAAGTCTCCTCCGCCCCCTTCCGCCAACACGGGCTCCTCTTACCATCCCTCGTCTACGACTATCGGTGATGCCCTCTCACCAAACCTGGATCCCCACAGGAACCGTTCGTCGAACCTTTCCCCTCAGGTGACCAACCTAAACGAATGGTACGTGTGCCAAGGGAGTGCTGGACCAAACAATCTACACACCCCCTCCAGCGATGTGCCAACGTCGGAATCCGACGATGAGGACTCTTTCAGACACACAGATCCAAGGGCAATGCTCTGATGTGAACAGCAAGGAATATATTCATTGTGAATTGTCCACATAAATAATATAATAATAATAATAATAATACAAAATTCAAGTGTTGCAATTCGAAGAAGTGGAACACCTATGGATGTCAGTGGGTGAAAGATTTTGCCCCCAGTTTGCCCTTAAAACATGCTCAGAGCATTGATGCAATTTATGTTTCATATGATTATCGCGTTTATAAGCAGTTGTAATTTGCAACATGAAATAACTGACATGAAAAAAAAAAAAAACTGTCAATTTTTTAAAAAGATTTTAACTGACTTGTCATCAAATAATTATGAGCTAAAAGGATTTATAAATTAGGTTTAAGTTGATTTATTATTACTACACCCCTTTGTTGCACAGAAATCTTTTATAGAGAATCATTCTACACGTTAAATGTCTGAGGGGGAAAAAATTGCAGTGACAATAATTTTGAGTTTTTGTATATTGTCAGTGTCCAAAAAAAAAAAAAAAATGAATGGGTGGAGTCTTTGTTAAAGTTTATACAATATCTGTGGTCAGGACGGTTTTTTTTGTGATATTTAAAATATTTAAACCTATATTTTATGCAAAATCAATGTAACTCTGATTAAGGAGTACTAAATATGTCCATTGAGACCCTAAATAATGTATCATTGACAGGCCTGTCCCTGACTGATTTGTAAATAGTAAATGGTATTGATGCTTGTGAATGTTTTCGTAGCGTCTCAACAAGTTTTGTACATTGTAATTTATTTGCTGGTATTAATGTTGGTCTGGAAGTACAGATACACCAAAGAATAATATAATTCTGGTGAAAAGAAGTGATGCTTTTTATCGTGTTCTGTAAAAAAGTCTTACTTGAATAGGATGTATAATGTGAAGAATATTTCGCATGAATCGTGTAGTAACTCTTTCTTTTGAGGTGCATGATGGTGTTGATGGAAAAAAAACCGTAAGAAGGTCGTGAAGAAATGTGATGTTTGTGTATAGCTATATGGAAAACTTGAATAAAAGGCAGGACGTGTAAATATGGTCTTTTCAATAAAAAAGGCCTTGATTCATTCATTGATCAGTGTGCGTATCTCTTTCAAAATTCAACAAATTTGCTAGTTTTGATTTAAACTAAACATTCAGTGAGTAACAATGTTTATTTTTCTGTAAAACTTGGGAAAAGTCAAACCAACCAAACGAAACAGCGATGTTCTACAATACACACTTTCTATACAATTTTAACTATTTTCTCTTGAATAAAAATATTCTCTAGCCATTCAATGTCCGTTCAAAAGGGAACCGTCACTTAAAAGTGAAAAGTACAATAGCACAAAGCCATCAATACATGAATCATTCATGGGAATATAAGACATAAAAGCTGCCTGACAATAAGAAGAAAGTAGTATGGAGAATATGAAACAAAGTGCCCCGTCTTATTTCCTTCATTAAAACGCACAATCACACTTTCAAAGTGCCCCCTGTCCCAGACTATAGACTCAGAATTGACCAGCGCAAGTCCTGCACCACTTCAAAGAGCTCCACATCAGAACGGAAGACTGCACGGTGCGTTAGGACTTCTATGGGTCCCATTTGAATATTTGTGGTAGAAAAACTACTAACTGCCGCTAAATGGTCAATCATCAAAGCTGAAACCTCTCCCACGAACCGTTTTGTCCCTTAAAATCAGCATGTTCTTTCATTTTATATAAGCGCAGAAACATACAAATAGGCATCTTTAACATTTCATTTGGCAAGTGGAAAATGTGCTTGAGGAATAAGTTCTAAGACGCTTCCTAAGAAAGTTTGATTTTTAATTTCGTGCTAACGAACGTCACGCTAACCCCTGTAGAATAAAGTACACAAGTCGGTGTGTCGTTTGAGATTGTAAATCTAACGTTTTGTGTCAGTGAAACGCCCCATAAATAGTGTGAAGTTCAAGGGCACTTCATAAAGCGTGTGTGTATTTACCGGACACTGGGAAAAGGCCACTTCAATTGGAAACACTCTATTAAGATACAGTCGCACTGACCTTAGTTTCATGCTACGTTAGAGCAGTCAATTCGCTCTTAATCAGAATCGCTCATATTTTGTTCCCAAATCTTTGAAATCCCTCGCGCGCTTTAATGTTTAATTCGGAAATAAGCGCGCGCTCTGCCCATCTTTTGTCCACGAACTATTATTTGCTCAAGGAATGAATGATCTTCTATTTATTTAAAACAAGTGCCCTTTGAATAGTGCAAAATAAACACGGTGAAAAATAACCAAAGAGATAGTCCCGTCGGAGTGAAAAGGGGGGACTTCATAAAAGCTGCAGCAGTCACAGCTGAATGGGAGACGCTTTGAAGTAGAACTTATTATCTGAGGAATACTTTTCGGTCGTCCTAACGACGCTATTGAATCGAAAAGCTACCCCCTTTGTCAGCGATTTGTTCTCCTTTAGTGCAATGCCCGTGGAAATCACTTACATGGTCTACCTTAACATGCAGCCTGCAAATCAGTAACTCCAAGAGTCAGACTCTCAGACGCCACTTTTCAAAAGACAAAGCAGAAGTCAGTGTGAAAACGCAGCGAGTTCTCTCCCGTTTTGCCTTTATTGGACAGAATGATCACATCAGAGGAGGCTGTTTACTACAGTCTAGTCAGATTTCACACCGTCAGCTTCTCATTATGCGTTTGACGAGGGTTCAAAGTACCCGAGTCATTGTGCACCCTGTTTTAAGAGATGCACCAAGAGCACTTGTAATGAAAAGAAAACATTAAATTTTCCCGTAATTTCTCCATTAGAAAAAAATGCACTTCACACTTTATCTGTTTGAACGTCGCACATATGTTCAACTCACACTGCCAGATTTCATCTGCGAGCTTGCAAAGTCTCTGAGGTAAATTACGGCACTAATGGAATATTTGCCATGGTGTTTGAGTGTCTGTAGGGAGAGAGAGAGAGAAAGAGAGAGAGAGCGAGAGAAGTGCATTAAATATTAAATAACACAAATATAATTCCAAAATCGTATTAAATTAATTGTACGTTGTTATAATTTTCCTTTTGGTTTGGTTAACTTTGAGATAATTAAAACTGTACACTTGTCAACCACGTAGAATAAATCAAGAATGAATCTATTTTTATCAATAAAACGATTAGTAGTTTTCACAAAATGTAAATTTTGATAATTTTTAATCAATTAATTTATTAAATATTAAATATTAATAGATAATAATTGTATTACTTAATCATAACTTTAAATCACATTGATGAATTGTAACATTGCTAAAATATCAGTCTAGAAAAAGACAATTTTTGTCAGTCGGACTCTCTTTAAAGACAACCACGAAGAAACATTTTAAAAGAACCAAACTAAACTCTTCTCCTCCTCACCATTTCAAAATAAGAACAACATAAAGTATGCGAGGTATTATAAACATCCGTTGACTGTTTTACCACACTATGCTTTGAAGACCAAGAAAACTGGGCACATATTCATTCTCCAGGCACTCTGCCAAACTCTTCCAAGCACCCTACCTGCCTACTATCTTAAGTTTCCAGAATAAGTGAGAAAACACAATCCAGTTGCAGCTGCAGGGCTGCATGTTTCCTCCCTGCACTCCGAGACTGAACCCTAAAACACGGACACGAAAACTTTTGACGCATGGGCGAAAACTCATGGGGTGTTTATACAGTGAAACGTGAGTACATGTTTTATGAGCTCAACTCTGGAAAAAAAAATGCTTTTATCGTTGTGACTAACAGTCGTTTAGCGCACTTATTGATTAGGTGTCGTGCTTGTCCTTCGTGCATGCGTGTCAAGATGAGGCTGTTGAGAAAGTTTGCCGTCCCATTACGTTAGAGGCCGGATGAGTAGTTGTTTGCTATTTGCTCTGAAAGCTCGAGCCCGACTCAGACAGCTGTGAGTTCACCTATTAGCCCCGATGTCTTTCCCAAAAGATTGCTTGAGTTAAACATCTGACAATGAGCTCTCAGGGGTGCCGCTCGCATGACCTCCACTCGCTTTTAATAGTTTCATAGGAACTTCATTAAATCAATTACTCCACGAGCACATCATCATTTATTTGTACTTATCTCTCAAAAGGTTCTTTGCTAACACTTTCATGAAGAAGTCATTAACAAACATTATAAAAAGCTTAACAGATCAGTAATAGCCTACATACAACTATGAAGATACATGAATAAAAGTTCGTGACAATCTGTTTAGCAATGGAATTATGCTTGTTAATATTATATTCTTTATACATAAAACTATTATAAAGTGTTACCGATTTTGCAAAGTCATAATTCCACACGAACTAAAAGTATTTTTTAATTTAAAAAATAATTTTTATTTTTTAAAGAATGTAGTGCAGTCCTATTTGGTTGCTATGCAGTCAGGACATTTATGTTCACTGTTGAGATTTAAAGTTTTCTTTCGACCAATTTATATTTTATTTAGCTCTCGTAACACTGACAGAGTTTTTGAATCAGTGAGGTATGCCTGCCCGGTATGACTAGGAACATGTCTGGAGGGTCCGTTAAGTATAGAGGAAAAATTATAACAAAACTTATAATTAAAGAAAAGTAGCCTATCATATTGTCAACCGACTGCAAAATTCATAAGAATGTCTAAGGCAGAATTTGTGCAATTTGTGTCAACATTTTTGTATATTTCTTATTTTATAATGTTTAAGTAAACCTGCTTAATTAATTATTGCATTACTTCATATCATTAGTGAGATTAGTGTTCATGTATAAGCAAATAGATTTGCCTTTTTTTCCTCAAATAGCTTTGACAGTATGGAAGGACAGTGTTTATAACATTGTTTAAGTGTAGTGTAACGGTACATATTGTGGGCATATCATGTGTAAAGAAGAAACTACATGATAAAAAAAATCTTGATAAAAAAAAAGATAAAATGTGAATTTAACATATGCGCCACAGAGATGAACCTTTTCATCGTTCACACATATGAATCAGCTTGACTGTCTGCATGAGACAACTATCATAATATCTGGCCTCTCCACAACATCTGTGGGCCTCCAAACTTGGTGCTGGTCCAAATATGGATCCCCAGGATTGGGAGGCTTTCCAAGGCTCTTGGTGATGAGAGCAAGGTCGTCCACGGACATGTCCAAGAGCCAGAGCTCTACACCTGGTCCGTTCAGCCTATGCAGCACATGAACCAAACCTCAGAGCCATGCGACCATTTCTCTGCTTGCCTTGTATTTGACAGGTCCTGTTTAAATGGCCTTAAACGCAGGTCTGGACTTCTAAAAGAAAAACACTCAATCCATGTGGCAAATGTTCAGAAGCTTTTGTGGGCCGGGCCTTGACATAGGAGAGGATGTAAATGTTTTAAATAAAAGTGGTTTGAACTTAAAAAAAACAAACAAACAAACAAAAAAAAAAATTCAGCCATCTTGAATGAGGACAGTGTACATAATTAATATAAAGATACTTCACATATGGATAAGTTTTGTTTACCAGTATTGCTGGTTGCTGTATACTTTATAAGACAAGTAAATTGAATTAATAGAAGAACCTTATTTCATCACCAATTATTCATAAGATAGAGAAAGAAGGTTTATAGTTCTGCTCATGGCTTTAAAAAAAAAAAAAAAAAAAAAAACGCTTTGGGGGTAATGGGATATCACACGTCAGTTTTATACATAATTATATAACTATTTGGCAGTAAAACATTCTCTAATGTAAAAATTGGGAGATATTTTGATGCACAAATAATGTGCATTCATGTAACCATCTTTACAGCACTGGCTTCCCATTTTGATTTTACATCCTGTAGATGCTGATCCATTCCACATCTGACGAACTACCATGAGCATCACATCAGAGTCGTGCCTCTGAATACAGCATCTTTCATAGAGGAAAAGGTCAACATTCAGTGAGAGGAAATCATCCTGCACAGCTGGACAACCACAGTGCTGGATCATCTCAGTAAGAGAAAAGAAGAGAGAGCAAGTACAAATATACAACCCTCAGGTGTAAGAGAAGGGATGAGAAAAAAGAAGAGAAGAACAGTCAAACGGTCAAAGCCCTTAAAAAGCCAGTCCTCTTCTATGCAACTGACTTTACATATTCTTTAAAACTCTAGATCGATGGTCTCCTACCTTGAATATACAGGTTTTCCCCCCAAATGAAGGCCTAATCTGTTCTTATTAAACCTGTAAGCTCACCTATAGAATCCCCTGGACTACCCCTAGTGCGTCACCGGCCACCAGAACCTCCCGCTGGATTCACAAGGGTGGTTAGATGTTCTTAGACATCACAAGCCACTTTCTCTGTTTCAAGCTGACCTTGGAATGGCCATTAGGCATGGCTTTGAACTACTGGAACTATCTCTCATAGACCAGTGTCAAGGGTCCCCCTGAGTTGATAATGACTTGCTTTCATAACTGCTGTGACATTTTGTGAAGGTACGCTAGGCGTGCTCACAGGCCATATCTCCAGAATGCAATGCTTCCTTTCCCCCTCAGCAGGTGCGAATCCGAGCTGCATAGTCTGCGATTTACAGTGCTGTGTTTGCGCATCCTGGAATAAGTATAAGCCCTGGCACACGCATATGTCCAGCCTTGATAAGCAATTTGGCTCACTACAGTGTCAACACGAACTCAGAATTACCACAGAACGATCAGTGATTGTATGATGTTTGGTTTAAACATCATTGCCACAGTTCAGAGATGATTTAGCTACATTATATTATGGATATTTTTGGTATCACAAACCATATGCTATCCCTTGGATCAATTGCTTTGGCTTGCATTGTTTTCATTTGTAAATCTTTAAAAGTTACTGCTAAACAAATAAATGGAATGGAATGAACAATGCAATTAATTGGCACAAAATAAAATGTACTACTTACTAGAATATAGATATTTGGTTTTAGTTTTTGATAGGATTTACACAGTATAATTGCATAAATAAAAGATTTCTTTGAACATTAATAGCAAATATCTATTCTGTTGGTTCAAATATCCTCACACTCAATCTCGTAGAAACCTGACAACACTGTCAGATCGCCTGAAGATATGTCTAATGTTAAAAGCTGAATCCTGTAGGCTGCTGAATGTCTTCTTGCCATGTCTAGTTCCTGTGGTTGGAAAAAGAGATAAATGAACTCGCTCACTGTGCCCTTACATAAATGAGGGTTGATGAAACTGATGATAGGCTCGGGCTGCTGAAGAAGTGATCCCAGTGGAGACCTTACAGTGGTCTGTCCCACTCACAAGACAAATTATATAATTAGGCGCTTGTCTTAGGGGATGGCCACCTTTGCCCCCTTCTTGACATCTTCAATGGTAAATGACAGCATATCTTGCTAAAATAACTGAGCAAATTCATCTTGGTGACACAAGCGGAATTCTCTTTACAATTGTATTAATAGTCTGGTTTGGAGAAATCCCATGAAAATGATAATATGCACTCAAGGGAAACATTACATTTGATTATAAAGATCATCATGATTCTGAGAGATTTGCATGAATCAAAACCAAATTATTTAAACAGTACAGTAATTTGCATAAAAATATTGAAAGAGTCCATGAATAAAATACAATATCTTGGATGAATACATTGAATGAATTAATTTTGGGAAGAATAAAATAGACGTGTCTTTTTGTCCAATTCAAAACAAGTGTCCATTTTAGGCAGTGTTTTAAAGTTTATGTTTGGGAATCATCACCGCACTAAAATATGGGTGCTTTTTTGTCTTGTTTTGGAACCCACAATTCTTTATGAAGAATTATCATGCAGCAAAACAGGAACGCCCTCGCAGACAGCTTCCTTTCATCACCTCGTGCTTATCACCGGCATTGTCAAAATGTTCGGTGAGGGCCGCGTGCTCTGCAAGGGGCTCCGATTGAAAAAACAGAGCCCGGGCTCCTGCCTCGTCCAGGCAGGGTTAAGCCACCTCTCCAACCAGGCGGCCCCCAGCGGAACCCTCATTACTTTGGCTCCTGGAGCAGTCAGCTGTGCTGTGGTTCAGAGAAGAGAGGCTCCTTACCTGAGCATCACTGCTTCCACACGCGCCTTCGCCAAACTGATTTGACAGCTCACGCTCAACTACAGCCTGCTGAACTAAGACATGATAAAAATACATTTCGCTTCGTTCCCTGTGAAATGTCACTGTCTTACTTTTGCTGGGGGTATGTGACAGCACTTAGCTTGACTTGAGTTGAGACACCTTTTAGTGCCAGGGTTTGTTTGTTTAAATCCACTTCTAGTTATAATTTGGAGTGTTTATGCTGTCTGTATATTCAAATAAAGCTGCCATTATAGCTTACAGGGCTTTGAGGTGTTGAGGTTTTATTAAGTTTATCCCCCCATGGTTTCTCTTCTGTTGAGGCAACATTTTATATTATGCATACGGTGTTCTGTGGGCACTGCGGTTATGTTAAGTTATGGAGACAGAAAATGATTTAGTAACCTACTTTTAAACATATTTAATTATAGCGTGATAAAATTATTATTTTCAAATAAGCGTTCTGAAGGCTACAAATATCAATGTCAAGGCACTAAGCGTGTATAAAATGGAAGCCACCACCATTAGTATTAATAGGTTGTTAAACTGAAATGTAAAATTCAACTTGAAGTGAGAAATAAAGTGACGAGGTTGTCATACTGCGCAAAGAAAAAGGTAAGACGGGCATGAGAAAATTATTCATGAGCCCTAAATATATATCACTCTTCACTGTATCAAATGTTCGGATTAAAGAATTAATTCATAATAATCTAAGTGTTTTTTTTTTTAGGGGGAAAAATGCATGTATTTAATATTCTAAATTATTAAGTAAAGATAATGGTGTTAACTTCAAATCAGACGTGAACAGATGTCGGTGTATGAAACAAGCAAGTGACGTAAAAGTGTTGTGGAGATGTCAAATTTTGCGACGAAAATAGTGTGTTACACTCATTATGGAGTAAAACTAGACTGTCATGGAACAAATCAGTATTTCAAAAGACTTATTTTTCTAATCGAATTCAATTTCCATGGTATCAGCTCTCTCGAAGACATCAAATAAATACGTTTTTTTTTTTTTATTGAAGCCAAAATTTCCACAACGTTAAAATAACTTTTTCGTTAATATAGAGACTATATTTACGAAATACTGATTTAGATTAATTAAAAACTTTCACATCGAAAGTATATCAGCGAACCCAAAGATATATTTTTTAATCTTGCAGTCGCGTTTCCAATGTGTCTTTTCTGACAGGCAAAACTTGTCAGAAACGACATGAACTGAAGAATGAACACAAATATGAAGAAATGTTAAAATGTCGAAAAACTGTACTTTTTCTTTGCGGAATTATGACTTAGAAATTTCGGTGCTTCTGTCTGGTGCTTCCTTTATCAAAATGACAATTTCTAGCAGGTTTGAAAGTTTTTTCTCGCCCTGTTGCATTTTTGCAGTGGTGCAGGTTTTACCAATAGCATGCTATATAATTTAAAAATTCGATCCCTCGAATTCCAGTTTATCTTTCAAAATCATTTTAGGCAAAATAGTATGTTTTTGTTGCGATGGATTTTTTTGTAATCAGTCATTCATAAATTAATTTGTACATTCATTCATGTTTACTAAATACAAAAGAGCATTAATAGCCTAATTTCCCATTCCAAGCAAGTTCAACCAATTAAATATATTTATCTAATTCAAAGGCAGAAAGTTGTCGGCTGCCCTGTCTTTAAATAGCGGTATTCACTCTTCACAAAGTTCTGGGTCTATAGGACAAACATGTTTAATTGGATTAGCAGAGATGATGTCATAAACTACAATTAAGAGCTTGACTGTGCAAACACAGGCACGCGCTGAACGTGTTAGGAACACAAGCATATGAAATTTACTGTAAATCGTGTTTTTATAACTGCACGAACAAGGTTTATAAGCTTTTTTCTTTCTTTCTTTCTTTTTTAAAACAGTTCAAAGTCCTAGCATTTACAAAGTAACAAATCAGAACCTATACTCAAAGAGACAATTCTAACATTTAACAGATAGTAAAAATAAAACAAAACACATATATGCTATAGAGAAAATTATTAAATGCTTTGGACTTTCTGTCAAATGAATGAATTTTGGAGAAAGCAATTCAGCAACTGCAAATCATAAGAGACACTAAACACAGATAATCTTTATATGTCCCATAGGACCCATGTCCTCCTCCCATAGTGTCTAGTCTTTCTAATATAGTCCATTATTAACTTTGTTAAAGTTTTGATATGGGATCAAAACCAGATCAACAATTTCTTTATAACTATTGATAACACATTTCAACAAGACATGATCAAATTTTGTTCTGTTGTTCACGTTTTCATTTATATTCATGTTTGGATTTAATGTCAGTCCATATCACATTTGTAACTTGACCTGTGCTGTGAAAATTGATTTGTTCAGGATCACATGTAATGTTTGTTAATGTGATATAAAACAAGAAACTATTTAAGAGAGAATGTAAAGATGTAGGTGTTTTAATTGCTTGTTTAAGAATGCGGGCACGGTAAGAACAGAGAACCTGTGTCAAGGGAAGGTGATAAACCAGCGGCTCGTGCTCCCATGACTCAATACCTGACAATTAAGTGAACTGGAAAAGATGCGAGCTTGTGTAGGTGGTTAGGGTCACTCCAAGATATACCCAAAGCGTAGAGGCCTCTTTAAATTAAATACTATGACTTCACGGGCCTCCCGGGTAAATTTTTAAATGACACTGAAGACAATGGTTGCCTTACGGACACCTTAAAATAAGCCCTACTATTTTATGACTTCTTTTATCAATCTATTACACATTCTTCTCTGCCAACCTTCGCATTTCAGCTATAAATGTGCATCGACTCGAATTCACAGTGCACCTGTTACTCATTATAACTTGCAGATCATATATTCCTCTCGACTGCTCAGTCTGGATGCATCTGCACCGTTCTAGGGGGGTTCAACTGCAAAAGTCCTAACAGCCAAGAAGCAATAAATGTCGCCTTTATGAACAGCCATTCTCTTCCTGCCCCCAATTTTGACAGCATCCGGCGGCACACTTCTTAAAGTTCTGTTCTTCTTTCATCAGAAAGCCAGTGGGTGAGATGGTACAAGCTGCGCCAAGCAGTCAAGTCACACAGCAAGCTCACCAGCACTCAAAAGCGTATCTGTTTTATCGCATCCATGAAAGATATAGCAGAATTGTTTTAATTTCTCTCTAATTCACGAGCAGTTGTGTGATAATGAGCCAGCCGCCATAATATACATAAAAGCACGATACTCTGATTATCCTGGAGGCTACGCGACAATTGCACCATTTTGTCACAACAGAAGGAAAAGTCAATTTGAAGGGGGGCTGCTATGGGCTTGTAATTGGGGAATCCACCCATGGGCTGTTCCTAAGACTGTGAGGTGGAAATTACATCTGCTCATATAGTTCTCTGTAGGCCTGACGATGAAGATGTTATTAAAGTATAAAATATTATTCCGTTAAAAATAGTAATCAGGTTGAAGGAAAACCCATTTTGTAATGAAGCCGTCTATTTTATATCCAAAATGAGTACACTTCATAGTAAATTGTTATTATTATCATCATCCCACAACCCATAACAAAAAGGTGAACAATGCATTTTATTCAAATAAATTAATAAATCAAGTAGGCATATAACAGACACAAATTAACACTTTTTGACATTGCATTTCTTTTCTTAGAATGAACTCGTTTGAATAAAGATACATGGGGTCAAGTCAGCTAAAAACAAAAAAGTTTTGAAGACTTTTTGTCGCACTGTAACGAGTCTGATTTACGTGGCCCCTCGACTTGAAGCCATAGCAACCGCAGACAAAGACCGGAGGAGGTTTACTGGGGTTTGTCCTTTGATCTGTCTCCATTTCAAATAAAGAGTCAGCTCAAAGTCTCCGCTTATTCAGAGAGAACTATCCTTCACTCAAGCACACATTCACTATTCTGGCAAAACATTAAGCTTTTAATACCACACACGAATTAAAGCTTTTTAACAGGTTATACAGGGAAATTATCATAATTAAAATTATGGAGCATTAGGAAATATGCAACATTACTGAAAATTATTACTTTATATAAATGCATTTATAGTACAATAAACAAACTCACGCTGGATTTGTATGACATCAAGGTGTGCGCTATAGGGATAAAACAAGAGTTCTGATTGTGTCAGGCTCATATACACAAGCAGAAACTAAAATAATTTAAATTAAATAGACTAACCGACTATATTTTAATATGTTGCAATGCACCTAAAATAAAGCAAAACAAATAAAAAAAGCAGAGGGGGAAATAAATCAAACTCTGAGTCTCTAATCATTTACCAAAGAATAAAATGAAGTTTGCACAGATATTTGAAACGTTATAAAAATTATTTTTGAAACTGATACGAACAAAATAAAAAGATGGGCGTCTGTAGGTAACAGCCTCATATTAGCCCACTATTATAATCATCCCTAAGGTAATAAAGCGGAGTGTTCAATAATATCCCCAAATGCAATAACACTTTGTATTTTAGTGTTGTGTTAATACTTTCTCAAAAAAGCTAAAGGCAAAAATTATTGAATGTTTTTTTTTTCTCTCTCTCTCAAATGTCACCGAAAGCTAGGCATTTGTGTCGAATCTGCACCTGTTTTTCCACAATTGTATTTTTAAGTTATTCGTTGGTAATGTTATTCACGTAAATCCAAGTCACATTAACCTACATGCAAAAAAAAAAAAAAAAAACGCCAGACATTTTACAACATTACTATAGTTCAATTTCACTCATTATACCCCCATTTCAAATAAATTCAATTTCATTTCAATTACACATTATTTCCAAAATGGTTCCTGCTTGCTCTTGTTGTAAACGATTCGTTTTATTGCAGGGGAATTATCGTTGTTGAAATGAGTTTGTCATATATTGTCTAGTAAAAAGAATGAAGTCATTATTGGGAGATCCCTTGGCGAGAAATTAGGCGAGCAAAATCCTCTCTGCCACACGGGTCCCATTGAGATTAATGAAAAATATGTAAAACGTTTCCTTTTAATTTTCCTCTGAAAGCACTTTGCATACATGCATTTTCTCTGCTGGGTTGATATCAGATAATTTATGAGAGCAATCTCAGCACATAACCATCAGGACTGTGTTTCAAGCCTAATTGAGTGCTGTCAAGATTAGGTAAGGTCCTATTCGTGTTAATTGTATTGTACTCTCTTTGGGAATACTAGTAAATGTATTTAAATAATTCCGCCTTGTGAGCTGAAAAGATTATGTCAACTTACAGGCATAATAGAAATGTCATGAAAAATGACAAAGAAGTGGGAGGAAGTAGCATTTCACTGACCTATAAGTACGTAAATCCTTTAAACCCTGAATCTTTGTCTATACAGATCAGTTTCAAGCTAATTAATAAAATAAATGGTGCTTTAGTGCACTGATCAGAGGATTCATTCTACTGCTAAATTTAATGTCACATAACAAAAAAAAAAAAAAAAAAAAAAAAATCACATACTTCTATTACAAACATAAATAACAATAATGGCACAGAAACATGGTCAAAAAAAAAAAAAAAAGAAAGCTAGTCTAGTATCATGCCATAGTGTCAATCAACAATCAAAAATTTTCTACAGGCTTAAATGACTGAGGTTCAGTAGGAACTCTTGTGATTGGCTGGGTTGTGTTAAAAGGATGGTTAAAAAAATAAAAAATCTCATTTACTCATCTTCCAAACCTGTATGGATTTATTTCTTCTGCAAAAAAAGAAGAAGAAGAAAGAAAAATGTGTGGTTTGAATGTTTCAACATTTTTTTTTTTTTTTTGTATAAAGTGCTGTCAAATCGATTAATCGCATCTACCATAAAAGCTTGTAATATTGTATATAATACACACAATTGTATACGTGGTTTACGGGGACTCTCCATAGGCGTAATGGTTTTTATACTGTACAAACTGTATATTCTATCCCTCTATTACAGAAAACTTTAGTACGTTTTTTTAAGCCATTTGGTTTACGAGGACACATTTGTGTCCTCATAAACCATGTTTACAAGAACACACACTCACACACACAGGTTTGTTTTACTATCTTGGACCTACCCATCACAGAAAACATACACTTTTAATAAAACATTGTTTAGTATGTTTTTAAAGCCATTTTAAATATGAGGACTCATGAAATGTCCTCATATTTCATGTTTATGTCATAATACCATAATACCCATGTCATTATACAAATTTGTGTCCTCATAAATCACAAAAACGTGCGCGCACACACACACATATGCTTTTATATATACATATATAATAGATGCAATTAATAGCGATTAATCGATTTGACCGCTAATATATATGTATAATTTATAAGAAAATTGTACAATTTAGCTAACTAAACACAGGACAGCTCTAGATGAATCTCATTGCATTGGCCTATCAATACTACAGTCTTTGGATCTGATTGAGATTCTTCAGACGTGCTGAAAGAGCGCTTAGAGCGAAAGGGCTTGTCTGACATGAGTCCAAAAAGACTATTCCATAGAAAATGAAAAATAAATGAGTGCAAAAGGCAGAGAGCATGGAGGGGTGGGGGGAGTGTGGAGAGGTGTGGGACGGGTGCCAGGCCGTCAGCTTACTGTCGGGCCCTTTGGGCCGCTCACAGCAGCGGCTTCCATATTTCTGTTTGCGTCCCCAGGCTGGCACGGATCTCAGGTCGCTTGCTACAGACACTATTGATCACGCCATATTCAGTTGCGCTTTATACAGAGGCTTTTATTACCATAGTGACCAACTGAACCATCAACCATTCCCCCCACCCCCATCCCAGACAAATCCGCCCTAGTCATTTCTGCCAAATATCTCATCAGCTCGTGGGAGACCAGCAGGAAGGAGCGGGAACATAGCGTACTGCAGGATGTATTCATGACAAACACGACATAAACAACAACAACGCCCTCAAGGGTGGAAAGGATGGTCATTCATTGGGAATGACACCCTAAAGTTTTATTTCAAAAGAGGCATTCTTGACAAAGCGTGTGTGAGCAACACTGGTGAAATAGACAACGGCGGCACATCTTGGCCATGTTCACGGAGACTCCGAAGCTGGATGGAGAGATGGGAACCACTGACCGGGTAACAAAGCCATGGAAAACTGCTGATATTTACATAGAGGGATCCCTCGCGGAGCTCTTTGTGTACGTGTTTGCGAGCGAGCGTGTGGCACGCCGCGTAGAGCTTACGCCAGGCTGCAGGCACATTCAAGCCTTGTCTTGAAGAACAAACTGGCTTGCTGAGTCCCCTGAAACAAAGGCCTACAATTTAGAGCAGCTCACAGGCTCATTCTCTCGATGTTGGTTTTAGTAAATTCACGGAAGCTTCTTGGCGAATGGTGCTTTGATGTGCCGGGGCCTGGAGGAGCCTTCGGGCTGAATGGAAGCTCAATGGCAGGGCAGCTCTGTTTGTTTGCCCTTTTCGTCGGGCGTGCACAACCTTCACTATGGCCAATCGTCTACCCTAACACGAGACGAGCAAGGGGCGAGCAAGACACTCACACACAAATGCAAACTAATGCATAAAATGGTAATGCACTAGGGATTTCAGAAGCCAAAATAATCAATCAATTAATAATTAAGTATATCGCATAGCACATCATCTCCGTTACTGGTTAAACAATGCACATATCGTTTTAGCTCTTGACGTGAAGTGCACGGCACGACCAGCATGGTGCAGAGTTTGATGTCTGAGGAACCCAGATTTGGCTCACTTTCCTTGAACAGTTGAAGCCATTGTGACAATGTTCTGAGCCTGCTTCAGAGATGGCATGTCAATCATACTGCCATGAAAGGTGAAAGCCCCCTGAGGAGAAGAGAACAGAACACAGGTTGAATAAAAATAAAGGTAGATATTGTCTTGAAGAACATATCCTACTACACAGCTTTAATGCAATGTATATATAACAGAAAGAAAGAAGTATAAGATTCATGAATCCCCTGGAGAAATCCAAGGAAAGAGCTCGCTCTATCTATCTATCTATCTATCTATCTATCTATCTATCTATCTATCTATCTATCTATCTATCTATCTATCTATCTATCTATCTATCTATCTATCTATCTATCTATCTATCTATCTATCTATCTATCTATCTATCTATCTATCTATCTATCTATCTATCTATGGATTTATTTAAATGCTTGTGTTAATGGTGTTTATTGTAGTGAATCCAATGCTATCTCATGACCAATTCGTACATATTTTACGAGGTAGCTAATTCGTACAAATTCATATGACCTCACTCGTATGAATTCCTACGATTTGTCTAAACCCCAGTGATGAGTACGTTTAGGGGCGGGGTTAGAGGTAGGCCATTCGTATGAATTCATACGAAATTGGCAACTCGTAAAACACGTACGATTGATCAAAAAAATGTGAGGTCGTATGAATTAGTACGAATTAGCCACTTCGTAAAATACGTACAAATTGACGTGAGATCAGGTTTGCGAATCAGTAACTTGATGTTAGCTTCCAGTTTAAGCCAGTGTTTTATTCAAGCTGGTTGGGAATTTAAAAGTACTAAAGAAAAAAAATACTAAAAAGCTACTAAGAAGCATGAGAATGAAAATCAGCTGCAGGAATTAGAGCTGGAAGTCTTTTATTTGCATGCCAGATATTCCTATTCACTGCACCACTGGACTGAGATCGGATATTTCAATCAGCCTACGCAGTCATAACCTCTTAAGAAGAAAGAGTTTTAATAATTAAATGGAATATGCATCCAAAGAAACTAAATCTGCAGTTAAGCTGTATCCTAAATGTAATGTTGTGCTGGTAGAGTCTAAAAATGATGTGTTGAGAGGCAGTAAAACCTCAGGTGGGTATTTTGCAAACATTTTCTGTAACAAATTTGCAAGGAGATTGAAAAAAGAAAAAAAAAAAATACAGGAAAACACAAAATAAATCGAGCAACTGTGTCCCGGAATCTCAGTTTGTGAGCAAAGAGCCGATCAGGGAGAGTGTCGCTGATGCACCCCCAGGCCATCCTTAGCGTAAGAATTACTGGCAGATTGTACATTACTAGCACATCTCAGACACGCGCAGCCCTACCGAGCAGAAAACACAGGACTCAATGATGCACTAAATTAGGAACTATAATATTCAACACCTCATTTGATTTTCTCAGACAAAAGCTACAGTGCAGCATGCATCATGGAGGATGTCTTGATGCTATATCAGGCTGGAAAATAATACATATCTCTGTGTGGAAACTCTACTGGATGTGCACCTTTCCCAACTTCTGATGCTCCTCGAATGCAGCAATCAGCTCCGTGGCCCACTTGATTCTCTCTGGACTGGGGGCAAATTCCTCTTGAACGGCCTTGATCTGGTTGGGGTGAATCACTTGTTTTCCTAGAAAGAACCAAGTGCGACAAAATATAACTAACAACATAAACAGTAGATAAATAATAGAGAATAACATATTTAATGGCCATATCTCAGAATGAATGAATGAATAAATAAATAAACTGAAATCCTAAACACCCATATTTCAGAAACATTTATAATAAAAAGTAAAAATACAAATAAAATGTATTAATAAAATATTACTTTTTCCTTTAACCACCTATCGCAATGTACAGGCCAATTCATTCCACAACCAATAGTGTCCAATAATAAGAGTGAGTAGTATTTGAGTGGTCATGTGATCTCAACATGTAGAATAAATATTCATTTATTTAGGTGTAAAACTTTTTTTTTTTTTTCGTGCACCATTAACAGTGTAGCCCACTCACATACAACACTACAGGAAGTGACTATTCTGTAAAAATAATGGGGGAAAAAACATCATCTAGGATTATTTCTCCACATTTAAAGGGCTTTGGCTCAGTAGAAGCAAAGGCATTGGTGGGTATTTGCTACTCTTTCTCCAGTACAGCTCCCTGACCAAGAATGAATTTAAGGGACACAGCAGGGACAGAGGATGCTATGAATTATGGGTGTCATCCCGATTTTCGCCTTGTGCCCCGCTGAACTCTGAAACTTTACTGCACGCTTAGTTACACTCCAATCTGAAGCAGCCTCTGTGAGACTTCACTTGCTGTTTTTATTACAGGCCTGTGTGAAAGCCACACACATGCACAGTCACCTCAACACACTTCATACATACACACCACACATAGATATAGATGTCAAGGACGGCAGCATCAGCTACGTGTGTTAATGATCCAACGCTGGGGTGAAAAATTGGAGGCGACTACAACAGATGACCATGAAATGATCCATAATGTGAGGTGAGAAATCCATGCACTTACTAAATCTACCTCTAAAAAACATGTTCTGTGAGCATCTGATCATTTCAAATGATTTCTCAAATTAATTTTTTTATTTAGTTATTTTTATTATTCCATAATCTAATAATATGTTAATATTGATATTAAAAAATATAATAATAATGGGTTTTAGAAAGACATAAATAAAAAAATAACAACAACAATAATATAATACAATATAAGAATATAATACAATATAATAACTAACAATATTAGTATCATTATTATTTTTATTCATGTAGGGCCTTTTTAAAACCCAAGGTAGCTTCATTGACAATGTAGGTGCCATTTTCAAATATACATTTCCTTTTCCACCCTACTTTGCAGCACCGGCTAAGAAGCTAAAACGGATTACGGTCATGACGGCTGAAACCTTATTCTCAAAAATAACATCTGTCCAGTGCTGCACCATAATAATCAAGTACGTTTTCCCAGATCAAACCTCTAGGTGATGAGATTACATTTAAGAAATAACTGTTATGTTCTACTTTAGCTCGTCTCTTAAAAACAAATACGGAAAGGTATCTGTCTGACAGCCGTAGAATTGAATACATGAGAAAACCATTAGCTCCATCTGTGGGTCTTTCCCCAGTTAACCCCTCTGAAACAGCTTCTGCCATGTGTTATCCATTGAGTTCCCACATAATTTAGCACACAATGTTACATATTGCAGCATAATGTCAGTCATATGTTAACACGGTCTTGCAACAGCACAGGTGTTACTTTCTGCATCTTTTACACATTGCCGAAGCCAAATACTTTAAGATACGACAATCTGATGATGCAGCTGGGAGTGAACGAGGCATCAGGTTAACCAATGACAGGAAAGCATGCGCTTCAATGTAAATAAACCAAACCAGCTTGGTGACTGTGTTTTCTTATTGAGCCAACAGTGCTGCAGACGGAAGAGTCACCAGTGTGTGTGTGTGTGTGTGTGTATACTGTCCCTCTGCTGCTCTGGAGGAGACGGCCTGTTGGATCAACACCCTAAAGCTGAGGCTCAAGGTCCATGTTTGTGACGCCCATCCCAGAAAAGACTGGCAGGGGGTCGTTCCCTCACATCAACAAAATATGCCCCTTCCCCAGACTGCCACCTGTTCAGGAGCTGTCTGTTCTGAGCCAGCTAGTGACAGAGTGAGCAAAGGGGGCGTGGTGAGCCAATACGCCATGCTGCTATTGGCCGGCTGCAGTGCATCATTAATGTTCCCCAATGCCATTCGGCCAATCACAGGGTGCCATCTGTTTTGAGTATGTCTGGTTGGCTCACTACCATTTAGCAGAGTGTCACTGTTAGATGATTCTCAAAATCTCACTTAGAAGCACAGAATCTATGAAAAAGTCCGAAAAACAACAATAGAAAAGGATACATGTGAATAAAAGAAAGGAGCAAAACCTTATTTAGAATTACCTTAATTCATTTAAACTTTTTATATTCTTTCATTATAGGAGACCAGCAAAAAAACAAACAAACAAACAAACAAACAAACAAAAAAAAAACGTATTCATTACACAACATCATATCTGTGTAGTTATGTCTCAATAATCTTTCTAAAGACATAAACAAGTCAATTCACAGGTGGGGAGTTCAGGGAAATAATGCTTAAAAACAATGTGTGCAATAATACATACAAGAGAAGAGGATAAAATTGATGGTAAGACACATCTTAGTTTGTAACTTTTTGGCATTTCTGCTTTGTACCAGATTTTACTGCTTATCTGTTGCTAAATTATTAATTTAATTAATTTAAAAGTATTTTGCCCAATTATTATTTTCAAAGATATATATTTACTTAAGAACATGTGTTGGAAAACGTTTCTCATGGTATATAAAATGCTTGATTAATTATTTGAAAATATTTTAAATAATTTTCTGATTTAAAATAAATAAGTAAATAAAATACATTTTCAAAATACAAAAAAAGTGTGATTTCAACTAACCATTACATTAATAATAAACATTCTGAGACCCCAATTATTGTATTTGCATTAAATATTATAGTAATAGATTTGCTCATGCAAGCCTAATGCAAAAGAAAAAGAAAAAAATTGGCTTAACTACATTTATCTGCATGCAATCTCTACGGATAAACACACACTCACAGACACACACTTCACACTGAGGGTGTAAACTGTAAACAGTGTTTCTGTAGGCCTCCTCACACAGGGACCTCAGACTAGCAGTGGCAAACAGAACGGCGGTGAGCTCAGCGCATGCTACACGAGGAGCTGCTCCAATTCAGACTCGCACGAGAGGCAGAAGAGAGTCATCAAACCCGACCCCACCTGCCTAATGACAGGCTGCTGAACAGAGCGCCCGGCTGATGGGCTGCAACATGGCATGATCAACCCGCAGGCTGGCTGCTGGGGAAATAAAAACAACCAACCTTGCAGTGGCACCCTGATGGATATCCCGAGACACCACAAACCATAAAATAATGATAAAAAGCAAATAATTCAGTTAGTATGATCATCACAGTATCTGCCAAAATACAAAACTCACTAAAGTAAAATTGTGGTAATTTAAAAACTAGTATTTTACATAGTTTGAAGGCAATCCAATATTAATTAATTATGATTTTACGGTAGTAATAATATTATGGTATTTTTGGAGAGACTATAATGGTTGTTAATGCACTTCAATGAATCGATGAATTCTCTTAAAATATTTTGTATTAAAAGTTTTTTTTTTTTTCAGAGTTGAATGATAATAAAATGGTGGCTTAAATTAAATTCAGTGTTAGATGGAATTATTGATGAGTTTTGATGTTTAAAAAAGTTTTCAAAAATTGGCACGAGGAAAACAAGACCGGAGAAAAGCGAGTGATCTTTAGCAGAGGAGTGTTGTGCTGGAGGAATGGCAGTGCAAGTGTATACAGAGATGTGCAGGGAGAACAGTGTGTATTCTGCAAACAGCAATTACATATTCATTAGCGGAGGCTCAGAGGAGGGCTGTGTCTGGCCTCCCGTGGCCAGTTACCCGCTCACCAGGACTCCACACACACACACACACACACACACACACACACACACACACACACACACACACACACGTTGCCTGGCTACAAACCCACACAGCGCTAAGCTGCGAACATACGTCTATCTCCCACAAACACACTCGCAAATAACGGATACACATTCACACAGGCATTAAAGAAACGTGCACGCATGCGCACACTGATAAACACATGCCAGTAACTTTCTTTGAAATTTCATGTACTGTATGAAGGACATTAAAAGCTTGGGTAATAAATAAAATCACTAAAGCAATATGGGAAGCATTATATAATGACAAATAACACAATTATAAAATAGATGCCACAAAGTGTTGCAGATATCAAATATAACAACCAGCACTAATGTCAGCACTAATAAGGTAGATAATATAAAATATAAGATGTAGAGAAACTCAAAGATGTAGGGAGAAATACTAAAAAATAAAATATTACAAAAACAACTCACTAATCTCCAGAGGATAAAATATATAATTTAAGAAATGAAATTAATATTTTCCACACAATATTTAATTGAGATATATTAAGGAATTGTGCAGGTAAAATACAAGTTGTGCTTGATCCATCGCATCTGTGACAAGTTGTCCATTACAATTTGTATTTAACCTGCAATATCCCTTTAAGACCGGAATATTATGATGTCAATCATTTCAGCCAATCACAGTATCTCTTATTTGTTTAGCATGTGCAACAGAATTTTTTACCTAGTTCTGCAAGTATATGCTCTATATGCTATTATGCACATGTTAGTGCATGTATTTTCATTAAGATCCCAAATCATTTGAGTCCAAAACACTCACTTAAAGGAGAACCAGGCCAGGATGCAAGGAGTACACTTCAGTACACACACACTTCAAAGGAAAAGTGAACAGAAAAGTAAAGTGATGCAGTCAGCGTACCAGTGAAGCCCATGAGCGCGCCCTCTCTGGCCTGCTGCCTCAGTCCATCCACATCCTGATAGTCGATGTAAACAAGGTCGATCGCCTGGAGACCGAATGCTTTGGTGGTGACCACCACTTTCTGCCGAGCGTACAGGAGTTCTTTAGCTTCCTTAGTGCGTGTGGCTCCTGCAGGTTAAAAGAGATCAAAAATATGATTTTTAAAAATCCCAGTTTGAATGAGCAGTTTGAAGGGGTATTAATGACACATTATTGTAAAACTGCATCTTTTACATGAGCTTATCATTATTTATGGTGCTGTCATAAAACAAAGCAAAACAAGAAAGTGGAAAAAAAGGTGCATTAAAGAGTGAGATAAAAAGATAGCAGACCTATGCTGGCACAGAAGTCATCTGACCCAAAGACAACTCCGTCATGATGAAGACCTGCCTTTGGCCCAAGATCTCGAAGTGCTTCACACACTGCCTTCAAGAGACAGAGAAAATAAAGAGCTGTGTGTGTGTGTGTGTACTTTGGCACTCAATCAAGTCACCCAGTCAAACGACTGTTATTTTCCACCAATACTCCCTTAATCGCTGTCCATGTCTCTGTTCTTTATATTGTGTTTAGAAAGGGAACTATATCAGATATTAAAAAGACACACACACACACACAATTAATGGACCGTCTCTGTCCCTGTGGATGGAGAAATCTAGAAATCTGTGAAGACCGTCCAAGGCTGCAACTAACCCCAGAACCAGGACTAGTGAGAGACAGTCTGGAATGTGATATGACCGTGTCAGGAGCGGAGCAGATGGAATTTCTTGAATGCTTTTGTTGGGTTCCAAATTAATTTCACTTCTTGCTGTGACTCTGCAATATTTCCCTGTCTTGGCTCTGGGATTCCGTCTAGCCAGCACAACAGTGCTTTTGGGGGAGGGGGAAAGAAAAATAATCAAAAGAAAAAAAAAAAAAAAAAAAAAAAAAAAAGGAACTGCATATTTTATAAGTAGACAAAAAACATGACGTTGGCCGTTTTTTTTTTCTGATAGGGGCATTTTTTAAATTTCTATCTCAAAATATAAGGTGTTATTTACCTTAAAATTCAGCAGACCCACAGCAGTTTCCACAAAGGTGACCAAGCGGATGGGTTCCTCAAGCTCTCTGCCTTTTAAGTACCGCTGAAAACTGTCAACAAACTGAAACAAACGCACACACAGTCAAAAACAGTTTAAACAGACGACATTACTCAGAAGCCAAGCCTAATTAAATTTAAAAACTTCTGACTCAGGGTTTTGGAGAAAGAAGATGAATAAAGAAATAATGCTTCAAAAACTTGACAGGATTCACACAGTCTTTGGACAACTCCTGTTTCACAGGGGCCCTCGAGATATACTACAGGTTCCTGTCTAAATTTACAAAGAAAGGAGCGCTGAATATGAAAAGGGAAGGGATGAGATTTGAGCTGTCTGGGAGTGCATTTCATTTCAGTTTTATGCAGAGCCTTGGCTTCCCCCGGTGGACAGACTCGTGAGACTTGCGACGTGTGATACGACACTTCTCCGCGCTATTCATTTTCCCGCTAATATTTGAGCTTACCTAAGAAGGCTTTAAAATGAAGTTTGGTGCTTTGAAGACCAAAGCATTCCGATTTTTTCCAACAGACCAGTTCACAGCTAGCCGTGGACTGCCAGTGGGGTTGCCCAAATTCCAAAATCTATCATCTGGAAACACACAAAAGCTCCCTCTGTCAGATATTTTCTTTTAAAGCCTGTACAAAAATAAAAGGAGGGGGGGAAGGGAAGGGAAGGGAAGAGAAAAAAAAAAAAAAAACTCAAAGCAGAAAAGTGTAATTCCCTGTCCCCCCGTTCCGTCTCTCTTTCACACATTGGGGACAGCAGATTAAAATAACCTCAGGTACGTCAAGGCTAGTTTTCCAAATAAAGGGTAAAATATCCCACACACACTTGTTTTATTAGCTCAAAGAATATGCCTTCATTGAGGGATTTTTTTCTAATGGGGGAATTTTAATCATCTCCCCATTCAATCTCAGTAGGATAAATCATATCTGAGAGATTTGCATAAATATAAACCATCAAAGACTTTTCATCTTCAAAGGGGTTTTCAAGACCCAATAAGCTTTGTACTGTAATCATCTGAGGTCACAACCCTGCAGGAGTAATGCTGCTATGGCAACATAAAAACGCCAACGGCTTAGCATAATATTCCCCTCGAACAGAGAAAAGGGAGGGAGAAGGTAGGGCTTTTTTAGCGGCCCTTCCATTTCCTCACTGTCTCTTTTATCAGACGCCACACTGCCCTCTCCGACGGCCCCGTATTTTTGCGCAAAATAATAGCCACTTGGCAGCGAAATTAAGCATTTATAGCCCTCAATCGAATGAAAAGCTTTGTCCCATTAGGACGTCAACGAGTGACAACAAATTACAGGTGTGCTTCTACTGCATTGCAGTAACGGGACCTATCGGCCCTTTCAATATTTACACAGCCTGGACAATGCACCGCACTTGTGCAAACGCTAATACCACTCTCAGGTGACAAGCTTTTCCGGTCGCTATAGGCCTCTTGTGAAAACCCACACTTCTCGACAACAAGTGCCACGGCGGCCCCATCCGCCATGATCCGGATGGAATCGAGGCAGGGATTTTGGGGCGAGAGAGCCGCTAGAGCGAAAAAGGCGGCAAGTGGATAAGTTTCAATTAATTCTCTTCAAAAGAGGGCCAGATTAAATGTTTCCGGCCTGCTGAAGTGCTCATTTCACCGTGTGGTGGTAGTGCTGGAGGGGGGAGAATTAGGAGCGGACGGGGAGGGACGGACTCGAGCTGGTTCCTTTCAGGACTCAGTAGTGTGGCGGCCAAAGAATGAGCACAGCTCAGAATCTGTGGGAGAATTGTCTGTGGACAAAAGGAGGAGGGGGGGGGAGAGTTACGCCTGTTATAGTCCAATAAGCCTTGTCAGTCATACAAGCACACAGAGAGAGGATAGAAAGGGAGAGTAGAAGATTTTCACACAAAAGGAAACAAGTAAGTCCATCTTTTAGCAACAAATCAGTCTGGAGGTTCCTCTGCTCATCTACGTGAAAAAAGGGGAAGAAAATAAACAACAGAGGGATTTAGGGTCGGCTGCCGGGACGAGAAGAAGAGGAGGAGGAGAGAGAGATAATCAGGCTTGTAGTGGTACGACTTTGTGTTGTGTGTTGGATTAGACTGACTGCTCATCACAGACACAAACACATACGCGGCGGAAAAAGAGATATTTAATGCTTAATGATTATTTCACAGTATAAAAAAACAACAAAAAAAAACAGTAAATGATTTTAAAGTAATGCTCAGCTTTGACAATAAAAAGTACCATTATTAAGCTCCCTCTTCATTCCAGAGTAAAACATGTTACACCACCACTGGATTAGTCAAACTAAAAACACCATTTTTAAAACAAGTAACTTTGTAAAAGGCATTAAAATACTGCAGTTAAAAATAGTTTATTCAGTATGTTAATTTTTGTTCAAGTTGTGGTCCGTCCAGATTTCCCTCACAAAAGCAACCATAGTTTCTGCAGTTATTCTTACTGTTGTAGGCCAAAAATAAAGTCAAAAAATTAATTTAAATGTTTAAAGCAAACAGAAATACAAAATAATCAGTTGTTGAAAATGTAATGAAAAAGGTTTGTCTGCCATTGATTGGTCAAACAGGTAGTCCCGCCCCCCAACTCATGCCATTGGTTGAGTCAATGTTGCTGTGTCAGACAGCACAAACAAACAGACCAATAACAACACAGAACCACAGTCCTTTTAAGAGGAATTAACCTACACATTTTTAAACAGTTTTTTTCCCTCAAGGATAGTTGTCACTAATACCAAGATACCACAAAAATATATTGTGGCAACAAAAAACTATGGTATTTTTTTACAGAACATGGTCAATTTTGGTAAGGATTATAATAATGTATCTAAACTGTTCAGAGCTGTGAGAGACAGCAAAAAGGAATGAAAGAGAAAGAGAGAAACACCCTCTCCTTTAATGTTTGTCTCACGCCACTTTCAAAGCAGTGGGCCCATGTCAGGTCAGTGCTACATGACTTCCTCTCCGCTCACAATCTCCCGTATCCTGCTGCGGCTATGAGCTCGACCGTGTGCAAAGCATGTGGAGAGCATGTTCTAACCCCCACCACATATGTGTGCATTTTTTAATGCATTCACACACACTGTATTACTCAATGTGACATATGTGTAGGGGTTGTATTGATTTTTGAGTGGGTAGTGAATAGCTGATAGCGTAGGTAATTTTACTTTTGACAAAACTCTGAAAATTGGGTTATTTTTACATGTGGTTAAGAGAGGATACCTGATACCAACAGTATGTAACAATAATAGTAAGATAATAATATTATTTATTGAAATATTATAGAGTTGCAGTATTTCATATAAATATATAATAATATTTATAATAATATAACATACTGTTAACTGTTTTGTTTATGGACTACTTATGGACTCAAATGGCATCAAATATTTTTGAACAATAGACAAAATGGCAGTGAACAAGAATGAGAGCGAAATATGAGCACCTGTCAGCAATTAAAAAGGTAAGAAAGATCGAGCGGCCCAGGAAATATATGAGTGCTAATTAAAACCACTAGTTAAAAACTTCCTGCTTCTAGCCTAAACTAACTGTGAGCAACAGACTAGGGCCCCCCCTCCATCTCTCAGCCTCCCTCCCTCCCTTCATCTACCTAGTTAAGACATAGTGGCTTCTTTCAGGTCTTTTCAGTGCTCATGCAGAGTAGATGAATACTGCAGATTTGGGCTGGGTTGGCTGGTTGGGGGAAATGAGCTGGAGGGATTTGGGGGCTGGTGTATTGGCTGTGCTGGGGTCCACCAGGGGCCTCCTGGGGCCGACTGGCAGAGGAAGCCCTGCTTTGATGGACGAACAAACGTCTAGAAGAATCCTCAACACCTCCTGCAACACACACACATGGAGGTGATCAGGAGGAATGAGTGTTTTGTGGCTTTTAGTCTGTGTCTGCTAGCTTTGAGACCATCTATTTGCTAGTGTCACTGACTGAACGTCTCTAGAATAATGAGATCTATGAGTGGCTAAAGAGTCTACCTGCTTTAATTTTAGATTATTTTTGCATTAAATATCAAAGCTCAGCATTGACAGCCTCATGGTATTGAAGAGGCCCTGTGTTTCCAGGGGAAAGAAGTATTTTGTGACATCTGTCTTGTGAAGCTAGTTTCAAAATGTCATGGCTTTCTTGAGCTGATGCCAAGATATACAGCCCCATTTCTCCCCGGGCCTGACTACAGGGATCAAGTCCTCTGTACAGACTAATAGAAAAGATTGTTATTATTGCTTTGAAAAGACCTGTGGTTTCATCTTACCCTGCAAGTTCAGAGAGTTGTGTTCTATACAAATGATGGAAAATGCAAGAGCACATCAGTGGTATTTTTAGTTTCTCATTTTTCACATAAAGCAGGGCATAGACTTCAATTTGTGGGATAGAATTATCATGAATGTCACATTAACTGTAATCTAACCATAATCATATGGAAACATATGAGTCCTCAATGTACAATTCAATGTTTGCAAAAATGTACTGATACAATTGGGGGGAAAAATTCACACTTGCATTCAAAAGCTTGGGATCTGTAAGATTTTTTTTTATATTTCTGAAAGAAGTGTCTTATACTCACCAAGGCTGCATTTATTTGATCAAAAATACAGTAAAAACAGTAATATTATGAGATATTACTACAATTTTATTTAATTTTATTAAAAATGATCCAAAATCAATTTTTGAGCAAGTACATAAACAGCCAGTGTTCAAAAACAAAGTATAACAATAATAATAATAATTTGCTCGGTTTGACGTGATCTGAGCCAAGCGGTCATTATATTTAATCACCACTGGCAGCGTGATTTATTGTAATGTTTTTTTCTCAGTTAGCCAGAACAAAAGTGGCAGACATGTTACTAAAGCCCGGAACACACCAAGCAGATGCCGATGAACTAGTGGCGACAAAGCAGACTGTGGGGTTGGCTCACGTTGGCAGCGTCTAGGTCCAAAGTTGCCCTGAGACACCAAACCTACGCTTGTCACCCGACGGCCAAGTAGCACGTCCGTTCTGCGCCTGCGTAAGAAGAAATGCCTTTCCGTACCAGCAGGTGGCAGTAGCTGAACAGCCAATTAGAATGATCAGATGGCCCGACTGACTGACGAGCTCCGAAGCCGATTTGACATGTCAAATCAGCCGGAAAAAAAAAGCCGTCGAGGACCAAATGCAGCCAACGGTGTGGAACACAATGAGAAAACTTAGTCGGCCAGCGAACAAAAACTGCCCGACGGCCGACCGATAGCTTGGTGTGTTCCGGGCTTTACTTGTTCAGAATTCTTATTTTGGTCATACTTCCAAGATGTAGAATCTGTGATTCCAAAGTACAGTATCCACACTGATGCGGTGACTGACAGCAAACATTAGATTCATCCGTGCTGAGGAGCTGAGCCGATGCACAACCCACATAAAGATGATAATTCCTCAAATAACTGCAATTGCACATTTCAAACAGAGATGGTGACAAAGTGGCAAAACCTAGAGCCTGCAGTTAACAAAATAACAGTTTTCTATTTTTAATATAATTTAATTAATTTGTATTTTATTCCTGTGATGGCAAAGCTAAATTTTCAACATTATAACTCCAGTGTTCAGTGTCACATGATCCTTCAGAAATAATTCTAATATGAAGATTTGTTTTTATTTCTTCTTATTATCAATGTCGAAAAAAAGTTGTCTGCCTAATATTTTTGAATAATATTTGTGAAAACTGTGATACATTTTTTCCAGGATTCATTGATGAATAAAGTTCTTTTTGTAACATTATAAATGTTTTGTGTTACTTTTGATAAATTTAATGCATCCTTAGTTCACTTTAAATAAACTTTTGCTGATAATTTACTCACCCCCATGTCATCCAAGATGTCCATGTCCTTCTTTCTTCAGTCGAAAAGAAATTAAGGTTTTTGATGAAAACATTCCAGGATTTTTCTCCTTATAATGGGCTTGAATGGGCACCAGACAGTTCAAGGTCCAAATGACAGTTTCAATGCAGCTTCAAAGGGCTTTAAATGATACCAGACGATGAATAAGGGTCTTATCTAGCGAAACGATCGGTCATTTAAAAAAAAAAAAAAAAAAAAAAAAAATTTAAGTTTTATAAGCACAAATGCTTGCCTTGCTCTGTTCTCGGATGCGCGTTCGTGACGTCGCGTAATACGCAATTACGTTGAAAAGGTCACTCATGACATAGGCGGAAGTACCAAGTCAGAGTTTACAACTTGAACGTGCAAATACTAAGTCAAACGCCGTTTACAAAAAAAGGCAAAACAACAATGTCGGACGAGGAGAAGATGAGTTTTTCACCCTGCCCTACCTTTTTGAACTGGAATACACAGAGGAAGAAATTAGGCAGTTGGAAGAGACTGCTGCGGCAACACACACCTCTCCAGCATCGGGCAGACGTGGTGGTGCACATGTGGCAAATGCCAACCTTTGCCAACAGAGGAAGAATCTCAATGCTGCCACGATTGGACCATTTCAATCCCGCCATTAGAATCAGTCGGTGAGTCCCTTTTTCCATCTCGCTGCATTACCGGACAA
The DNA here is from genome assembly GCF_024489055.1 of Chanodichthys erythropterus. Lineage (NCBI taxonomy): Eukaryota > Metazoa > Chordata > Actinopteri > Cypriniformes > Xenocyprididae > Chanodichthys > Chanodichthys erythropterus. The sequence continues at coordinate 30,875,577 of NC_090234.1, read as the reverse complement.
AATGGATATCCACCTTTACTAAGCAACAGCGTCGCACACCGGACGCGAAGCTCAGCACTGTGCCACGTCTTTAAAATTTGAACGCAATGTTTTCTATGAGTGTACACACCGGCGGCGACATTCGGCGCCTGTCCGCGGTGCCCAGCTACGACTCAAAATCCTGCCGCGCCACAAAGCGCCATGTACATTGTTTTACATTAAATGTATATTATATTTCTCTCAAATCGTCGTTAATGTACATACTGACTTCACCCTGTGCTGCAAGATACATTAGTTTTACACTTTAACAGTTTGAATAAAGTATATGTAAAATGTATAATAAACGTAGCCTTTTCTTTCATTTTGCTCTGTTGTGCCATTTTCCATGTACACTAACCTCAGTGCGAAATATTAAAGCAAATAACGTTTCCCTGTTGATGTATAATATTCCCATTGTGCAGCTCCTCTATCAGGAGTCGAGTCAAAATTGAGCTTGTGTGTATATAATGTGCGCGTCCGGTGTGCAACCCCCTTTAGAGGTGTTTTTGTTCTGATGGAGAAGGGTATGACAGTCTGATGGCACTGACAACACAGGATGGAAGAACCATTAGTTGTTTTACCTTTTTTTGTAAACGCCGTTTGACTTACCGTGTGTCTCAGTCGGCTCCCTAGTTCAGTAGTCACAGCACTGATCAGGGAATCAGCCACATTCACTTTCATGATATACTGATTCATGACCTAGGGAACTAGGAAGCTGATTGAGACACAGGGTTAGTATTTGCACATTCAAGTTGTAAACACCGACTCATACTTCTGCCTGTGCCAAGCGTGACCTTTTTAACGTAGTTGCGTATTACGTGGCGTCACGAACGCGCATCCCAGAACAGAGCAAGGCGAGCATTTGTGCTTATAAAACGTAAACTTTTTTTATTTTTTTTTTAAATGACAGATCGTTTCGCTAGATAAGACCCTTATTCATCGTCTGGTATCGTTTAAATCCCTTTGAAGCTGCACTGAAACTGTCATTTGGACCTTGAACCGTCTGGTGCCCATTGAAGCCCATTATAAGGAGAAAAATCCTGGAATGTTTTCATCAAAAACCTTAATTTCTTTTCGACTGAAGAAAGAAGGACATGGACATCTTGGATGACATGGGGGTGAGTAAATTACTAGCAAAAGTTTATTTAAAAGTGAACTAATCCTTTAAGCTAGACTTAAAATAAGACATGGGTTATATGGACTACTTTTATGGTGCTTTTAAAATATTTTTTTGGCCACTGCACTGTATAGTTTCTATGTATTCTTTTGTATTCCACAGAAAGTGTATAAATAATGACAGAATGCTCTTTTAGGTCAACTGTTTGTTTAAAATGCTTAAAGAGTCATGATTCACTCACCCACTGCACCTCTCCTGTGTTTTCCACCTTTGGCAGCATGAGAGCTGTGGGCAGCACGTCCGCCTGTAGAATAACCTCCATGTCGGCTTCGGCCAGGCCACTAGACACAGAGTTCAACCGTACGCACTTCTCCGTACGCCCCAGATCCAGATTGGCCAGCATCTTTGGGATGGTTTTCCGAGCTTCCTCCTGTCAAAAAAAAAAAAAAAGAAAAAAAGAAATCTCTTGTGCCATTGTGTCAAAAGTGCTTACTTCACCGCAGCAGATAATACAGAATGAAATTTCGCAGTGCAGGCTGGACCACAAAATGAATGGGAATGTTTATGCTCAGCTGGGTCAGTATTCAGTGATGTAATAAACACATAATATGCTTGTAAATAAACACTGAATGGTTATGTTACACAATTCAGACTCTCTATTTGACCAAGAACACAGGCTTGTGGGTATCAAATGTGCAAAACGTGAGTGAAAGTAGGTTAGGCAGGATTTATTGTTTTCTTTTCTGCTACTGGACAATGATTTGTGTTTACCTGATAAATAGGAGGAAATATCTCACGTATGGAAAACTACAAGCAATAAAAATGCAACATGGAACATATCTGTTTGAACTGGCCATTGGTGCACTTGTAAAAAGATAAAGATGCATCAGTTCAGACGAGCGGATGTTATGTGAATTTACGGGGAAGTGGTGGTTGGCGCCTGGGATTACGGTGCGGAGAAAGATCTAGTGAGAGGGATCAACCTCCCTACAGCTGATCCACCAAAGGCCATAAAGTGAAAAGCCCTGCACACAAGTCTTCCACACAAACACCACAGACACATGACCAAAGGAAGTGGAGGGAGGAAGAATCAAAGTTAAAGCCAAGTTCCAGGGCCTAAGTGTGACACAGCAACACACGCCAGGAGATTCAAACCAGATGCAGCTCAAGAGACTGAATGTAGGGAGGGGAAAGGGCCAGAAGATGAAGTTTCCATTGGTTTGAACACAGCACTCCATCCAAAGGGAAATGTGGTCTCAGTTAAACAGGAGGAGGAAACAGTAGCTCAGGAGTTGTCAGGTTAGATCAGAGGAAGGATGAGAAACGCTAAGAGAAGAGGGGGTTTTAGCTCAGGGGTTAATTCAACTTGAATGAGGAACTCTTTGGGCTAGATCATCTTCACACCATACACTCTATAAGCCACAACTAGCGTCACCTCTACCCAAAAACTTTGACATTCATATGAAGATTAGCGATAATTAATAAAATGAATTGAATGAATAAAAATGATAAATATTATATTAGTATAATAACAATTAAATAATAATAGTATTATAATAGTATTATTATTTTTAAAATAAATATTAATAAAAATGAATAATCTTTTAGTCTAATAGTCATCCAGGTATTACTGCATCAAAAAGCCCAAAAATAAAAATAAAAATAAAAAATAAAAAATTTGGTTCTGCTTATCAAAAATAACCATTATACGTATTGGTTATAAAAAGGGAAAGATATTCAATCTCTCTATAGTCTCTCTATAGATCTGTAACTTGCTTTTTAGTTGAGTCTGGACCGTAAAACTCTGCCTTTTGAACTAGTAATCACAACCGGTCTGGATTCAGACACCCTTAGACTAGAGCTAAAATAACAACGATGTCAACCATTTTTATTAGAAAAAATAATATGTATACAAGCCCAAAGCTCTGAAGTCTTCTATATGACATCTGAATCATTGCAGATATACTAGCAAAACATATTAAAACCAAAACACAGTCTAGACACTCACATGTCTAAACTAACATTGTAGTCCTCAGCTTACAGTTTATGGTCAGAGTTGTTGAACTGCAAACTGAACACAAAAGGTTCCTCAATAGAAAGCCATGTGTATGCTTAAAGCCTATAATATATTTGAAGATCACAGTGGTAATATTAGTAGGGCCGACGGATTTATGAAGCTATAACTCAGCATTCGTAAAGCTGTTCCATGGTGGATCCAGTTTGAGTCCTCCAGTATAATCCAAGACTGATCCAGTGTCTTAGACACTGTCGAACCACTCTTCTTTGTATGTTTGGTATCACGTTCACTCTTGAACAAAAACATGAGGCTTTGAGTAACAAATCAACATCAAAAAGCACCTATATCAAGTCAAAAGACATGAGAGTAGCTAGAAATGGACCAATCAGAGTAAAATTACCGCTGAACTGCGTAATGCTATATGAAACCTTCATGCCACACGATTCTCTGCTTTTTATCACCATATTTTGCTTTGAACTGATATTCCAGACAGCAAAACATTTGAATTTCTATCAGTAGGAAGGGCTCGCTATCTCGTCTCTCCTCACAGTAAATTGACAGAAAGAACATTCTCGAGAAGATCCTGGGCTCCTGAGGGGACTCTGCCATTCCGAGCCGGAATAAAAGTACTTTGAAAGCTGAAATGTTTTACATTAATGGAGGCTGTCCAACTAGTTGCTTCAAAAGACCCTTCCCCAACCACCCAGCATCCCACAGAGTGACCAGGAGAATCGCAGGTTTGAGGAAACTTTGATTCCTTCCATCAAGCCCATCATTAAAGCTCAACACAGTATCATGACAGCACGTCCACAAAATACTCAAAACAAAAAGGACAGACTTTAAAGTTTGTAGACGCTGACTTCTCATTTAAAAAAAAGGCCAGATCTTTTACTTTTGTAGAGAATTTGGACTCCAACTGTGAGATATGTCAAGAAATGAATCTGTGTTTGGATTATTCAGTATTTAATCAAAGCGCCGGAAAGATGTGTGGTTTGTATGACATTTGAAATGTATAATGATTTTGTATACATTTGCATTATTAGAAATGAGAGCAAGAAATGTGAGGGAGGGTCACAAAGAAACTAAATTTGATATGTTTCCATTTAACGTTTCTCACTGTATTATTTTTTCATCCCAGCTTCTCGCAACCAACCATGACACGTACAATTTCAAAAACGACGTGTAATATAAGCAAACAATGTCTCATGGACAGTGTCTGACAGGTGACGCACCGGGCATCTGGAGCTCTATTCCAGATGAATGACTAACAGATCCAGCATCTGATTCCGCATTTGTCCGGTTCCGCATGAGAGGGAAGCCTGTCCCTCTAGGCTCGCTGCTAGATTCTCTCAGAAAACCGCCACTTCTCCTCACACTGTGAGGCTGAAGAATGATCTGTTACTACTTCAGAGCGCTGTTCAGGCAGCTCACATTTTACTGACCAGCTCTGCCAATCAAAACAGAGGGCTGTTATTTGATAATGAGAGAGGTACAATATCTACACTTTTCTTCAAAACTCAGCGTTTTGTGATACGCTGGGCTGCACTGGACTCCCAGTATCAAGATGATAGAGAGGTTGAGGGATTGGAGCGTTCAGATGGGACTTCAGGCCACTTTCAACATCTGCCGTTCACAGTCAACTGGGCGCTTAATGTTCATGGGCGCTATTTACGTCTGTTCTAGAAGTACTTGAAATGTCTGTCATCATAACCTGACATTAAGCAACACAATCTACACATTTGATAGCTGTGCCAGTGAAAATTTCAACCTAAACAAATAATACTTAATGTGCCAACAATGTAGCCCTGTGATACAGGCTGCATGAGAGAATCTTTTCTGCTTCTGAAGTGCTGAAGGAAAAACATCTAAGCTTGTGTTGAGAGTGGGAACAGAAGATATTTGTGTCTCTGGGGAAATGACAGAGCTCAGTTTTTCTCAGGGTTTTGTACTGTATCAAAGTTTCATAGGTAGCAACTCTGAGAGAATATCTTATACAATTCAAAGATGAACAGAAAACACTAAACAGAATTGCAAAGTAAAGATCTCTGTAACTTTTCAAAGCTGATTGCACTTTTTTTTCTAGTTGTGATGCAATCATAACAGTATTCCAAGATATGATACTTCACACAAATATAGGGCCTGAAACTCTTAATAATTTGTTTTCTTTTTGTCAACATCATGAGGTCAAACTAAATATTATGAGTGGTTTTATTTTCCTTTTACTCAACATGAATATTATATTATATTATATTGAAAATTTCACAACACTGTTACCAAAGATTTGCATATAATTTAAGAATAGATTAAAGCAAGTTGCATTAAATAAACAGCACAATTAAACTTATTAAATTGATAAACGTACAACAACAAAACAAACAAACAAAAAAATCATATAACAAAGAAAATATATGTTTGACATGGTGGAACAGGGTAGAAGGTTGAGCTTAAAGGCAGTCAACACTACAATTTTATGTACAAAGTAAGAAAATGATTTTATTTACTTTAATTTTAACAACAACAACAAAAAAGTTAAATTTTTTTATAACTGAGTAAAAGTCATGTGACAGCAGGGTTGTGCCTGAAAACTTTGAAGGCCAATTCATTTTGGTTCAGTTTAAAATGTATCTAAGATTTCAAATACTTTTGAGAATCTAACTAAAAAAAAAAAGAAAAAAAACATAATAATAATAGAAACCTAAATTGTACGTTATTCAAGGAAACCCATCTCTATCTGGCAATGCTCTGTAGATTCCAGACATGAAGGTGTTTCTTACCCAGTTTCTTCTTGCAATGACCTGCTGGAAGGACCAGGGAGCAGATTATTTGCTAGACACTTATAAAAGCAAAGGTCGTATTTTTAAAAAGTGGCATTACATGGAGTACCTGGGGCACATTGAGTGTTGGCAGTAACTGACTTTCAATTTTCTGGCCATTAGAGTAGTTCACACCTGCTGCCAGAGCCAGAGCTTTATAACAAAGTCACCTTTCCATGTCAAGTGTGCCATGTGTAGTAAAGAAGAACTTAAATAATAATAATAATAATAATAACAAAACCAACATGCTATAGGAAACAACAAAGAGTAATAGTCCCTCAAAGTAAAGCGTGTGAGCAAGTCCAGTGAATTATGTAATGTGATTATCTTGCTAAATCATGCTTAAAAGCTGAAACATTTTGACGTTTGCCAATTAAGATTTATACAACATAGAATTGATCCAACACAAACAATGAGAGTGTGATTATGTCACTTTTCGTCAAGAAACAAAATTTCTTAAAGGGTTAGTTCACCCAAAAATGAAACATCTGTCATTTATTACAGTATTAATGTACTAAAAACATATTTAAATCAGTTCATGTGAGTATAGTGGTTCAATATTAATATTATAAAGCGATGAGAAATTTTTTGGTGTGCCAGAAAAAAACAAAATAACGACTTATATAGTGATGGCCGATTTCAAAACACTGCTTCAGGAAGCTTCGGAGCACAAATGAATCAGAGTGTCGAATCTGCTGTTCGGAGCGCCAAAATCACGTGATCAAGATTCGACACTCTGATTCATGTGGAACGGCATGAGGGTGAGTAATAAATGACAGAATTTTCAGTTTTGGGTGAACTAACCCTTTAATAATAATAATAATAATAATAATAATACAAAGAAGCACAATGAGTTATGCAAGCATGGCTGGGAGCATCAGAGAAACTGTAACACAGAGTAATTAAAGACTTTTTTTTATTATTTTAGTCAAAATGGCTGAATGGTCACTTTTGACAAATAGGTGGCGCTGATACCAAATTGATGTTGTAGGGCAGTGGTCTCAAACTCAATTCCTGGAGGGCCACAGCTCTGCACAGTTTAGCTCCAACCATCTCCAACTCACACCTGCTTGGAAGTTTCTAGTAATCCTGAAGACCTTGATTAGCTGGATCAGGTGTGTTTTATTAGGGTTGGAGCAAAACTGTGCAGAGCTGTGGCCCTCCAGGAATTGAGTTTGAGACCACTGTTGTAGGGTCAGTGAGAAGAGACAATGACTAGATTGGTGTCAATATGCCAAAGCGTTGCAGAGTTACAGTTTCAGAATCAGCTTGGCACCATGCCATCAAATTTGTTGATGCTTTATTTGAAAAGGTTTGGTCTATTACAAAACATTTAATAACATTTTGCCGGCATAGACTGAAGATGATCTGAACCAAATTTGGTGAAAATTGGACCAAGTGTTGGAGGAGGTTTTCAAAGACTTTTTTATAACTATTTGCTAATGCATTCATAAATACAGCATTGTATGACAAAATTAAAAATGGCTGATGCCCAAAATGGCCGACATGGGAAAATTGGGTATCATTTGACTCGGTATGCTGTGCTGAAAAGTAGGTTTTCAAAGAAATTCAAAATGGCGTATAGCCATTAAAAAGACGAAAAAGAAGAAGAAGAAAGAAGAAAGAAGGTGACTAACAAGTGCAATAGGAGCCTTCGCACCTTTGGTCCTTGGCCCCTAATTATAAATAGTAAAATTACACTGCTGATTTGGCATGAATATTTTATTTGCATTGCAAGATAAAAATGGGTTAAAATATGTATATTTATTAGGTAATATGCTAGATAAAAGACTTTAAAAGATTTAGAGACTGTATAATAGATCCTACAAAAATCAAGTTGACAGTCTTTTTCAATTGTTGTTGAATCAAATTCCTCATGGAGCTCATCTCTAATCACGTGTTGTTATTCTGATCAGAGCACATTTATCCATTCATCGTAAATAAGGCCATTACAAATCAAACGGTCTTAAACACCTCTCATAAGCATTCATCATACTGGCCAACAGAGAAATCCCCCGAGATCAAGCAGGCTAGATATCACTAACACAGAAAACACTTCACACACATCTTATGACCTATCTCAGTTACACGCATCAGGCATAGCATATAATGCAACAGCTATGTCTGGCATGCATTCTCTTCCCTGGTGACAGTGTGAGGACAGATCTTCGTATGTTGTAGCTGCAAAAAAAGGGTGATACAATGAGATATTATGACTTATGTTGGACTACTCTGGTTCCTTCCGCAGGATTCACAGCAGACAGATGTGTGTCATTTGTCTTGATACATCATGAACATGAAATGAAATAGTTTATTCTCCATAGCTCATTTCTCATTTGCGCTTGTGCATATTCACTCCATTTCAAGACTATCAAACTGCATTGGATCTGTTATCTTGTGGCAGTAAATTACGGTCCATTCCTCACACTAATCTTAGGTATGGTTTGTATAATATTTTTATGGTGCCTGTTTTACCTTTTTGGAATTTGACAGCCCTTGGTCATTTTTCAGTGTATGCCAAAACACAGCTTTAATATTACTCAAAAAATAAATAAATCTCATTTTCATTTGCACGGAACAAAGTTAGTCATGCAGAAGTTCAAAATAACACGAGAGTGAGTAAAAGATTAGAAAATTTTTTTTGGTGAATGACCTCCTTAAAGTAAACTACAAAAAACACAGGCCTCAGATCGCTGTTTGCTTCTCTTGGCAGCAGAGTGCCCTATGTTCCTCCGCTGCACTGTTTGATGAGAACTCTCTCTTCGTAAATAAATAGTTCATCCAAAAATGAGCATTCTGTAATCATTTACTCACCCTAATATCATTCCAAACCTGTATGATGTTCTTTCTTCTGTGGAACACAAGAAGAGAAGTTGGGACTGTGACTGGATCTGAGATCCAAAAATAAAAAAAGTGCACCATAACAGACAGAAATGTGTGTTGCAATTTGGTAAAAATTCCTCTGGCTCAAATCTCATTTGTGCAAATTTAATATGCACATATTCATTTGTAGCACATCGACACTGACTGATTTCATTTCTGCCTTTTCCTCACACATGTTGTCTGTATTCCTTTTAAGGTGCTTTTTGTCATTTTTGAACTTGGCAGACCCTGGTCACCATTTACTTTCACTGTATGGAAAAAGCAGAGTGAACATTTTGCTAAATGTCTCCTTTTGTGCTCCATGAAAGCCATACAGGTTTGGAAGCGACAAGACGCATGCGTTATAAGTTTCTCTATATAGGCTTTGGCCATTACTCCTTCAAAATGCTTAGTTTAACGGATTACCTAGTTTGTTTAAGTGCTTAAATCGTTGGAATGCTTCAAGACTTTAAGTGAAATTTGACTAGACAAGCTTAAAAGAGAAAAACAGAATTAAATCAGTGGAAGTAGCCGAAACTATAACAACTCTAAAATGCAAATGAAAAACCCAAGAAAGGTCTTCAGAAACTTGTGGACCACTACCCTGTGGAATCTAACAAGCCAAAAAGTATAAGTGATAAAGAGAATCTTTTAAAAGAATTGGAATTTGGCGAGTCGTTTCCACCACTCGGTCTCTCCCCCGGGACACAGATAAATAGCCTAGCGTAAAAGAAATCTAAAGTTGATCTCTCGTTAAATCAGCTTCAAGAGAACATCATCACAGCCCTCAACATGAGAGCAGACTCCCTTGAAGAAATTATATAAAAAAAAAAAAATTAAAAAAAAAGGTTTGACATGAGGAATAGTAAATTATAACATTATTGAACTCTCTCGTTAAGACAGGCTTTGTTTCCTACTCCTACCGCCAATTATCACTACAGCTTCCTACAGCAACCTCCCAGCTCAAATGTAGAGGACTAAATCTTATTTTTTAGCAGTATTTGTAATGTGGACTTCACTAACGCTCACTAAAACTACACATCACTACACTATTGCAATGCGATGTGGCATTCCCTCTTTGAACTGACCCACTGAGAGCGTGGCAGAAGAAATCTGAGACGACTTCAAAATACCAGCGTTGCATTTTAAGCTTCTATATCAGATAACAGTTTGTTGCATAGATTATGGTAAATTGGAAATGTTGACAGGAAGCCAAAGTATTACACTTTCAAATAAGCTCAAACTGAAATCCAAGACTACAATAGTATATTATTGAACCAGTCCTGACAAACAGATGATGCATACTGTACTTGTGAATGTATATGAAAGCAAAAGATATCAGAAACGTTCTCACACAGGGTGCCATTGCTATGGTGCTATACTGCAAGATATTTCAGTCATATCTGACAAATGAACTAGAGATTGCATATGTTAAAAAATATAAGCAATGTGAGACTTTTCTTTTCATCAAATCATTTCATCTACTGCCACCACCAGGGCTGACAAAGAAAAGACCAAATAGCACAGCATAAACAGACACACAACAGTCTGCTGTGACAGTCAAAACATTTGAGCTCTCAGTATCACAGACATGCAGTCAGTAACTTTGTGTTCTTGCATTCTTCTGGACTTGATTTACACTAAAAATTTAAAAGTTTGGGGTCTGTACTATTTTTTGAAAGTCTCTTCTGCTCACCAATGCTGCATTTATTTGATCGAAAATACAGTAGTAATAGAAATATTGTGATATTACGATTTAAATGAACTGTTTTCTTTTTTAATGTATTTTAAAATGTAATTTAGCCCTGTGATGTCAAAGCTGAATTTTCAGCAGCCATTACTCCAGTCTTCAGCGTCACATGATCCTTCAGAAATCATTCTAATAAGGATATTTAGTGCTTAAGAAACATTTTTTCTTATTACTAACCTTGAAAATACTTATGTTGCTTAATATTTTTGTGGAAACAGTGATACTTTTGATTCAGTTAAAGTCAAAAAGTTAGTTAAGTTAAAAAGAACAGCATTTATCTGAAATAGAAAACGTTTGTAACATTAAAAATGTCTTTGCTGTCACTTTAGATCAAAATGTGTCCTTGCTAAATAAAAGTTTTTTTTTTTTTCCCAACAACAACAACAAAAAAATGTACTACCCCCAAACCATTGAATGGTAGGTTATGAGTCAAATGAAATCATAAAGATATAATTGGTTATACATTTAAAATGTTATTTTAAAATTGTACTGCCCCCTGAAATAGTTTCAGATTGGTAATTTACTTTTTCATAGCAGCTTGTAATGAAGCTATCTATTTTTCAAATGTAGCTTGACTATCATTTAAATATCTGATACCAAGCAACTTATTATTTAAAGTAGCTTCCCCAACACTGATCTGGATTTTCAAAAATGTCAAAAACACAACCGAAAAGAAGCAAACACATCTCCATCAGACTGAGCCGAACCAGCAAACCTGTTGCTCTGCTGACTAAAGAAAGAGTTCAGAGAAGTGATGAGAAAGTAAGAGCAAGGGAGGGAAAAATCAGAGAGAGAGAGAAAGGTAAAAAAAAAAAAAAAAAAGAGCAGGGATAACTGTCATGATTCCAAGCATCAGCCGCTGCCACCCGCAGGTGAGTGCATCAGATAATACAAGGGCCGATGCCAGTGACACTGCACCTCAGAAAAGCAACAAGGACACACACACACACACAAACATACAGACAGCCATCACAGCTCGAGTGTGCCCGTAAGCAGGGGGATTTATTCTCTACATACGGTGCCGGGTGGTTTGAGGGAGCTCGGAGCTGATCACAGAGGATCCGAAAACAACATCCGTCCACTTTCACACTTCAGTGGAAGAGGTGGCCCCTCCCGGCAGGGCTGCGTAGTCTTGCCATCTGGAGAATAAATCGAGTGTGAAGTACAGTATAGTTTGGGACCAAGCTCCGTGGCGGCAGCTCAGCAGTCAGTTCATTAGTTCCAAACTTCCAGGGATTGGAGCTGGGAGGGGGGCAGTGCGGAGCGAAGCTGCCGCAGAGAGAAAGGGGAGGCGGGCAGGGAAGGAAAGGGGGAAAAGGAGCCGTTGAGTGGAATGCCCCAAACTGAGCGGCAGTCTATAGGGCATCTCTGCCACAAAACACACAAATAAACAAACTCGCCCCCGGAGCGAAAAAAAGACAGGTGTAGCCATCAGCCCCTGCTGGAGGGAGAAAAGGACAACTTCCTACCCCTCCTTATCAGTAAGGAGAGATATATTTACATACTAAGTGTGTGCTGGTGTGCAGGGGTATAGCCATCATTTCAGAAGTGAGGGCGACAGAAAAGACAAGTGTAATACATTTTTTCTGACCTTTGTCTAATTGACAAATTTTATTTTTTCTTATCTCTTGCTTTTAACTGGCTAAGAAATTGAAATCACTACAGAACAATAATTTGAGTTCTATAATAATATATCCTATATTTTCCTAATGACAATTGTATGATTGGTTTATACAATGTAAAAAATGTAAAAGCATGTTTTTAAAGCCACTTTATGGAAGACATTCATATACTTTATTGTTATGAAAATACCCTGAGATGGGGCAGGTGGGCTGGTAAGCACAACGATAATGCTTGTGGAACACAGACAAAAACAATCAACTTTAATGAAAAAAAATAAACATTTTCCAACTTTCAGAGTGGGAAATACCCTTATCTATCAATGTACAGAGCAAAAAACACAATCAGTGTGTTGTGATTCTACTACAGCTCAACAGTGTTTTTATTAAATGACAGCAACAACAATATGATTAAATGACTCCTAAATGTTCCAAAATCTAGTGAGTGGCTTTGCGGCCTACTAAGGAATCCCATAAGGGTCTAATTCAAAATGCTCTACATAGGCAGCAACTCTTTGCACGCAAGTGCTCTGTTTTGATGACTCAAATGACAATTGACCCTTCACCGGGAGTTTGATTGACAAGCGATCTAACCAATCATAATGCCGAATCTGCCATTTTGTTGGACAAAGCAGTCAGGGGTTAGAAGATTAACCTCAGTGGACTTGAACTTGAAAAATGGTGTGTACTGACGTCTTTCCGCGTTTGAAACAACATTCCTTGTCATGTTCATTCATGTTTATTTGATGCTATAAATTAACTAGTAGGAAGAGATGATCGGTTCACGAGCCACTTGAGCTGAGGCGCTACAGCAATCTGTCACAACACATTAAAGAGCCACAAAACGGTTTTTATTTTTCGAATTTCTTAAATGACACAGTTTGAAAGCTGGGACTTTGTATAATATCATAAGTAACCTGCTCTGTCGACGTGTTGTCAGTGTCCTTCTTTGCTCCAGATGTATTTTTCACTCTGTGTGGCGTGACAGCGCCATGGCTTGTCGGACAAAGCAGCAGTAACTAAGGGGGTCTTTGCGAAGGGTCAATTGATTTCAGTAGAGTTTGAGGCTAGCATGTTGCTAAGCTAACAGCAAAATATTCTAAAAAGCATAAAATACATAATACACACAAAATAAAAATTTTGGGTAAAAATTTCATCCCAAAAAATTTTTTAGTGTTGAATGAAAAACTATTTTACGTTGGAACAGAGCATGGGTATTCAATAAATTATTTGTTCATTTAAGTATGAAACTTGTACTTAAAAAGAATCAAAATAAACAATTCTTCCACCACTGAAAGGGACAGTTTAACCAAATATAAAAAAGATATATTCATTTACTCAGCTTTATGTCATTCCAAACCTGTATTTTCTTCAATACTTCTACTCTTTCATTTAAATTTTTCAGAAAATATTTTGCAGGATTTCTTAGTGTTTTTTGTCCATACATTAACAGTCAATGGAGTCCTTTTTTTTTTTCTTACTCCAGTGTTTATCAAAATATCTTCTTTTGCATTTTGCAGAAGACAGACAGTCATACAAGTTTGGAATGACATGGGGGTGAATAAATAATTATAGAATTCTTATGGGCAGACCATCCATTTAATAGTGTTAACTGTCCTACCTGTAGGCTTTCGGCATATTATAGAATCATAATGGTTGGAGCTGTGGCATAGTGGTTAATGCATATGCTCTGACACATTAAAGCCATTGTCCTTATATGGGTAACAAGACTTTCAAGCTGACATTACCCTTTTCCATCTCTCTACCCATTATTTTCTACTCTCTCTTCAATAAAATGTAACAAAAGCCCTAAATATTAAACATTTGGAAGCAAAGTAAAGATGCAATCAATGCTCAGCTATACAAAACTGAAAAATTTTGAATAAAGACACAATCTGAGTGTATTTGAACACTGCACGTGTATGTGTGTGACTTTCCTTTTCTGTCCATACAAGAGTAACTGAGCTGCAGGAGGAGTGTCATTTAGTGGCATGGAAAATAAAACATCTATCTATAGGTATATACAAACCCCCATGGATTTTCAATTGCCAGGAAGGGGAAAACAGCTGAGAGTGTGGGAAGTGAAAGAGCGGGTGCAGAGGAGCGAAGTGTGTTTTATTATTGAGTTAATAACTCATTTTTACATTACGCAGTTGTGTGGTAGCAAATAAATAATGGATCACAGCTTTCCCCGTTCCATGCCAGGCTCTTTAAAGCTAACATATGGTCTTTAAAATTGACTGCATCTTGTACGAAGGATTGTAAGTGCTTGTAGCCTTGACAGATTTATACCATCAAAAAGCAGAGAAGCAATGGGATTATTTTTCAGACTCGTCCCGAAGTACATTGTTATTTTCCAGAGTGAGTTATTAGCATTTTTATCTGGGGGACTACAGAGAACGTTAATTCTATCAGCCCTGACAGGAACATGAGCTAGCAAAAAGAAACTCGCTCAGCTCAGAGAGGGGACCCGAAACCCTTCTCTAATGCCATTCTCTCCCCTCTCAGATCACCTAGCATTAATATTCCTCAACAAAATAATCCTATCCAGGCAGAACCTCAAAGAAGAGCTGAATTTTGGCTCAGCAATCTTATCTTTTTATACTTGTCATTTTAAAACAACGTTAACGATGATATATGAGGTCTTCCACGTTAACAATGCTGTAATGTTTCTATCCTTTGAGCACGTTTTTGACACTTAAAGGCCGTCAAAGATGTATTAGGCTGTAACTAAGGCTCTGAAACAACACAATAGTCTTGAAAGCATTAAGCTAGTCTTATTTGACTAGCTTTAGTGGATCCTTCCTTGAAACCTTTTCCCCCACTTGACTGTGATAAAAGAAATTAGTGGGTGTTGGAAAACATTGGGATCCATCACCTTTTTTCAGGGGTCACTGTTTAGGCTGTCTGTCAAACTTTTTCCCCACTCAAGCAGGAATAGCCTCTGGCCATATCAATCATCTTTATTAACATGACTTAAAAACCTTTGTTAGCTGACTCTTTTCCACCAGTTCTCCTTTTAGCTCCTGCTCCAATCACGATTTCATGGAGAGGTAAACAGGGCCAATTGGCTGGCTGTGTGGGCGGGTCGAGAATGCTTTTAACCTGCAGCATCTGCTGAAGTCCTGCTGTTTGCTCAGTGTGAAGTGGGCACCTTGTTTCAAGTGAATGTGATAGGGGGGCATTTTTGCCTTTATTGGCACATAATGGGACGGAAATGTGCTTGTTTTAAGCATTGCGCTTAGGTAGCTTTCTTTGGAGTGATTAAGGATCAGCACCTGGCTAAAAGAGAGATTTAAATGATGAGGATTTTGTGATTATGTCCTACAGAGTCAGGTGCTGGATGAAGAATGAGAGGTTAGGGCGGTTGGTACCTTCTTGTTAAGGGCGACTCCATCTTCACAGTCGAGAACAGCGCAGTCCACGTCCAGTGAAGTCAGTTTCTGCAGTTTTCTCTCGTCGTTGCCGGGAACATACAGCACGGCGCGGCGTGGTATGTACTTCAGAGAGGTGCCAGGAGTGTGGTGGGAACGCTGGCTAGACTGACACTGGGGAACCACTGACAAAAGTAGACGACTTATCCCCCTGAGAAAATGCAAGCATTTTATAATGGATATTTCAATATGGGTTTTTCTGTCTCATTTATTAATTTACATTAAAATGCAATTCATACATATAATGACTTTAATACACCTCGTTTATGATGATGAGCATGTTTTTAATTTCAGTGTGGGCATAATGTAAAGAAATACTGATATAACTGTTTCAAAGTATCTTAAAAATTCTTGAAAAGAAAACCTTGTAGCCTTCCATTTGTTTGCTGATCTCTCTTTATGCATGCACATATGTAACAAACCTCTGGCTAATCTCAAGTACTTAGCCTGAACTTCAATTTCCCTTCCAAATCTTTACAAACTGAAGAAACAAGGTTTGTTTTCCTTTCAGTCCTCTAATGGATAAGCACTGCTGACCTGAGGCTGTTATCTCCGACAACATCAGAGCAAACGCTTCTTCTCTAATGCTAATTCACAAAGGCTTAGCAAGCACAGCTGAATAAATCTATTTAGAGCCAAGCCAGTATGATGTGAAAGAGACTTGGGAGAGATTACATACCCCAACACAACAAAGTTAAGACAAGACCACAAATCTGTCTGGTAAATGACTTCTTGAAGCTGTCAGATGCAGATTCCCCTGCATCAGGGCTAATAGAGGTGTGCGTTTATGGCTTAATTTTCTCCTAACACATTTTATCACACACTAATAACCACTGTTATGCCTCAGACACGTTTTAATTGTTTTTTCGGTATGTCAGGGTGTTCAAACAATTAGCGTTAATAAATGCGCCAAATAATTGGTATCCCATACAACTAATTACAGCCGGGAACAGTCTTCGCCCGACGGTTCCTTGCGATTGCACATGAAGGGACCGTATTAGTTGACTGTATTCCTTTCCGGCTCGACAAAAAGAAGGGGGTAGCAAAGTGCTTTAAGGGGGGAGTGAAGGGGTGAAGTATTCTCTTTTGGTCTTTGTTGTCAAAAGAAGCTAAAGTCACTTCAATAGCCACTTAATCCAATCCTTCACGCTTACAATTGCCCTCAAGAACCAAGCGAGCATATTCTCGACTGAGATGATGCAGCTATGCCAGGCAATTAAAAGCAATTCAGGTAGTTATGGCTGCAAGCACTTTGCAGGCCTAAGTACACAGAGTCCCGGTAGGGATTCTCAACTCTATAGTGTTCGGATTTGGTCAGTGGCAATAGCTCAACAAGGGGAAGGAGGAGGAGGAGATATGCAAAACCACTCTCAATGCAGAAGAGAGAGAGGGGAGGAACTTACTATTACTCAAGACCCCCAAACCTTACAGTGCACGGATTGGTGATAAAGAATACAAACAGAGAAATTGGATGAAACAATCGTAGAGGGCATTATGCATGTACATGTGTAGGGGGTTGGCGAAGAAATGGGTAGAGCAAAAGGGGGAGGGAGGATCCAAATTAAATCTTCTATATTCAATGCATACTGCTGCAGGGTGAAAATGTTAAAAAGCCATTTTAAGTGGGCACTTGAAAAAGAAATAAATTATCTTGTAAGTAGGAGGCTTACAAAATGATGGCACTCGTAATTAAAAAATAGATTTCATAAAGGTGCAGAAAAAAAACATTAAAAAAGCTCCATGGGGAAGAGAGGGGTTTCCTTGATGGATCTTTATCAGAGAGACAGAGAGAGAGAGCGCAGATCGCTTGACTGAGGTACAAGGGGTCTAATAGAGAAACGCCATTCAGTGCTACTCTCCCTCTATGCCTTTTTTAAACACAGTAGGGGTTTCACTTTGCTGCAACCTAGCTGCCACAGGGAAAAGCGAGGAGTTTGCTTTGTTTAGTTGTTACTCTCTCTTTTATGTTTGAAGGAGATAGAGGAGGGAAAGACAAGTCTGTAAATTCAGGAAGGGTTTTTTGGTGTTCTCCGAGGGTGGCGTTTTGAAAACCAAGCGGCTGGCCTCTCACGCGAGAGAGCATGATGATGTGTTTGCAGCAGGGGAGGATGCTGGCTGTGTGTCTGTGTGTGTGTGTGTGTAGGTGTGTGTGTGTGTGTGTGTGTGTGTGTGTGTGTGTGTGTGTGTGTGTGTGTGTGTGTGTGTGTGTGTGTGTGTGTGTGTGTGTGTGTGTGTGTGTGTGTGTGTGTGTGTGTGTGTGTGTGTGTGTGTGTGCTGTAGACATGCACATGTCCACGTCATAGTCATATTAATACATGCATAATCATCAGGCATCTAATAAAAGATTTCATACGAGTTGCATGACATTTTTGGGTAATTTTGGGTGAACTATCATTTTAAAGATTTTTGTTTTGAAAAAAAAAAAAGAACTTCTATAGATTTCTATAGCATTTTTGCTTGGTAATCTTGGTTTTAAAAATGCATATATTTATGTTGGCATGAAATAAAAAGAAAAAGTTATTGGCTCTACTTAATTTCTTCAAATACTTTATTACGATAAAAAATGGGATTAAATGGGTTTAATATAAATTGGATAATAGAAAAAGAAAACTATTTAAATTAGTTAGGTCAGTGGCTTTAAGTCTAATTAGCACATTTCAAATCCATTTTATTTTTATTCAGAAAAAAGTATTATAATTCATTCTGACTTGGGAATTTAATTCTCAGGTAGAGGAATTGACAGAGACTAGCCAAAGGAGAAAAAAAGCTTTGTATTTGCTGAATGAAGTTTTTGTTCACACAGACCATCGAAATCATGTCACAAAAAAAAAAAAAAAATCATCTTTTTACAGACAAATTTCAAATGTCTGTGACAAATGTTTTTCACAAGGTTTATAATATGTCGTATAGATGCTATACAATGCTGAAACACTGCAGAGGTAATTAGTATTAGCTTATGCATTAGCTTGCAATGTTGGCTTACTTAGCCATGAAAGTCATAAAACTTTGTGGCATACCACTCTCACATTATAAACCAACCGGAATCCTGTTTAACAATGGCTAATGAGATTTTTATACCAACTTTCAACATAGTAATTCATTCACGAAAGTCATTTCAGAAAAATGAGCTTATCTCCCAGTGATTTATTTGATTACATGATTTGCCCACTTCTCATTTAAATCCACGCTTAGCTAAGAAAACCCTGAAATTAATATACGTAATGGTAACTCAAGTGGCCAATATTAAGTGTACAATAATTCACATAAAAAGCAACACAGACCATGGGCAATAAAAACAAGAAGCAATAAATGTTATTGCGGCACTACGGCAGCTCTGGAACCATTTGGAGAGAGTTGGCCTTCCCGACCAGATCCATACAGTGCTTCCGAGATACGCAATCTGGACCGTTTTATTGTTACATCTGTCCAGCATTTTCTCCTGTCATTAAACTATGATATACATTTTATAAGTTTAGCAATCCCTGATGTAGACAACATTTCTGCAGTCCTCACTTTTCTGGACTTGAAAGGCTATGATAACAGGGTGGTTAGCTTAGCAGTTAGTGGATTTACTGGTGAGAGTTCTGAGGTTTTCTCCTCTTTGCTGCTTTTATATGCTTCTAGACAGGCCTGGTCCTCATTAAATATAAGTCTGGCTTCCCTATATAAGAGGACCACGAGAAAATACAGAAATCTCTGGTGGTTTCGTTGGACACTAATTCTGTTTAGCTGTAGATCTATTACTGTTCTACCAAACTGCACTGTTGTGTCAGAAAAAGAAATGTCTGAACATTAACATTTCTCAGATGTTCCTATTTAATCTCAGATGTTCTTTTTCTTCCTCTAACCTTGAGTTTTAGACCCTAAGTAGGAGGTCTGAGAATGTATGGGGGTTGTATACCATCACTTTCAAAATGCCAACTTACCAGGAGACATGATGTGAAGATTTACTGCACAACTTTAACGTCGACATAAGTAGCTATTATATTTCTCCTAATGATACTGTAAGCTAGCCAGACAAACTAAGAATGCACTCATTTAACCGCCCACTGTGTTGGCTCTGGCTAAAAACATGTTGGTGACATTTTAAATAATAAGTACACCAGTCCTATGATGCAACTTGCATCTTTTTATGATAAAACAAAAAGACCAGCATTTCATCTTAACTTGCACTGACAAAACAACCAATAGGCCAATTCTTCTTCAAAACCCCACTTTAAAGCGGCTGCAAAATCAAATGGTGGCAACAAAAATAAAATAGCCTTTTAGATAACACTGTAAAAACATAATAGTCATTTCCAGACAAAATAAACAAATATTCTCTCTTCTGTTTTGTCTGTCTGCTACAGCAACGAATTTCAGCCTTTGAACTCCTGTTTCATGTATTCATAAAAATCCCTGGACACGGCACCATGGATAAATATGTTGTCCAATTTAACCCCCCCTTCCCCATCTCATATAAGCACTGACAACAGCAACTCTTTCAATATGCAGATTTCACAATTATTTCCAGCGTCTGGCAGCAACAGCAGTAGCTGTGTCTAAAATGCACAAAATTAAAGATTTGTGTTTCTACTCTGCGATAATCAGCATCTTTTTAATATGCAAACTATTTCCAGGATCTGTCGTGTTTGGGCTTTTAAATTAAATTTAAGAATGGGTGGGAGGGGGTGGATGAAACAGAAGGTTAAAAAAAATAACAAAAACAAATCAATGTTGTGATGCATAAACATGAAATAAGTTCGGAAGACGGTGGAGAAATAAATGGTCAAGGAGTCATCAATATTTATCCCATTTCCAGGCCTTGTCTTGCCCTCCCGCCTCCTCCTGGCACCAGGCTAAAACAATCCCAATAAAAGCTGCTTCTCAGCATGAGATCGGCCTTGTTTTCCAGTTGGAAGACACAAGGTGCCAGTGCTAAAATATGTGGCCAAATTAACTGTGGGGCATTGATGATAGTCAGAGAGGAAAAGTGAAACTTCTCTCTTTCACCCCCTTACCTCCCTCCTTCCCTCCCACTCCTCTCTGGGCTGACAGACGCATCTGATCCTCTCGTAACAGGATCAGCTGGTGGCTGGTGACCCTGGCAACAGTATCCCAGAAGTTGCATGTTCTCGCACTTCCATCGTTCCCCTTGCCGCTGCCTCATTAGAGTGGATTTTACGCCCTAATCTGCACAATGAGGGTGAAGTCATAGCAGTTATGTGCACTGGCCTACGCATCTACCTGTAATCCATGTGGAAAAGGGTTGCATGCTCTCTCTCTTTCGCAATGCTGCACACACACAATGGCTGACAAACCGCAAACTCTAAGCTCTAATTCTTCTCCACACAAAGGCTCAGACTACAGACGGCTCAGCTGTCAAGCAGAATTTTTTTCTGTTTTCTGGACCAAAGACTCACGAGTGCCTGCCTTCAACAAAAAGGAACGTCTATATTCAATTCATCACACCAAAGAAAACTAATAACAATGACTTGTTGTCGAAAGTTACTCAGTCCTGAAAGAACTTCAACCGATCTGTGCAATAATAATAATAACTGGCATAAAACCTAAAGTTCCAACCCACACCAATGCGAGAAACCGACTGCTCCGTTCGATTCTCTTCTGCAGCAGGATCGACACTGAAAATTTTCCCATTAATTTTTCTTTAGAAATAATTGAGAAGGGTCCATCAAAAGGAGGGAGCAAGCAATGGGTGTGGGGAGGGCAACGGGGTTAGCTTTTAACTTAGCATTTTTATTGACTCCGGGAAAACAAAATAAGGGATCCTACTAAGAGTGTGCACTCAGCAATAGCCATTCAGGCCTTTGGAGCTCCATTGTAGCACTTTGAAGGGTCTGAAAGGAAACCCCACTGGTGAAAATCCAGTGGAACATCTCCACAACAGAGCACAACTGTTCCCTTCGGCTTGAATGGGAGGGACATAAAAGGGGAGATGGACTTCTGAGGTACAGCCAGAAACAAAGGCAACAAAAGTGCTGATCATGAGGGAAAGACACAACTCGTTGCGGCAGAGGGGCATGGAGAAAAGGAGCCTTAGACAATGGCACTCATGGCCAAGTGACACACTGAAGAACTGAAAAATCTACACAAGAAGTGCTTCTCTTCCCACTTCACAAAAAACCCACAAGGAACTTCTGGATGGCCAAGGGGCCAGAGTGTCCCAGAGGGGAAGAGGACGAGTGAGAGAATCAACGTCAGACTGACAGCAAAGTATAGCCAGAGAAGTGAAGAAAACAGCAACAGTCAGAGAAACTGACAAGAGACGATGCAAAAAAAGAAGGGGAGCTTGTTTTGCTTAAGGAAAGATGGTAATATACAGGAAGAAAGAGACAGAATAAGAGGGAGGAAGTTGCCCCTGTTGCTTTAGGCACTTTAAAAGGTGAAGCTCAATCTCTGATGCATTCCCACAGTGAGAGCTCTGCCATAGCACCACTATTCCTGACTCTCCGCTCTGTTCTTTTCCAGGACTTTTGAAGTGCCTCTTTGTGCATCAACACAATTAGCTTTTAACCCCTAGAGAAACATTCATCCCCACCCACTCACCCATTCAACATGTGGATGACGCTTAAAGAGGTGATCGCCTTCATCTTGTCCTGATAAAAAGGCCCTCATGACTACAGACATAAATAAATAAGTCCCATCTATAATTATCATGCCCTCCACTAACTTTTCCCCAGTTTATTGCCGACACTTTGTTGGAACAGAAATTATTCTTTTACCAGAACCAGCATGCGTTGTCCATTTTAATGGGTGGCAGGGCTTCATTTACAGTTAAATCGTGTCACCTCCAAGACTGAGAGCATCTGAGCACAAGCCGGCAAGGAGGAGAGGGGGGAGTGATTTGTTTGACATGTTTTTATAAAACCTCTCCAAACGATGACCACCTCCTCTTCGCACTGGTTCATTTGCATGCTCTGAAGCACAGCCCCAGTATGAAAGATTAATGCTGATATGCATACAGAAAGAACAAATTTTGAGATATGCATAACGGGGTTTGAACTGTTCTGCGCGTGCCTGTCCTTAGAACTTATGATATGCAAATAAAACCATACTATTTGAAACTTGTTATTAAAAGAACTTCATTTTAAAGGGATAATTCACCTAAAAATTACAACTGTGGCAGGGTTTATTCTAATTCATAGTTTATAGTCATTTTAAACCTGTATGGCTTTCTTTTTCTGTAGAAATCGGATGACTCCAGTTTTATTTTGGACCACACTGACCTTCATTGTATGGACAAAAACAGCTGAAAAATTCTTCAAAATATGTTGTTTTGCACTTTAGAAAGTCGTATTAGTATAAGTTTGCAACGACATAGTAAATGATGACAGAATTAAAATTTTTGGATGTACTATCCTTTTAAGCTATGATAATGCTTTCAAACTATAAAGTTAAACTTAATCTGAGCAAAGAATCATATTTCATAAAATCAGTTACTAACAGAAAAAAAAAAAAAAAGTGAAAAAAGAAAATCAAGCCTGAAAAGATTTAAGGTAAGTTTAGCTGCCTATTTTTTCATCCAGTCACCTATAAAAGTAAAATACACAACATGCTGCATTATTCGAGGAACAAGGTACATGCTAACGTTTAAAACTTAGGGTTAGGAATTTGAACAAACCTCTAATCACAACTAATAGTAAACATTGCCTTAGCAAGCATCAGTAAATAGAAAATTAATTGTACTGTCATTTATGCTTACAGCAAAATCACAGAGTGTAAAAATCAAAATAAGATCTACCGTTTCCTCCTGCTGATGCTGACAGACAGCATCCCAGCTTGCACATTCCCAGGCAAAAGGTCCTGGCGATCAAGGCGTGCACTGCCCCATGCAATCAAGAGGAGCCCACTTTTAACCCACGACTATGTCTTTCCCTTTCACTTTAGCTGATTAATGGATCAACGCTGTAATTGATTAGTGGCAAGGTGTGAATTTAACCAGAGTTCAGCAGCAATAATGGTCTCCCGACAATAGCAGCTGACGTAAAATGTAAAATGATAGCCTGCAGCCTGATGGCCATCAAAGGAGAGCAGCCCACATAAAGAGGCCGGCTATTCTCTGGAGCGCTGAATTTCTTTGGGCTCTTTTCTCTTGGTAATGCTGTCAGTTTAACTGACAGGAACCATTATGGACGGTGCTTGTCAGCTCACCTTCATAAAACAAGCTGTAAAACAGCAAATAACAGGCTTATATGGCTTCATTATCTGAGGCACTCTAAATCACAGTGGAGGCGCTGGGTTCTCGTGCGTGTGGGTGCGTGTACCATCCCTTCAGTTCAACCCTCATCTGAGAGGGCAGACAGGGCGTTTTCAGAGAGTAAAAAGAGGGAGAGAGAAGTTGAGTGGGCCAGTCTCTTCTCTGAGCGCTAATAAACCTCATCCTTTTCATTAGCCACAACGACGAGAGAAGCCCCACGCCATGTTCACCAATCATTATCCAACGCGTTATTAATTAGACCACATCCACTCTCCTAGAGTTCCAAACCGATGTGATCAGGGGCACCCAATGTTAAGATAAAATGTCCTCACAGTGGGACGCAACTGAAGTGGAGAGGAAAAGAACGAGGAAGGAGAGATAGAGGGACAAAGAGAGAGAAAAAACAGTGTTAATAAAAGTACTGCTCCTGTGCTCCAGTGAAATTATTTAAGAGGTAACGCGACAGAACGGGGTGGTCGAGGCACAGATGGAGACTGCATCTGGGAATAGAAACCTTTTGCCACTGCAACACGCTTGACGAGCAATTGGTTTTATTTATTTCATGCAAATAGATCCGGGCCTTTCACTAACCTGACAGCGGGGGCTGTGAGGTGTCGGCCTGGCTGCTCGCTGAGGTGCTGCGGGGAAAGATTGCTGCGATAGGTGGAGGCAGGGCTGTTGCGATATCACATTTTCACTACATGATTCGGATTAACGGTATTATTGCAATATCTATAGAAATTAAAAAAAAAAAAAAAAAAGTCAAATTCATGTTTTCTTCAAATTTCTGTTTTCTCTTTTTTGGCCAATGAATCACATTCAAAATAGGAATGTATGGAGGCAGAGTGAAAGATTGTAACAATTATCATCAATATCGGTATACTTAACAGTATAATAATCGGTAAATGCTCCAAGTTGAAGGTTCACTAAAACGTATACATATAAAAATACACAACACATATTAGAACACTTCTGTTCTGAGCGTTTCTCAGCCAGAGGTTCCTGAAAATCTCTTAAGAAATGTATCCAGCATAAACTAATTTAGGATGGTATTGAAATTATGTTTTTGATAACCACATGGGTCTGGTGTTTACGCAAGTTTCTTTAGTAGTACAGCTTTGATTGATTTATTAATCGAATCATTCCGTTTTATTTCTTCCTTCAACCCTAATAAAGAACATATATTACAAAAACAAAATGATTAGTATCAGAAATAAAACTGAATGCAAATAAAATGAGAAAATAATTGAAGGGGCTGACGCGAATACAAGTAATTCTACATTTCACTGACAGCCTGCCAAAACAAATGTGGTAATTGTTTGGCAAACAGTGTGATTTGAGCGGTGTGGTTGGGATTGTTCTAGATGCAGCAGTGAGTGGAGGACAGAGAAAGAGAGAGGAGGAACAAGAGATCAGTGTGACTGTCTCTTTAAGCACAGGGAGGGATAGAGCGAGACTGTCACAGGTTGAGAGGGCTGACTGATTAGCGTTTGTTTTAAACAGCAGTGCTAAGATTGACGAGTTGCCACCAGAAGCTCTGCGTCCCTGACACTCTCTCACACCCACACACTCAAATGAACTACAAAAGACATTAGATGTCATAAATGACTTAGATGACAAATTACTACGAAAAGGGACATTTTTATACTTTCTTCAGAAAATGTGAGTGCAAGGCTCACCGCTATGATGCAAGGGCATTGTCGATGGTTGCCAGGGAGTTTCTAAATGGTTGCTAAAGTGCTAAGGTGATAAAGGTTGCAAGATAATCATTTCCTGAACTAAATAAATGATCCCACCTTGTCAGTCTGTATGATGTTCCGAGCTCTAGTTATAACTCAAACCCCTCCTTCAATGGAAGTCAATGGGTGATGCACAGACATTTTGACAACCAAAAATATTCAGCCAAATTTAAAAAACAGGGCCAAAATCATTGACCACATCATTTAATAAGCGCTTCACAGATGATGTGTTTTGACTGTGTCAGTGTCTATTTCGTGTACACAATGTGGATAGGTAACAACATGTCAGACACTTCAGCACGACCAAAAATGATGCTAGAATAGCAACATGTAAAATTTGTTCAGCTGAAACATTGAGAGGTGGCTCATTGCTTAAGAACTTTACTATTAGTTTATCGCCTGAGAACAAGACACTCTGAACATCATGAAGAGTTCAATTACCTAAATTTAATTACAAAGGTTTTAGTTTTCAAAAATTTTCAATTTTGTTCATTTGGTAAAAAGTACATAAATAATTTTGGTGGTGCATCACTCATTTTTGCCCATTTTATTGTTTTATTTTAGAGTCCAACAGCTTAAAAAAAAGAGTAATATCTCACCTCATTTTAATAAGCCACATTGTTTGAAGTATCATTCATGTCTGTAGCAAAAAAAAAAAAAAGCTGCAAAAAGAGATACATTCCAAAGTTTAACACTTAATTAAGTATTCACTAATCCTGCATTCCGAATATGCAGGTGTGTGCATTTAAGCTTGCAACCATGCACCCACACACTCTTGCATGCACCCACACAAGTGTGTAAACAAATCTAACCTATACGCCATGTCAAAGGAAGCAGACACACACAGAGACTCACACATACTCACTCAGCCCCAGAGAGGCGTTGCTTTGTCATACCTCTACTCTCGGCAGGCCCTGCCGTTTCCATGCCTTGCTCAACTCTTCTGGCTACACTCCAAAGCACCTCAAACGCACGCCTCGCTCTGTCCCTCCGCCATATGGACAGATCTGAACCCTTTGTAGTCATCTCTCTATGGAGGGCCTACCTGACTAAAGCCCAGCGGACTGCGACCTGCAGGGATGAGCACGCCGGCGCCAGAGATTGGCTCTTAAACATGGCGTAACACTTGCCATCTGACTGCCATAACAATCTGCATCCTTCGCACACACACCAGACGGACATATCATAACTTGTTTCTTTCATCTTGTTTCCATTTTTTCAAACCATCTTTTTCGAGAGTTCAAAAGTAATACATTTTGAAACAAATAATATCAAATATATGTGTTAAACAAAGGAGCTAAAAAAACCCTGACAGGTGACAAAAACTTAAAAAAAAATATATATATATAAATAAATAAATAAATAAATAAATAAATAAATAAATATATATTTTTTCTTATTTTCGCGGTGGAATGCACAAAAATATATTCTGAAGCACGTTCAAGCTGCTCTTTTTCATATATAGCATATAGAGACCCCAGTATGTTAAGCACTTCAAATGTCGCCCATGAAACTCGTGCACGATATTCCACGTTTTCCGTTATTCACATTATTTGCTACTCAGGTAGGCTGTGGTATCTTTCCCTTTAATTTGCACCTCATAAGGTGTGCGTTTGCTTTGTTGCTCTTTTGAGGCTGTGGTGTTTAAACAATGCTTACTAAGGCATCCAAAGTGAAAATACCCCTAGGAAAATACCCCTCACACCATTAAACCACCAGCCTGAACCGTTGCTATAAGGCAGGATGGATCCATGTTTTCATGTTGTTTATGCCAAATTCTGACCCTACTATCTGAATGTCACCAGTACAAATCGAGACTCAGACCAAGCAATATTTTTCCAATCTTCTATTGTCCAATTTTGGTGTAAAGTTGTAGCCTCAGTTTCCTGTTCTTATCTGACAGGAGAGGCACTTAGATCTGCTGCTTCAAGGTTCGACGTGTTGTACATTCAGAGATGTTCTTCTACATACCTTGGTTGTAACAAGTGGTTATTTGAGTTACTGTTGCCTTCCTATCAGCTCAAAACAGTCTGGCCATTCTCCTCTGACCTCTGGCATCAACAAGGTATTTTTGCCCACAGAACTGCCACTTACTTTCTTATTCTCTGTAAACCCTAGTGATGGTTGTGCATGAAAAAAGATAAGCAGTTTCTGAAATACTCAGACCAGCCCATCTGGCACAAACAACAATGCTATGTTCAAAGTCACTTAAATCTCCTTTCTTCCCAATTTTGATGCTCAGTTTGAACTTCAGCAGATTGTCTAGATGGTTGTGTCAGAAATCGCTCCCTATACTCAATGGGGACAGCCATTTGTGGTGGTGTCTGAAACCATAGTGGATGTTATCGCGCGCACTCATTCAATCCCAAAATGCACTGCAATACAACTGATATACGCTCAACGGCTAGAGAATACCCATAATGAACTGTGAGGGTCATGCCGAATTAATTCTTGTGTCGCTCCAGAAGATGGCGCCCACAGCCGAATCATCCATCCATTTTCCAAACTGCTGATCCTATATGGGTACAGCGTAATACAGGTATAAATTCCTTTTTGATTAATTATTAAATAATTTAAGAAGATTTAAATGACAGAACTGAAGATCAATCTTTGCATTAATACTGGTGCTGCCAGTTTGCCAAGTTTCAAATGATTATTAAACAGCAAGAACAAACAGCTGCCCTTCCAGCACACTCAGTGTTTGAATTCACCCACTAATTTTTTACTCATTCCCTCAAGTGGACTATATTAGTGGAGTAATGTAGGGAATAGCGAATGAGGATACAGGGGCTGATTTCAAACAAATTTCGGGTATACAGGCCGATTTCGAATGTCTACATGCCTAAATGTATTGAGTTGCAGCAATGTGATTGGCTGATTAGATATTTGCGTTAACAAGCATTTGAACAGGTGTACCTAATAAAGTAGCTGGAGAGTGCATATGCATATTATACATAAACTTGCCATGATGGTTGCAAGACTTGTGATAATCAATGCTGTTTGGTCACTGATGTTAAACCTTGATTTGCTAAACCTTGAACTTATATGCGCAAAAGTGATTTGAGAGCCATGATTTTTTTTTATTAACCAAAAAGTGACATAAAATTTAGTCTATTCTTCACTTCAACTTGCCATATGGTTTAAGATTTATAATACAGCACACGAGTTGTATGGACTTCTTCAATGGTGCTGTCTTGTCTTTTCTGACCACCCCTGGACACTGTGTGAGTTCAATGAAAGGACAAGTACAGCGTGAAGATTTTTCACTATTTTCTATATTTCTTCCAAAACAGAAAGACAGAGGTTTGGAATATATGATGAAAGCATTTTTATTTTTGAGTGACTATTTCTTTAAGTGTTACATTAAGACATCAGAAGGATGCTTACGCAATGACTGCAGGGTACAGCCCATAGCAGCATGTATGTGTGTGTGCGTGTAGGAGAAAGATGGATGGCCTAGCTGCACCACAGGTGGCTGAGGCCCAGCACAGGGAGGATACGGGTCAGAGAGACTCTGTCTCCAGCTTTGTGGATGAAGGCAGCCCATGTGGCTCTTTGAACAGAACAACTGAACGCAGAACAAACAGTGAGAACGCTTAGACACAGACAGACACAGGTAAGATCTTCCCATACCACCCAGCCTGGAGCTGATGTATATGATGGACATTTGGGTTTTGTACCCACCAGACCAAAAAAATCGCATTGGACTGAGTTGGAATTTGGTTCATTTCTGCTCCAAGCTGCATGTTAATGTTAGAGAGCAGATCTGGAAATATAGATTTATTGTTCATTATATTATAATATATTTTGCACTATTCAGCATATAAGTAATTAATGGCTAACATTATTGAATTCTTAACTCACTAAATGATTGGAGAAATCTGGAATGTGAAGATTGCATTGTGTATAATGCTTCCAAGTGGAAAAAGTTCCTTGTTTCATAATCATTGTTAATAAATGGAAAACTAATTAGGATGTGCAAATATGAATGTTAACAGTGCATTTTAAATGAAGTTTAACTGTTAAATGGCTATAATTACTCATTTTATCCTCAGAAATAACAATCGTTTCATATATATATATATATATATATATATATATAATATATTATATATATATATATATAATATATTATATATATATATATATAATATATTATATATATATATATATAATATATTATATATATATATATATAATATATTATATATATATATATATAATATATTATATATATATATATATAATATATTATATATATATATATATATATATTATATATATATATATATATATATTATATATATATATATATATATATTATATATATATATATTTATATATATTATATATATATATATATATATATATATATATTAATTATATATATATATATATATATTAATTATATATATATATATATATTATATATATATATATATATATATATATATATATATATATATATATATATATATATATATATATATATATATATATATATATATATATATATATAATAAGCTATCAGTATTAGTTTCAATATTGGACCATTTAAAAAGGAATACTGTATCTAAAATTGGCAATTAGCTTTCCCTATAGGTCTTTTTACTCTGTTGCAGTTTTATCTAATCCCAAACACTGCCACTAAAGCTGCCTAACACTACACAAGCCTGATTGGTTTACCTCGCCCTCAAGTGGTAGGACCTAGTACTGCAGGTTTCTGTTGTATCACCTGTGTGTGCCTTTGAGAACTTGAGAAATCATGACTGATTTTGATCAGGCTGATCTCCCAAGAGTGACTGACAAATGAAAAACAAATCCACAATTATATATGCATTTATGGATAGGAACAGAAGACAAATGTATTGAATCACATTTCCCAGTGCACAAATTGCCCTGATAAACACACGCATGCTTGGGATGGTGGTTACACATTGAACAAATGAGAGGTGCCTCTTTCATAGGTGTCCCCCTCTCCTCTAAAACACCCAGAAAAGACACAGAAACGGGCAGTGCGATTACTTAACAAAGAGACTGTGACACTCGCACTGACCCTGGGTCAGTGAAACCGGTCATGAACTGTGTGCATTTACAGCACTATTAGACATTTAAGCAGGATTCAGCCTCTCTCAGGCATGAATGTTTCCACCAGACCTGCACTAATAGCATCTAAACAGCTAATATCAACAGAGGACGGCCATTGAAATGCCGCACGCATGACTGGCGTTTAGCTAGAGCTCTGTATCAAGCAAGATACTAGGGCAAATGTGTATTACCAGTAACATGCATTGTAAAATCAATGAATGGAATGGTGGAATAACATTTGAGATTAATATACATTTCAAAATAAAATGCTGCTCTTAGAGCGTTAATAGAAACATCTCTTTAAGTACACAAGTATTAATCTGTTTTTGAGGCTGTTGTGGTGTGTTTGTGTGTGTGGGTGTGTGTGTGTGGGTGTGTGTGTGTGTGTAACCCAGAAGTCTATGTGACTGAACCCCCCTCCCCCCCGCAACCCTCCCTTCGGCCCAGTCCAGATCCTTTAATTAATACTGGCTTAGACCCGATTGCTTCTGACACTACAGGGAGTTTCCTGAAGCCCAGCCTACTTCTGCTCCACAACACAGTGACCAAATCCACCGAGGCCGCCCACCTCCACTCAGACACAAGACCTTGTGAAGGCAGTAATTAAAATGAACCATATTATAGCCATATAAGAATTCACCATATAAGAATTCACCATATAAGAATTCACTCAAACAATAGCATTTGGTCCATACGGTCAATCTTAAGCAGGCAAAATAACGAAGTTCTGACGTCAGGTTCTTAACGATGCTAGTATTACCGATAAATCAAACAACAAACCACATTATGGCCATAAATTTACAGATTATTGGGCCTGAATTGATGGTGAAAATGCACAGCTGAAAACCAAAACATTTTCACTAGGGTTAACCACTAGCACGTACGGAAGCAAATCCAGATAATCAACGCTGCCTAATTTTCACCAAGCACAGCGTAAAAGGAGAAGTGGAGCACGTACATTCCAGCACCACGATATTTGGTGCCCATCGTGGGGTCATGAATCCAGCATCGCTCGCACTGCATGGAATCGCTCCAACTCAGAGCTGCTACGATCCACACGGACTTGCGGTCTGCATGGTATGCTTACCATTATATCAGACATCTCCAGGAACATTTATTATGAATATTGTTACTTTTCAAAACTGAGGGATAATTTAAATGCATTTATAATATGAAATTGCAGCTCAAAATGCTAAACAGACATGCTGCTGTGCGTTTCTTGAAAGTAAATACCGGGTTTCGTTTAATTAGCGTGACAGTGGAAACATGACTGAAGGCTACAGCAATAATCCAACATTCCAAACCACTGAATACAGTATTAACATACAGAATCTAATGGAATCTGGAATACAAATGCTGAGCGGAGGGCAGCAGGGAATAAAAAGAGTGAACGTGGAAAGGCAGAGTGGAGGTGGGAGGGTGGAAAGGGCAGCGTGTTTGTTTTCTTGCCTCTGGCTAATGAATTTACTAAACTGCCAGGTGGATGCAAATGGCAGAGCAGGCGCCTCGACTCTGCAAACTTCACAGCATCTGTAGAAACGCCGCAGTAAATCCAGAAGGCCTACAACAGTGTGTAAGCAGAGGGGGCAGGGGGGATAAACAACCCTTCATCCTAAGGAGAAAGGCATACAGTCAAACAACTCTTTTAAATAGATGGTCAACAGATTAGCGCTAACACCAAACAGCTAAGTAGAGTGCAACTGATTGAGTTTTTTTCACTAAATGAGAGTCCATCTTCTCATTCAAAGATACCAGCTGTATTCAAACAGAAAAACCCAACCTAAATAATATGTTGGTAGTGAACGATTATGATGTGCACAGGGACTTAAAGTCATGAAGAAATAGAACAAGCGACAGACCTTTTTTTCCGCATTGTAACGTACATCTGAGTGAAAAAGATTATTAAGAAAAAATAAAGTAAGACTGGGACTATAGAGAGTAATGGAGCAAGTCATATATGTTATGATTATCAGAGCCAGTATATATGTGAAAAAGCTGATTAAGACACAGAAACTGCATTTACATTTAACT
This sequence comes from Chanodichthys erythropterus, assembly GCF_024489055.1. NCBI lineage: Eukaryota > Metazoa > Chordata > Actinopteri > Cypriniformes > Xenocyprididae > Chanodichthys > Chanodichthys erythropterus. The sequence goes on along the minus strand of NC_090234.1, from coordinate 30,842,892 downwards.
CAAAGTCTTTGCGGTTACTATTTTCCCCTGTGTATATGTAGGCAGCTTTCTCTACTGCAAAGGAGATTATAACGTTATTCCCACCTAAGCTGATATACCGAACAAACATTAGATCTGAGAAAGACATAAATCTCTCTCTGTTGCTTTGTTTTCTTAATGTTATATCATAGCTTGTGCAATGCTGTGCTGTAATGGGGTTGCCCTCATACATCATACTCCAGGATTCCCTCACCGTTGGGGGTCATTCTACAATGTTTATTGTGAAAAATGCTTAATGTGCAATTCAACATGCATTTTTGTTTCAGAGACATTTGTCTTTGATAGTTGCTCGACTGTGGCGTACTTTAAGTAATTTTAGTGGCTAATTTTAGGCTGAGATGTACCATTTTGTCATGCTACACAACTACTTGTTGGAAAAAAAAATTGCTAGTGGATTTCAAAAACTGAACAGTTGCAGGAAAAAAATTATACAAATTAGTAGCTGCTATTTTAGTTGCATTCGTTTAGTTACCCCTCATCCCTGGCAGTCAGTTCATATGCTTATAAGCTCAGCAAAATTAATTCTCACATCTCGCTGAATAAAGTCTGGATAATCAGTACGATGGACGGAGGGACGGAGGGAGGGAGGGTTGTGGAAACTGAGGAATGGAAGCTGTTGTGTTTGGCAGTGGGCCGCATCCAACCACCACCCTTCCTTCCCCACTCCACCTGCACAACATTTTCACTACCTGATACACATCAACATGGAAAATACACATCACACGTTAAGAGCAGGTACACGAGCAGAGAAATGACAGCATCTTGGGATGTGAATGGACTTTATAAATTAACATTGGCTGGGGTGATTTTGAAAATCCCAGAGCGTCTTTTACTTAAACTGGAGTCCAGCTTTTTCACCTCCAGCTGACATAACCACCGACAGCATGGCTCATGACTCAGAGGAAATTATTTGAAAAGGTTCCATGTGATATTTCAGAAGCTTTCCTGTTCAGGCGGCACATTGGTGTGCTAATGATGGAAACTTCAGCAGACTGACACCCAGGTCAGGCAGGATGGCACCGAACACACGCTATTTTGCTTGGATAATGCTGGCATTTTCAAAACAGCTTGCCTAAGCGTGGCGTCATTTGATAACATTTATCTTCTTGTTTGTGCTTTGACAGGAATCCAAAAATAGACATGACTGCATCACCCTGCACATACACAAATCAAACTTAAAGAGTATTCACCGCTCAAGTCAGAGTCCGATTATAACTGAGCCCTTACCACTGAGTGACTCTAATGAAGTCCGTCTGCGCCTCCTTAACCCGAGTTAAGGAGGAGTAGCAAACTGGTTTCAATTTAGACTTGTAAGGGACAGAAGCTTTCCAAAATCCCAGGCCTCATGACTTCCTTCCGTGGATGTAGAGGAATGCTGTCTGGCTTTATGCACTGCTGTAGGACTACAATAAAGCTAGAGGAAAGGAGGGGGAAGCAAGTCAAGGGCATGTTTTACCCTATCTATGCCACACTTTACCTTCATCTATGAGAACTACATTTGCCTGAGAGATGTTTTTTTTTTATTCATTTAATTCCCCCCCAGACAAACATTTAACCTCTTATGATAATCAGAGGGCAAGCAAATTAAAGTATAATATTTTAATAATAATAATAATAATAATAAGTGGGTTAATTATGGTAAAACAACAATATAAAAAAAAAAAATCAGTTTTAAAGTTCAACCCACCTACAATTCACCAAAAAATACACTACTAATAGAATAAAATAATAAAAAATAATTAACAGCAAATGCTGCATGCGTTAGTAAAATTAACATTAACCAAAAAAGTGACCTTCCCATAAAAAAGAAAATGCAAAAATGTAAAAACCTTGCTCAAAGCAAGCTTGCCTGTATCAAACGCGGCAGTGGTTAAAGCAGTCGAACAAGAAGTCCCTTTTTTGACCACGGCTGTATCCTGTATTTTCCAATTATCACCTTTTAAAGGCCAGCTGGGTGCATTCCAAACCATCAGGGGGCAATTCCATTTGCATTGCTCTGAGACAAAGTCATGCTCAAGTACGCTCATAGTAAAGTTCATTACGAGTGGAGAGACACCATCATTGCTTTCATTATTTTGGGAACAGGTTTCCTCATTTTCTGATCCCGGGCCCAAGTTATTGATCCAATCTTTCGCGCTCTCTCAGCTATGACACCAATCAGAATCTGCACAAAATCAGAGTGCTCAACGCGAGCCACAGGGAAATACACTTCATTACAGAGGAGAAAATTGTCAGTAAGGATAAACTGGGCAGTTTGTTTATCTCCATGTTAGTTTTCCTCTGCCCTTTACTCTTTATCTTCTCCATAATAGCTTGTCTGGTCTATATCAGTGATTATATTTTTATTTTGACCATTCAAAGAGTTTTAATTCTAGTTATGCATTGAAACTCCTAACTATGAGCACTTTTTTACTCTTTTTTACTCTTTATGCTTCATTCTTCCTCCATAGTACGGTATTAATAAAAAACATTTCAAGTTTAGATGGACCCCAGTTCTATGCTACATTTGACCCATTGTGGGTATTTTTACAGCATCTAATGCTGTGCCTGTGCATATGGCACGAAAAGGGGGGACGGGAGTGTAGCAAGGAAAGTAAAGTCAACAATGGCACAAAAACAGCATTATGATGACTCTCGGTCAACATAATAGTAGATCAAACACAGTGTAACAAGAAAAAGAAGCAAACAATGGGCACCCGTTTTCACTGGTGGAGATATATCTAAATCAGGAAGCTACTGTGTGAATGGAGGTGGGAGAATGGGGGAGACAAAGTACAAAGGCCTGCTTAGAGCTTTCGCAGTGTCATGGCCCCTGATCTGTCCAGACAGAGAAAAGGGGGTGAGGTGTGAAGGAGGAGAGAGATGAGGGCCTCTGGGACACGCACCCACCTCCACACCAGCGGCCCCTTAATGTGCTGTGTCTAATGCGCCTATTTAGGTTTTGGGGTGCAACAGTGCACAGACTCAGGTTTTTGGGCGGCCTCGGGGCGAGGAGCATGGCTATCACCTATCAAAACAGCTGGGGCCCAGGAGGGTAAACAAAGGCCTGTAGGAAGTAGCGCATGGCTGCGGCCGGGCCTAAAAGGCATGGCGATGTGTCTGAAAGATAGTTACTGTGGTCTGACTAAAAGCTAGAGGTCTACGCGGGATGGATTTTTCAATCCCGCTCCTGCAAGATTATGTACTGCTCCTGCCTGCTTCCACCAAAATTATGTTAGATTTTATCCCGCTCCTGCCTGAAACTTTCACGTTTTGTACCGTTCCCACCTGCAAAATCCCATAGGAAGAGGTCTACGCTGATTTTTTTTCAATTTCCCCACACACAATGCTTTAGATCTCCAGTTACAGACTTCTGCATGCTGTTATTATTAGATAATTGTATTTTGCGGGAGCCTACGGGTCATTTTTTCTTCCGCTTCCCGCGCATATATCAGTATCTTCCCTCCCGTTTCTGCACTCAGCATTTTAAAACTTGTCCCGCACTGCACTCTGTTGTGTTGGGTCCCGCGGATCCTGCAGTCGTGCCGCAGACCTCTACTATCAGCAGTGTGAGATGATATCCAATGCCTTGGAAAACAGTTGCAAAAAACCCCAAAAGGATGACCAGAAATTCGACAGAATCAAAAAGTGACCCCGCAACAGGTTTTTTCCAATAATTCTGAACACAAACAGTCCATTTCAAACACAAGAAAGACCCCCAAATGTTATTTTGTTCCATTTAATATTTAGTGTCCAGTTGTCTTAATTTGCAATTTTGTGATGGGCTCATTGTCAAACGGACAGATCAAAGCCGTGCCAACTGGACTAAGGGGGGTTTGTGGGGACTAGCCAGCACCGGAATTAAAGGAAAAAGGCCTCAAAAGGCTGTTCCTCTAAAAGGCTTTGGTGCCATTCCCAGGTCGTCACTTTCAAATGACCTGGTCTGTAATTCACACGTCTTCATAATCATGGCCCTTCGTGTCGACAGAATACAAATCCATGTGGATCAGACAAATAAAAGGGCTTTGCTTTTTTAAAAGGCCGGCCATGCCACCACCAATTTCAGCCTATCTGTTTGTTGGGCCGCTCGGGAAGGTTAAACCGTTTAGAGGACCTTTTCAACTAAACAAACCGTTCCCTCTCAACCCTTTCAGACATGAGCACAGAAAAAAAATTGCTGTGGGCAAATTCACAAGGCTGCTTTTCTTTGTTCGGAAGTAACCACAAACAAAGAGTTTGTGTCATAAGTTCTTCTTAGCTACAGATAAACCAAACAATGCCAGTCACAAACATTTTTTCCTCTGGTAAAACGAGTATTTCAATCACAGCAAAAAAGCCAAAAATGAACAGACACCCTCACCTGTTAGAACATTTTGCAGCTGAGGCAGAATCTGATAAAGAACGCTCTTCTGGGGACATTTACAAAGGTGTTAAAATAATTCACTTTGTGCTCTCACGGAAGCAAAATCAGAGAATAATTAGCCTAGTTGTTTGTTGGCACATCAGCTATTAAGTGATAATTAGTTCAGAAGCGAAACGTTTGAAAAAGGCTGTTTGATCTATGTACTAGTTCCCAAATGAACCTCTATGTTTTGAGTAACAATTAAACCTTCTCTTAGACACGCATCTCTCAAGTCACTTACAGAGTTAAATATTTTTGACCTGAAGCCCACTGCTCAAAAGGGTAAAAAAAAAAAGGATTTTAAACAATATGTACAACAAAAATTACATATTGGATTTTTTTTTTTTTTTTTTTTTTTTTTAGGACTTATGTAGACTCCTTTCCAAACTTCTGAATTGTAGTGACGACAAAGTGAAAACATGGGGTATGCAATATATGTATCACGTAAGGGTTGTCACAAATTACATACTCTGTTGATAATGAGGCACCCACAATCACCCCTTACGGATATATGACAGATATCTTTGTCTCCACAATACGCACCACAAAAAATACTTTCTATTGGATTTTTTCAGAACACCTATATAAATTTCGTTCACAACTCATGTTATGTGATTACAGAGCAAAAAGAATGTAACAATATTTTGGTACAGAGTTTGCACTACCCTAAAAGAATAGGTTCTTGTGCTCTTGTGTGACATAACCACTCATATTTAGCATTCAACCTTTGCAAAATTAAAAAAAGACCAGTCGTCAAGGAACTAATGTATCACGCCCTGGTGTCCCAGAAACAGGTTAGCCTAATGAACAACAGTTAATCAAAAACAACCTAATCAAAGACTTAACATGCAACTACAGTGTACTGTGAGTACTACTTAAAAAGCTATTAGAGCACAACACCATTACATTCCCCATGACAACCCGGTTGTCCCTTCTTAAACACCTTAAATGCATGAGGCTTCCTTGCTATTTAAAGAAACGTATGACATGAAAACAGTTCAGAAAAAGTGCAGCCAAGAGTTGTTGTCCTTTTCCCGACCCAAGCTGCAAAGCGGTCAGGGAAAAGATTAAACAGACAACGAGGTCCAGAGAAAAAAATAAAGCTTTTACGTCACAGTCACACCTCATCCCAGGGGTCAGCCTCAGGCCAGATCGTGTTGCAGTGCTACACGCGATACAGTATCGCAGCTTTCTCAGCACCTTAACAACATGATGATCCCGTGATTAAGACTGACATGAGCTAAGCCCTGCCTGACACAGTCATCTCACCGTTACCATGACACCTCGGTGCTGACACCAGCTGCGTGCAACGGGAAACGGGTCTCCAGTCGCTTTAGCAACGCAAACATACGGTCGGAACAAAACGGGCTGCAGTCTATGGAGACTGTGGTTAAACCAGAATGGCATGCAAGAGTAATCAGGAATCTTCTGGGTTAGGCTCAATCAACAGTATTTGTGGCATAATGTTCATTACCGCAAAAATTTATTTTCTCTTGTATTACTTTTTTTTTTTTTTTATAAAAATGTGGGCTACAGAAAGGTACTGGATGTAAATGGTTTAACATTTGTAAATGTTAAAATTACTGGCCACCAAACACAATTTCAGTGTGGAAAAAAATATCTTATATTATTTTTTACAACTCTGTCACTATGATAGCACAACGGCCAATATCACTAAATTTACTGTAAAATGAATTAAACAGTTAAAATAACATAAGTTTTAACAGAAGAGTAAATGTACAGTACGTGTTTTTATAAAATGATAAGCTTAAACTGGGCCCATTCTCTTCCATTGCAAGTACTACAATGTAACTTTGCTTTTTGCTTCAAGTTGCAATTATTTTTATGTTAATCAACATTATGCTTCAAATTATATTGATTGAGCTCAACTTGTATTGAACCCTGAGTTTGAGCTGCCCCCCTGGTTTTAACCGCATCCGAAGGGCAAGTCATCCAACCCCAGTTTACAGCTGAGACTGACCTCCTGTATTCCTGTAAATAAGTGACGTGGCTTTAACGGTGCCCAGATCCAGCCATGGGAAAAGGTTTCCAGCCTCATCAGTCCTCATAACAAAAGGACCACATTTCACTGCACCTCCACGAACAAAAGGATCTGGCCGGTTCCCAATATGGAACTAAATTACAGAGAATGGGACACTACCTTCACAAGTGACCCTTAAACTTAGGGTAAACCTTGAGGCATCACAACAAAGCTACACTGCACCTTTTCACGGTAGAAAAATGCAGACAGCTTCTGACAGTTGTTCCTAGTTTCAAGGTAAAAAAAAAAGTGCCATCATAAAGCAGGGTCTAGGAAACAGGATAAGCACTCCAGCCAAGACTATAAAACGCTCGCTGGGAACTTGAAAGCCACGCAGGCAAAGTTGAGGGCTGCCATCTGGAAACAATAAACAAACAAAAACTAACCAAACAAATATTGCGTGTACTCAGGAGGCACTAACTGTAACCGAACCAAAGGCAGCTGAGCCTGGAAACTGGCATCTTAAGGGGGTCAGTGATGCGGACAGACGTGTCCTATGAGGACAGATTTTTCTCTTGAGTGTGATGAGGTGTGGGGGGGAAGGATGGTCTTTGGCTCTGCCGAGTTCCTGTTTGTGGCAGGATCTTGGCCTTGTTCTAATGAGCTGCAGCACTAGTAGGGCAGTGTCGGCCCAGCGATGTGAACAGGCGCCCATCACGCTCCCCATTAAGAGGCGCAAGTAAACGGTCTTGCTTGCCTGCATCCTCCCACCTCCAAAGGCCATACCGGTTCACCCCCCTGGGAAAAGGACAGAACATATGGAACAAGAATTTCAGGAGAAGCGGTTCTACCTAGAGAGCTTTTGGAAGGGCAGAAGGGGACATAGTTGAGTTAGTAGTAGTTATATTTATTCAAAAAACCTTTCAGAGAACAAGGATCTTTTGGGGACCCAGGGATAGGTTATGATGCTTGGCTTGTCGTCCAACACCCTACTAGCCATTTAGTTACTATAGGGCCACGTTCAAGCAACTAAAGAATACAGAAGTCAGTCCTGTATTTGAATCTTTAATACGTTCACACACAGTGCAGTTATGGGAGTGACAACCAGATTCTATAACAGAACTCACATCCGTTTATTTTCAGGACTCAGAACTGCATTCTCGGAAAACCTGCACTGTATGAACGGAAATGGACAGGACAACTAGTTGTCTGTCAAATCATACAGTGTTCTGCACTGCACAAAGTGTGTCTACCATGTGTTGTGGGTTTTCGTGTGTGATGTAGATTTGAGGTGTTTGTAATCTGAAGGTTTTAGAGCCAGTCACTGTCCTTCACCGGAGCAACTTCCATCAGTTTGGTGTTCTATGCACGACTCGAATTCTCCGCTGTCCACCCACATATAAAAGCTTTCGGTTAATAAAGATTTGATGGATGAACTCAAAGCTTGACTGGACTCTCAAAAACTCAAGACTCCACGTTTTATGGACATCGCCTGATATTACTTTGGTCACTGTCGCTATGGTTACAAGTAAAAGAATATGGCCTGACTCCCATTGCACATTCATACAGACAGTATTCAAGACGCTACTGTAAGATGCTCTATGAACAGGACCTGTAAGTAAATGCGGTTGTCAATCACAAAAACTTACAGTGTGAACAGAGTTTAGGTCGAATAAATCTATTACGCTTGTGAACCTAACTAACTGGCTAAGTCGATTGTTAATGGGGTTTTCAAAAGTACCAGTACTTCAGAACCAAATCGAGACTGAAATAAAAAAATAAAAATAACATAATGTAACCCTGCTTTCTGCAGTACCGGTAGTACAGAGTACCAGGTCAATCCGATACCCGCTGATAGGCGGCTGCTTTCAAACGCTCCATTTGTATTTTAGATTTTATATAGTTTCTATTTACAGCACGTTTTTGCAGCATTGAGCATTGTAGCCAATCACAGACATGTTTGTTTAACATGTTAAACGTAGTAGTTTTCACTTAGTGGGCTTGTGCTGCGGCTGAAGTTAAGTGATATCAGCTTCATTGATTATAAAGGGAAAGCACTTTGCTCATTTTCTGTACATTACTCATTCTTAATTTGAATAAAAGTACATACTGCAAAGTTTAATCTTTAACTTTAACCATTTTAAAATACATGCAGCTTGACATATTCGGCCAATACATTAGGGGTGAATTCTGTTTAATTGGGACACTTTTTTGCCATTGAGATAACCGGAAAAAAGCATCCCAATTCAAATCACCCCTTTTTTTTTGTTTGTTTTGTTTTTTGAAGATGCAGTTTCAATTTAAAAACAGTCCAACTTTTAAAAACAAGACAATTTCTGTTCCATTTCTTATGTATATACCTGCTAAAAATGCATCCCATGAAGGTCAGGTGAACCTGACCGGCCTAATTATACAGGGCTTCTTTTCAACTGGTGAACTTGCTGTTTAGGCAACCAGCTGAAAAAATACATTCAATGTACATTTTTTTTTACATTCATTGCTTGTACAAATTATCTGTGCTGAATACAAGCATCTAAAGCACATAGCTGCTGACACTGGGACAAACTACTTTCTAGTCTAAAGGTGAAGCTAAAAGACACAAAAAGCATGAGTGCATGAGTAGAAACAGGAAATAGGAAGAAAGGTGTAATCATTGCACCATAATTAGTAGGTTTTTTCAGGTTTGTCATGCTCCTAACACATGTCTGTCAAAAGCAGAGAAAACTGATTAACTCCCTCCAAATCCCACAGACGTGTGAATACCTGAAAAAATATCAGGTTCAGCCAATCCTTGAAAATCAAATTGGGAGACAGTATTGCATTCATAAAAATAAAAAAAGTACTAATCTCTAAATTGAAATTGACAGGAGTACTTTAATAAAAGTGCTTGAAAAAGCTTTTAATTTTTTTTTTTCCTGAATGAAAAATCAGAAACAAAATATGAATTACTAGCTTGTCCATATAAGCAACACTGTGCATGTTTTATATTGACATTTTGGCATAATAGCATTTCTGTGAATCTAACAACAGCTGTGTTACTTTCGGATGATAAAACAGTGTTAAATAGACACGATTCCCTGAGGAAAAAAAAGAGAATTCACAGGCAGGAGCGTTGTTCTCCACAAAACACAAATCCAGAGCATTAAAAGCCTGTTATGAAAAGAGAAGTCCAATAACCTAAATTTGACATTTAACAGTTACTATAAAATTAACATTTAATCACTTTTTCAAATCCATAAACATACTCCCTAGCAACATAAGCCAAACGTTCAATTTGGGATAGCAATAGTTCATCCAACACAGTGGGAAAAGAGCCTTAAACCAATATGAAAATTACAAAAGCATTTATAGAATCTACAACTGGTGTTTTAAAAGTCCAAAGCACTTTGAAACGCTGCGAGAGTATACAGCTTGCCCGGGTTGTAAATAAGCTACAGAGTAAAGGCACTATTCTAATATCCAAGCCATATAAGACCAGTAAAGCAGGCGATATTCAGGATCCCCAGCGCCACCTATCTTCCAAACATTGTCGAATGCAGAGCTCGAACCTCCTGCTGTGTAGCCTGAACCACAACGTGCTCATTTCCAAAGCTAATGAGAAACGGTGGAACGTTGGCTGGCTTGGTGGAGCCTCACAGACACAGAGAGAAGGAGCCCGGCCCAACCTCAGGGCTCCTACCTCCCCATTTCCATGTGCTGCACCATGGGAAATCTGCTCCTATTATTATTTCTCCTCTTATTGCTTATGTTCTTTTAATATTTTATTCAGTCATTAAAAAAGGGATGGATATGATTTCATTGCACGCTTCATCGCCGGAGACTAATTTCACTGTAAGTGCTGTTTGCTCTGGCCTTTAAATTAGAACTTAAGATCCGTGTTTCTACATAAAATTAGCTGCCTCTAGTGATTTAGGAGGTGGAGAGATAGTAGATTTAGGTTTGGCATACATCAGCCATGCACTTATTCAAATATGATATATATATATATTTGGAGAAAAAACAGTAGTTGTACGGTTGTACTTTACACCAGAACAATGTATTTGTAGGACAAGACCAGAGCTTATTACCCTCAAAATAATAAATCAACAATACTGAATTAGAGCTATAAAATAAATTGGTAACACTCTAGTTTAGCATCCAATTTTTACTATTAAGTTGCTTATTAGCTTGCATATTACTAGGATATTGGCTGTTTATTAGTACTTATAAACCACATATTAATGCCTTATTCTGCATGACCATATTCTACAATCTACATCCCTTAATCCTACCCAATTCCTAAACTTAACAACTACCTTACTAATTATTAATAAGCAGTAATTAGGAGTTTATTGAGGCAAAAGTCGTAGTTAATAGTGACAAAAAAGTGTGACCAATAAATCACCGATATAGCACACCAATGTATATTTTTCATGATAAGTATAATTGTTATTACTTACACATTTTATAATAATGTTTTATAGATATAGCAACAAAATTAAATATATAACATTTTATTGTATAATGCATTGCATGTTACTATTATAGATTTTATCGGTTTTAATCATTATAAATGTTAATTTCCTAATAATATTAATTATAATGTTATTGCTAGTTCCTAATATTAACCTAATATGTTGTTGTTATTATTCTTATTACTATAAATGCTAATATTATTTTATTGCTATATGATTTCTAATAATAAATGCTATAACAACAATTTACTTTTAAACCAACAACAAATATATACTGAGAAACAAAAACAAGTAAAGAATACAAGTGTATTTTCTGTCAATAAAATAGGAAATTGAAACTTTTCATTAACTTACAGGGCCTGCACTGCCTACCTGGTGCGTGACCAAAGGGCGATAATCAAACGTTGCAAACACTGACACCATGGGGACTGAGAGAGAACTGCTGCTACAAACCTGAGCACCTAAACCACTACAAAAATTCCTTCAGCTGCCTGCCGTAAACTCAGCACTAAAGTTAATAATTATGATGTATAAGACAGAAAATGCATGTTGATTACGGCTGATCTTGGCTCAGCTTGGCACTCCCAGCAGAGGCTGGCCAGTCCAGGTGTCTCTCCAGAGCTCTGCCTGGAGTATGATGAACTAAGCGTGGCAGACGCTGTGGCAGGAGATCATGCAAGCCAACGCACACACACACACACCTCACACTGCAGCCAGTTCACCTGATGCAAGCAGTGACTCAGTGGTTTCTCCGTAAACATTTTCAAATAATTGGTCTTTTCGGTTTAGTCACGCACACAACAAAGCGTGTTTATCAAAAACAGCCGTCCGATATAACACCTTCTCGTTCCATTGTAAACATTACGACTATTCTAAGAGCTGTGTAATATTAGTCATAACAGTTTTAAAAGAGAAAATAAAAAATACTGCAAATTTTTTCTATTAATTGGGAGAAAACGCATGAGTATTATTCTTAACGATGTATCTAAAAGTCAAACAAAGTTAAATTATAGCTAACTGGCTCTACAGTTTCTCATCATTTTCATGCCACTTTCACGTTCAAACTCGTGTGAATCAAAGGCAGAGTTTCAACATCCCATCGCTGTTATGTCTGAAAACAGTGAATATTCCCAAAACTGTTAATTCAATCCGAGCACAAGCTCGATCGGTGAACCGCACGAGTCCAGGGGTCTGGCTCCAGAACAAGATTCTATTGTTGCATTGTTCACACATTCCTGAAAGGCCATGTTTATACAGATGCGAGTCCACGGCCTATCTGAGGAGCCGCTCTCTGGCCGAGACCCTCCGTTGATCAAAGCTTTTAATGCAAGAGCAGAGGCACTTGTTTGGGTCGGTGGCGACTCAGTGCACAAATCTCCATCTGTTGGCCGTATGGACCTTCTCAGTTACCTCCGGGACAAGAACGCTCCGAACTGCCATCCCTCTAACATTCGGTTTACTCAGCTGGCTCCCAATCCTGTTACCTCCCCTTTGTTTTCCCCCAGAACATGTGTTAAGTTAATGCTCTGTAACAAATTTCAAAGGCCCGATTTAGGGGGGTCAATAACAGGTAATAGACCGATATATTGACGTACTGATCTGAAATGCGAGAGCAAGACAGACACAAAAATTATTTCTGTTTTTTCTGGTTATGTGAAAGTGCAGAGACAAATAAACACATCTCACAACCTCACACACTTTATGAGGGAGCGGCATAAATACAGCGTATGCTTATTCCACACTAAAACAACCACAGGCTTGCTTTGATCACACTGGGTCAGCCAGTTAACCCACATTTCGGTTACTCGGTTCTCGGTATAGGTAGAATTTCGTTACAGTGGGGCTCGGGTTTTCTTTCGTAATTGGATTAAGGCCACACACCTCTGCTCCTGTTACCAGCACCAATCAATGTGGAAATGAGTTGTCAACACATCACTATTTACTCAGCACTCATTTATTTTTCTATGGGATGCCAAAGGCTGCACCTACACTAAAAGGCACCAGATGAGGGGGGACCGACGGCTTTGAACATTTAAAATGATCTGTCCTGTCCTGTTGACTTTGTTCGGAAATGTCACAGTCCTTCCACACACACAAGGAATATTATAACAGGAAACAACAACAACCCTAATTTATCCCTTTCATGCACTGCCAACGCAGTTGATATAAAATTCAAACACGGGACAAAGACGTATATTTGATCCCCTAGTTTAAAAGCAAATAATATGAACAATTAACTTGATGGTGATGGGCACAGTGGGATATTTTAGGGTATGGCATTTAGCATTTAGCAAAAAAAAAAAAAAGTGAAAATCGTATTATATAAGCAAAAACCCATCAGGATTGGATCCCGAAGAGAAGTTCATTAAAATGTTTCCTAAATGAAGGCATCTAGAACGCCACCTTTGATTTATGCTAACAAAACCCTCTAAAATTGCTTTCCATTGCTTCCAGGTATCCAAGGGCATTTGCACAGTTGCTCTTAATTGACAAAGTTATAGTAGCACATTACACTTCATGGTTTTATAACCAGTACTATAAAGCCTTGGCAGGCCTCAAAAGGGGAAGCTGCCCATTAACTTATAGGGTCCAGGCCCGGGAAGTGTAATTGACAAGCTCTAGGCTACTTTCATCACTTGTCGAGTTCATAGCGTCAATCCATGTTTCCTCTGGGATGCTGTTGCATCTTTGACATGAGGGTGTTTGTGACATATCCCAGTCTGTTTCCAAGCCAGTGGCTCTCGGCTCTCCATAAAACACGCACACACACACATTCCGCTCACGGCCCTAGGAATTGGGTCCAGCCCGTGCAGTTAGCCATGTGTTCAAATTTCCTTCCAAGCCAACTCAGTTTGCTTTGTGGCTTTTGTGGAAGGAAAAGAAAAAAAAAAGAAGAAAAAAAAAAAACACTAACATCAGCTCACACAGTTATTAAACAAATGGAAAGCTGATGATAATCCAGGTCCTCTATACATGTGCTCAACAGCAAATGTGTGAGAAATGCATTCCTTTAGAGAAGCTGAACAAATGGATTTGTCTTCAAGGGATAACAAACATGAACTGCTGGTTTAATTAACAGAGTTAAACACATCCTCCTGGATGACCTCGGGCACCGAAACTGTCATTGGACGCACCACATATTCACATACTAACTGCAAATATGACAAACCCTGGCGTGACAGTCACAGTTCACACTGTACATTAGCTGGCCCATCAGTAGAGCGCCTCTGGAAATTCATCTGCTATGAATTACAGCCACCTGGCACCATGTCCTGATGACCAATGCCCAATATGGACAGATTACTGGGACCTTAAAACCATGCCTTCTTTGTAATTGACATTTAAACTGTTTGAAGTCCCTCATTAAAGTCTCTCAAGAGGAATTAGACACAGATGTACCATGTAGAATTACAGTACTAATTTGCTTTAGTGATTTTGACTGGTTGTTTGAAATACCTCTGGAAAAGACAAGCTTGTCGTACATTTTCTTAAGCATAAAAAATGTAATGTCATTTAATAGTCATTCATTTAATAGTCATTCACACTCTATCAAAATAACATTAAGCAGGTCTTTAGCATGTCATGGACCAAAACACTTTCTTCCCCCTACAGATCTGTCAAAACTGGGACTTTATTCACATGTTGAAAAGTGTCTTACAACAAAATCAATAAAGGCATTAATCGATAATAATTTAAAAATCATTTTAAAATACATGCTGCACGCTCTTTAGAATTAACCAAAGACAACAACAATAATTCTGAAAATAGAAAAGATATAAACGAAAATCATAAATTCATTCAATATTTTATTAATCCAATATAAGGATATATGTATATATAAAGAGAGAAAGCTGTGTAATATTACATACATATATCTTTATATATACTACTGTTCAAAAGTTTGGGATCTGTAAGACTTTTTTAATGTTTATGAAAGAAGTCTTTTACGCTTACCGACGCTGCATTTATTTAATCAGTAAAAACAGTGATAAACAATAATGTTTTATTTTTGTAATTTATTCCTGTAATTTATTATGTACTTTATTCCTGTGATGGAAAAGCTGAATTTTCAGCAGCCATTAGTAGTCTTCAGTGTCAAACGATCCCTCAGAAATCATTCTAATATGCTGATTTGGCGCTCAAGAAACAATTCTTATTATCGGTGATGATAACAGTGCTGTGCTGCTTAATATTTTTTATGGAAACCATGATACATTTTACTTTTACTTTGATGATTAGAAATTTCAAAAGAAAAGCATTTAACTGAAATACAAATCTTTTGTAACATAAATATTTTGATCAATTTCATGCATCCTTGTTTTTTTAAATTACTTTTTTTTTTTTTTATTACAATGAGAGATTTAAAACTTTGAATGTAAATTACAATGAAGGCACAGGATAATTTACAGTCAGCGTCAGTCTTATCTTGAACGCAAACAAATGACAGGTGTAGCCACTGTATGACACACTAAGCGCCAAAGACACCTTGCTGTCTCTTTCTTCTCACATAGCTATAAAATAGTTTAAACTCAAAACAATATCTAATTTGCTTTGGCTACTATTCGAAACAGGGATGTTTCCGTTCTACGTCTGATTAGGAAATAGGACTTAGGTTTGGCCAACACTTTTGGACATCAAAATAACGTTACTGCTTTCATATCATCAACCTATTTACATATCTGGTAAGACATACAAGCAAACGAGACACATGGAGGATTATAAACTTCGACTTTAAGGCTACGTAGGCGTTTTGTGACAGAAACAATTCCTCAGAAAGAAACAGACAAACTGCTGTTCTTGTAAAAGAAAGCATTGACATACATGTCAATGTCATACTCAGAAAATAGGAGTTTTTGTCATGTTCTCACTTAATTTTCTTCGCTTGTTTATATGGGACGCCCTTACATCACTAATACACTTAAAAAACCGATCAGTGTCATTAACGCATAATGTAAAGAGGAGAGAAATCTCCAGTAGGTTCAAACTTACAGCACAGATTCTCTTCTGTAAGCACGTCCTATGCGCAGCGCCATGTCTTCAGCTTCCTCACATGAAGTGTTCCTATTGGCTGCCTGTGTCGCCGTGTGTAAAAGTACTGACTTTTGATTGGCCAGTTAAAAAATAGACGCCTATGAATAACCGCCCTTTTCTGATTTAAAGTGGCAGGCAAATGTGTATATTCTGGACTAGTACATTTTAAAAAATCAATATTAATATGTTTTCTGTTAGTATTACTATCTTTTTTTGTTTCTTAATATATAATTACTCAGCCTTTTAGCCTACTTTTGTTTTCCCACCTTTTAATATGATCTACATTACCATGTCTAATCGCCATACATTAATGCATGGTTGCAGACTACTGTATGTTCAGAAAATACTGCCTTTGGCTACTACTGATTTAATTTCTGCAATATATACTGTGCACATTATAGTAAATAAAATATCTGCATGACATACTACTAAACTGAGCCTCTATTTACAGTGTGGTGCATTAAGTAAAATTGAATTTTAACAAAAGTCAAAACTATTTGACATTACTTAATCTCAATGAGTTGCATTTTTAACACAGAATTGGATTTAAATGCAAAATTAATTAATAAACATGTTTATTTCCATAATGATAATAGAATGTCACTCACTAAATTAAATGCATATTACATGAAAACAGATTAGCACTACTGTTGGAACATTTTTAACATAGTAGCTATACTAAGTTAGTAAGCCAGTACTCTGTTCCAAGTATAGCCTCAGTTTGGTGATGATCCTGGTTGTCATGTCTATGCGCTGACGTGCACGACACCATGACTGTAGCGCACTCCAGGAACCAGCGCACAGCAGTGGTGAATTACTACTACTACCATCAGCCAGGTCCATGCGTGGCAAACAAATGACACGCAATATTTGCCATGATTAAGTCAGCAGGGGACACTGAGGAAATGTCAGGTTTCAAAAACCCTTTCTCTGCCTATATATGCAATGGTTGTGCTTGCAGGAGAGGAACTCTGTAAGAGCTAAAAAAAATACCAAAAGAAAAAAACAACAACTATGGCACAATCATTTGCATTAGAATATAAAATAAGTTAGCAAATCATGGCAGACTTCTTACATCATTTTGCACTATTATATTTGGACAGCTTGTCTATTTAAATAGTCTATTTTTAATGTCAGAGAAGATATACCTCTCATATAATTAGAATCAAGATATATTCTTTATACTTCTGTCACTTATTAGTACGTTCAATGCTATCACGAGGTATGAAATAAAATGCATATACAGAACAGTAATGCAATGATCAACCAAAACTAAATAGTTTGCTACAATATCACAACATAACAGGTGTAGAATGGAAACTCATATTCAACATATTGCATATAGTTCGAAATTCCATTCATGGGTTACTTGGAAACTCCCTTTTTCTTGTTCAATGCCTTTCATCAACCTCAATTGTCATCTGTTAATCCAGTTTTGATAGCATTTGGCACACTTTCTTTGGATCACAGCAAGATCCACGACTTCTATTCTGGTCTCCCCTAGGAACCACAGAGCCCCCGAAAGAAGCCAGAGTTCGGTTGTCCAAAAAGGGGGCCTGTGCCGTCTGATGAAAGTCGCTCAGATATGCACGCGGCAAATCATAATCAGACTATTTCACTTTCTATACCAAATCTGATATAGCAGCACCAGCATTATTTGATGCCACTGTAAATAATGAAAAAAGAGGGTAATGACTATTGAGAGAAGCTGAATGTTATGATTTGATGTACTGTAAGAATATATAGAATACATAGAGTAGCTCTTGACCGCCTTTGTTCTCTTTGGTCTGCCCTGCTACAAATGGACAATGAATCAGCAGGGTTTGGTGTCTTGGATGTCTGGTTGATTGAAAATCTTGAAATAGTGCCAACTCTGAAGCTGGAGATTAAAGAACAAAACATGGACAAAATGTATGGATGGAAAGTCACATTCAAACTCTGGCATTTCAAGTAAGCAAATGTTTTCTAAATCTGCTTTATATTGTATATAATGTGAATTATGGTAAATCTGTTTTGATTTATTATTATTGTCCCAGCAAATCGGTTTAGTTCATAAAAGTTACTTGCTTATTCACCTTTGATGTTATTAAAGAAATAAGAATAGGTGATATAACAAACATCAAACCCAAAACATAAGAAAAAAATAATTTAATACATGATAAATATTGTGTATATATTGTGTATATATGTCTTTTACCTATGTTAACAAATGCAAATCACAAAGCTCCCTTATGAGTGCCATCAATGTTGGCAATGTTCACCCAGGGGTATGTCCCATCACAGAAATGTCACTGGATTTGGTATGAAACCATGACATTTAGATCTAAAATATCCATTGTGATTTTCAGGAAGATTTTTTTTTTTTTTTAATTTCCTCAGACACACATGTACGTTAATGTTAAAATATTAATATTTCTGAAATAATACCTGCATGTGAATATGTGTGTGTGTGTGTGTGATATTTCATGATTGATATCAAAATTATGATATGATATGAAACTTCACTAAATGAAAGTGCATTGGTTTAACAAAAAATTATTAAACAAGCTGTCATAAGCACAAAAAAGTATTTGCTTGATATAATTACATAATTATAAGGTTCAATCTGCATTCTGAGCAGTTATGATATATTAATATATTGAGCTTCAAAAAAGTTTTTGCATATCATTCGACTTTTGTAGATAGAACCTTATTGTCTTAAGTCCCAAAATGTACACAACTTAAAAATATCACATAATGTAAATAAGTCACAAAAAAAGAATATGCAAATAACTCCGTTTTAACAAAAATGTCAGATAGACCCTTATAATTACAAGGTGACAATATTTTGGAAGTTACAGATAAACATAAAATCTAATACTTTTTAAAGAAATATTAGGAAAATTTGAGTGATTTTCCCCAAATGTTATTTTTTATTATTCTTATTATTTATTTACTTATTGGCAAGCAAATGCCAAAGAGATGTTCAAAGTTATGAGTCTGGGGTTTCCCCTTTTTTGTTTTTGAGGGTTTGGGGGTTCTGAAACCTGCCAAAACACTGCTGTGCTATGCTGCGGTGAAGACCTAACTCAAGACAGCAGCAATTTGTGACATTATCACTGTTCATTTATAATGAAGAGCCCAACCCAAATTTAAAGCAGGGCAACATGTCACAAACAACCCATGTCACGGTCACAACACCTACGACCTGTAAAATCACGATGCTGAGACTATTTATTCATTGCCTTCTCGCATTAGCAGTAATCTCAGTTTTGTATGAGGTACAGAGTCCATCCTTACTGTACTGCCTTCTTCCACATTAAGTATTACAAATGATATCATGGCAATTTGTCACGCTCCTCAGTTCAGTGATGTTTTACCGACTCATTTACTATGATACCTTGTTACGGATCCAGCTGTGAATCAGAAGCTTGTCATGGGGCTTGGGGCAGACCCCCCTCTGCGGCTACCCAATGACCTGGAAGGCAATAGGGGATGCCAGTGCCTAGAGCATGTGCTGCACTGACAGAGCAGCAGGGCTCTGTCAAAAGGCCTCCCATACAAACTTTCCAGATCACTCTGTTTTTAACAGATGAGTAAGCAGCCACGGAGCGAGCCTTCGGATTTGTGAATCACAGGTTTCTTGTTTGGTTCTGGTGGCCCTTTTTGACACACCCTGTATCGCCTGCCTCCGAGGGGGATCGTGCACTGGTGAATCTGGGCAGAGGGGGGGAGATTGCAAGTGGCAGGGTCACTGGTTGGGTTAAGCAACAATTCAGATATGTGCTTTTAACAGACAAATGCCTGCGAAGGTATCTTGCGAGATTTTCTAGCACAAAGATGGCGATATTGATCTGTGCTGGTCTGGAGATACAGATCTCATCTGCTCTTTTAAGGCATTATGGTAGCTTAAAATCAATCGATTCTACAGTTTAGGTTTTGCTTTTGCACTAAATCTATCCAGGCATACAGTTCGAACTTCAGTGATTTGAGCATAACTGGCAATGTCACAAAACATTAGCCCCTAGAGGCCCAAAGTAAATGGAGTACAGCAAAGTCTTTGAGCAAGATTGTGGTCATGACCTAGTAGCTGCTTGCAGTCAGGGTTGGTGGACCTGATCTGCACATTAACAAAATCACAGGAAATGCTTTCAAGATTGCCCAACCCCCCATCCACCTCGAAAACAACTTTCTCACCTCATTTAACTAAATTAATGAGCAGGTTCAGGCCCATTTCAAACAGACAGAAAATAAAAGAGCCAATGAGAAAAATGGCGTTTTGCACCTGCCATGTTTGAAGTGAAAAAGCATGTGTTGCATTTTAAATCTCCATGCGTTTTATGGCATAATTTATTATTTTGCATATTTTTAGATAGCATTGATTGTTGTGCTATTCTATTCAGTTCTCATGACCTCCCCTTTATATAAACGCACTTTTCTCATTCTCATATGCTGTCTCTCTCTTTTCTGTTCTGTTCTTTTTTTTCCTCCCTCTGGTGACCTTCCACTCTCATCAAACAGACAAGGACAATATGTTTGCTTATGCCATGGTCATGTGATCTATGAATTGATATGAGTTCATCCATTATTCATACTCAGTTTTGCATAAGCATTTCCCTATCATGCCTGTCACTTACATAGTCAACATTATGAAAGCGGCTCGTCACCGACACGGCCTCACAGTGGTCACAACTAGCTAGTTAGTACAGACATGACTTGCACAGGGGACATGCACCAAATGCCACTCCACTGACCCGTGAACTATAAAAACAAGCAAACAGCGACAGCAAGACATGCGGTGGCAGTATCTGATTATTAATATATTATTGGGGCGAGGAAACATGCCCCACTGCCAAGCCATGGGTAAGCATGAATACATTGGTCCTCAAGTACACGCCGATGATGAGGGGAAAGGTGAAAACAGGTTATATTCCACTTACTGGACACATAAAAGCAGGTCATGTGACAAATTGGGTCTAATTATTAAAGACGCCAATGAGAGCTTATTCTGTTCCATATGTATTCTTTGAATTGACACAACATCATATCTTCAGCTCAAGAATGGTGATAATTATTTAGCTGAATAGTATAAAATTGCTCATAGTGTGAAACAGTGGCAGAAAGAAAATGGATATTATAAATATATTTATTTAATGCATATTTGGAATGTTTTATTATTTAATTTAATTTATTATACCTTTTTTTATTATAGATTTTTTTTAATAAAGGCAATAAAGATCGGGACGTTACAAGGGGAAATGTTTAAATACTTAAAAATATTAACACTGTACATCAAAGGAAACATTTAGTTAATACCTCTTTGATGCATACTTTTAATCAATTTACATAGAGATTACTCATCTCAATAAGGTCAGTTGCTCCAGAGCTGAGGATGGCAGGAGTACTACCAAAGATGTTCTTATTAAAAAGTTTTTCTTTTGCAGTCTACGATGAGTGAAAAAATGACACCCTGTAGCTAGCGACTATTTTAAAGGTACAGGGATTGGTCAATGAAACTGAAACACTGGCCAATATAGTGTTGGAAGTTTAACACTGGTGGCCAGTCTTCAGTGATTTTACATTCCATCAGAGCAGAGTGTGAAGGTTGAATTAGCAGAGCAATAGCAGCTGTACATAAAATATTACACAACATAATGGTAGACATATCAGAGTTCAAAAGAGGACAAATTGTTGCACGTCTCGCTGGTGCATCTGTGACCAGGACAGCAAGTCTTTGTGGTGTATTGAGACCTGTGGTATCCAGGGTAATGTCGGCATACCGCCATGTACTGTAGGATGTACCGCATCCAGCAGGAGTAACTGTTGACGCAAGAGGAAGCTGTCTGAAAGGGATGTCCAGGTACTAACCCAGATTGTATCCAAAAACATAAAGAGTCAATATTCATCCGAATGCCAAATGTCGGTTCCATTGGTGCCAACAGTGCAAATCAGCGGTGGACAATGTGCTCTGATGAGTCCACCATCACTGTCTTTCCCACATCCTTGGGAGTTACGTGTGAAGAAGCCCCAAAGAGGCTTAACACCCAGACTGTTGCATGCCCAGAGTGAAGCACAGGAGTGGATCAGTGATGGTTTGGGCTGCAATATTATGGCATTCCTGACTTTGCTTAATGGGCAAAGGTGTCACTGCCAAGGACTACTAAACCATTCTGGAGGACCATGTGCAACTAATGATTAAAACTTTGTACCCTAAAGGGAGTACTGTGTATCAGCATGATAATGCACCAATACATACAAAAAGACTTGTTTGATGAACATTAAAGTGAAGTTGAACATCTCCCATGGCCTGCACAGTCACCAGATCTATATCCACTTTTGGGTATTTTGGAGGAGCAAGTCAGAAAATGTTTTCCTCCACCAGCATCACATAGTGACCTGGCCACTGTTCTGGAAGTGGAATGGCTCAAAATCTCTCTGGCTACCCTGCAGATGAATTGCTGGTGTATTGGCTGCAAAAGGAGGCCCTACACCATGCCAATAAATTGTTGTGGTCTAAAACCAGGTGTTTCAGTTTCATTCTCCAACCCCTCTAGTACTATGTAAAACAGGAGAAACAAAACCCCAAATCTGTTGCTTGTTGGCCTGTTAATGTTACATTAGCTTGCCAGGTCTGTATGAAAGAAAAGTTGGAAAGGCCCTGTCAAACTGGTAAAAGGTCCAGATGTGCAGTTTATTTCATGAATAAAGGTATTTAAGTGCTTCACAAAAGTAAACATAATTCTACAATAAAATTTAAATAAAATTAGCGTTAAATAAATGACTGACTTTTTGTTATCGCCCCACCTAGAGGATAAACCACTCTACACAACTGGGTTGAGCTGTCCTACTGAAGTTTTTCCTTTTCCTCTAGTCAAACAAAGACCAATTCACACTATCCCCGAAGTATCTTCATTGTGTCCATCCATCAGCTTATAAAATAACATAATTAACACTTTAAACTGCTTAAGGTACCAAATTTGCTTCAGCCCCTCAATACACCCTTAGCACTGACTAGCTGGTCTATAAAGCACTTTATGTTCGCACCTTTTTGATATAAATATCCTCCCACCCTGGGCATAGGAAAGCTGTCAGTAGAACATTTGTTTTCCATTTTTCACCACTGAGGGCTGTTCAGGAGGCAGAAGTTTGACAAGGTGTTAAAAATTTACACCAACACTTACTATTTGCCCTTCAGAAAATTTTAACAGCTTAGCAGATGGGGTTTAATCAGGCACCATTTATTTTCTTCCCATTTTCTCTCATTCCAATCAATGCCACTGAGTGTCCACACATTGCATTAAGGTGAGCGCTTGAGTCTACTGACAAAGAGAGGTTCAAAATGGAACAGTAGCGTACTGCTAACTTCACAATATACTTGAACAATTTAAGAGGCAGAAGTCAAGAAGCAGATTTTGGATTTTATTATATTTAAAGTTAATTTGTCACATTTGGGATATAGCATTTCTGTATACCGCTACTGAGAACGCATACATGTGACAGTAAATGCGCAAGACTGTCCCAGGTTGGAAAAATGCCAAAGTCTTAAGTGCCCTTAAAGCATACTAAATCTACACTTAGTGGTATTTGAGGCTAAGGGTATCCCATCATTCATCATGTTCAGGAAGTCATGTACCTCAAAATCAAGGGAATTTCCAGTGTAAAGTAAATTGATATTATATATAATTTGGTAAATTATATGTAATGTGTTGCACATTTTATTGGTGCAGAGATGAGTATGTGTATTTTGTAAAACATTTATTAGAAACATCAGATACTAAATTTTGCCATCTGTTAAACAGGGTCAATTGAACAGACATTCAGAAATGTATTTTAAAGTGTAAAGTACTGAAATGTGTAAATAAAGCTCTGTAAAAAACTTTACTTGCATTTTAACAATGCTATGTTGTGTCCTGTTAGGTAATCAAAAGTTCTGCACATGTGCGGTCTTCACAAATACAGGAAATATACATCATGTATGAAGACAAGTGGCCAAGTGCAAATACACAAAGTGTGGGCATTAGCACAGTCCTTATAAAGGTTTGTGGAGGGAATTTTGGACAAATTGTGATTTCAGGATGGGCAGGGCACCTGACATGAAACCTCTTATGAAATGTCCTGCATTTTTATCAATCAGTCACGGCAGGACAAAAACACAGATTTATATGGAAGAGCATTTTATCACTTGCATTATGGTGTCATGTCCGGTTAGCACACGGTGTAAGATATAAACGTAATTTAATTAAATTCATAAGGCGTTTCCACAACATAAGGTACTAAGTATTTGCATTCTTTTTACAAGCACACATGACTGAAATGCCTTCATTAATGGACAAGTGTGTAATATTTTGGAGGATGTATTGACAGAAATGCAATATAATATACATAACTATGTTTTCAGTGGTGTATAAAGACCTTACCTAATGAACCGTTACGTTTTTACTACCTTAGAATGAGCCATCTCTACCTACATACACTGTGAGTGCCCTTACATGGAAGTCGCCATTTTGCGCCGCCATGTTTCTACAGTAGCTCTAAAAGGACAAACTGCTCTACAGAGTGTGTTTCGTCACTATGTTGTTCCTCTTCTTCATTGGTGTTTTTAGAGGCAGCTTGCATCGTCATTACGTTGAATATGAACGTAGAAGAAGTAGGTAGTAGTAGTCGTCTGATTTATTAGAAGAGACTGTTCTTTGTTAGAAGAAGAGAAGTGAAATTTGAACAAATGGAGGACCACATGTATTATTTTGCACAAGAGCCAACAGAGTGTCAATCTTCATCGTCAAAGAAGTGAAAACATGATGCAGCAGACGAAGTCAGACAGATGTCCAGGATAAGAAATCAGAAGATAACACCCGGCAGAAACCTGGATAAACGTCGTTGTGGCTTTTTCCAGATGGAAGGCACTCATGCAGGGCAAATGTTTTTAAAGCGATGCTGCTGACGATGCTGAGCTTCTCTAAGTGCTTTGAAAGGGAACGGTGAGCCCTGGACTGAGCTGTTGGTTGCAATTCGCAACCTCACTGCTAGATGTCGCTAAAATGTACACACTGAAACTTTGAAGTCAACATCAAACGGATATTGCAACGGTATCGCACGACCAATTCGTACATATTTTTTGGAGGTGGCTAATTAATATGAATTCTTACGACCTCACTCGTACGAATTCATACGATTTGTCTAAACCCCGGTAGGTTTAGGGGTTGGGTTTGGGGTAGTAGGGCATTTGTATGAATTCATACGAATTTATCAACTCATAAAATATGTACGATTTAGCAAAAAACGTATGAATTCGTACGAATTAGCCACCTCGTAAAATACGCACGAATTGCCGTGAGATCGGGTTGGATGGTGTGCTAGTCTTTTCTTCCATATTGTGATGTAGGCTGTATATAGTGAAAAATATGTTCTCGAACAAGAACAAATGTAGGACTAAAAATTCGGAATTGAGTGGATCGCTACTGATCTCATGTTGTCCCGCCCTCGCGCCAGTAAACATAATTAGAGAAGAGATGTTGGCTAGCTAGTTGCAAGTGGGAGGGGAAGTTATTTTAATTAAAGATTACAAATGAAAATAATTTTTTTAAAATGAAGTGCACGGATAAATCATTTAATAAATAGTGCAATAGTACATAAAAACAATAGGCCTAATTCATTTCATGGTTAGCCTACTTTAAACTTGTAAGGACTATGAAGCCTAAAAGGGATCATACTTTAGTTCCGAGACAGACAAAATTATATAAACCACCCTATGAATAGATCAACACACATCTATTACCTCACTGTCTGAACCTCCATGAATGGCTCAGAGTGAGCCCGTCGGAGGCTAAGCGATCTAGACGCGGGAGATGCTGCAACACAAGACCGTGTTGAAAGCGCCCTGGTACACGTGGAATTCTGCATGTCAGGTGGCGAAGCAGACTGAAATAGATATCACCAGCACAGCCCGGAGAGTATAACCCATGCCCGCTGTTGACCTGATACCAGCAAGGAGATCACAAAGAGTGGCCGAGTGACCGGGCAAGGCTCGAGTCGTCCAGTTGTCACCCCCCTGATGCTGATGCGGTTTAATGAGCGGCGTGCTGTCACCACACATCTCTCCACTGCGTACGCTTGTACAATCTGGCAGCTGCAGAACCTGCTGGAGTTCGCGGAACTCCTCTCTTCACTATTAAATAACCTCTGAGTACATTACGTGCGTTTCACAGAAAATAAACACACAAACAAAATGCATTTGCACGCAAGCTTTAAGAGGCCATTCACAGCTGTACAGTGTAATGTTTACCCAACGTGCCCTGTATGATAAAAATGCTTATCACACAACCTATCCATGTTGTCAGCTATAGTTGGATGAACAGCCCTAAATGTTGACCAAAAAAGACATGGATAAGATATGGAAAGATTAGGGAAGTGTTTTCTCCTCCCTAATAAGTTGGCATGTACCTATATATGCACAACTATATGGTTGCATTTTATAATTTGCATTTAGCACTGTTGTCTGTGACTGTCAGAATAGACCTAAACCCCATTTTTGGGTCACAGCCCACCAGATGAGAACCACTGAAATCCAGGATTATACAATTTAATACATCTCTTTGCAGGAAAAGAAAATCAATAATTGCTTGTGTGATTAAAAAAAATAGACAGATCACAGATATGAAATACAAATCCACCTTTAGATTAGGTGTTTGTTTTTGAGTGTGACCAACCTTTAGGCCAGAGGACAAGTGTGAGCAGAAGAGCATAGAAGAAAGACTAACTTTCATAGTAGAGGTTCAGGATGAAAAGTGTGGGTTTGAAGACGTCTTTACGGACCAGCCTCCACCCTGCATTCCGCATGGGCATCCTCCTGGAAAATGGCATAAGGTTTACAAAACATCATTGTGGCTGTGGCACCAATTACTGTTAATATATGTCAAATGGCTAAAGCAGAGGCTTAGAAGCAGACTGATCACTCCGATAACGCCAACTGTCACTCCGTTAGTCACAGAGCAGCCCCACTGGAATAATTAGTCCACTCTCTGTGAATAAAACAATATGAAAACAGCCAAATTGACATCCAAAATATGGGCTTTGCCTCAGATGACCTGAAAACAGGCTATCCCATATAGACCAAGTACAAAGGCAACATCTTCAAACACAGAATCACATCAATATTGATTCCCCATATATTCATTTTATATTCATTTAATGGAAATCACATTGAATCCTGCTAGTAGGGAAAGCATATCACAGTTCTTTGCTTTTTAACAGGCAGAAGTTTTTGGAATTATAACTTATAAAATTAACATAGATTAGATAACTATACTAGCATAAAAGTGTTTCTTGAACAAATGCAAATGAAATGAAAAAAGAAAGAAAAGTAAGTGATCCACCGAAATAAACAGTATAAAACCATGTAATTTGGTTAAAAGGCCTTTCAGAAGTATTTACAACAATATTAAAGAATTACATGTAAATGCAAATCTTAAATGATTAAATTACTTAAAGGAAAGCTCTAGCACCAAATACATACATTACAGCAATTTTTAATCAGTAAATATATACCATATATCACAGCAAGTTAAATTAAATTAGATTAAATTAAATGAAGTTTAAATTAAATGAAGGTGACCTCACTGTTAAATTCAACATTAATCAGTTTGCAGTTTGAATATTAGAATGCATATGATTGAAACTGCAACCTGTTCATATAGTGCCACTTTCCATGGGTATAAAATAGGACCTGCAACTCTTAAATTTTTTTTATTATCTAAAAAACATTTCTAACAATGAACATTAAATAAACTTGAAAATTAAATAGAAAAAAATGAATAACATAAAAAAAAAAAAAAAAACATTAAAAATAAAGAAAAAAAAAGTTTTTCAGAATGGGTACCTGCAGGGTTTCGTATGGATGTAAATTCAATCTAAATTAGTTTGGGACCAACTTTTGGGTTACAGTTAATGATAAACTAAAAAAAAAAATAAAAATAAAAAATTATTCCAACAATAACAAGGTTGGTGTGTCACTCACAACCCCCCACAGATAAATTCCCACATATACCACACAGGCATATTTCACAAAATATTTTCTGTTGTTTAACAAGTATATACAGTTTGATCTCTGTATCATATTTAATATTTGTATTATATTTTATATTTATATAGCTGCACAGTACTCATAACCCTAAATTTTTATTTGTGACTTATGCTTATATAAAAGTCACAGGACACAAAGTAACGTATTTGTGGAATGTTCTGTATAGTCACCAGAAACATAGCAAAGAGCTTTAGGATCTCTCTCTCTCTCTCTCAAACTCAAATTCATATTCAAAATTGCTTTATTGGCTTGACTGTAAATAATACAATATTGCCAATGCTTGGAATACAAACATACATAAAATAATAAAAACATAAAAATAATAGAAGAAAATATTATAACATAACTTGAACTTAAATAAAGTGTAACAAATTAGAACATGTCTGAACATTTGATAGCACAGTGATTATATATGATAAATCACTGTGCTATCAAATGTTCAGACATGTTCTAATTTGTTACCCTTTATTTAAGTTCAAGTTATACACACACACACACATACTGAGGGTCTCTCGCTCAAAAAAAAAAAAAAAAAAAAAAAACCACTCTTCATAGATTTGTAGTCCCTACAAAAGATTTAAAAAAAAACTCCTTTATATAAAACACAGTGGAAGAATCAAACACTTTTTCACATAAGTAGGGAAAATGCTCTCTGTCTCCCTCTCAAGTGTTTTTCTCTCTCACACACACACACACACACACACACACTGCAGGGCAGACAGTCGGGGCACGGCTCATCTATGTGAAGCCAGCTGGCTGTGGCGTCCCTGAGAGCCGAGCACTTGTCCCCTGCTGAGTGCAATTGAGAAGCGCAGACCTGCCTTTACTCTGCACACAGCCCAGAGCCAGGCCTGACAGACACTGTCAGTCTGAAACACAGCGACACAGGGCCCGCGGCCTTATCCGCACTCAAACAAGCAAACATACGCAGGGCACTTTTACCTTAGCGTGCGTGTTCGCACACTCCCTACACATTTTTTTTCTTTTCTGAAATGAACCCTGAGTGTCGGCTCCCGTAAGAGGGGAGGCAGCTAAACGCGAGTGCTAAATTTGACAAGCGGCTAAAGATACGCAGGGCGTCTTCACACGAGTGTAAATGAGTGACACCGCCAGAGATGTGCGTCCGAGAAAGCCACGTGTAATTGGTGATGATGGGAATGGACACAAGCCACATGAGACCGCTGACAAAGAACCAGCATCGCCACCAACAAAGGGCTGGCGGGAGAGATGACGGCTCTGAAAGGGGCAGGGCAGCTTCAAAGCCCGCCAGAGTCGTTCTTTTCTTCTTCACACACCCAGAGAGCGTCTAAAAAGTGATATTTCAGCATATCATTATCATTCAGCCTGGATGAATTCACAGTCGAAGATCAAAAGAACTGTTGCATTAGAGAGATAGAGATATATCATAATTACTCCGGGTGGGCCGAGACTAAATGGGTCACATCAGACTGTTTGTGTGGACAACATTACGTTAGAAGTTAAGATTAGTTACCTTAAAGCTGAACGATGAAAGTGTTCAATAACAGAGGGTTTACAAAGGTAAAGCGAGTTGTATTCGGCTGGTCATGTGATCTCAACATGTCAGCCCCCAGGAGACGGCCTGCTCGAAGTAGAATAAAAATGAGCTCATACATTCATCTCATGTCAATGTACATGATTTTCAACACATTTTTCAAAAGAACTATTCATTTATTTGTGTGTAAAATGCTTTTAACAATTTGGTCTTTCACCAGCTCGTATATGGTGTTAACCAGCAGAAATCTGCAGTAAAATTTTATTGATAATTCATGTTAATTGAATTTGATAATCTCCATTGTTTAAATAATCTAATCAGCTAATTCATATTCATATCAGTACATAATTCTGGGTAAAAGAAATATTAATAGTATCACAGTTTAGGAAGCTAAAGATTGCTAAACATCTAGTGACTGAAATGCAGCTCTGTTAAAGTGAAGAAAGTAAACTACATGGTTTAGTTTGCTGGATCAATGATGAGGTGAATGTTATAGCTTGTAAAAAAAATTTAGGTTAAAGATGTTAGGCCCCTACCTGTAAATCTGTATGTGATATATACTATATTTTATCTCTATGCAACTTTTTGTGCATTTATGAATTTACCAAGCAGGTGCTCCTTCAAGTGAATTTGATAGTACCTGGTTCCCTCTAGTGGTCAGAGAAGGAATTATTAGGTTAAAATGAAAGTACTGACTTATCAAGTGCATTGTTCGATTTCTGGGTATGGCCTTATTGGAGCAGGTCAGATTGACCCTAATTAGATTTAATACAATTCCCCAAAAATCACACTATGAAAAACAAACAAAAAACATACAATCAGGTTAAAAAAAAAAAAACAATTAACTTTTAATATCAATACTTTTCACACATTATAAAGAATACATATCTGAATTTATGCTTTATAAAAAAAATCCAAACACTATTTATAAGACTGACCCTCCCCCACACCTGTAACAATGATATTTTAGTCTAAATCTAAGGTAATCTTCACAAACTATATATCATTTGAAGGTTTTCAGACTGTTGTTTTCATATTTGGTGACTGAAATTTTTCATACACACACACACACATACACACACACACACACACACACACACACACACACACATATATATATATATATATATATATATATATATATATATTATAAATAAAATACAGAGAAATAGATAAATAGTGATAGATTCTCCATTTGTGATACAGTGCCAAATTATAACATACTCTGGTTCTTCAAGTATGTTTTTATGTGTGTTTTCGAGATTGAATTCAAATCAAATATTAAGATTTGATCTACTTCATAAATATTTTGAAAATAATAGAAAGATATGGTTTAGAGATCACTCAAGCCATATGGAAATTGAAGAGTCCTTATATGGTCATGTGATGGAATTTTAATTAATCATAACTAACATTTCTTTTTCCTTGCAGGATTAATATGCGTTTGAAACCTAAATGTTCCAAATCCTTGGGTCAAAGTCAGTGCGTGTATGAATCATATCTGAATATAACAAAATGGGAAATGAAACTTAAGGACACGGCTAGACAACTATCTAAATATAATAGCCCCATGACATATTGAGTAATTACAGGGTTTCTACAGGTTTCATCAAATCTAATTTGATGCTTTTTAATGCCATATATATATATATATATATATATATATATATATATATATATATATATATATATATATATATATATATATGTCGCTAAATGTCAATAGATGACATCATACGGCAATTAGAAGTGTCAGCCCTGTACATTTGTTTGCTTTTCTGCTGCTACCTCTTTGTGCTCACATAATGTATTTTAATACAGCCAAATTCCCAATAAAATTGTTTCATCTATATATTTTTCTGTTTTGTTGTTAGACAATATGAAAATACGGCCCATTAAGACTACATAAAGGGCTCAACATTAAGCCTTGTCATGTGCTTGTCCTTCGACAAGTAAATCGGTCATTCACTTGACTTCATTCCAGATTTGACATATATAAATCTGCATATTTGTGATATTTACACTGAGGGCATTTTTGTTTTACCTTTACAAAGGGCAATACCCACCCCCAATCCTGTATGATTCATGCAAAATGTATGATTCATCTTTTATTTTTAAATTCTTAAATTTGTTCAATAAATTACAATAAATTAATAATTACAATAAATTAATAATTTACAATAAAAAAAATACAACTGCATTAAATAATGTTATGGGACTGTTTTAAATATTTTTTGAAAATTCAAATAAGAAATGTTGGGGGGAAAGTGATACTTAAAAATGAAATTAAACCAACAGTAGGTGGTGGCAAGTAACAATCTTAATAAGTGAGTCATTGAGTCATTCATTCGAAAGATTCATTCCAATGGCTGATTCATTCAAGAATGAGGCAGTTGTTTATGAATAAGTCACTGCCTGCGTCTCAATGTGCATTCTATCCATCCTAAATCGTATGTGACATTAGTAATATTCAATACTATTTAGGGCGGATGGGGTGGATAGTATGCACATTGGGATGCAGGGATTCAATCTTTGACTCAACCGATTCGTTCAAAACGCTGATTCATTCAGGCCAATGAAAACAAGGCTGCGCGAGCAACCTTGTAACCATCAGTCCATTATACAGCCTATTATTATCCACTTTTGATCGCCACTTACACTAAATGTAATAAAATCAGTCATACTCGCGTTTTGGTAGTTTTTTTTTATTGGCGATTTAATCAGACTCCTTGTCCGACCAGGCAAGTAAAACTCTCTTTTTACTTGCCCCTTCAAAAAAATCCACTTATCCCGGACTAATGGACAAGCATTAGTGGCGAGCCCTGACATGTTATAATCCTGATTTGTAATTGAGACGTTGTCTGACAAAATCACCATATAAGATAAAGACAGTTGCTGTGATTGTGGCTATATGTAAAATGTAAAATGATCACTCAGGTTAGAAGCAATAGTATCTATTTTATTTGTTCTCTGACAGAGTGCACATCCTCAACTGAATGCGCTGATCCTCTCAGTCACTCACTGAACAGAACAGACGCAGAGAGAGGTGCATCTGCGGCAAGAAAGCAAGATCTCGCACTCGTGTGGCAGTACCGGGGGGTCTCGGAAGATAGATAAGGTTTCAACAAGTTGCTATATTTTTCACAATGCGCCTTCTTGGAAAAAAGTCGCTAAGTTGGCAAGTTGCAGCCTTCCGTCTCCAGTTGCTCCAAGCTGGTAAACCGCTATCAAAAACGGCATTACGACAATTTTGCACCAGCCGGAGGCAATTACCAAACTGGTTCCGTGTGTATCACACCAATGTACATATTTTGCGACAGCAAATCAGTTATTAATTATGAAGGCTATATTCAAAATAAACTGGTAGTACTATTTTTCTTCAAAACTATCTAAAAAATGTAATGCCTGTAGGAATGAAATTTAATGCCTTTTAATGCCATTTAAGGCCTTAAATTTCACAAAATCCATTTAATGACTTTTAATGCTTTTTAATGCCCTCCGGATACCCTGAATTAATGAACTAATAACCCCATGATTTGGGTAGATCTGAATTTGCTTTTACCTTTGCTGAACCAATCATATTGTAGAATACTTACAAACTGCAGTATTATTTTTGCTGGTGGGTTTCTCTGTGATTGACATGAGGTCCTCCAGCCATTATTAAAGTATATCCCAAGGCATTATCTAGAGTCTGTCTGGGTTTTTGCTGTGCAGCAATTTAGGGAACACTAAAGACCTTATTCCCAAGTGATAGTGTTCAAACAGGTCAGGACGTTGACTGACTCAACGGCAGTTGTCGACTAGACACAGTGCTCAAGTATAAACATTATTAAGTGTTGAATGCACGCTTGGGTGTTGACTGGAGACGCCTCAGGTAAACTTAAGTCAGGTGTGTATAGGGTAAAATCTCCCACAGTCACCAATGGAGCCTGGATGTCATGAAAATGTTTGGTATGCATCCAAAAAAACTCTTTTTAACAGTTCATTTTTTGAGATATAAAATTTGGCACAGGACTTGTTCAGATGTTTGGCTTTTTGTTTCTTATTTTTAGAGTTAAACATGCTTTGTAAAATATATATATTTTATATAAAAGATATACACACACACACACATATATATATATATATATATATATATATATATATATATATATATATATATATATATATATATATATATATATATATATATATTTTCATTAACTTAAACTTCTAAAACTTTTTATAACTCTACTTTTATAACAGTTTTCAACTGTTTTCATCATTGTTTTATTTCTATAATAATCTGTGATGTTTTGCCTTTAAAAATAGACCAAACTTAAGTCTGTGTGCTGAAGTATTCAAGATTTATAAAAAATTAAGTTGGAAAAATCAATTTCAACTATATTTTCAAATGATAAAAAAAAATGTTTTTAAATGTTGGCTTTATTAAACTATGTTTTAAACGTGAATAAATGTCTCATATGTCTATTTTTAATATAGGCCTATTCATTTATTGTTCTATTTTATTTAACATTTTTACCATGAATAATCAAACATTTAACATAAAACAAATAGCCTATTGCACAACAATTTTAAATGTCTACTCATTTGTCCATTTTAAAATGATTTATTCATTTACATTTTTATGTTTTAATTAAATTGATTTATGCTATTCCTTATTCTTTAGGTTTATAAGTTGTCACAACAAACCCTGCATTCCTATTCTTACATACATAATATAATAGCCATAATAATGTCAGATTTATCAAAGAAATTCAATGCGCAGACGCAGATTATCTTATATTACTCACGGAATGATGTAACTTGGCTAAAAACATGTCTCTCATCTTACCGAGATGCAGTGTGTATCCAATGTTTTCGGAACCATCCATGATCATTTTCCAACATGGAATAACACAAGATAGATATAATTTTAAAGCTGAGAAACTTAGCTTTTTAATGCATCTAACCATTTTGATAAATTCCTAACAAATGCTGATAGTTCATTCAACACTTGCTATCACCACAAAATTTTAACCAGATGCAGCTCTCATGTAGGAGAGCATCACCAAAAAAGATTTTTTCTCTGATCTCATTTCCTTCCTGAGTTTTTCCATATAAAAAATAAATAAATAATAATAATAAAATAAAAAATTATAATAAAAATTCTATATATTTTGTCTTTTATCAGCAGTTTCTCAGCATGAAAATATCCAAATGTAATGTAATTTATATTTTCTAAACATTTAAAAAGTGTTCTATCAAACGATACCTATCTTTTGACTCTCCTTGCTGTAGTTTTGAAGTTATGAGTCTTTACTTTTGTGCATGTCACTTCAGGTGTTAAAGGATTAACCTGTCAATAGTCAGTCCCACTTTTTGAGCACAGGCATGAAAAATGATGTTATAAACTCGTAGGGGCAACAAATCAACTTCCGACTGTCTCCCATGCCGCTCAAAGTAGATGAGGTGCTGCTGTCATTGGACAGTAAAAACAACCGTAGGATACGGACATTAAAGCGGTAATGTTTCCGCATTTAGGAGAGTATTGCAAGAAGCTACTTACATTAATCTTACTTTCGAAAAAAATAAATAAATACAATCATGATTTTTCATAAAAAAATTATGTTATTGACCTAAATACCTTGTTATCAGGTTGTTTTCATCAATGGTATAATTAATTCAATTAAAATTTATTTGGTTTGTCATGATTAATTTGTGTTCATAATCAGTAAAAAAAATAAAATAAAATAAAACAAAACATTTGAACAATTAGAAATTATTATTGTATTATTAATTATTTTACTATCTTGAAACTATCCATGCAGTGTTTCGCGCTCAGATGTGACAGCGGAATTAACACATTACCTAAATGTGATTACAGAATATATTTTTAATTAACCATCAAATTGTAATTTTCTCCTGACAGTCTTGTGAGTTAACAATAATGCCTGACCAGAAAAGTACTTAATACCTAAAAATGTAATAGTTTTTTCTTATATTTAAATAGAATTTAGTTTAATTCATTTTAAAATTAGTCGCCGGAGTGAATGGGAACATGATTTATTGAACATTTTTGAAAATTTAAGTGGTTCTTAAGCCACCACCGGATTGTTGTCAGCGCGAAACACATTTTTGTGCACGTGATTTTTTGTCAGCGATTTAGCGCTGGTCTATGACTGGAAATAATCGCTGCAAAAGAAACGATACATGGCTTACATGTCGCATTAAACGGGCAGATTTTAGAATGTTGTAGGCAATTCTTTTGCAAGTAATTACAAATTTTAATTGTCGTCAATGCCCTCCAAGAACACCTGAACGTCCTCCTTTCAAAAATCTTGCTTCCAACGCCCCCTGTTGTTCTCTGAACACCCCCGTTGAGAAACACTACATTAGAGGGTGAAAACAACACAACAGGAGCATGTTGGAGGCTTGATCTGAATGTGTAAACTCTCTGATTTTGTATGCAAAAAGAATTTTTGTATCAGTTTATATTGGCTCTTAAACAGAGACACGCTAATGGGAGCACTGACGCTCCATCCAGGGGGTATTCCAGAAAGCAAAGTTAACTTACTGTCACATATACTCTGAACTCTCGGTTGATTAACCCAAACCTTGCTTACTTGAGGTATGCTGGTTCCAAAAACGCCTCAGGGAGTTAGTTCATCCAACCCAGAGTATGTTCCCGGTTAACACACAAGACATTCTCAACCGAGCGACCAATCGATGATTCACCATGGAAACAGACGGCAAGAAAAAGCGCGCCATTCTACTTTCTTCTTCTTTTGTTTAATTGCGATTTACATAACCAAAGTGTACATCGCCACCTATAGAGGGTATGCACGTGACGTCACCGTCGACCGTTATGACTGCGGCCACGCCCACTGAGTGGCACAAAGACTGAGCGGCAACATTTATTTTCAGCGTGAATGCCACGAAAAACAGACAAAACACATCCAAAATGGGAAAGAGCTTTGTGATTGACTGTACAAATAGCTTTGACACAAAACCTGAGGTAAATATTTAAAGACTGCCGAAAGCTACAGAAAAAAGAAGCAAATGGATCACTGCAATTCACAGAGAAACATGGATTTGCAGTTATCATTTTGTGTCAATTTTTTTTTTTTAGGTAAAATCATATATATATATATATATATATATATATATATATATATATATATATATATATATATATATATATATATATATATATATATATAAATTGTATAATACAGTATAATATTGCATATATAACTGTAACTATATAACAAATTTAGTTACATTATTGTAACTATTTTAATTATATTACACACATCTGAATACAACTTAAGCAAATGGAGCAGGTTATGTTCAGAGAGCAAGTTGCTATGGTTACTTACATACCCTGAAAGTTACCTCTGTTTTTGGAACCAAAAGTTGAGGTTATCTGCTTACTTACTCCTAAACATACCCATGCCACATAGCCTGCTTTCTGGTAAAAAGAGTTAAACAAGGGTTAAACAGTTTTTTTCACAAACTTTGAAAATAAAAAGTGGTTAAACTCAGCAAGACACTGGCACTTCAGGAGTAGAAGAGCTCTGACATACAACAAAGAAATGTTGTTATTTTGTGTCTGTACAGTTTTGAATAGCTGCCTATATGGGTCAAATTGACCCACGAACATCAACATTGTATACAAATTTCTGTACACACATTTACACAACTTTGCATGCATCTCCATGACCCCAAATGGGAAAATGTCACAAAATTTCATGAAAAACAATGCATAGTTAAATAGTATTTCAGAGAGCTTGAAAAAAGCTCATTTTTACCATCTGTGTCTGATTTTAGCTTCACAGGGTAGTAAAAAAACACAGAAAAAAAAAAAAAGTTATTATTTGGGTCTGTACAGTTCCTTAAATTATTCAAATATGTGGGTCAAATTGACAGATGAACATCACAAACATAATATAAATTATGTGTGTTTATGCAAAACACATCAGCGTGTTGAAACCTTGCATGCATGCTCATCACCCTGAATGAGAAAAAGTCAAAATGTCAAGTGAAAAAAAAAACAAAAAAACAGGTTAACCGATATTTCCGACAACTCAAAAATCAAAATGTGTCAAATTGGTCAACATAACACGAGGGTTAAACTTAATCCTCAGTTTTGCATGCTAGTATGCAGTTTATTAAGATGGCTAAACAAACTGCTGTCAATAACACGCACAAAGGTTGCACCTGGTAGCCATGGCATTTAGAATGGCATTTTCATATCCATTAATAATTACTGTCATCTGGGTGCTGGGCCCCTGTGTAGATGATCGAGACCATTCCACTGATAACTGCATAGAATGCAAAAATATTCCCAAATACAAACATGGAAGATTATATATATTTTATACAGTATTTAACAAGTAAAGTTATGAATGATTAATGAAATAATTACCTTTCTTAATTGCTTACAGCATTTTTCTGCAAAATTGCATTTGAAATCCTGTTTAAGTAAAAAGAAAATTAGTATATCAAAGCCTTTTAAAGACAAAATCAATTCCAAACTCAAAGTGATTTGAAATTTGGAGCAAAAACAGTGACTTCTTTATTCAGTTTTACTGTGTGTTTTTCTGAAGCTAATGTTGTACTTAAAATGAACAATTCCCTCCAAATCAGTTTCATTTCCCTCCCCTTCTTATCCAAACAGAAAAAGGTCAGACTACTAAGAACTGACTTTCATGAGTGTCTCACGCTATGTATTCTGTCACTTGCCAGTGCCATCTATCTATCTGATTGCAGGCTTAAAGGGATCTAGTTCACCCAAAAATGAAAATTCTGTCATAATTTACTCACCCTCAAGTTGTTTCAAACAAGTTTTTCTTCCTTTGTTTTTTGTTTAATTCTCTATGCTATGGAAGTTAATGGGGCCCATCAACTGTTCCATCAAATGTCTACATTTTGTATTTTATCAGGCCAATAAAATGCTCCTAGGTTCTCTCTTTCAACTTACCACCAGTGGACATATGTTACAGCTTTCCTGTCTTAAAATTATTTGCATGTGTATAAATTTTTTTAGTGTTACAATGCTTTCTATCCCAGCAAACAATGTGCCAGAAAGGGTCCGTGTAACACTTCACAATTCAGTTTTCAGACCATACTAATGCAAATGCAAAAAAGAAAAATTGAAACCTGACGTTCATTTTTAATTTTTTTTTATTAACTCTGTTTATTACAGTATAGAGGCAGTTTGCCGAAGATGAGGCGGATCTGATGATATATTTAAAGTGCTGCAAGTCAAGAGTACTATGATTTATTTAATTATTTTCAGTTATTAATTTCATAATGCACATAGCCCATATTGTTTGAATTTATTTGCAGCACTTATATGGGCTATATGAAATATTGTACTACAAACGACATACAACAAAGAAATGTTGTTATTTTGTGTCTGTACAGTTTTGAATAGCTGCCTATATGGGTCAAATTGACCCACGAACATCAACATTGTATACAAATTTCTGTACACACATTTACGCAACTTTGCATGCATGTCCATGACCCTAAATGGGAAAACGTCACAAAATTTCAAGAAAAACAATGCATAGTTAAATAGTATTTCAGAGAGCTTGAAAAAAAAAAAATGATAGCTCATTTTTACCATCTGTGTCTGATTTTAGCTTCACAGAGTAGTAAAAAAAACACACACACAAAAAAACAAGAAATGTTATTATTTGGGTCTGTACAGTTCCTTAAATCATTCAAATTATGATTTATGAAATATTGTACTACAAACGAGATAAAATCCTAACAATTTTTTTTTTAAATGATGCTTAATTATTATTATTATTATTATTTTTTATTTTTTTGTATATTTTAGCTTGGTATTCTTTTTATCTTTCATGCTATATTGAAGTGAAGAATCTCGGCAAGCGCTGCTTCTGCTGCCTCCGTCTGCTGCCTATTCCACTAAAAACTGGGATCTTGTGGTTGTACTGTACCTCGTAAAATTCATCCCCCTGACCAAGAGTATGAGGTATATTAATAAAATAAAGTAATAACGAATAAGTAGGTAAGTACAAACAAGCTAGACAATGTGCCAAATCAGCCAGGCCACCGCGATTTCATTTTCTCGGCTGCTCGCGATGGCCAGTCCGGGAATGCCTTATATTTAGCACAGTTATTAGACTATAATAATAATGAAAATGATGGAACTTCGAGTGAAAAAGGTTATCTTATGTGTTCAGTCTTTTAAACCACTCCTCAACGTGCAGTGTAAATAAAACAGTTACGTCAATGAAATGATAGTATTCCGCGGTGCTAATGGTACAGCCCACGGCGCAAATTACAAGACAAAAAAAGAAAAAGAAAATAGGTTAGATTTCATTTATTCCAAGGATTGTTTCTAAAGTCATAATTTAGCAAAAGTAAAATTGAAAAAAGTGGAGAAAATGAATGGAAAGTTTTCTTAAGCCATATGTTTAGTAATTTTTCTTTAAATGATTGCAACCAATTAGAAAGGTTGAGAAAGTACCAAAAAACAGTCCAATAAGGTGTGGGAGGCACTATCAAGCACCATTTAAAGGTGGGTTGTCCTGTTCTGACACATGGTCACAGGAACACATGGCTTGAGAAGAAAAATCCTGAAAAAAATAAAAAAATATATAATTTTATCAATAAAATGTTCCCAAATTAACTAAATTGATGTATGATGTAGAATTTTTTTTTTTTCATGTGCAATCAACGTGTATGCAGTAGAAGGTTACATTTTTCATTTATTGCATTTGCATTGTATGGTCTGAAAACTGAATTATGTAGCGTTAAGCCACAGTGTTCACACTTTTAGGTAGAAATCCACCTACAAATGGCTTCAGTATGCAGAGAAATCTACCTACAAATGGCTTCAGTATGCAGAGACAGCTTGTCTCTATACTGAAGCCATTTGTAGGTTGGATTTCCTCCGAAAAGTGTGAACACTGTGGCTTAACAATTCACAATTCAGTTTTCAGTTTTGGGCTGTACAAGCTGTCTCTGCAAACTGAAGCCATTTGTAGGTGGATTTCCTCCGAAAAGTGTGAACACTGTGGCTTTGTGGCACATTGTTTGTGTCAGTGGCCTGACATGTCTTTTCGATTAACCAATTGTATGAATCTGGTTTAAGTCTACCTATTTATTTAAACAAGTATTTTGAGAAACATATTTAGAAACAATCATTATTTTTGCGATACCATTCGGTGCCTCTAAGGCCACAGAAATAACTTAACAGCTTTAATACCTGCTCTAACCTTTTTTTTTTTTTTTACCTGCTCTAACCTAAGGGTAGACAATGGGGGTTATGCGCAACAAAATTCCATATTCTGAAGTTTAACACCTAAAACAGCTGGCCTCGCTTCTAGTTTAGTTTAGTTTTTTGTATGCGCTTTGTTAAATATATAGAGCCATATTATTTAAGATAACTTTAAAGGAGCTAGTGAGCAAAGATGAGCATAACTGATGCTCATTGTATATGCAGATTTAGATCTAAAAGTTTTATTTTTCTTCTTCTCACTAACATTTAATTATTGAATAAAATGGCAACAATAAAAATGACTAGGTTAGTTGATTACCTCAAAAGTCCATAGATATCGTTGTCGGTTCGTACTGCCATTAACACTTTCTCGACCCATTTTCCTGTTTGTTCATGTGACGTTTGGTATAAAGCCTATTAATCTATGATTAACCAATATTATAAATTCTTTAATATAATTGGTCATTATTAGTTCATGATACCGAATGAATGATCTAATTTTAACAAACCTTATTGTAAATTATTACCGAAACTACAGTCTAATGAATTAATTATAATGATGAGGCAAATGTGTTTATAATTTGTAGTGTATTCCACAACAGTTGCTGTTCTGTTAAAAGATTATGCATGTATGCAGCCTCTATGCAAGATCAAGACCACAGGGATATCTTAATGCAAAATCTCTCGCAGTTTTTCACATTTGTATTCTGAAATGAATGCCATTTTTTGTTTTTTTTACTACTTTCATCAACAGAAACCCAAGTGATTGGGAAACTGCTGCCATATATCGAACATGAGGATGAGGTATGGTGCGGTCATAAACCACAGATGTAATCAGCAGCTTGACTTGCTCGCTGGGTACTGCAGACTACCTGTGTTTTCATACTAAATCAAAGTTGCACAACTATGCATAATGTTTCCATGACTAAAGTTACTTCTGTTGGTTCTTCTGAAGCAGTTGCCAGTGTGTGTGCTCCCTGTGCATGCAGTGTGTTACATTTATCATCCCATTTTTGAAAAGGGATGTTGTGAGACCCTGCAAAAGTACCTCAGCATTCTTGTTGGCATGTTAACTGGGTCAGTGCTGCAGAAACAGGAGTTTGTGGTCGTACCTGAACTGTGATAACTAGAAAAAGAGGTATTATTGCTGGTGCTATAGCATGTTTCTTTGACTGTTAATACTGAAAAATTAGTAAAGACATTGACATTTAAGACTTCAGCGAACATGACTAATTTAACATTTAGTACATTTTACTTGTAATTTCTCTGAGCATGTGATAATGGCAAACAATATTTAAATGATATCAATTTAATAAAAATATATAACTAAAAAAAAAAAAAAAAAAAAAAGAAAAACAAAAGAGACATTAAACAGATAAAAAAATTTTTTTTCATTACTATTAACTCCAAGAATCACACGTACTAATCCTAACTGAGCTTAACCAATCAGGTTAAAGGGGGCGGGTTTCTATTGAAGTAATTCAGCAAAAAACACATCACTATCCAATTCAAAGAGAGACAGACAATCAACCTTGCTGTGAGTATCAGACATTTAATGTGACTTTTTGATGTATTGTGTAATCTGTTGGATCACTATATATATATATATATATATATATATATATATATATATATATATATATATATAGCAATAATATGAATATTTAATTTTATTGAACATTTTTAAACATGAAACACATGCAAATGATATACTGTATATAAATATTTAATTTTATTGAACATTTTTAAACATGAAGCACATGCAAATGTTTTGATATTTATTTCTATTTCCCCAAACAGTCTCAGGAACGTGACAGATCGAACTGGGCTGGAAATTCAGACGATGCCAATGAATAACAGCAACACAAACCAGACTTGCGATGTTTTCATCTATAAGGAGTCTGCTAGGATCCTCTTCCCCATTTTCTACTGCCTGGTTTTTGTCATCAGCGTGGCAGGTAACAGCCTTGTCCTCTGGATCACCTGTCAGAAAAAGCAGAAGATGAACTCCACCACGATATATCTGATCAACCTGGCCATCTCCGACACCCTCTTCACCTTGGCTCTTCCAGGCAGGATCACCTACTACATCCGAGGCTTCGACTGGCCTTTTGGAGATTTGTTGTGCCGGCTGACTGCCATGATCTTCTACTGCAATACCTATGCTAGCATCGCCTTCATGACCTGCATCAGTGTGGATCGCTACTTGGCCATGCTGCACCGTCAGCGGTGTCAAAGACTGAGAAAAACCAAGGTCGTGCGAGGTATCTGTGCTCTGGTATGGGTGGTGGTTCTCCTTGAGACATCCCCACTGCTCTTCAAGAGCACTATGGAAACAAG
Organism: Chanodichthys erythropterus; assembly: GCF_024489055.1. Taxonomy (NCBI): domain Eukaryota; kingdom Metazoa; phylum Chordata; class Actinopteri; order Cypriniformes; family Xenocyprididae; genus Chanodichthys; species Chanodichthys erythropterus. The sequence goes on along the minus strand of NC_090234.1, from coordinate 30,799,856 downwards.
ATCCAGTCATAAAACATGCATGGAGTTCTCCAATTTTGATGGCCACAAGATGGCATACGGTCTTCTGCTTGCCTGCGTCATTGGGTTTTGCATGCCACTGGGACTCATCCTGTTCTGTTACAGCCGGGTCAGCTGCAAGCTCTACAAGACGGCCAAGGAAAACCCGGTGACCAACAAGTCTGGAAGCAACAGCAGGGCCAAAAATATGATTCTGCTCATTCTGCTGAGCTTTGTGTTGTGTTTCAGCCCTTACCATGTCAACATCATACAGTTTGCAGTGAGAAGGCTGTACCATGAGCCCTCTTGTGAGGAGTTCAAGACTTTAAAAATGTCCCTGCAGGTAACCGTTGCTATGATGAACTTTAACAGCTGCCTCGACCCTCTTATTTACTTTTTTGCCATCAAAACATACAAGCAGAGAGTGATGAGTCTTTTTAAGAGCTACATTTCCATTTCGGCATCTTCCAAGAGCATGCAGGAGAACAGCAGCAGTAACACGTAAGGACAAATATTATACAAAGTAAAATCAGATGGTGGAAACTGCAGAGGAAATGCCTGCACACGTGTGAAAATGTGGTTGTATTGATATGACGGCAGAGATATAATTACCTTTAAGTGTTAAGCAAATTTCTTACCATTTAATGGGCTTTGAATCCATGTTATTTGATTTGTTTTGGGATTTCTGACGACATTGTTGTGTGAATTTATTAAGATAACTGACATACTCTTGTCATTAAGTACATTTTTTGTGAGGTCAGTGTGAATTTGCATATTTTTTTTTGTGTGTGTAATATATATATTTTTTGAATGATTAATGTGCTGTTGGATTTTCTCTTTTTTTTACTTGGTCATGTAGGCCTGCCACTGACATCAAATAAAATTCAGAGACTAAGAATAATGGTTAACACTTTACAATAAGTCATTTCATTAGTTAACATTAATTGACTACTTTAGTTAACATGAACCAAGATACAGCATTTATTAATCTTAGTCAATGTTAATTTCAATGTTACATTATTAAAATCAAAAGTAATGCACTGTGAACTAACACAAACAATGAACAACTGTATTTTTATTAACTAACATTAACAAAGATTAATAAATACTATAAAAAAAAAATGCATTGCCCGTTGTTAGTTCATGTTAGTTAATGCATTAACTAATGTTAACAAATTAGACTTTACTGAAAATTGTTATCAGAATAATTAATTAAGTGGAAAAGTCCCACATAAATGTCAAAGATGCTTGAAAACCAATAGACAATTCTGAGTAAGATTGAGTGATGTAGGTGTATGTTAATAGCTATTGACATTTCTGTAAGCTGCTGTGTGAATACTGCATTTTCCTTTAAAAATGTGTAACATTTTGAGCAACCCCTATAACGGCATTTTCCATTTGGGAATTAAATGCTTATGTAGCTGCCAATTGCCCAAAACAACTTTCAACCTGTTTTTGAATACAAATAAAAAAAAAAGTTCATTATCAATTTGTTGCATTTTGAATCACTTATAATCTCTAACTGTCAATGGTACACTAAAAGAAATAAATGTTTTTTGATTATCTAATTTGCCCTTTAGTTATCAGCCCCAGGGAAAGCACAACAAGACTCTGAACACCACAACAAGAACATACTTATCTAAAGTCAGAATCACACCTCAACATTTCTTAGAACGTCCTGGCACATGATTCATTCTTTGTAGCTATGAAAGAAATCAACTGATACGGCTTTACTACGAAACAACGATGACTTCACCGTCACACTTTTCTGTGCGGGCAGTGGGGATGAAAAATGCACAGCAGCACGTGTTTGATGGGTGCACGTGGGTGTTAAACATACACATAGCAGCGATGTTCCTTTTCCTGCTTAATTTCACCTGAGCTTCAGAACAGGATATCAACATAACCACGAGCACATGAAGTTTCTTTTTTAGCTGCTACAGGTGGTCTGATAGACTTTGTTGTGTATTCCATGTAGCTACGTGTCTATAAAAAAATGCGGAGAATGTGGCAAGCATGCAGCAGCCTACAAAACACAAGGATGTAGGTGGCATGTAATGTGGGTGTTAAAATTGTCTTTGAAGTGAATATAGCCTATACTCAAAGAATATAATGTGAATTTAACAATGAACAAAATTAAGCACTAAAATAGGCTAAAACATGAAATGAGGCAATAACAATATTTTCTCAACCTCACCACACACCATAACTATCTATTTTCCCAAAATACACGGTACAAGCCACTCCTGGCAACAAACATTATAAGCCAAGGGAACCTTACTAAGTTAACCTGATCTCATGAATATTGATATATATATATATATATATATATATATATATATATATATATATATATATATATATATTTATTTATTTATTTATTTTTTAAGCTGCAGTTTGTAATTTTGCCTCTTTGTCGCCATCTCGGTTTGAAACCTGCAATTGCAGTTTGCGGAATTGTTATCTGTACATGGGTTGTGCATCTGCATGGTTCCTCAGCGTGGATGAATCTAATGTTTGCTGTCAATCACCACATCGGTGTGGATACTGTACTTCGGAATCACATATTGCAGATTTTTTTTGAGATGAGGAAAAAAAAAGATTGGTTTAGGGTAAGCTCCGGCTTCGTGTGGATGTAGCCTTAGAAGTATGACGAAAATAAGAATTTTCACCAGAGAATGTCATCTGAACAAGTAAATAATGTCTGCCACTTTTGTTCTGACTAACTGAGGGGGGGGAAAGCATTACAGTAAATCGCTCTGCCAATGGTGATTAAATCTAATGATCGCTTAGCTCATATCACGTCAAACCGTGCAAATTATTATTATTGTCATACTTTGTTCTCAAATCGTTAATGTTAACAACATCAGCATTGTGTGACTGTGTATAGCATGTATAGCGTTACCTGTAGATTTCAATTTTCAATTTCAACGTTAATTTGTCATACCATACAATTCGCCATCAAAAGGATGTTTAATTATTGCAGCTGCTGTGAAAAAGAGGCTATAAATGATCCGCCTCACATGCGATATAGTCTACTAGTTGGGACTCCTTCTTCAAGAATACAGACATGACACAATGACTCAAAGACAAATGCCGGCATGCTCGAACCCACCAGTACCACCCGAATTATAAATCATTACTACAAGCTTACTGTTGTGAATCGGGCTAAGGCAAGGAGATAGTTTTGAACACTGGCTGGTTATGTACTTGCTCAAAAATTGATTTTGGATCATTTTTAACCCCAAAAAAGTTACAGACAGCAGCTTTTTTTTAATCTTTTATCTTGTTGATTAAAATGTGTGAAGAACTAATCAAATGGGTTGTATCAATTACAATAATTTGCACATAAAAAAGTCACATAATTTAGTTTTGCAGTAATAATTTCGACCATTCTCTGACCCCTAATTCAAACGAAGTTTTTTTGCATCAGGTTTTATCTGTTGTTTGAGTAACAGTTCTTTTCTGTGCTCACACCTCCAACATAACACTTTAATCCTCAGTCTGAGCAAAGGAAAAATTGGTCTGATATATTTTTTTACATGCCAACCTATTATTGTGGTCTAACCTATTTAAGATAAACCCATCCATAATTAGTACATAAAAACAAAACACACTTTGGTTCACATGTCAGTCACTTACTGCCTAAGTGGCCTGTTTTTCACAGAATATGTTAATTTTGGATTTTCACAGATAAATTAGTATATTACATGCATGTATGCAAGAACTGATAGAAATGTATATACTTTGATACAATGAATAACAGCTTGAATAAAATGTCTGCAAAATGCATAATACCCCAGAATGCCTCAACCTCTTCTACTTAGAGAGGATTTTGGGAAGGTAAACCAAATTAGCCTTAAATATTGTCTTTCATAGTGAATTTTTAAAATTTGGATGGATTTATTACCTCAGTTAATACTCTTGTTCGATTTTCAATTGATACATTTGATTTTAATCAAATTAACTGAGTTTCCTAAAATGATGACAGACAGACTCAGTAACATTCTGCTACAGAATTTCCTCATTCAGACTGAAACTCAAAAGACCTTAGTAAGTATAGTGCCATTTTTAATGTTTGACAGGAATGAAAAGGAGGTTGTGAGTAGTGTTGGGGGTAAACATTACAAGTAACGTGAGTTACGTAATAAGATAATTTTTTTCAAGTAACTAAAGTAATGCATTACTTTTAAATTTTCAAAAAAAAATTTAAAAAAATCTGAGTTACTTTTTCAAATACACAAATGACTTTGTTTCCCAAATAAGTTCTATTTTTCGCAAATGTTAAGGCCCTTTCACACTAAAAGAGAAATAAATAAGCCTCAGGTGGAAGGAAATGCAAATTCACATCTGTACAGTAGAGGGCGCAGCTCAAACAAACCTTTCAGCTGCTGCTATTCTGGACTGCAGAAGAATACAGAAGGAAGTTCAACACTCTTATTTCTAAATCAAATCTAAAAATTTTGCTTATAGAGTACCTCAGAGATGATGTTTTTTTTGTGTGCAAGACCCGGAAGCGAGTTAGCAGTTTAGGACTTCCGGTTCCATTGCCCTAAAGTCTATGGGTTTTTTGAATGGGTTTTTGCTAAATCGCCTGAAATAAGGTCTGTGGATAACAAAGCTTCTAAATATTTTGACGTTTTGATCTATGACATAAAACACACCAGTTATAACCCACTTGCGATTTTTTAAAACTTTTATTGTGTCTTAAAAACGGCGTTTCCTAACAAATTGCTAAAAGGGACTAACTGTTACTTCCTTTGGCGGGGACTTTAGAGGTCATCATTAAAAACGGGACATTTGGACAGCATTTCTCATAAAAAAGTGGACAAGTATTCATACAGAGCACAGATCATAATCAGTGAGCATGTTTTTAAATAGAGTTGTTTTCTAAATAAAGTTTGAGGAAGCTTGGTGGTGTGACGTTGATCCGCGACCATGGTGTGCTGTAGTCCGTTTATACTGTTAGCTTATTTATATCTGACTACTTTATTTAGGCTTCAAAATGTATAAATGTTGTGTTAACTTGTAAAGATTATCTTGATAGACAAAACGTGTAAGTGTCATAACCCTTTGTTAAACACAGAGCTTATTTTCTGCAATTTTCCAAAAGTCTATGGGAAAAATGCATAGGACTTATGAATGAGGGAATCTGTGCGTAGTTAACTTCTGGGTTGGCCTACAAAAACATCTCTGAGGTACTCTATTAGTATGGTTTAGATGGATCATTGAAGGTCAGCAGCAAAGACATTGGTTAATAAATTGAGATTAAATACATAAAGTATATTTGTGTAATTTAATATAGTTTATTACAGGTTTGTGTAAAATTCTGTGATTACATTTTACTGCATTTTATTATTTTTATTCATTTTGAGGAATACTGAATGTTTTTGTGCAAGTGAGATGCTTGTTCAAATTTAGTCTAGAACTACAATAACCATTATGTTTACACAGCGCACACAACACCTCTGTACTTTATTTCTCTCAACACAGGGACATGAGAGCTGTCAGTCAATAAATGTGAAAAAGTAACTTGTGTTACTTATTTGAAAAAGTAACTTATTAAGTAATTTGTTAAGTAAGTAATTTTGTTGTAAACTGAAAAAGTAATGTGATACTTTATAAGTTACTTGAAACAGTAATCTGATTACATAACTTAAGTTGTAATGCGTTTCCCCCAACAGAAGAAAGAGTATTGAACTTTCCTGCCTCCTATTACTCAGCCATCCAGAATGGCAGCACAGCTGAAAGGTTTGTTTGAACTGCGCCCTCTACTGTACCGGTGTAAATTTGCATTTCCGTCGGCCTGAGGCTTATTCATTTCGCTTTTGGTGTGAAAGGGCCTTAAAATTGATCAAAAATAAAACTTTTGTTGTTGCTGTTGTTATTAAAAAACAAACAAGCAAGCCCAGATGAAAAAAAAGTAACACAAACATAATGTAACTTTACTTTCCCTGAAAAGTAAGTAATACACATTTAGGAAGCAATTGTAATGCATTACTTTTAAAAGTAATTTTCCCCAACACTGGCAGTGAGGATATAGGAGTACAGTGTGTTTGATGGATTGTACTATAGTTTAACAACATGACAACTGTTCAGCTGACAAAACAGCATTCATTTACAAATTTAGACGATTTAAACAATTTTAGGCGATTTTTTAAACAATATTCATAACTAGATTAGGAAGCAACCTAGCGAAGAGAAGAAATGCTACTTTACACAAAAAATTAAAACAGTCTTGAAAACTAAGTGACCTTAATACAGTACATACCACTGTAAAGACTGTATAGTCTATTTCTCATAGCCTCATTTTAATCTGCTTAAAATTTAATATGGCATCTGCCCTGACTAAGGTCCATGATACCTCAGTGATTGTCTATTCTCCACCTTTTTGTCCCCTTCTAATGATTTTTCAGTTTTAGAACAAAGTGTTTTGTATTTTTGTGTGTTCCATGTTCCATATTTTCACATCAATATTCATGAGATCAGGTTAACTTAGTAAGGTTCTTTTCACTTTTGTCTCACAACAAGATTATCTTTTTTTGTTGTTTTTGAGGAAGCTGTAGTGTCGGAACCTCTAATGAACACTATTGCACACCGTTAAACCATATATACAGTTTCTGCATCATGAGCTGTTATATTTCATATGAAATATTTATATACATATGCAAAGACATATACAAACATGCTTAATGCTTTAGCTGAGAAGTGTAAGCACTTCTGTTCATACTTTTATATTCTATTCTTGTTTGTGTTAAAGGGATTTGAGAAACTAAATATGAAAAGAAGCTATGTGGCAACAAAATAAGGTCACGTCATGAATGAAACGGTGTTATGTAAACTTTTGTATGAGCAGGTTTCTATAAGCGATTATTCAAACTTTAACTTGCACATGAAAGGAAGTATATAATTTATTATTCCATTTTCAAATTATAATGGCCATAAATTAGTAGCATGTTGTACTTTTACTATATATATATATATATATATATATATATATATATATATATATATATATATTGGAGCACCATTAAAACTGCTCATACTTGGAGTAAGAGATTTGAACAAACCCACAGCCTGAAGGAGGCACCGTGTCTATAGATCTACAGACCAGGATATCACATCAAAGGCAGCCTCCAACCTATTTTCACCTGCTATTAGTTCACTATGTCACACAATCAATGGTGAACTATAGTTTACTTTATATGCACATATGAAAAGCATAACAAATATTTTATAAATATATAAATACATTTTTTATTATTTAAGATATAAAATTATGAAATTATGTCAAGACTGTCATGCAATGAATTGATTTTCCACACAGAGCTGTGAAGGGGTAAATTATAGTGCACACTTCAAGAGAGAGATGATAAGTGTTTACACATGGCCCTCTACTGTATGTAGCTGTGTAAATGAATGTATACACTAAATATACAGTCAGGCTCATGCTGAGTCGTGCTGAGTACATCACTGCTTTCTGCAGAATCCTTACATTGCAACAATAGAGCGTTACTGCCATCTTGTGACTAAACAAAGTAACAGCAAACATTAATGTACAAATTACTGTGGCCAAAATCATATAAACTCCAAAGAATCGTCAATTTTTCAAGATAAAGATAATTTTGCAAAATCCAAATAAGCTTTACAGATCTTTGTTGGAAAGACACAGTTTACAGACGACAGACAATTAGGGTCACATTTTCAAAAACTAAGGACAATAAAAAGAAACTTTCTACTGACTGTCTAACAAATCCTTTTTAGCAGTCAATTTATTTCTAATATCTTAATATCTTCTTATTAAACTACATTAGGATTAGGCTACATCACTAGTTGCATCTCTGATTTCTCTTGAATGGCTCATCATGAAGACCAAAAAGTTACATATCACTTCTCAAAATACCACAGTCAACAGTTATTCATGATCAAGGCTGATTACTACTGCATCAAGTGTATGCTGTAGCTACGGCATAGGCTGTGTGTACCACGCGTAGCCTACGACGTAGCCTGACGTGCACCTCTTCAAAAATGTAACAACACGTCTATTCTACGCAAACCACAAGCACTGTGATTGGTCTGCTTGAACCCCTAACTCAGGTCAAAAAACTGGTGCGGAACACTCATAGGAACTCCATAGGAATGGAAGTTAAAAATGATGAGGTGACACATGCAGTCATACTGCAACAAAAGTCGTTCCGATTTGCCACTTTTTGTAAGCTTCTCTGACAACATACATGACAAGCTGCTTCTTCTTTGGATTTTGCCCTGATGACTGCATGCACGTCGATGCGGACAGCGACGCAGAAGTATAAATGAAAACAGAGACATATTCTACGGCGCAGAGGTTCCAGCGTAGCAAAGCAAAACAGTTTTCGGTTTATTTGTATATTAAAGCTGCAGTCTGTAAGTTTTGCCTCTTTGTCGCCATCTCTGTTTGAAACCTGCAATTGCAGTTATTTGATGAATTATCTTTACGTTGGTTGTGCATCGGCTCAGCTCCTCAGTGCAGATGAATCTAATGTTTGCTGCACATCAGTGTGGATGCTGTACTTCAGAATCACAGATTCTACATCTGGAATTATGACCAAAATAAGGATTTTCACTGGAAAATGTCATCTGAACAAGTAACATGTCTTTGTTCTGACCAACTGAAAAAAAAAAACATTTCAATAAATCGCTCTGCCAATGGTGATTAAATCTAACAATCACGTAGCTCAGATCACGTCAAACCATGCAAATGATTATTATTATTATAATTTATTCTCAAATTGTTAACGTTAACAACATCAGTATTGTGTGACTGACTGTCTGAAGTCTTTTGCTTTTGACTGAATCTACCAGCATCATCCTCACATGCCATATAGCCTACTAGCTGGGACTCCTTCTTTATGTAAACAGACATGATGTTATGCCGCAAAGACGAATGACTGCATGCTCAAATTCCCAGTGGAAACTCACCAGTACCGCTCTTATTAATAACTTAAAGGTGCTAAAAAGGATCTTTTCATCAACTGAGAAACCAAAGACTGTTAGTGCATGCGTAAGAACAACCCCCCTTCTTCACAGCTCATTTCGAGGGAACGCCTCCCAAAACCCATGCACGAGTATTGAAACACGAGTGTTTAACCCCGGCATTCTCTGTGTCGTGTTAGTGGATTCATTATGTCGGACTCACTGAAGGTAACTCATAATCTGCAGTTGTTACTCCTGTCTCCTGACAAAAACATTGCATGCGGCGCCTGTAGAGTGTAGAAAGTTACTGGAGAGCGCAGCCGCGCATGTCTCTCACAAGGAACGTCACGGCAGTGATTGACAAGCCAGAGGGCCAATCGTTTACGTGATGATCGCGTAAACGATTGGCTGATGTTTTTAAGGCCCTACCTCGTGCACAGATGATGTATATTAATATTATTACTTTCAGTGCACCTAATAAATAGTCTTTTATCAGTTAGTAAAGACAGTTTCAAGTAATACTGCAAAAATGTATAAAACAAAACATCCTCTTTAGCACATTTAACCACTCTTATTAATAACGTATTGCTCTTATTAAACATTATTACAAGCTTACTGTTGTGAATTGGGCTAAGGTATTTATTATTCAAATTATTCAAATGTATTTGTGAATTGCTTTTTACAATACATTTTGTTCCAAAGCACCTTCAAAACAAAACCCAAATAATAACTCAAGTTATTATCCTCCAAGAAGAAACCAAATGGAGGGACCAAGACAGAAATAACAAGAGCAGTCGTATGCTTTTCTGAATTCAGCTCAAGACTGAGCTGGGGATGCCCTCCTCCCTGGGCAGTGGGGATGGCACCTACTAGCCTTTTTGACAGGAAGCAACCAAAACAAAATAAAGTTATCAGAAACACTCATTTCCTGAACGTATATGCTAAAATGATGATGCAACTGTACCACTGTCATGACACCCACAACAACCCATAACAAACAATGTGTATCTTGGCCAATCTTTCATATAACTGTGTTTTCTAAATATGAAATGCAAAACTCAGTCAGGGAAGATCAGTAATATTTAGGTTTTTCATATATATATATATATATATATATATATATATATATATATATATATATATATATATATATGAGTTAGATTTCCAACAACACTGGCATAAACCAACAACTTATTTTGTAGGATATCCATGAATTATACTACAAATTCCTGTTCTGTTTCCACAAAATGGCAAAATGGCACTGGATATCGTGGTAAACATGTTTTTCATTCGCTAACTAACTCAACACCCAGTTGTGTGAACTCAGCAAGAACCTTCTTACCACAAACTCTAACTTCCTGCTGAGGTGGTGAAATCTTATCTTTGCCACTATTATGTACATGCATTGCATTTTGTACAACTTCCATTTTGTTAGACCATTTAGTATTCATAAGCAACACAATATTTCAGTTTTGGGGTGAAGGTAATGCTGACATGCTGTTGAACATGCTGTGTTTGATCACTTATGTGCAGGCTTAAGTAAGCAATTAGTGGGATGTTGTTTATTACAACTAATAGCAGCACTATAGTGCAGCACAACTTGGTGAATTACTTAAAGGGTTAGTTCACCCCCCAAAAAAGTTAAAATTCTGTCATTTACATTCTGTCATTTTGTCAAAACACTTGGACTATGTCAGAAATAGAACAGAAAATCTATTTACTGTCGGAAATTGGTTGTGTCGCATCACGCTGCATCCAGTCTAGACAATATCACTCATTATAATGGGTTCTATTGTCTTTTGATGTGTCTCATCATGCCGCTCGGGTCCGGGGTAGACATGGTGTTACACACAAACTGACCACTTTCAGATGACAATTTTTTTTTTTTAGCTCAGCTATCATGGAATGGAACACACAAGACAAAGCCACTAGATGATAAGCCTGCAACCATGAGTTTCATGTTTTAAAAGTCCTCAAGTCCTCTTGGGAAGTTTGTATTTATGAGAGGTAGTCATAACTGCTAATTCAAGTCACTTTGGTCGGAGCAAAATGTACCATTTCTACAAAAAATACAGCAAGATTTTTTTTTAACTCTACTTCTACAAAGTGATGAATAAAGAATATATTTTTATTTTGATTTATGAAGGTGCCATAAACTAAATCATAATTGTACAATTCTACTGTGTATTGTGCTTGCACCTTAGTTTTATTGTAAAATTAAACAACAATAATTTAATTAATTTCACCAAATGTATGAATCCATGTGTCCGCCATGTTTTTTCACTAACAAGCCCCCAACTCAGAAACTCTAGGTATTATCTTAGTGATAAATGAGTTTTCCTAACAAAGAACATGAAGTTAAATGAGTTCATGAACTCAAAAACATTGTGCCTTTTCACAGTTCAAAGAAAACTGACAAAAAAAGTAAGTAAACACAAGCTCAGTATTGCCCATTACGTCAGAGAAAGACATATCAGTCTAAAGCATCATCCACCTCACACTGTGCCTCTTGCTGCAAGGCTATGAATCAAGGATTTCAAACAAAAAAAAAATGCATGCAAATCATTTATTTCCTTAAGCTGGATTTCCTCTTTCTAACAATATTAAATTCACGAGTCCTTGGTATTTGCCTTGCCTCACGCTTTCACTGACAAGAAAAAAAGTCAGCCTCAACTGTCAATCAGTTAATCTTTATCTCAGATATCCTGAAAACAGACAATCTGCATAACATTTCAATATAACCTGCACTGCATTTCAAGAAAAGAATTGTCATCGTCTTTATTATCTTTTTGAAAGATCTCACTATGAGATGATTGTCTTTTAAAAATGAAACAGATTCTGAGACAAGATGTCTGGGCAAAACATTCAAGTGCATCGCTGACGCTCAAAACATGGAGCTCTCTTTTGCTATGAGTCAAAACTGAAACTTCTATTTAGTGTGCTTAAGATTCAGCTAGCATTTTGCCAGTATCTGTGGTGGTTGTGGCCCAAATGATATTGTCATGACAAAACTGCAGTGAGGAATTGATTAGAAAATATTTGTATTGGCATTTTGTTGATATATGACACTAATAGGAACAAATATCTGTCTGCGTGACTTTAAAAGCATCGGCTCTGAGTTAAATAGGCAAGCAGATACATTCTGTCTGGTTGCATTTGACTCATCAAGTCACACAGTTTTTGTTTTTCCATTCAGACACAGACTCATGAAACAGTAAGCGATGTATGCAAGTAGAGTGTTTTATCCAAAGTGACTTACTGTACAGCACACTTTTGACATTTCCAGTCTTCAAGTAGTAATGTAAAGTGAAGACTCATGCTCAAGTGGCTCATGGACAATCCCTCGATGGGTTCAAAACTATAACCTTCCCCACTAAACATAGCTAAAATAATAAAATATGTAAAAGAAACTACACAAATAAAAACAACATGTCACTGACATTCGGTAAGTTCAACAGTTGACAGTTCTAGAGTCCACAGTGGGTGTGAAAACCACCCTGAGATGTTTGAAAAACATCGTCGGGAAATAGTTAACAGCTATATTTGCAGTGCTCTTGACGTGAGATCTTATTGCTTACACATTTGAAAAATGTGTTTTTGAGTTGTCACCTCGAGTGTGCAGAAGCAGCAGGTGTGTATGCCACAGTGCTTCTCGAACAGGGGTCAATCTGTAGATAGCAAAAACTGAAGTCATTGCTTTATTTCGGGTTTCCTGTTTACTACACACTTTGTCACAGAAATCAGGGTTAATTGTGAATTGAACATCTCACCTTTAAGATGTGGAAGAGCTGAATTTGACTGATATAAAAAAAAAAAATTGATGCTTTGTAATTGGACATTAAATAAATCTTCAAATATGGAACCCAAACTTTAAAGCTAGAATGCGGTGATATTTGCAGGACAAATATATTTAAGAGACTTTCGTGCTCTTGTGCCCAAACACTACTACTGAGCATAATATAGTCACGCGCAAATATATAAAATAGGACTCCGCTCATTGTGGATCTCAGTTGTTTTGGAATAGTTCTGTAGCCTACAAAGTCTAACCAAATAAACAAAATAGACTAATAGTTCAGATTCAGATCATAGATAACCTCATGGGAATAAATTAGTCATTGCTTTTGCTGTAGCTATACAGTCTTCGGAGTAAAGGTTACAAATTTTAATTGCACACATTTAAAGAGTGTTTAGCAGAAGATGGAAAGATTTCTCAAAAGCCACATCCTCTCAAAAGTTAGGATGGTAGCTTTGGTGACAGCAGTAACCAGTAGCCGGAAATAACCTTTTAAATTTCTGTTTATTAAAAGTAGATAGGCTCTGAAAGTATTTTAAACACTTTTAATACTTTTTTTTTTTTTTTTTTTTTTTTTTTGGTGGACATCTTTGTCATCAATCTCATATGCATTACTGGAAATATACATCCTCAATACAAATAAATATAAAAATCAAAAAATCATGAATGCAACCTGTATTCTTAACCTTTCCCACAAATGTGACCCTGAACCACAAAACCATGAGTCCAAAAAAACAGCACAGGTATATGTGTAGCAATAGCCAACAATACATTGTATGAGTCAAAATTATCAGTTTTTCTTTTATGCCAAAGATCATTAGGATATTAAATAAAGATCATGTTCCATGAAGATATTTTGTAAATTTCCTACCATAAATCAAAAATGTATTTTTGTGAGTGGATATGCATTGCTAAGGATTTCATTTGGACAACTTTAAAGGCGATTTTCTCAATATTTAGATTATTTTGCACCCTCAGTTTCCAGATTTTCATCCTTACGAACCATACATCAGCTTTCAGATGATGTATAAATACAGAAATTGACCCTTTTTACTGGTTTTGTGGTCCATGGTCACAAATATGTTACAACTTACAGTATATCTAGCTACTGTAGTTAAGTACAACCACAAAGCAGGCCTTAATGTTCTTTGATTCATCAAAATCTTGTTTTAAGTGGCTGTAACATATGCCTACAGGTGCATATGGGATGTATCAAACTAAACAGGGAAGTCTTTCAAAAGCTTGCAGATGTAATTTTCAACTTCTAACAATAGAACGAAGAACTGCGCACTTTCACAACTGCTGTTACACCCAATAGTGCAAAACCGCACCATAAAGAATCAAAATAACACATTTTATTTAAACTGATGAAAGATGTATGAATATCCACTATGACCATTACCTTTGACCATTACAATTCACATATAAAGCAATATATTTAAGCAGGATTCTTCTTGTTAATACATGCACATAAATATGTTTTTTTTAAAATAACACTAAAATATATATAAATCATTTTCTCTTTTTTTCTTCTCTACTGATGTTCTTGCTAGTTGTGTCACAGTTTAGTAACCAAATGACATTATTAAAGTAACCCGTAATAAAGATTATTAAGTCCTGATGAGTTTCATCTTTCTGAAACCACAGATGAACACGTGTAGGTTGGCAATTAACATGTGACAGTGAGAGGTCCTCAAATGAGAACTACTGAGAAAAATGAAAAGAAAAAAAAAGGGCAGATCTCAATCAGCAGTACAGGAAATTATGTCAGTCGTCATGGTTACAAAAGCAGGCTGGAAACAGTATTTCATCAGTTGGGGTGTGTTAGAAAACGTGGCTAATGCCGGACCAGGAGGTGCCACTTTTGCCATGATCAGACTGCTTGACATAACAAAAACACAAAAACTGGGGCAAAAGTAAGTGTTGGTAAGTACATATGCTTTTATAATAATCTTTGTGAAGGACTCATTTAAACTTTTTATGGTTCACACAAATAGTACTTTAGGCAAAAATCATACATATTCTAGGAGACAGCTCACTAGAGAGTTCATACATTTCTATAAATATTTTGAAGCGGTTTTCATCTTTTTTTTTTTTTTTTTGCTTCAGACAGTGTGTGTATATATATATATATATATATATATATATATATATATATATATATATATATATATATATATATATATATATATATATATATATATATATATATAATTCAGCTTGCATAATTTAAGCAAAAACATAAATGTGAATACAAATGATCTGAAATATCCATACTTGTTTGCTGTGTTCCGTGTTGCTTCAGATCATGTGGGGATGTATAAATGGATGAAAAGATCCTATTTCTGACTCATACTGCAAATCGTGATTAAAACTGTGAATAGCAAGGTCACTACTATGGAGTGAAACAATTATGAATTATTGCAACATGCTAAAGCAGTATATTATTTTTTTTTAAAAAGCGAAACTTTGATTTGGGCTACTATTAAAATTTTGATTGAGTATTGTTCTTCGAACTCTCTTTGAAAAAGCAGTAATTGGCTTTGCAGAAGTATACTAGCCATTACACAATCACCGTTACCCCGTCACAGAGAATTGTTTTCTACCCAAACATGTTTTTCTTGCAGTCAAGGTCTTTGTGAGGCCAGTTGCAGGACTGACAGGAAACACCTTTTGCTGCTCCAATGGAGCACAGTTCTCGTCTGGTCTCTATTCTTCGCATTTGCGCTGATGACTGACATAAAACTTCCATGCCATTCACAGCGGTATCCCAAACTTCCGTACATACACGTAAAAATAAATTGACACATAAAAAAGATTGTTGTAATGAGTTTGGGGGTGAGTGATTGCTTTGAAACCACGAGTGGCTTGTGGCATTTCCTTTGTACTATCAAGTATGCCCGTTGCAGAAAAGGACGCAAATGTGTTGCACTTCCTTAGTGAAACAACACCATGCAACCTGATACAAACATTGATTGTGTTCTCTCAGTTCTGTAGTAATCTGTGTGTTTTCCCTTTTTCAGATTTTATAACTGACCCTATGAAGATGGTAGCAGCTACAAACTCAACTCACAATGACTCTGACATTTGTACCAATCTGTACGACCATCGTAGTTGGGCACAGTATTTCCTGCCGGCACTATATTCTTTGATTTGCATTGTGGGACTGCTGGGCAATTTGTTGGCTTTGCATGTCATTTGGCCTAATTTAAAAAAAATCAACTCCACAACACTGTACTCAGCCAACCTGGTGATGTCAGACATCTTGTTTTCGTTCGCTCTGCCCTTGCGTGTGGCTTACTATGCTATGGGATTTCACTGGCCAATGGGGGAGGGTTTATGCAAGGCTGTGGCACTGCTGTTCTACATCAACATGTACGCCGGCGTCAACTTCATGACTTGTTTGAGCGTGGACCGTTTCATTGCAGTGGTGCTGCCGCTGCGCTTCTCCCGCTTCCGGAAGGTTCAGAAGGTGAAGTACATCTGTGTGGCCGTATGGGTCGTGGTGTTGATGCAGACGCTGCCTTTGCTGTCAATGCCCATGACGAACAACGAGCAAAGTGGTTTCATAACATGTATGGAGTATCCCAACTTCGAGAAAATCGACAACCTGCCCGTCATGCTCATCGGTGCCGTGTTGCTCGGCTTCGGCCTCCCTGTGATCACCATCCTGGTGTGTTATTCGGCACTGTGCTCCAAGCTTCGCCTCCTGGCCAGGTCCAATAAACTGACAGAGAAGTCGGGTCGCAGTCGCAAGGCCATCGGCGTGATTTGCACAGTCATTCTCGTGTTCGTGGTGTGCTACAGTCCATATCACATCGACCTCCTGCAGTACATGATCAGAAAGCTGCGGTACAAGCCAGACTGCTCAGAACTGCACGACTTTCAGATCTCCCTTCACATCACCGTCTGCATGATGAATCTCAATTCATGCCTCGACCCTTTCATCTACTTCTTCGCCTGCAAAGGATACAAGAAGAAGGTACTCAGACTGCTCAAACAGCAAGTCAGCATGTCCTTCTCAAGCGTGGTCAGGACCTCTCCTGAAGGCTCCTCCAAAGACGTGTTTGGCAACGACAAAATCCAAATGAGCTCCAGAGGCACTCAGAGAGAGAGGAGCAGTGTGCTATTGAGCGACTAATGGCAACAATGTTTTTGAACTATAAACAAGAACAAGAAATGCAGTGACTGTATGAGACTCACAACAAAAACAGCAACAACAAATTTCTTACCTCTGGATTATTTTACGTTTCAAGCTATTGGTTCTCAGTTAGTAGTTCATATTTTCTGATGCTGTTCAAAGATTATTGCACATTTGTCTTAGTTCATTAAACGATAGAATTTATTCTGGAGTTTTTTAATTGAGCTTTTGAATAATAAAGAGCTGAAATGACAAAAAAACATTAAAGCACTCGTAAAGTACCAAGAAAGAGTAAACCCAGTGACTCAAATATGTGATTCCACAGAATGAGATTCCAGTCACAAACAGATTCAGATTTTATCAGTGATTTATTCAGTGATATTTCATCTTTACTATCAGTCACTGAGTCATTTACTTTTTTTTCTCAATTATGTCTTTAGAGGTATGTGATGGTTTTGTGATTTTACCAGAGTTTAAAGAGAAGAGCACAAGCAAGTAGTATTATAGTGTGGGCTGAGACAGAACATAGAAGAGGACAATCATAACATAACCCTCTAAAAAGCTGAAGTGAACTAGCTTATTAGAAAGTGTCACATGTGTGCTTCAATGGTTCCTCATTCTTGCCTCAGAATGATAAACTTGATAATCACACTGAAAAACAACTGTCATCATCCATTTAAATACACTCTAAAAAATGCTTGTTTGAAAAAAACCCAAATTAAGTTGAAAATGGAAAAACCTAGCAATTGGGTTGTTTTAGCCCAGCAAATTGGTTAAATGTTTGCCAAACCTGCTGGGTAGTTTTATTTCACTCAACTATTGTTTAAAACTTATTGCTTGCTTTGCTTAAAATGAACCCAAAGTATGTTGTAAATTAACATTTATTAATATGTTTAATAAATGAACATGTATTAATAAGTTTAATTAATAATAATTAAACAATAAACATTCACTAAATTGCTTATTAATAAATGTTGACCTTCTGATTATTATTGTTGCCTCTAGTAATTATGTCTTTTTATTTTAATTTCCAACCTATTTTGGGTTCATTTTATGCCAGCCATATAGTAATTTCTAAACAATAGTTGGGTTAAATAAAACTGCCCAGCATGTTCGTCAAACATTTAACTCAAATGCTGTGTTTGTCCATTTTCAACCTAACCTGGGTTGTTTTTAACTCAGCATTTTTTTGTGTGACACATACATCCCCAACCTCTACCAACTAACCAAATGAGCTTGACTATACTGACTGTTTCAAAATTCAATATGGATAGATTATTAATTAATTGTTATTTAATTTTGACCAAAACTGTAATAATTATTTGAAGACATATGTACCTACTAAAGAACCATGCAGTATATCTGTGGTCCACAAGGGGGTGCACATGGTATAAACCACTGTCCTAGTTCTGGTAACAAGTATTAAAAAAAAAAATAAATAAATAAAATAAACAAATAAATCAGAAAAACATGTTTCATTTCAAGCATTTTGTTTCAGTGGCTATTAGCAAAGCAGTAATCTTTCTGCAACAATCAAATTGAAAATATCTACTGGTTAATGGATAAGTTATGAAATATACCCTGGTGAAATAAAAGATCTTACACTAGCCTAGTTTATTAGTAGTAATATTTTAGGAATGCCCTCTTTATAAGCCTCTTTGTAATGGAAAAACATTCTACCCTTCTGCTGGATCTAGCTGGCCAGCCCTTTTGGCTTGTTTCAGTTTGGTTTTAGGCACTAGACAGTTCCCATTTCTTTAACCACATAGGACCAGCAAAGAGCAAACCACATTTAGCAGGGTAGAATGTTTTTTACTCACATAGCCAACAGCTCAAATAATAATAATAATAATAATAATAATAATAAAGCACAAACATCTACCCATCTTATGCAATGGATGTAACAAATAATAATCCTGGAGACAAAGTGTACATAAAATTGACACAGAGAGACTAGTTCGATGTTTTCTTTTTTCTTCTTGACCAAGATCTTACAGCCATGTAAAGATTGAATTCAGTGCAATTACAACAAAGAGCCATAAGAGGGAGATATAACAAAGCAAAAAGTGAAGTTCATGACTAGTACAACAGATGTCACTTCTTCCTCTTCACACAGGGAACTTTATTGACATTTTAGTGTTCATGTAGTTCATGGTGAAAAACAAGTGCTAGAGACAACGAGAGATTAATTTGCTTGTTATCCTCAATCAAATTAAAAATTCTTACATTTCTGCCCCCACTAGAATGTACAATTGTAGTAAATGTTTACTTCAGACTTATTGTGATTGGTTAGCTGACTGAAAGTTGTTAGCATTTCATCAAAATAATTTGTCTGAAAACTGGCCAAATAATTTATTTTCAGAAGTGATGTGAAAGACTGAATCAATGACACCACAGACAAAAACAGGAAGAAGTTTGAAGACCAATATGTGGTTTCTTGACAAAGACCCTAGAGAAGCAGAAGAGCAGATGCAGAAGGAATTGTGGTTAGCTAAGCTTTGCTAAAGTTGCTGTGTTGCATCAAACCTCCTTGGAACTGATCCTTTTTACAGGAAAAGGGACACAGTTTGTAAACTTGATAGAAAAACTTTTTACACTGTTTCTGTATTTGTTAATCTTTGTTAATGTTAGTTAAAGGTGCAATGTGTAAATTTTAGGAGGATCTATGTAATGAAATGCAATGTAATATACTATGTTTTCAGTGGTGTAAAAATATCTTACATAATGAATCGTTATGCTTTTATTACCTTAGAATGAGCCATCTCTACCTACATACACCGTGGGTCCCATTACATGTTAAGGCCTGTTCACACCGGGACGAATATCGTGCGCGATTTTCGCCAACGTTTAACGCCTCGTGACTAAACAACGGGCACCAATGTGAGTGTGCACACTGACGCGAAAAACGCGAGGCGTTAAAGCGTCATTTTTTAAAAATGCCTCGGGTTCGTTTTTTTGGTTTGACACGCCGTGTTAAAAACTGGCCGACCAATGAGAGTGGTGCTTTTGTTCACGTGCCTGGAGCTGCTGAAGTTACAGTAAAACACGACTTGGTGGCGCTCAAGCAAAAAAACAGTCTTGCTGAGCACACAAGACGACGAAGAGAAAATAAGTAGACGAGGAAGACCCCTACAAACTATCCCTGCGTCTCAAACAGCTCCCTAGCTTCCTAGGTCGTGTATCAGTATACCATTTATCCCTTAAATGCATGACTGTTTCGCCAATCATTCTTACATATTTGGGTCTTTATCGACCCGGATCTATATCTAACACGGAAGGATCTCTACCTGTCGTGATAATATAAAACTCCTCTAATATTAGAGTAACAATTACAGAAGAATAAAATAAAGCATATTTTGTTACCTTTTGGAGCTTGAAAGGGCTCCGTTTGAGCAGATGTTTTATGCCATCATCACTGTCCTCGTCAGAGCTCATTTCCCAGTAAATTCAGCAAATAATGGGCTAGTTTTATGTTTGAGGTCACGAATATGAGCCCATTCGCGATCTCAAACATATTCTCAAAACTATATAATTTTCAAAATCTTCAAAATCAATATTTCGATCGCTAACAGCTTCACCAGATTCATCCAGTAACAGTCATATTTGATTGCGTTCAGTACTTGCTCTGCAGTAAATCGCTGAGCCATTTCATGTTGTTATTATATTATTTATTTTGTCTGAATGAATCTCACTTCAGCATTGTGTATCAGACATTGCCACCTTGTGGAATAAAGGTGAATTGCACTTATTCCGTCATCTAAGATTCAATTATTGTTGTGCAGAAAAAATATATGTACACTCATACACACCTCGGGTCATTTGTGACCCTATACAATTTTTACAAAAAATGAATGCAAAAATAAGCATTCTTTTATAATTTTATGATTTTTTTCTTGTTATATTCTTTAGAATGAATTGATTGAGGAAAACCAAGAAGGTTGATGTCTAACTTTAAAAAATGAACGAAGAGGAGGGTAGTAAATGAAGTCCTGGGTCACTAAAGACCCGAGGTATGCATTTAAGGGTTAAATGAATGTGGCCGACTCCCTGATCAGTGCCCTGACTAGTGAACTAGGGAACTGATTGAGACGCATGCTATGGGTGCTCTGCCAGTTCTTGGCCACACCAATAGATGTGTATTATTTCTGTATTTTTGCTGTTTTTTTTTTCTTTTACATTCAAGAAATATAGTTGAGAATGTCTATTTCACTACTGTTTCTGACTACCATCTCTCATATATACCATTTAATATCTGCATTTTTTTATCTTCTTTAACTTTATTAATATCATAAATATGTTTATTTGCACTACTGTTAAGCACAAGCGCCACATACTGTCCGGGAGTGAATTTGCACGTTCACTCTGCGCATCGCCAGTGAAAATCGCTTGGGTGTGAACACAAAAACGCTGGCGATAAACGTGTGCAATATTCGTCCCGGTGTGTACAGGCCTTTAAGCTGCCATTTTGCGCTGGCATGTTTCTACAGTAGCCCTAAATGGGTACTGGAGTGGGTACTCTCTGCTGTCGGTCATCCTTGTCCTGTGTTAGCCACCGTAGCTTCTCTATATTGCAATTCGCAACCTCACAGCTAGATGCCGCTAAAATCGACAGACTGCAACTTTAATAAAAAATGCAGCAGTTCATTGTTTGTTCATGTTAGTTCACAGTGCATTAAAGGTGATAGAGAGGATTTTTTTGTCGACTGAGAATCCAAAGACTGTTACTGAGTTTTTGAAATGAGCGCGTAAGAACAACCCCCCTCCTTCACAGCTCATTTCAAAGGAACGCCTCCCAAAACTCGTGCACGAGTATTGGAACACGAGTGTTTACCACCGACATTCGCTGTGTCGTGTAAGTGGATTCATTATGTCGGACTCACCGCAGGTAACTCATAATCTGCAGTTATTATTCCTGTCTCCTGCACAGCACAGCAGCGCCCCCTGTGGACCAGCTACCGCAGATGATTACTCGATTAAAGGGTTAGTTCACCCAAAAATGAAAATTCTGTCATTTCTTTCTCACCCTCATGTCGTTCCACACCCGTAAGACCTTCATTCATCTTCGGTACACAAATTAAGATATTTTTGATGAAATCCGAGGTATCTGATCCACACATAGGCAGCAACGTCATTGCAACTTTTGATGTCTGGAAAGGTAGTTAAAAACATGGTTAAAATAGTCCACGTGACTACAGTGGTTCAACCTTATGTCATGAAGCAACAAGAATAGTTTTTGTGTGCAAAAACAAAACAAAAATAATGACTTTATTCAACAATTTGAACCGCCGTCATACATAGTGAACATAGTGCAGGCTCTCTTGTTCATGTCCAAATGCCAGCTCATTATTGGCTGGATCCTGGGTCAGCATCACATGCAGCTTCGGCCAATACCGAGTTGGCATTCGGACTTAAACAAGGAAGCCTGCACTGAGTTCACTAAGTATGACAGCGGTTCAAATTGTAGAATAAAGACGTTATTTTTGTTTTGTTTTTGAGCACAAAAAGTATTCTCTTCACTTCATAATATTAAAGGTACAATATGTAAAATTTTTGCAGTAAAATATCCAAAAACCACTAGGCTAGTGTTACATATTTTGTCCAGCTGATTACTAACAATATCTCTAATGTTTTCAACTACTTGTTAATCATGAGAAAATTCCCATTCTAAACAGTGACACGGGGCAGTGCAATCGCCTGTCAATGACGTCAGTTACCTTTGTTACCCCCTTTACTGACGTAGAAACCACATGACAACAGTGCCGTGGACAAATGCGGAAGTAGTGTCTAGCGTCCAGCAAACCACTAGCTTGCTTCAAGCAGTTCCTAATTTACTTCTTGCACATTTTATGGTGGATTGTGTTACTTATTTATGGAACATAATTACTGTTTACCATCTGCCGCTGGTTCTGTCGACAAGGACAGCTCCCGTAAACTCATAACCGGAAAAGTGGAAGCGGCGCCAGCGGCTGTGTCATAATAAAAGTCCCGCTGCCCGTGAGGCGTGTGTTGATCAATCGCTCCAGCTCCTCGTTCAGCACCCGCAACACTCGCTCCTGCTCAGCTTCTTACTACAGTAACGTTAATAATCGCATCCACAAACATGAGTTCTTCCAGACTCCAATCCCTATTCTTTTGCACCATCCGTTGAGATGGAGACCACATGTACCAAGTTTCCGCTCTAAAACTTGGCGTCATCAAACTACGCCTTTGTTTTGAATAGGCTTCTAGCGACCTCTAGCGGAAAAAAATATCACAAATTGTACCTTTAAGGTTGAACCACTGTAGTCACGTTGACTATTTTATTTTATCTTTCCGGACATCAAAATGTGCAATGACATTGCTGCCTATGTGTGGATCAGATATCCTCGGATTTCGTCAAAAACATCTTAATTTTTTGTTCTGAAAATAAACGAACGGGTGTGGAATGACATGAGGGTGAGTACTTAATGACAGAAATTTCATTTTTGGGTGAATTAACCCTTTAATTGTGAAAATAATCAACTGATTACTCAATTACCAAAATAATTGTCAATGGCAGCACTAGATTAGTTAAAATATTTAAAATTGCACCTGCATTGTTTTGCATTTTGTGACTTTCAGTCAAAGAAAATAAATATATTGTCATTGAAGGTTTCTTAATAATGGTGTCTTATTCTCGTGAACCCAATATTGTGTATCTCGTGAGCTAATTATATATTCTCACACGTATACTGTTTACCCATTTACCTCTATCTCTTAAGATTACAGGAATGTACCAACTTAACAACTCAACAAAAATATGAACATAGTGTTACAGGGTTGTAGTGCTCAAGACCAGACTTGGTCTCAAGTCCAAGACCATATTAGGACAAGTATCTGGACTCAGACGGGAACATGTTGTGTTATTTGTCTTGACTCAGACTCAACCTTATTAGGTCTCAGCCTGGACTTGAAAGAGCCGGCCTTTACTGCAAAATGAGATTAAGTCATTATTCAGGTGTTACTTCTCTAGAGCTATAAAATGCACTTCTCTAGAATCTACAGTATTATACTATGTATGCCATTGGCATATGAAATCATTTAGACTAAATATAAAACCATTGTCTCACTTGTATTTTCTTGAGATAAAGTTTTCAGCTTATAAGGCCTGCTGGGAGTCTAATTTGCATTGACCAGATTCGATACAGTGATACATTATAAGTACACTTATAATGGTAAGAGTGCTTCATAACCTACCCTTTCTGGTTTTAAATATTACAATATTTGCATTTATTAAAATTGCAACAAGAAATGAAGGGCAACCTATACAAAAGCATTCTAATTCCCTGTTTTAATTTTCCTATATGTGATGAACTCTGTAATTGCTTATACTTATCTAATATATCCAATACATTCCTTCATAGTGCTAATCACCATATCTGTGCACAGATAAATAAATAAAAAAGTATATTATTGCTATAGTACTTGTAGGTCTTCCTTCCCTTTTTTGTATTATGGAGGAACTGAAAAACCTATGTGCACTCACAGACCAAACAGACGTTCCTCATTTCACAGGGCTTAAGTTCATTTCTCTTTCACAACAATCTTTACCAAAAATCCCAAGGTTTCTACTATAGATATGTTAACAGACTGTTGTTTGTGTGTCAGTAATCCCCATATAGGTAAGATAAAACTAGTGACTTCATTATGTGGGCGATTGTTGAACAGAGGAAATGTCAGCTTTTTAAAGGGTGAATGAATCAGTCAATGTACAGTGTAGGTGTCACATTGGTACGACTCTGAGGTCACAGTTCACCATGGAACACATGGTCCGCTGTAATGACGGAAAATATGAATATGTACTACACAGATTACAGTGTTTTAGTATTGATGTTTTTAAAGTATCTTCTTTCACACTAGAATATTAAACTTCCGGCTGAATGTCACTGCTGGAACACTTCATTCGTGTGGTTTTTTACCACAGGTTACACACGGAACAACAACAGAAGAAATTAAAGGGATAGTTCACCCAAAAACGCCCAAAAAATAAAAATTCTGTCATCATTTACTTATATTCCACAGTTTTTTTTTTGTTGTTGTTGTTTGTTTTTGTTTGAGACATTTTTCAAAATATATTCTTTTGTGTTCCATAGAAGAAATAAATTAATATGAGCATTAAATGATGCATGAATGTGAGCAAATGATGACAAAATGTATTTATTTGCCTTCAAAATGCAGATCAAAAATTGCAGCCATAATACAATTAAGTGAAAATGAAAAACCCTTCACACACAATACCAAAGCTTTTTTTTTTTTTCATAATTAATAATGCCTGAAAAATGTGGCATAGACAACAAACATATATGTTTTCAGCCAATTGACCTCAGCAAATGTAATTGAGTCTAAAAGTGTTCTGTTTGGCCAGGTCTATTCGTCTGTGATTTTAAGATGAGCTGCCATCTCAAGACTACATTACAAAGACCTCATTTCCTGTTTATACACCAATAACCTCAGCATCCTGTGTTTAATTAAAACTCTTCAACACCAGATGCCTTCTGTTGCCACCTGCTGTGTACTGCTCCCAAGAGAACTAATGCTGTGTGACAAACCCTATTTTCCCAATCAATAACCAGCACCCAAACCTGTCACATCTTTACATCTCCACCACTCATACAGTTTGCATGTGACATACAGTTAGCTGTTGAGATATATTCTGCACCAGTTTGTGCATTACAGGAAGTGAAGGGGCTTCACAGAAACCAAAAGAAAAATTCTAATCTAAATAAAGACATTGGCTTCATGACTTCCTCTATCTTAGTCGATTACAGTCATCACCCGTACAGCCGTCAGAACAGTTACCACGATGCAGACAACATGGATCTCTGAGGTTGGTACGTTTCAATGTTTTACTTCGTAATCTTGTAGAACAACATCAACAAAACTATAGGTTTTAAAAACAGCCAATCAGAAGACAAATGCTTTAGGTCAAATGTGTTTTTTATACATATCGTTATATGGTTATAAAAATATTGAAATGGTTATGGTATATGGTATGGTTACAAAGGTAATCTAATAATAACAAGGCCATTTATCAATAGTATGTATTAAAAAACTTTTGTAGAGTGGCATTATATCTACTAAATTTAAGATAAAGGATGACTTGATGAAAGATGGAAATTGATACTGCGCAGGATTCAGAAAAGTGAAAATAGCATTCTTCCTATTTTCTTCAAGTGATGCACTAGTATGTTGATTGATATTCAACATATTACTTTAACACTCATATTTCAAAGTTTGTTTCCTTTCAAAAAAATTCTCAAATTCAAATGAAGATAAAGTGGCATGTCTTAAGGGGATAGTTCACCCAAAAAGACAATTCTGTCGTCATTTGCATCCTTATGTCATTTTATGACTTTATTATTTTGTTCTACTTGTATATTTCTATTGTGTTTTCTGTTACTATTCTATTATACTATGTCACTATATTAAATAAAAAGTTGAGTAAAAAGTGAATTAAAAAATAAAATAGAGAATAAGATCATTTAAAATAATATATAAAGACACACTGTGAGAAATAAAGTCACAATTGTAAGATATTAGGTCACAAATACAAGAAACAGAATACTACAGAATTACTAGTTATAAAGTTACAGTAAAGTCACAATAGACCTTAGTAAGGGTAGAGGCCATATTAAATTTAATACAAATGAAAGCTAGGCTTTGAGGGATAGACTTAGAGTCTTTACAATGGCATACAGTGTACAGCATAATTTTAAAAACTGTTTTATGGAATTTTTGTCTGGAAAGATTTTTAGTCAGCTGAAGAATCAGTATGTTGTTAAAAGTGCAATCCATTGAACCCACTGTACTTCGATCCCTCAGATGATTGTTTTCATTTCTGCCAAAAATAACATGCCGCTATCCTAAGGTAAGGTCTAAGGTCTATTACCTTGTTTTTAAAATTCTGAAATAGGCTTCTATAGTTAACCCTTATGCTGTGTTGAAAACCCTGTAACACCTTTGATGTCAGAAAATGACTGGCCTTTTTATCACCAAATATTGGATTCAATCTTTTTGTCAACTTTTTTTTCTTTTTCCAATTAGGAAAGGCTTTGTATTTCTTTTTGGAAATGTTGGATCGGCCTCGTTGATCTGAGCTTACACACCTCTTACGTTTTAAATCATTATTTGAGGATAATTTTGTCAATATTCTTAAAAATATGGAAATATTGCACTGTTTATCACACTAGTGTGCTTTAATGTTTAACCAGGAAGTTTGTTTTGAAATGCTTTTATTTTGTACAAAATGGCACAAAGTCACACTTGTGGTGTTCCCCGTCAAAAATGACCGGCCTAGAAAAAATAGCTTATAAATCTGTCATTATGCTACATTGTCACCATATATTGGTTTCAATCTTTTTTGTGAACTTGTTTGTTCTTTCAATTAGAACAGGTTTTGTATTTATTTTTTAGGCCTCATTGATCTGAGTTCATCTCTGTGAAAAAGAAAGCCTGTAATACTCAAAATTTGTGTACATGAATGCTTGTGTTTGTGTGCATGTATCCATGCATGCACAGGTCCGAGGACTTTATCTTTGCAACCAAGCACGCATGTAAATAAATTAACATGAATATGATGAACATACTCTTTAACAGTAGCTTAGATCAATGAGGCCTACAATCAGTCAGTTTTATAAAAAAAAAATAAAAAAAACACAAGTGTGACTTTGTGCAATTTTGTACAAGATAAAGGCATTTCAAAACAAACTTCTTGGAATTTTTTTTTTTCATATTTTATTGAATATTGACAAAATTAAAACCTGAGGTGCATAAGCTCAGATCAGTGAGGCCTACGATCAATCATTTCTAAAAAAGAAACACAAAACCTGTAGCCTGGTAATACCAGACTCTGCTACTTCACTTTGCTTCGTAGACAGAGTCTGGAATGGCATAATAGAGAAGTGTTTTCTCTCTCGCTAGGGGGCGCTTGTCTGAAGTTTAAAATCATTGGTTACCCGTAAGCCAATCAGATACGTTTAGTTATGAGGTATGTTATGTGCCTGTACAGCCGCATCGAAGCACAGACATCATGCATCGAACTCAAATCTATGATTGAACTTCCACTGTAAACCTGTTGTAAACACATGATAAAACAAATTTTTATCAAACACTCTTCTTGTTCTGGCTTCAGTTTGAAAAAGAGTTGAATGTTCTCCATAACAGAGCGAATTGCATCCCGTGTCTCGTTTCCCATTTCCGCGGTCGTTTCGGTTTTCGATTTCTCTAACCTACAATGTAAAACTCGGCGCTTAGCATCTACGTCACGGCTCTCAGCCCGCCCTCTGTTTGTTGATTGGCCCGGCTGTTTCCAGACCGGTGGCAAACAGAAAGCTCTGACGCTGTATCAGACTGAGTACAGAAGCGAAATGAAATTGAGCGGAAGTAGGAAGTCTTACGTAGTCAGGCTACAAAACCTGTCCTAATTGAAAGAAAACAAGTTGACAAAAAGACTGAATCTAATATTTGGTGATAATATAGCATAACGAGAGATTTATAAGTAATTTTTGTATGGGGGTAATTTTTGACTGGGAACATCACAAGTGTAACAAGGTGGGGGAAAATCCCAAAAAAGTGTTAAAATTATCCCAAAACCTTTGGGAAGTAGTTATACCCTGTGTGAGCAAAGTCAGAAGGTTTAGTCTAATGCGATAACATTAATATTTTTGGGGAAAAGAAAATCCTTTCCAGGTCAAAATGACCTGAACACAACATAAGGGTTAAAAACATGAGGGAAAAAACTACTGTTTTACATTTGTTTCTCTTTTTTATGGTCAAATCAGGCAAACCATCATGGATCATAACACATCTTTGCCCATCATCATGGAGAACCACGTCCCCCAAGTCTTTCGGACTGCTAGCCTAGTGTTTTACGGCATTATCTTCATCATAGGCACAGTGGTCAACCTGACCGCTCTCTGGGTCTTTGCCTTGACCACTAAAAGACGGAACTCCATCACTGTTTACATGATCAATGTCGCTTTAGTGGACTTGGTATTTATCTTACTTCTGCCCTTTCGAATTGTCTACTACAGTCAAGACTACTGGCCCTTCGGGGACGTGTTCTGCAGGATTAACGCTGCACTAACAGTGCTCTATCCCTGCCTAGCCTTGTGGCTCTTCGCTCTCATTAGCACTGATCGCTATGTGGCCATAGTGCAGCCGCGACACACCAGAGAACTAAAAAGTGTTCGTAAAGCCTTGCTGTCCTGTGCAGGAGTCTGGATCATGACCCTAGGCAGCACAGCTCCGCTCGTCCTCCTGGAAGAAGACCCAGACCGTATCTCAAACTATACCACTTGCATCAAGATGCATGACATCATCTACTTGCGCCGTGACAATCCCGTCCATTTCGCACGTATCGTCTTCTTCTTCCTGGTGCCGGTGTGCATCATGGTGGGCTGTTACATGATCATCGTAGAAAACCTAATTCACGGCCGTACATCCAAACTGAAGCCCAAAGTCAAGCAGAAGTCCATCAGGATCATCATCACACTGATCATTCAGGTGCTTGTGTGTTTTGTGCCTTTCCACATTTGCTTTGTTTCCATGCTGCTGGCCAGCAGTGGGCAGGGTTACAACACCTGGGGGACCTTCACAACCTTCCTGATGAATGCGAGCACAGTGCTGGACATCATACTCTTCTACATTGTGTCCAAACAGTTTCAGGACCGTGTGATCAGCGTGATCTTGTACAGAAACTACCTGAGGAGCGTTCGCAGGAAGAGCCGTCATACCAACAGTATTCGGTCAATCAGCAACCTGACCAGTGCCATGATCTGAACAATAAGACAGCTGATGAAAACCATCTAAACTGAATGTAAACATGTAGATGTTTGTAACTAAGTTACAGAACAAGGTTTAAATTACAGAACAAGAAGAACGATTATCAATGCATGAGTCTAACTCAATTATGTTTTCAAAACAGAAACAACCCATACTGAATATTGAAACTGCTCACAGTAACTGTAACTTCTTGTCTACAGTTAATTCACATGAGACAAATCACATGTGCACCAGTAACTTCATTGGTAGTCGCTCCATTGTATCACTTCTCATTTGCATAAAGTTAAACTTTTTTTAGTTTTGCTGCCGAATATGCATCACCTCCCATCGCTAATTTACTTGTGCTGCAAATCGCTGTTTGAACACACCCTAAGACAAACTGTTTGCTTGAGTTGTTGTGTTTTTTATGCTGCAAGTGTGTCTGTTGTTTTAAAAGAGTTTGCAAAACTTTCTTTGCAATCTTAGCAAAATCTGTGCAAAACATGTTAGTCTCTTGCAAAGCATGCTTTTTATCATACCAAGTATGATCTTCAAAAACAGTGAATGTCTTTCATGAGGTTAGTTCATAAGGAGTGCATACTAGGATATTTGGTCCTTACAGAAGTGTAAAACGAGATACTACCTTTCATAGTGGGATGTAGTGCACATTAAATTTCCCAAAAAGGGAAAAAGTAATTACATAGCAGCACTTTATTTTTAATAATGTAGTTAATTATAATGAAAAAAAAAAAAAAAGAAGTAACGATTAATCAAATATGTGATTAAAATACTAATTCAAAACATTCTGCACCATTTTTTTTTTTTTTTTTTTTTTTAGCAAAAGCTGATCACATTGAAAACAAACTGAAATAGGCCTTTGGTATTATATTAAACTTGACCTGTAGTACAGTGGTTCCCAACCACATTCCTGGAGTATCCTCAAACCTATTACATTTTGCATGCCTCCTTAATCAAACACAAGTTATTCAACTCATCAGCTCATTAGTAGAGAGCTGAAATGGGTGTGTCATACAAAGGAGACGTGCAAAATACGCAGTGTTGAGGGCACTCCAGGAACGTGGTTGGGAACCACTCCTGTAGTATATAAGGCGCCAGCAGGTGACGCTACTGACCAGGACACGTTTATGCTACTCTCACAGTGCTTTGCCTCAATATCACCATCAGGTGGTGTCATGTAATATAAACAAATTACTTGAAAGTGGCATTACATCTACTCATAGTTTTAGATTGTGATGTTTTCAGTTAATATTTTCTCTTTGTGTTCTATAACTTTCCATAAAATATGTGACTGCTGTCTGATGGAAAGATTTATTCTTTGAGAAGCTGACATCCTGTGGTGACACATGCTATATTTCAGCTAAAACTGTTTTTCTCAATCTGTTGTAATTATTATTCATGTTTGAAGCTTTTGTGACCTTATATTAATTGAGAGACTGTATGGAATATTTGCCTTTTTAAAGTGCATGTCATGCAGTACCATTTATAATAAAAAAGTGAAGACCACCCACCACCCCTAGTGACCACTTGTGACTAATCATGGCGCTTATATATTCATATCAATTTTAAACTAAACTATGGATCTGTTATGCATCAGTACCAATATACTTAATGGATTCCCTGCACTTCACTTGATTAAGCATATTTATTAAATTTGATACATGTACATTTCTTTCTATGTTTTTTTCCCCAAGTGCTGTCTACTGTTAATGTGCAGAAACAAGTAGTTAGTCTTTCTGAAGAGTGTAAACACTGTGGCTCTATGGCGTTTTTAAAACTGCTTTCTTAAGCAGTCTGACATGGCAACTTCAGACTCAACCAATGCTTGAGTTTGGGGTGGGACCTGTTTGGATGGACAATTGCAATAGAGCAGCAGTAGATATGTTTTTGAAACAGTTGTTTATAAAACTCTTAAATGTATGTAAATCTCTTACATCGCAAAACTACATCTATAGTTGCCCCCAAAAAGAATTTGGACATATAAGCCACAATTAAATAGCAAAACTAGTACAACTTCTATTTCAATAAGTCTTTGACTGATTATTTTGCTAGCTAGGACACCTGTGTGAACTTGAGGGGTACTAACTTCATACATCCACAAAAAATGCCTTTGAGACCAGTTTGTTAAAAACAACTGAAAAAAAAAAGTGAACTTCATTCTGAGGACAGCTCTAGCATAATTTGTTTGCAGATGCAACCTGGTTTGATATCTTTAATGTGACTTAAATGTCCAAAAACATTTTTGGGGACACGGTATACATACAATCAGCAAAAAGATTGTTTTAGTACCTGTCATGGATGGATGGATTTGGCCAAAATAACAGTATCACACTACTGTAAGTTGTGCATTGCAAACATTAACACACACACAGACACTTTAGCCACCTGATACACATCACAGCTAGTTAATGGAGACAGACACTCTCTGAGCAACTGCAGTCTTCTGTCCGGCCCATATGATGAATTATCTGGAAGCTTTCTAAGTAATTTAGAATCTTCATAACAAGTGCTTTTTCCGTAGGAAAAATTAATGGAAACAAGATTGTCTTTCATTTGAGTTGATTTAGCCGCCTCGGCAGCCAGATGTCTCTCTCTGGGAATAAAACAGTCGGTGCTTAAACAAAGCCCAGCAAAAAACTACCTTTTTTCTGCCGCTCGTGTTACAAACAAATCAGCCGGCGCACAATGGCCATCTGTTTGTTATTTGATATGTGTGAATACATGTTGTAATGACTTTGTTTGTGAATCAGTCAGTGCACTGGAACACACGAGAGCTCTCCAAGTGGCGGAGTGTTTGGAGCTAATCATATAATTGGACACAATAGTCAATGACAAATGGAGTTGCATGGAGCCAGCCAGCTGGGAAGTGAATATGTAATCATTGTAAAATCATATCATTTTGCATATTTGAAGACAGCTTAATAGAGTTTGCTTGTCAGCACACTATCAAGTGATGATCAGAGTGGGCCTGCGGTATGTGTTTGGTGGGATATTGCTCCATAGTGTCTCTGGTGACTTCAATGGAGTTGGTAGGGTGTTGTTTTTATGCCTCAGCTGTTGCAGTTTTCTATTGTGATATGGGAATTATAATGGGATTCTACTGTTCGTGAGCACTTATACCAAAGCCAAATTCACAAATCATATAAAAAACATGACCAGAACTAGTAGTGTCTGACTGGCTTCCTCGGTCCACTCAAGGGGAATGGGATTCATGTGAACAGCCTAGGACATGTATTTGAACTCTAGACATGTACTAGACGACTCAGACAGCATCCACATTAACGATATCACAGAGGTCTTAAAGAATTAAAAATAGAAACCATTTTATCATTTTACTATGGATTTGTTTTCCACAGCAGTTCATAATGGTGGAAGTACTACTGCACGGCCTAAAGACTGAATTCGTGTGCAACAGTTGTAGGCAGATCTGAATGCAATCTTGCAGCTGGTTGTAAGAAAGGGGTGGGGTTTATAGGGACGAAATGATTAGAGAAGACAAGCAAAAAGTCACCAGAGAAGTCATTTCACCAGAAGATCCAGTTGACATTGATTAAAAATTACGTTTAAAAAATTAAGCATATAATGTTGCTTGAAAGTTTGTGAACTGAACCCCTTGCAGAATCTGTGAAAATGTGAATAATTTTAACAAAATAAGAGGGATCATACAATATGCAGTACTGTCCTGAGTAAGATGTTTTACATAAAAGATGTTTATATATAGCTGAAAAAAAAATAGCTGAATTTATTAAAATTACCCTATTCAAAAGTTTGGGAACCCTTGATTCTTAATACTGTGTGTGGTTACCTGGATGATCTACGACCATTTTTTTGGTCTTGTGATGGTTGTTTATAAGTCGCTTGTTTGTTTTGAGCAGTTAAACTGTTCTTCAGAAAACAGCTCTGTTCTTCAGAAAAATCCTCCAGGTCCCAAACATTCAGATTTCCAGCATCTTTTGCATATTTGAACCCTTTCCAGCAGTGACTGTATTATTTTTGAGATCCATCTTTTCACACTGAGGACAACTGAGCGACTCAAATTCAACTATTAAAAAAGGTTCAAACATTCACTGATGCTCCAGAAGGAAACACGATGCATTAAGAGTCAGTGGTGAAAACTTTTGAACAGGATAAAGATGTCCAAATTTCTCTTATTTTGTTTAAAAACCTTTTTTTTTTTTCTTTTTTTTTCATTTCGTACTGCCCTTCGGAAGCAATAGAAGATACTTAAATGTTTGCCAGAAGACAAATTAAGTACAATATTCCTTGATCTTCAAAATTCAAAAGATTTTCACCCCCCAGCTCTAGTTGCGTTTGAGTCCCTCAGTTGTCCTCAGTGTGAAAAAATGGATCTCAAAAATAACAGTCACTGCTGGAGAGGGTTCAAATATGCAAATGATGCTGGAAATCTGAATGTTTGGGACCTGGAGGATTTTTCTGAAGAATATTGGGCAGTTTAACTGCTCAGGACAAACAAGCGACTCATTAACAACCATCACAAGACATAAAAACAGCCCTGGATCATCCAGGTAACTAACCACACACAGTATTAAGAATCAAGGGTTCATAAACTTTAGAATTGGGTCATATTTATAAATTCAGCTGTCTGGTTGTCACATAAGCACAGAGAAAAGAAGGTAAGATCCAAGTGCAGCTTTAATGGGGTAATCCGATAAACATAATCCAGGCAGGCGAGGGTCAAAGTCCACAGAACAGTCCACACAACATAAAGCAAAACACAAACGGAAGCAGGTGACAGGAAATGAAACCTCAATAACAAAAGCAGAAACAAACCAGGTATAAATAGACAGAACTAATGATCAAACACAAAACAGCTGGGTGCAATGACAGGATAATGAGTCCGGGAAGTGTGTTATGGGAAATGAAGACCAAGGGTGTGGTGAGGAACAGTCCGGGTTGGAGTGCCCTCTAGTGGCTAATTAGGGCACTCCAACTGGTGCTCATGACAGTAACTCCTCTCTATGGAGCGGCTACCAGACACTCCATCTGACAAAACATAAAACAAAAAACTCAGGAAGGTGGACTGGAGGAGGACCAGGGGGAGGGATGGTGGGCCAGGTCCAGAGTCCCTGACCGAAGGCCAGGGGGGAGCCGGAGGAACAGACCACGGGGGCTCCGAGAAGGTCAGGGTCCTGGCTGAATGCCAGGGCGGTGCTGGAGGAACTGCCCAGGTGGGTTCAAGCAGATCTGGAGACCTGGCTGAAGGCGGCGGCAGGACAGACGGCCTGGGCGGCAGGGCAGACCAAGGGAGCTCAGAGACCACATCAGGAAGAACGGGCTGCTCATTGACAGCTTCCGAGGCCTTATCATAGACGGCCTCATTGACCGTATCAGAAAGAGCAGGCAGCTCTGAGACAGCGGCAAGCCGTTCTGGAACGATAACGGCCTGCTCTGGGATGACAGCAGGCTTGGGCTGGCAGACTGTTCCAAAGTCAATAAAGTTCGAGTGTATCCTCCACACACGCAGGACAGCCAGAACATAAAAAGTGAAGATAGCCCTCTTGGCCATAACAGGACTGACGAGCGGGCTGCTCCGGGACGGCAGCAGGCTCAGGCTGGCAGACTGGTCCACGATCAAAGGAACTGGAATGTATCCTCCAGGCCCGCAAGACAGCAAGAACATAGAACGTAAGAACAGTCCTTCTGGCCATGATGGGACTGACAGGAAGCGCATGTGGGGCTGGAGCAGACTCTGAAAAGGCCTCCGGACCTTGAAGGATGAAGGAAGCCTTCCTCGTCCTCTTCCTCCTTTTACGTGGGTGAGGTGGTGACTCAGTGCCCACCTCCTCTGTGGGCTCTGGAGCGGACCCACAGGCTGGAACGGGCTCACGGGCTGGAGCGGGCTCTGGAGTGGACTCACAGGCTGGAGCAGGTTCTGGAGCGGGCCCACGGCCTGGAGCGGGCTGACGAGTGGACTGATGGGCTGGAGCAGGTGCTGGAGGTAACCGAATCTGCCCATTCTTACACAGATACAGGTAATTAGAGAAATTCCAGAAATGTAACCCCTTCACCAGCTCCATCTCCCGCTGCGGCAGAGGGTCATCTAAGCAGTTATTAAATGTGTCCTTGAGGACCGCATCAGGGAGACTAAACCTCTCCGCCCGTGACCAGAACTTCTGGGTGAATGCCCGCACCTCCATACCTCTCTGGAGAAGTTTAGTCAGATCCTGGGGACTGCTCTGACTTCCCCGGGTGCTAGCCACTTGCCGGAGTCTCCTGCTGCAGGATCTTTGCATGATCGCGGTTTCTGTCACATAAGCACAGAGACAAGAAAGTAAGATCCAAGTGCATCTTTAATGGGGTAATCCAATAAACATAATCCAGGCAGGCAAGGGTCAAAGTCCACAGAACAGTCCATACAAAATAAAGCAAAACACAAACGGAAGCAGGTTACATGAAATGAAACCTCAATAACAAAAGCAGAAACAAACCAGGTATAAATAGACAGAACTAATGATCAAACACAAAACAGCTGGGTGCAATGACAGGATAATGAGTCCGGGAAGTGTGTTATGGGAAATGAAGTCCAAGGGTGTGTTGAGGAACAGTCCAGGTTGGAGTGCCCTCTAGTGGCTAACTAGGGCACTCCAACTGGTGCTCATGACACTGGTGGACTTCATGTAAACACTATTTATGTAAAATATCTTACTCAGGACAGTGCTAAATAAAAATAGTTTGCTCCTATATTCAAAACAATAATACTTTCAGGTACAGCATCGACAAATAAAGATTTAACATTGCAGATTACTCTCATAAGAACTTATGAGAGTCATCTCATCTTCATTTTGCACCATGTGGTCAGAATGTGAGAATGTGGTCTGAAAATTCCAGGCATCCCCAAGCAGAAAAAAAACAAAACTAATCACATCTTTTTCAAAACCATGCCAAAAGTAGCATGTTGGTCTAATGAACTGAGGTGGATAATGGTGTTTGAAAACGATGGTAGATGGTGCCCTTCATTATCAGCCACAGAAATCTCAGAAAACGCCTCATGTGGTTCCCAGCGGTGCTTGTATTTACCCTCACTGGCTTATGAATTAAGATCTTGTCTGGTCAGAAGTGGGGAGAAAGACCTTGTGCTCTTTAATCATAAGGCGTGATATCCCTGAAAGAATGCGCTCAATGCAAAGATGGGTCTCATTGACCCATCAGTTGGTGGAGGAGAGGTGAAGAAAACATATGGCTTTGATTACAGCGGTGGCTATTTTAGCGGACAAGTCCATTGCTGATTCACACACACAGAGAATAGCAGCACCATTAGAGGGCATAAATAATGTACAGTCCCTTTTCTACACTACTCAGCTAAGTGCCTTGAAACCTTGGTCTCCACTTGTCAGGTTTTTCAATAGATTAGGACAAGATTTATTTTAAGTCTGTAAAGTAGCATGTTCCTGACAGCATTCAGCAGGGATTGAGTGTTGCACGCGAAAGCAAAGCACCCTGGTTTAATTGTAGCACTGTGGAGCAGACAGGCCTTGTGTCGGATTGGTTAAATATTTAATTCGGTCTCACTTAAACTTCCCCATGATCCATCGTATCACACCAGCAGAACACACGAGGCGGAATTACAACACGGATAAGAGACATGAAAGTTGTAATTCCAAACATGGCCCTTGCTAGAGCTTACAAAGAGAGATTTGTGTTAAGAAACAGATCAGAGAATTCACCCTGTCTTTTTCTATCCGTCTCTCTCACTCGCTAAATTCGTCTTTTTCCCACCCACTTCTCGCTATCCATTCCCTCTTTCTTCCTCTCTCAATCCATCCCCCTCTGTCCCTGTTATCCGACTGAAGTTACAATTGAGAAAACAATTAAATCCAATTTAAAATTCAACTACATGTCTGTGTCATGCCTCATTATGGGAAGGTTTTTGGTATTCAAAATAATTGAAACCTGACGCGTTAAGTGCGCGGGCGGACTCCCACTGCAGGGCCCAGGGTGCCGCAGACAGAAGAATGATTGTGAGGGAGAGAGAGGAGAGAAAAGGAGACCACTTCAGTGTGACAGCGCAGGGCAGCCTCGTGTAGGGATCTGACAGCGGGGAGGGTTCTTGTGTGTGCGCGTCACGTAGCGGCCTCCGAGAGCTCAATTACAAGATTGATACTCAGAGAGGAAACTTCATTTTGCTTTACAGATGTCGACACCGCCAGAGAAAAGCGAGATTGTTGTTTAACATAAGATGGGTTTGTGCAATGAGAATAAGCCCATGTGAAATGAAGAGGTCTTTTATTTCTCTTTAATATCAGAATTAAGTTTTTTTTAGGTTTATTTAGTCTCACAAAGCTAGAATTTTGACTAATAACATGAAGTCTAGACTTCAATGCAGCTTATTCTGCCCAAGAAGACTGACATTTAAAGGTGAAGTATGTTTTTTTAATGTTAAATTACATTCTCTTAAACCAGTTCATTGACTACTATTAGTATGCCATTTATCTCCCCCAAAGGTGTAAGCATTGAGCCCTCCAGGCACCATCAAAACATTGTGAGCAGTTTGCTCAGATCTCTCAATCTCTTTCCAGCTCAACCTACAGCAAGAGTTTGGCATTCAGCTTTGGTTACAGAAGTGCGAGTCAAAATTCACTGCATTTAGTCCTTTAAACAGTTCATGAACACGTCAAACCAAACGGGCATTGCGATGCTACACGCTACAGTGGGTGGCGTTTCAATACCATACAGCATCAGCATACACACATTCAGAAAGACAAATGTAACAGTTTATTGTTTACTTTGATGTGTCCAGTGTAGACAGCCTCAAACATAAAAACGTGCCAGGTGCAGATATGTGGGATGGTTTTATAATAAGCGAGATGCAAACGCCAGCGAGATGCTGGCGTTTGCTCTAGACAAAGTATTAGCCTATACAATTGCTTATTCATGACAAACAGCTAAAAATAGTCCCAACCTTTATTGAAAGTCTACTTTTACCTGTTGAACTTTAGACATGCTTTCACAAGCACCTGTAAGAGCAGTGTTTGTGATGGGGGAGGCAGGTCGCGCAAAAGGTGTTTGCAAGGTTGTTTGAGAATATGTTTTATTTTTGTAATTCCGCTAGGCATTACCTGAATTAGATGATACAACAATAATAGACTGGAATGGCACAAAATAATTAAAATAGTGGCACAACAGCCTCTGGGAATGTACAATAAAATGTGTAAAATAAGACTGCACAGAATTTCCGATAAATTTCTGATAAAGTAT
The DNA here is from genome assembly GCF_024489055.1 of Chanodichthys erythropterus. Classification (NCBI taxonomy): domain Eukaryota; kingdom Metazoa; phylum Chordata; class Actinopteri; order Cypriniformes; family Xenocyprididae; genus Chanodichthys; species Chanodichthys erythropterus. Next base: position 30,760,959 of record NC_090234.1, on the reverse strand, counting down.
TTTTGATAAAAAGATTATAATGACTATGTCACATCTTATTAAGTTTTAACTATTAATTCACAAGAAACAAGTAGCCAATAAATAAATAAATAGATAAATAAAATTCAAATAGGAAAAGTGAATAAGCAAAATTCTTTCCCCTTGGTTTCGCAGACAAGTCTTAAGCAAGTCCTAGACTAAAATGCATGTTTGAGCTGTTTTAACTGAAACTAACTTGCACTGACATCTAAAAATATGTCAGTGCCATTGTTTTGTCTCAAAGATGCACACCATCAAAAGTTACATTCAGTATGTAAAAAAATACTATAGTAATTTATATAGTAAATACTAGTGTTTTTGAACCATACTATAGTAAATTGCAGTATACTGGATATATTATAGCATTTACAGCACTTTGTTAATGAATGCTACAGCATACTGTATATAGTCAACTGATCAACTGTAATAAATACTGTAGCATAATTTAATTTTTACTACAGTAAACTGTTATGTATTGTAGTATAATATACCCTATAGTTGTAGAAAACTTAGTACAATATTGGGTAAAGTCATTTTTTAATATTACTATAGTTATATTACCACACCAAATACAGAATTACCACTACAAATAGTTCAAGTACTTTACAATAGTATGGTTAAAAAACACTGTAGTATTTACTATAAATTACTATAGTATTTTGTTATGTTCATAAATAGCATATCTGCTTATCAATCTGTGTCATCCCTGATCATTCAATGCAGTAAATAAAAAAGGCGGGAAAAGAATAATTCTGTGTCAATTACCAGTCAAATTTGTAATTGAGACAAGATGATTTCCCTTAATGACAAAAAAGCAGGATTACCTTAAGGATGAGCGGAAGCATGCATTTCCTTGACTTTCTTCATGTTGTATTGTAGCTTGTTGTTTGCAATCCTTATGAGTCATGCAAGATGTTCATTGGTGAGGCGGTTTCTCTGTTTCCTCTTTATAGTGTGTGTGGTTGAGATTTTTTTTCGGATTTTCTAGACTATTTTAAGTCGCAAAGTGAGCAGGATATGTAAAAATGTAGCGCATGGATTCGGCAGGCATGTATTCAAGAATGATCCTAGGCCGAGCAGCCGTTCTCTCTGAGGGTGTGTGGAGCCCTCCCTAGCTCTACAGCGCCCCACAAATTTCCAACGTAAATCTGTGGTGAAAAATGGAACTGCAGAGCGCTCTCATTAAAGAGCCATTGGGGCAGATTTCTGTCTACCCCGCTCATTTTCACGTTATATATCACTGCATTATTTACAATGAGTAACACTGTTCTAGGATATATAGCCTATGTTTATAAAAGCTACTTATAGGCTACCCTAAAAGCTACTTATAGACTACCCAAAAATTAAAATAATGTAATTTATTACTCACCGTCTTGAAGTTCCACACCCGTAAGACCTTCGTTCATCTTCGGAACACAAATTAAGATATTTTTGTTAAAATCTGATGGCTCAGCGAGGCCTACATAGCCAGCAATGACATTTCCACTCAAGATCCATTAATGTACTAAAAACATATTTAAATCAGTTCATGTGAGTACAGTGGTTCAATATTAACTATTATGGATTTGGAACGGCATGAGGGTGAGTAATAAATAACATTATTTTCATTTTTGGGTGAATTAACCCTTTAATCCTGGTTTAAACTAAGCCCTGTTTATGAAACCATGCCCTAATCTGTGAATAAGCAAATCTGAAAACATCTGAATCACTTTTACAAATCCCACATGAACTGTACAAATTGTGAATAAAAACAGAATGCAATGATATGGAAGTTTCAAATTTCAATATTTTATTCAGAATACAACATAGATGACATGTTTAAACTGAGAAAATGTATCATTTTAAGGGAAAAATAAGTTGATTTTAAATTTCATGGCATCAACACATCTCAAAAAACTTGGGACAAGGCCATGTTTACCACTGTGTGGCATCCCCTCTTCTTTTTATAACAGTCTGCAAACATCTGGGGACTGAGGAGACAAGTTGCTCAAGTTTAGGAATAGGAATGTTGTCCCATTCTTGTCTAATACAGGCGTCTAGTTGCTCAACTGTCTTAGGTCTTCTTTGTCGCATCTTCCTCTTTATGATGTGCCAAATGTTTTCTATGGGTGAAAGATCTGGACTGCAGGCTGGCCATTTCAGTACCCGGATCCTTCTTCTACACAGCCATGATGTTGTGATTGATGCAGAAAGTGGTCTGGCATTGTCATGTTGGAAAATGCAAGGTCTTCCCTGAAAGAGATGATGTCTGGATGGGAGCATATGTTGTTCTAGAACTTGGATATACCTTTCAGCATTGATGGTGCCTTTCCAGATGAGTAAGCTGCCCATGCCACACGCACTCATGCAACCCCATACCATCAGAGATGCAGGCTTCTGAACTGAGCGCTGATAACAACTTGGGTTGTCCTTGTCCTCTTTAGTCCAGATGACATGGCGTTCCAGTTTTCCAAAAAGAATTTCAAATTTTGATTCGTTTGACCACAGAACAGTTTTCCACTTTGCCACAGTCCATTTTAAATGAGCCTTGGCCCAGAGAAAATGCCTGTGCTTCTGGATCATGTTTAGATATGGCTTCTTTTTTGACCTATAGAGTTTTAGCCGGCAAGGGCGAATGGCACGGTGGATTGTGTTCACTGACAATGTTTTCTGGAAGTATTCCTGAGCCCATGTTGTGATTTCCATTACAGTAGCATTCCTGTATGTGATGCAGTGCCCGAAGATCACAGGCATCCAGTATGGTTTTCCGGCCTTGACCCTTACGCACAGAGATTGTTCAAGATTCTCTGAATCTTTGGATGATATTACGCACTGTAGATGATGATAACCTCAAACTCTTTGCAATTTTTCTCTGAGAAACTCCTTTCTGGTATTGCTCCACTATTTTTCGCTGCAGCATTGGGAGAATTGGTGATCCTCTGCCCATCTTGACTTCTGAGAGACACTGCCACTCTGTGGCTCTTTTTATACCCAATCATGTTGCCAATTGACCTAATAAGTTGCAAATTGGTCCTCCAGCTGTTCTTTATATGCAAATTTAACTATACCCAGCCTCTTATTGCTACCTGTCCCAACTTTTTTGGAATGTGTATCTCTCATGAAATACAAAATATTTGGCATGACATTTCAAAATGTCTCACTTTCAACATTTGAGATGTTATCTATATTCTATTGTGAATAAAATGTAAGTTTATGAGATTTGTAAATTATTGCATTCCTTTGTTATTCACAATTTGTACAGTGTCCCAATTTTTGGAATCAGGTTTGTACATCTAGCAAGTTATTTTGGTATTTTTGGTTACTATTTTGGCTAGAAGTGGGTTACTCACAGCCAGACTATCGGGTCTAAATGACACGGTGAAATGACAGCTATTGCTTGCTGCTGTCATATACAACTTTAATATTATTGAACTTAAACACTGAAAATAATAACAAAATTGTTGCCATTTACTGCAGAGCTGCTTTCCACCATCTTTGGTGACATGTTCCATTTTTCATGTGCACATATCATAGATATGTAGACAATTATGAATTTACAACATCACTTGGTAAATTATGTGCCCATAGCTCATAATTATAATATTTCCAACTCTACTTGAAGGCCACATGAGGTCTACTGAAGTCTCATACTTATTATGCTGTTCAGAAGAAAGCAGTGCCAGACTGCATTTGCATTTGAGCATCGGCCAACACTTGATGAAGTTCTGAAAACATCTCTGTTTCATTTCAAAAGACCAAAGGCCCATCTCTATATTTTCATCTTAATTTGATTACGCGCCATCCTGTCTCCGTGAATGATCTGTTTTGCCTCAAGAGGATCTTTTAATCACTTTTCTCTCGTAGTGTTGTTCCTCTAAATGTGCCGCAACTGTCTTGGACCATTCCCAACCACACTTGATTGAGTGGTAAAAAGACATTTGGGAGAAACTCTGTGTATGTGTCTGCGGCTGGCTGACTTGTGCGTCGTCAAAAGAACTGACAATTAGTTTACAGTGGCTGTACAGAAATGATCACCGCCTGCTTGGTGGCGGAGATGCTTTTGTCTCCTGTCCTCCATTAAGAGAGCCATAAAGGTAGTGAGAACAGATGGCTGCTGGCCTGCTCTGTCCTGCATCTCCCCACAATTGCCACCAATCCTTTGCGTCCATTAATCTTCTAGTCCGTATTCCTGCGACACAACTATATTAAACAACTCAGGAGAGAGAAAAAGAAAAAGAAATGGGGGAGAGAGCCAAACAAGCCAACACAGCTGTCAGGAAGCCGAGAGTGAACCATCAGTCCACAAAAACCTCTCTAAACGCTTCTGTAAAACAGTGCGAAGAAAATCATTCTGCCTTGAACCTGACCCTATAAAAGTGGTATCCATGGCCAGCGAAACAATAAATGCTCATTAAAAGGCAGCTGCCAGTGCTGTTGAAGACTTCACAGGCCTGGCTGCAAAACACAAGCACATCTGATTCCAATTGTAATTGAAGAAGACAACTGTTTCCGCCTGGACTGAAGCTGGGGAAATTTACAGTGCTGATGGCAGGGCTTGTTAGAGGCTGGACTACACAGTAGCTGAGGCCTGTTAAACATACAAGTTTAGCCAGTGTGGCTCAATGTCTTTTTTTTTTTTTTTTTTTTTTTTACTGCACCATTAAGTTCAGATTGATTTGTTTTTCCTGACAGGAGGTTTTAAGATTTCAAATCCAAGTACAAATAGTCCAATGCAACATATTCTCTTATATATTTTACATTTGCAGATGCTCTTATCCAAAAGGACATGTGTCATAAAAAATGTGTCAGAATCTTATGAGTTTTATGTTCCCTCAGTTATTTTTCTTTTCTCTTTTACTATGAATGTTTTCAGCCAGAGAGCCTGTAAAATGTAAATGTGAACAATTTAACATGTATACGATTAGAAATAAAAAGTATAAAATGATTATACAAACAAAAAAAGTTCATGAAGACTGCCACTAGGGGTCAAAGTGCAGCAATTTTATTCACAGGCCACAGTGAAAATGAGAATTGAGACATTGCTGCTCTAGAAATCTGCCTTTTCTGAGTGCAAGTGCACAAAAAATAAAAATAAATAAAATAAAATTTTACCTGTTAGAAATATTAACAAATCCGCATTATAAACTTTATTAGTCTGGCTCATGAATATAAATTGTTTGACAATGTGTTTACTAAGTAATTGTAAATGGTGTGTCAAAAAGCAGGAGCAACTGTAGTCATTTGAGTTATTAGTCCTGAAGTCATTTTATGTGGCTAGCACTGCAAGACAAAGCTGTTAAAATTTGATGGTGTGAACTTAAAAATTTCTAAGAGTGGAGAAAACATGTTGCTATTCTAAAACTATTGAGAATTGCAGCCAGAAATGCACATTTAATGCAAACCAACAGTAAAATCATATATTATTACTAGAGAAAGGGTGGGGGACAAGTGGGGGGACAGGTCTTCCCCTGCAACACCTACCCCACCGCCCTCAAGGTTTCTACACCCTTAATCTATGTTACATTGCTGCTCAGTGCATCGCTTCTGATCAAACGAGTCAGACTATTTAGATGTGCACGACTTTACAGCGGCCTTTGCCTTACAAGAAAAATAAACCCAATCAGAAAAATAAACCCAATCTCGACCAAAAAAAAAAACCCCACAGGCACAAGTCCAGTTGCTTTGCAGTGTGAGGGAGGTGGCCACACTTGATGGGCTTTCTCTCCATCAGCATGCTGAGCTAAAAATCTGTTGTCTGCAGCAGTGGCGTGCAAAACACATTAATGCGTTCGAGGCCACCGTGACTTTATGAGGGACAAATATTTCAGAACGCAGCTCTATTCGGCCCCCTCTGCTTCATGTCCAGAACAGTCAGTGGCTAAATTGAAAAATCAATTCCAATTTAAATGATTGGAATAAAGAACTCCTGGAGTCAGAGATAAAAAGGCTGTCTTCTCCTAGATCCCCTTTAATTGGAAAGTCATTTCTTCAGGGTATTCTAATGGTTCTGAGGGAAGATTGCAAAGCAAAGTTGATGAGCTGGAGGAGGGTTAATAGCTTCTGTATGTGTTGCTGTGTGTCTGCATGGCTGTATGTTCAGAGGTTTTGCATGTTGTCCTCATGAACCCAAGGCTTCCTTTTGACAAACGGACAAAATGAAGAAAAATCCCTGGATCAAGACACAACATGTTGGCTTTGCTCTCGTCACACAGGTGCTGTTCACAGAGGGCCAGCGTGCAAATGTCATTGGAACAAAATGTTCTTCCAGTAAATCAGAATAAACATGCCTCTTGAAATTATTTTAACATTAATAATATGACATTTGTTATCTAAATCTATCTAATCTATAGATAAATGTTCTTCAATGGCATTTATAACTGCCAATTTTCACAACTCCCCTAAAAATACTTTTCCATAATCTTTAAAATGCTGAATAATGAAATTTACATTCATTTACATTTATACTTTTTAAATACTTAAACATGAAGCTACAATATTAGCAGTTATGTTACAATTTTGAAAGTGATAAAAAGTGCTTTTTAAAAAGTGCTTTTCAAAACAAAACACATAAAACATTTTAATGGCTATTTATTACATATCCCATAAACGAATAGGCATAAATAAAAAGTGCTAATGATTTTCTGGATCAACATAAAAGGAGTAGTTCGCCTGTAATAAAACTTCTGTCATGTAGATACTCACTCACTCCAAACTTGTATTGATGTTTTCATCCGTGAAACACAAATGAAGGATGAGAGGATGGCGATTGAAACTGTCAATCTCAAAAAAGCGCATTCAAATGCTCCATATGAAGGCTACTCCATAAGTAGCCCATCTTGTTCGTTAATCTGTGTCTTCTAAAGTCATTGGGTCTCATTCATGAAACATTCGTAAATATGTGAGTGATTTGCGCGTAAACGGACTTTCCCGAGAACTCTCCTCCTGATTCACAAATACTTCGTAAACGTCAGAAGTGATAGTGAAATGTGTGTGTGTTAATGAATTCCAATAAGTTGTAAATGGGACGCGCGTGCACGTTCATTCTCAATTACCATAAATCCCGCCCATTAAATCCGACTGACAACTATATATGGGCATCATATTATGACACCAAATGGAGGATTTTGGCCATTTTATAGGAAACAAGTTCCATAGTTTGCCCAGCCCTATTGAAATCAATTCATTATTTGATTAAAGTGCTCCGTTTGCAGATGCTATAGGTGCGTTCACGCGGCCTCGTAATTCCTGTAGTTACAAGATTCTAGCTTGTAAAAAGCGTTCACGTCCTCGTAGAGTTCGTAATTACAGTTTGTAAGCTGGGAGTTTTCTGAAAGCTATGTGGCCACTATACCACCTGACCGCTATAGATTGATTTATTAGGCGTTGATGGTGCCATGGAAACGCATAATTTCCAGTCCAAGGACCAAAAGGACGTGAACAGCTCCGAATATAACTTCATTTCAAGATAGCGGTAAATACAAGGTGACGTGAACGCAGCTTATTACTGGCTCTCACAACAAAAGTAAAAAGAAAAAACGTATGTAATTACTATAAGTTATATAATATTTTTTTCAAAATGCTGTAAATATGTACCTTATTAAAGTGAATTAAAATGCAGCCTTATTAATGAGCAAAACGTTCGGATGTTAAACGCACTATTTACGCGTGGCTGGGAGCAGGTGTAGATTTCTTTCGTACCAACTAACATTTGGAAAATAGGAACATTTTAATGAATCCGAAAATTTACGCCAGAACCACTTTACACACGATTTACACACAAATTCGTTCTGCTCTTGTTTCATGAATGAGACCCATTGATTGCTTTGTGGTTAAGACCGAAATGTTTAGGCGTTATTCACTAAAAATGGCGTCTCCTTCATTTAAATCTGGCTCGCAGGCGGTAATGTTTGTTTACGTAAATGCAGCGCAGTTAACGCGCTCTGAACCATATAAGGAGAAGACGGCGGGGAACAAGAAACTACAGTACACAATCACGCACTTACCTCATTGGTCCTCAGGTCTGTCATTAACATGGTAGATTTGAAGGGATGCAGCACTAGGAAAGCCGTGTGTTTCTTGACTTGACCAATCCTACCTAAGACGTTGCCGTTGGTAATTATCAAACAAACAACAGATTAGCGTATAAAATAGTAAATATATTTTTATAATATAAAAAGTCTGTGGAGGATTTGTGTCATTCATAACCTGTTCATGTTTTGTTCTCTCCCACAGAATGCTCTGTAAAGTTTGCAAAAATAACTAAGGGTGGAGTTCAGAAAAGAGCCAATTGGAAGTTGTATTTTTAAGATGTATTCATAACCATTAACAAAATAAAACACCCAGTTTATTATCCATATCTGACATCGTGCTTCAACTGTTCATTGGTTGTATCAGTGTTCCATCTGTTACAGGTTGCATTCTCAGTTTCAGTTGGTAGAGCACAAAGTGCTAACATGAGCAGTTGTTATTGAAGAAGAAATAATGGTCATTGAAGCAGGGCTCTATAAAGTAGATTACAGAGGTAGACAGGATATTTACAGATACTGCAGAGGTCAAGAGATTGTCTGTGTCTGTGCTGGAGAGGTGTGTGTTGGTTGGTTATATAGGGGGAGGGGGTTCACAGAGGAAAAACACACAAGAACTCTGGTTGGTTTCATTTCCTGGGAAGAAAGGAAAAGTTAAAAGGTGGCCCCTGAACAAATGAAACTCAATTTCACGGCACATTATCCTTCCCTGTTCTCTTCTCCTGGCTTTCATTTTCATTAAGACCACAGACAAGCATAAATTAATAATTACTGCCCGAATGTCTAAATGCAGGCCGCTCTCCTGTAGCCTTTCATTTTCCACTGTGGCCTTGCATGTTCATGCTTGCAAAATGTTAATTTAGATAATGTGGCCTGCCCCTTGTCAGATAATTCTGTTTGGTGGTTCCACTAATACATAATGGTCTTTCTGATTAGATGACATTAAGTCTATCTTGTGTTCAATCAAGCCTGTGCGATTTCCTTCCTCGCCGACTCAAAGATGAGCAGATGAAGAACAGTCACATGGCTGGTGAGTCTTTGATACCTTTTTACTTTATGAACTGTGCTGAATGTCAAATGAGGGTGAGTAATTATGTCTGACCACCAAAATCTCAGACATAACGAATATTACGTTTTAGTATGCCTCTGAAATAGGCTTTATGCTGCATCCCAGACATGCGAGGGAAATAAGTGTCTAAAATAAAATAAAACAATCAACAAACCCAGAACTTATAACTGGCTTTCAGATAAAAGTGGGCAATGTGTTCAAATGCTATTAGCGCTTTCTTTTTTATTACCTGAAGTAATAAGAATGATTCATGCTAGTTAGTGTTTTAATTTGTTCATTAAAGGATTAGTTCACTTTCAAATGAAAATTAGCCCAAGCTTTACTCACCCTCAAGCCATCCTAGGTGTATATGAGTTTCTTCTTTCTGATGAACATAATCGAAGAAATATTAATAAATATCCTAATGCATCTGAGCTTAATGGCAGTGAACCGGACCCACGAGTATGAGCTGAAGAAAAAGCTTCCATCCACATCCATCCATTATAAACGTGTACTCCACATGGCTCCGGGGGGTTAATAAAGGCCTTCTGAAGCGAAGCGATGTGTTTGTATAAAAAAATATTTGTATTTAGACAAGTTATGAAGTCAAATATGTAGTTTCCACCAGACCGCCTTCCGTATTCAAATTACGCAAAAATGGAACTGGTGCCACGTTAGTTCCGTAAGTTGAATAGGGAAGGTGTAGGACATACAGCGTAAGCTTTTTGAAGAATACAGAAGTGCGGTCTGGCGAAAGCACTTGCAAGGCAAGCATTTGTGTTTATAAAGCATATATATATATATATAATATATATATATTTTTTTTTTTTAGAAAATGACCAATCATTTCACTAGATAAGACCCTTATTCCTCATCTGGTATCATTTAAAGCCATTTGAAGCTGCACTGAACTGTAATTTTGACCTTCAACCATTTGGGGTCCGTTTTTTTTTTTGACTGAAGAAAGAAAGATGTAAACATCTTAGATGACATAGGAGTGAGTAAATTATCAGGAAATAATTTGAAAGTGAACTAATCCTTTAATGCAACTTGCACATCAGGCTTCCTTTGTGCTTGAAGACTCAAGGCCCTGGTAGTCATTAATAATATAATTCTAGTTCTGTTCTTCAAATTTCATTGGCAGAGTGGTGTTCCAAGAGCAATGAAAATCTGGGAGTTTTCACTGTTTGTATCACTCCTCTTGTCTGTTTGCACATTCTTTTTCAGTGACTCGTGATATTGTTACAACAGTAGGTGGCAGTAAGTAGTTGTCATTGGAGTGCAGCGGCAAGTCAGTGATTCTCTGCAGCATTGGCTGCGTCCGAATTCGCATACTCTCTTTAGCAGGTACTTATTTTGAAAAAATATGAATGTGTGTAGTATGAATGTACTACATTCTTACGCACACTTCAGAATCTAGCCTATAGGTAGTAGGTCATCCAGGTATTTTTTGTCTACTCTTTTATGAGTATTGTGAATTTGAAAATTTGTCATTCAAACATACTCTTTTTCACCTACTATATAGACCAAGTCCTATCTATTTAAATGGAAGAATCCTGAAATTTCAAAAATTGCTTGCCAAACACACAATTAAATAACATATTTCAAATCAGCAACAAAATCCGGCATGAACTGTTCCATAAATGTTGTTTCTTATATGCTTAAATAGCGTTAAAAAGCTTATTTTTCAGGCTAGACCAGCCAATACGCATGTGCAGTACTAAGCGCGAGTCTCAGGTTTCTATGGGAATCAGAGCTTCTAACGGCAGCTGCAGTGACGCAATGACTTTACCAATCAGTGATTGGCTCTTTTTCTTTGAAGGTGGGATGTATTCCGCCATATTGCGCGTTGCAGTTTCTTCTATTCACAAGTAATAGGAGTGAACTGTCTTTCAATATCTATAGTCTTTGATAGTACTCAGCCATTTTTTTTTTCATAATACAGATTCGTTCAAGTGGTGCTCACTGCAGAGCCAAATTACATCCAGCTCCCCCTCTCTAGATGTAATGGTGGAATTTGACCTAGTCCAGCTCCACCTCTGTGGACCTATTGGGTGGAGTTATGTTTAACGATAGGGTTATGGGTAGAGATAGGGTGTGGTTGGACTGTCTAACTCCACGCATTGGCTCTGCAGTGAGCACCTCTCGGTTTATTTAAAAATAAAACAAGTATGAATGAGTTGATTCTGAGTTCATTGAGTTCTTGAGTTCATTCTCTAAACCGATTCACTGAAACACTGATTCAGTCAGGAACGCCATTACTGTTTGTTTTGTATGAATACGCAACCGATACAATTTTTCAGTGGCTATGTTGGAAACTTGCTGTTCCTGCAGCAAAACATACAAATGATCTCTATCATATTATCTACTCAATATTGTATCTAAAATATAAGCTACTCAAATGTAATTTATATCAGCTGAGAGGTCATGCTACCAGTCTTTGAAAAGTAAATAGCACTGAACATGTGGATTCATTTACAGTTACTCTATCTGCACTAAATGAATCGACTGATATTATCATCTTGGGTATGGTGGTATTAGCAATGAAAAGACTGTGAAATAATCACCTGGAGGATGTCTTTATATGCACACTCGACACAAGAAAAGCACACACACACTCCAAAGTGATGACATTGACACGGTCCATGTTTGGAATGAGCAACGCTCGTTATAAATGTGCTCGACACGGGACGCGATTACAGCACCGTGGATATTTTGGTCTTTGTGCCTCAAAGTCATGTTCTAACTGAAATGAATTTATTACAATATGTGCAGTGATATGAAACATCTAGCTGGAGGGGTGAATCTCGCTTAAATAGCTGGGGCAGAACAAGACATCAAACAGCTCATAACTACTGTATATTTCTGTCTGAAAGAGAGAGGAAATACATCATATTCTCAGCCAGAGAGTCTTGATCCACTGCTGGGGCTACAATGCTGATCTCTGTCTACTAAAATACAAAGCAGGTAGACAAGAAAAACTGAAAAAAAAAAATTGATAGACAGCACATTTGTGCCTTCTTTACTGCATCAAACCCCAACAGTTCAAATTTCACCGGTGAGCGACAGAAACCTTTTATGCTCATGAAAGGGCCGAACTTGAATTACAGTCACCATTGATTGCCACTTTATATGTAGTTTTTCCAAGGTTGATAGAAACTTTAACCTCATTTTCAATAAAGAAGAAAAACATGAAACGTTCCAGACCTTGAATTTTTACAATGCTGCGTTGAATTATGCAGTGATCAGTCAATTATTCATCTCGAAGCCTCTCTGTTACAGCCACGCTTTCAAAAGCATGCAAAATGGACCTGTGCACGGCCGTGCTGTGTCAACACATTTCCATCAGAATTGCTTACGACAGGAAATTGTCATTCAGTGTCAATTCTGCCTAAGCTTTTATAAATTTGAAATAACACTAATATCAATTAGCTGCATTGCATCGAAAAACAGTTTCCTGAGCCAAACATTTAGGTGCTCTCATGGGTCATTTCTGTTGTGCACTACTGTACCTTTCGAGCTCTGCAACTTGTAGACGTAATGTTTTTGTTGCAAATAAGTATCTCTATAAAAAGATGTATCAAACTTTTATAAATATGCTCTAGTCAAGCTCAGGAACTGTATTAATTGTAGCCTAATTTACACAAAGGCAAAATATGAAATTCAAGCATTCAGAAACAAAATTTATGAGACGGTTGTTGTCAGATTTCATTGGTGATTTCAAATATGAAATTTAATCGAAAGCTTGGCAAACAGCTTTGGAGAATTTGATGTTTCCCTATTCAAAGAGATAAGAGCTGCACTTGAATGCGCGAGAGGCGTTTCAATGAGTGAATTGATTCGTTTTAAAAGGACTTTGGTAATGCGCATGTGCATGACGTCATCGTTTTCACAGATTCACGTTTTAGTTGTTTACATAGAGACCGTTTTCAAAAACTTGCCCTTTGAAACCCTTTGTCAAAAGTTTCCGTTTTCAGGCCACCAAAACGCCATTGTCGTGTAAATGAACAGCAGAAATGCATAAAAAGTTTTCAGTGTTTAGTTGAAAACGGTGTTGTGTAAACTGACCCTTAGAAACAGCCAGGGACAATATTATTACAATGGAAATCCCCATGCCCCCCTCCTATTTTGTCTTGGTTGAAGCTGAAGGGTGTTGTTCAGATTAAAGGGATAGTTCACCCAAAAATGAAAATGTGATGTGTATCTGCTTACCCCCAGTGCATCCAAGATGTAGGTGACTTTTTTTCTTCAGTAGAACACAAATGATGATTTTTAACTCCAACCGTTGCCGTCTGTCAGTCTTATAATGCGAGTGAATGGTCACACAATTTATAAGAGTCAAAAAATATGCACAGACAAATCCAAATTAAATCCTGCGGCTCATGGCGGCATATTGATGTCTTAAGACACGAAACGATCAGTTTGTGCAAGAAACAGAACATTATTTATATCATTTTTTACCTCTAATACACCAATATCTATCCAACTGCGTTCAGCATTCACTTAGTAAGGTCTGATCGCGCTCTGACAATGGCAGTGATGTCTCACGCACATACTTCAATGAGTGCTAGACATTACTTCAGTTGTCAGAGCGCGATCAGACCTTACTAAGCGAATGCTGAACGCAGTTGGACATAGTGGTGTATTAGAGGTAAAAAATGATAAAAATAATGTTTCGTGTTTAATATGGATCTGTTTAATATAAACAGGGTTTAATATGGATTTGTCTATGCATATTTTTTGACTCTTATAAATTGTGTTACCATTCACTTGCATTATAAGACTGACAGATGGCAACGGTTGGAGTTAAAAATCATTATTTGTGTTCTACTGAAGAAAAAAAGTCACCTACATCTTGGATGCCCTGGGGGTAAGCAGATAAACATCAAATTTTCATTTTTGGGTGAACTATCCCTTTAATTGTATAATTCTTAATTTATTTCTATGGATGTTTAAAAAAAAGAAAACAGCAGGTTGTGATGTTTTCCATGTAGCTATGCCATGCATATATTGTCATTTTAAGAATATGTTCAATATATATATTTATGTAGAAAGAAAGAAAGAGAGAAAGAAAGAGAGAAAGAAAGAAAGAAAAAGAGAAAGAAAGAAAGAGAGAAAGAAAGAAAGAAAAAGAAAGAAAGAAAGAAAAACAGCAAGGGACATCCATTCAAAATCAAGTAGAATTTCATTTTTGGGTGAATTATCCATTTAGGTGTACATTTGTAAAATGAAATGCTTTAAAATCCACTTACTGTCATATTAAAAAAGTAACATGATTTTCATCTTTACAAACTGTGATTTTATTTATTCAAAACTGTATATGATGGAAGGATGAAAATGAACTGCATAACAGGAGTAAGCCTGGTTGGCTCAGTCCTAACAGTTTATCAATAAGTAATTAAATTAAACAAAGAGATGCAAGTTTCTTCTTGTTTCCTTCTTTCTTCATGCACATTTTGAATATGTGGCTTTTCCCAGGAATATTGTGCCCATTCAGCTGGAATGAATGAAAGGTATTATTTCTCAGTCATGTGTTGTGTAGAGCAGTGTGCTCACTGTACTAAGCATGAGTGGTTTTATTCTGCTAGATATTGTCATTGCTCAGTAACACATGTTTTACAACTCAACCATGAACAATTTTGATTGCCCTTCAGATTAAAATATAAGCACACAGCTTATGTAATATCATACGTGACGTTTTGTTTTGCAGCTGAAAATTTGCAGTCTCTTTATTAGGATACACTTGTGAATTCTTTGTTGATTGAACTACATAAAATCACATGTTCAACTGCATTAAACACAGTGACATTTGATGGTAAAGTCACACCATAAACAGTGTGCGTTTCTCTCTCAGGTTGTTTATAATGACAAAGTGATTCATTCGCAAAAGAGCTTAGTCTAATAATCATTGACTCACAAATATTTTATTACCATATATGACACCATAGAATAGAAAACAGACACACACTCATGCAGCTCCACACTTCAGTGCATGTGTGCAGAAACACACTCGCGCACACACACACACACACACGCACACTTACATACCGTGTCATTACAGGAGACAAGATCAGAAAAGAGGGAAAAGCACTTTAAAACAAGACATCCTTTCAATATTTATGTTTCCTTTACTGCCATAGAAAGAAATAAGGAACAATATGTCCATAAATCTTGCTACAGTGTTTACATCACATAAAAAGAAACTAAAAGGCAAGTCCTCGTTGATGAGGTAAAAGATACTTTGACATGTAGTTTAACACAATAAACATTGGAATTGTTACAGACTGAGGACAAATGTGTGACAAAATAATGTCTATGATTATAGTATAAATAGCTGCCCCATAACATTAGATACGTCCATCTAATAAAGGATCCTTTCAACACATATTCTTTCTTGATTATCCAATAAGTGCCTCATCACCATCATCATCATCATCTACTTGGTACAATAAAAGCCTGTAATCTATGATTTAATATATTCAACATTACCATTAATTAGCACAACTCATCCGGCTGAACTGTTTCAGTCTTTATTCAAAATGTTTTAGTTTGGGATTGCTATGAATACTTGATTTTTGTTTTCTGTTAAATATGTTAAGGACTCACATGGATGTTTGCAATCTTTGCTGGCAATCGTTAAAAATTCTGTCAAATGATGTAAGAATCTTCTCAAACAATTTAAAATAAACAATAAAATAAAAAAGCAACAAGTCTACAATTCTTTAAAACAATTATTATTATTATAATTCTGCAATTTCAATATGCATTTTTATCAAATATGATCCACATGGGGCAATTATGATTAATTATCTTCAAGTTCTCATCCTCTTTTATCTCTGATTTAAAAAATTGTATAATATTATTTTGTCTTTAATTTTCCGATGGGAATCTGTTGCCTGTTAGCGAAGCCATTGACAAGAGTAATAAATATTTATTTAATATGATACATGAAATACTTATTATTTAAAGGGGCCTATTACTGAAAGTAATACACCAAATTGAGTGTAATAATGGTGGGTAAAATTTGGCAATCTATACGACTTTTCCATAAACTGAAGTTGAAATCAATCCATACAAGTTTCAGATTCATATCACTGCAAATTGAAAATGTAGCTGTTAAAAAGATAGTAGTGATTATCAACTTTCACCGGGTGTGAGTGAAGAAACCCTAAGTACATTTGTTCAGCACAGTTAAGTATTTATTGAATAACATGAATTCAGGACAACACATTTACATGCCTGCATGCTTCCTCACCATAGTGGCAGCGAATTGAAAGAATGATGGCTCAGAAACAAAACAAATCTATAAATTCAATATAAACGTTGGCATTGTTCTTCTAATAGATCTACTGCATACACAATACCAACTTTTAACATTATATACAAATACCAAAGTGAGTGAGTTAACCTATCTTCTGTTCATGTATATACAATAATGATAGAAATGAAACTTGATTGTTTTTTTTCTTCTAGTTTAGAAAACATTAAAAGCACATATTAGTCTTTTCTGTTGATCAACATATATTCAAATTCACATTTTCAGAGGTTATTCTCCAAGTTTGGATCTTTAACATCTTGGCAAATAGTTATGACATTGATTTATGTTCTTTTTTTCTTTTTTTTTTATACAAAACAAAACCTCTGAATCAGATTTAATTTTCGAAGCTTTTTCGCTGGTTTAAATACAGTATAAAAAATCTTCAGTGCTGTGAATTTGTTGTAAATATTATCACCGAGTGTACCAAACGGTACATTTTACTGTGCTCAAATTGTCACCTTCGCCAACTCATCATATCCAATCCCACATCTGGCATAATATAACGTTTATATCATCGAGAATAAGAGTCCTAATACTACATTCGGACACAATCCGTCTTCCACATCGGGCCAAGCATAAACCCTTGATGCACCTCTATGAGCGATTGACCTGTTTCTGTAACTAAATTACCCTGCGAGGGGACTCTGGAGAATCTTCATACGATACACGCTGCCAGTCTTCAACACCATGCTGTTAGTACATCACTGTGGTTTTCAGAAAAAGTCTTCCATCTGCTGATGATAAAGGGAGAGACAAAGTAAGTATACCGAACAGAACTGAGCAATAAAGCATTGATAAGTAACAGTGATGCAATGCAAATGCACAAATTGTAAGCCCAGTGGATCAATGTGTGTCACATTTTAAGAACATAGCATTGCCCTCATGATGCGAAGCACTTCACAAATGACACTTTCTATGCATAAATGGAATTTAGCGAAAAAAGCAGCCTTTATTTTGTAATGTCTTCTCTGACGTGCACAATCTAATGAGCTTTGTCCATTTCCAGCGAACCTTCATTGGCGAGAGCATGCCTGAATGGGCGGCAGCTCTCTTTGCCTCTTCTGGTAAAAGCATCTGTTAAGCATGGCTCAGGAGCTTGTTTGACGTTTATTACCAGAACATTTCCTCTGTGTCCGGGAATGCTGCATCACTGCATTAAAGCAGCGTTTTCACTCTTTGACAGTGCAAATAAAATTAAATTCTGACGAGCAAAGTGGGGACTGATCTAGAAAGCTCTGTGGTGGAATAGGTTGAAACGAGACTATTGGTGTGATAGATAATGTATCTGCTGTGTGTTTTGAATTTGGCTTTTTTGGGGATTGTTCAGCAACACCACAGATATGAAATCACTATGATGTGTTCCAATAATTTTGTTTAAAAAGACTTTTTTAAACATATTGATTAATGTGAATCCAGTAATCTGATGAACATTGATTAATTGCTGTAACCTGTTTATTTTTCATAAAAGAGGTTAATATTGTGATCTTGATAAATATTAAATATAATCAAATATATGACTCTAGGCTCACAGAGCATGCCAAAAGCTTAATCCATATTATCTACCCAATTATAAAAATGCTATATAAAAAAAATATTCAGATCATGATAAATGCATGTGATTTTGATTGCCTTAATTTATCAGACTGAACCATATTTGGTGCTGGAGATGTCTTGATACAGAATTTTGATCTCAGACAACAAACTCAAATATTCAATAAAGCAAATAAAACAAAATGATTTATCCTAAATGATGTAGAAAATATACAATTAAAATACCAGAGTCAAATCTAAACAACGTGAGAACAACGACAACAAAAACAAGCAGAAAGCTAATCTTAAATGTACAAATTAGCATATTAATTCTGGGTCAAATGGAGTGTAGCTAAACTAGCTTAAGCAAACAGTGCCAGGAATATTTCTCGAGTGGGAAAAATCGAATGACTGCCATGTTGTTTTATGAAAGAACCCCCTCATTAAAATATGTTAAAACTTTGGCATTTTTATATTCAAATCAAGATGAAAAGTTCATTAAAGAGGATAAATATTTCATTAGATACTAAATAAAACAAAGGAATTTTTGGCTTCTCTCAGCATAAAATTCCTTTGAAAGATTAATTAATACATGTAAATTATGCAAATTATGCCCATGCAAATATTTTATGAAGACAATTAAGGGAACCATTAATTACTGCCTTTTTTGCTTCAGTGACATTCATTCATTTAATTTTAATTTCACTTTAACTGTTTTGATGTTTAATCTTGCAACAAAGAACTTTATCTCCCCTCACAGGGTCGTGTAAACTTGCAGAAAACATCGAGAGGCGCGCGCTGAGCATCGGGAAGAGATACCGGGGAGATATTATGTTCGGTATCACAAGGAATTAGTGGCGAGATGTGCTCCCAGAAGCACGGAGCCAGGAAAAACAGTCAAGCTTATTCTTGGAATGGATTCAAAACACTGGAAAAGCAATTAATAAACACAGACTGTGTTAATATAGCAGAATTACAGAGTGTGACAAAAGACAAATAGAAATAATTAGTTCTCTGAAATTACGCTCTCATTATTTTTTTCCCCCCCAACAGCCAAGTGCTGAAATTATAGCATGTCTCTTTGGTTTTTTTGTATACAGATTGGAATAGAATTTTACCCTCACATGCAAGTGTAATTTATCAGCATCATTTTTTTATGTTTTTGCCATTTAAGAGTAATTATGCCACACTAGTTGTAGGCCACAGTAACCATGACATGAACACACAAAAAATGCTCTTATAATTGAACAGACACACATGCTATTTTAAAACACACACACACACACACACACACACATGTTTGTTTTTGTGAAATGTGGGGACATTCCATAGACATAATGGTTTTTATACTGTACAAACCGTATTTACTATCCCCCTACACTACCCCTAACCCTAAACCTAACCCTCACAGGAAACTGTGCACACTTTTACTTTCTCACAAAAACTCATTCTGTGTGATTTATAAGCCTTTTGAAAAGTGGGGACATGCTGAATGTCCTCATATTTCACCTTTTTTTGTAATACCCATGTCATACCCATGTCATTATACACATTTATGTCCTGATATTTCACAAAAACAAGTACACACACACACACACACACACACATACTTGTTTTTGTGAAATGTGGGGACATTCCATAGGCGTAATGGTTTTTATACTGTACAAACCGTATTTTCTATCCCCCTACACTACCCCTAAACCTAACCCTCACAGGAAACTGTGCACACTTTTACTTTGTCACAAAAACTCATTCTGTGTGATTTATAAGCCTTTTGAAAAGTGGGGACATGCTGAATGTCCTCATATTTCACCTCTTTTTGTAATACCTATGTCATACTCATGTCATTATACACATTTGTGTCCTGATATTTCACAAAAACAAGTACACACACACACACACACACACACACACACACACACACACACACACACACACACACACACACACACACACACACACACACACACACACACACACACACACACACACACACACACACACTTCCTGTGGGCAGTTTTTAAGTAAATTCTTCAAGGGCATTGACCATAAAACCTATGTAATGATTGTGTCTTGTGGAGACATAAATATAGTTTTGTCAGTACATTTTTCTCCAGAAAGACCTTGAGACCTAAATGTCTCAAATTTCACTATATGTCTGCTCAAAAGAACTACTGACAAAAGCAATTCAAGTAATAATGAACAAGTTTCTCTCCCCTCTATGCTTATACTAACTTAAGCAATTAATGCTGGAAAATTATTCATCTTTAGACATAAGAACCATCATAATGCTAATGCTAATGTATGCGCTAAAAAAAAAAAAATTAAAAATAATTTCCTGTTCATCAAGTCAGTGTCACTTGATTTAGTTGGGTAAAAATCATACTCCTTGCACTGGATCTCCATTTATTTTTACTAAAAACTTCCTTCACACACACACAAAAAAAATTAACTAGGCTAATCAAACTGGGTTACGGGGCTTTTACTTGCGACGGGGTATTAAAATGCCATTTCCCACATTTCATAGCAATTTCCACACACTATTTTCAAAGGGAAATTGAGACCACTCAAGACGACGTTTTTTTGTATCACATGTGCTGCTGGGTACAATTAAAATAGACATCAGAGCGACGAGCGACTTAACACTTAAGGTGTAGTTAAAAGAGTGTGACTGAAACATTTGCAAATGGGCAAGTGTTTTTTTGTGAAACGATACCAGACTAAATCGGGTCCATAAACACCCATAAACCTATAAAGTGTGTGTGTATTTATTTGAGTGGGTGTGTTGTGCTCCACTGTGGGTCATCTTCAGATAATGAAACTTCTTATTATGCTCATTAAATTGCATTGGTCTCTGAGGTACACAACATAGACAAGGTCTTACTGTCAAGGGGGACTATCTGTAAAATTATTCTATCCAGTGATTCTATCCATATAATCTTATCCTTTACCTTCATCTATTGAGCTGAACACCATATTGACTGTGATATACATGTGTGTGTGTGTATGTGTATATATATATATATATGTATATGTACATATATCTTTTGTGTTCTGTAGAAGAAAGAAAGTCATACAGGTTTGGAAGGACCTGAAGTTGAGTAAATGATGAAAGAATGTTCATTTTTTTTGGGTGAACTATTCCTTTAATATTATTTTAATACATCCCTGCTGGTAAAAAGTACAAAACAAAAGTACAATTTTAATTGACTCAGTGGGCTTGTTTAATGTTTAATCTTCTCCTTGTACCTTGTTTAATATCCCATCAAACTCCTTCACACACTCACAAAGAATTAACTCTCCATTTCAGCAGACTGTGTCACTGTCATATTTTCATATATTTTCCCAGTCTAGAAATGTTCTCTTGACATATCCCACTGATCTTGACCTTCGTCTTGAACTGTAGGATCTACGGCCCAGATGGCAGGCTGCATGCATGAACAGCAGGCCGAGTTAAAGCGAGGCTCATATACCGGAGCTGAGCCGAGATTTATAGTCTCCTGAAAAACACGTACCTTGTATTGTCCTCTCAGCATCTGTTCTGCCACTGCTGCGGTCAGTCTCTATCTCCTGGGTCAACGAGTCTGGCAAAATGAAAAGATAATGACGATTAAACATCCATGACATCTGTGCTTAATTAGGAAAGTTTTCTAGCCTCGTCTTTCGTGATGGGTGGAGGGTGGATGTGCTCAGCAGATCGCTCGGGTCAGGGCGAAGTTTCGACCAATGGATAAGTGGTGTTCTGAATACTGAACAGAGCATTTCGCCACATGTTAGTCTAATCCTATAGATCTTGCTAGGCTTGGTACAGATATAGCTAATGTAGAATATACTTGTTTCATTTAACACTTTAAAGCAGCACTTCTCAAAGTCCGGACTCCGGTCCGGATCCGGACCCGGAGGGAATTCAATCCGGACCCGCCTCCATTTCGTATTTCAACAGCAGTAATTGTGTGTAAGGGATTACAAATCTGGATTTCCTACTTTGATAAACGCATGTCAAAATCATTTGTTTAGTGTTTTATGTCTTTTTGGAGATGGTCCGAAATTAAAGCGAAGGCGAGATATTTAAAGTTTTCCTCCGTGATTCAGTTGCCATGACATCCAGTGAGCATATACTTTTGATGTAATTGGACACGAGTCGCGCGGCGCGACGCGACGTGTACTTCACTGCAGTAAGCGTTTGAATGGGTACGTGAGCAGTGGTTCTCAACCTGCGGCCCGTCACAAATGTAAATGCGGCCCGCGATATGCCGACCACAATAATAATAATAATAATAAAATTAGCATACAATTTATTTTTGTTTTAAAATTTAAATTAAAGTGAATTAAATAAATATAAATGAGCTATAATGCTTTATTTGTCATACAAAATAATTTTGGTGAGCGTTTATTATTTTCATACATCAGGCAATGTAGGCTAATGACACAGTCACTCAGTTAACGAAACAAACACAAGTGCGCGCTTATAGAAGAATTCAAACAGTAGCCATTAATTTTGTAAATTTAAGCCTCAAAATGGTCAAATTTGTTATTAAAGGAGAAAAGCTAAATGTGGAAGATAAAATGAAGGAACACATGCAAACAAGAAGAGTCGCAGTATCAGCAGTAAAGGTAAGAAGAATCAGTTTGCTGTTAGGCCTAATGAGCGAGATGGGCAGCCTTCCTGTTTGCTCTGTAATAAAGTCTACTTGACAAGCAAAACCTACAATTTCAAAAGACTGAACTGTGAATTCGATGTGTTTGTTTGATGTATTTTAAATCAGTAAAAATAACCGCATCAGCGCACCCGCGGCTGGAATGAACCCAACTCTGCGCGCTCGCGGATCCGATGCTGCGCGAGGGATTGCGACATGACAGAATGCTTGATATCGTCATTGTAATTAGCCTACAGTGCGCTCAGTGTTGTTTGTAAAAAGAGCTGAGTAACATTTGCTTATTAAGGCGTTTATGTGATTGTTTGGTGACTATTGCGATGCTGTTGAAGAGAGTCATACAGTCATACAGAATTAAATAGCAACTTAAAGTGATCTGTAGTATATACAGTTTGTGTGTTCATTGAGCATTACTGATTATTATTGTAAAGCTAATTTCAGTAAGTTAGTTTTTATTTGTTATTTATTGTGTGCAACATCTTGGTATAATAGTAGTATATTATCTGCTAATACCATAACATTAAATCTGATTGGTTTGCATTCGTGACGTCATATGTAAATTATATGCGGACCGCGAGACTTGCACTTGGACCATTGTGCGGCCCACTGGGAAAAAAAGTTTGAGAACCACTGCTTTAAAGGGTTAGTTCACCCAAAAATGAAATTTCTGTCATTAAGTACTGTCGTTCCAAATCCGTTCATCTTTGGAACACAAATTAAGGTATTTTTTGATGAAATCCGAGGTTTTTTATCCCGCATAGAAAGCAACGAAATTACCACATTCAAGGTCCAGAGAAGTAGTTTAAGACGTCATTAAACAGTCAATGTGACTACAGCGGATCAACCAATGTTATGAAGCACTGAGAATACTTTTTGTGCGCAAAAACAAAACAAAAATAACGACTTTATTCAACAATTTCTTCTCTTTTGTAAAGTATTCTTGTCGCTTCATTTTTGTAAAGTGTTCTTGTTGCTTCATAACATTAAGGTTGAACCACTGTAGTTACATTGACTATTTTAATGATGTCTTTACTACTTTTCTTGACCTTGAATGTGGTAATTTCATTGCTTCCAATGAGAGAAAACAACCCCCCCCCCCCCCCCTTCAAATTTCATCAAAAATATCTGAATTTGTGTTCTGAAGACGAATGAAGGTCTTGAGGGTTTGGCACGACATGAGGGTGAGTAATTAATGACAGAAATGTCATTTTTTTGTTAGAAATTTCTAACCCTTTAATCATTTTAGGATGTATTAGAAATGTGTCCAGTGCAGTGTTATTTCAGTATTATTTATATGCTATTCTAGAATTTATGAATTTCTTGAATTAGTTTTTTATATTTTTATATCTCTATAGTTTTAATTTATTTTTATCTTAGTTTTAGTAATTTTAGCACTTTAACTTAGTTGACTTTAAGTTAGTTGACTTTAAGTTAGTTGACAAGGCAACATTTCTTTTTTTTTTTTGTTTTTTTTAGGTTCATCATTCATATTATATTTTATTTAATTTTATCTAAGCATTATTTAATTTAACAAAAAGTATACAAAATGTAATGGTTTTAATTACATTTTAGTTAATAATAGCAACTCTTGTGCTCAAATTACTTTGACACTAAACAAATTTGAAAAAGAAAATGCTTGTTTTTATGGTAGATATGGTTTTTAAATGACCTCTTATCACTGTCAAATACTGTATCATGACCACTGTGTACTGTATAATTTGTCCCAAACACATTTTCTGGATAAATGTGAAATCTTCAAGTCTCTTTTAATATATAATACAATTTACAATTAACTTTAATTAATATTTCATGCCCAATTGTGTATTTTTTTGCTCAGTAGCTGTGTATTAATTGGAATCGTGTACTCTATAGTCACCCGGTCATTATCCCAAAATAAACCCCTGCAGTGAAGACCCCAATGTGAATGTTATGTTTTGTGGTAATGACTGGCTTCCTATATCATCTAACATACTGAAACCTATTTCATCAGATTATTCTCAGCCAAAATACCACACAATAAAAGAGGATATTTAACATGAAGTGACCATCATCGACATTGCAAATTCCATATCTTGGAATCCACAACTCATAAAACTTAACAATGAAATGGAAAAATACACCCTTTACCAAATTTAAATATGTCAATGTTCTGGTAAGTTGTCTCACCGTTGAGTGATCTGAGACTTTCTGTGGGTGATGTCTGTTTCAGGGTTTGCTCTGCCTGTTCTCGTCGTTTTGACTCATACTCCAGTGCCTCCTGCAATTTCCTCTTTGCTTTCTTCTCCTTCTTCAATCGCTTCTGAATGATCGCTGTGTGCAAAGAACACAGAAAAGCAGCAGTCAAGGACCCCAGTCATATGCAGAAGTATATCTGATATTAAAGAATAAAGGAAGGAGAGCTGGTGTTCAAACTCTGTCAGCGAGGAAATATTCATAGAAAAGTTGCAGCTGAAAAAATGTTCTCGTTCAATGAGAAATTGACTGTGTCATTAGCGAAATAATTGAGCCAGCGATAACCTGGATTAACCTAGGTTAAAATGCCAATGAGACGAGGTTAAGGGAAACTTTCTGTGAAGAAGGAGAGAAAAGAGGCACACTGAATATTAAACAGAAGAAAGCTGGAGGGCTGTAGGCACATTTATAAGGAACCTTCTGTGAAACTGCCTTAATAAGCTCAATTTGATTCATTATGTAGGATAAATACAAAGAACATGAGACTATTAAGTCACACTTAGAAATACTTTTGTGCAGAAAAAAATCTAAATCATTTATTGATGCTATAATGTAGATTCATAATTATATGTTCATGCAATAATAAAATACAATACAGTATGTAACTAGAGGCCATCTGTAATGCACATATCACTTTTAATCTCAAAGAGAGTTAAATTATTAGCTAAACTATTATCAATCTGTAGTCCAATCATGGCCTTCCCCCGAGAAATATTGTGGCTCATTTAGAAACATTTACCATATAAATTACTTATTTTATTCATGTTTCCATGAGTTTAACCACACTCACTCGAATGGAGGCTTTGTACAGTACATCTTTCTAATGCACCCTGTGCATTTAGACATCATCTATGTATGAAGTTACGGTAATATACTGTATTCCCACAAGCACTTCTGCACACATAATCAATTTGTGCTCATGTATCGATCGTAATGTGAATATGCCTCATTCTGCTCGATTTATGACCTTGTCTCTATCACTTTGGCAGCACGCTTTTTTGTGTGCTTGTAATTAACAACTGAGCTTGTAACATGGATTTTCAGGTTATTTTAATGCACTTTTGCACTAATTGTTCTATACTTTGAAATTATTCATTGCAGTTCATTTAAGGAGATATTTGGTACTAGTCCATGCAAACATTTTTGTGGGTGGTTGCTTATAAGCACACGACAAAAAAGGCCACCATCAAGTCTCAATAAAAATTGATCCCTAGAATTTTCAGCAGCAATTAATTCTAATATGCTGATTTGGTGTAAAAGTAGCATTTCTAAATATTATCAGTTGAAAACTGTTGACTGTGATTCATTTTGTTTTTTTTTTATTCCTGAATTAAAGTATTAAACATTTATTTAAGAAAAAGTAAGTCTATCTATTTTTTTTTCTATTTATTGTTAGCTAGTCAGAAATCAAAAGTATGGTAACTAAAAAACAATTAAAATTCATGTTCTTAGCACAACCAAGATATGAACAAAATTCAAAATAAGGGGAAAAACTTTGATAATGAATTCTTCAGATTTTTTATAACATCTGATATATTTAAATGTTGTATTCTAAGCTTAATTACAGAGCTCAGTGTAAATGAGTACAACCCCTTTGAAAATTAACATTTCAAACAATATCTCAATGAACACAAAAACAATTTCCAAAATGTTGACAAGATTAAGTTTAATAAAACATCTGTTTAACTTATAACATGTAATTAAGGTTAATAATATAACTTAGAGAACATATTTTTCAGTTTTACTCAAATTAGGGTGATGCAAAAATGAGTACACCCCACAACAAAAACTACTACATCTAGTACTTTGTATGGCCTCCATGATTTTTAATGACAGCACCAAGTCTTCTAGGCATGGAATGAACGAGTTGGTGACATTTTGCAACATCTATCTTTTTCCATTCTTCAAGAATGACCTCTTTTAGAGACTAGATGCTGGATGGAGAGCGATGCTCAACTTGTCTCTTTCCCATAGGTGTTTGCTTGGGTTCAGATCTGGAGACATACTTGGCCACTGAATCACTTTCACTCTGTTCTTCTTCAGAAATCCAACAGTGGCCTTAAATGTGTGTTTAGAATCATTGTCATGT
This sequence comes from Chanodichthys erythropterus, assembly GCF_024489055.1. NCBI lineage: Eukaryota > Metazoa > Chordata > Actinopteri > Cypriniformes > Xenocyprididae > Chanodichthys > Chanodichthys erythropterus. Next base: position 30,734,066 of record NC_090234.1, on the reverse strand, counting down.
TGGAAAAGTGCATGACGACCAAGGGCACGGAGTGATGGTAGCATCTTCTCTTTCAGTATAGAGCAGTACATCTGTGAATTCATGATGCCATCAATGAAATGCAGCTCCCCGACACCACATAAGGACACTGCCACCACCATGTTTCACTGTAGGCACCATGCATTTTTCTTTGTATTCCTCACCTTTGCGATGCCATACTGTTTTGAAGCCATCAGTTCCAAAAACATTTATCTTGGTCTCATCACTCCAGAGTATAGAGTCCCAGTAGTCTTCATCTTTGTCAGCATGGGCCCTGGCAAACTCTAGGCGGGCTTTTTTGTGCCTGGGCTTTAGGAGAGGCTTCTTCATGGACGCCACCCATGCATGCCATTCCTCTGCAGTGTACACCGTATTGTGTCATTCTTTAACTGCAGTGAACTTGCATGCCGATTTTCTTCAACCCTTCTCATCAGAAGATGCTCCTATCGAGGTGTTAACTTCCGCGGACGACCTGGACGTCTCTGTGAGATGGTTGCAATTTCATATTTTTAAATTTGTTTTACCACTTTTGCTACAGTATTTTGACTGATAAGTAAAGCTTTGCTGATCTTCTTGTAGCCTGAATGAATTTCTTTCTCAGGTCTTGTGATATTTCTCTTCCATGTGGTGCCATTGCTGACAGCATGAAATGGGAAGGGGTTTTAACACCCTTTTATGTTCAACTGTCCGATGGACACCTGTGTAATGAATAATTAGACTCACCTGTGGTTGAATTCTAATATCTGTAGACTTTCAGTGGAGCGTATTCAGTTTTGCATCACCCTAATATGAGTAAAACTGAAAATTTTGTTCTCTAAGTTATATTATTAACCTTACTTTCATGTTATAAGTTAAAAAGATGTTATATAAAACTTAGTCTTGTCAACATTTTGGAAATAGTTTTGTGTTCATTGAGATATTGTTTAAAATGTTACTTTTCAAAGGAGGTGTACTCATTTACTCTGAGCACTGTATGCAGATTCCTGCACATGATATGCGGACAAAAATATATATTGTGGCCACAAAGAATTTGTTTACACAAATTAAGAATTTTTTATCTCGTTTTAGTAAATCGTGGACACGATTTACTTATTCGTTCACTCGTTTTAGTAAATTGTGACCAAATTGAACTAATTTGTCCCTTCATTTTGATTTTGATTTAACTAAAACAAGGGAACAAATTATTAAAAAAGTGGTCATGATTTAGTAAAACGAGGGAACAAAGAATTATATCAGACATGTGATTTACTTGAAACAAGGGAACGTGTGTATTTACACTAAGTGCAAAGAGCGTCCCTTGTTGCAAATGCCATTTACACTAGCTCCGCCCACCTATATCTGGTTGGGCCACAATTTTTAAAAAAGTAATTTTTTAACGCAATTGATAAGGGTTCGAATCCGAATGAAAATAATGTTCTAAAAGTAGAAATAGTGTGAGTTAAAATAGAGTGTTTAATATTATTAAAAGTGTTTATTGGGTAGGGTTAGGGGAAGGTGTAGGGAGGGTTTTTAATCTCCCAATAAGGCAGCATCCAATAAATCATTTTAATAAATATAACCAATTACACTCTATGATATTATTGCATCCTGTTAATATACAAAAATACTGATGAGCAAATAGTATCTGCCAATATAAAGTATAGATCGCATCTACTGTAATTACTAATTACTCTTATTGCAAAGAACTGATACATTTACATGGTGTAGATATAATCTATCGCTATTTTTGTAAATAGCATATCACTAATGCATTGGACACACTTATTGACTAGCTAAAACTTTCTAAGACTGAGCTCAACAAACAAAGACTGTTTCCTTCGTCTGAAACCGATTTAAATGCTTACACACGGAATTTAAACAAACACGACTGAACACAACTGGCTCTGACTCGGCGCATTTGGGCATGATCAGTCATAAGTATCAAATTACATTCATAATCGGTCTTAAAATCGTTAAGTGTGTCCACTTATGCTGCTATTGTCACTTAGTGTAAATAGAATATATTGCTATTTTCACTTATTGCAAATAGCATCTACAGCTATTTGCACTTAGTGTAAATAGCATCTATCGCTAAGAAAATATTCTATTTCAACTTAGTGTAAACTGTATCTAATTGCTATTTACACTTGGTGTAAATAGCATCTATCGCTCTTTGCACTTAGTGCAAATAGCCACTGCCATTAGTAAAACATGCTGATGTATTAGTAAGCTGTGGGAACAAATTGTTATTCTGTGGCCACGATATACACATTTTTTATCCCGCATGTCATGTGCAGGGTTCTGTATAATAATGGTGGTTGCTTTTGCACCATTCCAAAACTTACCCAGAACATCTTTAGTAACTCAGCAATGCTCTTGTGATTGCCTATATTTCTTAGCATTTGACTAACAATACCACGAAACCACACAAAATCACACATGAAAGCAACACACTCAGAAAATGTATAATCTTTTACATTTTATCACATAAAATTCTAATGTTGGTTTCATTTTTATAGATAATTTTATAGACAGAAGTCCTCAACCTAATTAGTCATACTGAGAATTTACATTTACAATGAAGCAGCTGACATAAAAAGATGACACATGGTATATTTTTCACGTGGCAAGAAAAAAAGCCCTAATAAATACAATTCACAGGAGCAAATATGGCCCCTAAATGGAATTTCTAAAATTGGTGTTGTATTAAAACACTTTGCCTTTTTAATTAAATGCCTCTAGAACCGGGAATCAAACTATATGGGTGATATATAAATTGTGTTTACTCTATGTGGTTTAGGTGTGTGTGTGTGTGTGTGTGTGTGTGTGCGTGTGCGAGTAGTACACACCTCTGTTCTTCTGCTCGACAGCCAGTTGTTTCTCCAGGGTTTCCCTGAGCTCTCGCTCTCTAAACAGCTCCATCTTCAGCTCCGTCTTCTCCAGCTGCACTTGTTTCTCTTGAGCGCGGGCGTTATCAATTGCCACCTTTAGCAAACCCTTCAACAGCAGCAAGAGACAAAATCACATTATACAAAGTCCACACACACCTACTCAGGAGTCAATAAACTATACCAATGCTTTACTTTATGATAAAGCAGTGTCACTTTAAAGTTACAAAACTACTTTGAAAAAAACTTTTTGTCCAAAGTCAATGTCAAAGACGAAGGTATTCAAAAAAGACTGGATATGAGGGTGAGTAAATGATAACAGAACTTTCATTTTTGAATGAACTGTCCTTTCAAGTTTGATCACTGTCTCATTTCTTCAAAAGAACAGCAACATGTCATGCACCCAATATGAGCTTTAATGAACTTATAACTTAACTGTTTGTCAGTTTGTGAAGCAGCAGGATGTATAAGAACGATCAAATCTTGAACTATAAAGCAGCCTATCTCAAAACAACAGTTAAAGCAGTATTCACCATTCAAACAGCGCGGTGACCATTTCAAAACAATTATTCCCTGTACGCATGCAATTAAGCCAAATGCAATGGGCTATATCATACTAATTGTTCCTTCTTATGACCCCAATTTAGACAAAGTTGCTTTATCTCAATTTTCTGCTTGGGTTCGTTTTGTTGATTTGTGTGTGAATGTTCAATCAAAACATTACCCTGAAATCATGATTAAAGATGACTGACTGAACTGAGTCCTGCTAATTAACAATGGGGCCGAAAGCAGCGCGATAGATCTGATGGCCATATCACAAGAGCAATGAGCAAACCTCTCACTCCCCATACTGTACCCACATCATTAGTCTCAGAGGCGGTGTTAATCAACTACATTCATCTTTCTGACTGGGTCTTACTTGCATGACAACCACAGTGGTGATCAAGGGAGCCTTGGTAAATATATGCGGCTGTGCATTTGTTTTGATGGGGAAAAAACATCAGCTGGAGGAGCACCCAGAAAACTAGCATATTAACTTTTTGCTACACCTGCCACAGACAACTGAAGTTAAAATATAGTTCAAATAACTTTTCTATTTAAATATATTTTAATAAAGCTGAAAGCTGAATTTTCAGAAGCCACTACTCCAGTCTTTATATCACATGATCCTTCAGAAATAATTCTAATATGCTGATTTGCTGTTCAAGAAACATTTCTTATTATTATCAATATTGAAAACAGTTGTTCTGCTTAACATCTCACCTTTCCTTGTGGAATAAAAGTATTACTTTCTTTCAAAAACAAAAATATAAACTGTATATAAACTTTTCTCTACTCTTCAGCACTTACACATCTGCTTAAGTTTTTGTAAATTCAAAATTGCAGCATTGCTAATATTGATGACTTGTGCATGATAAATTGCTTGTTTTCCTCATTTGAAAGTTGCTTTATATAACAGTATATTCTAAATGATTACATGTAAACAGCATAAATATTTCTTAATGTAGGATTGTTTGGCTTAACCTCAAGCATGATGCAAATATCACTGCACATCAGCCTCCCTTTACAATATTTTCCAAACAGTGGCTTAAGACTGCCATAAATTGTGATAAACGACTTGATGTGCCATCTCCTTCCATTATGTGTAATCTTCAGAATCACTGGTGTTTGCTGTGTTTTGACACATGAAGTGATAAGATCATGACATGTGTCAACTGGCCAGTCCAGAGTGGGATAAAATAAAATGTTACTATAGCAACCAGCAGATAGCCTGCTAAAATTCAAGAGGAAAATTCTTTGATGATGATGTTTTATTGGAATCACTAAATTACTAAATTATGACTTTTTTTTACATTTATAATTTATTGGTAATACTGAGAAGTCCAATTCACAATTCATCAATGTGGTTTGTTCAAGTTTAGCAATTTGGTTAATTTTAACATTAATTTCGGTTGTTTAATAGTTTCTTTGGATGTCTCATTTCAATAAGTTAACCCTTAAATGCATACCTCGGGTCTTTAGTGACCCGAGACGTCATTCACTACCCTCCTCCTCGTTAATTTTTTTAAGTTAGACATCAACCTTCTTGGTATTCCTCAATCAATTCATTATAAAGAATATAACAAGAAAAAAATCATAAAATTATAAAAGAATGCCTATTTTTGTATTCATTTTTTGTAAAAATTGTATAGGGTCGCAAACGACCCGAGGTATGTATGCGTGTACATATATTTTTTCTGCACAACAATAATTGAATCTTAGATGACAGAATAAGTGCAATTCACCTTTATTCCACAAGGTGGCAATGTCTGATACACAATGCTGAAGTGACGACTCATTTAGACAGAAAACTAAATAATAAGAGAAACATGAAATGGCTCAGCGATTTACTGCAGAGCGAGTACTGAACACAATCAAATATGACTGTAACTCTTACTGGATGGATCTAGTGAAACTGTTAGCGATCGAAATATTGATTTTGAAGATGTTGAAAATTATATAGTTCTGAGAATATGTTTGAGATCGTGATTTGGCTCATATTCGTGACCTCATCCATAAAACTAGCCCATTATTTGCTGAATTTACTGGGAAATGAGCTCTGACGAGGACAGTGATGATGGCATAAAACATCTGCTCAAATGGAGCCCTTTCAAGCTCCAAAAGGTAACAAAATATGATTTATTTTATTCTTCTGTAATTGTTACTCTAATATTAGAGGAGTTTTATATTATCACGACAGGTAGAGATCCTTCCGTGTTAGATATAGATCCGGGTCGATAAAGACCCGAATATGTAAGAATGATTGGCGAAACAGTTAAAAACATTTAAGGGTTAAAAAAAAGTCATTACTCAACACCATTTTCGAATGGACATTTGGGGAAAATATTCAGTCATGCCCTAGCTTAAACTAGTACAGACTTCGGTACCAAGTCGGTGCTGAAGTTTTAAAAATGTGACACTTTAAGTGCTGTTGAGCAGATTCGTGAACACCTCTGATTGGCCTTTGTGTTCACGTGCTCATCAGATATGTCTGTAATTGGCTTAAATGATCAACACTTCAAAAACATGTTGTAAATAGTCATCAATGACACTCTTCGCCGAGCACTCACACAGAAACACGCGGGAGATACAAATGCTCCCGCTTTCAAATTCAAACACTCCCGCGTTGATTATTGAAGCCAATCACAGACATATGTGTTGAGCGTGTTAACACAACGGCCAATCAGAGGTGTTTACAAATCCGCTCAAAGCGTCACATTTTTAAAATTTAAATACTGACCTGGTATCGAAGTCTGTACTTTTGACACAAACGTAAACCAACCTAAGGGCCTTTGATGGTCTTAGCTTGTTTTCCAACATAACACATATATGCATTTATATGCATACATACAAGCATTTTATTAATGTTTTGTGAATAGTCTAAATTAGTCAAGGGAGAACTGGATCAAGAAAGACTGTTCATGGTGTATTTCACTCTCTGCTAAATATCTTCTGACAGAGAGGTCTCTTACCTGGATGTTAGTCAGAAGGGTCTCTATAGACGACAGGCCATCAGGGAACAGGAAGGGTGAAGGGAATCCTGGAGGTAAAGTCTGACCCGCAAACGACAGCCTCTCATAGCCGTCTCTCGCAGTTGGCGTGCACATGGGGTTTTCTTCTGGTGGCAAACAGAGAAACATACACATTCAGCACAACAGATGACACACTCCATGTAGTACTGTGCTGTAAAATAAATCATTATTTTCCTGAATTGGTGTTTATACACCCAGATTGTTTGTGAGATGTAAAATTAACATCTATACAAGCATGCCCAATCAAGCACATATGATTGATAGCCCATTCTGTCAGTGTCACACGGCACTCTATTATTGATGCTTCTGTATTTATAGCCACTATAAATGGTTGAGAGATTTTACATACAGATAAAATGAGAGGCTCTTCTAAGAAATAGGCATTTGCATTTTTGGAAATTATGTGTTTCTCGGTAGCACCGAGGGCATGGATATGTTGGGAGACAAAGCCCACCCGTTCCATATGGCACGAAAACTCTCTGATAGGAAAAGACCGCACTCAAGCAGATGCATATGGCAAGCTGAGATTATCAAGGGCCCTGGCTTCTCAACAAAGGCCATATGGCACAAGGTGGTGAACCCTCATTGACCATGTTTCAGCACTACTGCCGCCCCCTCAGCAGACTGGCAATGCCATTCTGGGCAAATGAATTAACCCTCTCAAAGGAATCGGTGCATAAAAAATCAATAAGATTGGAAGAGATTCAAGAGGAACCTGGTAGAAAAAAACTGAGGAAAATAAATATCATTTATTTTCTCTCAGTCGATGGTTGACACATAAATGTGCAGGTGTAAAATGTCACAGGTGGGGCTGCCGTTAAAACCCTCTGGAAATAAAAGAAAAAGGATTTTATGTCTACCAGACAAATAAAAACAGGGGCTGGCACATTAAAGAGTATATATTTTATCACCTAGTCCACTGGGACTTCCAGCTGAATGTCATAAGGAGAGAAAATGCTGGGACGAGCACTGTAAAGTGTGCAGCATGTCTTTACAAACAGCTTTCCAAGATTAATCACCATGTCAACTTATTAAACATTGTGCTGGTAAATGAAAGTAATCTAAAGTACCTCGTGTTAGAAAAAAAATAATGAAAAAATTAAATCCTCTCTATAGTGTAGTAAACATGTTCAATCAATATGCATTACATTTACATTTATGCATTTGGCAGATACTCCAATCCAAATCCATTTACAATACACTTTAATATTATGTGTTTCTTGGAATTGAAACACATGACCTTGGTGTTGCTTGTGCTTGTGCAAAAACGTTTTTTGGTTGCATTTAACAAAAGTATTATAATTCATTATTTAATAATTCCATGAATTAAAGTTGCATTTCATAGATAGACAGACAGACCTGAAAGAAAATAACGTGAGTGCGGACACTGAGCAGGTGTCCAGTGGGGCTGAAATATAAAGCAGATTCCTGCTCACTTCCTGTGAACAGCCACCAGAGCCTGTCAGTGCTCTGATGACATCATCTGCCATTCATCAGTTCCGTTAGGGCAGACCTCTGCCATCTGCTGCACGGACAATCATAACTCTACATCCATCTCCACACACACACACACACTTACACACAGGCCATCAAAACTCCACATTTATCTTAACAGCCACAGCCTTATACAGGCTATCATAGGCCTGCATCCATCACTACACACACGTAAAGGCCTCATAACCCCCTGAATCCATCTCCACACACACATGGACAAACATGTACACACAGACTATCATAACTCACTTTAAACCACACAGCCCTGCACTGACACTATCTTCACGCTGTCATAGCGTGCTGCCAATCACATCATAAGTCTGCCTGCTACAAAACGAGAAAACACACAGGGCATGTCACCAACTAACAGAACACAACAGGATGATTCAGACTGTCTAAATGGCAAGAACCAAGAAGAATGTCTCAGTAATATGTCCTATTAATGTAATGCATTATTGAAGAAATGATAATGTCTTTTGATATACATGCAGTGTAGTCCATTTTATCTATTAGGGGTGCGCAAATAAATGTGTATACCATTTTGTGCATGCTCATTTGCCCCATTTTTTTTTTTTGCTGTTATCTAACACTTACTTAATGTTAATCTATAAAACACTAATAATTTAACACTTGAAAATGTAATCTTTAGCTAATTTCAAAATTAATATCCATTTTTATACTGTATATTATAATATTGTAATGCATAAATTCACTGCCGGACTGAATTTAGATAAAATCTAAATGAGAAAATCTGTAAAAAAATAAATAAATAAATAAATAAAATAAAATAAAATCATTGTTTTTATATACCTCATATTTAATTAAAATATACATCATGGTTTATTAATTTTGGGTGAGTTTTTGATTAAACTATGCAATATTTTTTATATTATATTATATTTACAAGATAACACAACTGATTATAAAGGTGTATTATGATCATTACTAGTAATTTTAAAGCCTAGAATTGTATTTCTCATGCATTTCAGTTGAAGTATCAAACCCCAGAATCAGGCTCTCATTCAGAATTAATGTTTATCTGACTCCCTAAATCATGCACAAACACGGCACGACTTGAGGAGCCCCTCTTCTGCCATCAGCATTCACTAACGCCAGCCAAAGCTTGGTAACAGCTGGTCCTACATTAATTAGTTTAAAGTATTTATTTCAACCATCTCCGCAGCAGATTGCAGCAAAACATAAGAGATTATTCCGAGCATCTGCAAATGCCCTGGAAACATTCAGCCAACCAACAGTTGAATATCAGCCGCCACTATTAAGACTTTACGATTCGAAATTCTTGGACGGAAGAAAGGCCAAGAGGAGTTCTGGGAATCCATGGAGGGTCTCCTCCAATCTCTCCCCAATTTAACTAGCATTTTACTCCGGTTCATTATCGACAATGGGCGGTCGAATGATGGATTTGCACTTGCTTGTAATCAAGTGCAAAAGATAATTAAAGAAAACAATGTTTTAATGCTGTTCGATGGCATAGTTTTGTGCAAGCATTAACAGATCGTGCAAACAGAGTGAATTATATTCATTTTATGTAATTGTTACATAACAGAATATACAGTACTGTGTATACACAGTATGTTTTCTTCTCTTTGTCTCATTTATGGCTCTGATTCTTTGGATGCCAAACATGTAGCGAATCAGTAAATGAGAAACAATAGAGGAGAATTGGATGTCAGAAGCTCGTATTTGGTTTGCAGCCACCGTAGTCCTGGATTTGGTGTTGGCATTAATAATACATCATTGCTTAAACCAACTTCTGCTTTAGACTCAGCAGGACCTCGCCGCAAACACAATGCTGGATCGCAGGGTGGTTCATATTGCTTTGTTACTAGGAAACAATCTGTCATGCATTAGAAAACAAACAGCACATTTCATCTCAAATGACCAATTCAGCTCTCAAATAACCGAAATTTGCCATTTTTTTGGTCATTCTCCATTTACATTTGCCACACTTGAGCGCAATTGTGTTTGTGAGCATTCTCTTGTTTCGAGCACTCCATTTTGGCCAGGCTTTAGCTGTTTATTTCCTGCCATTGGTCCAGAATCATTGACTTGGACTTAATTACAGTGCCAGACGCCAGCATGATGAAGAGAGCGAAGGAGAGAGCTGTGTTTTCCAGGTGATATTTCTCCACCGGGGCTGCCAGCAGCAGCTGTGACAGGTCCGTTTGCAGCTTTCTGCCTCAAAAATGAAATCCTTATGAAATCCTTTTAGGTCAGCCATGTCACAAATAACATTTCATGCGCAACTGTTTCGCTGGATAATAGGAGCCGCAAATAAAAATGGGACGCTGTAAATACGACGCATTTGGAATGAAATGCCATAATTTAAAACAACGCACATACTCACAATCACACGTAAACATTCGAGCACACACACGCACGCTGTCCCTCCCTCCCGTGGCAGCAGTGGGAGTCCTTGACAGTGTGGTAGCAATGATAAATCACCTTTCCTGTTAATTCTCTCAGTCCTTATGTGTTGTGCTGCTAAAACAGGGGCTCAGAAATCAACTTGACAAACTATGAATGTAAAAAAATATCACTTGGAGGGATCTGGGCTTATCTCCAATTTACATGTTATTAGATTTGTATTGTGAGCTGTGCTAAGGAAAAGGGGAGAGCGAAAAGAGATGTTTGCGATAAGAGAAGATAAAATGTCTCAAACCACTCTCAAAAGCCTTTGATATCTTTGATGGAAAGTCACGACAAGGAGAGTGTAAACCACTCAACTGATTTTTAATATGATAGACAAGGCACTCTGCGATGAATTGAGTGGAAACCTTGGGAAATTTAGCAACATTCTCTCAATAAATAGCTTTAATTGACCTTGGGAGCTGAAAATGTGCCATATGTTGCAAGTTGCAGTGTTTGAATTGAGGTCCCAGCGGACCTTTCAGCTGATTTCTCCAATGAAGGCACTGAGCCGGAGGAGGGAGAGAAAGAGAGAGAGAAGGGGAAAAGCATTGCAGCATTTGGCTAGCCAGTCACTGTGATATATTGACAGGTGAAGCCTGTGTCCTTGCAAACCTGTGTTCCTCGCAGCAGGAGAATTGAATGTTTAAAACGTGGAGGATGTCAGCTCCCCTCTCCGCAAAGGCTGCCGCTACCTACAGCAGACAATTACATTTTATTTGACCTGCCAATGGGGCTGAAGAAGTTGCCTCCTTCCAGGGGAGTGCTTATGACCTTTCAGTCTCATAAATGGAGACAACAGTGCATTACACAGAGGCTAATCTTTAAAACTGCATCATCTACTCTCTCTTCTGCATTCCATTAAATATTTCAACAGCAAACTGTTTTTAATGACCTAACCCAAAGCTTATACGCCTACGTTTAAAGTGTCAGTGTCCACCTGCAGCCCATTTCCTTACTGCTCAGTTTGAAGAAACTTTTTAAAATGTAAAAGTATCACTAACTCTAAAACAGAATGATGATTAAATATAGGAGAACCAAGGATATTTGTGTACTCTTACTGTCCTATAAAAAAATAAAAGAACTTAAAGGGTTAGTTCACCCAAAAATGAAAATTCTGTCATTAAATACTCACCCTCATGTTACTCACATACAGTGGTTCACAATCTTAATGTTATGAAGCAAACAGAATTCTGCGCCATAAAAAAACAAAGTAAAGACTTAACTGCCAAAGTCACGACAAGTTCACGTGGTGAACCGTTAAAATTTTGAAAATTTTCGAAACACTTGTGACGTAATGAAGCCTCATTTACTGAAATCACGTGACTTTGGCAGTTCGATACATGCTCCGAACCACTAATTCGAAACAAAAGATTTGTAAAACTCCGAAGCTACATGAAGCAGTGTTTTGAAAATCGCATCACTAGATATTGTTGAATAAAGTCGTTATTTATTTTTTTTGTGCACAAAAAGTATTCTCGTCACTTCATAACATTAAGGTTGAACCACTGTAGTCACATGAACTGTTTTAAATATGTCTCAGTACCTTTTTGGGCATTTGAAAGTGTTAATTATCTTTCTGTCAATGGAGGCCTCACTGAGCCATCGGATTTTATAAAAAAATATCTTAATTTTTGTTCCGAAGATGAATGAAGGTCTTACGGGTTTGGAACGACATGAGGGTGAGTAATTAATGACAGAATTTTAATTTTTGGGTGAACTAACCCTTTAACAAAAAAATAAATAATTAGAAATGTTAGAGAAAGGTAGAGATTTATTGTAATATGCAGTATGAATAAATAACGCATAAGAAAGAAAAGACTTAAAACAGCTTAGTATGCAAATATTATAATGAATTTAAACTGAATTTGAATTGAGGTGTCAAATAGGATGGATGGATGGACGGACGGACTAGATAGATAGATAGCACAGCTAGATCCGCATTCCCTGAAGGAAATGTCAGTGCTTACAAGGCAGCAATAGAAAAATATCCAATTTTTAGCTAAGCTTTAAAGCTTTGGTTATGTGCAAATGACCCTTAACAGAAAACAATCCCCTAAACCAGATGTTTGAAGAATATCAATACATCACTGCCTTGCAAGCACTGTAACTAGGGTACAAAACAAAACAGAAAAACAAGAAAGAAAACCAAAAGCAATGAAAGGGAAAGCAATTCTACCTTTACAGCATGTGTACACATGCAGACCACAGTGAGAAATGTGTGCTGTGATCCGTAGTGGGCAAATTCCTTTAGAATGACTTAAAGGTGCATATGTTGTGCATATGGGCATGATGGATACATACGTGTTACGGGATTGTTCCAGCTATCTACCGCAGAACCGCTAACCCTGCTCACACCCACTTGGCTTTGCTCTTTTCTGCTCTTTAATTCCGAGATGAAAATTAGCCATTACCAAATTCCTGCTGAGAGTCAAAGTCAAGTGCTGGAGTCGGTCGGCCCTGGATTAACAGGTAACATTTGGCTTGGAAAGCCTTATCTCTGAGAAATGCACTGTGGTGTTTCTCTCTCTCTCTCTCTCCACTAATGTTCCCTACACTTAGAGATTAAATCGCTTGCTGCACAAACCCATTTGAGAGCACAAGGAAGGTGAGGGGGATAATCAGCACAGGCACTGGGCCGTGTTTCCTAAACGCGCTCCCAAACATTACTGTGCACGGGCATAAAATTAGCGTCGGGACCTTAAAACGCTGACATTTCGCATGACTTTTGGGAAAGTGACACCATCATATTTTCTTGTAGGATATCATTAAATTTCAACTGCCCTGTGGCAGAGACTTTCCATTAATAACCAATTCTGTGTGTCACTCCGCGCCCCTCTTCTGAAATAATGAGTCCTTTGGTTTGGCTTAATAAATTGAAACATATTCTCAAGGCCACGCTGAAGACAGCCGCACAGATGGGCAGGCGAAGGGGTGGAAATCTTCATAAATCCTTAACTGTCGCACACGGTCAGGGATAAAAACAAAAGCAGCCTTTATGGTGAGCAGTTCACCTACAGGACTGCAACTAACTACAGCAGGCGATTAAACCACAAACTGTTAAGATTTTAAGCAACATCCACAGAGCATAAAATGATTGTTAGGTCAAATAAATAATGAAAAAAATAAGACTTTGGTAATATTTGGATTACTTCCTACTTTAAAGATCTAACAACTTACGTTTTTTAGCAACACAAGTTTGAATGCAGCGTTTCTATCATTATATACTTCGAACCAACATAACAGGTGAGTCGGATAATGCATTTTATTCTTAGTCCAAACAGACCTGTGCTTTTGTGGTTCGATCCCTTTTTCCCCTCTTCCCAGCATGCACTGGGGCATTAATATGGCTACACTGTTTGATTACATTATTATCGCATTGTTTACGCCGTTCTTAATTATGTCGATTCTGTCATATTTTGTAATTCATGGAAAAAATCTTCTTAAACTAAGGACAGTTCACCCAAAAAAAGCATTCTATAATCATTTAATCACCCCCTCGATCCAAACCTATCCTGCGAAACACACAAAAATACATTTTGAAAAATGCTTTGAATGTTTTTGTCTAAACAATTCATATCAATGGGGTCCAAAACAACACTGAACTCCATTGACTTTCATTGTGAACAGAAATAACATTTTTCTAAATATTTTCTTTTGTGTTGCACATATTGATGCTTTGCGATTTCATATGCAGTACTGTCACAAACATCTTGTTTTCTTGTGGTTGGCCATACAGCAGCGGCAAGGCAAAGAGTTTCTGATGCAAACCCCAGCAAAAGAAGATATCTTGTCCTTTTATACAGCCCGTGTCATATTTATTGCATAAAGGTCAGAGTGTTCATTTGTTCAAAGTCAGCGTTTTTCCATGCTCCTCCATGTAATAAATGCAGAGGGGATGTCATTATTGGACCGCTGAGGATTAAAGGCTTGACTGCCTGTGATGACTGCATAAAAAAGCTCCTCCACTACTTTTGTTTCTTCAAGTGAGCGTCCTACAGAAAGGCCACATTCGGCATACAATGACAACCATCATTGCCTTAAACAGACACTCCTCAGTGGTGAATGAAGCATTGGCGAGAGAGGGTTGCATAACCCGATTAATAAAGGTAAAGAAGGATGAGTAACTAATGTTCTCAAAGGCCTTTGAATTAATTGCCTTTGAAAAGCAAATATATGCAGGACTCGTATGTAGTGGAGGGTCTTGTTTACGGTCTATGTGGGGGGTGATGATCACTAAGGTCTAAATCAAACATGTTGCAGTCTAGAGTCCAAATTTTTGGGGGATTGGGGGGGGATTATTAGCATGCATTACAGGAGTAATCAGCCCAGATTGAGTCCATTTATTGATCATTGAATGCTTACTGGTGCACACCTGAAAGATAGATTACTACAATCACACTCTGGAAGCCTCCTGCGCAATCTAGTGCTAATCATCTCTAGAGATGGGACTGTGTGGACATCTTTTATTTGTGTTAACTGGAATTGCCCTCAGCTCACATCTGGTTGAATTTTCTACATCTTTTATGAACGTGCACATCGCTGTCTTTACACAGAAACAAATGTGTTTCAGTGCCAATATGTAAATGCCTTGCACATTTTACACACAATGACATTAGAAATTCAAACAAGGAGTAAAAAACCCGACATAATCAAAATGCTTTGATAGAACAAGCACTCGAACACTGAGAAACGGAAGATAGTCTGTGGTCTGATCACAGTGGAGTGCGTTCCGTCGAAGACGGGCAGACATATTAATGTGATTCGCAGCAATCCTGCAGGGAATGAGGATGTTTGGGGCGACAATCGACTCTGGCACTAATCCAGGCTCTATGTACTGAGCCGCTTTGGAGACTGAAGATGAAAGACAAAAAGAAATGTAAATGTAAACTTTTTAAAAAGCAGAGCTTAGGAGCCCCCCATCTGACGCCCTCTCTCTGTGTCTCTCATGCCCTCGTGAGCAGAGGAAAATGGATGCAAATCCATTTGTGTCTGGTTCACAGCTATAAAAAAATACTTAGGATTTTTAAAAGCGGGTGATGTGTTAAACGTGTGGAAATCTGTTTTGATAACATTATTCATAACACTGGCTTTGCGCAGCTTGAATTAATAACACTCCATTTACAGATGGAAGAAAGCTGGCATGGTATTTCCAGTTAAAGAGATTAATTTTTAAACACCTAATTGACAGGCCGGGGTTAGGCGGGATAAGCAACAGCATCTCCGGGCCTGTGGCTGCAAAGTCAAGGTGACTGGAACACTTAAGCAAGCTTTCAAATGCTGCAAGACAGAAGAGAATTAGTCCTCCCGCAGTTTTTCTCCACCCCCTATTCTCTTTTATTAGGAACGATTTTGTTCACAGTGAAAGGATATAACAGCCCTAAGTATCCGTTGATAATTACGGAACAGTGAAATTGTAAAATTTGACACACTTTGCCCTAAACTCAGCAGCTTAATAAGAGAGCTGCATTACTGTGTAACTGCACCAATATTACATTAAAGGGATATTTCACCCAAAAATGAATTTATAACATTTACTCAACCTTGTGCAGTTCCAAACCAGTATGCTAGCTTTTCTTCTGCAGAATACAGGAGAAAGATGTTTTGGAAGTCAATGGGGTCCAAACAATAAAAAAAGAATTATCATTTTAGGGTCAACCATCCCTTTAACAAGATTTGTGACAGATGTACAAAGTGAAATCTGTGTTTTATGTCAGTAAAACATCTTTTTTAATTGTTACGTCTGTTAGATCAGCCTGAGAACATGATGTTTACAAAACAAAGACATGCACAGAAAACAATGACCTTTGAGGTATTTAATTGTTATGTCTAGGACATCTGGGTCAGCCTTACCTTAACACAACAGTTGTTCTTAAGCTTTTTGCATCTTGAATCGCGAATTAGCATAAACGGCATTGCTAATTGTTACATTTCGTCTGTCCAAGGGCAAGCAAATGATAAATATGTTCACAGCAGTGTGCATACCGTTAAGGGCAGATGCTCGGATATGTCCTTAGAATTCACAAAGAGACTGTCCATGCTGCACAATGAACCACATTCATTCTAATTGCCCTTGTAGTGCAAAAACAAAAAGAAACTCACTTGCAAACTGGGAGAAAGGAAAACGGTGGAACTACCATTGCAATCAAAAAGCGAAGCCCTAACCCTCTAGGCCAAGAGCTGCATCTTTCCTTTTTATCAGAGCAGGTGTCTCTGCAGCACATTGCTCCCTTTGAAATGAAGGGTAACATAAAACGGCCCTGGCGTGTTGTGATGGACAAGGAGATTTCACCTTCTCTAGTGAATGATAATACATTATTAAATTTGCCTCTCTGCTTGTGAGATACTCTTAGCTGACCACAGCATATTTATCTCTCTATCTAAGCCTTACATCTTGGCAGGAGAAAGCATTCTGTCACTTTTAAGGCATTTCAAAGATTAGAAAGAACCACTCGCTTTTCAACATTCCTAAAAGCACTGTCTTTCTTGTGGAATGTGATTAGCAGTCCATGGTATCACGTAATGGAACATTCATGAGGGAGAACAAATATCCAAATGAAGCGCCGTGTCCTGGAGGGACGGCCCACGTTTGCATCATCAGCACTATTTGTTTCGCTGCTCACAAACTTGATTGATCCTCTATTGAATGATTTTTTTTCTTTCTTTTTGCACCCCTTCATTTCGACAGAACACACTGACAAGTTGTTTGATCATACACCGTGATTGTCTGCCAAGTCACATTTCAGATCCCCATGGCTAATGATCCAGCCTTTTGTCTTAGGAAAAGTCGGCCGAGTCAGCACAAGCCTCAGTCCGTTTCACTTTTGAAGCCAGAACCGCAAGGACACTTAAAAAGACGATAGAAAACATGCTTGGAAAGCAAGTGTGTCTGATGAAAGGAGAGTGCGCAAGTTTACCATGATCAGACATGGAGTTAAAGAACCGGAGGTGTGTTGTATAATAACATGTTTGCTAAGCAAAAACCAATGTCTCTATAACGATGCAAGATGGTGGTCATAAAACTGCTGGACCAGAAACATTTCTAAACTAACTACTGTATTCCTCGCTCAATAGTTTTGGTTTCTGGTTTCTTTCTCCAACAAACCTAATGATCAAATGCAAATCAGTGTAAGGCATTACAAGAAATCTAGATACTTGATCAAAAGTTTGTGACTTCTTTCAATTGGGACTTCATATCTAACAATCTTGACTTTATCTTAAAACTTGTGTCACAATTACTTGTTTAATTTATTTTTACTGTGAGGCAGAAATAGTCTTCCATACAAGTAACTTCCTGTTCATTTTTGTATTTACAGACTACTAAAGTGGAAAACATCCCTCTTTTCATAATCATGCCATATGATACAGCATGAATCAAACATCATAATGTTTACTTTGTTCAAAAGGTCCACCGGATTTGTACAATTTCCTGCAGTACGCTAAGTGAAATTAGCCAGATTATTTCTCAAGCGTTACACTCTAAATGAAATAAAGCCTCTGTCCTTGGGGTTTGTGAAGACAATTACATCAGCAAAGCAATCTAATGAGTTTTCATTCTTGCACTGAAAGAACAATATCTAATTCTGCCAGATACAAAAAAAAAAAAAATAAAATAAATAATCACAGTAGATTTCCCCACTCCCTTCATGTCTATCAAGTTTAATGTCGTGAAACTTGAAAATCCAAGATCTTATAACGTTAGTCCATTTGAAAGTTACAATACACAAATGCAATGTGGTCATGCAGTCAGACTAACCTTAAAAGTATAAAAGCATGGTTTTTGTACACCACTTTTTTTAACGATTCAATTTTTCTCTTTGATTTGAGTTTTTAAAAGCAACAAACTTTTATTTTCGCATCTTTTGATGTTCTCTGGGATGAGGTATTTTATGATGAAATCATATAATGGCTAACACATGCTTTGCCATTCACTGACCAGCTGGCAAATTATCGGAGTGATACTACGGCTGCCATGCTCCATTATTCATATGACTGCATCTCTGCGCTTGTCTGTTTGGCCAAATCAGATCCGATTATTCCACGCACATTTAATGCTGAATTCAGAGGAGGGGGTGTATGCATCAATCACTCGCATAACCAAAGTCATGATATACTGTCAATAGAGAGACTCGGTGACGGTACAATGTTTCTTCAAAGTCACACAATATGCTTGTGATGAGGATGTGGTCATTTACGTATTTGAATACTGTGGTAACTACGAAAGGGGAAAAGGGTAATAATCATATATACACTTGTAAAATTAAGACATCACGATTATTTTGTAGCAATACTCAATCAGATGTGATGCTTTATGTATTATTTTGTGACCAGACGTGATCATTTCCCCCCTTTTTTTCAGTACTTAGGACAATTTGAAGCATTTTAAAAAATGTGGTACAAAAAAGTACTAGAAAAACTGTTTGTGCATTTTTACAATATGAACGTCCTTTACACAAATCAAATTTTACATAACTAAACATGCCATGCGGTATCAACATTACATCAATGTCATCATATATGACTCATCTGTTATGATCAATAATGCAGGAATAATTTATATGAGAGTTGCTCTCATTTGGTAAAAATAAACCTCTACTATTCCTTTGGGCAAGAGAAACTGTTTGCAGTTATTATCCCATAAATTACTCTTCTAGTGTTGTTATTGTGCGGCTCTTAGCTACAGCTCCCGCCCATATGTGGATATATTCACAAGCAGCTCCCCCAAGGAGAGGAACCATGTTAAATGTTTGATGTCCAAAATGAGTTTACTGCCAAAGGCTTTAGAGCCTTTCAAATTTCCTTGTTTGTCAACTACCTGCTGTTTCACAAGAGCGAGGCTTGTCAAAAACAATTCTGACAGATTCCCTTTGTGAAGCAATTCAATTAGTCCAGACTTTATAATAAATGTGAGCAAACTGTTCGCTTTTTTGCTTCACTTCAAGGTAAAGCCCTACTTAATGTGGTCTAAAATTCTACTTGCACAGATATGCTGTCAAAACATGACAGAGATGAAGGACACCATACAGTAATGATATTATTTTGTAGAACTTTTTTGTTTATTAACTGAGAGTGATAGCAAGTCTTAAATCGAGAAGTTCATTGTCTTTATGATATTGTCAATACACAACAGATATTTCGAAAAACACTGATTTATTCAGTAATGAAGTAAGTTAGTGTTTTTATGAATGAGTCATTGAATCATTCAGTCAACCGATTTGTTCAAAACAACTAATTACTCTGGAACAAAACAGGTTACTGTCTGTATTACTGAATCATTAACTAAACTAGTTCATTCAAAATACATTGATTCATTCGGGAACAAAACAAGCGAGTTTATGAGCGAGTCGCTGTATCATTTACTCAAACAGATTCATTAATTCCTGATTCATTTAGGAACAAAACAACGCTATTCTGTGTTGCTTGGAAACACACAGCGATTTTGCTTTGACTTTGTTGGGAACTAGTTTCATAACAAAAATACAGAAAGTAATTGGCAAAATTGTGTCTAAAATTTAAGCTACTTAACATTAACTTCTTGTTTATTGAACTGTTGTGCGAGTCACTGAATCATTTACTCGAACAGATTAATTAATTCCTGATTCATTTAGGAACAGGAACATTCATTTAAAAATTAACCTCTTGTTTACTGAGGAAATATCACACAGTTGTGCGGATCCATTATCACAACAGCACTCTTGCTCAAGTGACACTGCTTAAATGTGAAGTGATATTCTAAATGCACAAGACACAAAAACTGTCCCAAACTCATCTGCTGCCTTAACCTGCTTGGATACAGGTGACGTAAACATCTCAATCGTAATATTTCGCACTGAAGAGAAAGTGCACGACGTGGCATTAATTTAATGCTCTGCCATGACCATAAAGATCAAACAAGTGGAGAAATATCATTAAACCATTGGAATGTAATCTCATTTGTCTAAACAAACTGATCCAATGAACAACCCTAATTAAAAAGGCTCCCATAAACAAAATCAGTCCAAGCCAGACGAGCCCCTCCTTTTTAACAATGGGGCACATTTATTTTATTAATCTAATGCATCATGTATCATATCATTACAGTTCAATATATCTATCATTAATTTTATTCCCTTCACTTAAGGCTTTTATTGGGATTACTTTGGTTATTAGTTGGTCTAATGTATTGGTTACCTCCAGATCCAGCGCTACGATCTCTCTCATCTCGCGGCATAAACCTGTGCGTGTTATTCAAATTGCCTCATTTATTATGATAGCTTCCTCATGTAAATTGTGCTGACTGCTCGCCCTTGCACAGTCCTCATTAGACTAATGAAAACCTTCAAACGAAAAAACTAAACAACCTGCCAAATAAAGGTCTGAGGTTATTATGAAAATTACAACTCTGGGAGCCAGGAGAAGCTCTGTTCATTAATTCATGCTCAGCAAATTGGTAACTAATTTAGTTGCACTCCTCTGCATTAATGGATTATTTTATAAAAATGTTTTCCACAGCCCGAGACCTTTGCCGCACACGTTAGAGAGCTTTGGATTCTAATCAAGAGGAGTGACATATTAAGCATGCCAAGCGTCTGAATGATAATGCAGCAGCGATGCAAATAGACAATGTGGATTTTCACTCGGTCGGAGAGAATCAGGACCAATCTAACTCAATTGATATCTTAAGGGGCTGGTGGAACCATGGCATGCTGGGGGATTAGACAGATCCATCTCCACATCTCTATTGGGGAACGATAGGAAAAAATGAATCACACGTACTGTGATAATGTTATCATAAACAGGCCAAGATGTCAGCGGCCTCGTATAGTAAACAATCAGTCACCAGAAACGTGAGATCGAGACTGAACAAAACACATCGACCGCACACACCAATCCCCCTAAGACCCACACAAACACCTCATCTCCACCCCCCGCCCATCACACCTAAGGTCTGACCTGTAAATTCATATAATCATGCTAATTACTTTGATTCACAGGCTTGCTCGGTCTATGGGAGAGACCTACACAGCGCCTCCTCTCCGGGCAGATCCAGCAGGGGACGTGCAGCCCAGTGATTTCCACCGTGGTTTTAATGTCATTATCACCCTCTCCAACACTTCCCCAGCCCTGCCTTCTGCCTGGAGAGAATTCTCAAATCTATTATATGCATCATTTCGTGTTTATGCAAAGCATATGAAAGGATGCTTCATTTTTTTCATTACCAAAGTAAATAGTGAAAACTGAAAAGTATAGAAATTGGTCAAATGTTTAGCCTCCTCCAATTTTATACTCAAGAGCTAGAGATTTGTTTGGATGTACTTTAGTAAAAGGGCATCTGAGAATCATAATCAATGTCTAAATTTGTGTCCTTAAAATTTTTAAATGGACACTCCACCTGTGTTTATTAATTTATTTTTGTTCAGAGTGAATATAAGAATCTAAGAGAGTGAATAAAAAAAAAAATCATACTGACCCCAAACTTTTGAACAGTATATAGCATTCTGCAAGCTACATGCCTAGCTATAGTGATTACCATATTTCCATACTAAGCTATTTAATTAATAGTGCAAGTTACTTTAAAGAATACTTGCCCAAAAACCCCATTACCATCCAAACAAACATTGTTGACCAAGTTTTCGGTACAAAAGAGAGATTAACAGTGTGTAATATGAAAAAGTATCATGGAAAACAATAACATGATTTTTGAACAGCAGCATCATACACTAAAGTGTTTCACAGATATTTCCATAAAATAAAATAATAGAGCTATTTTATTGGTTTTAGGTATTGAACTCTGACCTTTCTCCAGGTGCATTCTTTTGGCCTCATGGCCGATGTCGTGAGTTGCCAGGTCGCCCTCTTTAGGCCCGGGTAAGATGCTGGGAGACAGGCCCAGTAATGCCTGGTTCATCGACAGTCCATTCTGATGCACAGCTTGGAGAGAACACAGAAACACATTATTCCCATCTCCACACGCTCTCAATTGACAACGCAAAACACCTCGAGTGATAAATAATGATTCTAGTTGAAAAGTGCCCTCGACGTCCAGTGACTAGAGAAGGTGAATACGTCCTTGGCTTTCAACTGTTTGTGACTTGTGGTATACCTCATCTCCAAATCAATGCGCCAGTCAATCAAAATCACATTTGCCACTCTGCCTGGCGTGTGCAATTCTCAGTGCAATTCTCTATAACATCTGAGACGAGGCGACAGAACTTCAAAAAAAAAAAAAAAAAAAATCTGTTAATGAATAAAAAAAGGCAGGGGGTTAAATAAAAGGGGGGGGGGTTAAATAAAAAAATAACCAATTAATTAAATAATAGGTTTTGCTTTAACAACAAGAGAGCTGGAGCTACATGAACTCCACGAGTTTGTGTAAAATCTGATTATGTTGATTTAAGTTCACATGATTTGTGATGATCTAAAGAGCATATTGAGCTTTAATGGAAGCAAGATCATCTGACCATCTGTACAAAGTTGCTCACATGATCAATGTCACACATTTAATGATTTGATTTTGAATTGAGCAGAGTCTTATTTTATGTCTAAAAGTCTATTTTATATCACAAATTCTCTATTTAAAATCAATTTAACAACATATTTCCAGATTCAAACCCCAGATTTTCAATGTAACTTTTGGAGCTCAAATAAGTTTTTAATCAAAATAAACAGTTACTCATTAAGACTCCTCTTCCAGAATAACATCATAAAACATGGTAGCGTATTTCAGAGATGACGAGAAACATACATACAGGCCCTCACAGTGATTAAGAACATTGTTTTTATTTTATGACACAGCTAATGATGAAAACATTTGAGGTCTGTCTTTGCACAACACGAGCCAGAGCAAAACTTAAAGATAAAAAAAAAGATAGTTAATATCACTTTGCCATCTGTTGAAAACAACAGAAAGCGCTCTTAACAAGAGGCATTTTTAGTGCGGAATTTAGTAGCTCTTGAATGCATGTGCGCCGGTGTGCGGAGACGCTGGAAGAGACGAGGGAGAGAAATTGAGAGACAAAGAGAGTGGGAGAGAGATTTATGAGGTGAACATACGCATTCTGTCGGAGGAGCTCTCCGTGTGCGCGGGAGAGCTGGAGACGCTGCTGCTGCGCTGGGATGAGGGACGGCTCCCCGGCCTCCTGCCGTCTTCCAGAGAGGGGGCAGGGGAGGGACTGTCGGGGACCCGTTCCTGCACAGCCAACAGGAAAAACAAACACAGCCAGGGCGGCCATTACATGACACACTCGTTTCAGCAACACACCTCAATGGACACACAAGCATCCATGCTTTTTTTTCTTTCTTTTTTTTTTTTTTGAGGCACCGTCCCCCCCACCCCTTCTCTACATCCTTTCCTTGCTTTCTTTCCCAGGCTATTGTCTGACAGACTGTTCCCTGCAATGCTGTATGAAAGCACGGATCGCGCACCACCCAGCCCCCTCCACCTTCCCCCAATGGCTGATGAGAGATGTGCACGACACAATGAGAGAACGGCGCTGTGGGTTACCTTAATCACTGATGTCACCATTCGGGATGGGGCACTCTGTCCCTGTGCTGCGGCGGCCATATTGGCGATGGTGCTGAGGTGGTTCATCTGACTCATCGCCATGGTGACGGATGCGGGAGGCAGGCTGACAGGGATCAGGGGGTGGGGCATCATCATAAACGGCAGTTCCAAGCCTGAAGATGAGAGGGGAAAGTAGCTGATTAATTAATCATTTCTGGCATTAAGTTGTGTGCAAATGGAAGATGCGTGTGTGACAGAAAAGAAAGCGTACTGCTGTAGAAGAGAGGAAGATTTAAAAGAGAAACGCCATGAATTATTCACACGTGACCTATCGTGCGAGCAGCGTGGCTTACTGAGTAAATATTCATAAAATAATGATCATCACATAAGAAAGTGTATTATATTAATGCTATTGACGACTACAAAAAAATAATTGTGGCATATTTTCAAGCCATTATGGTCATTAGAAACATAAATAATCGCTTTTGTTGTTAATAATACATATCGCTGTTAATAATATATAGCGTTCTGGTGATTACAGTCATAATAAGCTAGTAATTGTGAGATTTAAACTAATCTTTATTATGTTGGGAAAGAGAAAAATTATGGAAATATTTCACCATTAATAGTAAATGCATTCAAAATATCTGAGGAAAAATAAGGCAAACATGAAAGGCATTAGTTAAAATGAGCAAAAATGAGCCAATTAAAACTAAGTGTGTATCATGAGATGCCTACAAGCTAATTACGAGTATTTGTGCCAGAAACTCCATTACTTGTATAACAGAGTGCATTTATAACGTCATTTTTTTAAAGTCCTTGATAGTTACGCTGGATTGAAATAATTAAGACATTCAAAGTATTTTGATGAGGAAAACCAGATCCTGCAGGATGACACGTGAATGTACTGTTAAACTCATATATATAACTAATGCGAACTGTGCTACATTCTTAGACAGTGATTAAATGGGTAGAAAGGAAGCTGTCCCGCTTTTTCAAAGGACATATGCACACAAATAAGGTCACAGCCTGGTGTGTGTCCCTGAACTAAAGACCCACTCACTCCCACTCCTGACTTTGAACTAAAGGATCAAAAGTAACTGAGAGAAATTTCGGTCTCAGGCGGTCAAAGGCACCACTCGAGCGCTTGAAAGAAAACTTGAGCGTTCGCAGTAGATCCGATCGAGCGGGCGGCCCCGTGCTCCATCCCACACTTCCCTGCCTGGCTCAAGGTAACGGGAGACACAGAGGGATAATCCAGTGAGTTGTTTTCGTGCGAAATATCAGTGGCCAAGGGCTGTGAGACAGTCTACATCAGAAAAAACGAAGAAGAAAAAAAGGGAGGATGGAGGGGGTCCCTTCAGTGTCAACGCTCCTCAGTGTACATTTCCATAAGAAAGATGACCAGCAGATGCACAGGGAAAACACATTCCCTGACATTAAAAAGGAGGCGGAGATTAAAAGAACGAGAGGCCAAGCAGCACCTTGTAAAGGCGTCTCTCCTTGAGTGCCGAGTCTGAATCAATTACCACTCGCAGGACCGGACTCAATTAAAACCTGCCACGGCGCCAGCGTGTGATTGCAGGATACTTACAGCGCCACGTCGAAACAAATTGAGAGAGGCATTCATGCACGTATCTACCTTTCAAAGCTTTCGAGAGCCGGATTGAGTGCCGGCGCGCCTTTGTGATTCGCTCAAGAAGATCTGACTGGATTTCAGGAAATCAACATTTACAAGAGAGTGGAGAAACGTATTAAAGTCTGATATGACTTTGCTTTTGTCATTTAAATGGGTGTCCTTTATCAGCCTGGCGGTGAATGATGTCTGTTGTGTTGACCGACTTCCACAAAGCAGAACTCTGCGTGTGTGAATGACTACAGGCTTACAGTAGCAGACTGCTCTCAGGGGCCTAATCTCTCTCCCTCTCCCCGTCCCACCTCCTTTCATGTTCTGCCGTCCTTAAGTGATGTTTCAGCCATAATGGCCTATTGAAAAGCATAAGAAAACATGATGCAAGCTAAAAGAGGTCCACCAAAGGCTTTGCAGACAGACTGAAAGGCGATGAACTATGGATGTCTAGAATCCAGATGTCTGATGAAGCAGTCACATTGTTTCATCAACTGCATGTCTTTTTCCTTCATTTGTGGTTTTCAACAAATTTGCCACAAAACAAAACCCCTTTAGACACTGTCAAGGCTATTTTATAACATTAATGAATTTTAACTTGTCAATAAAGATTTTTATTTAATAAAGACGCCTTTTTCTGTTGCAGGTTATTGATTAAATTACAAGGATAAAATTAATTTACCTTAGCAGCTAATTTATATTTATTTCAAGATACAAATGCTTTTATATATAAATTCAAACTTTAGTCCTAAGGCTACATTTAAAAATTAGATAAATATAAATATGTCATACTATCTTAGAATATGCCTGTTTTATGCTTGTATATGAGTCAATAAAAAAGCAAAAAAGCAGTCTGAGATTTTGAGATCACTCTGAGATCTTGTCATATTTTATTACCATTTTTTAAACTATAGTGAATAAACTGTATTAACAAATGAAATGTTCAAGGTGTCTGAATACATTTTGGTTTGACTGAAAAAAAAAATAAAAAAATAAAAATATATATATATACACACACACACACACACTAAAATATCACAAAAAACGATAAACTGCTGCAATTTGCATGAATTAAGAACTAAGATATTATTGTCAAAGCGATGAACTTTGATTCCAGTGGGCCTTAAAAAGAGACAGATTGAAGCAGCCATTGTGTGTTGAAAGCAGGCCTTCAGAGCACTAGCATCCTGCATTATCCTGTGAGGGAGGAAGCTTTCCCTTGACAAAAATTAAACCAGCTCCTACTTGGCACTTTATTATCTCTTCAACTGAGTGATTTATTGTTTGTGGAATGAAAGCAAAAGAGGAGGAAAATTACATTTTCAGCAGAGCCAGGGCTCGTTCTGCCTCTACTCCTCTGTCCTGGAAGAGCTCACGACAAACAATAATGTCAGCTGTAATTGATCTGAGGTCGCCGGTTAGCCCTCCAGTAAAAGCCCACTATTTAAGCGACAATCCGCCCTGCCTGCTCCTCAGATGCTGTCTAATGAAGCTGTCCATCTCTGCTATTTACCTTCTCTTAAATGGAAGAGAAAAGATGTACTGTATGTAGCCGAGCCAGGGAAGATTTGCTTTCCTCCCGTGAAATAGGACCTGCAGATGCCGTTGGAATGTGTAATTGGCTGCCGGAGTCGAAGACGTGGGTTCCAGCGCTAATTAAATGACTTGTTTCTGGCCTATCCATCTTTGTTTGCGAGCACAACGCGACGGAGCAGTATGTTGTAAATGCTCTTATCTAAACAGACGTTCTTTTGCTCGTCCCTTTGATTTGAGAGCCAAAATCTTATGCCTTTTGAAGTAGCTGTTGAATCAGGATAACGGTTTAAATTGTTTTTCATGTGGTGTTTCAGAATGGCAGATTGTTATTTTTGCAGTACTCAACTGTCAAGGCTTTTGCCACAGATTTCTCATTCAAATAGCAAACCACATAACATTTTAATTGTAAAAATAAAACCGGCTACTCATAAATTCATTCTGGCTATTACAAAGGACCTTCAACCATAAAAAATCAGAGCTCCATCTGTGTAGAGAAGATGTTATCGGAAATAAACGCATAGGTCCTTCATAAACAGACATGCATCTATGGTAAGGGTATAGATTGTTTTCTTTTCCCCAGACAGCATAGCTAGTCAAGGCTGTTAAACGCTGTAACTCATTAAGGCCTGTTAGAGAAAGGTATTTCACTTTGAAGTAGCCACCCATGGTCTTTCTGTGTCATTGAGAAAAACTTTAAAGTCTTTTCTTCCTGTTTATAATCTTAATGCTAATCATAAAAATAACATCTTGAATTTGTTAATACCCCTCCCCCCCATCTCCAAAATGATAATAAAAAAGAAACAGACCTGTACACTATCACCAACAATCACGGAGTGCTGAAACCACCCCCAGACGCTTAAGTATGTGATGTGATCTGAAGCCACAAAAACAGAGAAACTGCATCCCCGTGTAAAACAGGCATTTACTATGAGAGTGCTTAATAAGAAACAGAGAGTTAAGAAAAACATCTATTACACACTTGTGAGTGTAAAAAATAATGGCAACAAAACATCTCTGGTTTGATGAGGTAGCATAATTACGCAGACCCGCAACCCCCCACAACCATCAAAGCAAACATGTGGTAGGGATTATGGAGGAGACAGACAGTATTGTTTTATTATTTATTTATTTATTTATTCTTCCTTCAGGACGATAAAGACCCAGCAGCAGTTCTTGGCATATGGTGGAGTGATTTTGGTCACTACCTATTACGCAAGCTGGCCACTAGAAAACGTATAAAAAGATGTTCTGATACAGAATCGTATCATTGAAGTGCATTCTATGTAAATCTAAATAGCTATGAAATATAAATAATGATAAATAAAAAAGAAAATTTTATTTGTTCAACATTTTTATTTTATTTTTATTTTAGTTTTATGTTTATTAATGAAGGAAAGAATTTAAATAAATAATTAATTATATAAGCAAACAAACAATCAGATAAAAAAAATATAATTTTATTGGCCATTTCTAAGATGTAGACATTTGCATTTTGCTCATGCTGGATAAAATAAAATAAAATAAAATAAAATAAAATAAAATAAAATAAAATAAAATAAAATAAAATAAAATAAAATAAAATAAAATAAAATAAAATAAAATAAAATAAAATAAAATAAAATAAAATAAAATAAAATAAAAATTTTAAAATAAATTAAATAATGAAATGAAATAAAACTAAACGCAACAAAAACCAAATAAAATAAAAAAATGTAATTAAATTAAATTAAACAAAACAAAACAAAATAAAATAAAACATAAAATAATAAAATAAAATAAAATAAAATACAAAAATAAAATAATAAAACAAAATAAAACATAAAATTTAATTAAATTAAATAATGAAATTAAACAAAACAAAACAAAAACAAAATAATAAAGTAAAATAAAAAATTAAATAATAAAACTAAATAAAATAAAATAAAATAAAATAAAATAAAATAAAATAAAATAAAATAAAATAAAAACACAAATGACAAATAAGGCTATGGGTTCACTCTTTTGTTTTTTGGTGTGCATCACAGTTGGCACCACATATACACTGTTATCTTGTGGTCTGGTTAATGCAATTACTTGCATGGTGCGAGATGCCTAGACACAGGCTTCAGGACACATCACTGAAAGCACACTCAATTTCATTTTGAATTAGTTTCAGCTTAAATGTGTCCTGTATCATTCTCCATAAACTACTGCTGGTTTAGGGAAAGCAGAAGGGAGCAAACATTACCAGCAGATGTTTCCACAGAGTGTACAATATATTCAAGTCCAATCAATAACCCCACCCTCCCTTAGGGACTGTGACACCCAGGCAGAGGAGGGGTGGGGGGAATCATTTCCATCAGATACTGAGCAAAGGGTCCCGTTTAAAAAGATTGCTTTTGGTCAATGGCAAGCAGTTGTCATTTGACTTGGACTCTGAAATGAAATGTATCGAACGGCGTTATCAATCACACAGTGCAGGGGTCCATGAGACGGCTTTCCAGGGGATAAGACAGCCTCTTGCATCATCTGTTCTAATTACAAAATTAGCATCACGTTGCAGAGGCTGCATCTTTGCGTGATTCAGAAATTCCTTGTGAAAGGAGATTTGTTATGTTTGTCATACCGCCTTGGTCTTATTGAATGTGCTTAAAGGGATAGTTCACCCAAAAATGAAAATAATGTCATTATTTACTCACCCTTATGTGTCTCAAACCTGTATGACTTTTTCTTCTGTAAAAAATGTATTTTTATGCATACAACAAAAAGAAATTCCTTGCGAAAGGAGATTTGTTATGTTTATCATACCAATTTTGGTCTTATTGAATGTGCTTAAATGGATAGTTCACCAAAATATGAAAATAATGTCATTATTTAGTCACTCTTATGAGTTTCAAACCTGTATGACTTTTTCTTCTGTGGAAAATTAATTTTTATGCATACAACAAAAATCAAAGAGGTACAGTGTTGTTTTGGACCAAACTGACCTCATTACAGTTTCAACATTTTTCAAAATATCATCTTTTTTGTTTCACAATGTTTCATGTTTGTCCATTTGTCTAGCAATTAGAGATAAAATGTAGAGTATAAAATAAAATAAATATTTCATTATATTTGTATTCATAAAATATAAAAGTCTGTTTTGTTTTTTTAAAATAAATAAATAAAAACAGAGTAATATATTGAGAGAACTATCCCTCTAAAAATATTTGTAGGTCTTCAAATAAAACAGAAAAATCACTACTGAGATCTCTGAGATCTTGTGTCTATTTTCTTTACTACAACAGACATTCAGTGGAAACATCTGAAACAAACCGAACATAATCGAGAACTCTTTTAAGCTTGAAAAGAGCAACTTCAGTGCATTCAAATTTCCTCTGGGTCGCTAAGAAAAGTTCAAGTGCACAGATTCCTGTATTTTGTACTGTACCACCCAGGCTAAATACAGGCTACCTTCTGTAACTTGAGGCAGTGCATGATTTGTTCTGGCAAGAAGCCTGACCCAGAGCAGGATCGCTTGTCTGGTTCGGGTTAATGGGGCTCCAGGCATGATTGATACCAGTGAGTGATAACGGCCGCGCCTTCATTTCTCATGTTCTAATTGCTGCAATGTTATTATCACTGCAATAATCATGGCAATATTCCGATTGCACCACATCCTCTCTGTCATCGTAAGGCACGGCGGTTACGCATCACACGTTGGTTTGTTTCTCTCTCGTAATTGAGAGCAGTGAGATGACCTATCGGAGGAATATTCTAAACAGTCAAAGCGCACGCATCTTTCGCATTATGGACCGCAGAAGCTTATCGTGTGTGAAAGGTTGAATGTCATTTATTACATGTATCGCATTTACACCATGTGACATTGTCTTTTCAAATTGCGCAGATCTCTTCATCCCTATCTTTGCCTCCAAAGGTCACTCAATTCCACTTATAAATGCAACCTGACAGAGATTAGTAAAGAGGGACGGGCAACGCACCACGTCTCACAACTGAATCAAACGGCTCCAAATTAATTCATCCAATTAATGAAGAACGAGCTTTAATGTTGATGAGGCCCGACAAGTAAACCGGCTACTTATTTATTTCATTTACTCTGCAGACACAAATATCTGCATGAACATGCACCACGTTCGTGCCGGCTACGCTCACTGCAGAAACGTAGAGCTGTGCTGCTTTTCAGAGATGATAGAGCATGATACGGATCATTACAGAAATAATGTTTAATCAATTCCCATTTTGTAATCTGTTTCTGCAGTTGTAGGCATTTGTGTACACCAGCGCTTTGCACATTTTTACACCCGACTCCCCCTCCTTCCAAAATCATGCATATTCAATTTTATGCTGATGCTTAACTGTCGATGCAACCGGAATTAAAACAAGCAATTCGACTTCATTAAAAAAGTAAGTGATTATCGAGTTATCTTTTTGAAATTCTATTAAAATGTGTGACGCTCTCCACTTATCTGTCACCTGCTTCCCAGGAGCACAACACACTAATAGAGGCACTCAGAAACGAATGCCCAGGAGAGGCAGCGTGTCTCTGTAAACTCAGCCCTGGTTCTCATCCCGGTCTCAGAGCTATTACCAATGCTTCCTGCCTTCCCGTGAAGAGCCCTGCTGATGTTTAAGGCCAGACAAAACAGCATTCAACAATGTAAACTGACACAGGTGAGGCGGTTTTGAAGAAACTGGCTATCTCCACTGCTAAATGCCTATGGTGGGACTCAGTCAGCGAGTAATAAGGAATGAATCATAGCCCTGATTTCTGCCGGTGCGACTCAGATGTGGCTAGGAAGTGAACAACATGTTTTTACCATTTAGCTGCGGGCTGGTTTTTCACTCAGAAGACTTCTGGGCAATATTTCACATTTTCATATTATATTTGTGGTGATTTATTTTAAAGGGATAGTTCACCCAAAAATTCTAATTATCCCATGATTTACTCAACCTCAAGTCATCCTAGGTGAATATGACTCTCTTCTTTCAGACAAACACAATTGGAGATATATTTAAAAATATCCTTAGTCTTCTAAGGTTTATAATGGTTGTGAATGGGGGGCCGCGTTTTGAAGTAAAAAATAATGCATCCATCCATAAAAAAGTAATCCATGCGACTCCAGGGGATTAATAAAAAGCCTTCTGATGTAAAGTGATGCTTTTTTGTAAGAAAAATATCCATATTTAAAACTTTATAAATTCAAATAACTAGCTTCCGGCGTACGACCATATGCATACTAAACAAATTAGAAGTCTAAAATGAGAAATTTTAAAGAGAAATGTCGGAGGATTTCGATATAAGAGAAGAGGAGCTTGAGTTTGTTGCACAGCCCTATTTGTTTGAACCGTGAGAGGCGTCTAAGCTTATGATACTAGTTCCTGCATCATTGCGTCACGGGTTACTCATTTGGCGCAAGTCCACTTCTGCATATGGTCTTACGCCGGAAGCTAGTTATGTATATTTTTCTTAGAAAAATGCATCCCTTTGCTTCAAAAAGCCTTTATTATGACTCCTCTGGAGTCATATGGATTCTTTTTTTTTTTTTTTTTTTTATGGATGGATGCTTTTTTTTTCTTTTTTTTTTTTTACTTGGGTTCCCATTCACAAACATTATAAACCTTGGCGG
This sequence comes from Chanodichthys erythropterus, assembly GCF_024489055.1. NCBI lineage: Eukaryota > Metazoa > Chordata > Actinopteri > Cypriniformes > Xenocyprididae > Chanodichthys > Chanodichthys erythropterus. The sequence goes on along the minus strand of NC_090234.1, from coordinate 30,701,433 downwards.
ACTAAGGATATTTTTAAATATATCTGAACTATCCCTTTAAGCAACATCATGAATATGATGATGATTTTATTGCACTTTTATTTGGCCAGTAAGTTTCCTGAAAAGAATGTCATTAAACTAGTTTTAAGTGTCTCACGAATTGCAAGAATGTTTTGGATATAACCTTTAGTAGTAGTAGTATTCACTTCGATCAACTGATTCAAAACTCTGATGAAGTTTAAATGAATCATCATTCATATTAGTCAAATACATATAGAACACAACTATATTAGCTAAATTTTATTTACATATAGTTTTAGTAAAGCATTTGAATATATGAAAAATGCCATGTGGACATTTGAATGATGATACAAACAAATTGTTGAGTTTCAGTTCAATCATCACTCAAATGAAGTCTATTTCCTATCTTGAGTTCATTCAGTGTAAAACAGTGTCAGTGTATTTTAGTTGTTGGATTAAACAATTCGAATCAACTTAGCAACAATAGCTGTTCAGAAAAAGTGAAAGTCAAACAGACAGACACGACTTAACCAAAACTTTCTGCTGTTTGTCGTTGCCGTGCCACGTTTAGCAGTGCGAGGCCGCCAGATTGAAAAACAAAGCGCAACCCTTGTTGGATTTGTCCTTCCACAGTGTGGGATTTATTATTAGAAAGGACATAAACAGACTAATTAAATCACAGCAGTCGAGGCTGAGATGACAGCTGGTGCTGTGTGTGACCAAACAGATCCCTATCAAAGAGCAGGAGGCATGGCTCACTCAATCCGTCCTCTATGGGGAGCTATTTTAAGAGGCCCGGCATTGAGCACGAACGCTTTATGCTAAATGAGGGCTCGATGTACAAGCCGGCTGATTATAAAGACGCGACACGGCCCCGATGCATGATGGATGTGCCTGCTGTAAAGACAATGGGTTTAGGGTCTATGTTTTTTGATAGGTGTTTTGTTGAATGTGACAGCGCTCATCAGACAGATATCGCACCGCTACCTACTTCCTCAGTGTCAGTTAAAAGCGCAGAGTGCTTGACGCAGTGATGCATTGAATTTATGACGAGATTGCTCTTGACAGTGTAACAAGTACAATAAGAGGCACGAGTCTTGCAGTTATTAATGTGTTTACATGCTTATCCATATGGTTAAGTGCATAATAAGAGAGATTTTGACTGCTTCAGAGACTGTTGGTTTCCTTTTGAAGTGATTCTTCATCTCATGCATCGAAAAGGGTAATTTTGCCACAACTGCATACATTTTTAGTAATTATTACAAGATTTGAAACACCACCGGTTGATTGGCTGCACATTTGAAACCACCGATGAGAAGAAAATATGGTTTTAACAAGTCAATAATGGCAAGCGCAATGAAACAACTTAATCAATGGCACTGCAACGTTTGCAAACAAGAGCTTGAATTATAACACCAATAATTGATTCCCCTCCTCCCTGCTGTTTTTTTCTTTTCCCTCCCGTGATGTCATTTCTAATCGATTCCTTCCCGTGTACAATGATGAGAAGTTTCCCGAGTTTGTTTTTTCACTCTGACTCTTTCACCCGCTCCACCAATGGAAATTTGCAAGCTGCACTAGCAGCTTAACCAAAAAGGATTAACTCCCATATCCAACCGAGAACACAGATAATGCTCGGTAATTGGTAAAAAATGAAGATGAATGGGACAGCAAGATAAGGACCAATTAGCTCCTCCACGCTTACAGCTGCGGTCTCTCTACAGATCCATCTCTTGAGTGCTGGCCTCCTCTGCCAGAAGAAGCCTGGCGGAATTAGCGGCCTGACCTCATCGATGGTGGGAGGCCCACCCATCATCTCCCCCCATCACTTTTAATTCTGTCCCTAACATAGACACCTGTCACCGGCCCTGACGTGACAGGTTTGCGCTCCCCCACGTCCCCAAAATGCTAAACGCCAGGTCTGGGCCAGGTCTGAGCACGCTAACTCGCTAAATCAGAGAAACCCACACAAACGCGCGCACATACATGCCTGAAAGTTTGTCGCTTATTTCATTATGGCAGCATCATCTGGTTGGTGATACACACAATTCCCCCATCTAATTACGGAGAGGATTTAAGGTCCATTAACGTTGCCGTGGCAAGGAATCAGATGCAAAATGGCACCCAGTGGCCACCAAGAGAGAGATTCTTTTCACCTCCTTCCATTTCTTAGCCTGAAGGCAGCAAATGCATGAGTCACAAGGAAGGAAAGAAAGAAGTAAAAATAAATGAAAAAAATCAAACAATTCATCTTGCTGGAAGAAGGCAGGTGTTGGTTTTGGTTCAGGTCTATTCAATGCGAGAAAACGGATCACTGTTTGTGTGTCTTCCAGGCATATGTTTTGCTTGGTTTGTGATCTCTAATTGTGCCATTTCCTGTGAGTCAATGGAACAATCCACATTGTAAGAGAAGGGAACCCCCCACCTCCTTGAAAAAAATGCTGGGGAAGAATCAAAAGGGAAGCGAGCGCTAAGTTTAATCACGTTCACCACCTCCTCTCTCGCTTATGCTGTTTGGCTCCAACTTAAACTGGCTGACTGTTTTTCTCTCTGTTTTTGTAATTAATAATAGTGATGCAAGCTGGCGAGAGTGATTGAGCTGAATATTTAATGCAGAAGAAACATTAGCCTATCCAATTTGCATCAACACTAACAAGTCCGGAGGAGAGTACAATGTCCTTCACACACTTACTATCAGCCTGTCTGTACTTCAGACTAAATCTGTTCTGCACTACACTAAGAATCTCAATCAGAATATATAACACTGGAGGAATAGCAGAGTATTTGTATTTGTGACCTGTGCTGGCAAAATTAGTTGCAATGAGCACATTTTCAAAAATAAGTTATTGTAATTCTTCAAAATGGTGTATGATTTGTTGGAATCCGACAAAAAATGACTGAGCTACACTTGTTTGAAGTCGATAAAGTCATCAAAGTCAATTTCAAGAAAAACCGAGTTAAAGTTTTCTGAAGGTTGAAAAACAAAATTATCTAACAATGATACCTTAAAATTGGTAATACCCACCAGATTTGGCAATATATATATATATATATATATATATATATATATATATATATATATATATATATATATATATATATTCAACTTTTTCCTATGATTCCACAATTGTTTGATTAATATTAATGAAACAGACAGCCTATCTATTAAGACCTACTACTGTACCACTCGGATCTAATCTAATGTTACACATCAAAAGTTTTCCCCAACAGTTAACCAAACGTTCACTTAAGACATAAAATATAATGTTTGCGTGAATACTCACCAAGCCTTTTTGAAATACTGTAATTCATACGTGTATATCGGAAGAACGTAAGAACGTTTATTTACAAGTAAGAACGTTTGTTTTGAGTTTGAAAATCACATTTCATTGGTTTAGACTCATGACATCAAGAATTCGCTATGAATATTCACAAAGTTGGAATGCTGCGCTTTACAACGATACTAAACTTGTGCTGAGGGAAGTGCCAGTCGTCCAGAAGCGAGCAGAGAAATACAGCATTTTTCATGGTCAAAGGAAAGGCACTGCTCTCAGAAAACGTACAAATAAAGATACTTTTAGATGTTTAATTGCTATTTGGAGCATTGGGATTGCTAAACGAGGGCTTAATTAACTCATTTTTGTGAAAAACTCAATTTTGACCAAAATTTTTCACTTGCTTTACCTGTAGCTCGAAATTAGCCTATGCGGATTCCGACTCATTTTGCCAGCACAAGTCACAATTAGACAAAAAATAAACAAACAAACAAAAAAACAGTAGTAGCAAATACCTAGCAACCATTAACAACACCAAAACAATGCTGGCAACCACTCACAATACACTTGCAGTGGCAACTTTATTACAGCTCTCAAAAATACTACAAATAAATAAACACACACACACACTTAATATCTTAATAATAATAATTTGTATGATGGTGCTTATTACTGTTATTGGTGGTGTTGCCCCTAGTGACATTTAGAAAAATAATTACACTTGCATGTAACCAAGTGTCTCTAAATTAAACCTCATAGCAAGAGCAGCTGTTTTAATATAGCACCGGCTCACTTCCTGCTTATGACATTGTCCACTCCTGTCTAGAGTGTTTAACTGAGTTCCTCTGCTCTAAAGTCATCCCTATATCTGTCAAATGATTTCAGACTCTGGACTCCAGCTGCAAAAAGCACCTATAAGCGGGACATAATAGGCATTCACAGCCCAAAACCATTAGAGCCAATCACGGGGCTCAGAAAGGCAGAAGTCAGCAGAGCACCGCAGCTAAGAGTTTATTTTCACAGTTGTGTGTTTTCTCTGGCACTCTTTTAAAACACCCCGATGCGATCTCTCTCTCTCGGTTCTCTGGCGAAATGACCTTTCCGTTTTAATGCCGTAATGATCCGGAGCAGTGAGGGAATTCGCTGGGAGACGGGAATGGAAAACACTGTCTATTTCACTTAAAAACCTAATTTATGTTGCAATTAAAGGCTGAAAGGAGCTTGTTTCTCCCCTCTGGCCGGCTGAATAGAAGCAGCTATATTTCGCCCTCTTATCATGCGGGTGACTCCTATTGGCCACCCCGTCACAGGAGAGTGCTTGATATAAACAAGAGATTGCACTGACATCCAGTAATCAATATTAGGATGGCTTCAGTACCAAACATCATTTGTCTCGGCCTCCGTTCTTTTGACCAAACGAAGCATTAATTTAAATCATAAATCTGGGAGTGATTTAAATCCCGGAATGAGAGGCCCGCCTGCCTTTAATGATTTATTTTCTACATTTCTGCGAGCGAGAGATTTGTCCATACGCGGTGACAGGTCACCTTCAAACGCCAGAGGTAGACTGTTCATCACCATGCAGACTAGCATCTCATCGCTGCGAGTAAATATTAAAGTAAAAGAATCCAATTGATTGTGGATGGGCTGGAGAGGCGTCGCGGCCATATATTTCACTCAGAGCTTCTAATGCCTCTCTAGTTCGCTCCTTCGCTCACTGCTGGGCCTGGAATTATTATTCTTCAGGGAGTCTGCGTGCTCAAGGTTACAATTTAAATTGTAAAAAGATAAAAACAGTTTCTTATTAGCCCCATTGCCGCAGCCTCGCCTATTCCGATTCGCATTTATCTTTATTTCGGTGACCTCGCGGCCCCCCGCCGCCGTTCGCTGTTAGATGACCTCAGCTCTGCGCGGCTTCCTTTCGATAAATCTGCTTAGAGCGCACCGTGTTTTGCCAAAACTCCTAGTGTCAAATGCAGCTGGGAAATCCTCGACGCAGGGTGGATATTCACAATGGAAATTACACACGCACAGTTCAGCTCTGGGATTATGGTAACTGAATCATTTGTAATGGATTTGTGGTTTAATATAACAGTGTAATTTCCACAAAAATGGCTTTAAGTAATGTTGCAAAGAGAGAGAAAAAAAAAAAATCGGAATGAATCTGAGAAACGATTAATTGGAGCGGGGGACATTCAAAACTAATTTTCTTCACCAAATTGAATTAGCGGCTCGCTTAATAGCTATTAGCTTTGGGATAAAGTGCTCATGGATGCATTTGATGTGTAGCTACTTTAAAAGTGCATTACCTGCTAATGATGAATTTGGAATCAACCAAACAAACTGACTGCTCAAAAGAAGATTACACAAAGCTTTCTAGTTTTCTTACAGGTTTGGTAGTTTGCAGTTTAATCTGCATTTATGTGAGCTTAAAAACATATTTTAAGAAGATAAAAGATAAATAAAAGATACATTTTGCATAGATAAATAGAATGAACAATGTTTAGTTTTATAACAGCAGATTAGTTTGTTCTTAAAGGGACAGTTCACTCAAAATTGTCATTCCAAATCTGTATTAACCTTTAAACCCGAGTTTCTTTTAGAGAACAAACAAACAAACAAATATTTATTAGTGTGTTTTTGGACCCTAGCGTACTGACTTTATTGTGTGGACATAAACAGTTAAATTCTTTAAAATATCTTCTTTTGTGTTTTAAAGATTAAACTAAATCATACAGGTTTGTAACAATATGAGGGTCAGTAAATGATGACAGAATGTTCATTTATGGGTGAACTATCCTTTTAAGTGTTTTTTTGTTTGTTTTTTAAGATTGAAAGTTAAGTTCAAACTGCCATCGAAAGCTTTGAGCACTTAAGGTCAGATTCTGGGCATCTGTGTGGACAGCACTAAATACAGGTGTAAATGGGGTCCAAAATGCTTTGCGATTGCTCAAACTATATGTGAAAGAAGTGGAAAACACATGACCACATCACATTTGTGGTGTACTCACTAATCTGCCCTGATGAATTCCGCCAACTCATGTGTCAATCAAAAAAAACGTGCCAAAACAAGGATCTTAAACGTTGTATCTACATGTGGCTTTAAAAGAAAATAACCTTCTAGTTGAAAGTTCGGAAAGCACATACATATGCATGCTCAAGACTTTACTGAACATCTTCTACATGTCTGATATCAACATGTAGTGACAGATCATGTGAAGCACAATGTTAATTGGTTAAATTGTTAAATAGAAACAAAATTATGCTAAATAATAGGTAAAAAACTGCAAATCTTTTTGCACTTTATCAATATTTAGTCATTAAATCAGTGACACTCCCCTCAAATCTGATCACAAGTAGTCAAGGATGACACATTTGAGAAACATGTTACACCCAGGTGTAAACAGCAATGTGTCTTTACTGACCACTTGTGACGGATCGCGAGTCGGCTGTTACCAGGACCTGCATGCAGTGTGAGTCATGCTGCTGGTGGATGGTGACTCACCCACACTGGAGCTGAGGTCTCCGTTTTCTGAGTCGGCCCCGTGCTGAGTGTTGCTACCATGGTAGCTGCTCATCACCTCCAGTTTGATCTTCTTCACCTTCATGGCCTCTGCAATAGCAGCGTTAGTGGCGGCCGCAGCTGCCGCAGCAGCGGCTGTGAGACCTGCAGCAGGAGGACAGAAAGATGGAGTCACTGCATCATAAGGGTTCAACTCAAATGGGCCTAAAACAAGGGTATGATCAAGAAATGCTTCTAGAATAGACATTGTCCAAGAATTTCAAGGGGGAGAAGAGACAGTAACAAATTTTGAGGGGGGAAAATTTTTTTTTTTTTTAATAATAGGATGCATTAAATTAATCAAAAGGGACAGAAAAAACATTTATAACATTAGAAAAGGTTTCAATTTCAAATAAATGCCATTCTTTTGAACTTTCTATCATTCCTGAAAAATGTTTCCATAAAAAAATTAAGCCCAACTGTTTTCAGTTTATTGAGTACAAAAACAGCATATTAGAATGATTTCAGAAGGATCATGTGACACTGAAGACTGGAGTAATGATGCTGAAAATCCAGCTTTGCCATCACAGAAATACATTACACTTATATTTACACACACATATATATATATATATATATATATATATATATATATATATATATATATATATATATATTATATATATATATATAATAGAAGAAATAGAAGCTATTCTAAAATGTAATAATATTTCACAATATTACTGTTTTCACTGTATTTTGGATCAATTTAATACATCATTGCTGAATAAAAGTCATGAAAAAAAAAATTGTACTGACCCCAAATGTTTGGATGTACTGTATTATAATATTGTGTCTAAATAAATGTAAAAATTAAATACAATGAAAATCGATATTCATTTTGAGATTTGCTAAAGATTACATTATAAATGTATCCTATTGTTTATAAATATTACCTTTAGTGAGCATCAAATGACCGCAAAGGTAATCTAAATGTAAAAATAGGGGAAATAAACATGTATAATTAAATATTCAATATCAATACATTATATAATAAGGCAAAAAAAAAAAAAAACAACACAATTTTACACTCATGTTTTTGACATTACTTTGAGTAGGGCTTTACCTCAGAAAGAAGGGGGGAAAACTGCTTCTCGCTCTACAACTGTTTGACACAGTCTTTTCTCCCATCACTAGCCTAACTCAGTCTAGCACTGCGTCTTAATTAGAGCAGATCATTTGCATCCCATCACCGACTGTAGCTTTGCTGTTTTTGATTACACAGCTGGCCCCATTGGACTGATGCAACATTTTCAGCTGGAAGCCTCACTGTCATGTACGTCTTCTCTGATTTCCATCTCTTTTTCTCTCTAAATGCAAAGATGACGCCGTTGAGCTTTGATGGTGACAGATGGAGTCAGGAGAACATATCAGGACTGACATGTTGCCATGGTTTCTGTTTGTAAATAAACGGGTGGGGATGTACGACAAAGTGAAAACAAACAGTCTGAAACAGTGGGAAACCAAAGACGTGTTCAAATATGCACACACACACACACACACACACAAACGTCTGTAACATCTCAAACACACAAACATTAAACGGCAAATCCATTGTCATTCCCTCTGAATGAACAGGAACGCTGTAATTCAAAGTCTTTTGGCTCCAGTGGCAATAATACATTTCTTCCCATTGTTTGATTTGTTTAAAAGGAGCACAGTGGAGATGGAGAGATTGGATAAGGAACTGACTCGCTGTCATTTACTCTTTTTCAATGACAAAACACCTGAAAGACTAGCAGAAAGTAAAAAGAGGATCCTTGAAAGAGACCTTGGATTCATGAATGAAGATTAATGAAACGATGTGAATGGATGAATCAAAGATGAGCTTTTTTTCAGCGGTGTTCAGTGAATCCTGTGAGCGCAGTCTCATTTTATATGTACAGTGTATTGAAAAATGGTTCCAATAACCTCATTTATGAGATTAGGAGGCAAACTAGATTCTGTGATAGGGGTTGAGCAATGTAACATAACACTACCATAAAATATTAAATATCATAACTGATTTTTTTTTCTGTTTTAATGTATCATTTAAACAGATCTGTATCTTGTATATTTAATAATTATTATCCTGTTAATCAATTTAAAATTAATCTAATTTATTTAAGATATGCTATTTAATTAACTGCATATTAGTTTTAAAGAAAACAACCCCAAAATATCTTCCACATTATTGTGGTAGATAAATAAAACACTGATTAGGCATTACAAAAATTACTATACGTTTCAAGTCAACTATTGTATGTTTTATTTCCATATCATTACACATAAGCCTGTCATTTGTCACTAAATTGACATAAGTATTGCTTTCTAGCAAACTTATTAAAAAGATGCAGTCAGTATTTCAAATTCTTCCAAGATAACAGCCCTAAAAACGTCCGTTTGACTTTTGTTTTCCCCACGTGAGGGAAGCCAATTGGTAAATTCATCATCACTAAAGTGTCACTTTCACTGACACGACTCGACTGCGGCCATTTGGCCTCTGTCTCCTTTCGTGAGCGCAAAGAGAAAGGGAAAAAGAAAGATATCGAACATGTGGCTTTAATACGCCACCTTGCCTCCCCAGCAGCAGACAGGCAGATGGTGTGAGCAACACTGCATGCCACCAGCTTTCTGGGCTTGTTTGCATTTTAAAGTACATCAGTACCATATTGATGTATCGTATACACTGTGTCGGAGTGGCCGCTCTCGTTTGCTGTTGTATATTCATGCCCTACAGCTGCGGAGGGGGATCTACTTCCCCCCTCCACTCATAATAAATATGGCCTCCAGTCGCACTGAAGGTCAATCTTCATTTGCGTCTAATGGGAGAGAGTCAACTGTTTTCTAAATGAGATGTATGTGTAGCAGAGACCTGGACAAAAAAAAAAAAAAAAAAGAGAGAGAGAGAGAATAAAATCACCTTCTGGTTGCTCGTGTGAAAAGTCGGGTACTCAAGTTGCTTTTGCCAGAGTTTTCACTTCAACAATTAAGCACTTCCGTAATGTATTAAACATCTCTCATATTCATTTATCAACTCCGTAAAATGGACACAGTGATACGGAATGTCCTGCAGGTATGAATGTTATCAATAAACAGCTTACCACAATTTCCTGCTTAATTAGCCTATTACAATATAGACCAGTGGCTCCCAGCTGGTGGATTGTGACCCAAAAACAGTAAAGTCAAGGACAGCAATGAAAAAACATATGCTACTACAAACCATATTATTGTGCATAGTTATGATAGCAAAATATATAGCTTTGTCAAATGCTGTAGTTAAAGGTAAAGGCCTTGTCAACAATTTGTCCTAAACTTTATCAGTCAAAAACTGAATAATAATAATTTATTATGATTATTATTATTATTATTTAAAAAAAAAATAATAATAATTATTTTACATTATAAATTTTTTAAAAATTGTATTATTAAATAATAAAAAATAAATAGACAAATAAATAAATAAATAAATAAAATACATACATAGTACAGTACATTGTAAAAAAAAAAATGTTTCAACTTAAAAAGTCACTTAAAATGTGCTGCCTTAAAATTCAAGTTAAGTCAACTCAAATATCAAAGGTGTGACTTCACATTTCAAGTTGTCTAAACTTAATTTTTTAACTTTAATCAGCACAAACACTTACTTTAAGTCAAAACAACATTTTTTTTACAGTGTACTGTACATAATTTTTTTTTTTTGCTTGCCTTTTATATGATTTTTAAACCATTCTGGTACTGTACTGAGCCACTACTTGATGTACAATGTAAAATCTGGATCCTGAAGCAAAACCAGTCGAGAACCACTGCTATACCTACAAGCATTCATGAGCAACTGTATTCATGTTGATGGGTCCTCCTCTACATTATCGTTCAACGTTGTTTCAGAGAGATAGTTTAGTTCATTAGATCACAAATAACATCCATCATAGGCTACGAGGGGGTTTGACTGTAACATCTACATCAGAGTACCCATCCACAAACTGTTCTTCACATCAGCAACAAGTCCACTCGTAGTGCCCGTGCACTTCTGAGCATCGCAACGAGCAACCCACTCCTTCTTCAATTAGCATTCATTAGTATGCGAAGCACCAATAGCAGATCGCAATGTTTCGACTTTTGAAAGTCACCTTTAGATTCAGACACCCATGTCTGTTTTCTCACAGACACAAGGATCTCTTCAGCCATATATAAACAGCCGAGCATAAGAGAGAACAAGCGGGCAGACGGGCACAAGACGGGGGCGTGGGGAGGGGACAAATAAAGAATCGCTTGGTACTGTCATACTGCGCACAAAACAGCAAATAATAGAGATGGGGTCTGATCGTAGCCCTTGGAGCAGCTGTCATATTAAATAATAATGAAGGATCTATTAATATGCAAAGGAACCAGCAGCAGACTGGCTTAACGCTGTCATGCCTCTGAATATTGTCAGAATGTTCATTATTAATTAACATGCGGGCTGCCCCATACCTGCTCAATGTCAGAACATTCTTATAACAAATAAGGAATGTATGTGCCTCCTTCCACTAATAGTGTAATTAAATTAAGATCAGATTAACTTCACATCAGTACACAAAGAGTGACTTAGCCATGCTTATGATAAGAAAGTGCTTATCTACTGACTTAATGTTGTGCGCTCCTAATAGAGATCAAGGCCAAATTTGACTATTTACCCAATATATTTGCAGAAATGAGCTCCATTTCAGTGACTTTTGAGGACAGATCGCACGCACAAAGCTGAGGCTGTGCCAATGAGGACTGGGTGAATTAATGCATCTGTATTGTTCCATCTGCATTAGAGCCAAGTACTGCACATCAATTATAAGCTGTCGACACTCTGTGTGAGAAGAGTCACATTAGAGTTGACTGATCTGTTTATGACAGTGTAATCTTGCATCTGCGTGAAGGCCTCATGTTTCATTAACCTCTTTTTGTGTCTATTCTCCTAGTCTTGCTGCATTTCTAGTTTATTGTGTCCACCTAATGATAGAGTGATGAAATGATACTCTGATGTCATTACCTGCATAGCTCTACATTTGTCACTGTACATTTGACATATACACTACCATTCAAAAATTTGGAGACATTATTATTTTTAATGTTATTGAAAGAAGTCTCTTATGCTCATCATGCCTGCATTTTTTTTAATCAAAAATACAGAAAAAAAACGTAATATTATGAAATATTATTACAATTTAAAATAATGGTTTTCTATTTTAATATACTTTAAAATATATTTTTTTCCTGTAATGCAAAGCTGAATTTTCATCAGCCATTACTCCAGTCTTTTGTGTCACATTATCCTTCAGAAATCATTTTAATATGCTGATTTGATACTCAGTTATTATCAAAGTTGGAAACAGTTGTGTTGCTTAATATTTTTTGGAAACTGTGATACTTTTTTCAGGATTCACTGATGAATAAATAGTCAAAAAGAACAGCATTTATTCAAAATAGAAATATTTTCTAACAATATACATCTTTATTATCACTTTTTATCAATTTAACACATCCTCGCTGAAAAAGAGTATTAATTTCTTCCAAAAAGAGACAAAAGATTCAATTTAAATAAGTGCTGCTCTTTTTTTTCTTTTTTTTTTTTTACTTTTTATTCATCAAAGAATCCTGAAAAAAAGTATCACGTTATATAAAAAAATATTAAGCAGCACAACATTTGTAATAAATCAGCATATTATAATGATTTCCGAAGGATCATGTGACACTGAAGACTGGATTTAATGATGCTGAATATTCAGCTTTACATCACAGACATATTATATTTTAAAGTATATTAAAATAGAAAACCATTATTTTAAATTGTAATAATGTTTTACAGTAGTACTGTTTTTTTCTGTATTTTTGATCAAATAAATCCAGGCTTGATGAGTAGAAGAGACTTCTTTCAAAAAACATTAAAAATAGTAATGTTTACAAACTTCTGAATAGTAGTGTATATATTACATATATACATATATATATATATATATATATATATATATATATATATACACACACACACACACACACACACACACACACACATACAGTGCTGCTTGAAAGTTCTCAGATCCATCTTTTCACACTGAGGACAACTGAGGGACTTTTTTTTTATTTTTTTATTTTTTTATTTATTTATTTTATTTTTTTTCATTTAGAACTGACCTTTCAGAAGCAACAGAAGACACTTAAATGTTTGCCAGAAGACAAATTAAGTACAATATTCCTTGATCTTTAAATTTAAAAGGTTTTCACCCCCCGGCTCTTAATGCATCGTGTTTCCTTCTGGAGCATCAGTGAATGTTTGAACCTCTTTTAATAGTTGCGTTTGAGTCACTCAGTGTAAAAAGATGGATCTCAAAATCATACAGCCACTGCTGGAAATGGTTCAAATATGCAAAAGATGCTGTAAATCTGAAGAATTTTTGGGACCTGGAGGATTTTTTTTTAAGAATATTGAGCAGTTTAACTGCTCAGGACAAACAAGCGATTAATGAGCAACCATCATAAAACATAAAAACAGCTGTGCGTCATCCAGGTAACCACACACAGTATTAAGAAACCTGGGTTCATTAATTTTTTAATTGGGTCATATTTATAAATTCAGCTATTTTTTTTGCCTTGTAGACTTTATGTAAACATAGTTTATGTAAAATATCTTACTCAGGACAGTGCTAAATAAAAAATGACATACATTTTGTATGATCCCTCTTATTTTGTTAAAATTATTCACATTTCCACAGATTCTGCAAGTGGTTCACAAACTTTCCAGCAGCACTGTATATATATTATATATTATATACACACACAAACACACACACACAATTTTAAAATAACTGTTTTCTATTTGATTCTATTTTAAAATATAATTTACTCCTAAGATGGCAAAGCAGAATTTTCAGCAGCCATTACTCCAGTCTTCAGAAATCAGTCTATTATGATGATTTAGTACTCAAGAAACATTTCTTATTATTATCAATGTTGAAAAGTTTTGCTGCTAAATATGTTTCTGAAAACTGTGATAAACTTTTTTTTCAGGATTCTTTGATGAACAGAAAGTTGAAAATAACAGCATTCTATTTGAAACAGAAATCTTTTGTAACATTATAAATGTGTTTATTGTCACTTTTGATCAGTATATTACATCCCTGCTAAATAAAATTATTTAGTTCTTTAAAAAAAATCTTACTGACCACAGACTTTTAAATGGTAGTAAATATTTATACAATACAATAGCTGCGTTTCCATGACCCTGCGCAAATTAAAATTACAAAATTGAAAATACGCACAGTGGAAACATCAGTTTCGCAAATCCCATATAAAAATCCCATATAATCGCAAACAAGTTTTTACGCTCGTATGAGGTGGTTTTTCAGGCAATTCGAAAAAAGAATATTTCAGATAACAGATAGGAGGAAGAAACACCCAAAAACACCTCATATGTGGCTGCTTCCAAATATAAGAGGCTTTCCGTGCCATTAATGCTTGGATAACACACATACGTCTCCTGCGATTAAAAGTAATGGCTAGTGAAGTGGCTGTGATATACTTAAACCTACTAACATCCGTTGCCATGATTTTTGGAATGACTTATCGTAAGAGAAAAATGTTTAAGTCACATAACATCGGTTTTTTTTATTGACATTTAGAAAATATCACAGTTTTGCACAAATCTGTAATGAAAACCCAACTAATGTCATATTATGAATCCATTTCATGGTTCATATTTGTCAAACCCAGAGCAAATTACCTGTAATTTTTCATTTACTACACATTTAGGAATATTTTTGGTGAGTAATTTCTGGTCAATATAACCGAGACCAACAGTGAGATGAAAATGGCTCTATTCTAGCAGTTTAACTGTGGTGCTAAATGACATGCAACTGGAAGGAAAACATCTCTCAAGTGCTGCGTTAACAGCGCTGTGCACAAAGGCCCTGAACATTTGCCAACATTACAATTACACTCTTTTATGATGAAGTTACATCAACAAAACAACCTAGGACCACTTTATGCTGTATTGAACTGTTGTTTACATTTTCTCTTCCAATCCTGGTGCTGGTCAAGATAACTGGGATGCAAGAAACTCTCACTGCATCTGCTCATTGTATGCCGCTTCATCAAACAACCAAAGACCCTTACAAACTTTATTGTATAAAATGTTACTTTTCTTCAGAAGTTCCAACCAAAATGTCAAGATCAGAGCCTCTCTCATGGTTTAAAGGCCTGGATATCAAAGGGTTTTTATCATGGTTGCTCAGGACTAAATAAGAAAAGACACTCATCCTAGGCTCTCATACTGGCCTTTAAGTTCCTGTTTCTAAACAAGTCACTGATAGGCTGACCTCACTCAAACATAAAGCGGCGGCTGGGTGCAGTTTCCCAAGCAGAATGTTTTACTAATGCTTCAGCAGCATTGTTCAAGATTACCAGTTCTGTTGCCAAGCTAGAATTTCAATACTTTCCTTTTCAGAAAAAAATGTTACACTATCGGATTACAAAAGAAATAAAATACAGGAAATTAATACAAAGTTCTGTCGTGAAACTCTAGATGGCACAGGCTGATAGGTCCTTAACTTAATTTGTTAGCGATCACATCATTATCTACATAGTGCAGCTGATTGGTTGTGGTGGCATCAGCAGCCAATGAGTTTGCTGCTAGCAGTCTGCAGTGCACTTTCAGAAAGCTCCACCTTCCCCAGCTCCACCTGCATAGATCTGCTATGGGGGTTATTTCATGTATATGTGCAGCAGCAGCATGTCTTACATGCTCACAGGATCATGTCTGTGAATGTATTGGCAGTAGTAAGTCTCTGTACTTGCTCAGCAGCAATAATCAACAGCAGCAGATTTATTCCGCCAAGACCAAATACATTAACACTGACATATCCTTTTCCATGCCAAACTGTCATGACAGAAATACATTTCATTAGGTTTATGCATGAACTATTTTAGATTAGTGTCTCATTCGATTCAAGTTTTTACATTTTAAGCATTTGACAGACACTTTTATTCAAAGCAACGCTGCATACAAGTCACGACTGCCGCAAACAAACAGAAGCCACATTTTACAGTTCCTTCTGAACCAAAACAATAAGCTTATGCTGCTGCGTTCATGTCAAGTCATAACTGTAATTTCAAGATGGCAACCCTTGACGATCTACCTGGAGCTGTTCACGTCTTCAGACTGGGATTTATGAGTTTCTCTGGCAAAACTATCAATGTCGAAATTAGTCTGCAGCAGTCAGGTGGTATAAGTTTGAGCTCTGCAAGTTGTTTACATTCATTATTATGATAAAGTTATGTGCTTTGAGACATAAAGCAATTTAACGCCGTCTCTCTGGTCAGTGTTAGTGCTAACAATGCCAAAATCTTCAAGTTCAATTTCCAGGGTACACGCATACAGATAAAATGCAGCTTAGTTGCATTCGATAAAGTAAATACTTGTAAAAGTAAAGATTTTATAGTAGCTTGTTGTGTGACAGCAATATAATTTGTCATATAGGACAGAAAACAATCATACTTTGCAATGGAAAAAAATAATAACACAAACAAATGGTACTTGGGTTTAAAATGATAACTATATGGCCCCTTGTGTTCAATAATTGCTCAAGAATCCACAAGAGAGATTAACGAGGAGGTAACTGTACATTAACAAGGAGTGAACCATAACCTAATGACTGTGTGTTATTAAAAGATGGCAGAACAACCGAGAGCACGATATGTAAATCAGGACCCTTTCTCATGAGCGACTTCAAAGCTGCTACAATGAAATCCAGCCGTAAATAGAACAAAAGCATAAGACTTGCTCCAGGCAAACTGAAGGCACAAATGGTTGTTGTTGATTCTTGTGGCGATAAGCTTACTTTAACATCACGACGGCCTATGTACATATAGCAGTGAAGTGGATTTAATCGGGCTAATTAAAATCCACTCAAGGCAGAATGCAGCATCCACTATAATAATCTGGAAGAGAACAACTCTCCACTCCAATTTATTCTGGAGCTGTGGTTGCACAGGGGGGCTTGCTGGGAAGGGAGTGGGGCCGGCGGGAACGGTCAATGATTCTGGCTGGTAGTTTGGATGAGGGCTGTCAGATTTTGCAGTGTGCCATTTAACGGATGGGCAGCGGGTCGCTACGAGAACGGGCCAGGGCGCGGGAGGAGGTCTGCATGCGTTACCTGTGGGGGGAATGATTCCCGGCGACATGAGGCCCGGCACCGAGTGCGGCATGATGTGAGGGTTCTCCGGCGATGTCACACTCTGAGTCCGTTTCGGAGGCCTCCCGGGTCTTGAGCTAAACAGAAGTGAAGTGGTGGAAAGGGGGAGGTAGAGGGAAGTGGAGAGAGAAAGGGAGGGGTTAGGGACAGAGGTAGCCGTTAACATTCGGACCAGAACGCAATTCCATTCCAAAGAGCTAACATGTACTGTAAATAAATTCCTTTTCAAGGACAGTTGCTTTCTGCTGCTCGATATAATAGACTTCCATAACTAATTAGATTACACAGTGAATTCATTTCCTTTATTGAAGATCAACCACTTTTTGATGCATAATTCATGGCCCGCACCTCGTTACCTGCCCTTCTGTATTAATATCCCTACACTATTTGAATTACCTCGTTTGCATATGCTAAAATCCGGCCATGCGGCTTTCAGCCTGGAAATTACATGTTAACTTGTTATAATTATTGCAGTCAGGCCACTATTGATTTATGAGACTTTTAAAAACCAAATATGTGTAGTACTGGTAATGAATGATATTCTAAGGTTCTTTAGGAAATTAAAAAGAAAAAGGCTGCCTTAGGAAACGTTCTGCTTGCTTGATTTAATAGGAGTCGTAGTTGGAAGCTGGTGTGACTGAGTGACTCAGACCTGTTGTGCGTTTATGATGGAAACTTTTATTACTTGAAATGAGTGACCAAGATCACACAATGATTAATGACGCAACAATTGCAAGTCCGACAGAGGGAAAAAAAACGACCCTCCGAGCTAATTGTCAGATATTTTTCACACATTACAACGTTATGTTCATCCATGCATTTTTCCACTCTAATTTTGGCAACAACAAAAAAGTAGCTTGCATAATCTCACAGAAATATTTCTTCACAGAAAGCATCCATAATAGTTGTGGTTGTTACCAAGGGCAGTGCAGCCACTGGGGACATCTCCCATGACAAAAAGAAAAGAAAAGGTGATTCCATCCCTAGTACTTTTCCCAAACTAATTACATACCAAAAAGCCTTCAAAATATCATGAGTTGGTCAAATGATATATGAAAACCTATTATGTAGCATTGTTTCAGTGACAACTAATATTCCTCTGAATGTTAACAATTAAAATTGCTCATTACAAAAGGGATGAAATGAATGAATGATTTGCTCCTGCTTTTGGTTGTTACCAGAGAAAAGCTCATTTTCAGGGCATTGTCTATATTTCACAGCACTTGCGTTACAATGGCATATCAGGACATGATTGAAAGAGACCTTCATTAACTCAAGGTTTTGTTCTCTTTTTTTCCAGTGACTAAACAGGGCCTCATTTTCATGGCCAAAAGAAAAGCAGAAGAGTACATTCACTATGACCCAAGGCCAAAAAACTCACTTATTCATGTACCACCAAATTCTGTCATGTGCATCAGTTTAGTCCATTTACAGACTGAGCAGATGAGCTGCATTTCATTGCGTTTTATCATGTTTTGTCCCTGACAGGCATGAAATTGAAACGGAAATTCTTTACTTCGCACACTAAAAACAGAAGTGGCCATAAACTCCATGCTCAGAGTTTTAGCCATGAGAAAGAGCAGCACTCGATATAGTCAGGCCTGGGGCCATTCACACTGTAAGGAGTTTGAACCGTATCAGCCTGTTCAGATGTGACAGAACCATTTCCACATCACATCACGTAACGGAAATAGAGACATCATCTACTTCATACCTCGTATAAATGTTCCAGTAAGGATTTCACACTTATTGTAGGTTCATCTTTAGGAATCTTTGATATTTATCTTTGCAGTGCCCCCTCTGTTTATAATTGGCATATACTGTATCAAGTTCTTTATTGCTGTTCTATTTGATGTAATTATGCTAATCTTTTCAGGCATGTGGCAGGCCACAAATGAAATTTAGTCTTTTTAGAAGAATAATTTGCAGAAAAATAATTCTGTCATTAAGCTTTCACCTTCATATTGTTCCAAACCCTTTAATAATTTTGGGCAGAATGTTTAAGCTGCTCTTTTTCATACAATAAAAGTGACTCAAATTAATGAATTTGAGCCATTAATTTGTCATATTCAGTCATGACACATTTTGATGGTTTGCAAATGCACATTTGGCAAGTTGCAATTGGTAATGATAAACAATGATATTTGGCATAATTCATGTAAAAATGGTGTGACCTGACAATGCCATATTTGAATATATGCAAATGTGAAGATTATCAGGAAAGAACTACTTAAATTTCCATCTTTTCTTTATATAAATCTATGACTTTGGCTTCTGAAGCTTTTAGTCATTTTTAAAGATTTTTGTCATCGAACCTCTTTAGCATTCAACAGAAGTCAGTCAGTCATGCAGGACTGGAACAACATGGGGGTGAGTAAATAATAATACAATTTTAATTTTTGGATGAACTATCCCTTTAAATGCAGCACTTTATCTGAGTTTGTCACAGGAGAGCTAAAGAGACCCCGGCAACAAACAATCACATGACCGACCTACAGAACGTCCTAAAATGAAATTCCTCCTCCTATAGAAACACCTCTTTGATCTTATGTGGGAGATTGCATGACAGTTTTGCTGTCATCACTTCCAATGTACTGAGCTGAATTATTTATGAAAGACCTCAATAGATGGCATGTGATGGTAAAAGCCTTCCTCCCTCCTCCCTCAACAATGCCAAAAGCAGAAAAAAACTTGGACAAAAAAATGGACAAAATGTCACATCAACTTTAGCTCCAGGAAGAGCAGGGGATTGTGAACAAAGCAGACGTTTAGCCTGCGAGCTGTGATGGGATCTGCTCACTGAGTGTTTACACCATATCTGATGAAGGCACTATAGAGTGGAAGAGGAGAACAGTGGCTTTTTTATAGACTGTAGCAGCAATATTTTAACTTAACATATTTAAATATTTAAGAGGAATTTTTTGTCACCATTTACTCACCTTCATGTCGTTCCAAACCTGTATGACTGACTTTCTTCTGCTGAACAAAAAAGGTGTAATACATTGCAAAAAGCAGCATGAAAGTCTTAAAATTCATAGTACTCATTTTTTGAAACCACACAATACCTTTATGTGGGGAACAGACATCAACGTCCAATTCATGAACAAATCATTCTTTTGAGTCAGATCTTTTCAATGAACTGATTGATCCAGTTCACAAAAGCAGTATGAATGCTTCGTTCATGAATCAGACTGATCCAGCTCTTCAGTTCAATTGAATAGTGATTTTTTTTTTTTTCTGTTCACTTACAGAACTATACCACTAGAGTCATATGGGATGAGACTCTGAGTCATATGAGACTCTGCCTTGTTTTGAAGTTACTTTTGAACTCCAGTCCCCATTCATTATAACTGCATGGAAAAGTATATTCTTTAAAATTGTGTCTTTTGTGTTCCAAATCAAGAAAAATAAAGTCATACAGGTTTGAAACAATTTGAGTGTGAGTAAATTATGACAGTTTCCGTAACACTTTATTTCAATGGTCCACTTTAGACATTCTGCTAACTCTAAGTTTGCAACTACACTGTAAACCCCAACGCTCAAAATACTTAATTGGTTTAAGTAGAGCCAACTTAAAATAAATAAATTAGTTCAGTTAAATTAACTGTATTTTTTTTTTTTTTTTTTTGAGTTCACAGCACTGACATATTTCAAGTAAATGGAACTGTTTTATTGTTTTGAGTTGTATGAACAATTTTTTTTATTTATTTATTTTTTTTTACTTAGTCTAACTTAAGCTGAAACTGGTCCGGGATTTCAATTCCCCAACATGCTTTGCCCATGGCACTCAAAAGAGAGTGTAAATGTTAAAACTAAGTGTTATACAATGTTTTTTTGTGCAAAATGAATGGTAAATGAGATTTAGTAGTTATTAATGGTTTGCCATGATAATTTAGAAAAGCTTCTGTTAATGTGGGTTTTTAGAGAGTTACCATCATGGTGATAAGTGACGCATGCTGCTTGGTTTGACAGTATGTAAGTTACATGTTTTAAGTTGCTGTACTCATTCAGTAAGTGCTATACCAAACTTTTTGAGTTCTGACAACTTATATGTAAACTTGAGGTTTACAGTGAAGTAAATAACTCATTTGATTTGCAAGAATTCAAAAAAAAAAAAAAAAATTTAACTTAATCTTTTATGTTAATTGCTATCAAAATGTATGAGTTAGCTAACTCAGTACTTCAGGATAGGAGCAATTAACATGCACGAGTACTACAAACTCAAAACTTGATAGTTCTGCTTACTTAAAATGGGAACATCATAACTCAAAAAATTTTTTATAACTGATTACCTTAAATTTTTTTGAGTTAGATCAACATATTTGGGTTTACATTGTAAATGTTAAATAACTCCCAGAACATTAGTAGACTGTTAGTTAAGGGTTTGATGTTAAGTTTGGAGTTAGTAGAATACGTTTACATGATGACAATAGCAAGTTGACAATAAGTTTACTTATAGTCAGTAGGATATCTGTTGGGTGACCAAGTGTTCGAAATTTTGGGGTGAACTATAGCTTTAAGAGATACATACTGAAGTTTTGTTGTTACTGTATTAAACATCCCAATTACACTAACTTAATTTTGTATGGCTTTGTGTGTGTGTGGTCAATTGCTTGTATTTATGACAGCAAGATAGCATTCTGAAAAACAAGTTGGAAACAAAACTGAATCACATCAAGTGTTTGAAACCGAAATCCCCATCATGCGACAGCGCGGAAGGTTTTCACTTAAAAGAGGACGGCCTGTGCTCATATGTTCAAGAGGACACTGCAGTCATTTAGCTGAGATATGCATGAGCATTCTCTGCTGTTTGTCGCTTCTGTAAACAGCGATTATGGGGCCACTGAGGACGAAGGGAGAACAAGAGCTGGACCTTCACAAAAGAACGAGTACAATTTGTCATGTGCTGGATGCCGAGTCCTTAAATAGCCCGGCACAAAAAGTCCTCAAAAGTAGGCTATTAGAGCACAACAATGGTTCATGAGATCCACTTGTGTTTGAGATATGCCCTGTCCACTCCACTACTGGATGTCACCACTACCAAACTTAGTTACATCCTTTTCCCTTTTTTCATTTCTTTTTTGTAACTCTGGGATATTTTTCCACACAATGGTAGAAGCAAGGCTATCCGTGACGTTTTGCTGAGCGCTATGCTGACAAATTCAAATAAACAAGATTTTCACCCCTAGAGGGAGAACGCAATGTTTGCTTGCATTTATTTATTAGATAAAGCTGAGTGGTTTGTATTACTCAGAAGGTAAACATTTGAAATTAGCTGAAAAATGCAATGCAGACACAGCCAACCAGTTATTAATGAAGAGGGTTACAGCCAGTGTGCAAGTAATTTGGGGGAGAGAGAGAGAGGGTTAGGGGATCTGACCCCCCAAATTTAGGTTTGACCCTCTAGCCTCAAAAGAAGTGGGAAAAAGAATGTTTAAATGGTCTACTAAGTAGTTAAATCCAATGTTGAGAAGAAATATATTCATTTGCACATTTTCTTGAGGCACCAAAAACGTATATATATTCTGCTCTTATTGCATTTACTTTCAAGCACAAAAACCAAATAATCACCCAGCAATCTCTCTTTATTGCTAATAATATAGTTAACAACATATCCTGTCTCCAAACTTAGGATGTTTTATAGACAGCATTTGCCTGGGGCCAAAAAGTGGCAAATTTGTAACAAATGTAGGAATTCTCATTTTGTTTTGCATTCATGGCGAAAAGAAAGTAAGAGTGAACTTTCCCTGAACCATGCTTCCTTTAATGGACTTGGTCCATGTTGACCCAGGAGTTCACATTGGAACATGATCTCCTCCGTCCCACCACACTGAGAAAGCAATCAGATTAAACCCACAAAATATATGGCCATCTCACTTCCACAATACAAAAGTCAGCAAATAACTGAATTCAACCTCTCATGTGTTGTTTCTTAGTATCTGTTAGGAAAAAAAGCATTTATGGAAAAGAAAATACTATGTCCTAGTATAATAAAAATAAAAACCACTTAAAAGTGCTTAAATACTTAATTATAACTGAGAAAAAAACGACCAGGGATCTAAAGACATTTCTTTCTTCCAGAAGTCACTGGATATATCACAAATAAATGTCACGCATAAATACTCACAAATTGCAATTTCCCTCAAACTCGTATCCAAAGGCTAGTTTAAAACATTTCACCTCTGTATTAAACTAGAGTTTTGTGTATATTTAAGGGGCACCATGAAAGTCAGTTTTATTAGAAGGAAATCAGTGACCAATATAATAGTTCCATTATTTACAGTATAGCACATACTGGATAGTTGTATAATAATAATAATATCTATTGAACATGTAATCTGTCTAGAATCAGTTTGAATATCTTTTCAGGATTTGAACTAATTTACCATGTTAAGATTTAATAAAAGCAGTTTAAAATCCAGTATTTCATATTACATTTTTAAAATGTATTACAAGATTTGAGACACATTTCACACACATTTGAGAAGTACACAAAGAATATATTTGGTCTGTATTTTTCAGACAGGTTTGTGGACCTCTGGACCTAATGGAGACACATTTTGCTGCCAGCTGATGAAACGTTATCCTGGAGTCAATACATGTCTCGCTCAGGTTTACAGAAAGAACATTCCGTTTTGATTCGCCTCAAATGGAGCAATTAACCTTTCCCGTCTTCCTTTTGTTTGTCATTGGGAAAGGTAAAGATGAAGATATTTATTCCATTTACTCGCAGTCAACCAAAACAAGCGGACGAATCACAGCATCTCTGCTTCTGTAAATACAGACTCCTCCAGTAGCCCGCCAATCAGGCCTTATAAAATATTAACCCAATGTCATTGCCCTTTTCAAATCTCTCACCTAGAATTCCCTAATTGTTCCCTTTCTTTATCTCACTGAAGCAAAGTGTAAATAAATTAGCAAAATAGCTTTTATCAGCCTGAATAACCTTTTAACTGAAGGATTATCACTGGTTTATTTTTCATTTCTTTTCGTGCGATAGCAGCACATGCCTCATTGATTACTTTGCTGAGGTGGTGGCCAGCAGAGAAAACAAGGGCCTGATAACAAACCGAGGTCTCCGCACTAACAATAACACACTACGCTCAGATTAGGCCCCCTGACTTTGCAGCTTTACTCGGCTTGATTAGATGGAATGCTGGCAGGTGAAGCTTTTCCATTTTACTATGCAATCTTTGTGTGGACTGATTATAAGATCGAAGCACATAACTCTGACCAATTGATCATAGTTAGAAAGATATTCAATTTAAACTACTGTACATTGAAAGGACAGACTTGAAACTAAAGCATGAAACTAGGTCAATACATTAGACTGGATAATCTAAATATATGGACTCTAAACCTAGTGGAATGATTGCAAATGGTTGTTAGAAACATTTTAAAGGGATGGTTCACTCAAAAACAAACATTACTTTTATTATTTTCTTATGTTAAGCTATAGAAAACAAAACAAAATAAACACACACACACACACACACACACAAAACACCATAAAAGTAGAATGAATCATTCTTTTGAACCAGTTCTTTTCACTTGTTGAACTGATCCAGTTCTTTAGTTCAACTCACTGATTCAATAGACCTCAAGTAAAGAGTGAGAAGAAAATTGAGTGGAAAAGACTTTCAATCTGTTGATATAATGATATAAAATGGTTTCAGAAGACATGGAATATGTATATATAGACTAGTTTATTGTACTTTTTTGTTGTTTTTCATAATTTCTGGAACTTGACACTAAAAATGATGGGTTAAAAACAACCCATGTTGGGTTAAATATGGACAAACTCAGCGATTGGGTTGTTTTAACCCAGCGGTTGGGTTAAATGTTTGTCCAACCTGCTGGGCAGTTTTATTTAACCCAGATATTTTTTAAAATTACTATATGGCTGTCTTAAAATGAACCCAAAATAGGTTAAAAAAATAAAAAAATAAATATATTAATATATATATATATATATATATATATATATATATATATATATATATATAAAACACATAATTACACGAGGCAACAGTAATAATGAAAATGTGAAGATTTATTAATAAGCAATTTAAAAAATGTTTATTATTATTTATCAAACTTAGTAATACATTTTCATTTATTAAACACATTAATAAATAAAATGCTAGGTTAAAAAAAGGACATGGACAAACCCAGAGATTGGGTTGTTTTGACACAGCGGTTGGGTTAAATGTTTACCCTGCTGGGTAGTTTTATTTAACTCAACTATTGTTTAAAAATTACTGTATTGCTTGCTTAAAATGAACCCAAAATAGGTTGGAGTTAACATTTATTAATGTGTTTAATAAATGAAAATGTATTAAGTTTGATAAATAATAGTAATTTTTTTTTAAATTGCTTATTAATAAATCTTCACATTTTCATTATTACTGTTGCCTCTTGTAATTATGTGTTTGATATAGATATATATATTTAGATATATAGATAACCCAAAATGGGTTGAAAAAAAAAAAATATATATATATATATATATATATATATATATATATATATATATATATATATATTTTTTTTTTTTTTTTTTTTTTTTTTTTCCAACCCATTTTGGGTTCATTTTAAGACAGCCATATAGTAATTTTAAACAATATCTGGGTTAAATAAAACTGCCCAGCAGGTTGGACAAATATTTAACCCAACCGCTGTGTCAAAACAACCCAATCTCTGTGTTTGTCCATGTCCATGTCCTTTTACTTTTTTTTTTTCTTTTTTTTATTAGAGTGCATATACTGCATGTGATAAATCTGACGTTATATGAAAAGAGTAGTGTGAAATATCTTTGTGTTCCACAGAAAAAAATATGAGGGTGAGTAAATGACAGAATTTTTATTTTTTAGTTGAGCTATTCCTTTGCTGCTCATCAAAGATGTTTTTTAAAAGCTCAGGACCACCATGGACATGCTATGGCCACGATCGCATTATGAATACGAAACACTAACATTCTTGACTTTGCAAACCACTAATCATCTCTTTTATTCCGTACACAGACCGCCAGCATCAACTTCAACTTCCCTAGAAGTTTTCAACAAGGGTCGTAGTGAAGCAAAGAACTAGAATCTACAATGATACCTGATATATAGCAACACAAGTGGCTGTCTCAGTCACTTACACCAGCACATGAATGGAACGCTAACAGAAGAGGTCAGCCGGAGCACCGTGATGGCCCGTTCCACCGGCGCTCCTGCATTAATCAGTGCTGCCTCAGATTTTATCACTCTCTGTATTTGCATCGAACTGTTGTTGCTTTATCGCCACCAGCTCTCTCTCCTTCTCACACCTGTCACCCTCAGCCAGGTAGACGCCTTATCAGATCAACATAGATGGATTATGTGCGAGCACTTCATATAAAGCGTTTTATAAGCAGGAACAGCTGCATCCGCTGGTAAACGGTGAACTTTGTGAGGAACAATATATTAGATCAAATGCAAACAATCAAAGGGAGCAGTTACCCTCAGCGGTCTACAAACAGTGGCCCTCTCCTCCCCAGACGTGTTTTTTTCTGCCCAATCCTTCAACAGTACCGCGCCGGGCGTAACATTTAGAGATACAGAGAGTGCTCAGGTTATAAAAGTGGCCTTCCTGCTGCTTTTGTACGCTGCACAGTCTGATTAAAGAGCCACAGGGCAGGGCAATCAGATTGCGCCACTGCAAAGGAACTCGCAACCCAGTTATGTTCCTTCCTTGAGCTTTATTTACATGGCCGTGTCCTCATGTAAAAGTATGCAGAACGACTAACCATAAAACATATTAAAAAAGTATGTGAACCCTCACAAATTTAGAGTTCTTGCTACTCACAGGAAACTTTGCTTAATGTGGACCATGCCTCAAACAAAAAAAAAAGATCTTAAAAAAACTAAAATTAAGAATTGTTGACTTGGTCAACACCTCCAATCTCGCCTCATTGACTGGACCGCAGGTTATCTGACTTCAGTTAGCTTTTGGAGAACTCATTAGGATGGGGATTCACATACTTTTTCCCCAAACAAAACTGTCTCTGTTTTGAATTTGTTTAAACATAATGTGTTTGTCTATTCTTGACTGAATTGAAGTGAACTCCGTTGTAGTTACAGGTCAATGACATAATTCAGGCATTTTAAGAATAAAATAAATGCCAGAAAAAAAATGTTATTGACCAAAACATTCACACTATGCCAGAGTGTATACCATTTGTACAATTTTCTCATTGCTGACTGTAGTTTTTAGGTGTTTGAGGGTTGTTCTTTTTATTGTTGTAACTTATGACCAGTTTATCCAAAAATCCAAGCATCCAATCCTCTGTGGACTGCAACGGTAAACATGACACCGTTTGAGATAACTTCATACTGGAGAGAGATTTTAGAGGGAAAAAAAGATCTGAAAGCAAGATAAACTGCTGATTATTTTAATGCATCATTAATGACAAAAAGCCGATTTCTTAATTGCGTACTATAATTGTGAAGCTTAAAATTGTTTTGTATCAGTACTATTAGCACTAATAAGGAGCAGCAGGCCTGTACATCCTGGGAACTGATGTAGAATGCCTAATTGGTTGACTTTTCCGTGCCTAATGGACGATTCTCTTAATTAAAAAGACACTGCAGAAAATGTTATAGATCAGATATGGCAGAGAGAGGGAAATAAGTAAATGCAGTTAATCAAATGTATGAAAATGAACAGTTCCAGGAAAGTTAAAATGAGATGGCTAGATATGATTTCCATCGCAATATTTATTAATTTCAGTCCCTTTGGTTAACAAAACAGAGCTGTGCTTATCTTCATAATGGTGAGGATATGCTCTCAGTGATCTCCCTTTACAACGCAGAATTACGACGCATATGAAACAAGTCTTCAAAACAAGGCTTTAAAAACTTACTAGTCAGGGTGCCTTTGAGGATATTTAATTAAAATCTAATCCTGCATTCATTAAGGCTCACATAAATTAAGCTGTCATTCATAAGATTTATGGATTCTCATTTGCATATTGCATACAATTCATCAATTACTCAAGTATGAAAGGAGCACATTTCCCTTGGAGCTGCCTGCTGCCCTGCCAGCATTTGAAATGAGAGAAAGAGCGATACTGTCAGGCATTCGAAACAAACTTTCCCCACAATGTCTGCCTCTTGATTAATCTAATTTCCAAGGCATCCTTTTACAAGATTGTACACAGTCCAGCTGCAGTTTTCAATTATATGTCCTGTCCTCACCACTAACTTTGAATGGGAGATAGATGTAGCATGGGGCAAGTATCCAACCCCGGTCTCCTCCACATCACATGCCTGTTTACTCCGATCTTCGTAAATTAAAAAAAAGAGAGGTGTTTTAGAGGCAGATGGAGCTGGGAGGGAGGGAAAAGGGGGAAATGCTGTAATTTTATTTGGTGGGATGTCAGACGAAAGGCTCGGTGTGTAATAATAGCATATTTCCTGTCACATTTACATCCGCCGAGCTTTCTAACAGAGGGAGGTTTCATCCAACACATTAAATAACTCCCATTTCGAAGAGGCGCTCGGCCACTGTGGGAGAACGCCGGCATGGAGGAAGTGCTTAAACCGAGTCGAGCGTGAATACTTCTAAGATAAAAGGTCAGGCGAAAACAAACAGATGACTTGCGAGGATGAATAGAATTAATTGAGTCATTAATATGCATGGCTAATAAAGCTCGAAAAAATTCTACGTGGAGAACGAAATCATTGTCGACTATTCTCTCTTAATGGCCCATATTTTCAGCTTGAAGGGATCTGGGACGTGTACATATCAATCTCGGGGAGGGGGAAGAGGGGGGCATTTGACGAACAGGTTGGGATAACCTCAGTGCCGATTGTTAAAGTCAGACAAAGCAAACAAAGCAAACTTGTTCTAGAGAGGATATTAATTCCCAATTAATCCCAAATTCTGGCAGAGGAACAGACCAGTGCAGCAAGTGAAAGTCATCTTGAAGGGTACTTAATTGGTTCCCTATAGAAAAAGAGCTTGATAACAGAGATCAAGCTGCAGTTTATTAATCCTTCCCATTGTCTTCTGAAATTGTCGTCAAAGTAACTTCAGATAGAGCCAACAGTTAAGACTTTAATGTGCTTTTAATATTAACAAGAGGAAGCAATTAAGAGGCCACAAAACAATAGCACTCAGACTGATGCATATTAATTCGGCAAATATGATTTCAGAATCAATACGATTAAGGCAGTGTGCCACACAAACACGTGCGCCTACACTGTCATATACACACACACACAAATCTAGAGGCTTTTTTTCCCCCCTTTAACTGAGAACATTTGTCCCACATTACATGGAATTATGTTTCATAAACATCCATGTTTTGCATTACATACATTACAATTAGCAAATGACAGCGTAAACCTGGTATTTCTGGTTGTTCTTTGACATTTCAGTCTCCTACTGACTTTCCAAAGTCATTAATTCAGTCGGCCTCAACTAAAATGGGCGACTCACTAATTACAACGAGAGCAAATATCTGATATTGTGCAAGACGTAGGATGTGAGGTCTGTATCCTCTCAGGGACAAACAAATTTAACGCCAGGACTAAACAGGAAGTCCTTAATGATTAACATTAATTGGACTGTGGAATCGGAATCCTGTGTGAAACATTAAACAAAAATTATCCACTGTTTATACTCTTTCTGCTTTCTTAATAATTAATGAAATGTAAATATTCCAGGGAGTCCAGAAGTGATCTGTGGTGGGAGAGGAAGAGCGATGTTTACACAACGGCACAGTGAGTCTGTGTGGCAGAGACGATCCGCCCCGTCCTCCTCCTCCTCCTCCTCCTGCGCTTTTAGATACTGTTTATGCAGAACGAATCATCCTCTGTGACTCCCGGATCCTGATCAATTCCATTTGAACGCAGTTTACTGTGAAAACAGAACAATTGACCTCACAAAAGCAGTTCCTGCTAACAAAATCCCTCGATTTGTCCCTGCTAAAAAGAAATCAAGGCCCGACTACTAAACGCATGTCAGCCGCATCCGTCTGCCTCTCTTTGATCCTTCAGGACGAATCACCGACTGCGTGCGGAGAGCAAACAACCAGAACCTTTTAAGACAGTTGGAGGGAAAAGCGCCCCACCCAGTCAGGAGACAAATCGAATGTGGCACGTACAAGTTTACTTTCATCCTCGCTGTCTGATTGCCATCAACTGCCAAATGTGGCGTAATGGCAGCGAGGCAAGGCCCGTGTCGTTAAACCCGCAGAATGACAATTACTTCAGACAAGCTTTATCAGGGCCCGTGACCCAGCCTCCACCAAGCTAACTAAATCACTCGTTTTATTCCTGGAAGCTTGCGATTCCATTAAAAAGCTTCATGAGGAGGTAAGAAAAGTCCATTTAGGCTCAGTGTGAGGGCAAATAGTCCGACTCAGCACATCGTACAAAGTCTTCACACCACTTGATGATGTAATTCTTAATGCATGGCCCTGGTCCACATAAATCTTAAGCGAGACATCACCTGAGATTTTTTTCCGTCCCTCTCTGCTATCTCTCTCTCGGTTTTATGATGAATTGTTTGCAACATCTCTGCGACTAAAGCCTTCAACCTCTTCAAACCGCTGCCTCTAATAACTCGTCGCTACAGGAGGGGGGGGTGCATGACAGAATGATGAATATCACAACAGACAGCTCCAATATGGTACAATTTTAGCAGATCAATATCGCACTGCAATATAAGAAAAAGCAGCAGATATTAGTCTACACAGTGTATTACAGATGAGGAACATCTATGCTCTCTACTCTCGTGCCAGACCCTCGCAGATATTTCAAGCACGTCTCTTACTCTGCACCTTGCATATCGAAACTAATCACTCTGTGGGTCGAACGGGCATCTGCTTAGAATTAGCATGGCGTGCTAATGTTTTGAGTGACTTCCGTGGACAAGGTTGCTTAAACAGAAATAAACTATGGCAAGGTGCGAGAGTCCAATTATTCACCAGAGCAGAAATCTTTCTCACAGGCTGATAATGGGTTTAAAGTATTATGTTGC
This sequence comes from Chanodichthys erythropterus, assembly GCF_024489055.1. Classification (NCBI taxonomy): domain Eukaryota; kingdom Metazoa; phylum Chordata; class Actinopteri; order Cypriniformes; family Xenocyprididae; genus Chanodichthys; species Chanodichthys erythropterus. Next base: position 30,670,384 of record NC_090234.1, on the reverse strand, counting down.
ACGGATACTGCTGCATTATTAGCTAATACAGAGGAGGCCAATGCTGGTTTTTAGGGGTCATGAACTGCTTCTTTTATTTATTTTTTTTATAATGTTCTCTGAGGTCCACTTATAATGTCATTAAGAGTTTTAAATTTAAAAAAATCCTAATTTAGAAGTAATAGGCTATTTTTTATCCTGTTTTTGACCCCCTCTCTTTTAAACAATCAGTATTGATGGGCATGTCACATTCAAGACTTGGAAGTAAACAGCCACTGCTATGATTGAGTAACAGTTTTGCATATCAAAATAATTTTCAATGTCCCTGACATTACACATGCGGAATTGTTTTGAAAAGATGTTGAAAATTATCTTGTTACATAGTTGAAACTTTGAGTTGTGAAATGTGAAACATTTATGTATATTTTATGCTTTATAAGCCTTGGTTGTGTATCTACATGGAGTCACCACAGTTATAATTGACAAAGGATGACTTGAATGTACCATTGTTTGTCACACTGACGACTATTCATAGTTTACATCATGCTTTTCGATAAAGTGAAAAACATATACATCATTTGCAGTCATGTTTTAAAGGGGTGGTTGATTATGATTTCACTTTTTTTACTTTAGTTAGTGTGTAATGTTGCTGTTAGAGCACAAACAACATCTGCAAAGTTACAATGCTCAAAGTTCAATGCGATATTTTCTTTTAAAGAATTCTGTTTAAGGACTACAACAAACGGCTGGTAGGGACTACAACGAGTTTCTTCCCGGGTTAGTGTCATCACTAACCCTAAAATTTGCATAAACCCTGCCCCCGAGAACAGGCAACAAAGGGGTTGAGGCCATGTTATGCTGCTTTAGAGAAGAGGAAGAGTTGTTATAGTAGAGTGTTGTTACCATGCTGTCATTTTACAACCAGACTTCTTCACAAATGAGGGTCAATTCAATGCTGGATTTGCACAAAAGATTAACATGATGGCACATGCTAGTCGATGAGTTGAATCAACTCCACAGCAACTACATAAATGTATCCACTAACCATTCAAAAACATCCAGATGCATTCTAAAAGTTGTAACTTGTTCCTGAGTCTTTCCATCAGTGTCAGACTCCGGTTTGAACAATGTAAGGCTGAACACCGTTACTGACAATCGTCATTTTGGCTGTGTGAGATTCTCCAGCTTTGTTGTTGTTGAGCAACCGAAGCACGAGCTGTTAAAGCTCTGCCCTCTTCTGGAAAGCGGCCGGGAGCAGCAGCTCATTTTCATTTATTGGGGGACACACAAAAACGGCGTGTTTTTGCTCACACCCAAATGGGGGCAAATTTGACAAGCTATAATAAATGATTTGTGGGGCATTTTGAGCTGAAACTTTACAGACACATTCTGGGAGAACACCAGAGACTTATATTACATCTTCTAAAAGGGGCATAATAGGTCCCCTTTAAATAAAATGAAACGTGTTGTAATGTCTTACTGATGACAAAACAGAAGATGTCACTTACTGAAGATTTTATTTAGGATTACAGTGAATGGCTTAGATAAAAAAAAAAATAATAATAATAACAAAAGCTTCATTCTCTACGTGCTTTCTTGCGTATTCAATAATCCAATTCATTAACCTCATAAATGTCAGAGCAAAGGAAAGAACAGCAAATCACAACTATCACAACTATTCACAGTTTGACTGTGGCACTATAGTTAATACTCAATACATATCAAACGATCTGTATCGGACAAAACAATAGTGACACATAGATATAAACACTGTTACTCACACTTGTGTTCTGCGACATTACTGTCGGATCCAATGTAGTTGGCACTGCATCATCTTTTATTTTTAGTCTCTCTAACTGTGTCATGTTTAAAAACAAATCCACAGTAAAACGAAGCAAAGAAATGAACAGTGTCTTACTGACAAGATCTGACTGTCTAAAAATGAAGTTCATCCACAATTTCTTAATGTTAGGATCACAAGGATGGCAATGCAAAAACTGTGTTTTTCCACAACTTGGCACTGCAAAAACGTATTGTAATCCTCAGAGGCATCCTCAGAGGCAATCCTGTGTTTGAATCGGTCTTGTATTTACTACTACATGACATGCTTGGTGGGCGGGGCTAAAGAAGCAATGATGTAAGAAGCAGGAGATGATCTTCTTCTGCAGAGGCAGTCTTTCATCACACTATGACGTAATAATGAGACAAATTCCGAAACAAGTCATTTTCTGAGCTTGGTTTCAATAAAAGCTGTTTTTAGACTAGGTCTTTGCACACTGAGTCCGAAATTCACTTCTGAAATTTTCACATTTGCGCTCTCTCGTTCAACTCGGAAAAAAAACAGAGAGAAAAGGAAGCAAACTGAAGATATCACATAAATCCAAATCTCATGAAAAAAAAATTAGGATAAATGATTTCCTCCCTCATTATTCATCACAGCATCACATATTAGAATTCATAAAATTCACAACAGCATGGTTTCCATTCTAACTAGACACCACTGACCATATTGCAACGGACTGTCTCGCTCTCACTCCTATCAGCAAGACAAGTGAGATGGTCTGGGGGCAAGAGAGGGGGATTGCAAATGTTCATAATGCATAATATCTTCTCTCACCGGGGAGCAGCAGTGGGGCCCCTTAGCTGTCACCGGCAATAGGGCCCAGCCATTGTGAAAGCTCAAGGTTCGTTAAATACTATTAATGGAACACAGTATCCGTTGTGCGGCGAAACTTGTCAGCATTTCATTAGAGACTGATAAACATATAATAGAGAAGTGTCAGGCCCAGAGTGGAGTGTGTGACAGGCCAGTGGGGGAAGGATTTGGAGGATTTCGCCGCTGCGATCATTCATTCCCATGATCCACTGCTGACTGACAGAACGATCTCAACCAGCCCGGGACATTACAGGGAGGAACGAGACCCAGACTGTCTAAAGTGGGGCTCAGACCACATATACGAAGTAGTGACAATATGTTTCTTTTGTTTAAGTATTAGGGCTTGATTAAAAGGAATATTGAATTTTTTCATTTTTGGGCAGCTGGATTCAAGAAAAAACAGCCGCTTTGGGATTGTGGGGTCCATAGGAGAGAATATGCCTAATCACTTAATTATAATGTATGAATTGTTAAGTAATTTATTTAAAAAGTTTTTTTGCAGGGTAGAGCTATTTTTTATAAATATTTGTTTAATATTTAGTATTATTATATAGGCTAATGTTATATTGTATTATTTTTTAATTATAACAAAAATTTCTCACACATAAACAATTCTCAAGCTCATCTAATTGCTCGAAGATCGCCGTTTTACCACAAAATGAGTTGTAAAACACGGGACTTTTGTACCTTGTGCTGATGTTTAACACAGAACAAGACACTTGAGCCTTTTACACCATCAACAATCGGTCACCAGTGCTGTTAATCAGTTAATCTATTCTTTTTCCCGTCTTGCAAGAAATATGTAAAGAAAGATAATTAAAAACGTGTTAGGTGAAAGTCCAGCAGCCTTGCTCCGAGTGTATGTTCTCACAATGCACGCTTTGTTCGTCTTATTAACCTTCTCGCTACTCAGCGTGCCTATAAATGAAATCTTTAGCCCTTTACATGTGAAATTAAAACTGCAGTCCCCTGAGCACTTTTAATTATTCCTCTCCTGAAAAACTTCCACTTTTGTCAGCCCGCTTTATTAGCAAAGCAGCCGACTCCCACTCTCTCTCTCTTTCTCTCTGCCCAAGTCTGTCATGGTTCACTCCTTTGAATCTCTCTCCTTTTTTCCTCTATTCTTCCAGCAGGCCTGTTAAATTCTCACCTTGTGCTGCCCTTGTCATCAACCCGATGAAGCACAAAGCTAGGCAGCGAGGGAGTGTTTACTCATTTCCCCAGCACATTATCTATCACATTAATCACAGGCCCGGACCTTCTGGACACAGCGGTCTCCTGCTTTGCCCTGGACTCTCATCAAACCTGACCATCCCTCTCAGTGCACTACACACACTAAACAGCAGCGCTGCATGCCAGTAAGAGCGGCTGTCTCTTTATACAGCAGATAATGTTAAGAAGATAGATAAGAGTCAAATGCCCATGTTTCTCCTTATCGGTTAATAATCAGGGAAAAACACAAGCTGCTTGACATAAATATGCATGATAAATGAAGTCAGTGTATCCAATTAACTAAAATTAATTGCATGTAAATTGCATCTGTAAAGTTCCCTTTTTTTTTTTTTTTCGAAAACAGCACTCTTCGCATATGCCTAATGTTTTTCTCTGCATTTCTGCGTACAGTTTAACATTTTTTAAAGAGACAGTTCACCCAAAAATGTACATTTTGTCATCTTTTACTCACCCTCATGTGGAACACAAAAGAAGTTTCTAATAGAATAGAAAAAGTTATTCAAAATATCATCTTTTGTGAGTGTCATACAGGTTTGGAACAATATAAGGGTGAGTAAATGATGACAGAATTTTCATTCCTGTGTGAACTTTCCCTTTAAAGATTAAAAGTTATAATCTGCATCTGCGTCCAAAAGAACAATATCCTGTTCTTTTGGACGCAGACGCGTCTGGCAGCAGCACTGTCCAAACAGATAAACAAACGTGCCCTCCTATTGAACTGCTCCGATTTGAACATTTCCTTTGAAACTGATGTGTTCCAGGCTCTTTTAATAATGGCTGCGGACACAGAGTGTGAGGCCCTGAAACAAGAGCTCTTTAAAGCTAGGAAGAGGATGTTTTAAGAGATGGTTAGCCACAGGCAAGAAGTCGGCCAGGAACTTGTTTGTGAAATACATGCCACCACAGGTTCTAATGAGGTTATGGTCAACAGCAACATTATTATAAATGATTCAGCTCTAGTCTCTAGTCATTGTGCAATTAACGTTTCCAACCGGCTCCAAGCCAAAGACCCAGCTACATCTGAAATTCAAATAAATGAGCAATGTAAATAGTTTAGAGAGCGAGTTTACCCACTGAACAATGGCCTGTTATGAGACACAAACGACCAGAGAAAAAAGGGACACACTGGTGTGGGGATGGAAACAGTAGGGGGTGAGATGAGCCAACACAATGTGGCCCTTCTCCTAAAGCAACTTGTTATCAGGCAGAACGCAGAGGCTCTTTCAATCTGCATTTAAATACATTTCATTCCAGCCGCTCATTTGCATTAATTTCTCCCATTATATTTGGAAATGGCCAAATGTCTAGCTGACACAATGTGGGAGCCCATCACCACAGAGAGAAGCCCCACACCTGATGCCAATTTAGGACTCCTGGATCTTTTCAGTGAGCTGGCCCGATCTGACAACTCCGGTTCTTTGCAGTCCAGGGGACTTTTCAATTGGATTTGCTTGCAGTGACAAAACTGTTTCGCGCTCATCTGAGAGTTTTTTTTCCCCCTTTCTCTCCCCCTCGCGCTCCTTCTCTCCGTGAGATCGGGCGTCTATTTGGGTGCCATGGGAAAACCGGTGCCGAATGATTCTCAGTGGCTTCTGATTTCCACTATTTGTTCAGCATTAGGGCCACTTATCTCTCAAAGAAAAAGCAACATGTGGAGAGAGAGTGACAGAGCGAAATACAGCCTCGCTAACAGGACCATTGTGCGCTAAGGATCTGCATTCAAACACGAGGGGCCCTCGCTCTCGCTCTCTCGGTCGCTTTCACACAGACTCGGTTTTTGCTGCAGTCAATTACCAGTGCTAATCCTACCCGCAATAGGGAGTAAATATTTCATTACTTTTTCAAATAAACACTCGGTGTGCACCGCTGAAGTGTCATCCACGAAGTGGAGAGAGACGACTGACGGCCACTTCTGTTCTGTGGAAAAAAATCTAAAAAACTTAGTGTCTGAGTGGGCTTTTTGTTCCTAGAGCAAACAAAACAGAAGAGAAACGAGCTACACTCAACCCTAAAACATTTTAGCGGATAAAAAAAGAGAATTTTTCAAGCAGGTTTTTCATGGGGACTGAGTGCCTTCGAACTGTTTTCTTTTCCTCACTAAACCAAACAGTAAGAGCGGCTCAGTCAAAAAAACTCCATACACAACGTGTCATTCCCATCGGCCAATAAAGCCTGAGCTGTCTTGGAGGAATTAGCGGCCTGACTAAAAACACAAGGGGGGGAAATGACAGAGGGATCCTGGCGCTTGGTGCTCATTAATCACTGCAGCGTCTTTGACCTTTCATTTGCCAAGGGCGCTTAGGGAGGAGGAGGCGGGTGGCCGGGGCAGAGGAGGGAGAGAGGCTGAAAGAAAGAGACAGAAAAATAAAAAAAGAGAAAATGACAATAGTCCAGAAGATGCCACAACACATTTTTAATGAACAGTGAAATTAATCAGCTTCACTAAAAGAATCAGACGGCCTCTAGGTAACGACATATAGGGGGCAGATGTATCTTAGCTGCAGGAAAGATCATGGGATTTGACGGACGTCTCTAAAAGAATCACAGAAATGTATGAAAATATAAGGTAAATGTGGCACGAGGACAGCAACAGGAATTTTTTTAAACTTTTAAAACTGACAGCGACGAGACAAACACAACGACAGTCGGAGAACGCAACAGAGGCACAGGGCATGGGACCGCTGCGCCGTCGGGCCGGGGGTGGGAGGTACATGTTGATTTAAAGTGCAAGATAATGAGACACATGGGCCGACACAAGCTGCAGCTGAAATGACAGCGAGTGCATTGCTCCAGAAATAAATGTTTTCACTTAAGCTAACATGTGTTAGGATCCACTACCAAAAGCCTTTTTACCTAAGCGTGTAAAAGCCTGTGAGCACAAGCATTCCATTAGTGTCACAGTCAAAGGCCGTCCCGTCCCGCAAAAGCTCATTTATATCAAGGCTGAGGTCATTCTCTCCATATAAGAGGGAGTCAGACGGGCCATATGGCCGACACTCAATCAGAGAAGTTACTCACTGCAGGCACGTGTTAGTGTTCATTAACACTAAAGTATTGAGACAAAGTACAAAGTAATGAAATTATACAAAGTTTATCACTTTAAAACCAAAGCAACTGCTGTAATTAAAACTTCCAGGAGTATTAGCCTAACAAACATAGATTAATATTGTTGCTTGAGACAAATACATATATAGCTTTATTTTTAACCCTAATTGCAGTTCAAGGTTAATTTAATCAGCCCATTTCTACCTCTGAAGTGCTTGCTCCAATTTAATTGCCTATTTTTATTGCTTCGGCGAGGTTTTAATTGAAACCAATAGGGATCTAACAACAACTGTGACATGTTGGTGTCTGGGGGAAAGCTATAAATATGTGAGAAAAAAATATGTGCATTATTAATGTGATTTCTTAATGCATTATTGCAGAGAGCTGGGCAGGATTTCTTTATTTTTTATAGTCAGGCAAACAAATTATAATTAGTCGCCACTTTAAATGCAAACTCGATAAGAAAGTATAACTAAATATGGTTAAATGACATCTCGTCGCAGTGCCACACCTGATCAGCTGAACGGCAAACCTCAAGCATTATTGGCAAGGGTGATTTATTGGGTTATTCTTGCATGTACTGAAGCAATCAATTGTAATGGCACTGTGTCAGAGTCTTTCTTAACAATGAAAGTCATTATGTATTCGAAAACGAATAAAAGATCACACGGCTATTGACCCAGCAGTGAACGTCATCACAAGCCTTGGTATCAAATTCTGCATAGCAGCTTTGGCAATTGACACTATTGATTTGCCGCATGGTAAGCATTATTGTTGAATCTCAAGCTGTAACGTTGTTTGAAGTGCTTCATACACCTGCAAAACCCAATACATATTTCCATAAATCAGTCATTGTTATCGTTGACTCAAGTCTAAATCTAACCTTGAGCTAAAGTCGGTATAAAAATAAGCCTAACTGTTGAACCATGCCATTTTCAACATTGGGATACTTGTATGAGGCCCAAATAGGGATGTGCAACGATTAATCGCGATTAATCGTTTGCAAAATAAAAATCTGTAATATATTAAAAAGAATTAAAAATTGAATTTACCTTGGCATAGTTGAATAACATGAGTTCAGTACATGGAAATGACATACAGTGAGTCTCAAACTCCATTGTTTCCTCTTTCTTATATAAATCTCATTTGTTTAAAAGACCTCCAAAAAACAGGCGAATCTCAACATAACACCAACTGTTACGTTAAATGTGGTTAAAGTTACCATTGTTTCTTACTGTATTCACGGAGACAAGACTGACGTTATTTTCATGTTTTAAACACTTGCAGTTTGTATAATTCATAAACACAACTTCATTCTTTATAAATCTCTCCAACAGTGTGTAATGTTAGCATTAGCCACGAAGCACTATCAAACTCATTCAGAATCAAATGTAAACATCCAAATAAATACCAAACTTACGTGATTAGACATGATGCATGATGAACACTTTGTAAAGATTCATTTTGAGGGTTATATTAGCTGTGTGAACTTTGTTTATGGTGTTTAAGGCAGTCGTGAGCTCGGGGGCGGGGAGCAGGAGAATTTAAAGGGGCCGCAGCCTGAATCGGCGCATATTTAATGATGCCCCAAAATAGGCAGTTAAAAAAATGAATAAAAAAAATCTATGGGGTATTTTGAGCTGAAACTTCACAGACACATTCAGGGGACACCTTAGACTTATATTACATCTTTTGAAAGATGAAGCACTTCTGAAGCACTTCAGAGGTACACGTTCTACGGCACCTTTAAATATATAAATAAAAATATATAAATGTACGTGTCTGTATTTATATACATAATTATTATACACAGAACACACATATATTACGTAAACACAGACTTTTATTTTGCACACATCCCTAGGCCCAAACATACTATACATATATATATACATATATATACATTTTATATACATTTTTTTATGGATATTTTGAACAACATTGGACCTTACCAACTTTCACTGCATGGGAAAAAAAAAAAAACCACTGAGACATTCTTTGAAATATCTTATTTTGGGTTCCACAGAAAAACGTAAGCCATGCAGGTTTGGAACGACATGAGGGTGAATAAATGACAACAGAATGTTTCCATTTTTGGGTGAAATATCCCTTTAAATATCAGCTCCTTGTTTACATCTCAAACCAAGAGAGAAAAGAATAATCGTTTGCTCCCATTACAGTGTAAAGGCTCTGAGGCCCTGTAGCTAGAGTGGAAAACACCAGCAACTCAAGCCTGACATCTGTATAAAAACAAAAATAATCTGCTGTCAGCAGAATGTTCAATGACTTCTATCACGCCGGTGCCGAGAAATTCTAGCGGCTGCGAGGATTGGGCTGTTATGCTGGGTTCAGTGGATCGGAATGCATGCTAATTAGCATCAAAAATGTGTGTCACCACCCCATATCTTCACCAGGAACATGCCAAAAGGTTTCCTCAAAAACCCGGTTTAATAAAGTCTGTCGGAACACGTAATGGCATGTCAACAAATACACACACGTTTCATTACGCAGGTCACGGGAGGTTGTGTTTTAACGTCACGGTTAAATTTTTACAGTGCATGTCTTAGTCAATCGAGAAAGGCTGAAAAAGCCAGATAAATATTTTACTTGCAGTACACCTCTGCATTATTGATGTAATTGTAATCACAGGCGTGAATACAGTGGGCGAGAGCGGGCTTTGACACGCCGTAGCGAATACACCTAAAACGAGGGCTTGTGTTACAGTGGAAATTCACACAGCACATTGTCTGCGGTTGTCACTTTAATGTGGACCGTCTCAAAATCCTCCAGCGCTAAACAGAAGCAAGCCTTCCCCTTTAAATAATTGATATTTTCTGATTAAATGTGGCAGTTCATAGATAATGAATTCTTTATGGCAGTGCCTTGAGCTACTCCACTGCCCCTGCTCCTGCAGACAGCTTTATGGAACGTGCTGCCCAAATTTTGAAAGTTTAACCTATGTAGATCAATGTGCTTCCTTAAAAGAGTTTAATAAATTAAAGTGCACGGGGCCCTTTTTTTTCCTCTGTGAGCAGAAAAAAGCTGATGAGACAGGTTTAGTTTAATCTCAGGCAATAGAAGTCATTAACCATTCTCCTAGGAATTAAAATATAGCTTGCCCTTTTCTTCTCTCACTTATCATTAGCATCACTTTAATCTCCCAGCGTTTCACACTGCTATTTTAATCATTACTTACTGCCTTTTGACAACTGAAGAACATGCCTCACTCTCGCTCAGGCAATATCCCCATTTTAGCTGACAAAATGTAGGACATCATGTAAAAATATCTAAATTTTCTCTCCCTTCCTTTCCAATAACATTCATATGAGAGTCCTTGGGAATAAAGCCAAGTGTGTTTGTATCAAAAACAGCAGGGTGAAAAGAAAGGAAACAAAAGTGAAATGAGAGATTCATGCGTAATGGAGCAGGGATTAGGGGCGATGTGACAGTATTTGCATTTATCACGTTGTTTAAGTAGATCATGAATTGCATGTATTCTGTTATGTGGGTCATTTGGTGAGCTGGGGCCATCCATTTCTTTGTCCTTGACTCAATGAAATATACAGAAAAATTGCCTTTTTTTCCCGGACGAATATAAATCAAGAGTTATGCACTGTCTTTTAATGTCTTTGACAGATATAGGCCATGTACTCTAACTTTGTTTCTGCTTTTTTTTTTACGAGTCGAGGTTGTAATTTTCAGGGGGGAAAAAAGCCTGACAATTATAAATACGCAGACACTATATCTATTCAAGAGATGAGCATTTAGCAGAGTGCTACAAAAATAAGCAGAATGAAATATGAATTCAAACTTGAGCATTCACTGATACATGTTTTTTGTTGTGCATTGGCATTTGTATTTACATTGCATTTAATCTATCTGGACAGGCACTGGAAGATTGCCAGTTGTTTTCCACATTCCCACACAAAAGTAAAGGAAAACTCTCCCAGGATAGAGTTTATCGCTTCCATCTGACCTATTCTCCATCATTAAGGTAGAAATAACAGCAACACCACATTAAATAAAGCCTGCTGCCATTTAAAAACTAAATTTATTACGTTAATGTAATCTGACATCATAAATGTGATAACCATATTGGCACACCAAAACTTAAAGGGATAGTTCACAAAAAATGTAATGTCTTTCCAAACCTGTATGACTTTCTTTCTTCTGTGGAACAAACAAATATATTTATGGAAATGTATTTTTTTGTCCACACAATGAAAGTCAGTGGGTTCCAATGTCGTTTGGTTCCCAACGTTCTTTAAAATATCTTCTTTTGTGGTCCCCAGATAAAAGAAAGTCACAATTTACAGGAATCTAATATGATATTTGACATTTATATACAAATAACTGGCTTTTAATGGCTTTCAGATTGCTGACAAGAAACCTCCAAATCCCTTAGATTAGCACAGAATGACTTAATCCTATAATACCATTTGAATGTAACCCAAAACATGACTTGAGAACATTTATTGTATTATTTTTAATGTGATTATCAATTAGTATATTTAAATGTTTGTAAACCCATCCAGAACATCGACAAAAAAGAAAATGAAATTGATGTGAAATATAATAAAAATGGGGATTTTTTTTACCCCCAAAAAGCCATGTAAATCCACAGTCACTTTTGAAGAAAAATAGAAAAATGTTTCTCCTCGAGTTGCTCTACAAGAGAGACAACAATGTGTCTTTTTTGATCACATGCATGAAGAGGAGTATCTCTCCCCCTCATCCCCTTTGAAAATCAACACCAAACTGGAAACGGTTGGAAACAGTTTATGAACATTTCAACAATCAAATCCCTCCTTTTACATCAAAAAGGAGCCCAAATCATTTCTGATCTCTATCCAAGTTCAAAGACAAACTTAAAGTGATACTTCAAAGAAGCCTGTAATCAAAGACACACAGCTGTTAAAACAATCTTTTGTTAGTTCATTGTCTTCAAACCAGACTCTTCACGAATCCATAAACGAAGGGAAATGGAATCAAATAAGTAACGCTCGATCTCTGTTAAGTGGGAAGCTTTGGTGTCTGGCTGAACAATATTTCTTACGAGAGATTTATGTCTATTTACAGCAGCGTGAAATAATACAATAAACAAAGTGCAGGCTTGCAGTTCGGCGCAAATTAAGAGGTTCAAGCTGAGCCTTTTTGACAGATAAAGCTCTCTGCGAGGGGGGCTGCGCTTTCATACGTGTACCAGCCTGCAATATGAACCCATCTGAGATATGATCAGATTCATTTTGACAGGTAAAGCCCAGTGTTCTGCAGATAACTCCCATGCACACAAGTCATATATTATTTGTATGCTTTATTCAATGAATGATGACACTTTCTTCTCGTCTTTTTCCTTTTAACAATACTCCTGTATATTTAGCCATTCGGTTTTCTTCAAAAGAGCATGGTGAGAGCTGATGAGAAGTTGCTATCGTCTTATAAAAATGGACTGTAGAGGAATTTTAATGCTGTCTGAGGGGGAAATGAGTGAACAGAAAGGAAATCGACTTAATTTTTAATACACTTTAACACCTTGCTTTAATCCGACGCTAATGTCCATTGTCAAGGGTTACCGGAGAGATATCGCGAGCAGCTGTCAATCAAGAGCTTGGTCAAATTAAAGCACAGTTCCATTAAGTTACGAATGGAACCTGGAGGTCCGCTGTGAATCAGTCATATCCCAGCCACTGTTATGCTTATTACAGCCAAACATTAGACTGACCTTATTAGAGCTTCTGTATTTAGATAATACAGGGTGGCCTATAGTCATACGCATTTAGATGTGTTATGGCCAATGTGTTTTATCTTTGTAATTTAAGATTAAATGTCCTACTTTTTGTTTCTACTTTGAAATTTTGTTTAGTTGTCTCTGTGGACATGAAGGATTTATACATAATAGATACAATGACTGAACATCACTAACCTGAGTTGGGAGTGTCATCACACAGGGATGCCCAAGATGCCATGCAAGGAAGAAAGGGAAGAAAGAGAAAAAAGACAGAGTTAGTGGAAACATAATAAAGAGTCCTGTTGACATAAAATCTAATCATCTCAGACTCTCTTTGGTTTTCCATACATGTTGCTGCAAGAATCCCACTTGCAAAGGAACATGTAAAACATCTCCCATGTGGGCAGCCAGAAAATGAGGTGGCAGCATTTCTTTTGAATACAGAGTTAGGCAGCTTTCTAGGGAGTCATGTGAAAGAATAATTCACTATAGCAAAGAACAGCTCAATGAGGTGAGTATTTGGAAATAAAATTTGCAACAAAAATTTACTGAAATAAGATACACAATCGCTCAAAGGCTTGGGGTCATTAAAATGAATTGAGAGTAAAGAATTTGTAAAGACATTGCTTTAAAATATTTCTATTTCAAAAAATACAAGGCCACAAAGTACACCATTTGGCAAAATTTGTGAGTAGCTATTAGCACTTTCAAGTATGTGTAACATGATGATGGCTCTAGATTGTCAATGTAGTCGACCACCGAGGTAAATTTCTTTGTCAATAATAATGTAAATTAAAGAAGTATATAGAACAAAGTCAACATGAAATCAAAGTTGTCCATAGTTACTTTCTAAATACACGGTATTATTGCAAACTATTCATCTGCTACTCCAAAGAAAGAAGCTGTTTGTCTGTAATCTTTAATCAGATTGAATAATGCTCTATACCAAAGCACAGTTGTAGCAAACTTGCATTCGGTCTGACTCGATTCTGCCATTTTCCCCAATGAATATCCAGTTTCGCTTGGGATCGCTTCACATTTTGGAAGTAAAATGGCAATTCGTGTCGACTTTAACAGATGGAAAGTAATTCCAAGTATCTTTTAATAACCGTCTATTTCACATTTCTCCTTTATACGTCAGTTTCCCTTAACGTTTGGGTACCATAAATTAAGTCCTGGTTAAGTGCATGCCATTAAGCTGTTAAATTATTTCACAGCAGTGCACCTTGACTGTGAATTTCACATCGAAGACTGTCAGCAGCACATAATGCTGCAGACAAGCGAAGTAACTTCATATGGAATCCAGCGTGACACTGGCCTAAGGATAAAGCGCTTCTCGTTGTGTTAAGATGTGACCACTGCATAACAAAAGAGAGATGGGAGCTTTCAGGGACAAGCTGTCCCACCTGTTATAACAAAGTGCCTGACACATTCTCACTGATATAGTGTATATATTTTTGGAAGTAAGATATTGAGAAACAAGACACAATCATTTCACCCTTTGCCAAACGTATTCCTGCGTTTGTGTGTGTCTGAGTGTGTGTGTGTACGTGAGCATACGCTTGTTTGCTAGCGTCTCTTTCTGGCTAGCTCCATCTGGAAGATTCAAGCACTCGGCGGCTGTCACACAATAGGGAGACCAAAGCCTGCTGAAGGATAACAAATGACTTCATGGCAAAACAGCTATTGAAATTCTTTCAGTATGTGGCATTAAAAACAACTGAACAAATAGAGATAAGGAGGTTAGTAGGATTTGAAATGAGATTTCTCTCTCTCCCCCACACTCTTCCTCAGCCCTCTGTTAAAAAGCTAAACAAAACAAATGGAGCTTATTACTGCAGATTACCTTACACTGGACAGATTCACGGTGTGGGGCCAACTGTAAACAATGTCTTTCTCTCCGTTTACAAAGTATGTGCCATTTATAACACTGAGCAATCATAGCCACTGCGTGGCTAGATAAAAGAAAATGTATGCGGGGCCTGCCATTTGAAAATGCAATCACTTAAGACTGTTACCACGTGTGTTACCATAGCAAACACTGATAAACTAATTATTCCCTGCTATACAGCTTATATTATTGCTGTTTAAATAGTGCCCAGGGGATTGGGAGGGATTTTAGCATGTAGGCAAGTGGCGGAAGGGATTTCGAATCAGCGCAAGGTCACAAATTAAACAGCATAGTTCTTTTAAAAATTAAAATTGACATCATGTACTCATGTCTTTTCAAACATGTAGGACTAATTTTCTTCTGTGGAACACAAAATGTGGGAGTTTTTTTATTGTGTGTCCATACAATGAAAGTCAATGGGGTTTTGTGTTGTTTTGTACCCCATTGACTTCTATTATATGGACAAAAACAGTTCTTCAGAATTTCTTCTTTAAAGATTTTGAATGGCCCCATTATGAGAAAATGATTTTTGGGTGAACTATCCCTTTAATAAAACACCAAAGTCAATATGGACAGCTAACGAACGGTGCGTTAATGGCTACACGTGCATCGGTGTTTCAGATACGTTCTTTGGCAAATGCGTACGACACCGCGGTCGTTAATCACACCGCAGGACGTTTCTGCACCTCACACCTCTCCCAATTCAATACGAAACTTTCTGGCAACTTCCAGCGGTCTGCAGCAGTAGCAGCCGGGGGAAGATAAATAGCGTCAGACATATATTCTGTTCATTTGCCACTCTCTTTCCTGTCAACAGCCAGCAAAAGCTCTCTCATGCAATCGGATTTATGATTTATATGCGGCGCCGAGGTGCAACAGGCTCCGAGCACGGGTAAAGCGGCGGTCTCTAGATTTATCATCGGCCCAGTCCATCTAACAATCGGGCGTTAAACAGAACAAAAACCCATTCCAAATAAATTCCCACTGTATTTGTGTGCCGATTTGATTTACCGGCCTTTGGGGAGGCACCATTTGGTAGCGGCGAGAGCGTCGAGAGGTAGGTGGTGCCGGAGAGAGAAACAGGGGAAGGATGGGGGGGGGAGCATGTGCCAGAAGTGTTTATTGTGTCAGGTTGATTTATTGAGTGAGCTTCATTTCACTGAATGTTCTCAGATATTTATTTCCCTAAAGGCCCCACAAAGATATGAACAAGCCCGCATCCACATATGTCATCATTGCCCATTTTACAGAGTCAGGAGATTTCTTTCCGAAGAAGGGGGGGAAACACCAGGGCACCTTTCCATCTGTGTCTCACCGACGACGCTTCTTAAAAAGAGAGTCTTTAAACAATGAAAATACATTCCCAAACTCTAAAAATACAAACAAAAAGTCATCTTTTTCACAAGGGCACTAAAATGTCGCTGAACTTCACTGTAATCTCACAGGTCAAAATACAAAACAAAATCTGCGGCAAAAGAAATGACTTGAAAAATTCCACATCAGCCAGGTTGACAAAACAAGATGGCACTTATATCCAGGAGAAGGTAGAAACAAAGATCCTGTTTTGATGGCCGGGTGGCAGAGAGAAAGAGAGAGAGAGATGGGAAAACAGTGGGAAAGTAAAGCAGATGGCACTGGCCTTTGATTTTCCAGATGGCTGTCCTGACTGGTGAGCTCAGTGACATCGAGTCGTCTCATTGACATGCTGCCTCCACCGCCTCCCCATCCGCAGGTCTCTCTCTCTCTCTCTCGTCTCTCAGACGCTCCGCCCGGGCACCACTCGCCAACCTGGCCACTCTGGTTTCAGCCTGCTGCCGCTGTTTACCCGATATCGGTAACGAGACGCAATTGTACATGGCATCTTTTATTTAAAGAAGCAAAAGCAATTACTATTGCGACTGCAGCCATCACTAATTAGGAGACTTAATATAATGTTAATATTGGAGGTAAAAACACCCGGCGCATAACGAAATGTGCAATTTGCTGTTTTGCATCGGAATAATTAACACTGACTGCTAGTCATTTTTTACGACTGTATACATTTAGACGTCTGTGTTTATTAGCAAGCAAATAAGTCCTGCACTGCTGACACAGACAAACGGTCCGTCAATCTGCGCCCTACGATTAGCTTCCAAAGAAAAAAAAATTCATAAAATATGATCCTTCACCCTTATCTGTAAATAAATCTCCATTTTAGCACACAAGAATTGGAATATTAAACAGTTGCAGGCTAATTTAAATTGGACCAGCGAGGAGAATTAAATGCAGGTTGCCTATTCCATGACCTCGCAAGTACCTCATATTTTTTTGGGGTCATATCATCATTACCATAGTGCTAGCTCAGAAACGACAACTCAAAATTCCCTAATTACTGTGTGTTTACTGGGGGCCACAGGCCTGCGCACAGTTAATGAAACATCACAGTGCAAGCCTCTAGGGCCCAGGGGAGACAGGCCCTCCATTGTAACACTCGCCGCTCTGCTTTTCCACTCTGTACGCAATTAATTGATCCAGGAGCCATATTTTATGAGGCATTCGAGGACAATCTGGAAGCGCATCAAAATGTCCACAGAAAAACAGGATCTTGTTCTTTTAATACAACAAAGCAATCAGAGCAAAATAAAAACAAAGTGAAGCGCCCATAAGGTGTTTAAATCTACTAATGACTACGTACTGTGCTAAAACACAAGCACACCACCTGATTACTCCTAATTGGGGTAAACACATTTAAAGGGGTGGTTCAGTGGTTTTTTTCTAGATTTGATTGTGTTTTTGGGGCACAGTTTAACATGTCTTAATGCTTCATTTTTTTGAAAACGCTGTATTTTTCATATATTTTACCTTTATTCTTCACCTCTGTTTCCACTGTCATATGAACGGCTTGTTTGACTTCCTGCTTCTATGAAGCCACTCCCTCTGAAATATGCAATGTGCTTGGATTGGTTAGGAGGTTGGTAGCTTGCCCAGTGTATCGTGATTCACTGAAGAGTCCAGAAACGCCACGCCCCTTACCATCCGTTATTACTACCGCTTCAGGGGAAATATAAATAATAGCGCCTATTGCTGTATCAAATTGAGCCTGAATCAGACCCAGATGAAGAGAGTCAAGCAGAACCTCTTCAATCGTGGCTTTTAAAGGACGTTTATGAATGCTATTTAGTATTTGTGTCAAAGTGTTTAGATATGCTGTCACTGCTGTTAGTTAGCTTTCAATATATAGTTTTATTCTGATTAAAGCTTTACTGTAGCCGAATACATGACTGAGTAGTCGCATTTTTGTAAAGGTATCGCTTATTTTATAGCATGAACAACTGTTTGTCTATGAACATAGACGTTTGTTGGAGAAGTATGCACTAGAATTTAGCTAACTGGCTAGCGAAACAAAAACGAGTTGCTCTTTGTATGTCCTTGATGCAAACCAAAAATAGCAACAGAACTATACGTTTACAAACAATAAAACGTACTTACAGTTTGAAGCCAATAAACAGCAGCTTCTGCTTTTAAAGTGGGAACTGCTTCTTCCAGTAACAGCCTTTGTGCATTCAGTAATAGCCATCCAGCATTGAACTCGTGTCAATTCTGGAAGCTGTCTTCAGCGCCGCATCCAGTGTAGAAAATATCACAGATTATAATGGGTTCTATTATCTTTTGACACGTCGCATCGCGCCGCTCGCGTCCGGTGTACACAACTCTTCTGCGCAACATGGCCTCGCCCACTTTGTTGCGTGTTCCCGGGGGCTTGTTTTGCAGGGTTTATGATGTCACCAACCCGGGAAGAAGCTCGTTGTAGTCCAAACCGGTCGTTTTTGTAGGCATTAAACTTCCATAACTTTAAAAGACTATATCTCTGTTTTGCATTGATCCCTCAGCGCTGTAACTCTGCAGATACTGTTTATGCTCAAGCAGCAACATTACACACAAACTAAAGTTAAAAAAGTGAAATCGCATTGAACCACCACTTTAAATAAACCTATAAGTAATCAGCTAGACTAGTATTGGGGGTTGCTTGGAAGGTCTCATTCACAAAAAATGCTGGATTGTTTCAACCCATGTTTGGGTCAAATATGGACAAACCAAACCGCTTAAATTTAATTCAAAAATTAAAAAAAAAAGTCCATATTTGACCAAAACATGGGTTAAATCTATCCAGCATTTTTTTAGAGTGCACATGTATTTGTGTGTAAAACTTTTGTAAAACCTTCATGTTTTATGAGGACATTCCATAGTGGTTCTCAACCTTTTTTCCCAGTGGGCCACCGCCACACTACGGTCCAAGTGCAAGTCTCACGGGCAGCATATCATTTACATATGACCTCACCGGTCACCGTGATTTTGCCAAGTAAGACATGTTCCTGGATCAACACCTTTGTTGATCCTGGAACAACATTCCAATCAACCAATCAGATTTGAGGGACAAGTTTACTGTTTGTGTCGAGTTTAGGCTTGCAACCAGGGTTAGGTGCTTCTACATCAATATTATTCACCTATGTTTCCCCTCTGATTTTAGGGATAAGTTATGGGTAGGATTAGGTTTAAAGGTAGGAATAGGGTTAAGACTAAATTTTCAGACTGGAATGTTGTTCCAGCCAGGATCAACAAAATATGTTGATCCAGGAACATGTCTTAATTGGCAAAATCACGGTGACCGAAGTGACCAATGAAAACCAGTCAGATTTGATGTTATGGTATTAGCAGATATTATTATTATTATAATACATAGATGTTGCACACACAGAAGAGGCGGTGTTTTCTGGTGGCAAATGCGGTATCTTATTCCTGTCACACTCTGCAAAATCAACAAATACTATAAGAAATTCGTTTTTGTTTCACAGTGTGTTGAAATGGCTGGCAGTGTGACTTCATATCAAAGTGAAACTTTCTTGTTCAATAAACTCACGTTACACAATCCCCTGATATACAGTATGTCAGAGAAAAAGAGAACAATGTATTCCACCAAATAGAAACTAACTTACTGACATTAGCATTCGAGTAATCAGGTAATAATGCTCAATGAATATACACAAAATGTACACAAGCACTTTAAGTAACTCTGGATGTAAATTCTCTTCACCAGCATCGTAACAGTCACCAAACAATGACAGAATGTTATATAGGCCACAAACGCCTTAATAATCAAATGTTTCTCAACTCTTTTTACAAACAACATTGAGCGCCTTGTGATTACAATCTCTGACGATATCAAGCATTCTGTCACGTCGCAATCCCTCGCGCAGCATCCGCGGGTGCGCCGATGCGGTTATTTTTATCGATTTTAAATACAATAACGTTACATCAAACAAACACATCGAATTCATGTGTCTATTGACATTGTAGGTTTTGCATATGCCAAGTACTTTACTACAAAGCAAACAAAGGCTGCCCATCTCGATCACTGACAGCGAACTGATTCATTCTTCCATTCTTCTTACCTTCGCTACTGACGCTACTCTTCTTGTCTGCAATGTGTTTCTTCATTGGTATGTTCCTCATGTAGTTTTATTCCTCTAATAACAAATTTGTCCATCTTGATCCCTAAATTTACAAAAATAATGGCTACTAGTGGAATTCTGCCAAAGCGCACGCTTGTAAGTGTTCGTTAACTGAGTAACAGTATATAGTAGGTCTGCGCATGTCTGAAAATAATAATAAATGATAAAAAAAACTAATATACGACAAAAAACATTATAGTTCAAACTTATATTAATTTAATCTATTTTAATTTAATTTAAAAATAAAAAATAAATTGTAAAACTGGAATTTGTGGGCTGCATTGTGACAGGCCGCAGGTTGAGATATAGACATAATGATTTTTATACTGTATAAACTGTATATTTAATCCCCTTACCTACCCCTAAACCTACCCATCACAGAAAACCTTCTGCATTTTTACATTTTCAAAAAAACCATCACTTAGCTACATCTGTTAGCATCAGTGCTAGCATCAACTAACACTGATGCTAACTGGCAATCAAGTCACAATTAAGCTAGCATCAGTATTAGCTGCTAACAGCTACATCAGTATGATTTATGAGCTGTTTTCCTCATGGGGACCAAAAATGTCCAAACAAACAGAAGGTTTTTGGATATTGCCATCTTTCTGGGGGACACTGTGTCCCCATAATGTACTATAGGGTTTACCTGAACCGTACACATACACATTGTGAATTGCACTGTGGTGTGGACATTTTAAATGAACCTGTTCTGAGTATACAAGTAGCCTACACAACTTAGCAATTATTAGTGAATGAGACCCAATGACATTTTGTTGCATTGTAACTTAAAGGCATGTATTACAAGAACTGAAGTGCATTTCACTCACAAAATCACTACCATGCTGTGTTTACACATTGACTAGCCCATGAGCCGACTGCCGTACCGTATCCATCTCTGGCTGGGCTGTTACCCTCACAGAGTAGAGTGCTGAAAGTGATTCCCAATTGTTGTGATGTCATGTCTGAGAGCAGGGCAGACTATTGATACTATAAAAAACATGTTGCAAGGGCTAGCATGTGGCAGATTGCTTTCTCCAAGCCAGTTTTAGATCAGTATAAGTACAGACAGGGGCCACGGTCTCTGCACTTGGGACTGGAATGAGAAATAAGCATTTCCGGCTGTATTCAGCTGGCCACCGAAACAATTTGCTTCGGGGAAAATGGGATAAATGGACTTCACTAGCAGATAGCAGGCTAAAAAAAAAAGGGCTAATGTTGAAATCTTAAATCTTTTACAGAATTAGGAGTGTTGAACAGCTGAATTATACCAAAGTGGAAAGCTGATTCTGACTCTGGTTTAAACCCACAAGACCATAACAATAGATAGACATAGACATTTACTCAGGACATGTCGCTGATATATAATATTAGCTGCCAGTTAAGGGTATCAAATTGCTCGTCACCATTTCAGGCATCTTAACCGCAATGCTTAACTAAGCTACCTGGACAGCAGAATTGTTATCTCAAAATGTCAAGCTTCCAGAGAACTGCATGGAATGTGTGTTGACATCACATCTAGTGAAGAGGAACTCGACATGGGAGTGCCCCTGTGTTTCAGCCATAAATATCTAGAGGTTGAGATACAGCATCTATATTAGAGCAGTTAAGCTAGGGTGGCATCACATGGACATGCTTTGGTGTGCACAGCATGAAGATATTAGAACAGGTGCAATACGCCAGCATGTATAAATCTGATGACAACGATCATTGCTAACAGGTCAGATACTATAAAATCTCCTTTATCCTGCAGGTGAGATGAAAGTGGTTTAAAGGTAAAGGCTTTGTTTTTGTTTTTTTGTTTTGTTTTTTATTATTTAAATAAGTTTTACATAAATACAATAATAACAATTTTGAAAATGTTTAAAATCATGGAAATTCACATGATTTTAAAGGGATAGTTCACCCAAAAATGAAAATTCTATCATCATTTACTCACCCTCAAGTTGTTCCAAATCTGTATGAATTTCTTTAACACAAAGGAAGATATTTTGAAGAAAGTTTGTAACCATGCCGCTTTTGGCACCATTGATTTCCATAGTAGGAAAAAAAATTCTGGGTGCCCCAGAATTGTTCAGTTTCCCACATTCTTCAAAATATCTTCTTTTGTGTTCAACAGAACAAAGAAATTTATACAGGTTTGGAACAAACTGAGGGTGCGTAAATGATGACAGAAGTTTCATTTTTGGGTGAACTATCCCGTTAAGGCTCTAATCATATCTAATAAATTCTGTTTTATTTAACATATCACATGACTAACCAATATTAAGTGTTTGGATCACAACACAAACCATCTTTAATCAGTGTTTTTATTAACGTCATGTGAATGCAAATCTGCAACAACAAAAAAAACTAACCAAAATGATCTATAAAATCTATAAATTATCTTTAAAAATACATTACAAAAATACAAGACGTTAATCATGATTGACTGAGAATAAAACATTTTTAAGAAAAAAAAAATTGGTAACTGAAAACTAATGCTGTTGCGATATGCTGTCACTATGTGTCAGTATAAGATGAAAAAAACAGCACAACATAAAAAAAAAAAAAAAGAGAAAATCACTTGATTATCATTGCAAATGCCTCAACTTAATTACCAAGCGTTCTCTATTGTAAAAGTTTTCGGATGTTTTTAAAGGAATGCAGTGTCTTTGAGAACACCGCCACCGTAGCCAGCGGACACAAAGCAATAGTCAGGCTTGATCTTGGTACGAGCTATACGAGAGGCTGTTTTCTCCACTTGAGCGGAGCTGATTGGAGGTGGAGGATTCACAACGCTGGGGCTGATTTCCATAAGAAGGGGAGGACGGGTTCTTAATGGGGGTCAGTGACAGGGCCGGAGTCGGAATTGGCAGGGGTGCATCAATTAGTGCGCGGGCAAAGCTCAGGCTAACGATAAGGTGAGTGGATGGTAGAGAGGGGTAATCTTCATTAGAAGCACATGAAAAATATTACAGGCTCACAAAGAAGAGGCAAATGAGAGTGTGGCAAAGGGCATGATAGAATCTTCACAAGCTCATTCCAGTGCGTTACTAGCGCAGCGGTTAAGGGTTTAACATCCAAGACTACGAAGGGACTTTTAATTAGAACATACAGTACAACAATTTTACAAAGAAAATTTGAATCTCTCAAAATGGAAATATGATTCTGTGGAGGCTTCGGTTTAAAATAGTTAAACATTAGCATGACTCACTCAGTGGAAAATCTGAAGCACGCTATGAGCTAATAATGAACATCCAGAACAATATTAACACAAGCATTTACAGAGAAAAACATGTAACCGATTGTTGTATTTTTGTCTATGAGGCATTCTGGATGATTTCTCTCCAGAATTCAACACGATTAAACAATTTCTACTAACAAGCAGCTTTTCTTGTCGAAGAAACATTATCAAACGAAACCGTCATCAGCTTGTTTTGATAATGCTGATAAAAGGAAAGCGCACTGTTTACCGTGCACACAGGCCTTTGATATTCAACAGCTCTGACTTAATAAGGCAAGACATTAGTGTACACATGTAAAGTGCGTCCATAAATGTGCGAGAGGAGAGGCGAGCTCGGAAGCAGAAAGGAATTTGATTACACTGTGTCCACCTATCCAAATGAGCCCCATCATGTGAACATTGTGCAACCAAGCAGTCACGCAGCTCCAAAGACCATCCAGGCAGCTGTATACCATTTAAGTGCATATTGAGAAAAAAACCTACCCTATTGAACAGTTTCATCCCCACAGGGCAAACAACCATGGCACATTCTCCAGGAATTACAGTTGTCTCCTGTTTAGAGGACTAGAAAATAAATTTAAAAAAAACATCACATTTCATGAGCCCCTAAACCTGTAAACAAAACCTTTGGAGCAGATAAATTTGAAACGCCACAATGCAATTAAAGCCCAATTTGATTTGAGCATGCACAGTCCATCTGTCAAAG
Organism: Chanodichthys erythropterus; assembly: GCF_024489055.1. NCBI lineage: Eukaryota > Metazoa > Chordata > Actinopteri > Cypriniformes > Xenocyprididae > Chanodichthys > Chanodichthys erythropterus. The sequence goes on along the minus strand of NC_090234.1, from coordinate 30,646,431 downwards.
GGAAACTGAAGCAGAGGAGATCCATTATTAGTGAATTCCTGCTTGCCTTTTCGAAAGTCAGATGTTCTCACAGATGCAAAATACCAATCGAATTATTCGCCGAGCTAAGGTACTGCTCAAAACGCTAGCCTCGCCAAGTATGTCATCATCCCACAAAGTTCTTTGTGCAAACTTTTCCCATTAATTATTACATCTTTGGAGATTTGATTCTTCATGCTCTGGGGAATCATTGTGATGTTCTTGGTTTAGCTGAAATATAAATGTCTCCTATAATCCTATTTGTCCACTTTAGAATCGGGAAGATAAAAATCTTTATTATCTAGGGGGAGGGTTCAAGGGACCCCAGCTCAGTGCTTTCAGCTTGAAATGCTATCATCTTCAAAGGTAGAAGAGGATGTCGATTTAAAATCAGAAATGTATCAGGGATCTCTACGCTCCTTAAAGTACAATACATCTCCGCTGATTAAAATACATCAAAGCCTCGTCATTCGTTCCTCTGAGCAATAAGGGTGGATTTTAATTGCAAAATGTTAAACCTCACAATTAAAGGCTTTGTGCTTCTTAAAGCTAGCCCAAACAGACACCAAAAGAGCAGCATACAAATGAGCGGGAGAGAGGGAGAGAGGAGAATTAAATGATAGCATTAAAAGCGCTCTGTTAAATGATAACACCGCAGAAGACCAATCACAGCGTGTACCGATAATGCTACAGTGAAATATGTCAACAGATTGCACTTTCACGAGCTATCATTTTTCTCTTAAATTAAAGCCGTCCCTTTAAAAGGAAAATACATGCTCAAGTGGCTAAAACAGGTGGCTGTTTGCGAGAACACTGGCGTGCCTGCCAATGATAAGGAGCTCGACATGATGTGATCCTGCTATAAAAACAGGTAACACTCTGCCAATGCAAACAGTTAGTCAATTTACAGTCTACAGCCATGAAAAGTGCTATAAAGTTTTTACCGGATTGCTGCCATCAGATTACAGCAGGTTCACAAAGCATAACCTACCAGCCAAAAATCTTATTTAGGATTTATGACAGGGTAGGTAAAACTATGAACCACAAAGTTATACACTTATGCAATGCTATTTTTAATTCATATGCATCTGTTGTAATTACTTTTAATTCCTTTTATGTAACGCAAATTGAATTACCATTGTGTATGAAATGCTCTATATAAACAAACTTGCCTTGCCTTTAAATGGCTTGATGGTTACTGTTTGCAAAAACAGTGTGAATCAATTACACATCAGATGATAAATACACATCATAAATAAAATAAAATAAAATATTCAAACAATGATGAATGCATCACAAAAAAAAAAGGGCCTATCTACGAATCCCCCACAAACACATCATGCAGCATTAAAAGCCTATGATAGACACGGCATGCTTCTAACAGACCTATCAACAATGAAAATAGGATTTGCTGGCAAAAGAGCATTCCGGGGTCCCTCGGAGGGACTAATGAAAAACACTTTCATGGCTAACCCATCAAAAAAGCCAGGCTGGAGGAGAGCGGGGCAGCGTACAGCTCCAGCAGCAGGATGTCATGTGAGGGTCTGGAACGTGCGACCTCTCATTTCATCCTTTAATAAAGTCGCACCCAGGTGGCCTTGATGCCTTACAGTTGCCTGGGGCTCCCGAGCGCTAAACAGGAGCTCGGCTCAACGTCATTACACTCCATCCCTTTTGCTTCCCCATGCTATGTTTTCCATTTGAAAGTCTGTTATCAAGATCAAAATGCTCCTTAATCTCAGTTGGTGAAACTTGTCACATTGCCTCACTGATTGACTTGCAGAGCACTCTAACGGCAATTGTGAAATGATGAGGTGAGGAAATAACTCAACTAGGACCAAGACTGTGGGATCGGTTTGCGGTTAAAGCTTTGGGGAAGTCTAGGGTAAGATGACTTGGTTGGAATGTTGCAACTCTTGCCTATTTAACATTAACACAAATCCTAAATCAAAAATCAAAATCAACAACAACAACAAAGAAGTCCCAAAAAAGGGCTGTAGTACTTAAATGCTACATATTTGCAGCTGACAGGCTGCAGTGAAACTAGCCTAGAGGTGGTCATTTTTCAACTTGCTACGCTAATTCAAACACAAACACTGAGAGAGGCCTGGGATTTCATTGTGCAAATGATCTGCGTGTAATACTTTCATAACTTCCTGTGTGAAAGATGCCCGTTGGCCAAGCAGCCAGAAAAACATTCAGGTTATCAGAATTTCTGTAGGCCATTTCTTTAATTAGCGCTCACAATTTGCGTTCAGATAATGTCAGGATTGATGAATTTAGTCTTGGAAGGACGACGGAAAGTTAAATAAAGTTCTCCTAGGGTTCTGCACAGTTTCAATAGACAGAATAAATGCTTATATTGACAGATGAAAAGATACCCGTCTGGTTTACTGCTCATTCAGACAGTAACTTAACACCACGCACACCCACGCATCTGTCAAATCAAGGCTTTATGCTGTAATTGCAGAAGAAGGAACCTGAATTTTTCAAACAGTTCTAGCAAACGGCAAATTGCATTTATTCCGCAACGTGGATGCAGCTTCAACCGTTTCCTGTCTTTGATTTATGCGTCCAGGTCTTTCATAACTTTCAAATTCATCAAGGCGGCTTTCATTCGGAAACGGAGCTAGAATGCTTTTTCAAACACAGCCCTCCTAATTAGAATTATTGTAACTCTGACAAACCCTGGACAGAGATGCCACTTAACCGCCTTGTCAGACCCTGGACTCACAGCCTGAATACAGATTCTCCACCTGTCCGCCTTTCCGTATTGTTCAAACTTTTCCACCGTACACCTATTTCCCCAGTGGGAAGCAGGTGGTATGTGGAGGTGTTTACGGAGAGAGTCTAACTGACAGCTGGCGGGAGGAGACTCAAACAGCTGCAGACGAGTGGAAAAAAAAAGCAGGAGAGAGAGAGAGAAGGCAAACAGCTCTAATACCCTCAGGGTTGTCAACTCCAATCCCCCAACCCACAATGCTTTTAACCAAGCAAACAGAGGAAAAACTGTTGCCGTCTCAAGACATCAGAGTCTTCCACCGAACTCCCAGATCTTGGAGCGATTTTGCAGAGGAGCTCAAAGAAGAGAGATGGAAGTTAAAACCGTTTGACCAGCTTCATTAAAGTATTCAGTTATTGTTATGTCAAAAAACCAAAACAAAGTACTATATTTACAGTATGGTGAACAGGAAACACTTTGGTTTACATTTTTCATTTCAAGGTGGAGGACAGCATCCTGCAAAACAAACCAGATCAACTTCTTTACTGCTTTGTTTGGTTCTGCCAAGGTTATTGTAGACCTATTCCAAATTTCCTGAGGCTGAAGGGAAGGGGGTGGTGGTGCTGGTGCTGGCAAGTGGGTGAGCATTGCGTGAAAACCGATTGCATGCAGATAAATCATTTGCAAAGATCAAAAGACAAATCAGCGCCAAAAGACAAAAGATGCTGACGAGTAGAGAACAATAGAAAATGTGAGATGTGGGAATCACAGCAAACAGCCGCAGTATCCAGCTGTAAAGGAGACATGCCGTGTTTTTCTTTTTTTCTTTTTTTAGCCAAGTGTGGCTAGGCAAGTGATCCTTGACAAGTTAACTCTACACTTCTGATCACATAGGCCCGCGACAGTCTTGAGGTTCACACCAGGGTTGTGCAAAATTTAAAATGGAATTTCCTATTTTCTTTCCATTTATGCATGTGAAATTTAACTGAAGTGGCTACAGAGGAAGTGGAATTGGAATTTGAATTGATTGGAATGACAGGAAGAACTGTAATTCATAGAAATTCAACAGAGATCATACATTCTGGGAAATGTACAGTAGTGTTTGTCCACAAAAGCCTAATTTATTAAATAAGATCAAATATAAAATATACGAAATGCAAATTTCTTTAAGCAGAATTTCAAACATATTGTAAACATTTCATACCAACATGCAAAGTTTGTCTAAAAAATACAGTTATATGAATTTCTTTGAACTGTAATTCATTTTAATTCTTACATTCAAATTCAAGGAAATTATTTGGAATTCAAAAGTCATTCTCAATTTAATTCGATTCTGAATTGTGCACAACCTTGGGGCCAGATTCACAAAAATCATGTTAAGAAAATAGTTAAGTGTTTTAAGTGTAATTTATTTTTTGAAGATAAATTAATTCGTAAGACGTTCATAAGAATGTGCAATTCTTGACGTTTTCAGATATTTTCTTAAGAACATCTTACTTTTCATAAGAAGAAAATGACAAGCGTTGACGCTATCAGATTTTTGCCAAGACTCATTGATCAACTTATTGAAAAACACCTCAAAGTCCATTGTTTTCATATTATGAAATAACCATAGTAAGCATGCACACTATTTTTGTCACCTCAGAGTGCCTGTGCACAAGGCTTGACATTAACTTTTTGTTCTCCAGCCACTGTGGCTAGTGGTTTTCCAAAGTTACTAGCCATTCAGCATTTTCACTGGCCACAATTTTGACACCATACCCTGCCATATATAGATATTTTTAATATTATCAGCAGCAGGTATATTAGGCTGCTGTCACTTTAAGACCTGACACACGGATCCATTATACTGTTACACATGCGTTTTCTTTCTCAACTGTTAATGTTCACTTAAAACATAACTGACTATGTTTACTTGAATACTCACCAAGACTGGTATTTTGACATTATTTTGTGTGTACTTGACTGTTTAAGCTTAATAAGCAGCCAAAAGGAATTCAGTTTAGTACTGAGAGGTGGCTGCGAGAATCTGTGATTAATGCGTAAAATTATGCGCAATACGTGCAATCCTACACTGAAATTCAAACACTGTAACACAAACAATATTTATCATGAGCAAATGAAACGAGTGAGGAAGCACAACTGATATTGTGTATCTGTGGGAAATGAGTATTGGAAGCATTTCAGATATATTGATATTATAAATAAAATTATATATATTATATATTTTATTATAAATAAAACCCACCAAAATGGCTAGTAGGAGTGTCTGCACTACATGCCATTGCTGAAATCTACCCACATTTGACGGGTTGGCGGGTGATAATGTCAAGCCCTGCTTGTGTACATAAAATAGCAATATGTATTATATGTAGCTAGCATTATGTTGTAATTTTATTATTTGAAACTACCCAATAAATTCAATAAATTCAAATATATAAAGAACCCTACCTTTCAGTATTTACAAGATATTTACAATGATTTTTAAGGAATTATTTGAACAATTTTAAGGAAAAAGATAAGAACATTCTTATTAAATGTTCTACCTAATGATCTATCTGTCTATATACAGTATATATATATATATATATATATATACACACACACACATAGTAACTATTCTTAACCTTAAAAATAAGAAGTTAAAATAGCAGTTAATAAGAATATTATTATTAAGAATGTGAATTCGGCCCCGGGCACACACACTTTTCTCTAAATAAGTAGAAGGAACTGGCAAAGGACGGTTTGCACACCACATAGTAATAAATGCAGGCTAACAAATATACATAAAATTGTTTGTTGGGGATGTACAAAAGCACAAAAAAAACAGGCTAACAAAAGCTAAGCAGAAAAGTATGACACACTGAACAGCAGGCACTAATCATAGCGGCATTCACAGATACCACTAGAATAAGTAACATATCACTTTTATGGGCCGTGTTCCCCTGCCATTAACGGCTAGAGAAAAAGACGAGGCCATATGAGCACAACCTTGAAATGAAACGCCTGCCGTGGTTAATCATATTCGGCTGTAAATTAGCTTTAATAATACATTGACTAGCGCATTTTCCACACACACCACTTTAAATACTTAGCATGATGCACGCATTGCCTACAAGTGCAGGGCCCAAAAAGAGATGCAAACTAGTTTAATCAAATAGGGCTAAGACTGGGTCAGTACATTTCCCTTATAGATTTGGATAGAGGGTCAGAGACACTTTTAGGTGTCCGCTAGTGGATTTGCATGAATGTAAATTTACTCTTCTGGGTCGCAGGATAGTATAAATAGCCCTGAGTTCCTCAAGACGTCTATTCTAAACAGCAGTTATTCAGAACAACTGCTGCAATGGTGAAATTAAAGGGGGGTTGCAGGGGGAAGGTTCCTCTTGCCACAACAAAGGAAGGAAATCCCACTTAGATTTGTACTTCTCTCTTTTCTTCTACTTTTAGCGGGTGTATCAGAGAACAAACAGTGCCTGAAGCTGGTAGCCACCTGTAATGTATTCCCCCACCCCACCCCCATTAAAGTCCTTCACAGAAATCAGAATTTAATAAATCACCCCGGAGTCTGACAGAGTTTATCTCAAGGGGTCGCTTTGACTCGGGAGGAGCCGCTAGACAGACAAAGCCTAGGCCGATAAGATGTGAAATTAAATACAGTTAGCAGTTTGAAACAAAGGACGGAATGTGTCACGAGCTGCAATGTAACCACCAAAAAGCTTATTGCTAAAGAAATGGCAGACAGAGGAGGTGATTCATTTCAGTTTGCGCACATTTAACCTCATTTGCATGCTTACTGTCAACATATCTCACTTCCGAAGATATGTTCAAGAGCTTTCATTAAGGCCTGAAGTTGACATCCTTTTTATTGAGGCATGGCATATAAATCATGGCCGTCGCACACCTGCACATCTTGATCAGAGATCTTGCTCTATCATGTTATGCTTCCTTTTAAACACATGACAGGTACGACACCAGTCATCGCTTAAGGTAAGGAGAGAGTTATGGGAGCACGGTTTATCTCTGTGTGCACAGATATCCTCACTTAGCATGTTGAAATACAGATTATTTACTATGACAAATACACTACATTTATTTACAGAGCATTAACATAGACCCAGTTAAATGTGAGGGTTTTAATTTCTGTGCAACTAGCATCATCAAAAGGAATTACAGAAATACTCGCTGTTTTCCGAAATCTGCCATTGGTTGAACAAACCGTTTGTCCTGCCCCCAAACTCACTCGTTGACTGGTCGAGACATTCAAAACAAATAAGAGCAAAGAGCAAAGATTTGAAAGTGCCAGATCCACAAAGTTTACACTTTTTGGAGCAGTCAACCAAACTTTTGGAGCAACTATAAATGGCTTACTCAACAATATAGTATACTTGACAAGAATGTATTTATCGTTGAGCGTTTATTTCAGAACCTGTTTTTCCCTTAGTTTGGTTCATTTAGACATATGAACACAGCAATCGTGCTGTAAAATGTAAAAATGAAATAAAAAACCTGTAAAATTTACAGTACAAAAGCTTTACCGTAAAAAATACAGTAACAATGTTTTAGGTTTTACAGGCCATCACTTAGTTTACTGTCTATTTTAGAGTTCAAAACCGTATAATTTAAAGGTTTATATTGTAATAATTACGGTTTATAACTGTTTATTTTACACACTGTAAAAAAAAAAATCAGTTAAATCTATGGTAAAAAAACGATTTCATTAACTGATATAACCTATTGAACCTATTGAAAAACTAATATCTATTTTGTACCTTTGTAATACACTGACAATCACCAAACACAGTGGTGATGAGAGTCACATGATGAATCAAAGTTCATCAGAACTAGCTTTTACACAAGCTGAAAAGGACAATACTAATATATAGAAGGTGCACACAGTGTCATTCACACAAACACTAAACACCATCATGGTAACACACATGAAATTTAAAAAAAAAAATGCAATAAACATGGATTTAACAACATTTGATGTAACATTATACCCTAATGTAAACAACTGATTAGAAAAAAACTAAGAAGAAGAGTTAAAAGTTATTTAAACAAAACTACATCAAATGTGAAGTGTCACGCAGGGAATTGTGGGACTGTCAATTTACGTTTTTTCACTGTAAATTATACAATGACTTGTTATTTTTCACTTCCAAAAACTGTAAATTTAACAATATTTTACCGTAAAATTGCATTAAATGTACCGTTAGATCTATTACAGTTATTTACCGTATATATAAGAAACTTTCTGTAAACCAATTAACTGTTTTCACCATAGCATTTTACAGTCTTTTACCGTTAAAATCGCAGTCATTTTTTACAGTGTGACCGTTTTTGGTTCACATGGTTTGGATCCATCAAATGGATCTTAACATGATCAGTGTCAAAATAACAGACTTGCACTAACTGTCCAAATAGCAAAACTTATGCTTGATGTCTATAATTAATAAATTACCAAATGTCAGCCAATACTGTATTGGCCTGAAAAATATACTGTATTGGTAGGTTTACCTTTAAGTTACAGAGGTTAAAAACAGGAAAAAGAAAGTTCCAACAAGACAACTGTAGGGCACATTACATGTCAACTAGTGTCCACAGCTAGCATACTAATGGTGTGTTGGTGTGCTAGCAACATACGCCTACTCTAATGAAAGAGGTGAGTTTGAGATTTTCAATGAGCACTTTGGCCCTGTCTTTTATTAATAACACTCCAGGGTCCAGGAGGCCACGAGCAAAATGGTGGGAACGGGCTGACCCGCATGCCACGCCTAATCTGTCCCGGTTCGGTCCGCGCCACCAACGGCCCTCGCTTGCTATCTGTTTCTCAAACTGATGCCTTCCTGCTGGGACGGCGTGGCTGGAGAGCTGTCAGCGTGCTGCCCTTTCTGGGGCGCTGTGCTATCTCTGCCTGCACCAGTCCACTGTGGCCTGTTGAAAAGAGCTGTCATAGCCTCGCAAGTCTCTGACATTCCTATTGGCTTGACCCTGACCCTTTGAGAAGCACACCTTTAATTATCCTGTCTCAAATCTCCTTCCATGGCAAAACGAATATACATATCATAGCCGTGAGCATGTGTGCTATTCTTTTAAAGTACGCATCTGAGTGCCCCACTCAAAGCTGTGCAACTCTTGGAATAATATTAGACTATTTGGAATGTGACTGTGAGACAAGCAAGAGACACAGCTGCAGAAGAGGTTCTTTTATCACGGGAAAATTACATAATGCCCCAACAACTATGAGCTGTTTCCAGAACTCCAGTACAATAAGTATAAAAACAGTACAGAAGACATAAATATGATTGTTTTAGCTGCCCTCCCCGGTATCCTCCAATTAAACATCCCTGTCAATGATAGGAGCGTAAAGGCACTTTTGATCCATGTAATCAGATCTGTGAGCTTGCTTTTGTCTCACATTCCTTTTCTGACATTTGAAAGGTCAAGAGTGAGAGGACATTTGATAACTGCAAAATCCTCATACTCGATTTTACAACCCTTCTATAATCTGTCTTCTCAGAATTGGTAACATAGCATTTTATCTTTGGGAGGAGGGCAAGAGAGAGACTAGGAAACTGCGTCTGTTCACATTTGTTCACCATAAGGTGAAGCTTTAGGAATTTGCTGCACTGAAAACAAAAAGAGAAAAAAATCGGATAGCACTCTGACAAACAACGAAAGGTAAAGTCGCTACACAGAAATACATGCTTGCTAAAAAAGAGACAAACTGCTGTACCATAAATAATGAGTGAGCAAACTGTTTTTTTCCTCTTTTTTTAGGTTTCAGGAAACTGTGCATTGTCAATATTGCACATGTAGCACACCTTGACCAAAATACTTATGCAATATGACACAAAAAAAGTGTGATTTGTTCTCAATGCAGATCAAAGACATGACAGCACATTATATTGTTTTCATTCAGACAATATTGATAGTTCCCAGTCCATTTTTGTTCCACCAGTGAAAATAATTCAAAACAAAAATGGCATTACGTGTCTCAGTTCAACACAAAACAGCGGCATTCCTGTACAAATAAGTGTTTTTGAGTAATGATTCAATGACTCATGAGGACAGTTCTGTTCCTGAATGAACCAGTGTGAGTTTGAATGAATCAGTTGAGTGAATGATTCAAGAGCTGCATCTCATTTCAAAGGCTGCATCCTCCGGAGGTCGCATTTGAAGGCTGCATATGCCAGAGGCGGTCTCGTTTAAGAAAAGTAACCATTAGATTGCAAAGTAAGAAAGAAATTACAGTATTTTACACCTTATGAGGAATAACAGTCAATTTTGTTACAGTTACTTTTCTTAAATAAGACACCGAATTCGAATGACGTATGCAGCCTTCAAATGCGACCTCCGGAGGATGCAGCCTTCAAAATGTGACACAGCTAATAACTCACTCATGAAGATGACAGTCACTTGTTTCCTGAAAGAATCAATGTCCGTGTCAGAATCAGTGCCGCCACCTACTGGCGTGATGATGTAACCTGCAGAAAATCACTAAAATCCCAATCACTAATACACAGACTGACAGTCTATATGTGTGTGTGTGTGTGTGTGTGTGTGTGTGTGTGTGTGTGTGTGTGTGTGTGTGTGTATATATATATATATATATGTGCAGGACACTATAGTTCTTTTATGTAAGTGAGGATGAAGTAAAATAAAGTAAACTGTGACATATTATACCAAAAAATTCTACATACAGTGGACTACCAGTAAAATTTAAAACATTTTGGAACCAAAAATTATTCAGACACTTTGACCTGACCATGTTTTGCTTAAGTGTTATCTGACATAATTAAGATAATTTTTTTTCTGACACAGTTTAATTCTGAGATCTTATTCACTATAGTGAATAAACTGAATTAATGAATCTGTTCAAGGTGTCTGAATAAATTTTGGTTTGACTATATATATATATATATATATATATATAAGCTATTAATTTAGAGTGAGCGGAATGATAATAATATGAACTTACGACAATGGAACTGATGGCCTTTTTCTGTTGTTCCTGTTGTTTTATCGAGGCTTTGCTGCTCTCTGTACAGCACACAAAACCTTCCACTGTGCTCTCAGCACTGTGTTCCTTCTCCCTTCACGACAGGACAGTCTTTCCCATTAAATAAGTCCTATTCCACTTAATGGCAACCTTGGGAGATCTGTAGCGCTTGAAAGCACCGGCACTTAACACTTTGTAGTCAGAGAAAACGTTTTTTTGATCTGCTCGTGTCATTTAATCATCCGTATTCTACCGAGCTACTCAGAAACAATTTTGCAGGATATTAACTTCTGGCTAAACCCTGCTTGTGCCATTTGTGGTTCCACTCAACCAATGGTCCCGTGGGGGCCGGAGCCCTCCTCACAGCTGTAATGAGCTTTACTGAGCTGAATAAAACAGTTAATAGAAAGGTAAGATCAAAAATGCATGAATCATGAAATATTAGCCAGATTCCAATGAAAAGGGCTCTGGTTAAGTAGACATAGCTGTCTGTAGGGTTGTTGGGCGGCTTCAGTAGTGCAGGAGACAGTTTAGTAACTTATTGAATGGCTATACCATACCTCCTCCATGTATAAAGTTACTTAAGTGCTCGCCTGCAGGGAGAACCATGTCAAATCGCATTGAAAATAACTTTGAGGAGCAAATTGAATGTATTAGCTTAAAGGGAGGTGATGTCTATAGGGACCACTGACACTTAATACTGAATTATCCTAGACAAAATATATTGAGCAAAAGTAAAGTGATTCACTGTTCTCTCAAACCCCCCAAAAAAGAGACAAAAACAGTTTCTGTTGGTGAGAAAACCTACTTATTACTTGGTTGGCATCCACAGAATACACAGACAGGCAGTGGCGTCCCATGAAAACCATTTTTGTTCCATTACAAAAAACTAGGTCATCCTCTCATAATTGTCAATCATGCAATAAATCTTTCTGTGCCGCAAATGAATACTGCACTGGGAATGAAACAAAGCTTATTGGCATGCGATGTCAGCTTGACTTAATTCATTCTCCTTTTCAGCTGAGCCTATTCATATGTGAAGTTTACGGATATCACACTGCCTGTTCCAGAGCGGGATAATAGATGTGGACAGACACATTATGCTGGGAATGTTGTATTAGCACAGCATAAGCTGTCTGAATGGAGACACAGCTCACAACAGAGTTTAAAATGTGAGACCGGATCCACAACTAGAATAAATTATCCTTCTTTAAGACACTTTAGAAGAATATTCTCTCTCCGGAGCAATGAATGTAAATATGTAAATGTATGTACAGACATGAACGTCCTCTTCAACGGCTCTGTAATTAAAACAACAAGCAGAACTTTCAAGGGAATTGTTTTCTCTGAATCATCTGTTCATGACGTCATGAAATAAAATAAATCCACAATCAAAATCATAAGTCAAATAATCCTTTCTGATGCAGTATGAGCATGAGATGGGCAAAACTTAAGCATTTCTTAAAAATAATAGCAGTAATGCAAAAAAACAACAAAGAGTGTCACGGGAAAGAAAAATCGCAAAAGAGAACTCTTAAAGAGAATTCTCAATAGATTCTAAATGAGAATAAAAGCAGAAATAGATCTCTCATAAGCATCTCTTGAGTTTTAGAAGAAAAAAAACAACAACATATATCTCAAACTTTGTAATAAAAAGTCAGAGATTTCGGTAACACATTAGTATGGGGAACAATTCTCTACTAGTTGCTTATTAGCTTGCATATTGGCTGTTTATTAGTACTTATAAAGCACATATTAATACCTTATTCTGAATGACCATATTCTACGTACCTAAATCTTACCCCACACCTGAACTTAACCACAACAACTACCTTACTACTATTAATAAGCAGTAAATTAAGAGTTTATTGAAGCAAAAGTCATAGTTAAAGGGTTAGTTCACTCAAAAATTAACATTCTGTCATTTATTACTCACCCTCATGTCGTTCCACACCCGTAAGACCTTCGTTCATCAAATTAAGATATTTTTGATTAAATCCGATGGCTCAGTGAGGCCTCTATGGCCAGCAATGTCACCTCTCAAGATCCAGAAAGCTATATATTTTAAACAGTTCATGTGAGTACGGTGGTTCTACCTTAATATTAACAAAAAAGAAAATAACAACTTTTCAACAATGTCTAGTGATGTCCGATTTCAAAACACTGCTTCGAAGCTTTATGAATCTTTTGTTTCGAATCAGTTGTTCGGATCGCGTATCAAACTGCTGAAATCACGTGACTTTGGCGCTCCGAACCACTGATTCAAAACAAAAGATTCGTAAAGCTTTGAAGCTTCATGAAGCAGTGTTTTGAAATCGGCCATCACTAGCTATTGTTGAAAAGTTGTGGTTTTTTTTTGTTTTGGCGCACAAAAAGTATTCTCGTCGCTTTATAATATTAAGGTAGAATCACTGTACTCACACGAACTGCTTAAAATATGTTTTTAGTACCTTTCTGGATCTTGAGAGGTTCGGTGACATTGCTGGCAATAGACGCCTCACTGAGCCATTGGATTTCATCAAAAAATATCTTCATTTGTGTTCCGAAGATGACCAAAGGTCTTACGGGTGTAAAGCGACATGAGGATGAGTAATACATTTTCATTTTTTGGTGAACTAACCCTTTAATTGTGAATATGTGTTCCCCATACCAAAATGTTACAGAGATTTCAATATGAACAATTTCCGTCAGAGTTTCTCCAACCTGGTCTCACAAAAAAAAAAAAAAGACGGTTGCATAAAAACATTGTACAAAAACAACCCCTTACCCAAAACCTTAAACCAACTATTAATGTAATATGAAAAAGTACTACATTTTTGAACAATGTAATTTGTACAACGATGTCGTGCGATTTCACCATCTCGTACAAATTATTACGAGTGATTATGAGAGTCTGTTTGTGCTTCTGAGAATGTAATTGTGTCTGGCATCTTTCCATCATACAAAGGCTTGAACACAATATCTGCGTCTGCTACAGCTCTGGGCTCACCATTTACCTTCTCCTGCCAGGTGTCTTCAGTTTACTAATATCTGATTGGACAGACACGAAATGCAGTGGTACGCCTCCAGCAGACGAGTTTGGTGTCATGTCTCTCTGGAGCAAACTGTCAGTCTTTAAGAAGTGAGTAATAATAGCCGGGTACCACAGCCTCTTGCTATGGAAAAAACACTTTCTTTTTTAAAGCGAGAAGCTGACATTTGAGTCTGCAGGAGAAACTCAAGCGGAGCATCATAGAAAGAGTTATCAGAATGCCTGTCTCACTGGACTTAGACAACAGCAATGTGAGAAGCTCTGGATTGCTTTCAAAGGAACAACACCTTTGTTTGCTGATAATGAAATACAGTACAGCCCATGGAGGGTTTCGGATGGATTAGGGATCTGTTGTTGGGGATATGCGTACTTTGTACTACAGTTATTAGAAGAAATATTTCCATTTGTTTTAAATGGGCTGCATTACAAGTTGCGATGTTTGCCCTTCAGAGAGTTGCGTGCTATGCAACAACTCATTCATGTTGGCCTTCAACTGGCATACCATGATCAAGCTACAAGGTCTCCTAACTGATTGCTTTGATTTCATAAAGAGGCTACAAGAGCTGCATTTTACAATGTTTCATATATACAAATCCAGGAGTAAACTGAACATAGTCATGCATATTTTGAGGAATATAATCAAAACTCTTGACGCTTACATCTTTACATTAATGCAATGGATGAATTAAAAGAAATAAAAGCTACTGAATAAAAAATATATAAAAAAAATGTATTAAAAGATTCGTACTTAAAAGGTGCACTGTAAAAAGTAATACACTCTATGTACTCAATAGAACTAATTACAAGCAATATTATTAATTCAATTCAACATATAAGAATTGAATTAGAATCAATCAAATGAATTCATCAAAAGTCAACCATTTAAAATGTGTAAAATTAACAAACACCATTACAAACACAAACTGACATAAAAAGCATAGAGTCAAAGTGCCAAACTAACACCAATCGCCATACTGGTGACCAAACATTTTCAATAAAATCAACATCTAAACCTCTGTTAATTTGTGTGTTTCTCTTTCCTTCAGTGATTCTGCTTATTATCATCAGGTGTCTTCAATGATGGCAATAAAAAATAACAAGTTCTTAATTCATCTTTGACGTATGTCTGTTATTCAGATATTTTTGTTTAAATTTTACTTAAATTTAACTCGTTTTAAATGGTTGACATTTAAGGAATTAATTTGATTAATTCTAACTCAATTCTATTTGCTGAATTTAATTAATAATATTGCTTGTAATCTGTTGCCAACATTTTATGGAGTAGATATAGCGTATTACTTTTTTACAGCGGAGAATGAGATACCAACACATCAACAACGGCATCAATATGAGCAACATATGGGATCCTCAGCGGCAACGAGCACCGAAATTTGGCTTTTCTATTATGATTCAATTGTGCTAAATTGACTTGATAGGCTTCTGTGCGGTCCGTGAGGATTTTAGCTTCATAAGAGAGGTCTGGTGTCTCAGCTTTGTCAAAGGCCCATCATGCTTTGAGCTCTGATAGAGTTCCATTCTATTCTCGAGTGTCATTAGCTGTGGGCCAGGTAAAGATTAGATAACAATCAGAACTTTATGAGATACCTTTAGAGGTGTTAGGAGTCTTTTGTCGCACTGCTAAAAGAGGAATGTAGATTAAAAAAACATATAACTTCTTTTTTTCCTTTCATTATCTAACTGAGTGGGGACTATTCAGTTGTTTTGGCAGCACAGAAAAAAAAAATTTAAGGAGCAAAATGCCATGTTAAGCATATTTCATGGAGTATTCATAAATTACTAAATATATAATTTATGGCGGAATTCTGAAAGCAGTTTTATCAAAGGTACTTTAATAATATAATTCATTTTTGCAGGAGAGCTTGAAGTGAATTGAATTGAGAGCTCTATTTATTTTGTCCTAGGAAAAGTGTCTCCAGCACTCCAGAGCTCTTTGTTTTTCTTTAATGGAGTTATGGTGCTCTCATTGCGCTGTAAAGTGCCGCTTGTTCTGACCTAAATGAAAACAGCCTCGAGACCTCAGCAGTCACCTGTCCTTCACCGCAGTCGCGCCAAAACCTGCTGACGGCATCTCCAAGCTTCCCCGCACCTCACTGACGCTGTTTATGACAGCGGTTCAAACTTAAATATCCAGCTTTTGCTGTCTTCTTTCAAAACCACAGAGCTCATAAAACATCCATCATGACATTCCTCCATTTTATAACAGAGTAAATATCACTCTTACAGGGTAGATTTCCCATCATTCACTTTTATCACAGTAGAGTGGGACAAGAAGAGGCCATTAAGTTCAAAGAACGTAGATATTTCCGTGATAACATGAAAAAGTTTATATAGGAGGAGATTCATCATTTGATATGATCTTGAAGATGGGGGGGGGACAAGAAAAGGAAATTTCTGGAATCCCATTTGAGATTGATTCCCTGAAGTATTCTTCTTTTTTTTTTTCATGTCAGCTTCAACACGAAAATGAAGCCAGGGAAAATTAACTCCTGATATGGCTACGCTGAATTAGACAGTGAAAAAAAAAAAACACTTTTTAAGGATTCCGGCCTTGTCATTTTCAATTTTCTGCTCTTTGGACATGCTTGTATTCAGATTCCCGAACATCCACTCGGCATATCAATCCTAATTAGACAATCTGGGTCCGCGAAGGATGAGAGCCGAGTTATTTGCATAATTTAATCATAAATACTCAGCGATACATATTTCCGAATGCATTTGTACAATCATCTTTCTATCCTTAGGGCAAAAATATTAATATGATTAGGCAATAATTCTTTAAAAAAGGAGGAAAATAGGAAACCAGAAAGTGCACTCTCTTTTTAAACTCCAGCTTTGGGCTATATGAAAAATTAATTAATTTCTGGGGAAAATCAATTTCTTTATGTGACCATATTAGACAGAGCCGAGCTAAGGCCCGGAATCGCTCTCCAATCAAGAAATCTCATCTGCTCCCTCTAACTTGTGTCAGTAGTGGTTAGCGTCCCTGCGTGAGCGTCAACGGTCTGCGCACTGCTTCCTAAATATGCTGTAATGTCGAAGGGATGGTGGCTAAAGACATGCCAGGGCTCTGAGTCAGAGAGCTCATAATGCATCGCTTTTTCCACCGGCAATCTGCCTCAGGTGTGACTACGGTGGCTAGTGTCACTGTCCTGTCTCATTTCATACATCTGGTGGTCAGAAATTAGGAAACCAGCAGATGATTTGACACACTTACACTTGCTTGTTTGATTTGAGACCGATTGATGACTCACGCCATCACTCATCTGTTCATCTGTTCTAAAAGTCATGAACGTCTGCTATTTGCGCAATTAGCTTTTGCATGTTTGACCAATTCAATTTTTTATCTAAAGCGGTAGCTTTCACAAAAAAAAAAAAAAAAAAAAAAATTCTCAACCCTGTATGACTTTCTTTCTTCTGCGGAACACAAAAGAAGACTTTTTGAAAAACAATGAAATTCAAAGGGATTCAATCAATGTTGTTTTGGACCCCATTGACTTTCATTGTATGACAAATATACAGGATAAACTGATGACAGATTTTCATTATTGGGTGAACTATCCCTTTAATATGCAGGTCAAATGTCAAGAAGAAATTTCTGTTATTGAAATGTAAAAGTGCGAGCAAATATAAATAGCGTAATTCAATTAATTCAAGAAATATATATGTTTATTTTCCTAGAACTGTTTCAAATGACCTCAATTGAATACAGAGGTATCAAGTTGCTTTTATCGGTGTCACGTTCATAAACTCTTCTACTGTCTTCTCTCGCATTGACGACGAATGCCAAGTGCACAGTTAATTTGAACACACGTGGCTAATCCTATCAAGGAAAGCTCCAATGACTCACGGCGACGGAAAAAATAAAAACCAGATTGTTTATCTGCTTCATTTTCAATCCATCAGCGCTGATCGTAAGTGAGGAATATGGAATCATATGTATGAGTTGTAAGAAAGTGCTACAATGAATCTGTGATTTTAACAAGCCTTTTAACATGCACCCCCCCCCCCCCCACACACACACACACACACACACACACACATCCCCCCTCAACTCTTTCATCCTAATCAGCATCTGTCTCTCTGTTTTTTGAAGTTATTATCGCCTCAGCTCCCTCTTGGATGTGGTTGCTGGGTGACGGGTATCTTAGCACCCACTCTGACTGGGAATGATTTGAATTCGATCCAAAGATTTCCCATGAGTACCTGTAAACACATCCGTGCCTTGTCGAAAACAAATATATCAGAAGAGCACTGCAAAGAGAGTGAGAGAGGGAAAAAAAAGAGCGATAAAATCTGCCACTGTGTGTTAAGACGCACCCCTGAGTGCTAAACAAAATAATGACGCTCCTCTGTAAATATGCCAGTCTGTGTTGTACACAAACAAAAATATTTAGTCAAAAGTGATGCTCTTGTGATTGAATTATAAATGTAAAAATCGAACAAAATTTCATTTAAAGCATAATTAATTCAAGGAACACAAACTTGAGGACATCTTTATTCATTTAAATTGAATTAAACAAAAACAACAACAAAAAAGTAAAAAGTCTAAAATATGCAAGTGCATTCAGAGATATCCATTTAACCTTCCATTGTTGACAACAACTGTCAATGAACCGCCTGGGCCGTACGCAGCCTGACAAACCCTCCGACGTAACAGCTGTCTCAGCACTCACCTCCAGCCCAACCGCCCTGATGTTTCAATAACCTTTCCTTAAGAGTTCAAATGTCACCAGGCGGCAAGAACCGCATCGTCCCACACGGACAAAATGGAAAGGAAAACAAGTAGCTGAAGTATTGCTTCTCACGGGGCAGACTCATAACTCCTATGAAAGCAGAGAGATTACAGCCCCGTATCTGTTCGGCGGCAGAAGGTGCGCATTAATCTGGGCCGAGGGTCCCCGGGAGAATGAGGGGGGGAGCCGGAGGAACACGTCCTCATGCGGAAGGGAGAACGGGGCGAGTCTGACTCCGCTTCATGGGGAATTCTTTTAATGTGAGCAGACAAAGATGTAAGGCCGCTGTTATCCCGTAGCAAAGAGGATTATTAGCACTTCTTCAGCACTCTGGAAGCCGAGCAGCATGCTGGAAAAGTGAGCTCGCTAGTATGCTTTTTTTTTTATTATTATGTCTAGTTTTTGTGTGTGTGTGTTGTTTATTCGCAAGACAACGGAAATAGGATTGGAACACATCCCAAGCCGGACTCAAACCTCACCTCATATGCTGTCAGCATATGCACAACCCATTGCACCGCTCCTCTGTAAAGTTCTCCTCTACACACAAAAAAAAAACCATAAACGAAATTATCCTTCTTTAAAATTCAAAATTTGAGCACGTAACGGCACCCCGAGTCACGTCCATGCAAGAGTTATGACTTAGCGTGCTGACCTTCCCTGTACAGAGAATCAAAGCAGATGCAGATACATTAAATCCACACTGTAAATAAGAGCCAGTGTGTTTGTGTTCCATCCGAGCAGATACCTTTGTCCATACAAATGATGTAATCCTCCAAATGGGAAGCAGACATGGAGGAGGTGATTGATTTCAGCATAACACCGGCAGTACCAGGTGCTTTCAGAGACAATTACAGGCCTCTCTATGCAGCAGTAATAGGCCAGCACTTTAGCATCATTAAAGCAATGTGTAGCACTGCATTATCCTTTAACCCCATCACTGACCACTCTCTTTCCCAGCCCCGGAGTTCAAACCACACACTCCATCACCTCAGGACCCCGGGACGGGGCCGCACGAGGAGGAGGGGAGCCGGATTGAAAGCACAAGCACAGGCCAAGAAGGAGCTCGCACAGACAGCATGGGAAAGACTGAGAGCAGACTGCTCCATTAGCACCGATGATGGACGAATACACACCGTACTTGACATACAGCTAGAGGGGAATATTTACATTGTGCATTTTTAGACAAACATAAGTAATAACTGCTTTAAATCAAGTGATACAAAAATAATGCAATGCATTTGGTATTGATCTGCAGCTGTAATTATGACTAGCATTGAGAAGTCCAATATATGTGCATCACAAGAAAGAGAAAAAAAAATCAATAATAAATTATTGCATGTTATAACTGTAAAAATGTAGCACAAAATACCTGGTGTAATAATGTGTGATTTAACAAAAGAGTTTTTAATCCACACTCACACTGAATAAAAGTGGCACATGTCCAAAACAGAAAATCATATTACGAGTGTGATTTATGTTATTTTTTTAATGTTATGTTTGTGAGAAATAATATTGTGTTAATATGATAAAAATCACTCTGGACATTCAGATCTAAAAATATTGATATTATCATTATGTGCAATTTGTCACTTGCTGCCTGATCCACAATATATATATTTTTTTAAATTATAAAATAATTCTCATAAACAATTTGTGATTTAATTTTCAGTTTTCATAGCATTGAAATTCCTCATTTAAAAATATCTGAAACTGTACAACACTCGGGCTTGAATTGCTGCATGCAAGGGGTTTTATGTTTTCATTTCAGATGAGCTGTCAACACCTTGACATTTTTAAATTAGCTTACTTTTTCTAGTAATTATTGGGCCCATTCACTTGATCACTAAAGGGTGACATTAAAGTTTCAGGGCGAATTATTCACCGATGTTACAAGCAGTAATTGTTTCCTGTGTGAATTTGTACCTTCAAGCACTGTATCACTCCTGCCATTAAGTATACAAGCACTTATTGACTATGATTTGATTTTTCCCCAGAGGAAGAAAAAAGTAGAAAGAAATGTCTGCCTTTAAATACAACTAAAACATAGGAGAGAACGTCTATTATAGTACTTCTAACAAACATGCTTATTTAAATTTGTTCAAATAACAGAAAACCAAATCATATTTTCCTCTTCTGCTCAATGGGAGCTCAATATTGTCTACAACATGCACAAATGCAGGGTGACTTTAAACTTTTTTTTTTTTTTAATCACATTTGCTATTAGAAAAATATATATCCACAAGAAAAAAGCTCTCATGCTCCATACATACACTTATGCATGATTTCCACCAAACATGTTTGACCCAACTGTCATTTATGAATTATTAATTTTGGTAAATAGTTGAAGAAAAAAAACACCCTACTGTATTTTACAGTACATGCACTACAACACTTCTGCAAAATGTTTGCATTTATTTATTATTATTATTATTATTATTATATTCCACTTTCTACCATCGCAAAAAGTTGAATTATTTACTTTATGGAATTCTAGAATTAGTTGCACATTTTTTTATATTTTTATCATAGTTATTTTAACGATATAGGAACAAGATTTGTTTCTTCACTGACACATTTGGTTTAGCAAGCTGACTACTTGAGATTAAAGTTATTGATGTCACAAAATATGTAAATAACAGTGCATAAAACTACAAAAATAACAAAAAGTTCTTGGTTGAACTTAAAGCAATTGTAATGTTGCATCCGGCTATAAAAAAAAAATAATAATAATAATTTTGGGTTGTAGTTGGAACATATATATTTTAAAGTGCAAGTACAAATGTGAAAGTATTTGCAAATGCCCTCCACATATTACTCCATTAATAAGTACATTAGTTGTACTCTTTTTTTTTTTTTTTTTTTTTTTACTTTGTATTGTAAAGTTCACTTCACTTCTAACTTGTCTATTGATTATCTGAGCACTAAAAGAGTCGCACTCGTTCTGACCTGGCATTAGTGCAGTCGTTGTAGAGGGTCTCGAAGTCTTTTCTGGAGATGAGTTTGCAGCGGTTGACCCCGGGCTGGATGGCCCCCAGTCCGCGCAGGATGCGGACCTGCTCCACGTTACACACCACCGGCGTGATCTCCAGCCGCTTGAGTTTGGTGTAGACGGTGTGCAGACCCCCGACCAGGTGTTTGAGAAACAGGTCAAACGCCTGGGGCAGGCAGATGAGCTCCTGTCCGTCCACTGTGAAAGAGGCCACCTTGGCGCCCCTAAGCTCCACCATCCGACACTCATTATTCTGCGGGGTGTTTTCAACAGGAGACGGGGTCGAGTACACGGGCTTGCCGGCCAGTGAGATGCTGTTGGTGTTGGTGCTGATCAGATCCGTGCGGAACAGATTCTGGGGCGCTGACTGAGAGGGAGACGCAGAAGTGGCCAAGGGCGAGGATGATGATGCTGCGGTCGCGGAGCATGATGATGATGATGCTGATGATGCTGACGAAGAAGTTGATATCGGACACGGCTGGACCAAAGACGACGGGGGAATCAGAGCAGCCGGTACGGCCATGGTGTTCTGCACCTATCAAATAAGTTCAGACGGGAAGGAGAGCCAGTATGTAAAAGTAGCGCAAAGAAGAAGAAATCCACCCGAGTGCGCTCCGCCGACGCGCGAATGGATGTGGAGAGGTGCCGTGCTGAAATTAGGGCTCTGAGAAAGATTGAGAGAGAATGACAGGAAGAAAATGAGCAGAAAAGTGTGCCTCTGCTCTGTGGATGAGTTGTTGTTGTCACAAGGTACAGAGAGGGAGGAGCCACTATCAGCCCTTTGAAACGGAGACATGCACAATCTAATGCGACCCTAGTGGAACAGCGTACGGAACATTTCCAGCGTTTGCTTACAACCTTTGTGAGCTTCTCGGATGAAACCTGCGTGCGCCTCTTCGAGGAATGAATTCTCTCTGAAACTCAACTTTATACGCCGAGCTCCTCTGCTTCTTATTGTTCGTTGTTTTAAGTTGGCTTCTTTCTTTTTTTGAGTGAGACAATAAGCAAATAAAAAGGTAAAGTTTATAATTACTTTCATTAATAATGTGAACATTTATGAAAAATATATAGCCTAAAAAATGCTTTTTATAAAATGATCTGTTAAACATTATGTTAAGCCTATTAATGAAAGTTATTATCACTATGACAATTAACAAAAATAGGCTATGCAGAAAGTACTGTGAATTTAACAGTATCACAACTTGAGTTACTGGAGGGAAGAACGGGGTGAGTTGTAACACCATTGGTTTAACCAATTAGAAATGAGCTACAGGGGTGAAATTACTTCAAACATGAGCACAACCCTCCTGAAGTGACCGTAAAAGTTAAAGAGAACTCACAGGATTAAAAAAGGTAGGTAAAGTGAAGTTTCAAACCTGGATTAATTTGATATGCATGTTAAATGACAGAACTGGAAACATATCATCTGAATTAGCAGGTTCTCTTGTTTAATTTGGTATGTCATCCACAGGCTATATCCGCATGTAAAAAAAAACAAAGAAATATCATGTCTGAGCAAACAATAGAGGCTGTAACACTTTCAGGTATTATTATTGAACCTACAAAGATGCATAAAAGGGTTGCGACATTAGACACAATTTTGAATGTAACATGTTTTTTTTATTTTTTTATTTGGGGGGGGGGGGGCTATAGCTTTTTTTCTATATTTGTTTCCAATTTGAATTTTTAATTTGAATTTGTTCTCAAATTTTCTGATAGGTTTAGCGTTTCCATATAAAACCATAAACAAACAGGGAAACAAAATTAAAATGTCTATTTTCTATGTGTTACTGTAACAGCCATTTATGGGAATATTATGTGTCTCAAAATTTTATATGGGTGTGTTACAGATGTTGAAACAAAATGTGTTACAACACTCCCCAATATCCACTTTTGATATGAAAATGAAAAAAAATAGATGAAAAAAATAAAAAATAAAAGACCGACAAAGTTTACAAAAGCATGTTATTTCTCACGCCTCTAATTTTGCAACTTCCGATATGTATTTCTTCAAAAACATGCAGAACTCTCCTAAAGCAAAGAGAAAACTTTGTGTAAATGTACACCGTCAGAACCCTATCTATCCGTGTTAACTTATAAGTTCAAGTTAGTCTGATTTGATCTGCTTTAAGATAAGCAGAATGCCATTTCAAAATTGTCATTCAGGCACAGAGGTAGCATGTAGTGTAAAAATCAATATCCGCTTAAAATTCATAGCCAGACAAAGTTGCCCTTTATGTTGCTAACCTTTGCTTAAATATGCATCATATTAAGATTTCATTAAAAACAATGAATGTCATGATAGTTTGCCAACAGTTTTTCATGTTAGCATGGGGTTAACTGCAAATGATGGCCATAAAATTCTACACAAAGAACTGCTTGCAGACATTCGTTTAGAGAAGAATGATGATAAGACAAAAAGGCATCCACAAACGCCACAGGACCTCTATGAAGTCTCCGATTCAGAGTCTCTTAACAAGCTGGGTGGGCCTGATGAATCAAACTCCCATTAGAACAACAGTCTTTCAATAGACAAACAGCAGGATGCACAATGCAGAGAAAAGCTCAGTTGTTCAATGCATTCTAACCTTGAATGTTCAATTAGTTTAACTGGTTAAATTAACAACGTCTGCAATCTTTATGTATTGGGTAAATGCAAGCATCCCGGCAAGAATTTCTCAATCTTGTGCTTTAAAAGAAGCTATGTTCGTTCTGCATTGCATCATTACTCAATGAGCCAGGACTGAGAGGAATGCTACATGATAACACAGTCCACCTGAGAGAAGTTCAAGCCAACAATAATCAAGAGGTTACATACAACAAAGAACAGCTTGAAACAGCAGAGAATGAAATGTTAAACTGTTTTAATTAACTCCTCTTTAAGGTCAACAGTACAGAAATAGCATGTCCACCTCAATTAGACAGTCATACTTAATCTATTCTCTCCATATAAAACACTTTACAATAAAATCCCATTCGTTATCGTTAGTTATTAAACGGTTAGTTCCTGTCCTTGATTCTGATTGGTCAATAGCTGTGTTTTATTCACAATAAAACACGGCTATGACCGCTTCACCCAACGGTTCTGTGTATCACTACACAACACCCTTATCAACCACCCTTAGCAACGCAAACTATATAAATTTTTGTTCAATTTTTGTTATTGTTCATTGAAGTTTACTGTATTATGTAGAAGAGTATTGTGAGAAAGAGATCGCGTGAGCGAGTTTATTAACGTTACCTGCATTCAGATTTAGCATTTTCCTTCAGGTCAGTCCTATGTTCATAATAAAAAAAATCTGTTTAAATGTCCGATGTATCATCTTAACATTTAAGGGGTTTTCACATGACTACAGCGCTAGTCAAAGCATTTGTCAGTTGCGTCTTGTTCCGTTTTCAATATAAAAGTCTTTGCTACTGACTGACACACTCAAAGACAGTCTTTGCTGCCATCTAATGGCATAATAATGTAACTTCTGTTGCTGTTCATGGGCAGGGACTAATTTTTCCGGCGGAAGGAAGGCTTTTAGAAAAAGTTTACTTCATTAAAGTTGCATTGTTACATATTCTTGGCTTTAATATTCGTATTGTGTGGTAACCTTTTTATAAAAGCAATAAGGTACTCGAGGCTAGTGCTGTATCGTGAATAAGTCACGGCTGAAGGGCGTTTTTTCATGCAATAACTAACACTAACCAACAATGAGCAATAATAATGTATTAGTAAATGTTGAAATTAACATGAACTGAGATTAATAAAAGCTTAAGAACTAACTACTGTTAAAAAAATTAAGTCTTATTGTAAAGTGTAATATGTGTGTGTGTGTGTGTGTGTGTGTGTGTGTGTGTGTGTGTGTGTGTGTGTGTGTGTGTGTGTGTGTGTGTGTGTGTGTGTGTGTGTGTGTGTGTGTGTGTGTGTGTGTGTGTGGTGTGTGGTAAGGGAAAAAGAGTAATACAGAATACAACCCTGGCATTTACAATACTAGCGCTTGAAAAGAAACCATCAGGAAGGCAAGCGGATGACATAAATGCTACCACAAATTAAAACAATCTGACTGTTTGAAGGAGTTATCTTCTGAAGGAGCATAAAGGGTGTTCTTTGTTTCTATTCTTTTTTTTTTTTTTTTTTGAAAATGACATTTAAATGGTTTCTAAATAGTGCTTGAAGTTCGTCAACGAGATTTATGTGTTTCTTCCATGTGTTTATATGATATCAGAGGCCCATGATGACTGCTGGGAGATGACATGACATCGCTAATGAGGAAAGGCCCGTCACAAGACCACACGCACAAAGGTTTGATGGCGTTGCCGTGCTGATGACTGACTTTGTTTATGGCATTTGTTACAGGGAACACACAGCAAACATCAGACATACATGAACCATCAAACAAGCTGACAACAGTACCTACATCTACTTTCTTTCCTAATCCTCAGCACAACGGCTAGAAGACTAACAAATGGAGAGGCAGCTGGGAGTAAAGTGGATGCTGCACAGAGTTTCCCTCCATCTGTATGAATCACCATAAACCTAATGTATCAGTGTTTAAAAGTAGAACTACGACATGACTCGCGTATGATCAATGGCTCTGTATATTGTTTGATATAATAATTTATTCAGCCTATAAGGCTTTGATAAAACAATGTTGAAAAGCAATTTAAATTAAATTCATTTAAATGTCAATTCTCATGGTTAGGATTTTTCTATAATTGGCTATTTAATTAAAATAATTTTCACAGTCATTAATACAGCTCGCAACTTGTAGTGCACTGACATGTTTTAATTACATGGTATTAACAAAATTGATATGCTTTAGAAAGCATGGTGAATAAGAAATAATTACACCAATCATACATCATCCCCCTTATGGACATTAAGAGTATTTCAACATAATTGATGAACTTTGAAAAGGAAGATAAATAACTTTAATTGCATAAAATGGGCGTACCTGGTTCAAATGGAAACAGCCGTCATTGCATTGCAACATATTGGCAGATTCCACTAAATGCAAATCTGCTTACCGTCTCATCTGATGAATAAACATGGCTTTCATGCAGTAAATATTTGGGTACATCTGCAAGTGTGGTACGTCTGTCTTCTGACTCACGTTCATTACTCACATTGTTCTGTTTTTGGGGGAGGATGCAGCTTAAAATGCTGCTCAGACAAACAGAGTGCAGAGTGAGACAAATACTTATTGATTTTGAATATTTGTCTCCTCAAGGTCGCATGCCATTGACCCCATCCATCCGGAGACGCCCCCTGCCACACACACACACCCACCATGGCAGAGGGCAGATGACAGACTAGCCACCGTCAGTTCTACCATCAGCTAAAAGTGTCAACCCTCAACGTCACAAATCCTCTGGGACAGTGAGAGAGATGGAATTGGAAAGATTCTGCATTGATAAACCTGTAAAACAGAAGTGACATGTTTAAATATATATATAAATACACACACACGCGCACACACACACACAGTGTTGGGGAAAGTTACTTTTAGTAATCCAGTGTTGGGGTTAACACATTACAAGTAACCTGAGTTATGTAATCAGATTACTTTTTCAAGTAACTAGTAAAGTAACACATTACTTTTTCAATTTACAACAAAATATCTAAGTTACTTTTTCCAATAAGTAACGCAAGTTACTTTTCACATTTATTGACTGACAGCTCTCATGTCCCTGTGTTGAGAGAAATAAAGTGCACAGGTGTTGTGTGCGCTGTGTAAACATAATGGTTATTGTAGTTCTAGACTAAATGTGAACATGCATTTACTCATCTCATTTGCACGAAAACATTCAGTATTCTTAAAAATGAATAAAAACAGTAAAATGCAATCTCAGAATTTTATTCAAACCTGTAATAATTAACTATATTAAATTACACAAATATACTTTATGTATTTAATCTCACTTTATTAAACAATGTCTTTGCTGCTGACCTTCGATGATCTAATTCAACCATACTAATAAGCAAATATTACTGAACATTATATTTAGAAATAAGAGTGTTGAACTTCCTTCTCCTGTATTCTTCTGCAGTCCAGAATGGCAGCAGCTGAAAGGTTTGTTTGAGCTGCGCCCTCTACTGTACAGG
The DNA here is from genome assembly GCF_024489055.1 of Chanodichthys erythropterus. NCBI lineage: Eukaryota > Metazoa > Chordata > Actinopteri > Cypriniformes > Xenocyprididae > Chanodichthys > Chanodichthys erythropterus. Next base: position 30,618,818 of record NC_090234.1, on the reverse strand, counting down.
CGTAAATATGTATTTCCTTCCACCTGAGGCTTATTCTTTTGACTTTTGGTGTGAAAGGGCCTTAACATTTGCCAAAAATAGAACTTTTTTGTTGTTATTAAAAAACAAACAAACAAGCCCAGTCCAGGTGATAAAAAGTAATGCAAAAGTAATGTAACACATTACTTTTCATAAAAAGTAACTAACGCAATTAGTTACTTTTTGGGGAGTAAGGCAATATTGTAATGCATTACTTTTAAAACTAACGTTCCCCCAACATTGTGCATTACAATATTGCGTTACTCTTTAAAAAAGTAACTTATTACATCACTTAAATACTTTTTATGGAAAGTAATGTGTTATGTTACTTTTGTATTACTTTTCACCTGGGATGGGCTTGGTGGTTTACTTTTTAATAACAATGAAAAAGTTATATTTTTGGCAAATGTTAAGGCCCTTTCACATCAAAAGTGAAATGAATAAGCTTCAGGCTGATCATAAATGTAATGTTTATCTAATACATTGTTTAATAAAGTGAGTTTAAATGAAGTATATTTGTTTAATTTAATTTATTTTATTATTACATGTTTGTGTAATATTCTGAGATTGCATTTCATTGTTTTTATTTATTTTGAGGAATACTGCAACTGAAATGAGTAAATGCTCACATTTAGTCTAGAACTACAATAACCATCATGTTTAAACACAACGCCTCTGCACTTACTCCTGATTTTTCTCAACACGGGGACAGGAGAGCTGTCAGTCAAAAAATAGGAAAACAAAGTAACTTGCATTACTTATTTGAAAAAGTAACTACTAATTGAAAATGAATTACTTATTTAAAAAAGTAATATTTTGTTGTAAATTTAAGAGTAATGCGTTATTCTTCACTAGTAACTTAAAAAAAAGAAATCTGATTGCGTAGCTCCAGTTACTCGTAATGTGTCACCCCAACACTGTATGTGTATGTATTATATACATTACACACTGTACATACACACTGTACAGTGGCATGAAAAAGTATGTGAACCCCTTGCAGAATCTGTGAAAATGAGAATTATTTAAATAAAATAAGAGGGATAATAAAAAATGCATGTTATTTTTTTTTTAGTACTGTCCTGAGTAAGATATTTTACATAAAAGATGTTTGCATTTAGTTCACGAGACAAATCAATAGCTGAATTTATTAAAATAACCCCATTCATAAGTATGTGAACCATTGATTCTCAATACTGTGTGTGGTTACCTGATGATCCACGACTGTTTTTTTTTTTTGTTTTGTGATTGTTGTTCATGAGTCTCTTGTTTGTCCTGAGCAGTTAAACTGAGCTCTGTTCTTCAGAAAAATCCTCCAGCTCCTGCAGATTCATCAGTTTTCAAGCATTTTTGCATATTTGAACCCTTTCCAGCAGTGGCTGTATGATTTTGAGATTCATCTTTTCACACTGAGGACAATTGAGGGACTCAAACACAACTATTAAAAAAGGTTCAAACATTCACTGATGCTCCAGAAGGAAACAAGATGCATTAAGAGCCGAGGGGTGAAAACTTTTGAATTCAAATATCAAAGTAAATTGTACTTAATTTTTCTGCCGGGAAACTTGCAAGTATCTTCTGTTGGTTCCGAAGGGCAGTACTAAATGAAAAACAATCATATTTAAACAAAATAAGAAAAATTGTGACGTCTTCATCCTATTCAAATGTTTTCACACCCCGACTCTTAATGCATCGTGTTTCCTTCTGGAGCATCAGTGAATGTTTGAACTTTTTTTAATAGTTGTGTTTGAGTTTCTCAGTTGTCCTGAGTATGAAAACACAGATCTCAAAATCATATAGTCACTGCTGGAAAGGGTTCAAATATGCAAAAATGCTTGAAAACTGATGAATCTGCAGGAGCTGGAGGATTTTTCTGAAGAACAGAGCTCAGTTTAACTGCTTTAACTGGACAAACAAGAGACTCATGAACAACCAACACAAAACATAAAAACAGTCATGGATCATCAGGTAACCACACACAGTATTGAGAATCAATGGTTCACATACTTATGAATGGGGTTATTTTAATAAATTCAGCTATTGTTTTGTCTTGTGAACTAAATGCAAACATCTTTTATGTAAAATATCTTACTCAGGACAGTACTAAACAAAAAATAACATGCATTTTTTATTATCTCTCTTATTTTATTAAAATAAATCTCATTTTCACAGATTCTGCAAGGGGTTCACATACTTTTTCATGCCACTGTATATTGATGTTGATGAAGGGGTACTTCAACCTTACAGACGGGTCTTTCTGAAATAGAAAAGCTGCTCTAGGGAAAGACAGCACCCTTCCTTTCCATTTGTTCCTTTAAAGAAATTACATATTTTGCAGGTACACAAAGAGCAGGGTTAATACACAGAGACGCCCAATTAGAGCCCCCTCATTTAGTAGACGTCTGAACAAAAACTTTATGACAGGCAGTTTGGGACTGTCATTAAATTAGATGTTGTGAGAATGATAGCACACTTTCTTTGCTTAATGAGAATGGAGTTTCTCCCCAGACTGGAATTTTCTGAGTTCACTGCCGTCGGAATGCTTCACAAAGCGAAACTATGGCTCTCTTTGTTGTGTTCACATTATAGATGAGATCAGAGAGTAAACAGAGACCAAATGTGCTCTAATAAAACTACAGATCTTCTAGCCGGCTCATTTCCATAAAACAGTTCCTGCGCAAATCAGGTATGACCTTCAGAGACATAATTAAAGCAAATATTTTTAGTCCCTGATTGGAATGTTGCATGTCAATACAAATTGTGAAGGAACCTCATAACGGAATGCAGATTTTATTGTTTACGGGATGCATGGAATCTGAAATGATAAAAGTCTGTATAGCTGCATCTGAATAAAGTTTCTATAAAAAGTTCATATATGAATACACACAATAAAAAAGCACTCTCAAAGTGAATAGTTAACACAGGTGATCCATTGAATTAGATTTTAAGATTCTTTAACACAGTTAATGTATTTAATTACAAATAACTCATTTATCAGTAAAGGATGGATAAAAACCCTCTTAACAGAAATATATTTTTATTAATCTAACCCAAATGTAACATTTAACAAAAGTCACTTGCACTCTTTGTTTGGTGGAATTTAACTATCAAAGCTTCAAATAACTTCATTTGAACAAGCAATAAAAACAAATGGACACTTATTAATGACATTAATGTTGAAAACAGTTGTGTACAGTTTTTTCAGGATTCTATTAAAAGAAAGTTAAAAACGAACAGCATTTATCTGAAATAGAAAGCTTTTGTAACATTATACTATCATTCAAAAGTAAATAAAGACATTTATAATGTTACAAAAGCTTTATATTTCAAATAAATGCTGTTCTTTTGAACTTTCTATTCATCAGAGAGTCCTGAAAAAAATGTAATGTAAAACTGTTTTCAATATTAATAATAATAATAATAAATGTTTCTTGAGCAGCAAATCAGCATATTAGAATGATTTCTGAAAGATCATGTGACACTGAAGACTGGAGTAATGATGCTGAAAATTCAGCTTTGCCATCACAGGAATAAATTACATTTTAAAATACAATCAAATAGAAAAGTTATTTTAAATTGAAAAAATATTTCACTATATTATTGTTTTGCTGTGTTTTGGATCAAATAAATGCAGCATTGGTGAGCAGAAGAGACTAAAACATACATATATATTGATAGCTTCCAAGCATAAACTTGGAACACAGCGGTTCATTATGTGCATTATAGAGATATGCTGCCATGAAATAATTATCAGATGTCAAGCTGTTCTGATGCTCAGATCCATTTGTGCGGTTGTTATGATGATGCCATCCTACCTTACAACTCTCTCTCTCTCTGTGTGTGTGTGCGCATCCTGTCTGCAAATATATCTGCAGATCTCAGGATTCACTTGGAAAGATGCCAGCCGAGTGTCTTGTGAGCTGAGCTGGCAAAACGTCCAACCGTATGTAAAATACTGCCCCTCTGGTGATATCAGTCTTTAAAAGAGAGCTAATTTCATTTTTTCAAAAGAAGCCGCTTGATAGCTGCACAATTACTCTGCGGTGCCCTGTACCCTGTTTAAAACCGCACAGACTTTTATATCAGGCGAGAGATTTGTGGATATCTAAATTGGAAGGTAAACCTGTATAAACAGTAGTAATTACCGTGCCATTCACAGGGCCTGTTGTGCTCATTCGGCAACAGCCACAGTGATTAAAATGAATCTCCATCGACTTCTCCATTAAATTGCTGGCAGTGGCGATCCTTTGACCTTTCCCATTGATTGAACATAACAATCACAATTCAATTGTAATGCAAAGAGAACATTTGTTATAATGTACATGAGATGCATGAGCCATTTCCTAGAGGGTTGAGGTAATCAATGAAGTGACTTCAAAAGGAACCCGCACAAAGACTCATTCTGGTCAGAATCCGCGGTACATATCGAACCCAACGTTCAGCCGTCTGTTGAATTACTCAATACATTTGCATCCTATAAAGAAACATATTGTGCATCCAAAACCCTCGGTGTCATTTTATGCTTGTTACAAATACTGATGGGTATGAGCCAGTGTTCTGATCATTTTCATTTGTTTTGATTGGTTAGAATGCTAAGCCTTCCCAGAATGTGGCACAGAGGTCTAAGAAAATGATTAGAGCTGACATTTCCCTGAAGTTTTTTCTGCAATGTTCTCTGTGCATGCACTGATTAGTAACATTTGTATGTGCGAGCAACACGACTGGTTATAAAACACTTTTAAAAGTTGATATAATGCCACTTTTACAAGATGTAAAATAAGTCTCTAATGTCCCCAGAGTGTGTATGTGAAGTTTTAGCTCAAAATACCCCACAGATCATTTGTCACTTTTGGAGGGTGAGCAAAAACGCTCAGTTTGTGTGTGTGTGTGTCCCTTTAAATGCAAATGAGCTTCTGCTCTCAAGAAGAAGGCGGAGTTTCAAGAGCTCCTGTTAGCACTAGCAGTGCCAGTTACCTCACGCAGACTCACTTAAACTGTCAGAAACTTAAAATGTCAGAAACTGTTCATCCTTTCGTGTTCAAACCGGAGTCGGACAATTATGGAGAGACTCAAGAAGAAGTGACAACATTTTGAATGCAACAGGACGTTTCTGAATGATACGTTGATTAATTTATGTAACTGATGTGGAGTTAACTATCTTAAATTCATTGATTATCATATTCTGTCATGATAATCTATAAATTGCTCGTGTGGGAACTGTTGTAAGATCCTACAGAGCCAGAGAATATATGCTGAATTAAGATAGTTTAATTACGGTTATAACTTGTATTGTCATCTTGCTTTTATGATATGCTATTGCATTTGTGTTATGTACTGTATTGCAATAGCATGGCCTCACCCCTTTGTTGCATGTTCTCTGGGGCAGGGTTTATGCAAATATAAGGGTTAGTGATGTCACTAACATGGGGAAGAAGCTTGTTGTAGTCCCAACCAGCTGTTTGTTGTAGTTCTAAGAGAATTCTATAAAAGAAAATATCTCCCTTTGCTTTGAACTTTGAGCATCCTAACTTTGCAGATGTTGTTTGTGCTCCAACAGCAACATTACACACTAACTAAAGTTAAAAAAGTGAAATCACAATCAACCACCCCTTTAAGCTCGCAGCGAAACTAGTCTGCGGCTGATTAGTTGTACGTAACACTACTCCCTCCCTCTGACCAAGAAGGAAAAACTCGGCTTCTAATCAGCATTTAATTCTGATTTTAAGAGCAGTGCTAGATCATGCATTTCAAAAACGAACAGTATGTGAATAATGTCCTTGAGGGAATCTGCAGAATTGAGAGATTATAGTTTACACGCACATTAAACAGATTAAACCAGTCAGATCTCAAAAGGCAGTTTATCTAATGGAGAAAATGTAGTATGCTAATTGGGTAAAGTCTGGTGCTGAAATTACACACAAGTTCTTCTCACTGTGTGTAGATTTAAGGGTAAAGTTTGATTAAAATCGCAAGGCTAATCAGGGATATAAGCTGCAAAACATTCCCTGAACGAAAGCGTGCTCGCCACACAAAAAAGTAATTGTCTCGAAAAACTTCTGCGATGACAGATTCAATTCCATTTAGTAAATGTTTAATAAATGTTATACAAACACGGCCGCCTATCTCACTGTATTCCGAAAACAAAGGGAAACTTTAATTGCTTTAATCATTCCATGCTTTGACGTTGTTATTGGCTTTAAAAATAGCAGTTAACAGTAACTGTCTTGTAAAGGAAATTGAACCACATTTGCGAAATGATCCCCAATTAAGATATGGCTATCCAGACCAGCAAAGTTGAACTGGGGTGTTGTGTCTAAGAAAAGCAGTCGATGCCATACAAAGCCATTTAATTAGCTGAAATGCCCAAAGAAAACAGCCAGCCTAATATGTATCACTTTAATCAAATTTAAAGCGATTGCATCCCTTTTGAAGATTCCAGAGCACGGATATGTTCATTAACAGATATGTGGATAGTTGTTTCTCGCAGAAACGACACTTAACCGTCAGCTTAAAGCTCACTGCACTGCTAAGCAATTCAGAAATGTGCATTTCTGTTTTGTGTCTTTAGTGTTCACTAATGTGTTTCAACAGAGCACAGTACTACCTTTAATCTGCACTAAAGGGAAATAATGCGTTTCCTGCCTTATTTACCATGCTTACTTAACAAGTGCTGTACAATTAGAATTGTTAATAGATTGAGAAAAACAAAAGGACTTTGAAGGTGGGAAAGTGCTGACATTATTTCACAGGGGAAAAGCACCCCTGAGAAAAAAAGGTCTGCAATAAATGTAGTTTCCTGCACTGTTCTTCAATGAAACGCCGCTCCCTCTCATTAGAAATGCCATAGAAGACATAAATCAAGGACAGTAAAAAATTCATTGCCTCCGCGATAAATTACGCACTTTGTGCGTCGGACAGCAACTGTGTAAACATTGTAATTTCACTTGATTCTCGTTAAATGTATGCAGACTTTTTACAATCCATAAACAGATCCAGAATAAAAGTTAATAAATGTCAAAATTTGCATTCTGGAAAAAAAAAAAAGCATCTTGCTGCATTTTTGCAAATATCAATCTATGAACCTTTCAACATTTTGTCAGACAAAATGCTAATTGTACCTTTAGGAATTTGGGACACAGTGACAAGGAATGAGATGCCCTGTCCTTTTAGATGTGGAAATCAACTGGGGTAGCATACAGAAACCCTCGCGAAGGCAAAGCAAACACCGCCAGCCATGTTTTCTATGTGGAATTATCAGTGCATAATGATACATCTCTCTTAGATAAAATCTGCTTCTCCCAGTTGGGGAACCCAATAAATTCATACACACTGTAGCTAGTCAAACTTTGCACAACATTCAAAGTTCCCTAAACAAATCGGATCTATATTAATAGCTTACATAAAATGATAGGCATATATATACAATATATAGTTTATTTCATAAATAAAGTTGTTTTGGATATTTAAGACATTATCTGGTAAAACTGAGAATACAAAGTGGTTGGTTTCATAGTGTAAAATTTTCAGCACACTCGGGTTTCTTCTTCATCTGCTGTCCCATCATTCCAACACCGAGGCTAATTTAACAAGGGAGAATTAAGAGTTTAGAAAGTGCTTACACAAAGGTTTCCACGTTATTTGCTTGGAATTGATTTTAACACTTAAACAGAATCCTAACTAAGGGCTTATGTGGGCCAGGCCATCTGCATTTCACCGTAAACACATGCACATACATATTGGTCTACGGATATCTATCAGAAATGCCAGCTGAAGCTAGCAATGTGTTTCCAAACAAATTGTTTATTTTTACCCAGCAAACATGTTCTACAGCGTCCTTATGAGCGATTAGCAGTGTTGTTCTTCAAAGGTCCTTAAGAGGAGTTTGATGCAGTTCTTGCCCGTCCTCCCATTAATCCAAGCTCAGTTAAGAGTCTGCCATCTGGATGTGTGTTCCTTGCGATAAATATGATTTAGAGTTGATTCAGACATGTTTCCCACACCGAGTGCGTGTGGATTTCAGAATTAAATGGCACAAACAAATGTGGAGTAGAGAGCAAATTAATATCTCTCGTTTTAGAGCTCCATAACAAAGCTCCACCCTTAATTACAGCCTGTAATCATTTCCCGAAACACACATATAAGGAATTCAATTACCATCATAGAGCCCTTGCACAAATAAACTGATCTTATAAATATAAAAATATCTCCTGATGCATGTTCAGATGATTCAAGGTGTTCATGCAGGTAATTCTGAAACAACATTGCGTAGTTGTTTATACTATGCTGGGATCAAGTTATTTGAGCAATCAACATTATTTTGTCAAATTGTAACTGTATGTGTGAATATCACATAATGTTGGATATAATTACCTTCCTTTTGAGCTTCAGTTGTTTTTCAGCTGTGCCAAGCAACAGTGACCTCTACAGGGATTGAAGATGGAAAACTCAGATACACTTTTGACTTCCTGCAGTAACCTCCTTAAAGGGGAAAACAGAGGATAGGATCATTAAAAAGCTAGTAAAATGCTAAAAGTTAATGTAAAGTAAATGTTAATCAAAAACAGTATAGTACAGTGCACAGAGTGAAAGACACAATGTAAAGGGTAAAGTCAATAAAATACAAATTTAAAAACCTCTTTTCAAACATTTATGTGGCATACTTACAGTATAATATAATGTACCTGTATTATAATGTTTTCTGTAATATTTAAGGTCATTTTCATCATAAATTATTTATAAACAGTAAGATTTTTATCAAAATAGTATTGAAAACTGAATACCAGTTCTGACATACATTAGAAAGCAATTCCACATTATATATAAATAATATTTAGAAATATATAGTAAGATTTTTTAAGAATATTTTATCAAAATAGCATTAAAAACTCTAACTCTTCTGAATAACAGTTCTAACTTACATCTATAGTAAGCAATCCAACATTATAAATAAATAATATTTATAAATGTATAGTACGATTTGTTCACAATATTTTATCAAAATATTGAAAACTGACATTCGATCAGCTCTTCTGAATAACAATTCCACATTATAAATAAATTATATGGCACAATATTTTATCAAAATAATACTTTTCTATACTCTTCTATTGTTTGGTACAGAATAAACAAAAGACGACTTCATTTGTCCAGCTGTGCAGGAGAAGATCTCCCTGAAGGCAAAGTCTTGGACACATCCAGGTGTGACGGCAGCAAACCCATAAAGTGTGCCAAGACATTTCTCCCTCGCTTCTAAACTTTAGCACAGGAGGACAAAGTGTCTTTCACAGAGAGAGGGGGTAGAAAAGAATGGGTGCCAAACAACACGAGGCAGGGCCAAGCGCTGTATCAAGCAGGAGGAATGACTGATGGAAAGATAAGGGACAAAACCAAAGAGAGCAGACCAAACAGGAAAAGCAAGCAAGCAGCAAATGGAGGGGTGTAGCCTGGGCCGACACAGAGCGTATGGTGGACGCTCACGTTGCATGTATCTGCTTTTGTTTAGTGCAGACAAGAAAGCACATTTTTTTTCTATCTCATAAAAACATTCCGGTAACTTTTCCCTTTGTGGTGCATATAAAAACCTGAATAACATTTCTAACTAGCATGTATCTAGTAAGGAAATCACTCAAGCATAACAAATACGTAACCTATTTAAAATTAAACCAAGAATGTGGACATATTCTGTGCTGATTTTTTTTTCTCTCCCTATGTACAAAAGACACACAAGCCATGTTGTGCCTTATACGTACCCCACTGCTGTCGAGTTTTCTTTTATGCATTCACATTCAGTTCAGCAGCATCAAATCCTCCAGAGAGCCAGCATTGTCCTCTTGCTTGTCCCCTGGGTTTTCCATCACATAGCTGCATCTCTCATGCACACAATAAAACACCCAGAAGATCCAGCGGCAAGCAGGCTCTTTTTAAACGCTCGCACGCAATTTGAGGAAGATTAATTAAAATGCTATTAAAGCCACTGCTGATTGTGTTGATTCTCAAAGACTTTGCAAATTATTCCACTTTTACTGAGGCCTTAAACAAACGGACTCAATAGCCTTTCACTGATTTCTCCCTCTGAATAATAAACATCTGTTATGTCATTATGCACAGAAATAAAAGGGACACAAATTTTCTCCGGCGATGTAGAAAGACCGTTTTGCACCAATAGAAGATCTGCGACTGTAGTGTTACAAATGTATGAGCGCCGTGGTTTCATATCGACATGGTTCAAACGCTTTCAAAGGCCGGGGTTTGCTCTAGTGGACTTGAATGTGTAGTCTCTGGTGCATAAAGTGAAACATAAGACCTAGTAATGACGCTTTGTCTGATAGGATACCAAGCCTGAGGCATTAAGGAAAAAGTGTGTTCACTATGGGTAAGGAAATAAAAAAAAAACTACATAAAGTGAACAAATTAGCCTCCATTTTAGTGCGTCTGTCTCTAACATTGTTAGGAAAGCTACTTTGAAACTGAAACTACAGTCAAGTGACTCTTTTTCTTATATTAATATATACTTACAGACGGTTAAAAAAATATTTTCCAGTTTATTTTTATTATCCAGTTTAACTTTATCAAAAGTTGTCTAAAAAAATTTCAAATCTGGTCATTATTGTTAGTTATTTGTTGTTTTATGTTGTTAAGAGCTTATCTTTATATTAAGTTTATATTAAGTTTCTTCTATGCATATGGCTACCAACATTATATCTATATCTATATCTATATCTATCTATATATCTATATCTATATCTATATCTATATATATATATATATATATATATATATATATATATATATATATATATATATATATATATATAAAATGTATTTATTTTTATTTTTTTGTGTTACTGATTGAAAATTTGGGTAACACTTTGGCTTATTAATAGTTAGTAAGGTAGTTGTTGTAGCATTTACGTTTAGGTATGAGATAGGATTTAGGGATGTAGAATATGGTCATACAGAATAAGTCATTAATATGTGCTTTATAAGTTCTAATAAACTGCCAATATGCAAGCTAATAAGCTTACTAGTTTAAAGTGAGAATTGTTGAGAATTGACACTATTGAGAATCATACTAAAGCGTTACCAAAATTTTCCTTTTATTCTTACACACACATATATATTATAGATATAAAATGTGTGTGTTATATATAAACTAAATACTACAAAACACTGTAATCTACAAACCTGATTCCAAAAAAGTTGGGACACTATACAAATTGTGAATAAAAACAGAATGCAATGATGTGGAAGTTTCAAATTTCAATATTTTATTCAGAAAACAACATAGATGGCATATCAAATGTTTAAATGTATCATTTTAAGGGAAAAATAAGTTGATTTTAAATTTCATGGCATCAACACATCTCAAAAAAATTGGGACAAGGCCATGTTTACCACTGTGTGGCATCCCCTTTTCTTTTTATAACAGTCTGCAAACGTCTGGGGACTGAGGAGACAAGTTGCTCAAGTTTAGGAATAGGAATGTTGTCCCATTCTTGTCTAATACAGGCGTCTAGTTACTCAACTGTCTTAGGTCTTCTTTGTCGCATCTTCCTCTTTATGATGCGCCAAATGTTTTCTATGGGTGAAAGATCTGGACTGCAGGCTGGCCATTTCAATACCCGGATCCTTCTTCTACGCAGCCATGATGTTGTAATTGATACAGTATGTGGTGTATGCAGTATGCAAGGTCTTCCCTGAAAGAGACAACGTCTGGATTGGAGCATCTGTTGTTCTAGAACTTGGATATACCTTTCAGCATTGATGGTGCCTTTCCAGATGTGTAAGCTGCCCATGCCACACGCACTCATGCAACCCTATACCATCAGAGATGCAGGCTTCTGAACTGAGCGCTGATAACAACTTGGGTTGTCCTTGTCCTCTTTAGTCCAGATGACATGGCGTTCCAGTTTTCCAAAAAGAACTTCAAATTTTGATTTGTCTGACCAAAGAACAGTTTTTCAATTTGCCACAGTCCATTTTAAATGAGCCTTGGCCCAGAGAAAATGCATGCGTGTTACGTGTGGTTGTAGTGACAAGCACAACGACGATGAGGATGACAATAATAATACTTTAATTCCAAACAGAGTGAGACAGCATACACACGTGTTGATACAAACGAGAACGGACGATGAGTGGGGGCAAACACAGGGTATAAATACAAGTGACTAACAAAGGAACTAAACAAGGTGATGGGATAATGAACGGGACACAGGTGGATCAAATGAACTAATCAGACAGACTGGGGAAAAACTCGGTCACAGGACACAGTATATGTAACATCGCCCCCCCTCCGGGTAGGCGCGGCCTCGCGCTGTATGGAGTCCAACAGAGGAGGGGGGGCGGGGGCTCTGGAGGAGGGCGAAGGGCAAAGGAAAAAACAAACAAGAGTCCATAGAAAACAAAAATAGTCCAAGGGGGAGAGGAGGGTGGGAGGAGCCATGGGGAAGCCTGGAGCAGGAGGAGCCAGACGTTGGTCCAGAGACCAACCATGATGAGGCCCCTGGGTGGAGTCAAGGACAGGAAAAACCATTGTGGGGAGATGAGAGGCGCCACCCTGGGGACGGCCGATGGAGAAGCCACCGATGATGGTGATCCAGGTGGAGTTGGAATGCCGGAGAGCCCAACCGACACTGCTGGATCTGGAGACCGAGCTGGAGCCGGGACGCCGAGCATCCGAGGTGGAATCCGGGAACCTGAAGACTGAGATGGAGGCGGTGCGACCGAGGACGAAGGAGGAGACGGGGGGAAGGAGGAGCCAGGCGAAACCGTAGGTGCAGGCTGAACAACGTCTGACCAAGTCGGAGCCTGTGGGACGAGGGAGCCCGGTGGAGTCTTGAAGCTGAGGGTATCCGGTGGAGCCGAGGGAGGGAGGAGCCACAGCGAAGGCGAAGCGTCGACAGGCCGCGGTGGAGTGTTGGACTCGAAGGGTGGAGGCGGAGCCAGGAGAACCACAGTCCACGGTGACACTGGTGGCCTGAAGCGTCGAGTCGGATCCATGCGTTTACGTAATGGAGTTGATGAGAGGCTGAAGGGTACCAGGGGAGGCAGAGATGAGATGGTTTGAGGAGGCGGGAGAGGGAGGTTGGGAAGGAACACAGGGCTGGACAGAACCAGCAGGGGCACGGACAGTTCTGAGCTGGACGGGACCAGCGGGGGCACACACAGTTCTGAGCTGGATGGGACCAGCGGGGGCACACACAGTTCTGAGCTGGACGGGACCAGCTGGGAGACAGACAGTTCTGAGCTGGACGGGACCAGCGGGGAAACAAGACAAGGGGAATTTACCTCCTCAAACACATCCAATAAATCCATAAAAGTTTCAGTAGACATGATGATGCCATCCACCGTGGTAATGTTGTGGTCGGGGCTCTCTTCCGGGAAGTGAGTCAGGCACGCAAGCTGGAGAAAGTCACTGGTGTGTTGTTCCAGCGAGCGGTCTCCCTGCTCCAGGCAGAGGAGCTGGACTGCAGGTAGAGCCATGAGGGATAAACAGAAATAAAAACTGAAGCAAAACGCCGCAAAAAAAAACTGTTTTGGTCCGTTCTTCTGTTACGTGTGGTTGTAGTGACAAGCACAACGACGATGAGGATGACAATAATAATACTTTAATTCCATACAGAGTGAGACAGCATACACACGTGTTGATACAAATGAGAAACACAGGGCAAACACAGGGTATAAATACAAGTGACTAACAAAGGAACTAAACAAGGTGATGGGATAATGAACGGAACACAGGTGGATCAAATGAACTAATCAGACAGACTGGGGAAAAACTAGGTCACAGGACACAGTACATGTAACAATGCGCTTCTGGATCATGTTTAGATATGGCTTCTTTTTTGACCTGTAGAGTTTTAGCCGGCAACGGCAAATGACACGGTGGACTGTGTTCACCGACAATGTTTTCTGGAAGTATTCCTGAGCCCATGTTGTGATTTCCATTACAGTAGCATTCCTGTATGTGATGCAGTGCCGTCTAAGGGCCCGAAGATAACTTGCTCCACTATTTTTCGCCACAGCATTGGGGGAATTGGTGATCCTCTGCCCATCTTGACTTCTGAGAGACACTGCCACTCTGAGAGGCTCTTTTTATACCCAATCATGTTGCCAATTGACCTAATAAGTTGCAAATTGGTCCTCCAGTTGTTCCTTATATGTACATTTAACTTTTCCGGCCTCTTTTTGCTACCTGTCCCAACTTTTTTGGAATGTGTAGCTCTCATGAAATCCAAAATGAACCAATATTTGGCATGACATTTCAAAATGTCTCACTTTCAACATTTGATATGTTATTGTGGCGACCAGGGCGGGCGAGAGCCGTGAGGGAACGGCGCGAGGCCGGTGGCGCGAGTGTTAATGAGCTTCACCTGGGAGGCGCACCGGCCTTGAGTCCCTCACGGAGGAGCTCCGGGAGCATAAAAGGAGGAGCGACTACAGTGAAGGACGAGAGAGGACCAGGCCTGGATATTATTTTATGTTTTATTTTGTTCGTTTTTGTTCTTTGTTTATTTTGGATTAAAGTTACCTTGAATGTTCGCCGGTTCCCGCCTCCTTCTTCCCATATTTACGAACTGTGTTACATTGGTGCCGAAACCCGGGAGGAAGGAGGGACATGCTGTCGGAGAGCCCTCGCTGCTGAGGGGGATCGCGGTGCTGCGGAGTTCGGGCAGCGCGGGAGTGAAGACCGCGAGAGGCTGCCCGAGGCGGTGGTACTGGAGCCTAGTGAAAGGTGGGACGGAGAGCTCGAGGCCGTGCCCCTGGGACGAGGTGGGGTGGCTGCCGTCCAAGAGGGAGCGGAGGAGCCGCCGCCGTTCGCCATGGGCCGGAGCCTGCTGCCGTCCGCCATAAAGGGGAGGAGCAGGGAACGGGAGACTCGCTGCCGGCTGCCCTCAGTCGGAGGAGCCATCGCCGGCCGCCAGGAGGCGGTCGAGGATCGGGCCGTCCACCGAGCGTCCAGTGCCACCGCATGGCACCGCGAAGAAGTGCCTCTCGGCAGGCTGAGGACCAAGCGGCAGTGTGTCGGGGAACCGGACCAAGATTTTTTTTTTTTTCTTTTTCCTCTCTCCCCTCTCTCGTCCTGTCGCTCCACTTGCTTCCGTCTCCTTTCTCTCGTCTCGTCTGTCCTTACCCCCAGGTGCTGCGGCCGCCGAGACAGGCCCCGGGGGGGAGTAGAGCGCAGACTCGGGAGTACCCCCCGGCCTGCGAGGGGCGATGGGGGTATGTGGCGACCAGGGCGGGCGAGAGCCGTGAGGGAACGGCGCGAGGCCGGTGGCGCGAGTGTTAATGAGCTTCACCTGGGAGGCGCACCGGCCTTGAGTCCCTCACGGAGGAGCTCCGGGAGCATAAAAGGAGGAGCGACTACAGTGAAGGACGAGAGAGGACCAGGCCTGGATATTATTTTATGTTTTATTGTGTTCGTTTTTTTTCTTTGTTTATTTTGGATTAAAGTTACGTTGAATGTTCGCCGGTTCCCGCCTCCTTCTTCCCATATTTACGAACTGTGTTACAGTTATCTATATTCTATTGTGAATAAAATATAAGTTTATGAGATTTGTAAATTATTGCATTGCTTTTTTATTCACAATTTGTACAGTGTCCCAACTTTTTTGGAATTGGGTTTGTAAATAATAAAACTACACTCAAAACAGTGAATCTTTCTTAATCTGTTCATTTTAAACAATTATATGAACTTGAATGAATCAGACTTTCCAACACTATAAATGAGAGAATCATTTAGGGTGAACCAATTCACTAGAATTAGACTTTCTAACACTACATGTGAGAGAAATTAATGTAGGATGTACTGATTCACAAGAATCAATCTGACTTCAGTGCTACATAAGGAAAAATAGAGAGGATCCTCAGATTAAACATGCCATCTAAAAACAATAGCTTGAGACTGGAAAAGCTACAGGACTTTGAAAACATCTAAACAAGATGGGAGTTACATTAGCAGCATCACTATTTTTAATCACTTACTTCCCAACACTGTTCTACAGTATAATCCCTTCATAAGACATGTAATTGCAAAGTTACTTCTAGTCAGTAGAATGTCTAAAGTGGACTTTTTTTTTTTGTTTTTTTTTTTTGTTTTTTTATAAGACTTAAAAACTAATCTGAAATAAATACCAGCTGCATTGTTTCATTATTTTCATGCTTGCGTATCACTTTCCAATTGTGTGATGCAAATACGCTCAAAAGTCTGGTTACCCCTACAAAACTCTCCCCGAGGATTCGAAACTCTAAGTTCAGTCTCATTTCCCACTCTGCGCTCAGCAGCGGCGAGTCCTCAGCTCTCTGATCTTCTCTAGACAAAATGAGACGCAGCAGCTCGAACAGAGGGAGCCTGGCGTACGTTATTCCCTGCGCTACTTGAATAGATAATGCTTCTCTTTACTTTCTTTATTCCTTCAAAAAAAAAAGCATCAGAGGCCAAATATTAATTCTTTCTGTCACCCAGCAAAGCAAGGGGAGAGCGACGCACCCAGCATACCAGCTTGTGTTTTAGCATGATTAAGGCACACATAAAGGCCTTTCGCAGGCGGCTTTGAACCTTGCCATTGAATTCTTTGTTTTTTGTGCATATATTCAAACTTATTCCCCCGCACTGCTGGAGGCTGATTCTGAAAGACAACATTAATGAAACATATAACAGGTAAAGACAATGGGATTAGCACTATCCTAGCTCAGAGCATCTCCATCCAGGCTGGCAGGTTCGACGGAACACCGCCATCCCCCTCCCTTCTCCATGCCCATGAATCTCCTTTTAAAAAATGCCAATAGTTGTGATTGCTTAAAGCTCGATCCTTCGGCTCCATAAAGATGTGCGTGGAAAGAATCACATCAAGGAATGACATTGACAGAGGAACTGCTGACTTGCATCAGTGTTTGTCTTTTGATGTGAGAGATCAAATCGATGTACACACTCTCGTCGAATGCCATGCTGGGAGGGGGGAAGATGGGGATTAGCATTTCGCTGCCCCGAGTGGTGAAGGTGCCTGCTTGCCTTAAATCATTAGTGTTTATGTCTGCCTGCGCCAAATAATCAGGTTTTACCAGAGTTTTCTTGCAGGGGGCTGGAAGGAGCGTTCTCCTGCGCTGAGTGAAAGATCCTCTTCGCTTTCTCAATTATTAAGTGGCTACATGGGAAATAGGGAAACATTAGCAGGTGTGTAAAAATTTTAAAAGATTAAGTGCTTCAAAAGAGTCACCCAGGGGAGAAAACAGGAACGTGAAACTGCTTTGGCAGTAACCAGGCAGTGAAACAAACGCTTGAGCAGAAAATGGTTATAGGAGATACACTGCCAAGAGTTAAGTGCATTTCTGAAGTTAAAGCAATATAAATAGAGAGATATGAGAAGGGTCCAAATGAAGAGTTGTTAGAGAAGGAAACAAACTTCAAAACCTACAATACACTTCAAATATATATTTTCCTCAAAGAATGGCCAATATCACCCACTTATTCCCTGCAGTGTCTCAGTTATGCATTGTTCGTGAGTTATGCAAGTTAGTTCTGTTTGAAAAATTAAGCAACAAATATTAAAGACAGAATTTCTGAGCAAATCATTCATAAAACTGTTTGTATGCACACACATTTAATTAAATTTGTCAATTGATGTACAGAATATTTTTTTATGTAGGATTTTCAGAAATTTGTTCTGCTTGTTTCACTTTAATAAATGTATGTCTATATAAGCAATAAGGTACGAGAGGCTGTGCTGTATATCTGTATATAGTTCAGTCATGCTGTATATATATATATATATATATAGTTCAGTCATGAAACTCTTTCGAGCAGCTAATTGGCTCACTTAAAGCAAATTGGTTGTCCAATCTTTGCGTGGGATTTCGCTTGCCATGGGATTTCGCTTGCCCCCCACCTTCCTCAGCACCACCTGCCTAGATCTGCTCGGGGGGTTCTCCCTATGTTTCCTTGCAGAAGCCTAAATTCACTTCAATGTTTTCATGTGCATTTTAGAAGTACAGTCCGCCAAGACCAAACCTTTGTACATTCTATGTATATTAATAAATGCTGTTTAAATTCATTCCGAGAGTTATAATGATTGAAAATGATATATATACATTATATATAATGACTGAAAATTATATATATTGATCAATTGAAAATTTATCAATGATTGAAAATTATATATATTACACACACACACACACACACACATATATACATATACATATACATATACATATACATATACATATATATATATATATATATATATATATATATATATATATATATATATATATATATATATATATATATATATATATATATATATATATATACACATATACATATATATATATATATACCTCAACAATCCTAAATGCGTTTAATTTGCAGTAATGGTCATCTAACTTTATATTATCCCTTAATTTACTTTATATGGCCTTGAATTCCTTCATTGTGTAGTCATCTCTCAATAAATAAGTACTTATCCTCGGCCATATACTGCAATCCTACAGGCGACTAATGAACGTATCAGAGTGTGTGACAGAACGAAGTTGTTCAGAGTTGTGCCAGAGTGACTTTGCGGTTAGAGTATTGCGCTTTTCAACACTATTTGAATTCAGAGGGCTTGCTTGCAACTCTACGCTAATGATCAAAGTTGAGAGGGGAAAAATCTCCTGAGTGTAAGTTATGAGGATGAGACGAGCAGAGGAAAATGCTTTGCTACCCAGCTTTGAACACTTTTACACTTTCCAATAAGCTTTGTTTTTTAATTGGCTGAAATTAATCTTAGGGATGTAGATGCCTGATTTGCATTCATTAAAACTCAACCAAAGAAGTCATGCTTAATTCCAATCAAATTTGCTTAATTATGCATGGCGAAAGAATCCCAAATGAGCCGAGGATTTTTGTTAGCTTTCCTTTTTTTTATAGCAAATAAAAAGCTTTTTTCTTTTTGTTTCCTATGGCAAATAAAATGTAATGAAGCTGTCTCTTTGTGTTCTACTGAATGTTGAGGAGCTGGGCTGCGGCACCTTGAGTCTTTGTTGAAAAACAATATTATGGCTAAAGTAATTATAGGAATCTGCATTTTTCATTGTTAATTGTGGATGTCAGCATCATTAATTTTAATTTACAGCGGGCAATAAAATTAAGAATACTTTGTGCTGATGTTTTAAATCATGCCAGTGAAGGCGATGCATTATGCAACTTAAATTTCAAGAAGATATTGATTAGGGCAGATAGCCTTTTCTATGAATCTTAAACAGGCAGATGCAAGATAAAGCCTGAGGTATCACTTTCGCTCGCTGTCACTGCGCCGGACGGGAGAAAGGACATCCATAGTCCCTGTGATGCTAGTTTGGCAGTGAAAAATAAATGAAATGTAGAATAAATAAAAAGGAACGCAGAGCTCATAGTATATTCTATAAATTATTGTAAGCAACTTCACTTAAGTATGGATCCGAAGACTATATATAATGTCAAAAGTACTGTTGCAATATACATTTAACATTTTTATGCCCTTTAAGTAAATTATTGGATTTAGTTCAGCTAAATCTCTGAAATAAGTAATAAAAATGGAAATATGTAAGTGTGCGGTGCCACAAAAAGATGGCTTAGGGGGAAACATGTCATATCTTAAAATATTTCAATCAGTGTGCATTTGTTTCAGCCAGGCACCCATCCATATGTCCAGTGATCTATGTTTCTTTAGCTACAAAATATGTGCGACTGGCAGCGTAACAAGAGCACTTTAGGTTGTCTCTATTGTGCAGGACAACACAATGTGCTTGCACCAACACCATTTGATTAATTGCCTCTTTTCTTCTTTGGTGTACAGGATATATCCAGCTGCAAGAAGCATTGGAGCATTGTACTAGGAAAACAAAGGAAGAATAAAATTGATCTTTCTGGAACCAGAAATCAATGAATAGTTATTTCCTGTGTCATTCATGTTATTTAGACAGACTTAGTTCTGACTGAGTTCCTAAAGAATTCCCCTTTCTACTTCAAGAACAGCAAGGACTTGGCAGTAAATGTAAAGCGTAGAGTTATATTTGGCTTAATTAAAATGCTAAGACATTGCAATTTCATCTATCTATCTATCTATCTATCTATCTATCTATCTATCTATCTATCTATCTATCTATCTATCTATCTATCTATCTATCTATCTATCTATCTATCTATCTATCTATCTATCTATCTATCTATCTATCTATCTATCTATCTATCTATCAATCATTGTTAATGATTTAAACAAGATAAATGTTTTAACTGACAAAAACTTGTTGAAACAAGAACTCACCCAAACCTATATGACCTATATGAGATTTCGATGGGAAAATATATCAACAAAACAACATTGGGCCCCATTTACTTAACAATGATTAGCATTTTCATTTTTGGTTGAACTATCCCTTTAAGAATTCACGATATGAAATTGTCAGTTTTTTTCTTGTATAGAAACAAAAACATTACTGCCAAGGAATAAAAAAAAAAAAAAAAGACATCACAGCCAAGCACGGTTATAATTGCCATGTTTGTGGTCCCTGGTTAGATTTATGTCTAGAAAGATTTGCCTGTGCTTGTTCTGCATACAGGACTATTATTTCTTGGGGGTGATTGTGTTGCTATCACAAAAGCTTCTCTGCTCGATTGTTCTGTTTCAAAGTTGGAGGGCTGCCCATGGCCTTTTTTATTACTCAGGCAACTCCAACTATCAGCTCCATTTTCCTCTTCCTGCTTTTTTCCTGTCAGACACTGAGACAAGTCACTCCAGTGTAACAATGAGGGTGATTTCATTTGACTTATCACACACACTAACAGCTAAACCAGCTGCCCGGACTTTGATCCAATGCACTTCCTGCAATGGATTTCCTAAAACAGGCGGTAAACAGGCTGAAACTATGCTGTCATTTCTTAAGAGGAGCAAAACATTTCAAATTGATTATTTTACCTGTTGCCTGCATCCCACTGGACCAAGAAGAAAGCAGGCCTGCCCTAACAGCGCACAGACCTACACGTTTCCCTAATGCAAATCTTGAGACAATGGTGTTAATTCAGCCATGTGATCGTTGAATACAGCAGGGGCATTAAGACAGGAAACCATACGGACGTGTAGCGTTAGCATACTTCTGAGGAAAAAAAATAGCCCACATGGTTTGGGAAATGCCCTTTTATTCATACTACTGTCCTTCGTTTTCCCGAAGGTTAACACGTAGCCATTACTTCTATTGTATTGCGATTGAGAGAAAATAAGTCACACGCGCTCTTAAGGGATTTTCCTTTCTCCATTAACCATTCTTTTTCACGAGAGGCTAAATCATTGACATCGCTTTAGGCTTTCTGGTCAACACGGTTGAATATAAAAGGCTCAAGATTAATGCAGCAATCTGTGACATCATTGTGTGAATAATTCATTCTGAAGGCCAGATAAGAAATGATCTGTGTGGAAATTAATAGCGCTTATTTAATAACATTCTCCCACAGATTCTCGGCGCTACACGCCGGCGCTGGAGTAGCGGAGAGTGGGTTCAAAAATCAAGGCGGATGATTCATTCGCACTCCTCTGGTAGTTGAGTTTGATGGATCATTCTTAAAAGCATCGTCGCTAATCTTCGGCTCCTCTTTTTTAGGTTATTCACAGATCAGTGAGTTTTCCGGCTAATCCGGGTTTTGATGCTCCCCTGTCTGTGTACATGGTATTCATCATATCTTGACAAGAGGAGTCCTTCAGACAACAAATAACCTTCAGTAAGGGGACGTGAGCAGTAGATGTGCAGTTATTTTGGATATGTATCACAGAGGGGTAAGAACACAGCGGGAGATGAATGGTGTCCTTGTTGGCAGTGGGAATGGACCCCTTTTTCGGTTCCTAGGAATAATCATTCTGAACCCTAGCCATGCCTTCGACAACTTAATCAGACAGCCTACTACCTGTAAAGTGGCTGGGCTGATTTGATTGCCATTTTTATTGGATCCCCCGCCCATAAATCAAAGCAATGGGGACGGTTCTACAGACATGACCACTCGTCATTCGCTAGTAGCCTTGGAAACATTGTTGCGGGAGTTGTGCAACTGTCAGTGGGGGTAAATCAGACTTTGGAAATTTTGCCCCTTCTCCAGAAGAGCGTTATGGTTAGAGTAAATCATCTTGAAAATTGATGTCACTTTGCCAAAGTGGTTCACCTATCCCTTTGATGGGGCTCTGTCATCCCATGTCAATGTCAGCACTTTCATCTTACTTTCTAAAAAGAGGCTTTTCCACATGATGGGCGACTAAGGGATCGCTAAACTGCAGAGGGGAACTTTGTCTCAAACAAACTGCCTGGGAACAAAACTCTTTAGAACTTCACAAATTTCATCCCTCAAGGAACAGTGCAGCCCAAAACGAATATCCTTGTTACCATTTATTCACCGTACCACACCCAAATGCTGCAATTTCTTTCGGTGTTGTAAAAAAGGCAGAAATTTTGAATGAAGTTTAGAAACTTCTTTTCGGTACATCCATGTTGTCAAGCCACAAAAAAATGGCCGCAATAATCTGGAACGGTGATCCAGCACCTTTGAATCAAAATCACAACATCAATAAGAAATATCAGCACACACAAAATCTCCAAAATGATTATTATTAATATAATTTTTGGGTGAACTATCCCTTTAAGAAAACAAGATATGAAACTGTCAGATACAAAACAAAAATGTTTATACACTCCTACAATGTTTTCTCCTACATTTTTGAATATGCTGTTATACACTGAAAAAAAAGTCAGATTACAGAAGTAAAAAGGAATGCAAAGGGCAAGTCATTCAGACTCTAAAACATTAATTTCAAAAAGTTAAAAAAAAGAAGAAGAAAGAAACTACATAAGCGTAATGAAAAGTATTAAAATATCAAGGGGCTCTATTGAGATGTCCATTCCAGTAGTGTGTCAAAAGTGAAAGCGCTAATGATATGCTAAAGATTGAAAATTACCATCTCGGATATGTCTAAACCAGTAAACTGGTAAACAAGCCTCCTGTTAGGAACAGGGATGATTTGAATCAACAAGGGTGAACAGATATGGATACTCCCTGCATTAGTGTTAATAGGAATAGATTATGGAGGGATTTGGCGATGTGACCTTCAGTGTACTAATTGAAATAGTATTCAGAGTCAGCAGTGGAGTAATCAAGTTAAACACAGAATCATAAATCATCATGAGAAGCGCTGTCACAACTAAGCCATTAGCCCCCTGTTTTTCATCCACACACCCTCATGGAAATATCTGCCACGCCGCTCCGTAGGTTAATAGGAACAGAAATGGCATTTAAAGTCTATTTGGATCAAATGTACTGCGCGCCTGAAAGTAGAACTTCGCTAATTTGCAGGTAATATGAATTGATGTGGTTATGGTAAGGGATACTTGAGTCGACAGTGGAGTTGGACTTGGGACTGCTGGGAGTTCACAGACATACAGTTCATTTAGACTCTAGCATACAGGATTCAACAGGTCGTCCTGCATTCAAATAATTTAAATAATTAAAAAAAAAAATAAATTTGAATCTTGCAAATGACGAAATAAAAATATTTGTTAATCATTATATGTATTAAAGGATTAGTTCAGTTCTGAATTAAAATTTCCTGATCATTTACTCACCTCCATGACTTTCAAGATGTTTATGTCTTTCGTTCTTCAGAAAAAAAAAAAGAAATTAAGGTTTTTGAGGAAAACATTCTGGGATTTTTCTTTATATAGTGGACTTCAAGAGTTACCAACGGGTTGAAGGTCCAAACTGCAGTTTCATTGCAGCTTCAAAGGGCTCTGCACAATCCCAGCCGATGAATAAGGATCTTGTCTAGCTAAACAATCAGCCATTTTCTAAAAAAGAATAAAAATTATATACTTTTTAACCAAAAATGCTAGTCTTGCACTGCTCTGTGATGCGCCACGCATTACGTAATCACGTTGGAAAGGTCACGAGTGACATAGGCGGAAGTGCCAAGAAAGTGTTTACGAAGTGAACGTGCAAAAACTAAGTCAAGCGGCCTTTTTTTAAAAAAAGGTAAAACAACGATGTCAGACGATTTTGTCCTACGTCACAGCGTGACCTTTCCAACATGATTACGTAATGGGTGGCGCATCGCAGAGCTAGTGCAAGATGAGCATTTGTGTGTTCAATCGTTTCGCTAGACAAGATCCTTATTCCTCAGCTGGGATTGTGTAGAGCCCTTTTAAGCTGCATTGAAACTGCAATTTGGACCTTCAACCCGTTGTACCCCAGTGAAGTCCACTATATGGAGAAAAATCCTAGAATGTTTTCCTCAAAACCTTAATTTCTTTTCGACTGAAGAAAGAAAGACATAAACATGAAAATAAAACACTTGATGTTTACCTGCATGACAAAGAACATGTTAATGTATTAAGTTATTAAAATATTACCTTAAAATCTCAGGAGGTTCTTCAAGTGAATATATTAGGCCAAAGGGGTTAGGCTGACAAAAATGTTTGGGATTCACTACACTATAAGAAAGAAAATCTACTGGAGGGGCACATCTGGCTGAACAAACTCTGATATTCAGCATTTGTGGTCACTTCCTGTGTTCAGTGGCACAGTTCTTCTGTGCCACTGGGTGGTTTGTCAAACTTCCAAACATCTTTATCGATATCAACAAGTACTCCCCTAGTAAATAGCTTTTTAATTGTTGTGAAATGAGTGAATTAGATACTAAACAGTCGGTTAGCGTCAATGAAACGTCTTTCACAGAACAGTGACCACCAAACTTGTCAGAACCCTGATAAGAGGCTGAACTGGAATGCTTACATGGCATTAATCAAATAGCTACGTCTAATTAAACGGGTTTAAAACACGGCTTTTTCTAAATGTTGCTCAGGTATTGCAATAATTTTTGATCACCCAAGCCTGGAAGACAAATAATTAGAACTGCCACACCATTCTGATGAGTGATGTCAGCGTCTCGGAGTGACCTTCCCACTGCTAATTAATTTTCATCCCGAGAAAAAAAGACCCTGTTGTTGCACATTATTAATTGAGTTCATGAAAAGATGCGGCTGATTAATTTTTGTTGATAATACTTGTCATTCCAGGCAGCGTTGGTGATCATTTTATGGCTTTTTGTTTTAACGTTCCTCAAAGTTGGTCCGAGTCATCTGCCACGCGAATATTTTGCTCCAAAGCTGGTATCACTGGACAACTACATTTCGAGCTCATTAGAAATGTGTTGCTTTGCTTTTGAAGTGTATTTACTGTACACCAGATAAAAGCAATGAGTTACTGTTCAATGTCTGCCAGGTCATATCAGAAAACCTGACACACTGAGTACAAAAAGATCACGGAAGCTGTCAAAATCATTTATCTTGTGTTTAACGCAAAACTGTGTTTACTCAAGTTTACTTTTTGTGAAACTCTGAAGTGTAGCAAGTCACTTTATTTACATAAGCTGTGAGGAAAAGTTAGTGAACCCTTTGGAATTATCTGGAATTCTGCTGAATTGACAAGAATGTCTGACTCCAATTACACCCATTTTAAGTTGTCAATATCATAAAGCTTTATATACATATATAGAGCTATATCTTTTTCTGTCATTGGTCACTATAGCAAAATAGCTAGTAAAACATTGTTCTATCAATGATCTTGATTGCTTAAATCATGTATTCAATCAAAGTATGACACAAATAAGAGCAGTGGAGGAGCAGTTAGCACCGCAGTGAACCTGAGAACGCAGGTTCATGTCTGTATGACCCGATCCCACTCCTCTTTTCTCTTATTCATTTCCTGTTCAGTCTAAATCAATATGTGAGGCATAAAAGCCTGCAAACATAAATAAATAAATAAGATCAACTTTAGTTATTAGTTACAAAAAGATCAGATGACACTTGAAAAGCCATTCATAGAAAAAGATAATTCCATATGCTACAAACTTCCTTTCACAGCTGCATGGTGTCATTGTAACCGTTTCGTAATGTTGTAGGCAGTCAATTGCACTCACAGAAATATTAGAGCTCTCAGGAGGCCTTTCTCAACATAAAATGAGTCCCCAGCTCAGAAGGGCTGCTATTCTTTGATAAGGTATAGCTGCAGAATGCTGTAAAGAAAACCATTATGAATTGATAATGCTGGGCACGGACTTGTTAATAGAAAAAAAAAAAAAAAAGTCATATATCCGAAACGTCTCACAATCGTCTGTGAAATGCAAGATGTCATTGAGCTGGTGAATTTGTGTCCCTTAATGAATATTCTTACAATTTCCAAGCATTGTCCTTGACGGCCTAAATGTGAATAGCACAGCATGTCATGGTTGTTAAATGACATAAATAGAACTGTAATTATACAGGAGCACTGTTATATTTCACTTCTTTATGATATTATGCTTGGCATAATAAAATAATACTTGAGGACTAATAAACAGAATTCTCTGTGTAATTTCTGTAGCAACATACAGTTTACAGTTAGTCTTAAAAGTGCTCAGAATATGATGATTTAAACTGGATAAATATTCTTTAATTAAGCCTCATGTGAATTGATAACACCTCAGTTGGAGGGATACATAGACTTTATGGCTTTACAATATTAATCCACTGGTTTGTGGTTAACCTTAATTGTCATTCCCAGAGAAGCTTAAAACACAACAACATGTACTCAGAATACTTGTTTTAAGAGGGGGAAACCATATTTATATACTTTTGTCTTCAAAGCATATATGCTTCCTTGGTTCTGGAAATTCAATCCCAATTTATTTTTCTCAAAAAGCATATACAGAAGCATATCCCATAGTTTGCAAACTCAGATCTCATAGTCAGTCTGTCCTGAAAGAACAAACTACTTTAACTGCAGCAAATACATAAATTAATAAAAAATAACATATGGAATGTCAATTTGTGACAGTTCCTTGCAAATGTATTACTGCAGTTATAAAAGTTGTGTTAACTATGACTTTAAAAAAAAAAATAATAATAATTTGGAGATTTTTTTTTTAAATGGGTCAATGTGATTTTATCTAAAGGCCTTAATAATAATAAAAAACAAAGATATGACATAAAAAGTATGTAAGGTAGTACAACGAGATCTGTAGTTGTTGTTACATATAAAGATATTTTAAAGATTTTGAAGTGTCAAAAGGTAATTCGGTTTAACCGTCCAAAGGCCAATACAGCCATTTCATTAGTGATTAAAATATCTTAAAATGTATTCAATGTATATATTTTTTAATTCTGGCATGATTTTATAACATCATATATCAAAATGGTATTAAAATTATGCGTAGAAGTCGTTGCTTTATTATGAGAAAGAATGTCCAGAAAAATGAATTTCATTGATGTCATTCAGAGTAACCAATATAAAAGGACCATTCTGGATTAAGTCATGTGACAGGATGTGACATCATGTGACAGGATGTGACATCATTCAGACACCTGCAAAGGATCACATGGTTGTGAAGCAAAGTAACTAACTCTCTCTTAACTAAAATTCATGTTTTCACTTGCTCATACGCATGTCCCGAAACATCAGGTCATTCGGTACAACCGCTACTAACATGGAAAACTTGTACTAAACATAAAATGTTTGATTTTGCTAGATATCAGCCTGTTAGCATTGTTTGAAAATACCATCATTCGGTATAACCAAAAGTGTTGTTCAGTAAAACCAAAACTTTTTTGGTGACAAATTTTGTCAGTCTTGTAAAAAATGACAAAAGCAGTGTTAAATGATTATAAAAACCACATAATCTCATTTTTAACACTTAATAAAACTTCAAAATTAATTATATCTCCATTATGTTTTTTTTACACTTTTAAAAACCTTATTCGTCAATGACCCAAATAAAAAAAATATATACAATTCTTTTTTTTAAATGTATAATTAGTGTTATATAAAAATTTAAATAATAAAATAATAGGTGTCTATAGTTAAGTTATATTAAAAAAACAACAGGCCTACTCTAAACAGTCAAGACTTTGAAATGCTAAAGAGCTGAATAAAAGTATTGGCGAGCAATCTAAGAATCTAAACAGAGGGGATTAATGACTGATTGCCATTCATCTCTTAACCTGAAGGAGATCAGCTGCTTGAATTCTCCTTCTCTGGAGGTGAGCATATGGACAGTGCATCTGTTTTTGTGGCAAGTTGAGCGATTCTACGTCGAGTATAAAACTGGGATTCTGTCCAACTCAAGAGTAAGTTGTCCCCACCTGATAAATGGTGTATGCTTTCCAGATTGCATGTTTGACCATTTAAACTTAATTAATCGCTAGTGTTCAAAGATATCGTTTCAAGTTGTTGTGGGCTTGAAAAGTGCT
Organism: Chanodichthys erythropterus; assembly: GCF_024489055.1. Classification (NCBI taxonomy): domain Eukaryota; kingdom Metazoa; phylum Chordata; class Actinopteri; order Cypriniformes; family Xenocyprididae; genus Chanodichthys; species Chanodichthys erythropterus. The sequence goes on along the minus strand of NC_090234.1, from coordinate 30,590,525 downwards.
ATTTGTTTTTTAAGTGTGGGCACATAAAAAAAAAAAAAAAAAAAAAACACACATACACCAACAACAAATACTATGAACCACTTCATATTTTCAAAGGCTGCTTCCAGTTTGGGAAGTCATAGATAACATGAGCAAGTGTTTGTCTTTGGAAACATTAACTAAACATTGAAATGAACCATTTTCATTTGTCCCTGAATAAATGTGAGCTTTCCCCAAAACAATATAGCTTTCAGCACCACCCACTGGTAAGAAATGTCCCATTTAAATACTTTGCCCAACAGGACTGCGGAGTCTCTCTGAAATGACATTCTCACATGCTCTAATCTCACAAGACTTTGACCCTCTGTCATTTCAGACCGCCTTTCACCTCTCACTCACCCCATCAGAGAGCATTCAATCATCTGTAATTGTGATCACACATTACCCTTACAAAACAACTGCTGCAAATGCAATCTATAACTGGACCCAAAGAGGGGGAATGGAAATCCCATTCCTGGGAGCTCTAAAACAAACAATGTGTTAGTCCTATCAGTAACCTCTATCCTGAGAGGACAAGGTTAACATCGACACTCTGTGAATTGGTGCACCCAAAATAACAATCGCACCGAACAACACAACACAATCAAAGTGTTCCCGCGTTCCCTCATTGTTTAATTTTCTGGTTTTTATCTGCGATATCTCCCAGCGTGCTCTTATCTTTGACCCTCAGCTTGTAGCTTTGTGGCAGCTTCCCTTTTAGATGGCTGATGACCTTGGGAGGGATGTCATTAAACCCTGACCCATTTGATGATCCCCTCATGTGGAATACATATGCCAAACGGGAGCCGCTTTCACGCAGCAGGGGTGACGTGAAATACTTACAAAAATATGACTTGACACACTTTATCAAATGGGGAAAGATGAAGACAAAACAGCTGCTGCTGCTGTCGTAAGCAATCTGGCCGTGATTGAATAAAAGTGTCAAGAAAAGGGCCGCTTGATGGTCTTTTGTTCTCTCCCATCCAGGTTGATGTTAGTTTGAGCTGTCAGGAGGGAATCACAGCTGTGTGATTTATCAATACTCCAGTGACCTTGTAGCCAGTGGAGGATGAGAGCACAGCGCCCCCCCCGTTTGAAATCTTGCTGAATGCCCAGAAACTATCCTCATTTTGGGTCTGCATGCCAAGTGGCACAACGGCCAAAAAAAAGGGAGTTTGCTTGCATTGTGGATTTCTTTGAGAGTTGCAAAAAAGTAAGAAGTAAGAAAGAAAAATAGCAACATTTAACAAAAAGGTCAAATGAACATTCTAGCTTTATTTATAAATATACTATCGTTCAGACATTTTTTACAACTTAAAGGGTTATTCACCCAAATTCATGTTGTTCCACGCCTGTAAGACCTTTGTTCATCCTCGGCACACAAAATAACATATTTTTGATGAAATCCGATGGTTCAGTGAGGCCTCTATTGCCAGCAAGATAATTACCACTTTCAGATGACCAGAAAGCTACTAAAAACATATTTAAAACAGTTTATGTGACTACAGTGGTTCAACCTTAATATTATAAAGCAACGAGAATACTTTTTGTGTGCCAAAAAAACCCCAAAATAACGACTTTGTTCAACAATATCTAGTGACGGGTGATTTCAAAACACTGCTTCATGAAGCTTCGAAGCTTTACATATCTTTTGTTTCGAATCAGTGGTTCGGAGATTTCAGTAAATGAGGCTTCGTTTGTTTATAAGTGTTTCGAAATGTCTTTGGCAGTTTTATACGCGCTCCAAACCACTGATTCGAAACAAAAGATTCGTAAAGCTTCGAAGCGTCATGAAGCAGTGTTTTGGAGCGCGTATCAAACTGCCAAAGTCACGTGAACTGTTGAAATTTCGAAACACTTATAACCAAACAAAGCCTTGTTTACTGAAATCTCCGAACCACTGATTCGAAACAAAAGATTTGTAAAGCTTCGAAGCTTCATGAAGCAGTGTTTTCACCCATTACTAAATCACCCATTACTAGATATAGTTGAATAAAGTCGTTATTTAGCACACAAAAATTATTCTCGTTGCTTTATAATATTAAGGTTGAACCACTGTACTCATATGAACTGTTTTAAATATGTTTTTAGTAGCTTTCTGGGCATCTGAAAGTGTTAATTATCTTGCTGTCAATGGAGGCCTCATTAAGCCATCGGATTTCATCAAAAATATCTAATTTGTGTTCTGAAGATGAACAAAGTTCTTACGGGTGTAGAACGACATGAGAGTGAGTAATTAATGACAGAATTTTAATTTTTGGGTGAACTAACCCTTTAAGGCAGGGGAAATTCGTTTTTTTCTTATGGATTGAGCCAGAAATCTTCACTTCAGTAGCACTACATACACCAAACTTTCCAGATTTATTCCTATCTATATTCTGAAGGTTTTTACAGAGTGGTTTGTTTATATATCATTCAACTGAATTATCTAGCATTTTATTCCAAAAAACATATGGTGATTTTTCTTCCTGGCTGTTGACAGTATTTTCTGATTTATGGAGTGATAAAAAGCCAAAATCCCCTCTGTAAAAACTCTAATATATCAACAGATTGAAACAACAGTTTTAAACCTTGCTTTATCCAATGTTCAGATTTCTGTTTTGGAAATGCATATCTAATGAAATAGTGCCTCAGTTCCATATTTGGTTATTAACAAGAAAAAAGTGTTAACGCATATTTAAACAGCATACTTTAATAAGCATTTTGGAAAACTTGTAATACAAAACCATTGTCTTAAATGTACTGATTACTCAACTGGGGAAAGTATGGTCATATCTATTTTCTTTATCTAAATTTCCCATAATTATCTGTAGTGTCTTGCCTTAACATTAAATAAATTGTCAAAATGAGCTTTAATGTAAATTGTTATCAGAAAAAAAAGATATTGAAGATGGTCATATATATTTTATATATATATATATATATATATATATATATATATATATATATATATATATATATATATATATATATATATATATATATATATATATATATATATATATATATATATATATATATATATATATATATACTGTATCATCCAGAGGTTTAAAAAAGCAAGCATGTAAAAAAAAAAAAAAAATACATACAGCTATTTTATTCAGAACAAACAAACACAAAGTCAACTAATTTAATATGATCGCCCTGCTGCTATTTTTTAAAACTTGTTTAGTCATTTTTTTTCCTATTCTGATGAATGTCTTCATTTGTATTTATTTTTTTCAAAGGACAAGCATTGTTATGATGAACCAGATGTTATACCAGCATTGCACATTCATTACTACACCCATAAACCCATCTGTGGAATAGATTTTATGCAAATTTTTTCAGGGATCTGCATAAATAAAGTCCTAATTAATACCTTTGAAGAAACCTCTGTACTGCTTGATACTAAAGTGTTCTTAATTATGAAAGGAAAGGTAAGATGCCCCCAGGTAAAACTCAACAAATGGATAGCGATCAAGAAACATGGTGAGTTTTGTACTCCGGACCTTTTGTTCTTATGTGGTGGAATAATAATTAAAATAATGCCACCTAATGTATGACCTGCTGTGATCATTTCTCATTGGATGGCTATTTGATAGATTACTGCTCACATTATTTAAGTGGAATACTAGCCTGTGTGTTTAGATAGCGAATAAAATGCCTAAAAATTATGGGGAAAATATTTAGTATTAACTTATATAGGCACCATTAATATCTTTTTGTCTATGCCAGCTAATGTTTTATTTATTTATATAAATATATAAAATATATAAAATATACACACATGAATGTCCTACTTTTCTGAATAGAAAAATACATCAGAAATAATTGCAAAATGGTTCAGAAAAGTGTAGTTGTGGGAAAAAGTCTTTAATCGTTAGTTTTCAAATGCAACGTGGTTTGATATTTTGTCACCTAATACAGTGACATTCATACATTTTAAGTGTGGCTTAAGTGTCTGAATACATACATACAGTGAATCCAAGAAGTGTGTCTTATATATCTGATTGCACTCAATTCAGAACAATTTCCCAGAGCACACTGGAAAGTCTATTTAAAGAGGTCTTTGTATCAATGCTTCTCAAAAAAATCTAATTAATTTCCCCCCTTTTTCACTAGGAATGCACAACGTGTTTAACCAGATGCCTTTGGAATAGTGCATTGATTGGCAGGTCTGTTTTTCACCAAACACTGATGACTTTAATGGTGAAGGTGCCCCTTTGTTCAGATTTTATTGACTTAAACCAGAAGAGGCTTAGCTTTATCATAGTATTCCACATCAGTTTCAGGGCTTAACCAGCGCATTTCACATGAGAGTAAATAATACTGTTGGTCAAATAATTCATTAGCACAACAATAAAGAGAATAATAATGGGCAAATCTGAGCTTGTACTTGAAGCCAAACAGAGACGAGTGAAGGGAAGGGAGGGGTAGACAGAGGCTAATAGAGACAGCTTTGTCATGTGATTAGTGGTCTGCTCTGAAGGAATCTGGCCAATGACTAAACAGGCAGAGGTGTGGACAGATCGGCTAATGGCTGGGAATGCGATGGCTGAAGAGGTACCAGATACTCTTGTATTTTCTCATATACTTCAGCTCATTTATTTTTTTTTATTCATATAGTATTTAATACAGCCTTATAGTACAGTAGCCCCAAAAACATACTTGGACAAATAAAAGTACACACTTAAAAAGGAATATAACTGCATTATAATTACAATGTCAAACCAAAAAGCATCTGTTTAAGAAAGATAAGATACTTTTCAGGAAAAATTTCACAAAAAAAAGAGAGATCTGTTTTGGTTACTGGCATTCTCCCAAATATCTTCCTTTGTGTTCAGCAGAACAAAGAAATTCATACAGGTTTGGAACTACTTAAAGGGATAGTTCATCCAAAAATGAAAATTATCCTTACCCCCAAGCCATCCAAGGTGTTTATGACTTTCAGAGGAACACAATCGGAGATATATTTAAAAAATATCTTAGTCCTCCAAGGTTATATAATGGTTGTGAATGGCTGCCCAAATTTTGAAGACAAAAAAAATGCCCCATCAATAAAAAAAATTAATCCATATGACTCCAGGGGGTTAATAAAGGCCTTCTGAAGTGAATCGATGCATTTGTGTAAGACAAACATCCTTATTTAAAATAGCCATATGCATTCGACATACATATAAAGAGCGTTAACTTCTGCGACGTAGTACGACGCCATAACACGTAGTATATCATGGCATAATGTAGAACGTCATGACATTGTGTACTTTATCACGAAAGTTAAAGCGTTAGTTCGAATCATGATTCGGATTGCGTGTCAAACTGCTGAAATCACGTGACTTTGGCGCTCTGAAGCGCTGATTCAACACTAAAGATTTAAAACGCTTCCTGAAGCAGTGTTTTGAATTCGGCCATCACTAAATAAAGTCTTTATTTTGTTTTGTTTTTTGCCGCACCAAAAATATTCTTGTCGCTTTATAATATTAGTATTGAACCACTGTGCTCACATGAACTGATTTAAATATGTTTTTAGTACATTAATGGATCTTGAGAGAGGTAACGTCATTGCTGGCTATGGAGGCCTCACTGAGCCATCGGATTTCAACTCAAATATCTTAATTTGCATTACGAAGATTAACAAAGGACTTACGGGTGTGGAACGGCATGAGGGTGAGTAATAAATGACATTGTTTTTATTTTTGGGTGAACTAACGCTTTAATACTTTTTGTACGCAAGTCGAATGCATATGGCTTTTGTGCCGGAAGCTTGTTATTTTACTTTAGAAAGTTTTAAATAAGGACATTTGTCTAACACAAATCGATTGACTTCAGAAGGCCTTTATTAACCCACTGGAGTCGTATGGCTTCATTTTTTAATGGATGGGGGCTTTTTTTTTTTTTTTGTCTTCAAAATTTGGGCAGCAATTCACAACCATTATAAACCTTGGAGGGTAAGGATATTTTTAAATATATCTCTGATTGTGTTCATCTGAAAGAAGATAGTCATATATACCTCTAGGATGGCTTGAGGGTGAGTAAATCATGGGTTAATTTTCATTTTTAGGTGAACTAACCTTTTAAGGGTGAGTAAATGATGACAGAATTTTCATTTTTGTATGAACTATCCATTTAATTACATGTTTGAGCTGTTTTACCTGAAAGCAACTTGCACTGACATGTCTTAAAATATTTTAGTGCCTTTGTTTTGTCTCAAGATGCACATCAATAAAGTGTTTTTTGTTTTTTTTAAAGGCACGTTTATAATAGCTACTTAAATGTACTAATTTAACAAAGGCATACTCCTGGCTTAATCTAAGCCCTGTCTGAGAAACCAGGCCATACTGTTCAAAATTAAGACAAAATAAATATCTGGACACCTGTGTGAACTTGAATGGATCTGACAGCTGGTTAAAAAAAGTTAGTCTTGAGAAAATCATTTGTTTGCAGATGCCATTTGGCTGAATAAAAAAATTTTTTTTTGCAAATTAAGTGTGGATTATTTGTCTAAATACTTTTTGGGGCCAGTGTAAGCTATTTCAACACATAACATCTGTTCTGTAGAGTATTTTTTCCTGCTCTCCTCCAATCTCACAGCTGAATAGAGGCATAATGATCTGAGCCTTCAGTGAATATTACAGCATTATAATCGTATTCATTTGATGCAGCAATTGGACAGATGTTCTCTTGATTTGACGCTTTTTTGGTTACAAAACGTCCTCCATGAGGCTTACAAAATATTTACCCACGTAGCAGCGTGAAACTCGTTATGTTGGCGTAGATAAGCTTTGTATGTTTGAGCAGAGCATTGCTGTGGCGTTCCTTAATTGCTTCAAACATACAAACCGCTCAAAGACATAAATACATTGTTTTGAAACAATGTGTTAGTGATAAGCGCACAAATTTAGCTCACTGTTTCTACTGTCAAATTATGAAACTTCCTCAAGTGGGTATCAATGTGCAGAATTGAATTCAGTAAAGATTTAGATTAATTTAACTGAAGAAAAACAACATGACAGAGTGTTTTTCTTATGTTTAACCTCAAGTTTATGTTTCATACTTGCTTTGTACAATGTAAAATATCCCCTGTCAGATTAATTAATCACATTGTAATGTGTCATTGTGTGTTCATGACAGAACAGTGTAAACAAAACCTTTTTTACTTTATGTTTTTTAATCAGTTTGTACTGGGGAATAAAAAGGGGAGTTAATAGTCCATTTGCGCATTTCATAAAATTCCAGGCACGAACCTCGTAAAAACAGTTTATATATCTTATAGGTACCTTGCTAATAAAATCTCTGAGACCAGAATATCACTACCAGACTAGAGAACTTTTTAACCATCTTGTTCCTTTGAATTTGGATACACTTGAGTTCCCATATCATTTTGTTCATTCCAGCATTCAACAAAAAAGCAGTTTCTGCTATCAGATGAATCCTTTCTCTCTCTCTCTCTCTCTTTCTTAAACAAGGGATGGGTTGTCTAGCAAGGAGAACACCTGAGAACGTACCGGAGCCAACCAAGTCAATATGCAATTATTCCAACTGAAGATCCACCACTGTCCACATCAAACACTCCACATTCCTTTGGCAGATTAGCCGAAATTATCTTTTATTATTTTGGCCTGCATGGACGAATTGAACTCTATCTGGTCCACATTGCGATGAAATTTGAGACAGCTTGAATGGCAGTGGTATGTTTGGAGTTTGGATAATACTTACCTTTTATGAAAGGGCCAACGGCGGCGGGAGATTAATAACTGAACACTGAGTGCCTTTCACTGATACCATCCCTCTGGTCGTCTTGTAAAAGCCTGTTGAGAGGTTAAATTAAATTGCTGTAATAAATGTTTGGTTTCAGCGACGCTGTATCATTGAAAATCAAACAAACACCGACAGGCTTTTGTGCGATGAGGATCAGTGAGACAAAATGAATAGATGAGGGGTGGGGGGCATGTAGGGAAGTATTATGTACATTTGAAACAGACTTGTTTTCACTTAAACATTAATTAAATTGGAGCTAGAGGAACAATTATATTGATGAATGTTTTTGGAGCTACTGTAATTAAATTAATCCATTTAATTAACAAATTATATTGAACTTTTCCCCAGAGAGCAACATTAGACTTGTGTTCTCTCTTACAAACAAGCAAAAATAATGTTGTGGAAATGATCGTAAAGATCAGAAGGAAATGAAACTGTGACAGATAAAATGCAGAGACAAAGACAAACCGGTGGTGTGTGTATTGTCATCTGTAGTAACACAATCACGGATGATTGTGACGCACGGGGGAAAACATAATTGGATCAAAACTTTTTCATACCTTAATGGGCTACTCTGGAGAGATCTGGTTCCCTCATTTGCAAATTAAATTTGATAGCATTCTGACAGCACATTGCAGCCCTATAAATGTATTTAAATCACTAAATTATTACAACATCTAACATTATGCTCAAAGAAGCAGTTCAAATGCATTAGAAAGCTCACAATTGGATTCATTATTGCGTACAGTATCAAGGAAATTAATTACTTATTAACACTATATATTTTAGTAGGCTACTATTTTAAAAGCCTACTACAATGGCTCATATAGCAACTATATATTATTATTGTTGTTGTTGTTTTTGTTGTTGTTATTATTATTAATAAATATAAAACGAAACAGAATAGAATTTATTAGAATAGAATTTAATAGAATATGATCCCTTTAAAAACAGAAAGTGTTTTTTTTATTCATGAGATAGGTCTCAGGTGACTCTGTCTGATGACTAAACAATGCCATCTAGAGGCAGCAGGCTGACACTACAATAAGTTTGACCCACTCTGACAAGACCCGTGGCCTAGATAAAATGTTCACGATTTCATGTCCCCAAGAAAAACAATGACAGACGAAAGTCATAACTGAATGTGTTATGTAAATCTAGGCTATATTAGTCAAGATTCTGTACAATATTAATTCCAGAAGTGACAAAGCCAACATTGTAAACAGAGAGAGCACTTTTCAATTAACCTTATAGTAAGGTAACTCACCCTGCTTGAAGTTTTCTCATTAAAGCTGAAGAGTCTCTTTGGATGCTGATTCTTCTTAATCAATTTGGGAGTCCGTCGGACCTATTTAAAATGAACAGGAAATTTACAACCTGTTAACCACTTCCTGTTTGAAGGGAAATAAAAAAATATGGCTGTGTCCGAAAACTAAAAAATGCTGCCTTCCGAGGACACATTTCCAGGTAAGAAGGCATCAAGGCACGTCCGAATCCAATGTTAGCTTCACTTCCTCTCTCATGAGATACCTTCCTCAGATCGATTTTTGAAGGAAGCATTGATATCCCACAATCCTGTGCTTTCCATTCTGTGGCTGTGTCCGAAAACCTAGGTAGCTGTCTTGCTGCCTTGCTATCTTATAAGAGAATGACTTGTACGGCAGCATTTGTGCATTAAGGTACCTCACGAAATTGATTTTGGACAGACTTCTGAGGCAGCGTAACATTTTAATGATCTACAGCAATATAGTGCGAGCTTTGGTGAGAACTAAACAAATATTTAATTACTACAGTAGTAATTTCTCGATAGAAATGATATCAAAATTGAAATATGTTGATCAAAATCATACATTTATACACAAACTGAGCAGCAAACGCAATTTCGCACGCCATCTTTATTTTTCTAGCTCAACTGTCACAGAACTGTCCAATTTTTTTTACATATTTATTTTAAATTGTGTTATATTTGGTGTTTACTACGAATAATATAATTATTTTATATTTCACATGCAATTTTGCGCAGTCAATGACGTCATGACCGTTGTATGATTGGCTTGGCGCACAATGATATGCAAAGGCTGCCATCTCCTCCAGGCCTTTAATATGAGAATCTTTTTACAGACAAGGCTTAAGCTAGTCCTAGACTAAAATGCATGTTTGAGCTGTTTTACCTCAAAGTAACTTGCACTGACATATCTTAAAAATATGTCAGTGCCATTGTTTTGTCTCAAGATGCACACCAGTGATGTTCTCTTCTAGTTAACTAGTTAGCTACTTATGTCCTAATTGAACTACACTGTGCTTTTTATAATAGTCCTTTACGATTGTTGCTTGTCAAACTGATCTTCATGTCACACTGTGGGATCTCAGCTGTCATTAATGTCAGACTGTACGACAGTCCATGCGTGTTTAAAATGGACGCACACAAGAAAACTTGCACAGAGTTTTACATCATCAACCCATACACGATTGGTGACTGTGAAATGCATACACGCTGGACTGAAGTGGTGGCCAACAAAAAAATCTCTAATGTTAATTTTGACTATGGCTTGAAAAATGGAGACAATTTGACAGTCGTTGTACACAGCAGGACTGTGAGCCTAATCTTTTGACACTGCCAGAATTTCGTCAGAGGAAAAACTTGATCGCAACGGTCAAGCTAGCAATCAAAGACTACAGATTTTAGCCTAGGATTATAGGAATCTTTTAGGATTCTCAAAATTTGTCTCAGACGACCAAATCGTGGTCACAATCATACAGTGTGCACCCGCCTTTAGTGATTTCAGTGACTATGAATTCCCTTATGCAGTACAATGTACAGTATGTTGCCAATATATTGTATGAAATGCATGTCTTGGTTTGAATAGATACTTGAAAAATACTCCATGTGCATCATTATTTGTTCTCTTTTTCTAATCCCAAAAAAACCCAATTCCTATAGGCCTATCTTCAATCTTGTAGTGTTTTGTAATATTCCTTTAATAAAATTAGAGAAAACGTATTAGCATTAGCATTCCCATTCATCTCATGTAGGTTACATTGTGTGATTTGCGTTCTCTTTAACTTAGCATACACATAACACATTATCAATTTCTATTTTCAAATCAGTTAAATGATTGTTAGGCTGCATAAGTAGGTCAGCTGGAACCGGGAACACTTCCAATAATACCTGATGTACTTGTTACATCAAGAAGTATGGCATGTACGCTAATACTAGTCTCTCTGTTTTAGAGACTAGTATTCTCTCCCGAGTTTTACCGTAGTCAGCCGGGCCAAATCCAGATCAGATGGAGGACCTGCGCCTAAACACAAGCACAACATGTCGCTGAAGTGTCAGCAGAGACCGTGTCTATATGTCATATACCAGCGTGATTAATCCAATTTTCAACCAGATGGAAATGGAATAAATATTTTGAATGTTCAGATCCCAAATCTGACCTGTTATGCTGAATCATAAATCATGCACTGTTTGTTTGTTGGCCAGAGGAGAACTGGCCCCTCAACTGAGCCTGGTTTATCCCAAGGTTTTATTTTTTTTTCTCCATTCTGTCACCTGATGGATTTTGGGCTCCTTGCCACTGTCGCCTCTGTCTTGCTTAGTTGGGGACACTTAATATTCAACCATATTATTGATCTGCCCTGCATTGACACCATTGTATGCAAACTGAACTAAGCTGGACGCTGACACCACTGTTTTCTCCAGAGCTGCTGTACAGATAAATGAACTAAATTGATTTCCATACCATTTCCATAAATTGATGAACTAATGATTTCTAAAACCAAAATGAATCAATACTGAACTTATTTATGGAGGACAACTGACACTATTTTCTTCTAGAGCTGCAAAATTATGTTTCAAGCTATCACTGTAAAGCTGCTGTAAAAAGCGTTATATAAATAAAGGTGACTTGACTTGTATTTTTGCTCATTCAGTTCTTGGCTTGCATGTAGTTGTGGTATCCACCAGCAGGGGCTAACTAGCCAAACCTTGACCCCTTGACAGTAAGTCTAAGCAATATGGGTTTTATGATGTCTGTGAAGTTTAATATAAGCATGTAAAACTTATAAAAAATCAACTTCAATTTGATACAAGCTATCTCTTCACTGACCAAAATAATTTGTTGTCACTGTATAATTAATAAAAGTATAATTAATAAAGTTTAAGTTCATTGTGTGTGTAATGCATACATTAACAATTTTATGTTCTTACTAAAAAAGAATGTTTTTATAGTAGGCCTAAAGAAGATAAAACCTATAAGATACCCTGATATGTAAGGGTTTTTAGCAAAGTCACTATAGAACTTCATATAATTCTCAACAGTCTAATACAAAACAATTGAACTTGTTTATTAGTTCACCCAAAAATGAAAATAATGTCTTTTATTACTTACCCTCATGTCGTTCAACACCCATAAGACCTTCATTCTTCTTCGGAACACAAATTAAGATATTTTGATTAAATCCGATGGCTCACAGCAATGCCATTGTAACTCTCAAGATTCATAAAGGTACTAAAAACATATTTAAAACAGTTCATTTGAGTTCAGTGGTTCTACCTTAGTATTATAAAGCGACGAAAATACTTTTTGTGCGCCAAAAAAAAAAATTAAAAAAATAACGACTTTTCAACAATATAGTGATGGGCCGAATCGAAGCTTTGCGAATCGAATCAGTGACTCAGAACCCCAAAGTCATGTGATTTTAACCGTTTGATAGGAGATCCGAGTCACTGATTCGATTCGCAAAGCTCCGAAGCAGTGTTTTGAAATCAGCCCATCACTATGTTGTTGAAAAGTCGTTATTTTGTTTTTTGGCGCACAAAAAGTATTCTCGTCGCTTTATAATATTAAAGTAGAACTACTGAACTCGCATGAACTGTTTTAAATATGATTTTAGTACCTTTAAGGATCTTGAGAGAGGAAGTGTCACTGCTGTGAATGCAGCCATCGGATTTAATCAAAAATATTCCAAAGATGAATGAAGACCTTACAGGTGTAGAACGACATGAGGGTGAGTAATAAATGACATTATTTTTTTTATTTTTGGGTGAACTAACCCTTTAACCATTTGTCTGTTTTCAGCACTCCACGAAAAGATTTTATTGTTGTGGGAGACCCAAAAAGAATTTTCCCATGATTTGCTTTTCTTATACTTTCAAAGTATCATAATTTTGCTTAAACAGCTTCATAATGAATGTTTTTAGAGCTGTTTGGTCAAATTGAAAGATCAAAGATCCTCAAAATTATGGCAGCAACACAATAATACAGAAATTAGGTTGAACTTAGTCCAATATTTCAATGTGCATTTCCTTTCAGTTTTACTTGCTTCCAATTCTTAATCTGACAGATGCAGGCTTAAATAGATTCATTCTTGTTCTCTTTTTTAGCAAAAAGAGTCTAAACAGTTTATAATATTTATTTATAATTATCACTTCATAATATAATTGTTTACAACACATACTGTATAGTTTAGCCAAAATGTGACTCCATTATTGATGAGTTTGGTGAACCTATTGTATAACCAAGCAAATGATGATGATGCTAACAGCTAATGTGATTGATTTTAGTTTTGTTCCACCTTTTCACAAATGAAGTTCAGCCAAATTAAGAAGTGATTCTAACATGTAAACCTGTTCCAGAGAAAGATCAAACAAGTCAAGTTGGCAGAGTTTAGACATAATCATACAAATCTCTTTTTCAAAAGCCTAAGATTGACTCTCACTTGTTTACTCATTACTCACATAACCAGAGTACATGCTGAACCTCTGATGACTGCAAAAGGCTCTTTGATACTTCTGCTAAGCCAACATGGAAATAACCTTCTTAAAAACAGCTTTGATTGTTATTTTTATTTGTTTGATATTCCACTTCTTATTTTTAGTGGAAAAATAAATATATTTTTCCACAGTCTTTTCTCTAACATATCTAGAATGCTTTTAAACCCAGTTGTCCTGTTCATATTTAGAATATAACACAAGTACAAAACAAACTACAGCAGTACTTGTTTAATCTACATTTCCCATTTTGAGAAATCCTAAAGTCACCCACATGCATGGATAAAACCAAAGGTAATTCACACATCACTCTCTATCTTTCTTTCTGTTTGTGTGCTGGTTCACATGCAATTTAAACACATATACTCACATGGATTAAGTTCTATTCAGTGCCATTAGGCATTAAATATTATCTTAAATAGCTCTTTCAGTAAGCCACCCGTAATCCCAATGACAATGTGGGCTTCCTGACACACCACACCCTCTAAACCTACTTTACACTTGACTTTACTTTTTAAAAATATCACAAAATATGAATGCAATCGCTGAACAATACAATCCATTTGAGAAAACCTAAGGAGTAAATATATTAAATTTGAATTTCGAGATCAAATATCAGTTCTTGTGACAGTATTTATTGTAGAGCTTGAGAGAATTTGACCACTTAATGCAAATGCTTTCAGAACACGAAAGACCTCACACTGTATATGTTATGAATGTGATATTAAAATAGAATTCATTTGCATTATACACGGCTAATGTTTTGGAGGGTTTTTTCTATGATTTTAAACTGCACATGAAAAACAATAAGAAATCACAAGCTCGGATTCTCATATTATATTCATCCTATTTGTGGTAAACAATTTTTAGTCATGTGAGTTATTAATTCATGTACAGTAGAAGCTCACTCCAGATACATGCTTTGCATTTTCTAAAGTCTGCCATCCAATTGTCTGCATATTCTGAGTTTTAAATGAAATGCAACATGGATTACTTGCATTCATATGCAGATGTCCATGTGCCAACATCAACAGATGCTCCCTGGCTGCTATGATCCTTAAATTCTCTAATGAGCTACAGAAAATACTTGCCTTTGATGCACATTCAATACATAACTAGAATCAGTGGATCTTGATTTAACATTTGGCGATGAGGCATAGGAATGGCCAAACAAATTGTGTATATATATCACAAACAATTTTGCAAATACTCCATGACTACATCAATGAGATGTATGAAAAATCAGTTTTATGCATATTTGTAAATACTCCTCAATATCATAAGCAGTATTTTATTGGAACGTCTGCTGTCTACAATGCAGCATATGTCTACTACAGTCGAATCATTAATAGGAACTTTTTTTGCCCATACAATGAAAGTCAATGAGGTCCAAAAGAGCTCTGGATTCCATTGACTTTCATTGTAAAAAAATAAAAATGAATAAATAAAATATCTTATAGTTCCACAGATGAAATTACATTTTTGAGTGAACTATCCATGTCAAAGTATTTTACCAAGAAATATTCTCTAAATGATGCAACAAATGTGAGTCAAATTTTTTAGAAAACCAGGAAAGTCTATCACATTGTTCCACTTTCAGTGGTTTGTCTGGCCCCAGAATAATCTTTAAACCTGTCTAACGTGTGTCTTTGTATTCCTTATGTACCTGTGTTTGGTTTTCAAATGCTTCTGTGAAGCAGGACAATACAGGTTCACTTATGAATGATGGGAACGGCCTTTATTTCGACATCACAATTCATTTGTTATGCTAACACATACTGTGTTTTATTTGTTGTAACATTGATTATCTTTCATAATAAAATGAAACAGAAATTCAGGCACATTTTCACTAATCAGCGACATTTTTATGGATAGCAACTAGGATGTAGAACCATCTTGCTACAATCATTCAGGTAGGCAAACATGCCTGTTTGGCCTCTTGTAACTGTAAATTTTGATTTTGACATTTTTATACCAGTTTTTATGAATCATTTCAACTAGATTTTCCTTAAGTGACATCAAATTTGTCCACAAATTAGTTTTTTGAAGGCATTTTGCGTGATCGTTCATGATCGTGTGCTATTTTAATCAAAACATTCCTGATATTTTTCCCTGGCAGCAACTTTGCCTACTTCAACACTTCTCCTAGCATGTTGGCATAGAACACGCAATCCACACAGGCAGCTGCAGTGCAGTCAAGCAGATTTGCATACCAGCACATATGGCCCAAGGGAGAGAGAGAGAGAGAGAAAGAAAGAGAGAGAGAGAGAGGGTGAGACGGGCATAAATGTGAATTAACAAATTCCCTGAAATTCCATACTGTACTCACAGGAAAAAAGAATAGTTTTAGTTCTGTGCATGGTTTATCTGATCTGATTACCATCAAGTGTTGTTTGGGAAACAGTGTCATAATTAATAATAAGATTATAAGGCCATTAATTGAACATTCTGGTAAATAATTTCAGATGTATAATTTCATTATATAGGTCTACTATAAAAACTGCAATATTTTAATGTAAAAAATAATGTAAAAATTTAAAACAGTAAATTTGGTTAGAAACTGTACCTTACTAGGCTATATATACCATGTATTTGTATTCGATGCACTTCTGCTGGAAAATATATATTTAAAAAAAAAAAAAAGTCAGGTGTTTTTAAGTATGAATAACCAATAATTGACACACAGAGAGAGTACATTTTACAGTAAACCTTTTGTTTGTTTGTTTTCCCCCTTTCAGGGAAACACCTTAATCCCACCTTTCAGGGAAAGAATTCCCTGTGCAGATCATTACATTTGTTTGGATTTTGATTTAAAAAGTTGTATTTAGCTGTGTGCTGTGTGCATTGGAGTGTTTAGTTAAATTATTTAAGCGTCGTGTGTGTGTTATAAAGGTGTTTTATGTGTGAAATTGTGCTATTTCTTTATGGGTCACAGTTGGTGGAGAGGCCAATTTTGATGAACTTTAAGTTCCACCTGTGTTATTATGTATTTTAACATTTTTAAAAGCTCAAATAGGTTGGAATATTAAAGTTATGATTTAATGGCATAAAAATTTAGTCTCTAAAACGTCTGTATTTGTAAAGTTCTGGCAACTACGGCGACCAGTTTTATTAATAATACAAATGATAATAATTATTATACGTTTTTATTTTTTACAGTGTTTTTTTTTTTTTTTTTTACTAGACTATTACAGATCCTGAAAACCTGTTTGGGTGAATTACTAAATGTATGATGACAAAGCCCCGCCCCGTTTTGAAGCATTGAAACGAGGCGGTTGCGTAATTTGTCTTGTCAAACGCGTAAAGCGCTTGACATCTCTGGCTGTCTGTCGTGTCGTTTTCATTTGCGCATATTGAATGACGTGATCTCCAGTTTATTTCAGCGGAGGACATGCGGTTATAGGCAACGCTTTGTTGAGCAGGATCCACGGCTAGAATAAAACACCTCTAAGAACTGAGCGAGGAATTGAGAGAGGACGATTACAGTGGATTTAATGACAGTCCATCAAAGCATCACATTCTGGTAGAGTGAATCTGTAATCGCATGTTACATTGGTAAACAGCGCTGGGTGCCATGCTTTCCGAAATGCCAGTGTTATTTATGCTTTTGCTCTAAAGCGTAACTGATCGCTGCACAGCTTACATTTTATATAGTAATGTTTTCTAATGGTGTTCTCCAGTACGTTATAGCATATATATAAAGCATGCTGGATGAATTGTGCTGAACTCTGCACTGACCTTAATCTGAAAACTCCATAACAGCAGAGCAGCTGTAGGCTCTAAATTCAGATGGAGTATTTCCTAGTTTATGGATGGCAGATAGAGAGAGAGAGAGCTTGCAAGGGGGTTCCTTCTTCGGTGTAAGGTAGCAACAAGACTTGTGTATTTAGACATGCACACGAGCTGACTTGTTGCCCTAAAAATGACAGGAATGTTACTAAGTTTGAGTTGATCTTTGACTTTGAGAGAGTGGATCTGCTGTACAGGTGAACATAATAGAAATGCATTCCTCTGAACTTGTCTTGTAATTCTCAGGAATTTAGACATTGTTTACTAGAAAATCTTAAAGGATTTATGCTAAAGAGGTATATATAATAAGTGGGGAAAGCTGTCCATTAGCTTTCCCATGTCAATGGCAGTTGCTTGGCTGGAAATATGCAGTGTTTTAAACCAATCAGCTGAGTCGTAAATACCATGTGACTAATGACTGTAGAGTGTCATGTCAATGCTGATGGGACCATAAGAACGCACACAGTCCCAAAACCTTCACTGAGCGACTTTCCTGAACTGTGATGTGAAAGACGACACATGGTTTGTGCTTTTAAAATCTTCAAAAACAATTGGATATTGGTAAAAGTATAATATAATGAAATGTTTGCCATTTTAAAATATTGTTTTGGTAGAATACCATTAGATTACAGTTACAGTATCTACCGGCTAACAGGTCCATGTTAAGCAGCTAAATCTTGATTAATATTACAGTTTCAAGGATTATATGTTCTTTTCATAATTTTTATATTTTTGTGCAATTTATGGTGAATGAATGAATGATTTTTTTCTATCCCACAGATCAAACAAGACATGGATGGATACCTGCCGCCTCAGTTTCACGTGTTGTCAGACCATAAGAAGTTTTGTCAAGACAATTCCCTGACGATGGACCAAGGCGCGCCATACAGCATAAACATGAATGTTTTCTTACCTGACGTCACCTATCTACGAACCGGCATGTGCAGACCCGTTCGCTCCGCAACGACACAGATAAAGACGGAACCGGTGCATTCGTCTTTCAACTACTCCAGCTGCCACGGCTCCGCTGCGCCTGCCATGACGCACGCAGAGTACACGAACCTCTACAGCCCAGCTGCAGAAACGGGTAACAATGTTTACATCAAGCCCGAGACGCCGTCCCTCGAATTTCCAGAAGTTCCGATGTTTCAGCTGTTGAATTCGGAGCTTGAGCCCAATGTGCCTGGAGGCCACTCTTGCACAGATTCCCACAATGCCTCATGCCCTCCGATGTCAACGTATAATGGCATTCACCCACCATCCAGTCATGTTGCAGAAAGACCTCTTTGTAATATGGGCAGCAGTGGATATTCTCTACCTGCCCAGTTTGGTCAGCATCCTCAGAAGAGGGCGGCCTATCTACCACCCTCCCCTCCTAACTCAGAACCGGGCAGCCCAGACAGGAGGAAAGAACTCATACAGAACTTATCGCCACCTCCGTCGTATGCTGCCAGCATGGCATCTAAAATGGCGTGTCTTACCCCCGGACCAGCACTTTCTGTCCAAACACAAGCAGTACCTGCACAATACAACCGCAGGAACAATCCCGATCTAGACAAAAGGAGGATACATCACTGCGATGTACCCGGTGAGATTGAATTTAGCATCTAGACACTTGAGTATGAGAATATATAGTATAAACTTTATTTGAAGGCCTCAGAAGGAAGCCACAGCTTTTTCCACGTATATGATGCAGAGCAGGCTTAAATGGCTATTCGGATGATTTGTTGAATAGATGTGGACTGACATGACTAAACATCTGGCAATTACCGGTCTCTAGGTTGGACTGACTAAGAGGCTTAGGACACAATGGTGAAACCTTTTGACATTGTATACGAGGCTGCTGGACAAGTCAGAGCTGGCCAGAATGTTAAAGCGTTAGTTCACCCAAAAATGCAAATTCTGTCATTGTTTACTCACCCTCATCTCATTCCAAACCTGAATGACTTTATTTTTTCTGTGGAACACAAAAGAAAATATTTTGAAGAAATTCTTTGACTTTTGTTATGGATGAAAAACATTGAGTCATTTTTCAAAATCTCTTCTTCTGTGTTCCACAGAAGAAAGAACGTCAAACTGGTTTTAGATGAACTATCCCTTTAATGTTCCAATGTTTAATGGATATAAGCTTTATTGGTAAAGGTTATGATATATACTAACATTTAATGTATTCTTTGTCAGGATGTAAGAAGGTCTACACCAAGTCCTCACATTTGAAGGCCCATTTACGTACTCACACAGGTAAGACTTCAAATAAGCAATATCACAGAGACAACAGAGCTGTTCACACAATTGTCAGTGTGATATTACTGTCATATAATAGTTCAATAAAGTTAACTAAACAGAATTACAGATTTAGTGATATGATTCTGATTCACAAGCTCTCTTTTGAGTCATTTAGGCATTTTACAGTTATAATGTCCAAACTTGATACATGACAAAAATGTTTGTTTTAGTTAAAAACAACATTAGTTAAAATCAACCAGGCCCAAATTAAGCAATTCAATTGCTATTTAGTTAACAGATATAATAGACAATACAACCAAAAACTGACCTTTACCAATTTATTCGGTAAAACAATATAATATTTCATGTAAAAATTTCCATCACTAACGATAATCAACGATAATTTGATGATGATTCAGTTAATTCAGTGAACGATCCATGTGACTGATTCAAACGATTCCTTGTGAGTCTTTTTTCAATAAAACGACAGGCTCATAAATGTTCATGAATGGCACTACAGTGGCTATGCTCTATGTATGTGGTTCACTAAAAAGAACCAGATTAAAAGTGTAATTTGTTTGTGAATCCGAAAATACTAGTCACGCTGTATGTTATTGTGTGCAGCCCATTAGGACGACTCAGTAGAAAGACCAGTACACCATTTTATCCTACAAAACTGTGATGGTGTTCTCCCCTCAAACTGTATTGGCCTGTGTTTTATTGCAGGCGAAAAGCCATACAAGTGCTCATGGGAGGGGTGCGACTGGCGCTTCGCCCGTTCTGACGAGCTAACGCGCCACTTCAGGAAGCACACGGGGGCCAAACCTTTCCAGTGCGCCGTATGTAGCCGTTGCTTCTCCCGATCGGACCACCTGGCCCTCCACATGAAAAGACACCAGAACTAGAGCCGCCTGCTCTCGTTGTTCTGACGGTGCCACGGGAGGGCTATCAGGACCTCTGTTGATGATACTAATTAGGATTTGGGTGTGTTGGTTAATCTTGGGTTTTGGCAGTTCATCAGGTACAACAGGACCAAACCCTGCCGTCGGTACGGCTCCTGTGGTCACAAAACCAGCTAATTGATGAGAACTTGGCTCATTTGCCAGATGGGACATTCTTTTGACATGTTTGTTTGTTTCTTCGTTTGTCTGCATACTTTGAGGTCATCATTTATGACATAACTACTTTTAATGTGCCTTTTTTACCTTGTAGAATTGAGGTGCCATGTAAAATATATGTGCAAGATGTTGTGGGCAGTTTTACTCCACTATAAAGGAATATTCTAGGTTTAATAATAAGTTAAGCTTAATCAACAACATTTGTGGCATAATGTTGATTAACACAAACATAGTTGCAACTTGTTCCTTGTTTTCTTAAAAAATATATTAAAAAACAAGTTTACGGGTAAGCACTTATAGTAGAAGTGAATGGGGCCAATTTGAAATCTGAAGCTTATAATTTTATAAAACACTTACAATAATTCTTCTGTTAACTTTTGAGCTGTAAAATTTCATTTTAGGGTTTATGAAGTTGCGTTGACATGGTAACAAAGTTACCTAAAATCACACTAAAATCATACTAAAATCATGTTAAAACATTCTTTACGTCTTGTGGCTATACAGTTGAAACACTGAGAATTTTAACATTTACAAATTGGCCCCATTGAAATTGAGTATTGTGGTGCAAGTTCTGTCACCTGAGCTTAACTTGTATTGAACCCATAATATTCCTGTAAGTGACTACTCGTATCACAAGTGAAATAATATCAAGATAGAGCTGTATTCTTGGTTGTAGAACCAAACCGCAGAACAGTCATGAGAATGTGAACCACGAACGCTGAGTCACAATGAATTAAGGTCTCTTAGAAGCAGCACTTGATAAGAAACAGCGCTTCAGAAATTTGCCGGGTAATTAGAAAATTAAATGTAGCTTCAGAACACCAAAGAGTTGGATTCAGTCCAAACTATGATATGTGTCGAAGAGGATTCGCTTTACGTCGGCAAAATGTTTGAAAGAGCACAATCTGAAGATTGATTGAACTCCTTTATGGTAATTCCTGTGTTTACTGAAATGCAATAAGTGGTACAAATGCTGTATTTTTCCTGGCAAGAGGACAGGTTGGATATCGATTACTTCCATAGTTGTTTATTTTTCCTTACTATGCATTTGTTTGGGATAAATGATAGCTTTAAATGTACATATGACGTGTATTTATTTTGCACAGATTTTTTTTTTTTTTTAATTTCTATTTTATAAAATGTAACTCAACAATCACATGAAATGTGCACTGGGTTACTGGGAAGTGGTTTTAAAAATCTAACTAATAGTGCTGCATTATGTGGAACAATGTGGCAGATGATTGTTTACATTAGTTAGTTTGGCTTTTGGTGTGTTACATCTGTATGTGTGGCCTCATAAAACCTCTTATTTTCCATTACAGTGATAAAATGTTTTCTGCCTTATTTTTCAGAGATTGTAAATGCATAACAGAAGGGACTCATTACAGATGATGAGCTGACGTTGTTATTGAGATGGAAGTAAAATAGACCGAGGACTTATGGAGTTTGTTTTTATATCTGAGGTAATGTAATACGAGGATCCACATTGTTTATATGTGTTAAAGAGAGTGGAATTGCTCTGTTCAAGATTTGTAACTAGAAGTTCTTCATTTTGTGACCAAAACCGAAAGAGAAAAACTCTTAATTGCTGTAATTAAAGGTTCAGACTGCTTAAGATTAAAATGTTAAACACTCCCTCTAATCGCTCTAATTTGCAGTACTTAGATAAGTACAGTTAATGTTAAGTATGTATATCATTACTGTTATTAGACATAATATAGAGGCAGATCTTTAAAGTCTTAGTCTACCGGGCTAAACTGGAGTATCCCCTCGCCCTGGCTCACATGTGATTAGGTGAATAAATGGAGGTGTGGTTACAGTTGCTAATACTGGCTGTCAGATTTTAAGTCGCTGAGTAAAAAAAGTTGATAGTGTTGAGTGGTAACACCCAATTAAATTGATACTATAATTATCTTGACTGTATACAAATCACTTGAATAACAGCAGAAAGGTCTCAGTCATGGAAATAACCATGACGTTTTCACAATGCATTCTTTTTATCATTAGGGTGTATGTTATTTTCTGAATCAGTTCTTACATTCTGAACATGAGTAATTCACACATTTTTCCCCGCTTTGGTGATAGATACTGATGCTATCATCCAGAAATAAAATAACTGTCAGGCCCACACCGGAACAAATACACCAAAAAAGTCAACTGAATGGACTACATGTTAATGTATTGTAACTTCAGAAGATTGCTAAGTCATAAGACGGAAACATGTAGTCTTTATCAAATAAAAATACAACTTCCAAACAAAGTTCAAGATAATTTGTACTTTTGAGGTCAGTATTGTCCAGCTTATAGTGTGAGTTTTTTTTCTGTGTGGCTTCTTTAAACATTTTAGCAGAGATTAGCATGCTAGCTGCATGCTAAGTCTGCTCATTCACATTGCACCTCAATGTGAAAACTCACTGGCCAAACAGAGTGATGTTTTTTTATATATATTATTATTAGTGATTGCTGCTAATAACTTTAAAAATCTTTGTTATATAATACTTCTTAAACACAACTGGAATCATCCCAACTGCTTTGTCTCTGAGGAAGATTGTTATCGTGAAGCCAATGCCTTCATGTTTCTTTGAAAAGCCTTGTGTCAATAGGGAACTCATTTCTTTTCTTTCATGGAAAGGAACAATAGTTTAATTCTCTATTTGACCTGACATTTAGATGATCTTTCCAGATGAGAGTATGGATCAAACAGTAGCTAAGCTGTGATCCTCTTTAGTGAATGCCATTTACTGAAAGCACTTATAGGACACTGTGATGTTGCTCATACCCTTAAGGGAAAATCTCACTGGTATGAAAGCAATATCAATGGAAATGTTTCATGCGACTCAAAAATGTAGTAATTCCATGCATTGTTCATCTGACTCGAAGCATTATTTACACAGAATTGTGTTTATAGTCTTATAAAGGCCCTGATCTCAGATAAATACACTACCCTTCAAATGTTTTACATTTTTAAAGTCTTGTATGCTCACCAAGACTGCATTTATTTGATAAAAAATACAATCATATTGTGAAATATTACATTTCTATTTTAAAATGTAATTATTCCTGTGTTCAGACTTCAGTGTCACATTATCCTTAAGATCTCATTCTTATACAGTATGCTGATTTGGTGCTGAAGAAACATTTCTTATAATGTTGAAAACAGTTGGACAGCTTAATATTTTGGTGGAAACCATGATACATTTTTTTCAGGATTCTTTAATAGAAAGTTTAAAAGAACACTTGTTTTAAATAGTCAAATCACCTTTATTTATATAGCGCTTTTTACAATACAGATTGTTTCAAAGCAGCTTTACAGTGATAACAGGAAAATTATGCAACAACCATTTTGGTAACACTTTACTTGAAGGGGTGTGCATAAGACTGACATGACACCTTCATAATCATGACATGACACGTGTCATGAATATGAAGGAGGTTTTATGAATGTTTATGACAACTGTCATTAAATGTCATTCGCTCAATTATGTCATTTTTAATGCAAAGATGACATCGTTTGAGATGTCTTTGTTACGACAACTTGACATAAACCAACACATCATAACCTGTCAGTGTCTTTGTCATGACAACTTGACATTAGCAAAACATCATAAATTGTCATAAACATGACATAGCAGATTAATTATCAAACTTAAAAAACTACTTCGCTTTATGGGTTCACATTACATTACATTATTTTGGTAACATTTCAGTATAGGGAACACATATATAAACGATTAACTATGACTTTTCCCTCAATAAACTCTTAATTTACTGCTTATTATAGTTAATTGTTAGGTTTAGGTATTGGGAAGGATTAAGAATGTAGAATAAGATCATGCAGAATAAGGCATTAATATGTGCTTTATAAGTACTAATAAATAGCCAATATTTTAGCCATATGAATGCTAATAGTAATAAGCAACTAGTTAAAAGACCCTAAAATAAAGTGTTACCATTATTTTATAACAGTGTCATCTTTTTTTACGAAATTTGAAATTGTCTATTATCTGACCTTCTGTTGGAGGAAACTTAAAAAACAAAACAAAACAAAAAACATGAAATGAAAAATAGTCATGACGCTGTTATAAAATTATTTGTCAGAGTATTGTCACTTAATGACATTTTAATGTCTCTAAAAAATTCATTTTGTATTACTGTAGTTGAGCTCAAGATACATATTCATGACACTATTAAAATGGCCTCATGACAGCCAATGTCAAAACCAACCACATGACAGTTTAATGTAATGTTAACCCATAAAGCTAAATGATGTCAAGTTGTCATGACAAAGACAGTGACAGGTTATGATGTGTTGGTTTACGTCAAGTTGTCATAACTCGGACATCTCAAACAATGTCATCTTTGCATTAAAAATGACATAATTGAGCGAATGACACTTAATGACAGTTGTCATAAACATTCATAAAACCTCCTTCATATTCATGACACATGTCATGTCATGATTATGAAGGTGTCATGTCAGTCTTATGCACACCTCTTCAAGTAAAGTGTTACCCCTTTTTTTTTCCAGCTGTACAGCAGCTCTAGAAGAAAATTCTAGCTTGAGTCAGTTCATTGTCGATTTAGTTCCATTATAAAATAATGACTTATTAATTTAGTGCATTTCATCTATATAACATTGTTGAAATAGCAGGTGTCCCCAACTAAACAAGCCAAAAGATGACAGTGTCAGGGAACCCAAACTCCATCAGGTGACAGAATGGAGAAAAAACCCTGGGAGAAACCAGGCTCAGTTGGGGGGCCAGTTCTACTCTGGTCAACAAACGAACACTATGATTATGATTCAGGCTTCATCACAAGTCAGAAGTCAGAATAGGGATCGGAGCCAATTTTGGAGCATTCAAAATATTTAATCCAGTTCCATCTGGTTGAAGATCGGGTCATCACGCTTGTATGGAGATGGGTTTTGCTGATGATCTATGCCGATAGCTGTCGTGTCAACGAGGCCTTCACAGGCGATTGTCTCGTTGACACAATCTCTACGAACACTTCAGGGCTGAGATATGGTCTTGTGTAGGTGCAGGTTCACCATCTGATCTGGATACTGTCTGGATCCAGTAGCTCCTCACTGCAGAACACGAGACATAAAGTGGGAGGAGTTGGATCCAGACCCAGGGGGTGAGGATAGGTAGATTAAGGGATCATGGGGTGGAGACGGGTAGATTTAGGGGATATGTAAAGTGAGAGGAGTTGGATCTGGATCCAACCTCGCCCCCTGGATTTCATGTTCTGCAGTGAGGACCATTTTGTAACCTGTAATAATAGCATAGATGGCATTCTTCTTATCATGTAACAAGTACATTGGATGTTATGGGAAGTGTTCCCGGTTTCTAACAATCATTTAACTGATTTGAAAATAGAAATGTATGTGTATGCCAGGTTAAAGAGATGTGTTCTTAGTCTAGATTTAAACTAACAGAGTGTGTTTGCTTCCTGAACAATGCTAGGAAGACTATTCCAGAGTTTGGGTGCTAAATAGGAAAAGGATCAACCACCTGCATGCAGTTGATCGCAATAGATGGGAAGGACTATAATGCGTTAAGAGCTCGCTCAGGTTCCCAGGGAGCTAAACCATTTAGTGCTTTTTTAAGTAATTAGCAAAATTTTTAAATGTATACAATGTTTAAGTTCAGTGTTGACAGAACTGGGCTCATATGGTCATACTTCCTGGTTCTATAAGAACTGTGCTGAGTTTTGGACCAAAAGTAAATTGCATACTGTTCTTGAACCATTTGGAGCATATGCATGGTTTTGGTCTCAAAAGATGTAGGTGACTTTGTTTCTTCAGTAGAACACTAATGATGATTTTTACCTCCAACCGCTGCCGTCTGTCAGTCTTATAATGCCAGTGGATGGGAACTCATACAATAAGAGTCTAAAACACTTCCATAGACAAGTCCAAATTAAACCCTGCGGCTCATGACAACACACTGATAGTCTAAGACTTGAAACGATCGGTTTGTGCGAGAAACCGAACAGTATTTATATATTTTTTTACCTCTAAAACACCACAATGTCCAACTGCATTCATCACTCGATTCGTTTGGTCTGATTGCGCTCTGACAACGGCAGTGATGTCTTGCGCATATACTTCAATGAGCGCGAGACATCACTGCCGCTGTGAGAGCGCGATCAGACATCACCAAGCGAATGCTGAACGCAGTTGGACATAGTGGTGTTTTAGAGGTAAAAATGAAATAAATACTGTTCGGTTTCTCGCACAAACCATTCGTTTCGTGTCTTAGGACATCAATGTGTCGTCACGAGCCGCAGGGTTTAATTTGGATTTGTGTGTCGTGTTTTATTTACTCTTATAGTCCAAGTTCCCGCTGACTTGCATTATACGACTGAAAGACGGCAACGGTTGGAGTTAAAAATCATAATTTGTGTTCTGCTGAAGAAACAAAGACACCTACATCTTGGATGCTCTGGGGGTAAGCGAATAAACATCAAATTTTCATTTTTGGGTAAACTATCCCTCTAACAAAAGCTAGAAATGGGGCTTTCAAATGAAAGAAATTGGTAGTGTTCATTTTCTGTTCTATAGAGCTGTTCAGTCATGATGTCAATTTGTTGTCCAAGCCATAACAATAAATTGCCATTAGCATGTTTTTTTGTTTTTAAATGTGGCAGATTTAGTACTTATTAGCAACTTTCATAATGTTATATTAATGCTATAAAAAGCCATTAAAAAAATCTCACGAAAAACAATGGGACAAAAATGCTAATTTTTCAGGATTTAGGACTGAACATGTTTATTCTATGAACAGTTTTGAAATGTCAATGTAAAGTAAATGTAAATACACGACTTTATGCCAATGTGTTCCATACAAAATGCAAGTTTATTAACTTCCATGCCTCCAATTAGATTATCAAACAAGTATAATGTGTAACCTCAATTTCAATTCACAGCTCAATCTTCTGGAGAAAAAAAAGAAAGAAAATACAGAGAATAGCAAAAAGCACAGAATATTTAGACAACTTCTGGAGAAGCAAAATAAAGCTGAAACACTTTTAACCTCTGAAACGATCAGGATGTGACATCCTCCAACAGGATCCAATGGGAAGGGAATCCCTTTAGAGTTTAGCAGGGAAAAATATCACAACTTTACAATAAAACCAAAAAAAAGCTCTGAATATATTTACAATACACACACTATACATAAATACAAGATAGATAATTACAGAATATCAGCAAAACAAGAAACAAAGGCCATTGAGTAAATACTTGATTCCAAAGAAAGTAAAGTAAATACATAAACAAAGGCAATATTTTACAGAGACTCAAGGGGGGAAAAGCTGTTCAATTATTACGCCGTACCACCAGTGTCTTCTTAACATTCAGAATATTTCCTGCGACTGCTCGATTTCCATAACTGGGGGCGCATGAGAAGTTCACACGACTTTATGAAGTCAGAGGTAAACCGGAGTCCTGTTATAATTAAGCAAGTGTGTCCTTCCATATAAATCTTATGCAGCTTCCATAGGAGACACATAAAGAATGTTCAACAAACACCAACTGGGATATTTACAGCTTCAAAATGGTTCATAAGGCTCAGTGCATTTTAAAAGAACAGATCTTTGTGTCACGTCTGGGTGATTAACTTCCTGTATGAGGGAATCTTAATAATACTAGGCACTCTTCATTATTGCATAACTTTGACCCTGTTTGCCTTTGCAAAATTATGCCACAAAAAAACATAAGAATGTCAAAGGGGAGGGAAAGTAATGCAGAATTGAGTAAAACAACCCTTGATTTTTCTGAAATCTTACCGGTAGAATATCAATCACTTTATTTGTAAATTTGTTGCTCATGACTCTTGAATACTGTGATGGAAACACTCTTTTCATTGGGTTTTTACTTTATTCACATTTTTAGAGTCAGTATAAAAACATTAAAATAGTTTCTAAAAATGAGGCAGCTTTGCCTGAATACTGTAATGAACATTTAATTTTGATTGTTTATAAAAATGACATGCAACTGCAACCGGTTTTGCTCAGCCTGTTCAGAGTGGGGCTTGAACTGGTCCTACATGTGCGTTTACAAAGATAATTCAGCCAAATATGAAAATTCATGAAAATCCATTTGTATGACTTCCTTTCTTCTGAACACAATATCTATACAGTCAGTTCAGGTTCAGAAGGAAGTCATACAGATTTCGATCGACATGAATGTGGGTAAATGATGACAGATTTTTCAGTTTTGGCTGAACTATCTCTTTAAGATGACAATCCTTCATTGTCCTCCCACACACAGAACAGCTGAACACTTTTCTTTATATAAGCTAAATGAATGTCTCTGAAAAATCTGCATATTACGTATAAAGATAATCCCTTGTGTTTTAAAAAAGCCCTATTTTGATAGGTATTTACAGCCTGTAAAACGGAGCAATATCTTTTCACTTTCACATATATTACAACATCTTTAAAAGTATTTTTTTTTTGTACAGAAAATAGTCATATGCAGATGAAGTGCCCCACATTACAGACACGCTTCAACATACAGAATATGATGATAAGATACAATGGAGATTAATGTCACATCTATCTTAAAATAATTACTTCCATACTTCATAAAAACAAGGTGCTCATGTTATGTTCAAGCCCATATACAACAGAATACACACGTGTGTACACAAATACATAGTAAGGAACATAAAACATGGTGGATCATAATACTTCAGAATGAACGAACAAACAGAAAATGCTCGAAATTGATTGGTCGTCTTTAACGAACAAACGGCTACTAAGTAAAGAATGTTTCTATTGACATGTTTCCTTTCACAGCATTTGAGTTTAGTTTCCTTTTGTTGGTGACGAAAAGTCCTGACATGCCCCAGCAACTGTGTGATTGATTGTAGATTTAGTCAGTGTGTTTTTGATCACCTGATCTGTCTGTGCATGCAGTCAGGTGGACCTTCTGAATGTAAATTCTAGTCATATCTAATCATCTGAGAAGCGATCACATGGCTTTCTGTGGCCACTTGAAAGTGCATATGGATCACAGGGACAGAAGATGTCCTTTCAGAAACAGAAACTTAGACAGTGAAAACTTATACCTTAACATGAACATGATCATGGAACGTACAGTGGATTTATCTGGATACAGTATATGTGGAAAAAAAAAAAAAAAAAGAAGAAAAAAAAAACTTGTATTCACACAAGTGTGGCATATTGCTTCTTTTGAGTATCTTGGTTAGTGTAGTGTGTCTATATAGAAGTTAAGAAATACCTCGATAGATAGATAGATAGATAGATAGATAGATAGATAGATAGATAGATAGATAGATAGATAGATAGATAGATAGATAGATAGATAGATAGATAGATAGATAGGAGACATTTCTTAACTAAACAGAACAAATTCTAATATCAACAGATATGGCTCAGTAAATATTTCACTTTCCAACATCTCCAACATTAGAATGCATAAAGAATATTTAAAAAGAAGAAACAGAGCGCCTTTCAGAGATCGCTTTTGAAAGGTAGCTCACTGGCTGCCCTCTACTGGTCGCTTTGGGGATTGTTCCAATGGTGTGACGCGAGGATGACGCGAAGATATGTGTGGGTGGTAAAACATTAGTAACATTTCATAATAAGGCTCAATTTTAAAATGAGTTAATACATTAGAAATTATAAACTAACCAGGAACAATACTTCAATAGCACTTATTAATCTGGGTTCATTTTTACATACACTAATCATTTCAAGTTGTTTAAACTAACAGTACTTTTGATCAAGAAAAAAGACGAATTGTATAATGCATCATGGATAGAACAATTGTATATTTATGATTGACCTTTTTTATAAATGCTTGAAATACTGTCGTGCCGCACACTTCCATTCAAAAGTTTGGAGTCAGTAAGATTTTTATTTTAATACCTTTATTCAGCAAGGATGTATTAAATTGATCAAAAGTGACAGTAAAAACAGTATCACTGTTACAAAAGATTTCTGTTTAAATAAACGCTGTTCCTTTAAACTTTCTATTCATCAAATAATCATTAAAAATGTATTAGGGTTTCCATAAAAATATTAAGCAGCACGACTGTTTTCAACAATGATGATAATAATAATAAATGTTTCTTGAGCATCAAATCAGCATATTAGAATGATTTCTGAAGGATCATGTGACACTGAAGACTGCTTAAAATTCAGCTTTGCCATCACAGGAATACATTAATGCATGATATATTAAAATAGAAAACAACCATTTTAATTTGTAATATTAATTGACATTATTTTTGTTTTACTGTATTTTTTATGAACATATGAGAAACTTCTTATAGACACCAAACTTTTGAACAGTAGTGTACATAAATTGTTAGTTCAATATTACCTAATGCATTAACTAAATGAAGTTTTTTCAAAATAATTAGCAAATGGATGCACTTTTCAAAGACTTTAACTGAAGCATTAACACAATACTTACAGGACTTCAGTAAGTACTGACCATGAATTACATCTAAGCTTCATAGTCCAAAAGCAATCTCACAAAAGGAAAAGAAAACAGAGGATATTCAGCAAGAGAATTCCTCTGCATATTGTACAAAGTTGTGAGTGACTTCACCTCCAAAATGTGGCAGCTAGAAATCCACTATAAATAGAAGAGGTATCTGAATTATAGAAAACAAAACGGCACTGTTAGAAATCCAAGTTTTGTCCATGTTTCAAAGCCACCTGATGTAAGTACGTACTTGATAGATAGATAGATAGATAGATAGATAGATAGATAGATAGATAGATAGATAGATAGATAGATAGATAGATAGATAGATAGATAGATATGTACAGTAAGTAGATAGATAGATCAGTACGTACTGTATAAGGGTGAGAGCCATTCCAGCTCACCCATCTGGTGCTCAGAATGAGTATATTGCTCTTCTACCACAAGTTACCTGTCTGAGTAGACCCTCATTATCCAGATTTACTCTAATTAGTTAGTCGGTGTGATGTAATTAAGACAAATTTGGATGGTAGACTGCAGAAGCCCATATATGTTTTGTCTGTTTATCAAATTGAATCAATTTCAATATAAAACCAACAGTTGGGGAGACCAGAAGATATATTGACCCAAAATATAAGTTGTTTTTTGTGTAATCTCATTCGCTGGTATGTTGACCTGTAAATGGCAACCCTCTGAAACGTCCGGAATCACTGGCACAAAGTCTCCGACACAAGAAGAACTGCATGATCCTTCACAGATGCGTCTGGCTCTTGATGTTCCACAAAAAGGTAAATGTAAAAAACTGTGCAAGCGTACAATTCCCGGTCAAGCTCCCCTTTGCATCTGCCAGAACAACACGTAAAGCCATTCCACTCTGCTTTTCTTCACATTGTAGATGTTGACTGGGAAGCAGCCATGTTTAAACAGAACACAAGGATGACTCAGAATGGAAAAATCAGAAAACAAACGGTTTGTCCGAGTGAAATATTCCTTTGAACACACATGAGACAATCAACATCCTGGACTCCAAATGTTTCAGGCCTGTAGATGAGCCTCCTCCCTCCCTGAATGGACCCTGTTTAGCTCAGCAAATGTGGGGAAAGCATTGTACTCCACCTTCACTTGCTCTTTTATCCTCTCTCTCTTTCTTTCTCAGGGGCAGGGATGGCCGTTTTTGTATCCAGCCCAGCTGAACACTATTGGGGGAGATCCAGCTCTCCCGTGTGTGTGAGTGTGTTCAGACCAGCATGTGTCTGCGACGATGCAGGGCCAGATGGTCTGAGCGGGAAAAGCTTCGGTCGCAGTCCCCACACTTAAAGGGTTTGACTCCTGTGTGTTTACGGTAATGCCGTGTCAGCTCGTCCGAGCGGGCGAACTTCCATGTGCAGCCGTCCCAGGTGCACTTGTATGGCTTCTCACCTGGTGGAGATAATGGATCACACTTAAGCAGAAAGAAACACCGATGCAAATATGGAAATATATTAAGGAAATTGTAAGCTAAGAATGGTTAACTAGAATCCACCAAAATCAAATAAATTGATAGTGAAACTCTGTGTATAGACTGCATTTGTGTGCTCACTTACCCGTGTGTGTCCTCCGGTGTGCCTTTAAATGGGAGCTCTTGGTATAAACTTTATTACAGCCTGCAAAGTCGCACCTGTGGATACGTCTTTTCTTGGAGTCTGGAGAATCCGGTGGCTGTGGCCGTCGAATGCTCTCAATACTGAATGGTGACATGGAACTGAGACAGAGAGAGAGAGAGAGAGAGAGATGTTTTAATCACTATATAAAGCATTACAATGTTGCAGGAAATAGCAAAGTAACTTATTCAGCATCCTAAACAAGATACTGGACACAGCAGCATGTATACAAGCCAACTGCTGCCACCATGTGGTAACATGATAGAAAAACATTTTAAAGCTGTAGTAGGCGGACCACGTATTTCCATGTGTCAGTTTTACTTTATCTTTATTATGACAGTGCAATAATGTATAACACAGCAGCGTTTCAAGCAATAATTTTCAGTGCTCCCAGAGAGGTGAATCTCAAAACAAAGGAAATCAAATTTTACCTGATTTGTGAATGTTAGTTTGCCATCTTAATATAATGAAATAAGAAGTAAACAAAGGCAAGCAATGTTTTTCTATTGAGTGTTCCTCACAAGCTAGGCCAAGGCTGCCTTTATTTGATCAAAAATACAAAAAAACAATATTTTAAAATGTAATTTATTCTTTTGATGGCAAAGCCATTACTCTACAGTGTCATGTTATTCTTCAGAAATCATTCTAATATGATCATTTTCTGCACAAGAAACATTTCTTATCATTATACATGTTGAAAGCGGTTGAGCTGCTTAATATTTTTGTGAAAACCGCAATACATTTCTCCCAGGATTATTTTAATGGGTAGAAAGTTCAGAAGAACAGCAGAACACACACACACACTCACCGGCCACTTTATTATTTTTATTTCTTGCCAGTACCAAGTTAGATCCCCTTTTGCCATCAAAACTACCATAATTCCTCAGGCATAGATTCAAAAAGGTGCTGAAAACATTGCTCAGAGATTTTGCAACACGCAGCTGCTGCAGATTTGTTGGCTGCAACAAAACTCATGTAGGCTGTGGCGTTTAAAACAATGCTCAACTGGTACTAAGGGACCCAAAGTGTGCCAAGAAAATACCCCCCACACCATTACACCACCTCCAACAGCCTGAACCGTTGATACAAGGCAGGATGGATGCATGCTTTCATGCTGTTCACTCCAAATTCTGACCCTACCATCTGAGTATCGCTGCATAAATCGAGACTCATCAAA
The DNA here is from genome assembly GCF_024489055.1 of Chanodichthys erythropterus. Classification (NCBI taxonomy): domain Eukaryota; kingdom Metazoa; phylum Chordata; class Actinopteri; order Cypriniformes; family Xenocyprididae; genus Chanodichthys; species Chanodichthys erythropterus. Next base: position 30,556,576 of record NC_090234.1, on the reverse strand, counting down.
CTAGGCAACATTTTTTCCAATCTTCCATTGTCCAATTTTGGTGAGCCTGTGCAAGCTGTAGCCTCAGTTTCCTGTTCTTAGCTGACAGGAGAGGCACCCTGTGTGGTCTTTTGCAGCTGTAGCCAATCTGCTTCAAGGTTTGATGTGTTGTACATTCAGAGATGTTCTTCTACATACCTCGGTCATAACGAGTGGTTATTTGAGTTACTGTTGCCTTCCTATCAGCTCAAACCAATCTGGTCATTCTCCTCTGACATCAACAAGGCATTTGTGCCCACAGAACTGCCGCTCACTGGGTATTTTTGTCTTTTTCGGATCATTCTCTGCAAACCCTAGAGATGGTTGTGTGTGAAAATTCCAGTAGATCAGCAGTTTCTGAAATACACAGACCAGCCTGTCTGGCACCAACAACCATGCCACACTCAAAGTCACTTAAATCACCTTTCTTCAGCACTTCAGCAGATCAACTTGGCCATGTCTACATGCCTAAATGCACTGAGTTACTGCCATGTGATTAGCTGATAGGATATTTGCAGTTGAACAGCTGTACCTAATAATATATATATATATATACATACATATATACATATATACACAGTACAGTCCATAAGTTTGGAACCACTAAGATTTTTAATGTTTTTAAAAGAAGTTTCACCTGCTCACCAAGGCTACATTTATTTAATTAAAAATACAGTAAAAACAGTAATATTGTGAAATATTATTACAATTTAAAATAACTGTTTTCTATTTGAATATATTTCACAAAGTAATTTATTCCTGTGATGGCAAAGCTGAATTTTCAGCATCAATACTCCAGTCTTCAGTGTCACATGATCCTTCAGAAATCATTCTAATATGCTGATCTGCCGCTCAAGAAACATTTAATGTGTACAATTGTACAAAATATTTGTGTACAATATTTTTTGTCAGGATTATTTGATGAATAGAAAGTTCAAAAGAATATTGTTTATCTGAAATCTAATCTTTTGTAACATTATAAATGTCTTTACTGCCACTTTTGATTGATTTAATGCATCCTTGCTGAATAAAAGTATTAATTTCTTTAATTTCTTTAAAAAAAATAAAAATTCTTACTGACCCCAAACTTTTGAACGGTAGTGTATAATGCTACAGAAGCTTTGTATTTCAGATAAACGCTGTTCTTTTGAACTTTCTATTCATCAAGGAATCCTGAAAAAAAAAAGTACACAACTGTTTTCAACATTGAAAATAATCATAAATGTTTATTGTGCAGCAAATCAGCATATTAGAATGATTGCTGAAGGATCATGTGACACTGAAGACTGGAGTAAGGATGCTGAAAATTCAGCTTTGCTTCACAGGAATAAATTACTTTGTCAAATATATTTAAATAGTACAGAGTTATTTTAAATTGTAATAATATTTCACAATATTACTGTTTTTTACTGTATTTTTAATTAAATAAATGTAGCCTTGGTGAGCAGACGAAACTTCTTTTAAAAACTTTAAAAATCTTAGTGGTTCCAAACAATCTTAGTGGTATTATATATATATAATACAGTACTGTAAGAAAAAATAAATTTATTCACTAAGCAATATTTTACTGATTATTAACTGAACTTTTCAAAAAAAAGTTATTTGACTCATTGCCAATGTTCTACTCAAAATGTATCACTAGATGGCGCTGTATGCCTGCTGCATTTTGATGGTACAATATCTGATCCAGAGTCAAAAAACATGACATTTTTTTCTTACAAATCAAGCCATAATTCTTACAGGGATGTGACATTTGTTGCTTGTTAGTTTGCTGTTAGAATTCCAAGAAAATGTCTTTACATACTTATTCCAAATCAATATTATCACAATATTATAGGATCAGATGAATAAAACTACAGTATTAACACACTGTCTGATGTGATTGCTGTGGGAAAATGAATTATTGCCATTCCAGACGGTGGGCCTGATTTCAGACTGTAAAGCTGGCTCTCATTGAGAGGATTTGTACATGATATCAACCAATGAGCTCACTGAACTGTTGGAGAAGAGCAGAGAGCCACGTAAGTGTGAGGACATGCTGTGTTTGAAAGCGAGAGAGCGTACAAGTCATTTTATTCCATTCCTCCCATAGGTAGAGACAGAGAGGAGTGCCTAATTACATTACATTGTCCTCGCTCGCCTTCCCTTCTAAGGTAATAAGAGCTCTATGTCCCCTGCTTTGCTGATTGGCATGGGCTGGGCCTGGCAGTAAGGGCCAAGGAGGCGGAGCCAGACAACCCCTCCAGTGAACTGTCTCCACCACACGCAGCCCACTTCCTGTTTCTCCCCTGCTCCTGGGTCACCTGTTGGTGTTGGTGCGCTGCCAAGCGAAGGCCTAGCGGAAATGAGCCAATGTGTGAGAAATGAGGCTGAACTCTCTCTCGCTGCCTCGAGCAAACGCACGCAGAGTGTGTAAGAGAGAGAGAGAAAGAGACCCAGGAGGGGAGAAGTGAAATTGAGAAGAGGAGACAAAGGGAAGCCGAGAAAGAGGCAATGAGCCAAACAGGTTGTTTTTTTTCTCTCTCTCTCTCTCTTTCAGAGAAATTACAAGAGAGCGAAAGAGAGTCACAGAGAGAGTTTCTGTGAGAATGAAAGTTGGTGGCAAGATAAAAATGGAGGGGGGTTGATGTTGGAAGGAGAGCTTGGAGGGAGTGAGGGACCATGAAGGGAGTGACAGGATTTACAGTGGAAAGACTTCAGCGGCGAACTCTCACAGGATGTTTAGAGTCTGATATATTTCAGAGGGGACGCCACTGACATAAATAGTGATACAGTAGTCTGACTCGTGAAAAATGACTTGAAAATACATATTCACCTGACAGGTACAGACGCTTCTTCCCTTTATAGTCCTTCTCAAATCATCACGTTGACCAATGTATCATTTGATTCAATCAGCCAAAGCTATACATCTAGAAAAAAATACTTTGAAATGCTATATAATTACAGCTTACAAACACTTGAGAGAAACTAAATATTTAAATGAATATAAGCACACACACTACCATTCAAAGTTTTAGGGCCGGTATTTTTAAAGGTGCCCTAGATTCAAAAATTGAATTTATCTTGGCATAGTTAAATAACAAGAGTTCAGTACATGGAAATGACATACAGTGAGTCTCAAACTCCATTGTTTCCTCCTTCTTATATAAATCTCACTTGTTTAAAAGACCTCAGAAGAACCGGCGAATCTCAACATAACACCGACTGTTACATAACAGTCGGGGTGTGAGCCCCCAATATTTGCATATGCCAGCCCATGATCGAGGCATTACACAAGGGCAGCCAGTATTAACGTCTGGATGAAAGGCATTAGACAAGGGCAGAACGTCTGGATCTGTGCACAGCTGAATCATCAGACTAGGTAAGCAAGCAAGGACAATAGCAAAAAAATGGCAGATGGAGCAATAATAACTGACATGATTCATGATAACATGATATTTTTAGTGATATTTGTAAATTGTCTTTCTAAATGTTTTGTTAGCATGTTGCTAATGTACTGTTAAATGTGGTTAAAGTTACCATCGTTTCTTACTGTATTCACGGAGACAAAAGCCGTCGCTATTTTCATTTTTAAACACTTGCAGTTTGTATAATTCATAAACACAACTTCATTCTGTATAAATCTCTCCAACAGTGTAGCATTAGCCGTTAGCCACGGAGCATAGCCTCAAACTCATTCAGAATCAATGTAAACATCAAAATAAACACTGTACTTACACTATTAGACATGCTGCATGATGAACACTTTGTAAAGATCCATTTTGAGGGTTATATTAGCTGTTTGAACTTTTTTTATGTTGTTTAAGGCAAGCTCAAAGCTCTTGGGGCAGGGAGCACGAGAATTAAAGGGCCACAAACCCTGAATCGGCTCATTTCTAATTATGCCCCAAAATAGGCAGTTAAAAAAATGAATAAAAAAAAAAAACTATGGGGTATTTTGAGCTGAAACTTCACAGAAACATTCAGGGGACACCTTAGACTTATATTACATCTTGTAAAAAAAAGTTCTAGGGCACCTTTAAATGTTTTTGAAACAAGTCTCTTATGCTGACCAAGGCTGGTTTATATATATATATATATATACATATATAAATATAAAACTGTCGATTTTAATACAATTTAAAATGTTCCTTATTCCTGTGATGGCAAAACTGAATTTTCAGCAGCCTATTCAGCATTTGCCGGTATTTGAAATAGAAAACTTTTGTAATATTATACATTTTTGATCAATTTTAATGTGTCTTTGACTCTTGCTGAATAAAAGTATTAATTTCTGAGTTACTGAGCCCAAATCTTATATATGTATATAATTTTATTTATTGATCGATTTATTTTTACTGGCTATTATTGGGATTTTTGGTTTAAAAAAATTAGGGTTGTCAAACGATTAATCGTGATTAACCGCATACAAAAAAGTTTGAGTTTCTATAATATATGTGTGAGTACTGTGTGTAATTAATATGTATATATAAATACACACAAATTAATGTATATATTTAAGAGAAATAAGATAAATTCTTATTTATGTAAGAAATATTTCTATTCATATATAAATAATATAAAAATATAAATAAATACATATACTTGTAAATATTTATCAAATATATACATGAATGTGTTTGTATTTACATATACATATTAATTACACACACAGTACACCAACATATATTATGCAAACTCAAACTTTTATTTTGTATGCGATTAATCGAGATTAATCGTTTGACAGCCCTAAAAAAATAAAACACTGAATATATTTATTTTATTAAGTTTTTTTTTTTTTTTTTTGATAATTTATCAAAAATTGGCCCAGCTTAGATATTGCTATCAGCTAAATCCATTATCGACACCTCTTTAATTTAAATATATAATGTAATAAAACTCTGGCAAAGAGCACTGACATCTGCTGTCTTCCCTGCAGGCACCAGGTGTCCTCTAGATTCAGGTATGGTGCAACAACACTAGGATGATCCCCTGGTTGTATGGATCCACATTTTGCCAGCCTAACCCTCACATCCCCCAGCATGATGAGGACCAAGCTACTATTATTTCATACCCCACTTTTTTCTTCACTTTTATATACAATTTTACTTAAAGCCTTTCGACATGTCCAGCCACTGATCCAACCATGTCTGTTATCACTCTCCGTCAAAAAATAACACATGCTAGCACCGTCACCTACAGTAGAACAGTGCAGAGCTTTGCCACACAGATGATGCCTAAACCTTTAAAACAGCTCTTGTGTGAACCCTGCATAACCCTGTCATCCTGGCTTTGTGCTTTTGTCTGTGTGTTTGGGGGTGGGGTGTATGAATTGTTCTGTAATTGTTCTGAAATGGTTCTGAAATGGTTCTGAAATGTTTTAAATCAGACTGAATTGAGCTCTTTCTCCTTTTGTCTCTGCTCTCCCCTCAGAGTGACAAGCGAAATAAGCTTTCTGCTCAGGGCTCAGGGTGTTCTCTGATATGCTCCCCTAAACATTTGTCACAACAAGACCTGCATCTCGTCCAGCAATCCCACAAAGAGAAAGCAGGCTTCAGAGAGCAATGACAGAGAAGAACCAAAGAGAGAGAGAGGGGTTGGATTCTGGTAGATTTATATATCTACATAAGAACTCTCAGAAGATTTTAACATAGTAATGGATATGACAATGTTAATGTATTTGCTCTGGGCGGAATAGTACACAGAACACAGATATATATATAAAAAATCTTTCGGTAAAAAGATTACAGAAGCATGTAAAATTGCATAATTTATGTTACGCAGTTAGATGAACTTAAAGTCCATGCTGATTATATCAGAGATGGCAGAAAAAATTATTGTGAGCCCGTTATATTGATGCGCAAACAAATCATATATGAGCGCTCTCAACGCACTGATCATACACATATATATATTATATATAGTATATACACACACACATATACATACACACACACACACACACATATACATATATATATATATATATATATGTATCCTTTTAAGCCAGCAATAGTTGATGGCAAAAGTAATTTAAATATCTTAAAATTGGTAGAAATAAGTCCAATATTAGTCGATAAATTTAATACAGACAACAGCATTAAATAATAACTAAAATCCTCCATCCTTAGTACCGAAGTTTGATTACGCCACATTAATGCAGGAACATGCAAGTGTATTTCTGTCCTGAGAGAACTGAAAGTGTGTAGTAGTGTTTGTGTGTGTGTGTGTGTGTGTAAGTTTAGCCACACTCTCAAACTGTCTGACCGAATGGACTCGAGGGACCCAAATGAACCTGCCAGGGCCACTTTAACAATATTACAGCCCCTTTCCTATAGGCATTCATAGATATTGCGGAGGCATTTTTGAACGCACAAAATACAGCTACCCAGATAGATGCATTTGTCACTCAACATGCTCTCAGAAATGTAAAAGTTGGGTAGAAGCTTGTCATCTGAAACTGATATCAGCAAGTTAAATCCAGATATCAGCACATAACGCATCTGGCCTCGAGTGCCTCGTTGTAATACACGGCTTCTTTAGCTGCATGGATATTTAAATTAAGTGCAGAGCTAGCAGTTCTCTCCCTCCTAAATTGGCTCGTCTGGTGGTGAGGACAGTCTTATAGTGGAGACTGAGTCATTTTGGGTCGGCTGTGACTGGCCTCTGACAGGTCCATGAGCCCAAGGGGTTATTTTAGTTCTGCGGGCCTCATGGTGCCAGCCAACCTATGTGTCTACAAATTCACCCCACAAGACAAGACATCACTCCTACCGTTAGACGCTCTGGTCTCAGTGTACACTGCATTTTATGGCCTAGCATTTCTCATTTTCTGGTTCGATTACTGCACAAAAACACTGACCCAATTAAAAGACAATATTCTTCATCAAACACTTCTTTGATGTGATAAATGCTTATTTGTTCTCGTCCATTGAGTCCGCCATGCTATCAGTGTTATTCTTGTGGCGACGCTGCCCACAATGTTATCTTATTTCACATGCTAGAATGAACACAGCTGCACACATGACCTCTTTCTCTCTCCCTCTCTCTGCAAACAGCCAAAAGCAGCAGCTCTCCCAATAACACCATTCCTGTAAACCTGGTTAAACTGTGTTTTGGCATTCTGCTGCACTGGGGGGCAAAGTCCTAGTACCGTGCGTTTGCAACACATTCGGAGCAAAGGGAAACGTTTACACGGTGTCAGTGCAGGAGCTCTGACATACGGAGGAATCCAGGAATACTTTCCAAACCATTTGCCTAAATAACAGGCAGACGACAGGGTGCTGGTAGGGGGGCTGGCTCATGGAAAACTCTTTAGGAGAAGTCCTAGACAGTTTTTTACAGCCTGCAGGCTTGAGACTCTTCTGGTTTTGATCATGTCACTGTCTTTAATGGGATGACTACTTCATCTGAGTAAAGACACATGGAGTTGTGCCGCCAAGAATGGGAGATGACAGCTAATGTTACCAAAGAGCTGGTATTTCAAAGAATGAAACGTTTCTTTACAAGCCACAGTTTGCACAAGTCTTTTGATAGGAGGTGTTCGTTTCCAACTCTTTAATACATTAAAGGGATAGTTCACCCAAAAATGACCATTCTGTAATCATTTATTCACGCTCTTGTCGTTCCAAACCGGCATGACATTTTGTTTCTATGAAGAACACAAAAGAAGATATTTTAAAGAGTGTTTCTCCATACAATTAAAGTCATTGAGGTCCAAAACAATATTCATTGGACCACACTGAAAAAAAAATACAAAGATATTTTTCAAAATATGTAGGGAAAAAAAAAAAAAAGGAGTCATACAGGTTGAGAAACTTAATCATTTTTGGGTGAAAGCAGTGGTTTTTAACCAGGAGGCCCCAATAAATATTAAAATTATTTATATTTACTTTTATTTTTATTTACATAATCCTAGTCAAAATGCTGAAAAAAATACAGATGTACCACATTAAAATGACATATTTTGAAGTTTATTTATTTTTATTACAACAGGTATTTTTATTTCAACATAGATGTAAGGGTCTTCGAATATTGTCTTAGACTAAGTGGGGGCCTTGGACTCAAAAAGGTTGAGAACCACTGCTTTAAAGTCAAACTACAAAGCAGAATCTTCAAAAACATTGTTAGCAGTACGTCGATATACAATTTTCTAGCTGAAGATTGTCAGTCTGCATATGTTGGAGCTTGATTTCCAGGGTATGCTGGTGTGAGTGTGAGAGTGTGTCTTTAGAGAATACTCACTCCTGCACTGCTCGTGCTATAGACAGCGCTGTGGATCCTGTTTCATTAACACTGTCCAAGGTCACGTTTGGCAGGTCGTCATCATCACTGTCACTTTTGATTTGTCTTGGCGACAGGCCATTGGGGTCTGTTTGTGCTGCCGCAAGGGGAGAACAACAGAGGAGGAGGTTAGTTACATGACTGTAATATGCGTTCCGCCCGAGGCCATTTTCAGGCCCATTCAGAAGCGCACAATATGCCACATGACGCTGAGCAGAAATTAGCACAGCATTTCAGGGTGTTTCTTCAACTTTTGGCACCTTAATGTCCCAGGGGTTGATTTTTATTAAAACGAACAGATTTCAACTTTTTTTTCTTTCTGTTTATTGTATTAAGGTCACATTAGCTGTCTTGGAAACATCATCATTATTTATATTTATACTATACTGTTAAACACAGTACATCATTTTGAGATGGTTGAAATGACCCTGTGGTTTATTTACTAAAGTTCCACAAGGCCAAAAGTTAAAGAAAGACAATTCAATTCATCTCACTTAAAAATGTATATTGAAACATAATGGTAACCAGCCACAATACAACAGCATTTCCAGCAACAAGGTCATTTTCTGTACTCATTAAAAGTGAATTCTGTATAAAGCAGGATTTTAGTATTATTTAATTTTGTATTATAGTACTTGCTATTTGCTATTATTTAATATTATAGCATTTATTAATATTTTGAATTAACTTATATGTTTAGCTAATTTTAATATTTTTCGGTTTTCTTTTTAATTGTAGTAATTTTGTTTTGTGCTTTGTTATTTTCATATTTTATTTTAGCTTTTTTAATTTTATTTCAGTTTTTAAGTAATTTAGTACTTAAGGCATCATTTCTAAATTTTAAGCTTTGAAAGTTTTTCATCTAATATTTATATTTTATTGTATTTAAGCTTTATTTCAATTATTGTAAAGGATTCTTAATAATTTTAATTTCAGTTAACAATAACACCACTGGTGTGAAGTGACAGAATCCCAGCCAATCAGAACATTTTTAACATTTAATATACAGTTTTGCTGAGAGGCATTTTGGACCAATTCGATTTCACCATAAAAATCATCCTACACAAAAAGCCAGATTAAAGGATTAGTTCACTTTCAAATGAAAATTACCCCAAGTTATACTCACCCACAAGCCATCCTAGGTGTATAGGACTTTCTTCTTTCTGATGAACACAATCGGAGATATATTAATAAATATCCTGATGCATCCAAGCTTTATAATGGCAGTGAGGGGGATCAAGGAGTATGAGCTGAAGAAAGTGCCTCCATCCACATCCATCCATTATAAACATGTGCTCCACATGGCTCCGGGGGGTTATTAAAAGCCTTCTGAAGTGAAGCAATGTGTTTGTGTAAATCCATATTTAACAAGTTATGAAGTAAAATATCTAGCTTTCACCAGACCGCCTTATGTATTCAATTTACGAAGAAAACTGGCGTAGCGTCAGTTAAGATTTTTTCATAAGTTGAATAGGGAAGGCATAGGACATAGCATAAGCTTTTTGAACTGCGAGAGTTTTATACTTTCTTCGTAAGTTGAATACAGAAAGCAGTCTGGTGGAAGCTAGATATTTTACTTCATAACTTTTTTTAACAAATGCATCGTTTTGCTTCAGAAGGCTTTTATTAACCCCCTGGAGCTGTGTGGAATAAGTTTCTGATGGATGTGGATGGAGGCACTTTCTTCAGCTCATACTCATTGATCCCGCTCACTGCCATTATAAAGCTTGGATGCATTAGGATATTTATTAATATTTCTCCGATTGTGTTCATCAGAAAGAAGAAAGTCATATACACCTAGGATGGCTTGAGGGTGAGTAAATCTTGGGGTAATTTTCATTTGAAAGTGAACTAATCCTTTAACATGGAAGAAATCAGATGAAAATTAGATGAATATTAATGAATATTGGGAAAATTAGATGAATATTAATAGTTTAGTTAGTTATGGAATATATGAACTGATAAAAAAAAATCAACCTTGAATAGAAGCATCTGCCAAATGCATAAATGGAAATGGAAAAATCTTGTTGCTTTATTACGTCCTGGTTATGACATAATGTAATACTAAGACAACATGTATTTTAATAGCGTATGATACATTTGAGGTGTGTGCTTGTTTGTGAGTTTGTCATCAAATACAGGTTTTTAATTCAACCACACCTTTATATGTCAGTGTTTTAGACTGGCAGTCACAGAACACCCATCTCTGATTACTGTATCTCATTCCCCACAGAATGAGAGCAGCATTCTCCCTGACTCCAAGCTTTGTTAATATTATGTGGGTTAGCCCAGGCTGCAGGGCTACGCGTCTAATTCGCTGCTCTCTCAGCAGTCTGTCAGACCCGATCCTGGATCAGAGGTGTCCGTGCTGTCTCCCAATCAGCCTAGGGCGGTGTGTCCTGTGGGCATGTCACCAGCACAGGCGATCAGACACCCGGAGAGCATCTAAAGACAACAGCACTATGCTGCCACTCACCCTTTGTTATAGGGTGTTGGACATAGTTATGCTGCCAATTTATGAATTTCTGTATGAATGATGGGAACACTTAAGATGTCAGTTATTTGGTCTCAGGTGCATTTCAGTGTAAAACTTAAAATTTTTGTGAGGCACGTTTTTTGGGGCTGCCACTACAGACAATGCACCTTAGGAAACTACACTACATTCTGATATAATTAATGTTAAGTCAGTAAGATGTTTTTTAAGAAATTTATTATTTTATTCAGAAAGAATGCATTAAATTGATCAAAAGTGACAGTAGAAACTTTTACATTGTTACAAAAATATATTTTAAAATGCTGTTCTTTTGAAATTTCTGTTCTATTCAACATTGATATAATAAGAAATAATGTTTCTTGAGCACTAAATCAGAATATTAGAATGATTTCTGAAGGATAATGTGACACTGAAGACTGGAGTAATGATTCTTTGCCATCACAGGAATGCATTACATTTTAAAATATATTAGCAGTTATTTTAAATTGTAATAATATTTTGCAATACTTTTGCTGTATTTTTGAGCAAATAAATACAGCCTTGGAGAGGTTTACACTGGTCTAACTTTACACCTATTGCTTTTTACTGTTAGCCATAAGCTGTTTCTATGCCTTTTGCGAGGGTAGCTTAAACATCCACTTTAGCCACAAACGCTCAGCAAAACTGATGGAGGATTTCAAAGAAAGATTAATTGGACACATTACAAGAGCCTAGAGCCTCTTCTTCTCCATTCTGTCTACTCAGGCTAGACACAAATCAGTTATAGCAGATGACTGCAGATTGTGACCTCTGTATATGGAGTAATGCAAAACCAGAAAATAAGTTCTGTGTTTAACAAAGGGTTATGACACTTACACATTTTGTCTATCAAGATAATCTTTACAAGTTAACACAACATTTATAGATTTTGAAGCCTAAATAAAGTCGTCAGATATAAAAGGCTAACAGTAGGCTATAAACGGACTACAGCACACCATAGTCGCGGATCAACGTCGTCACCACCAAGCGTCCTCGAACTTTATTTAGAAAACAACTCTATTTAAAAACATGCTCACTGATTATGATCTGCGCTGTGTATGAATACTTATCCACTTTTTATGAGAAATGCTGTCCAAATGTCCTGTTTGTCATGATGACGTCTAAAGTCCCCGCCAAAGGAAGTAGTCCCTTTTAGCAATTTGTTAGCAACCGCCGATTTTAAGTAAAAGTTTAAAAGAATCACAAGTGGGTTATAACTGGTGTGTTTTATGTCATAGATCAAAACGTGAAAGTATTTAGAGGCTTTGTTAACCACAGACCTTATTTCAGGTGATTTAGCAAAAACCCATTCAAAAAACCCATAGACCTTACGGCGTTGGAACCGGAAGTCCTAAAATGCTAACTCGCTTCCGGGTTTTGCCTACAAAAACGTGTCATCCCTGGGGCACTCTATAAGGCGGAATAAGTCCCGCCTTCTAAATAAGAGCCAATCACCGATTGGTAAAGTCATCGTGCCACTGCAGCGGCTGTTAGAAGCTCCGGTTACTATAGTAACAGTCAGACTGTGCATGCGTATTAACTTGATCCAGCCTGAAAAATACCGTTTTTTATCATGATTTGAGCATTTAGAAACAAAATTTATGACAGTGTTGTTGTCAGATTTAATTTGTGATTTCAAATATGAAATTTAATTGAAAGCTTTGGATAATATGATATTTCCCTATTCAAACAATTCAATTGCATGCCCGAGAGGCGTTTCAAAGATGGCCGCAGAGTGAAATGACTTGTCTTAAATGGACTTTGTTTTTAATGCACTAAATATTTATAACTTCTTATTTCTTTTATATTATTGAAAATGTATTATTTGTCTTTTTTCTTATTTTTGAATTGTGCAGCACTTTTGAATGTGCTATATACCTAAACTAAAAGATATGAGATTAAATCATGAGGAAAACCAGTTATAAAAAAAAATGATAATTTTGAATATACTATATAGTATAGAAAGATAATAGACCGCAATAACAAATAAAATGGCCTGTCTCTGTATTGCCTCTGCTGACTGTTTCCACCATAATCCATTCATTCTACCTACAGTACATAGCTTGCCTGGATATTTCTTAAAAATGTCCATATAAAGGCAATGACAAAAGCAAGAGTTCACAAAAGGTGGTGAAGCAAACCCCATGATTTCTTTCTCCTGTTGTTACCAGCTATAGCCTGTTTCCATGGTAACTCAGCCAGAGACAGAGCTGTGGAGAAGGGCACACCCCCTCCCACCTCCCCTGGCAACCTGTACACGAGTATGCGTGAGCATGTAAAAGTGTGCGCTGTCCATTGTGTTCATCCAGCTGTCATGACAAAAACATTCATTTGCAGACATTCATTTGTAGGTATTTAAACACTGCTGATCAGTGCACACTGGTGTCTCAACATAGTGGTAAAATGTAACCGTCAGTCTCACTATCATGTAAGCATATCAACGTCTGCTACCCTGTTGACCCCGCCCAGGTCTGACCCCATTTCCTCTGTGCTGCTTCAGAGCGCTCTGGGTGGAGTCCATGTTGCTATGTGCCTGGCTGCTTGCGGTGCCACCCATCTTCAATATCCGCCCCACCCCATTATGCAAACCTTGTTTTTCCTCTCTTTCCTCATCTCAAGCTGAGCGAGACACCCAGTATTTAAATCCTTCTTCTAGCAGGATGCCCAGCCCTGCCCAACCATTTGGGACAGACACCCTTCCCAGATAAACAAGAGGTTGAGCAACAAACAGCTCCCTTGTGCCCTCTGCTCGGGCCGAACACCATTTGACAGCAACACCCAGAACATTATGGCTTAGTGCCAGTGTATTAAAACTCGCCCTACAGGAAACCAACCCTAAACATCACTCCGGTGAGGTCTCGAGAGTTTGGGAACACAAGATGTGTGCTTCTGATTAGGGCATGTGGTGAGGGGCCGAGACCTGTCTGCATGACCGGGGACTCCAGATCCTACATTTGAAGAAACCACATTCATCCCAGAAATAACTATTCTGTTTGATAGAAAAGCAATAGTGTCTTAAGATACTCCATAACTGTGAGCCTTACAGAAGTTGTAGGGTGGGAAATATATGTGGCTGTTTTATCAACCACTCTTTTATAACAGCCTTTTTATTTCTTTTTTTTTTCAATTGAAACATATACAACTCACTATATATATGGATGTTTCTTCAACTATGAGCACAAATGGCCCTGTGGACATTTAGAAAATAACACACTTTTTGTCTACAATGTCAATGTCCAACAGTGGACAAACATGCATTCCAAGACAATTTGTATATATTTTTTAACATTTCCACCACATCTCAAACTATGTATTTAAAAGGGTTCTGTGGTGAACATTTTGAGCATTTTTTGGAATAAAAAGAGTCTTGCTATGGCTATTTTCACAGTTAACACATCATGTATCCTAAATACACACAATTTAACTGAAATGACTATAATGAAATTATGGCATTAACCATTTTTGTTCTTGGTTTTTTTTTTTTTTTCTACACATCACGTCTCATGTTTCTTCCCAAGCTCCTTGCTGAACATTGTTGTCTCCTTGGTAAACAAGTACACAAACTTATATAAAACATTATTATGGGCAAAATTGTTGTTTGTGGTAAAAAATTACACCACAACTATGGGCTAGACATATAAAAAAAACTGGGACATAAAAGTGTCTAAAGTTGAAGAAACACCCATATGTGAACATGAACAAATGTAAAAAGCAAATCTCTATACTGTAGCTGTAATCTCAATTGTGTTTTATATTTTAATCCTCTTGAAAAGAACAAAATTCGTACCTTGCATGTTCAAAAAAACCAACAAAGTGAAAAAGAAAGTATTTCTCTTTGTGTTTTCATTGTTCCTTGGATCACATTTTGGTCCATTTGTGAAAGACTTTGCATTTACGTTGTGTACCACAATTCGAGATGAAACAAAACAAGTGTGACAATGTCCCACATGCTTGGGTGTGTTTAAAAAAAAGCAGTGAAGTGCTACGAATATCTGAATACTGTATTTAGTGACAACATGCACCTTGCCATCTTTTCAAAAGACTTACAAAACTAAATCAAATATTACTTCAACAAACATGCTTTTTTCTTTAAAAAGCAGCAGTATTTTTTGTCAAATGGCAATCTGAGACTGCTTACTAGTCGACCGCCATATTGGCTGCTACATAAATCAAAATTACCCGCCACTGCTCAAACAGTACCAGCATTTGACTGGTGGTAGGAATTAATTTCCCACCCTGCTTACTTGATTTGGAAATAGGCTTTTACTTTATAAGCCCTCCACTTCAGAAGCAGACAGAATGCAAGGCCTGACACACAGCACATACTCCCTAACAGCAGGAAGTACACAGGCAGCTGAGGACAATCAACCCCATATCTGCATGTCATTATGAGTATGGTGCTTTTCTGTTAAGAAAGGACAGAGAGAAAAGACTGCTGAAAGACTGTCTGAAGCTAGTCTTTTAAAAACAAATCCGAATTCATTTTTCACCATTCCAGCTGATTTCTTTTCCCCTGTGATCACAATTTCATTAGATTTCAGCATTCTCCTTGGGGCAGGCTGATGTTAAGTGCTTCACCCAGGGGCGCAGTGGTGATCAATTACGTAATTCTGTTAAGTTGTTTTTAAATCAAGGAATAAACTTACTGTATAACTGTATGAAAAATGAATCAACGTGAATTATTGAACATTCCAAAATGAAGGCCTCACCTTTGCCCTGGCACTTGGCCTCGTCCAGGAGAGGTAACATGATGGTGGAGTTGAGGGTGGAAGGAGAGCGTACGGCTGTGGTGTACATGAGGGGTAGTGACTGCACCACCACAGGGATACGGTGCACCTGACTGGGCAGTTTACTGGGGCTCGAAGGGGGGACGGGGTGGATGATGTGCAAAAACTGCTGGCCCCTAATTCCATGAGAAGAGCCCACCAACGACCCGGGTGTCAATACGGAGGGCATTCCCGAGGAGACGGAGGCGATGACGGAAGGTGAGGACGATGATGATGAAGAGGAGGATGGAGAGAAGGCTGAGGTAATAGGTGAGGTGTTGGATGAAGGAGATGACGTCCGTGTTTTGTTGATGGACAGGTCCACGGGTTCCGTCTGGGTCTGGAACTGCTCGGATGAGAGCAGGTCTTCTGGAGGTTCTGCCTTCACTTTGCTGAGCAGGAGTGGCACCCCCTCCATATCAGGATAGCCGTGCACTTTGGGTGACTGTAAGGAAGACATATAAAAGTCATGTAAATCTCTTTCTGACAGAAATGATCATTGATGAGTTTTTTTAAATGTGCATCATGACAGTAATTTAGTATTAAAAATGTTAATGTTAATTTTTTATATTTTAAATTTTAGATAAATATTAACCCTTTCCCCACCAGCGTTTTTTTTGTTGTTGTTGTTGTTGTTGTTGTTGTTTTAAGTTGCTAGCCAGCACCTGCTTTTTATCATTTATCATTTCCCCCAGAATTTTTTTTTTTACATTTTTTTGTTGTTATTTATATGCAGAGGCTCTTTTTTTCGCTCCATGTTGATCACTTTTTATCAACACTTAAAAAAGCAACAATTTGAGCAAAAAGCTGCGAAAATAGCATTTTTTGTCAAATACTACATCCGTTTTGGATTCAAAACGATGATCAAAACAAAGATTGAGTAGTTTGCATCCATCAACACCCCCAAAGCTTGCACAGTCCTATACCTCGTCCTGGGTTGACATTTAATTTGGTAAAGTTCGGTAAGTTTTGATTTATATGCTGTTTAATGTTTGATGACTGCTTTAGCTAACATGTAAGCAATGCTTCTATCGCTTGTTTCAGCTTCTTCTTTGCTTGTTTTTGGATCCGGAGATTCTGTACTCTATCAGAAGATGCGTAAAAGAGGCCCCTACCATATAACACTGAAAACATGGATCGTCAGAAAGTTGGAAGCGTTGTCTAACAATGGAAAATTCTATCAATGGCAGGGAAAGAGTTAAAATATACAGTTGATGAAATACGAAGAAAAGCTTTTCATAATATAATTTATTATAACAATTCCCAGGACATTTAAAATCAGACAGAAAAATGATTTGCGGTTCAGTTGCAAACTCCATAACATCTCAAAACGATTCAATGACTGAATAATTTTGATTCTAAATCTTCTTGACCAACAATTAATTTCTTAATTTTGTTAAAAGGAGTCATTTGTTTTGTGAATCAAACATCATGCCTCACATCATGTTAGTTTCTGCATGCAGGAAACACTAGTTACAACTAGGGGTGTAACGATATATTGTGTCACAATATATCGCAATATAAAAATGCAACAATATGTATCATGAATAGTTCACCCAAAATAAAATAAAAAATTACAGAGTTTTAGTGTATTTGTGGGTCCTGTTAATGCCAAATGTCTTAGGATACCAGTAAAAAGTGGCCTATGTTATTTTAAATATATCTAGTCAGTGACAGAGTGCAAGAATATTTGTCTAAAATAATTCTGTATTTTCAGCTTTAGAATCATGAATATTTTTATTCTGGTGTCACCATTGTCCTGTGAACTGGGTTACCAGCACCAAGTTCAAGTCTATTAATTTCCACCCCCAATGTATTTAGTATTTTAATCAACAGTATATTTTTGTTAAAGGTGCCCTAGAATTAAAAATTGAATTTATATTGGCATAGTTAAATAACAAGAGTTCAGTACATGGAAATGACATACAGTGAGTCTCAAACTCCATTGTTTCCTCCTTCTTATATAAATCTCATTTGTTTAAAAGGCCTCAGACGAACAGGCGAATCTCAACATAACATGTTACGTAACAGTCGGGGTGTACGCCCCCAATATTTGCATATGCCAGCTCACGTTCAAGGCATTAGACAGGATGTCTGGATGTGCACAGCTGAATCATTAGACTAGGTAAGCAAGCAAGAACAACAGCGAAAAATGGCAGATGGAGCGATAATAACTGACATGATCCATGATATCATGATATTTTTAGTGATATTTGTAAATTGTCTTTCTAAATGTTTCGTTAGCATGTTGCTAATGTACTGTTAAATGTGGTTAAAGTTACCATCGTTTCTTACTGTATTCACAGAGACAAGAGCCGTCGCTATTTTCATTATTAAACACTTGCAGTCTGTATAATGCACAAACACAACTTCATTCTTTATAAATCTCTCCAACAGTGTGTAATGTTAGCTTTAGCCACAAAGCATACTATCAAACTCATTCAGAATCAAATGTAAATATCCAAATAAATACCATACTTACGCAATTAGACATGCTGCATGACGAACACTTTATAAAGAACAATTTTGAGGGTTATATTAACTGTGTGAACTTTGTTTATGCTGTTAAAAGGCAAGCGCGGGCTCTGTGGGCGGGGAGCGTGAGCATTTAAAGGGGCCGCAGCCAATATTTTTTTGTTCTAGTCCGGAACATGGACAAAATATAGCTTCTTTTTTTGCTTTTTTGTGTCAACTCCACACATCTGTCTGCTCAAAAACACCGCCTAAATAAAGTGCTAGCAGACAAAGCGCTCCTCTCTGCAGTAAGCGCGTGCAGTGAAATGATCACTCCTGAGCAGGCGGCTAATCATGACAGAGCGGCTCATTAAACAGAGGGGAAAAGTTCTCGAATTGCGACTGCAGATGTGATAAACGGTCTGCTGCAGAATCACGGCTTGACTTTGTTTATAGACTCACTTTTCTTTATGCAGACTGAGTGGGCCTGTAGCAAATTACAGTTTCCCCCCTAGAGCTCATACTATTTTTACTCTGGACACGTGGAGTCACTCTGAGCGTTACCGACCCATGAATCAGCAGTATGTGGTACAATAAAACTGCATTTGAATTCAAAAACAAACAAATCAGGCAATTAAATATGCTGACATGACCCTTAAAAACCTAGGTTAAGTCATTCAGGGTACAGAGGGCATCGTCAAAGGTCAGGACACATGACCTCAAGGTCAGCGTTACAATGCTGATATGACTGAGCAGGGAAAAGAGCATTATTTTCAGAACAAAAAAAACCCTTTCTGCAAAGTGTGACAGTGCTGACAACAATGGTTCAATGGTGATTTAGTCTCTTTCAGGAGTTTTGGGGCTAAAGAAAAAGCACAATGAAACTTTTTCACAGCTCTACTCAATTGACTGGTGGGGCTATTATAGGATTATAGGGTCTGCAAATATCTCCAAGTCAGTTTTCTCTTGCAGACCAAACAGGTTTACGTTTTTCATTTGAAAAAGTGCTTCTTTAACAACTGTAAAAATATTCTTAAACAACAATGAAAATTGGCAAACAAACACATGAAAACATTGGCTAAAAAATTAAAAAGATAAACATTCTCATGGCTAAAAGGCTATGTTTATACTATCAGTCCAAATCCGATTATTTGTGTATCCAGTTGGAATCTGATCTAAGGCTACAATCAGACTGTCAGTCCAAATCAGATTTAGCAAGTGTGAACGACCAAAAAAAATCACATGAAATGTGACTTTTACAAATCCATTAAAAGCTACATTCATACAGTATGTGGTTTGAAATCCTATTCAAAACATGCTGAAAGTCACTGCAGAAACAAGGTTGTGCTGGTGCAAAGTGTGGGGCTGCACATTGTCATGTTGTAAATAAGACAACTGTACATCTGTATTGCAAAACCCCTCCATGTTGCGGTTGTTGATGTTGTTTTTGGTGTATGCCTACCAGCGCAACATCATTGCCATAGAAACCAATGCAGATATTGCGGAAAATGAAAGAGCAGCATGGGACAAATCGAAACCGAACAGTTGTGATATACAGTGTTTACATAAAAATTTTTTAGGTCAGATTCCGATCAGATACACAAATAATCGTATTTGGACTGACAGTGTGAACAAGGCCTAAAATTATTGACCACATTGTGTATCGCAGTTGTTCAGATCCGATTGATGTGTCCCATAACGCTCTTTTATTTTCCAGAATATCTGCATTGGTTTCTATGGCAATGATGTTGCATTGGTACGCTAAAAATAAAAACAACCGCAAAATCCGATCAGAGCAGTCAGACTGAAACAGATTTCCAGAAATACGATTCGAATAGGATTTCAAACCACATATTATTGTAGCTTAAAACAGATTTGTAAAAATCACATTTCATGTGATTATTTTTCATTCACATTTGCTAAATCTGATCGGATTTCAACCGGACATGCAAAAAAAATCTAATCTGGTCTGGGCGTAGCCTAAAATAGAAGTAAAAGTGGAAAGTACAATGTTACAATCCTTCCCACCTGCTAAGCCATTATATTTCTTGATTTTTTTTTTTTTTTTTTCAACATTTAGGGGTGATATATATATATAAATGCATGTTATTTGTACATCATCTCATTTTTTTGCTGTATAAATGCTGAACACGGTCAGATTTTAGGAAATTTTAGTATTTTAGTCTTGAAAAATTCTGCACAGCTGCACAGGCAGGGTAGTAATCAAACCCAGTGAGTGAATTTCTATTAGCATAGCATGCAATCAGCAACCTGCTAATGAGGGTTGTATGAAAGGAAAGGGAGGTGCCTCTAATGACCAATCAGCATCATGCTTAACAGACCCACTCTAATACCTAAGAGATCTTTTGTGTTCCTAGCAAAAGAGACAAAACGTTTCTAGTCAGTTCCTTGAGCAGCAATGTTACCTCCTTTTTTTCTGCTGAAAAATATCACTCAGAACAGTGTTTGTCTGTGGTAAACTCTCTCTAGTTCTATTGAATTCTGTGATGTACCCTTCAGGGTATGCTTAAGAGGCTTTATACTGCATATGTTTTTTTTGTTGTTTTTTTCCTGTTTGTGTGTGTATATAGGACATTGTGCAGAGCACTGCCTACGGCTGCTGTAGCCTCAGGCCTTTGCGGCCCCTCTGAGACAAACCTCCTCCTCAAATAGACCTCATCTCCAATCTTTACACTGTAGTCAATCTGGCCTTGAAGAGCTCTGAATTTTGTTTCAGTGGTTTTACTCTGCTCAAAGGCATATTTGAAGCACCTAAAGATAAAAACAGCAAATAATCAAGAACTGTACTCATGAGGTGCTCATGATTATTTATATGGCATCACTGGCTGATCCACAACATACAGCTTTTCGAGATAAAATGTGAATAGGAAAGAAAACCAGATGAAGCTGTTAAGCATAGCAGACTGAAAGTGTAAACTATAGCGAAAGTACTGTAGCACACATGACCTCCTTTCATATGGAATAAGATGTAAATCAAAGTCTTTGACGTGATACAAATGCAGATTCCTGGTCTTGTCAGAAACGTCAGTTTCTGTAGAAATGTTTTCAAACCTCAACCACTTGCTCCTGTGTACTTTCCACCTTGGCTCTTTACTGATGACTTTCACTTTATTTGGGGATCCTACATGTGATCTCAGTCTAGCAGGTGAGGGCATTAACTGGGGCAAACCGTTCTCAGCAAGGTCTTGGCAAGTGGCCACCGGAACGAAGACCATGTTTGAGCAATGAGATGCACTTCAAAGAGTCATTGTGTAGGTTGCACACTTCCTGGCGCTTGGCAGCATTTTGACGCATATGGATAAATACGTCTACTAGCCTTTTGCAGGAAGGAAGCAAGGTGTTGCTATGCTGGCTTGTGAAACAGAACATAATGAGGGTATGTTGTTGGCTCTCAGACACAACTATTCACAACTATTCCAAGAAACTGGTGCATCTATCCATTATCTGCTGAGCAATTCATGTGGATTTCACTGAACAGTGCATCACTGTCAATGACTGAATTACTCTATTACTTATGAGTTTGATCAATATGTTCATGTACTTTTATGGCACAGAATCAAATTTATACACTAAGCTTTGCATAGCTGAGTCAATAGCTTAATGATAATGTTTCAGATTATAGTTCAGGGCTTTTAAAACTTCCAAGAACCACAGAATATGACAATCCCATTGTGAGGTTCCCCTTTCCTAAAACATAAACTCAGCTATTTTGAATAAAATGAACGCCAAGACTACATTTATTTGATCAAAAACAGTAAAAACAGTAATATTGTGAAATATTATTACAATTTCAAATAACTGCTTTCTATTTGAATATATTTTAAAATGTAATTAATTACTCTGATTTCCTTCAGATATGAATCTAATATGCTGATGTGCTGCTCAAGAAACAATTCTTATTATTATCAAAGACTTTATATGTAGAAAGTTGTTGCTCTCATTTTTTTAAAAATGGGAGAAAGTGCAACGTGCAATATGGCGGAATAAGTCCCGCCTTCTAAATTAATCGCGTCACTGCAGCTGCTTATAGAAACAGTCAGATGTGTGCTTTATAAAGAAACATGCACTTAGGCCTGCGCATGTGCATTAGCTTGATCTAGCCTGAAAAATGCAGTTTTTGTCATGATTCGAGACAGTTGTCTGATTCAAATATGAAATTTAAGCAAAAGCTTGGCAAACAGCTTTGGAGAATTTTATGTTTCCCCATTCAATGAGATAGGAGCTGCACCTGCATGCCCAAGAACGTTTCAAAGATGGCTGCCGAGTGAAATGACTTGTCTTAAAGGGACTTTTTTATTATATATGAAATTGTAGGCTGCCTCGACCCAGATTCCACTCCAAAGTATATTTTAGAATGAGCTCATCCCCAAAATGGCTTAATTATCACAGAGAAGAAGAAAGTCAACTAGTATATTGTTTATGTACCATTTGGTTGATCAAGTCCTGAGCAAATGGTAATCAACTGTAGAATGGGAATGGGTGTGGGACAGAGAACCATCTCAGACAATGAGGTGTCACAACTTCATTAACATACAGACCACAACTGGTAAAACATGAGAAACTACATTTACATGAAGAGTGGTGAACTGCAAACAGGATAAAAGGTTTGAGATTTGGATATTCTGGGTTCATTCCGACTCTGATGAACCCAAGGTGCTATGTGTACTTTGTCACTGCTACGCTGCAATAAACTTCTTCATCAAGATCTTCAACGTCCTCATCATTTTTTCTTACAATTATCAATGTTGAATACAGTCTTTGATGAATAGACTGTTTAAAAAACAACATTTATTTGCAATATATTTTTTGTAACAAAATGCATCCTTGCTGAATAATATTATTAAATTTTACTGACCCCAAATATATATACAGAATGTTTAAAATATAACTACAGATTTGTTTTTATTTCTTTCAGTTAGAAACTATGGCTGTCAATAGAATAAAATAATCATAATTAATAATAAATTCCAAACAGAACTAAAAATTAACTGAAAACTAATAATGTAACTGTAAAAAAATGTAACTGTAAAACTCTAAATTAACTGTAAAAAAAAAAACAACAACTGTAAAATTTCTACTTTGAATTATTAATAATATGTTAAACATATTTGAAGAACTTTGACAGCCCTGTTTGAAAACCCCTGATAACGTATATAGATGAACAGTACTCTAATAGATGTGTACTTAGGTAAGGAGCATATGAAGAAATAATGACAAAAAAGAGAAAAGGACTCTCTACAGCATCTGTGCTTGTGCCCTGCCAAAATGGCTGCCCTGTCTGCAAGCCCTGGGAGCATTCCTGTTCCAGCTGTGGCTCTCCACATCAGGGCTGCTCCACACACACGCCTGGGAGTAATTAGGGGTATCACAGCGAGAGGGTGGGCGTGTGAGGGGTGAAAGAAGTGGAGGGTTGTACAAGAGTGTGGATAAGAGGTTAAGACAAAAATTGTATGAAAAACAACTGTTCTCTTACCCCTCTCTCAGATTCCAGAGGTTCTGCTTTGACTCGGACTGCAGGCATTCCGTCTAGCATTAACATCCTGTTATTGATGGCGTCTGCGAGTCGAGAGAGAGAAAAAGAGAAAGGCATGAGAAAGCTGCGTGTGACTCCTCTCACCTTTTCAGAGATTGAGTCAGACCTAGCATGCTCCGAACAATAGCGCAGGCTACAATGCAACAGGCAATGATGTCATGACGGTATGCAGTTAGTAAGCAGGTTTAAAGTATATCTGAGGGTAAACAAACATATGTGGCCTGTATTTTGGCTGGTATCTTACACCTAAAGAGCCGTGAAGAGTGAGCGAC
This sequence comes from Chanodichthys erythropterus, assembly GCF_024489055.1. Taxonomy (NCBI): domain Eukaryota; kingdom Metazoa; phylum Chordata; class Actinopteri; order Cypriniformes; family Xenocyprididae; genus Chanodichthys; species Chanodichthys erythropterus. Next base: position 30,532,738 of record NC_090234.1, on the reverse strand, counting down.
AGAGAATGTGGCATAGTAAGAAAGCCATAATATTGAATCCTGTCAAAGCTACTGTAAGAGAATCCAGGATAAATACAGTATCAAGTAAGTTTTTTTTGTGAATAAACAGCAATAATTAAGTAACTTAGATAGGAAAAACATATTTTCCCTTAATTTACTTTTTGTTAAACATTGTTTATCCAAAATCTCCCAGCAGAATCCTATCCCAACTTCATCAGCTGAGACAATGTGTTTTATGGGTACTCTATTCGCTGCCTGATCAAAAAATAAATAAAAAATAAAATAAAAATCAATTAACATTTTTCATGTGTTTTTTGTTTATTTAGTTAAATAATGTCACATATCATATTGTATTGTTGAAGCTATTGTTGTTTTAGTTAGACTTCAAGCTATTAGCTTAGTATGTATTTATAGCTTAGCCTAGCTCTAACTGAGTATAACCAAAGATTATAGTTTGGTAAAGCCATCGCATCACTGCTGAGTCCATTAGAAGCTCCGGTTCCTATAGAAACAGTCAGATGCGCGCCTCCGAAATGAGACACAAAAGACGCGCATTTAGGACTGTGCATGCACATTAGCTTGATCCAGCCTGAAAAATAGCATTTTTAGTCATGATTTGAGCGTTTAAAAACAAAATTTATGAGACAGTTGTTGTTAGATTTCATTAGTGATTTCAAATATGAGATTTAATCGAAAGCTTGGCAAACAGTTTTGGAGAATTTGATGTTTCCCCTTTCAAAGAGATAGAGAAGAGCTGCACTTGGATGCCTGAGAGGTGATTCAAAGATGGCCGCTGAGTGAAATTACTCGTCTTAAAGGGACTTTGGTATAACTCTCTTTGAAAAGAGATGATTAAGCTTTTTGTGCACATATACAAAACAAAAATAACGACTTTATTCAACAGTTTCTCCTCTACACTGTCATTCTCCTACACTGTTTACATTGTACATACAGTGCAGGCTTCCAGGTTCTACGTCAGAACGGCAACTCAGTATTGGCCGATAGTGTACACCTGAGCAGCATTCGCGTGATGCTGACACAGGAGCCCTCATTAAAGCGCCACCTGCTGGCAACAGGAAATGGCATGTTAAAATATCTTAATTTGTGTTCCGAAGATGAATGAAGGTCTTACGGGTTTGGGATGACATGAGGGTGAATTTCATTTTTATGGGAACTAACCCTTTAAAGCAATGTGTAAAGGGGATACAAATAGGAAAAACATTCTGCATCACCCAGGCCAGTGGCTCCCAACCACATTCCTGGAGGCCGCCCAACACTGCACATTTTGCATGTCTCCTTGATCAAGCACACCTGAATAAGGTCATCAGCTCATTAGCAGAGACGCCAAGACCAGAAATGGGTGTGTCAGACAAAGGAGACATGGAAAATGTGTTGGGGGGCCTCCAGGAACGTTGTTGAGAACCACTGCCCTAGGCGACCTGCTGCATGTCTATAGGGTAGAACTGTTCTAGCAAACATGTGCGCTTACTCGTACAACACACACACACACATACACACACACACACAAATATCTACATACATTCGCACATGCAAGGCTGTCTCTGCTATCAGAGTCTCCTGACATTTCTCTTCTTGCATATCCACACAAACGACAAGACTTTCTAACAGAATCCACGTCTTTGTGCAAACTCCCCTCAGGCGTCTGAGTATCAGAACAAAGACTACAGGCTTGTTACAGCTATGTGCTTTACAGTGGGCATTGCTCTACCAGACTCTCTCCCAAATGAAAAAGTTGCCACCTCCCTCAACATCCAAGGGATGCACAAGGAGACAGCCTTAATGAACTGGTGGAATCTGATTACAAGTTAATATAGCTCTTAGAGCACTGCATGATGGGGAGATGAGACGCTCCAGAACTCCCACCGAGACCGTTTCTCTCCCCCGTCTACTCAATTTACCATGTTTAACACCATAAAGGCACAGTAATAGACACATGGGCATCTTGGGAAATGCAATATTCATGTGTCCTCGTGTTTGTTTGGGTTTCGCCTCTTGGAGGGGATGAATTTGCACGCAAACAAACAGACAGGTGACTTGTCTTGAGGATAGAAAGGAGTGAATATAAATCTCCTCCTGTCAAAATGACTTACTTAGAGATGCGTGCAGCTTGTAGGAGCATCTGTCACTAGTATTGTAAACACGGTCAGTGTGGCTTTGAGAGTCACTATGAGTCTTAGCAAAGGGGAACCTCACGAAAGAGCCAATCACAACAGTGCGATTGTGGCTCAGAGGGAGGTGTCCTGAAGTAACCCGTGCACTTATTATTTTAGCAGCAGCACATGATGGAATGCAAGCAAAGCAGATACGCTTTAAACATCTCTATTACACTTCACTCCTGGCATGGGCAGCAGGAAATGAGGCCCAGATCTCGACTCAGCACTTGGGCTGAACCCATTCTAGTGAAGATGAGACAACACTACAGTCCACTGGATGAATCTACATTGTTATGCTTATGGCCAGTGTACATTTTCACACAGTTTTTGTGTTTTGACAAACATTTTGCTAATATTTTGCCATGTCATATTCAATCATTTTAGTCATTAAAATGGTAATTAGAACAAGTTTTGTTGACAAAAAAATAGCAAAATGACACAAACTGTAATAGACCACGATAACGAAATTTTCAAACATTTGGGGACAAAAAATTACATTAAATAAAAAAACATTCATACATAAACTACCGTTCAAAAGTTTGGGGTCAGTAAAATTTCCTTTTTTTAACAATTTTTTGGGAAAAAAATTTATACTTTTATTCAGCAAGGAGGCATTAAATTGATCAAAAGTGAGAGCAAAGACATCTGTAATGTTACAAAAGATTTCTATTTCAAATAAATGCTCTTTTGAACATTTTATTAAATTCCTTAAAAAAACATGCATCCCTGTTTCCATTAAAATATTACACAGCACAACTGATTTCAACATTAGTGCTCAAGAAACATTTCTTATTATTATCATATCAGCATATTAGAATGATTTCTGAAGACTGGAGGAACGGCTGCTAAATATTCAGCTTTGACATTACAGGGATAAATGATTGTTTACAATACACAGAATTAAAGTTATTTTAAAATTGTAATAATATTGCACACTGATACTATTTATACTGCAGTTTTGATCAAATAAATGTGGCCTTGGTGATTATAAGTGACTTTCTATAAAGCATTTTTAAATTATTACAGAAAGTTTTAAACAGTAGTGTATGATTTATAATATAAAGTGCAATTCAGTGTACTGGTGTAAAGCTCTTTCAACTCAAGCAGGGTAATTCTAAACACAATATGGTTGGATCATTTACACACATTTTTTTCTAAAAACAATTTTTATAATTTGTTAATATCTTGCAGTGTTATAAAAATAAAAAACCCTCAACAAATAAGATTTTCATCAGAAATTACATTTCAGAGATCAGCACTAGCATGCATGTTAGCCATTAGCAGTTGCACAGTTAAACTGTTTTTAACCAGCTCTCTAGCTATTCTTAAAAAAAAAAAAAAAAAAACAGTCATATGGAGTTAAAAGCAAAATGTAATGTCTTTGTGTAATGTAACCCTACCCTCTTGTCATTGACTGAGCATGCTTCCAAGTTAATCTGTGTGCATCGGATTGATATTGTGATCAGGATGTCCAATGGCTCCAGGTAGTGGTGGGATGAGATAATGTTGCCATAGCAACTCAAGTTGGAGCTCAGAGGGTTATTGTCCTTCTGGATTGACATGCGAGGTTTCGCAGTTGACCAGGGCACTCGCTGTTCAACAGCCAGTTATTTTTTTTGTGTGTGTCCAAGGAGTTGTCAACACAATCTTGTGTATTGTGTAAGCATATCACTCCGAGACATTGATCATTAGATCAGATAAATGAGCCAACCTCTTGCCTAACTAACCTTGTCCCTTAAGAGAGCTCCAAATGGGAAATCAATACCAAGAGCAAGGTCTCAGTTGTTTCATTAACCATCAAATGAACAGATTATTAGCATAATTGAGTACAGCACCACGAGGTTAACATTTAGGCACAATTTGTCTATCTTAGCTCCAATTGATTAACACTTAATCAAGAGGTTGTGACGGAGGATGGTGTATCACCAACTGTATTTAACAGCGGCAATGTGATACAAGAGGCAAGAGTAATGATGACTAATTCTAGATCCATCTTCCTCCACCTTCTCCAAACAGCATAAATGCTCTTCGTCAGATCGTGCGATTTATCTAATCTAGTATACTGTCAGTGTATTACCCCTGCAAACCCTATCAGAGGAATTTCACATTAAGACTTGTATGTAATGAAATTGTTTATGGATAATTAATCATCTTGTGTATGTAAGGTTTAGATTTAATACCAAAAAAGACCCATGGGAGTGTGTTTGTTTGCCTTGACATGCATTCAATTTGATCAAGCATACAGAGCAGGAGACCTATATGCATTTCTTTCTTCTGCGCAACACAAAAGAAAATAGTTTGAAGAATGATTCAGATTGTTTTTATCCATACAATAAAAGTCAATGGGATCCAAAACAACTGTGTACCCCGTTGACTGTTACTGTATGGAGAAAAAAAAATGTATGTATTAACTAAAATGTAAAGTGTAACCAAATTTTTATTTTTGGGTGAACTATCCCTTTAAAGACCTGGAGAAATGGAAAGAAAGCAATCGAGCAAGCGAAAAAGAGATTAAGATCACCTTTCCATTTCACCGGGACGCTGAAATGAAATGGTGATCCCAGGTGTGAGCGTTATGAGCATGGGAGGTGCAGTAGCTGAGTGCTCAGGCATCTCATTGACATGCACGGCTGGAGCCGTCCCCCGAGAGGCTCCCTGAGAAGAATGAGGGCAATTCAACTGGAAACGGGGCAACAGGGAGGGGGCCCGCCTGGGATTTGATTCCGGCTGGGGATGGGGGAGCCAGGGGAGGGGAATGGCTGGCACTCCCATGCCCAGCCATAGCTCCAGAAATCCCCAATGGATGTGGGTGCCGACGGAGGCACGGTGCGGGGGGGCGGGGGGGGGGGGGGCGGAAACGGCGAGCAGACCCCGACGAATGACGAGCGGATCAATATGAGGTGACAGGCCTGGGTGGAAAAGCCTGACCTTCCTGGACCCCACGCTGACCTTGCTACACAACGATTTAAAGAGCTTTCAACTTGCCCACTGGAGCCGGTTGCATACCTTATTGTGTAACTTTCTGCCTCGCCAAGTCTGGTGTGGCATTGATGTGAGGGGCGTTACAGTGCATAGGGAGAACCTCTGTTTGAGTGGTTTGGAGGTATTTCTAGAGTAATCTAAATCTGTCAAGGGGTATAAAATAGTGAAGCACTGACATGAAAATTTTGTCCGCTACCAATATTTCGATAATCTTTTTTTTTTTGTTATGGCAGATATTTTAATTCTATACTATTTTGTCTAAAAAAGAAAAACACAAAGCAAATGAAATTAATAGTTTCAAGTGAATTCAGGCATCATTACATTATAATATAAAGTATGAAAAAATGGGTATTCATTTTAAGATTTGCTAAAGATTACATTTAACTCTTATTAAATTAGTAGTGTTTTTAAAGATTAATTTTAAGTTACAACAGATGCGGCAAAGCAGGGCCCAAATCAAAGGATATATTTTTTACTGATTGGGCTAGTGATTAAAACTTTTACTTTGTCTGCCAAAATTTTCACTGGCTTGCTAATATATTGTTTTCATTGTTTTGACCCAGTGAGTGATTTTCTCTTTGTCTTCTCTTTGTAAGAACACAGAGAGCAGCAGGTATATTAGGATCCTGTCACTTTAAGATCTAATGCATGGATCCAATATACCGTTAAACATGCGTTTTCTTTCTCAAAGGCCCTGTTCCACCTTGTATGAAGATGCGTTTTAGTCGATCACAAGTGGACGACGCTAAATACAGTAAACAGGGTTTAAAACGTTTTGAGCTTGCCACTTTCGACCACTTCCAGAGGTAGTGAAAAAGGTAGCGAAAACGCATTCGACCAGATTGCTTTCGTAGTGGAAACGCTCATGTGGTCGAATGACCGCCTATTCTCCGCCTACTGACCTAACACTTAAACATCATGGAAAGTGCGCTAGCCAGATGGGATTTAAACTTTGTCTGCTGAAGACCTAAGTTTGGTTTGAAGACGAAAAAGCTACTGAGCACAATGTTATCTCACCATTTGTAACACACTCACCACGTTCGGCTGGTCTTGCGGCTCTCAGTGCAGAAACGAAAGCTGCTGCTCTCCGTATGTTTTTTTACTTCTTTTTGTGGTTGAATAGTTTAAAATCACTTAAAAGTTTAAATACACAAGACTTAAAAACACATGAATATGATAAAACTTCATGAAGAAGCAGCACTGACCCAACAATTCTTCACTAAACATTGTCTTTCATGCTGACCCCAGAACATCAGGCAGTCCTTATAATAATATATATATATATATATATATATATATATATATATATATATATATATATATATATATAGTTCTATTTTTTTTTTCATCTAATATTTATATATTTTATTTCAGCTCGATTCCAATTACCAAAAATGCTTTTTAATACTTTAACAACACACAATAAAATAATTAATATAAAGTAGGCTGATATCTGCCATTAACCGATATAGTAGCAATATATCCTAGTATAAAATACTCCAAAACACCAAGAAAGTTCAGAATAACAAGACAAAATTTGGAACATGAGCAGAAAAGAAAGAGGAGCAGGATGATCATGCTACTGCTTGGAGGCGTTTCATATCTGAATTCATATCTGTACTGGAGGAGTAGCACACTAACAGACGGGTTCCCTTGGTCCTGCCAATGCTTTGTTCCCATGTCGAGAGCCCAGAGCAACTGCAGGCATCTGTGGCACAGAGGCTGGTCCTGCTGCCACGGGCCGAAGGGGGAAATGAGGATGGGGATGAGAGGAAGAGGAGGAGGAGGCGGTGGTTGAGGAGGGAGGTAGAGATTTAAACACTGGAGCCCAGCCAAGAGCCAGACAAGAACACTGAACTCAAACATGCCAAGAGAGCCTCTCAGGCTAAACCAGAGTAAAAGAACAGCATTTTACGTAACATCAGACTCCACACTGAGGAGAAGAGCTATTGAGAGCTGCTCCCCACTGAGCTCTTGTAAATAGATTACCTTGCCTTTTGATTTACAAAAAACGAAATATTAAAGGTGAAGTGTGCAATTTCGGAACCACTAGTGCTACCAAAAGATTGTAAAAATCCAAACTTTTTTACTTTTACTTATACATCTACATGTATGCATTTAATGAAATAAAGATCCTGCTAATCTTCTTCTGAAAAATCCTGTAACCACTAAAGTCAAAAATTCAAACAGTCCATATGATGCAATGAGAATCAGGCTTCCTCTCGCCACTGCCAGACAATGTCTGCAAGACAAGAGCTCAAGCTTACTTCCCACTTTGGAGCTTCTATATACAGCAAATATGACAAGTCAGCACTCTGTCATTACCAGCAGAAAACATGCAGGCAAAATACCGCCTTTCCATTTACGGTCATGCTGGACACAGGAACTTAACCTTTGGTGGTGGGTGGGGGTATCATGGTAATGATATTTTTTTGATGTATTGACTAGTATCTGTTGTCATAAACTGCTAGAAAAGGTTTTAGAAATATATATATAGTAGAGAGTATATAGTAGAGAGTATATTTAGAAAAGTGAGTACACCCTAAGTGAACATGTCAAAACTGTGTCCAAAGTGTCAATATTTTTTGTGAGCACCATTGTTATCTAGCACTGCCTTAATCCTCCTGGGCATGGAATTCACCAGAGCTGCAAAGGTTGTTGCTGGGAACCTCTTCCACTCCTCCATAATGACATCACGGAGCTGCTGGATGTTAGACATGTGGTGCTTCTCCACCTTCCGCTTAAGGATGCCTCACAGGTGCTCAATAGGGTTCAGGTCTGGAGACATACTTGGCCACTCCATCACCTTCACCTTCACCTTCTTCAGCAAGGCAGTTGTGATCTTGTCTTGTGGGCTTTCTTGTGAGCCAGCTTCAGAAGAGGCTTCCTTCTGGGACAATGGCCATGCAAACTGACTTGTTGCAGTGTGCGGTGTATGGTCTGAGCACTGACAAGCTGACCTTCCACTTCTGCAACCTCTAAAGCAATGCTGGCAGCACTCATGCATCTGTTTTTTGAAGCCAGCTTCTGCACCTGACACAGCACGAGGATTCAACTAATTTGATCGACCCTTGTGAGGCCTGTTCCGAGTGGAACCCGTCTTGGAAAACCACCTGTATGACCCTGGCCACTGTACTGTAACTCAGTTTAAAGGTGTTACCAATCTTCTTATAGCCTAGGCAATCTTTGTGGACAGCAACAATTCTGAAATCCTCAGAGAGTTCTTTGCTATGAGGTGCCATGTTGAACATCTAGTGGTCAGTATGAGAGAATTGTACTCAAAGCACCAAATTTTAAATGCTCTAATACAAAATACACAAATTTGTATGGTCCTGTCAAGCAGACAAAAACATGAACATGATGAATAGGAGATGTGGCTTTGCATGGTTAAACGCCATACAGCTTTTATCACTTAGGGTGTATTCACTTTTGTTGCCAGCTATTTTGACAATAATGGCTGTATGTTTATTTTAAGAGGACAGTAAATCTATACTGCTATTCCATCAGCACATTGACTACTCTAAAATATATCCAAGTTTCTTTTCTATAGTATTGTCCCTTGAGAAGATATACTAAAATGGTTGCTGAAATGTGAGGGGTGTACTCACTTTTGTGAGATATTGTATATACATACACATCTGACACTTCACAAAGCTTTTTCACTGGTGCAACATTAAGATCTTCTCAGGTACTGTCAGAGTATGTATGGCATTTAAAGAGGAATGTACTACTGGACTTCTTCCCTTACACAAACTGAACAACGAATTAATTTCAGGAAACCTCATAACATATACTGTACAATCACTCCCACATCCACATCTCTTACTGGTGGATAGTGTAGATTCTAACCCCAACGCTCCACCAACTTCGGAGTCAACCATATTTCTTTGCTTAATCTTTTCTGGCATACTGTGAATGACTTCAGACTTTCCATTTCATAAGGAGCATTTTCCTTGGCAGACAAGTCTGCCCTAAGACTTTGGCCGCTATTGGGACCTTTTTTTTTATTTGAGCTCTAGAGAGATGTGCTGCTTCAGTACCAGCTGAGTAATCTGAGCGTGTGTTCTCCTCCCTGCGCATCCAGACGGTAGCGCTTCACCTCAGGGAGCCCACTTTGCCATTTTCCTCTGGCTAAAAACAGCCACACAACAATGCCTGTCATTCACTCGGGCCCCCAACCAAGCAGATTTGCTGTCTTGTAGCTCTTTTTATTTTCTGAGTGTGACAAATGTACTCTGACTCAGAGACGAACAGAAGGAGTGCTGAAAGACATGACCAGATAAACTCAAAACACAAAAAAAATGAGGTCACAAGGGAATGCACTACTCTCACATGCCGCTTTTAGAGTCATGTCAATGCAATCAAGATGCATAGAGCATAATCCAGAAAAACATGCAAGCCCTAAACACCATCAGCAGAGTCAAATGCTGGGGCCCATCCAAGACGGCAGCTGTAAAAAGACTCTGTACTGTACATCAATTTTATCCTACTACCCCCATCACTAGGCCTCACACACCTGATAGGAAGTGCGAGACCTTTAATAGAACGCTGAGGCTCTTGTAAACACTAGGCCAACTTTCCAAAACACAGGCTGACGGAAGCACCCATAGTCCAGCAATATGCCCTTGGGCTCTGGCTATTTCTGCACAGGGAGATCCTGTGTCAGTGATTCAATGAGGATAAGACAGCTTAGTCCATGAGATACTGCCTTAGTCCACACTACTCACATATAAAAAGCTGCACACAGACAAACTTTGGTTCTGCTGTATACCAAAGATGGAGCAAGAAAAATCATGCCCAATTAAGCCATTCAGTTCTTTTAAAAACTGAAAAACTAAAGGGAAGAAATCTGGTATTAAAACTCCCGGTATGATTTCAAACATATGCATAAAACTATTATTCTCAAATCCTTTGCCATATTACATAATATTACGAGATAAAGTATCAGCCAGGTTTATTTTATTGATTGGTCAGTGCTATGGGGGTGAGAGGTCATGAGTTGTGTAAAAGGGAGTAAAGGAGAAAAGAGGAGTCAGAGTCCACTCTTCACTCATGCTTTTTTAAAACCACAAAAACATTTAGTGGAACCCATACAGTAGGATGTAATGCTAAGAAAAAATAATAATAATCATGGTTTAAAAATAACTATGTTTTTTTTTTTTTTTTTATGTATTACCTATTACCACAATTACCACAGAACAATATCTGCATCCTTAACAATATCAGCTGGTCCTGATCAGCATTTTCAGCTGAAAAATCTGAGTCAAAGTTTATGAAAACAGAATTAAAGGGCTAAACACATGCATGACACATTTAGTCAGAGCTTAGCTATTTTGTTTGAAGTATCAGGATGCAGAGTGATGGGCTTTCAATTCAGCAAAGGGGCGTCTTTACAGCTAAAGCAAAGGCATTGTTTTTTTTTTGTTGTTGTTGTTTTTTTTCACTCGTGTGGTTTTGCAGCTTCTCGTAAACCTGTCTGGCTTCCTGAGCTTTGGTTCCTCAGACAAATCGGTCTATGACCTCTGAAGTATTTCTCATGAATTTCCAACATATCACCCTAGTACTCACACATAATGTAAACTGTTGTCACTACTGTATCCACAGAGGTGTAAAGTATTCGAGTAAATGTAATGAGTTACTGTACTTAAGTATTTTTTTGGCTATTTTGTAGTTGTACTGAGTATCAAAGATATTGGCAACTTTTACTCACAACTTAACTACATTTTTGAGCAAGTAAATGTATTTTTTACTCCAATACATTTGTGAAGAGTAATGCAATTACACATTACATTTTGCATAGCACCCAACGTTTTCTGCAGCAGTTTATTTCTGCTATAAAGAAGCGATATCGGCATCTAAGGTCATTGAAGGTACTATGTCTTGTGCATTTTGCCTTTACTCACCCTAACTTGTCAACAAGGCTACTTTACATGAATGTGAGTGCATTAGCAGGTAATTGTGAATCGCTGATGTTTGGTTTATGAGATGAGGTCATGACTGCAGCCAGTGATGAGGCTGAACCCAGTACATCCAGTGCAAGTAGACTTTGACTTTTTGATTTTACTTCACATTATTTTATTTATTAGCTATATTGACAAGACCTTTTTGATGGATATTATTTATGGCCTTTTTGAGCACTTGAGTTTAACTGAGACTGATTTATTGCAATAATGAGGTGTTTAGTTTTATTTTGATTTTAGAAAATAAACATGAATTCTCATCTTACAAATCAACTGTTTCTTTTTTTCACTGGCATGTCTCTCAGGTGTTGAGGACTAGTGCATCTTTTAGCCGACATTCAGCGAGTAAAATACTTAAGTACTGTTAAATGAGATACTCTAAGACTTTTACTCAAGTCGAATGGAATTGGTGACGTATAACTTGTAATGGAGTAATTTTCGCAGTAAGGTATCTGTACTTTTACTCAAGTATGGTTTTCAGGTACTCTTTACACCTGTATCCATCTCAGCACAGTATCATACTGTTTTAACAGCAACGTAGAGTAGAAATAGAGCTGGGCAATATATTGAATCTTTACAATATATTTGCTGGAAACTGAGTTTTAAAATAAAATAAAATTATATAATATAATATTTTATTTTAATAAAATGTGTGATGTGACAAAAATGTATATGATTATTTTTAACAAGATTTCCTTACAATATATTAACATTTTAAATAATGAAAATATCAACTTTTTTCTTTTTCTTTTTTTTTTGCTATATGGCCCAGCCCTGGCGTTAAATACAAAGAAATCTGCTGTTACATACACCTACTTATAATCAGAAATGGTAGGCTGCACAAGAGAGGGGTGACCCCAGCCACTGCTAGCACACCTCTTCCCTTCCCCCTTTAGTTAAAGTGCAGTGGTCTCAGTGGTCCGTGCTTTAAAATAGACCTGACACAAAAACCTCAATTGCTCCTAGAGGTATGGAATGGGCGGCGTGGTCACCGCAGAGGGATTTAGCTGAGAGAAGTGGACTTAAATGCTGATGATCTGTGCTGGATCAATAAGGAATGTGTATGTGCTGATATGCTGCTCCTACCCCATATTTTCTCCCTCCAAGCCCTCAGTTTGCACAGGAACTAGAAATCCAACCTCATTTCCAATTCAGAATAGAAAGCTAATGAACTGCCTCTGACCAGCAATGCCTCACAGCTCTCGCTCTCTTTCTCTCCTTCTCAGAGTGCGTCACGTCAGAAGTCTGCAGTTGGCGAACTGTAAAGTGACCAGATTTCTGACATGAAAACCGGGGACATTTCTACTTTAGTACTGTTGACTAAAAAAAACTTTTAAAAATAATTTTTAGTAACTTAAATAAAGCTCAAATAAAACAAAATACAAATATTACCAAAAAAAAAACCAAACAAAAAAAACATTGTAACCCACAGCTTTAAAGGGCTTTTTTATTGCTTTTATAAAACAGTTATAGCCGGCAATGTTTCATAAAATAAACACAGCAACAAAAATGTAAAAGCTTTTTAATAACAAATAATAATCCTTCTGCCAAGCAATGTAGCTCTTCAGCAATGTTTAGTAGAATGGTTACCAAGCATCATACATCTGTTTTATAAATAGAAAAATAGAAATGTTGCTTTGGCAACTAACTGAAATAAGTTTAAATTGAAGTACTAAAATTACTAAAACTGAAATAAAAAATTAAAGCTAAATAGAAACATAAAAAAACTAATAAAAATGGCCAAAAATATTAAAACTTCAACTAAAATTAAACATGACAATTAAACTAAACAATTAAACACACTGAAAATATAAAAATAAAAAGCTAATTCAAATTATTGATAAATACTGAAATAGGATAAATAAATAATACTAAAATTATTTAAAAAAAAAAAAAAAAAACATTTAGACATCAACGCATACTTATAACAATTGTAAAGACTGTTCTGCTGCGGCACCTTTACAAATAATGCATTATTACAGGAAGTAAAGGCCTGTACACACCGGGACAAATATAGCACGCGCTTATCGATTTTCACTGGCGATGCACCAAGTGAACATGCAAATTCACTCCCTGACAGTATATGGCGTTTGTGCTGAACGGTAGTGCAAATAAACATTTATGATATTAATAAAATTAAAGATAAAAATGCAAATATAAAATGGCATAGATGGCATATACATGACATGGTGAGATGGTAGTCAGAAACAGTAGTGCAACTAAATCACAATGACAGTAGTGCAAGTGAACGGTAGTGCAAATAAACATATTTATGAAATTTTATATTTTTATATTTCTTGAATGTTTAAGAGAAAAAAAACTGTATTGGTGTGGCCGAGAACTGGCAGAGCACCCATAGTTTGTAGGAGTCTCCTCGTCTATTTACCTTCTCTTCGTCGTCTTGGTATCAATATGTGCTCGGCAAGACCGTTTTGTGCTTGGGCGCCACCAACTCGTGTTTTACTGTAACTTCAGCAGCTCCAGGCACGTGAACAAAAGCGACAATCCCATTGGTCGGCCAGTTTTTAACGCGGCGCGTCAAACAAAAAAAATTAACCCGAGGTGTTTTTTTAAAAATTTAGTTTTTACGCCTGTCATTTTTCATGTCGGTGTGCACACTCATTGGCCCCTTTTGTTTAGTCACGAGGTGTTAAACGTCGGCGATAATTGCATGCGATATTCGTCCAGGTGAGTACAGGCCTTTACTATACTGAATTGCTATGTAATGCATAGCAGTTTTAATTCTGTTCTACTCTATAATTTCCTGTTATTTTCAAATAACATAAAATAAAATAAAGAAATTACACACTGTAGGTTATAATGGGCAATATCTCAGTAAAAACACATATAATTAAATAAATGGGGAAATTTCTGAGGACAGCTACAACCAGGACAGGCTATCAAAAAAACAAGAAAACGAGGACATTTGGTACTGCCAGTGTTACAGCATGCTGTACTGTAACCACAGAAGTGAAAAATCGAACCTCTTTGTTTTTTTGTGACAAGTCATTATGACTAACGAGTAGTCATGTAGTGGTAATGTCACATTGATTCACATGTCATTAATCCACTTTTAATGAACCCAGCCCAGTGTAATCAGTCTTGTCACTGACATGTGACCAATACATTGACAGTCTTGACCGTCAGAAATGTCACTGCTGTAAAAAAAAAAAAAAAAAAAAGCCCTCCACTTTCTCAGTGTGAATTTTTGACCATTGCAATTATAAGCTCTGTTGCACAACAGTCCTATTTGGGAAAGTCAGTTCATTCTCTGGCTATTACTATAAATAAAAAAATAAAAAAACTCCGCATTAGAAACGCACATCCCGTTTGTCACACAACCACAATTGCTTGTGATGTGATTGATGGTTAAGAAGAATGCCCCTCCTCTCAAATCCTACGCCTGCTAAGAAGGCGCTCACAGCTGTCCGCAGCATTCAAGTATATCCATTTAAAGGTGTCCAAAGCTAACTTTTAAGGGCCATTTGTGTTCGTACCAGCTGTGGACTGCGGGGTGGCTCTGTTTGCTGGAAAGGTAGAAGTTCCATCCAAAGAAAACATCACACACAGATGAGCAAACAACAAAACCGTTTCACACTCGAGCTGTGCATTGTCAGATGCTTAGGGCAAATATTCACCTTTATACTTACAGCAGTAAAGTGTGACTTACTTACTCACCTAAACTCAAATGTTTAATCCATATGCTTATAAAATGTACATACAAATGATATACACTATTGTTCAAAAGGTTGGGGTCGGTAAAAATGTTTTAATGTTTTTAAAAGAAGTCTCTTATGCTCACCAAGGCTGCACTTATTTGATCAAAAATACAGAAATATTATGAAATATTATTACAATGAAAAATAACTGAACTCCAGCCTTCAGCGTCACATGATCCTTCATCAAGCATTCTAATATCTGGTGTTCAAGAAACATTTCTTATTATTATCAATGATAAATACGGCTGTGCATGGGCTCTACACAATCCCAGCCAAGGAAAAAGGCGAAACGATCTGTCATCTGCCATATGTCAAATTATATACTTTTTAACCACAATCACTCATCTTGCACTAGCTCTGCGATGCGCCACGCATTACGTGATTATGTTGGAAAGGTCACGCATGAAGTAGGCAGAAGTACAGATCAAGTGTTTACATAGCGAACGTGCAAAGACTAAGTCAAACACCCTTTACCAAAAAAACTGTAAAACAATGATTTCGGACGATTTAGAAGTTTTTTTGTGTGAAAATGATAGATTGTTTCTCTGGATAAGACCCTTATTCCTTGTCAGGGATTGTGTAGAATCCTTTGAAACTGCAATTTGGACCTTCAACCTGTTGGTAGCCATTGACGTCCACTATATGGAGAGAACTCCTGGAATGTTTTCCTCAAAAACCATAATTTCTTTTCAACTGAATAATGCCCTGATAACACCTTAGCATCATAGTCGTTAGCTTAGCATAGGTTAGCAGCACTCACATTCTCTTTAGAAAATTAGGTCTAGTTATACCACACAATTTCATATCAGGACTGGTGATTTTCTGTAAATAATAGCAATTGAAACGTGTACTTGAATGCCACTTGCAGTTACACAACTGCCATCAATGCTATATAAGGAGAGCAGCTTCAGGCCTTTCATTCATAGCATGTCATTCTACTGTTCACCGTACATCATGTGGAAGTAAGAGCAGTCGTACTATGTATAGCAGTGCAGGTTATACAACGTATTGAGACTGTTAAGTGTGTTTGCGGAGGTAGATGGGAGGAGGGTTGGAGGTCTGTGGGTGGAGGTGGTGGAGTGTATTATCATCAGTACAATAACCCACTCCTCATATCTTGGGGGGGCTGGTTTCATCCTCCAGCCTTAATGGTAGAGAGGTTCTTTAAGACGCCTCTCTGCAACCTTTCAAAGCCTTGCACACCGGCCCCCTCCCCCTACACACATATACATTTGAGATAAACAAAACCAGGTATCAATGCAAAAACTCAAACGCCAACTTACTTGCTAGTTTGCTAACTAAATTCCGACAGAATTTTGGTAGGTTAAATGTGAAAAGGACAGACCTACACAAAAATCTCCCTTCCAAAAAGCATGTAAACCCAGATTCACAATTTCAGAACGTGCATATTTACACAGCTCACATCCTCTTGTAGAACCTCCTACACACGCTCTCTGATTGAGCAATGGCATTTGTGCCAAACAAGAACACACACTATCACAACACACACGAAGCACAGCACACAGTCATCTTGCACGCTCTGTTTTTCTCTGCAAATCTATAACCGGCACTCTTGCCACACTGAGTAAAATAACAACTACAGAGCAAAAATTCAGAGTTCAACCTACTTGAACATTAAAATAAAACAGGAAGTCCTCATGAGGGTATTTTTATCCTGAAATTTGACCCATTCAGGCACCCATAGCTTCATTTAATAGAATAAGCAGCTGGGTTTATGTTCATGCTTCACATGCAGTGTCTGCTTTTCAGTTTACTTTTCCACGTTTTCTGCTAATATTCAGATTTAGGTGCCAGGTATGAGTCTGAACATAAACAGATGGATGGATGGATGGATGGATGGATGGATGGATGGGTGGAGACAAATAAATAAATATGTATGTGTATATGTTAAGTTTTTTAGAGCATATATAAATTAAAAATGGCCAGAAAAATAAATGAATGAATAAAAAACTAAATAAATACTCAGGATAATTTTAGATTGTACCTTTTGTTAGTGTAAAATAAAATAAAATACCCATTCCGGCACCCACAGCCTCACTTAATAGAATAAGCAGCTGGGTTTCTATTCGTACTTCCCATGTAGTGTCTGCTTTTCAGTTTACTTTTCCAAGTTTTCTGCTAATATCCAACATTAAGTGCCAGGTACGGGTCTGAGCTAGTCGCCTGGAGGGAAGTTATACTATATGACATTGACTTACATTCGAGTCTCTCAAAGCTGAGCCATGCATGCTGTGTTTTGCCTTTGGATCGTAATTGATTCCATATGTTGTTTGCATTATTTCTCAACCCCCAGATCGCTGGACCTACAACTGCTAACAAAGTTCATGCATATCTCCAAATGTCCTACTGATGGTTTCTGAGTCCCCTGACTAAGCAATAAAAAAAAAAAAAATCAAATCAGAAAAAATCCTGTATGTATTGTTATGCTTTGAAGGATTATATTGATTTTATTTTTTTCCATTAAGTTTCCAAAAGTCATCTCAGGTTAAGGGACAGCAGATAGGTGCGCTATTGGTGTTGTCATGACGACAGGCAGAGAACAGCACATAGATAGTGTACAGCGCAGGTTTGGTAGTCTTTGATTTCTCTTACTGTCAGGCAGAGCCATACCATGTCTAATAACTAAAAAAAGGCATATGTAAGTAAATCACTACAGATATTCATGCCATAAAGACCATTCTGCATACTATACATGACAAATAAAGAGTGTAGGGTATATTTAGAATTACTGATACTGAATAGTGATATATGTCGTGAATCATTTGTGTACTTGAAGTAGATGTAAAATTCCACATATTGCTTTCTGTGTCAGAGTGTTCAACAATAATCCCTCCCCCCTCACCACACACAGCTTCAGTAAACAAACCAGGGCTGGACACGAGGGTCAAGGGTTGAACACACCAGAGGACACACACTAGAACATTTTGTCAGCTTAGCGAAATGTTGAAATGAGGAGGAAGAGAGAGATCATAAGACACACGGTAGTTACCCACAATCACTTCTTTCACCTAATCTTATCTTGGTTAGTTTTTGTGTGGTCACTGAATAGGGCTGGAAAAACCATCGAAAAGTAATCGAAAGCAAAATTCAGAACCTCTAACGGACGTAATTTTTCCCATGTCGGTTAATCCTGTTAATACTTTCCCCTTAAAAACATGCAGCCCTAGCACTACACACATATGATGAAGAATGATTATGAAAATCTCAGATAGGCCCCTTACTTAGAAACATATATCAAATGGAAAATGGCCTAAAATTGTTAAATAAATAAAAAACGAAATCGATCTTTCTCAGGTTGTCCCCCTTTTCAGAAACATATCAGATGGAAAATGGCCTGAAAATTGTTCATTAAATAAATAAATAAATACGATAATTTCAGATCATCCCTCTTCTTAGCACGTATGTCAAATGGAAAATGGTTCATGAAATAAATAAATAATAAATAAATACATGATTGTAACATATTCAAAATGGAAAATGGACAAACTGTTTCTGAAATAACTAAATAAATAAATAAAATTGATCTATTAATTAATTATAAATAAATAATCTGGAAATTAGTACTCGTGACATTCTCAGATCATTCCTTTTCTTATAGTGCACGTCAAACAGAAAGTGAGTGAACATACTGAGTAGTGGCATCCATGTCCCTCTTTTATTACCAAACAATCATGACATTACTTTCTGAGTTGGAAAACAATCATGAGTCATTACTCTATTGAAGGACACACTCTGTCTGTCACATGCTTCAGTTTACTCACTGACATGCATGAAACCAGCGTCAACGCAAAGACATATTGTATGTCATGATCCAATAAGGAATGACAAATTATTTTTCATACTATTTCACAGTATGCACCACAGAATCATTCAGTTTAGTCTGGCTACGTAGAACACACACCTGGATCCATTAGTGCAGTGAAGGGTATCATTAAACGACACACTCTCTGTGTCATTGGACAGGCCCGGTGACAGACCCAACATTAACTCAACATGTCCGCGCTCTGAATGTGCTGTGCTCTTTAGCTGTTTGTCACTAAAGCAGGATTGGGGGCAAAGCTGAACATTTGATCAGCTGGAGCCGACAGCTATGTAGACCACAGGGGCATTCCTGAGTCCCCTGGGCTGAGCCTGGTACAGATGGGGCCGGTCTGGGATTCAATCCCAGCCCACTTTCTGGGCTGGAGCTCTGGGGGTGTCTTTTGAGGATTTCCCATATAATCCCTTCGGCAAGGTGTCCAGTCTTAGGCAAGTTCCATCAATAATTCACTATCCCCAGCCCACCTGTGAGAAGCTCCTTCGAGCAGAAGGGTGCTAACCTTTAATTCTCGATCCACATGGCCAGCAGGGTCCACTTGTGTGGCTGGAGAGACCGTTTTAATGGAATCCTCAAGCACAACGTAAAGTAAAGGTGATAAGCAGATACGCTGTCCTGTGATTATTGGGTCCCATTATTGAGCTCTCTATCTGGCTGATTGCTATCTCGGAGCCACCGATAAAATCCTCCAATACTCTTTTGATAGGGGCCATAGTGTCAAACAATTATACTTCACAAAGTCAATGAATCAAATTAAAGGTTGGATTTTTATCAGAGTGTCCAACATGTTTTACATATGTTTTATATATATATATATATATATATATATATATATATACACACTGCGCAAAATTATAAACGCAACACTTTTTTGATCTAAGACTTTTTCTATGTACACAAAAGGCCTATTTTTCTCAAATATTGTTCAAGATGCTGATTAGACAGCATGATTATTGCACAGGTGTGCCTTAGGCTGGCCATAATAAAAGGCCACTCTAAAATGTGCAGTTTTACTGTTTTTACTCCGAAAACCAGTCAGTATCTGGGGTGTGACCACCATTTGCCTCACGCAGTGCAACACATCTTTGCATAGAGTCGATCAGGTTGTTGATTGTGGCCTGTGGAATGTTGGTCCACTCCTCTTCAATGGCTGTGCGAAGGTGCTCGATATTTGCAGGAACTGGACCACGCTGTCGTATGTGCCGATCAAGAGCATCCAAAACATGCTCAATAGGGGGCAAGTCCGGTGAGTATGCTGGCCATGCGAGAACTGGGATGTTTTCAGCTTCCAGGAATTGTGTACAGATCTTTGCAACATGGGGCCGTGCATTATCATGCTGCAACATGAGGTGATGGTCGTGGACGAATGGCACTCAGGGCCTCAGGATCTCGTCATGGTATGCAGGGTATACAACTGCAGTCAGGTTGAGACCCTGATGAGGACGACGAGCATGCAGATGAGCTTCCCTGAGACAGTTTCTGCAGAAATTTTTTGGTTATGCAAACCGATTGTTGTAGCAGCTGGCTGGGTGCTGGGCTAAGACGATCTTGGAGGTGAAGATGCTGGATGTGGAGGTCCTGGGCTGGTGTGGTTACACGTGGTCTGCGGTTGTGAGGCCGGTTGGATATACTGCAAAATTCTCTGAAACGCCTTTGGAGACGGCTTATGGTAGAGAAATTAACATTCATTTCATGGGCAACAGCTCTGGTGGACATTCCTGCAGTCAGCACGCCAATTGCACGCTCCCTCAAAATTTGCAACATCTGTGGCATTGTGCTGTGTGATAAAACTGCACATTTTAGAGTGGCCTTTTATTGTGGCCATCCTAAGGCACACCTGTGCAATAATCATGCTGTCTAATCAGCATCTTGATATGACACACCTGTGAGATGGATGGATTATCTCGGCAAAGGAGAAGTGCTCACTAACACAGATTTAGACAGATTTGTGAACAATATTTGAGAGTATAGGCCTTTTGTGTACTTAGATTAGTCTTAGATCTTTGAGTTTAGCTCATGAAAAATGGGGGCAAAAAAAAAAGTGTTGCGTTTATAATTTTGTTCAGTGTATATATACACAGACACTAGTGCTGTCAAATCGATTAATCACATCATACAGCATACATATATATATATATATATATACACACACACACACAAACTTGTTAGATGTGATTAATCGATTTGACAGCACTAATATATATCCTGAAATATGGATTTAGATCTAAAAAAAATGTTATTGAATACATTTTTAAAAAATGTGAAAAGCTGCAGCACCAAAATAAATGTAAATTTGAACACCAACCTAAACATGCTAAAATAAAAAAAACGATCCATTTGATTCTCTAAAGACAGTGTAAATGCTGCCTGTCTGTGCAAAACTCACGGCCACAACGCTAGGGTGTTCTGGGTGGTTGCCAGGGCTTTGGCAGCAGTTGCTAAGGGTGTTCTGAGTGGTTTGTAGCATGTTGCTATGCAGTTGCTGTTAAGGTGTGTGGTTCTGTATGGTTGCTAGGTGGTTACTTACTGACCCAAGACATAAGAGGCCACCTCAAAGACACTGCTTTAAAGATCCGTCATTCAATGTAAATCTAAGGGCTTTTCCCCCACCTGTTTTATGGTCTGCCAGGTGAAAACCGTAAATTGGATCACTTAGCACAACTCTCCTGAGCAAGCCACACAATTTGAGGCATTATTCAAACCTTTAACCAAAAAAAGAGCAAAAACAACAATAATGGCTGGTTACTGAATACCACTAAATACCATTTGTGGTCAACATGACCTATAGTATCAGCAGCAATAGTATCGTTTACTAGTGTTCTGGGCAATACACACACATACACTCAGTGTAGCAAGGGTCTTAACCATAAAAGCATTAAATAACCTCATCTCTCTGGCAGAATAGCCTTGAGCAGCAGTGGCTGCCTCATAGTTTAAGGCTGAGTGACCAACATTAGCACTGTGAAGAGTCACACAGATCAGGACACAGTACCAAAGTACACACACACACACACACACACACACACACACACACACACACACACACACACACACACATAAGGAATTCAACCTCCAACCACAATTACACACACAAATGCACATCGACCTCCACACCACTCTCTCCGCGAACAAATGCCTTCGCTGTCAGTTGCGGCCAGGTCTGGTCTAATTGAAAAGAACAGCCACGGGCCAGCCCACAGACCAGGAGCCCGTCACTGACAGCAAGCCATCAATACCAATGACTGTTCCTTGAGGAGCAGATGACATCCACGACACCACCCATGCAACACCCCGGTGCACACATACAAACGCTTGCCTCCCGCCCCCTCGCTGTCCTTCCTCCACCACTTGAGTCTTTGATTCCTACCCCAGTTTGTCACCACGGTAACTCCACTCACCGGGAAGCCTGTCATCGCTTCGGAGATACACGTGCCATCGGCAAACGCACTCATACACACTCGCACTCACTTACGCTCATGCATGCATGCCGAACGGGGGGGGGGGGGATCAAACTTTTTTGAGAGCGGAACAGTGCCCGCTCAGAAACCTCCAGCTCACTTTCCTCGCACACGCTACTCTGACAGTGTCAATATTTAACCCAGAAAACCACTTTGTCTTTAAAAAAAAAAAAAAAAAACCTTCTCCAAAACACCTATATAAAATTCTACACTCCTAATGAATCAGAGAAATAATAAAACTCTACTGAGACACTTCAAACCACTTTTACAGCACTGTGCAGAGCACTTATTACGTATTTCAAACTGAGTGGAAAACACACACACAAAAAAATTACATCATGCTTTTTTTTTTTTTTCATCATGTCTTTGGCCACCTGCATTGTACGATTTTTATAGAAAGCTGGACAGCATCAGACTTGTCATTTGGCGTAACACTACAGTGACAGCTGAACAAGATGCACGGAGCAGAGACAAACAAACAAGACAGAAGTATTCAAAGATAAAAAGAAGAGTGAGAAACGGCAAGAGAGAATAAAATTTACACAGACCTGACCAGGAGCTGCAGAGCGACAGAAACTGTCTTCCTTATACAGTCCTCTCTGTCTGTCTGTCTCTCTCTCTCTCACTGTGTGTGACTCCCTCCCCTCTCTGCTCCTCTCAGCTGCTCAGGGCAGTTCTCAGGAAATGAATGGGAGCTCACAGAGAACTGTTGTACTTGCAAATGACTTACCACGGTCACATGATCCGCTAAATGTAGGGTGGGCCGGTGGGTGGAGGCTTCATAAGCAAGAGAAGACAATATACTCTAAGCTTTAACAGCATGCATCGAATTACACGGGGCCCCTCGTGGGAGGTTTCCGACATGTCTCTGAGCCCAGGCAGCGGAGAAACACTAAAGTACCTCCCCGTTTAAAGGGGAAGAGAGAGAGAGAGAGAGAGAGAGAGAGAAATAGAGTGGGTATATTTCCTCACAAAAAGTGCCCTACTTTATATAAATTTAGAATTTTAATTTTTTTTTTTTAGAATTTTATTTATTTATTTTTATTTGGTCATTAAATTAATAATTCTAACAAATAAAAGTAAATAATAATAATCTAATAAATAAATATGATTTAATTAGCTGTAGTAGTAGTAGTAGTAGTAGTATTGACATTGTTTTTGATGTTATTATTATTAAAATTATTATTATTGTTATTATTAAACTGTCTTGCCGTATTACATTTATGGTAATACATTATATTATTCTTTTTGGCATTTTATCACATTTATCACAATATTTAAAAACATATCAAATAATTTTATTAACAATTTTACGTTACTTTGGGTAATCATTTAATGTATAAAGCAATACATTCCATGAGATGTTTTAGTAAGAAACCGTCTGCTGAGAATGTAAATATAAAAATATCCACACGAAGCTCTTAATTGGCTCCATTTCTATTAGTCACCAGACATCGCTCTCCGTTAGATTATGAACGCATCTCTGTACTAAAATTCAACAGAAACCATTTATTCCTGTTCATGAAAGCATGCATAAGGGAATGTTGCGAAGGTACGGTGATGGTCTGGTGAAGAGGCAGCTATGGTTTTCAAGATGCAGATTCGCTCTTCTGGGAATCCTAATTAATGTATAGGAAAAAAAGCTAATTTGCATCTCTGATAGACTTTGTGTTCCATGCACACACAAGCTGATGGGGCTAATAGTGCTTTGAAGAATACTCTGTCCATGTTAGCTTTTACCTAATCCTATCAGAAAAAAATCTCTTAATGGCTTATTTATGTTTCAACCTAGTTTGAAATTCATAATACAGTATGTGATGAGAACATGAAATTGGGACTTTGACAATTAAAAGCAGTGTAGTGGCATCCTTAAGTCCATTAACTAACTAGATTAATTTTAAATACCGAGGTAACACGTCAGATATTTTTGCACTTGAGACATGCAGACGAAATTTCTCAAATCTAAAAAGAATTATGTAATATGTAAAGGGCAACCTATATCATCAAAAGAACTGCAAGATAATCATAAGATATATCAATACAAGATGAATTACACGAGAAAAAACAAAGACTTGTATCCTTGTGTCTTGACAAAATGGGCATTGAAATACTACTCTGCTGGTTCTTTTAATGCTGATTAGCCCTGATGCTTCTTTATGAAATGCTATGCCACCCAGCTGCAGCCTCTGACAAGAGTGGCAATTTCCCCAGCAATAATGACATCTCGAGGAAGCGGTCCCGCTCTGCCCGCACACCCAGCCCAGCCTGGCACACAAAGGGTCCTGGCATGTCTTGTAAAAGGCTGAACTGGAATCAGGCGTTCCAGTGGGAGGGTGAGCCGTGTATGGAACTCTGCCAGGGAACATGGCCCCATCTTAGCTCCCCTGCAAAGAGGAGAGAGAGAAAGAAAGATAGATAGAGAAAGAGTGAACACCCTTGATTACAGCTGTGGCACAGAGAGGACCCATGGCGATTAGGTGGGCTCCAATGTCCGTGTTTACCACGCTTAACTACACAGCAGGCTAACAGTTGTTGTAAGGCGATAAGATTAACCAAGCCCATGTAGGCCAATATATACACATTTACACATCAACCATAAATTACATGCTAACAAAGATTTCGGTTCCACCAGCATTGTTCAAAGTAAAGATGTGACCGTCATCCCTCCAACAATCCTAATCTATTTCACCATTAAAGAAAAACATGTCTACATGGTCCATTTTAATGGGATAGTATGTCAAGTTATTCTCTCTCATGCTTCAAACCTGTATGACTTTCTCTCTTGGATGTAACACAAAAGGCAATGCAAGCTAAGACTATCCAAGCTGCTTTTTTCTATACAATGAAAGTGAATGGTGACCATAACTGTCTCCTTTTGTGTTTTACACAACAAAAAAAAAACAGGTTTGAAATGGCATGGGAGATTTTTTTCATATTTTAGTTAACAACCTATTAAAGGTGCCCTAGAATTAAAAATTGAATGTATCTTGGCATAGTTAAACAACAAGAGTTCAGTACATGGAAATGACATAGTGAGTCTCAAACTCCATTGTTTCCTCCTTCTTATATAAATCTCATTTGTTTAAAAGACCTCCGAAGAACAGGCGAATCTCAACATAACACCGACTGTTACGTAACAGTCGGGATCATTAATATGCACTCCCCAATATTTGCATATGCCAGCCCATGTTCAAGGCATTACACAAGGGCAGGCAGTATTAACGTCTGGATCTGTGCACAGCTGAAACATCAGACTAGGTAAGCAAGCAAGAACAATAGCGAAAAATGGCAGATGGAGCAATAATAACTGACATGATCCATGATAACATGATATTTTTAGTGATATTCGTAAATTGTCTTTCTAAATGTTTCATTAGCATGTTGCTAATGTACTGTTAAATGTGGTTAAAGTTACCATTGTTTCTTACTGTATTCGCAGAGACAAGAGCCGTCATTATTTTCATTAT
This sequence comes from Chanodichthys erythropterus, assembly GCF_024489055.1. Classification (NCBI taxonomy): domain Eukaryota; kingdom Metazoa; phylum Chordata; class Actinopteri; order Cypriniformes; family Xenocyprididae; genus Chanodichthys; species Chanodichthys erythropterus. The sequence goes on along the minus strand of NC_090234.1, from coordinate 30,507,140 downwards.
CAAACACTTGCAGTCTGTATAATTCATAAACACAACTTCATTCTTTATAAATCTCTCCAACAGTGTAGCATTAGCCGTTAGCCACGGAGCACCATCAAACTCATTCAGAATCAAATGTAAATATCCAAATAAATACTATACTCACATAATCTGATGTATGCATGCAGCATGCATGACAAACACTTTGTAAAGATCCATTTTGAGGGTTATATTAGCTGTGTGAACTTTGTTTATGCAATGATGAGTTGATGAGTCGATGAATGATGAATGATGAATGATGAGTCGAGAGCTCGGGAGGGGGCAGAGAGCGCGAGCAATTAAAGGGGCCGCAGCCTGAATTGGCGCATTTCTAATTATGCCCCAAAATAGGCAGTTAAAAAAATTTATTCAAAAAAAATCTATGGGGTATTTTGAGCTGAAACTTCACAGACACATTCAGGGGACACCTTAGACTTATATTACATCTTGTAAAAAAAAATGTTCAATGGCACCTTTAATGTTTAGATAACTGTGCTGCAGAAACACTCAATGAGGTGACTTCAAAACGTCCTAGTGAAAAGAACTAGCTTAGGATGAGGGAATGGTGGGCCATCGATAAACAAAGTACTTAGCGATCTACGGCAGAGTGAAGAAGCTGGGAAATGCGTTGATGGCGCATTAGCCACACAGATTTCCCGGCTGCATGAGAGACCCAGTCACTGCGCAATAAATGCATCTCCTGCTGGGTAACTTGCCACTGTCTGTGAGGCTGCCCTGTACATTCTGCACAGAACAAGAAAAGGAATTACTTCACACCATTTCACTGTCAAATTTGACTGGAATATAAATATCCTGACATCATGTGCACATCCGTTTACAGATGTAAATGAGAACTTTCACTACAATAATAGATTTTTGTTTTTGGGTACTGACTAAGAGTGTATTTATTGTTCAATTTAAAATGAAATCAATCGCAAAGACAGTCAAAGTGAATGGTGAAATACAACTTGATTAGCAATTAGATTAGACATATGTAGGTTCAGAACCTACAGTAAATTTAGCAGCTAATTTGAAAAGTACATTCTTTAAAGGCAATTATATTCTTTGAATTTTAATAAAATCAAACTCTGATGATGTACAACAAAACTTTTTCCAGTTTTAAAGTTTTAGACTCTGAATCCAGTAGCATGGTATCATCATGCTTTTTGTATCATGGTTATACTATAGTACTCTTTGAAGTATCCTGTAGTGCCATGTAAATAGACAGTGTATGAAAAAATGCTAATTTTACAGTACCGTGTTATTCACTGTATGGTAACACGGGTCTATTCATGAAAATAAATTAATCTAAATGAATCATGTAAGAACTAACTGGCAAATTTATATTTTTAATGCAGTGTCTATCATCTGTTAGATGTGAGACATAATTCAGAATAATAGTTTCTGTTTAACACAATTGAATGAATCTGACCTGCTTCAATTATTAAAACAATATGGGAACTTTTGTGGATGAGGTCATGCTCAGAGATCCACAACTCAAATCAAGCCAGAAGATCTGACAAAGACACATCTTTTATAACAGGGTGTTCCTTCATGCTGTCTGGTCACTTCACTTGTATGGGCTCTGATCTCCTAAGTGTGATGAACAGCATGCTATGGTTCTGAGCAGAAAGCTCATGTTTCCTCACTGGCATGCTAATTCAAGTCAAAATTAGTCTCAAATGTTTAAATCCTACACTTTTTAGACTCTATAACACAAATACATATGCATACATACATTTGAAATGATTTTTGAAATATTAGCTAGATATTAACTGTTATTATTGGGGTCATGGAGTTTTTCTAAACTACGGCGAATAACATGAACTTAAATGATATTTCAAATTATGGGTGTGCAGTTACTTCTCAAAGTGATCGGATTCATGATTTTAGCCTGTCAGAGGATAATCCAAGTGAAAAATCCCACATTCTTACACTGAAAGAGGGAGCTGAGCCATATCTGGGGACCAGAAAATCATAGAGATCTGTAGCTTTTTTGACTCGTTCCAGTTAGCAAACTCGCAGAACACCCTAGCAACCATTCATGACACCTTAGCAACCACCTAGCAATGGCCTGACAACCATTCACAATACCACAGCATCAAGAACATTTTCTTCAGAAATCTAGAAATTCAGTTCTTTTAAAGGTTATGGGAGGTTTACCGTGAAATTTCCACCAATTTGACGACAGTAAGCCAAGAAAGGACCATAAACCATAGAAAGACTGTAGAAACAGGATCAGGGACTTCTTGGGGTCAATGGTTTTATTTCTTTAACTAGTATAAAGGCACATGAAATAATCTTTGCGTGAAGTCTGTGCTGAACCAAGCAGTCTTTTTCTGGCTAACAAGTGTATTATTCCAGTAAATGTTCTTCAGTGTGGAGTTCAGAAGCACATGACTTGTGTATGCTCGGGGGCCAGGGCTCTTCAGGAGGCACTGTGTGTGTTTGAGTTTGTGTGTGTCCACCTGCACAGACCCTGGCTGTAAAGAGAGGGCTCTGGCTGGTGTGGCTGCAGGGTCTGAATCGGGTCTGCATCTATGTGCTGTGGCCAAGGTCAGCGCATCACCGCGGGGCAGATGCAGAGGCAGGGGCAGGGGCAGGAGCGGGGGCGGCTGCCTGAACACCACCACTACCTCCTCTGTGTCCAATAGCAACTGCATCTGCAGAAGGAAGAAGTGTGCACACTGTGGGCAACTGCCAGCACAGGCACAAACACACACTAAAACAGTCCATTGGTGATGTTCACGGACATACAAACACACAAAACTACTCGAGAAATGGACCTTTGTAAAGGACAACTGTGAAAGTATCAAGCGAGAGCGATGTGTTCTCAGAGTGCAGGCTGGGTATTATGTGATCTCCGCTCAGATCCATTACCTGGATCGTTTTCCCTCACAGGGTCTGACTTAGCAAAGGCGGGGCTGACATTTAACCCCCAGCAAACTGCTACCAAAGTCACCCGAGCATTGCGATGGGCGTAGATACGACTACCTTACCTCATTAAAAAATTATATACATTCATTCAGTCATTTTCCTCTTCTTTTTGGGAATTTCACAGGCTACAATGGTTAATTTAGCTAGCAAGGTTTGAGATAAACACTCTGTTCCAAAGCCTAGTAGCAGCGTTTCAAGGCATCACAGTAATGCTTTCAATGCAAAAAAAGGTAGTCAACATAATTATGCCTCTTAAGATACCTTGTTTTAGTCATAAGACAGGATCACATATTCCCTTTGTAAAAAATTTTCAGAATTTACTACGGGGGACTAAAGGTGTGGTCATGTCTATTGTCTTCATCTACTGTCAATAGTATAGCAATGCATGGACATAATGTTCATAATGACAAAAGTCACTTTCAAACCAAGCAGGTCAATGCAGAGAAACAATTTGAATTCATTGTGAAATCTGCCAGGGGAAACCTTTGGCTCATGTGTAATTCCCAATCGTGTGAATTCCTTTTGAAATGGATTTTGCTCAAGAAAATTCTCTGAACAACGATAAATGTGACTACACCTTAAGTGCTGTAAATTATTATTTTACCCAGTACATGCGTTATGTATTTTTTTTTTTAGAGTATCACGCTATTAGCTTAGCAGCATGCTAACATTAATCAATTAATCAAAACAAATGAGAGGTGTGTTTGCTGTTTGGAACGTTATTGATGCTGTATGATATGCAGAGTTTCTGCCTATGTACAACATTCCAAATTAGTCACATGACAGTTAAGCCCAAAGTATAGTTCACTTTTTACATGTACGTAAGGGTCAGCGTACAGTGTGCGTGACGCTAATTTCACCATCAGAAGAGTACGTGTGCACTCTATACGCACTGCCAGATTTTTGTTATCGTGCATACTTGTACGTGCAGGTCGCACATGAAGCGTGCCCAGGGAGCGTCGATTCACAAGGTAGTCAAAGAAAAACTGCATAAACAGAACAAACCGGAATGCATGCAAGCTATATAATGGAGGCCTCTATAGACGAGAGATTGTGCGAAGAGGTTAGAAAGTACCTTCATTTGTACAACTCTAGCATGAAAGAATACAAAGATGTTTACGTGGGTTGTAACTCGTGGCAAGATTGTTCAAAACTGAGCATGCATCGAATGCCTGTGTATGCATACGTGTCAAATGAAGTTTACATTCCAAGGCCGTGTGTTCGACTGTGTGCGTACACTAGCGTACGCATAAAAAAAAAACGAAGAATACCCTGGGCTTTAGGATGCTGCGTTAGAAGACAACTGCAGTAGACAGCATGACAGTTACTACATTTTGAAACTGAGTTCATCAAATATGGTTGTATAAAACATACTCCTCTTTCTCTTATAAAACATTTGCAATGGTTTTACTTTGGGAAGTATCTATGTAGTAACACTAATTGCAGAAACCATAGTTACTTTGGGCCTAAGCATTGCAATAAGGACTCCTCCATGGCTTTACCTGCTGTTGCTATGCTCTTAACACAAATACCACAGTTCAACAATAGTTGCTATGCAAGAACTATGGGCAGTTTTCATAAGGATTCGTTTAGGGAGTTTCAGCAGAGTTGAATGTAAATGCAGCGCTAATCAACCTGTCATGAGGACCGATAACAGCCCCTAGCATCTTTCGAATGGCCAAATACTGTATACAGAGCGTGCCCATCACCCAGCCACACGGACACAAGGGAGAGCATTGGGTTTGTGTTGAACCTTTTGTTGCTCTTTCCCCAGCCAGCAGCCTTGGTTTAGTAGAAGAGAGACCTCCCCTTGTTTCCAAGCAGCTCCACCCCTCCCACCCAGGCTCAGGGTTGGGAACAGCCAGTGCTGTTCATTGTGGGGGCTTTCGGTACACGGAGGAGGCTGCCAGCAGGTAGCCATGGCAACAACATTGCTTTCACTCTCTACTTTTTTGTGCTTTAAAAGGGGACTGTGGAGAATTGGAGGGGCCCTCATCACAGGCCAAATTAAAGAGGTCACAGTCATTTGCTGGCACCAGTTGAAATAATCATAGAGACGGATGTGTTGCAAAGCAACGGTGAAATGGAGGGAAAAAAATGAGCATATTAAGCAGACAGCTCGTTCAATTGTAATATGATTAATTTATGTTGCAAGTGGGAAATTGGAAGAGAAATTACAAGAAATGCGTTTGTCAGAAGAGTTTGGGGTAATAACAAGCATTCTGCATTAGCATAAGGAAACCGTCGATTGGTCGGGTATGAAAACATCTAACTTTAACCAGAAATGCAGACAATGAGCTTTATCTTTCAGTGAACACCTCAAATCAATAGCCATGAGTGCTGTTTACTCGAACACTATGTATTTGCAATTAGAATAGACTGACTACTCTGCATGCATGATTACAGCTTTCTGCGAACATTCAGATTTTTATGAAATTTCTTGCATACTGTATGAGCCAAACCTTATAATCCAGATCATGTATATTTACATTTTGGCAGGAGTTACAATTCCACAAGCCGCAAAACCCTCAACTCTGACTGGGTCTATTTCCTGTATTTTCATCAGCTTTTTGTGTCTTTAACTCGGCATGGGTGTAAAACAGGAAAACCGATATCACTGTAAAACTCTGGAATGTCTCATATTGGTGAAGGCTGTTTTGACTTTATGATACTGACCAGGGCAAGTCACTCAAAGCTGCTTATTTTTAGTTGGATTTTTCTGAACTTAATCAGGAGTGGGATTTGATTTATTGCCAATGTAAATCAAGCACTCAAAGAGGTGCATGCAGCCAAGACCGGGGAGAATTGCTGTAAAGAATATTACAATTAGATTACATCACAACCAAAACATTTCTATTTTTACATGCTGATTAAACACAATTTGTCATATCAGGAATTTCCATACAAGAGGTCCAAATCTGGACGTAAGGCTTCCCACTCACACAAGAACAGTTAGTTTATGAGGACATCGTTATAGTAAGACATTTCTTGGCAAAAGTGTTTAGTTAAGCTCTTATACAAGGTAATTTTGGATCAATGATGTGTCACTTTTTTGTACAAAAAATATAATATAAAATGCAGTTCATTCATACAACTTGAACACACCTGTTCTATGATGAGCAATATACTGTACTGTATATATTTGCCATGCATAAAGTCAAAAATGTATCCAGAAATCAGAATTTCTGTAGTCTCACTGGAGGAAAAAAAAATCTTAAAAAGAAAACCTTATTTAGTAGCTTTAATTAATGTTTTATTATTATTTCTTAGAAAAAACATTCTAACAAAAATGTAAAGGTCAATCTCTTATGGTCATGCAGTCCTATTTTTCAAAACCATATAAAACCAAAATGAATGCAATAAGCACATTTCTAAGAACTTGGCATGTGTGTTTTAAACTATATTTTTTTAACGATTTTAGTGGATACACTTTTACATCACTAACCCAAAAGGGTTTAATTAGAGTGTATTCACACCTGCCTCATTTGGAGCATTTGTCTCGGAACCTGGCGTGTTTTCTCAATTAGTTTGGTTCGTTTGTCGTAGGTGGTCTCGGCACCGATTGAAAATGTTTGGTTGTGGTGATAAATCAATGCAACCTTAAGCAACGGACCTACTGTTTAGACAACTATTTTCAATGCTACCAACCATTTCCAATGGAAAGTAGCTTAAGCCTGTTCAAAAAGTCGCTATATGCCGCTAAATAACGTCATACTCTGATTATATATTCATGACGTCATTACATTGCATTTGCATTCTGCCTAGTGTCAGCCCTTTACATTTGTTTGCTTCTCTACTACACTCTGTGCTCACAGTCACATGATGTGCTCACCCTCAGTTGATACTGTAGTATTGTCATATTGATGAACAGAATTGGTAAATGCTCCAGTGTGTATTTGTATTTGTGCTCTGGAGAATATCAAATGTTTCTATTTACTATGTGTTTTTGCAGCGGTGAGCACTGTAGCCAATCAATGCAAAATCAGAGGTGTTTAATTTAGCCAGAATCAACTCAATGTTGGAGTTTTTGACAAAGTGTAGACACAAGGTTAATAAGAGATTAATTGTGCAGTGTAGACAGCTTTATTGATTATAATGGAACTTTGTGAGATTATGAACTGAGATGAGTGACAGCTTTTTAGTAATTGTAAAGGTAGCGGTCTTTGCACGCTTTCTAGGCTATATATAATCCATTCAGAATTTGAATAAAAGATGGCACATAATGGTAATTGATATGATTAGCATTTGGCTTGATAATGTTATCAAACAGCTAATAATTTGTTGCTAATGTTACACAAACCATGTTCCCATTCGCCATCTCAGAGTCTCACAGCTGCCTTCCAAAAATCAGCATCTTTAGAAATAATGATAGGAAAAGCTCTGCCATGCACCTTGATGGGATCGGTTACATATTTGTGATGGTAGGAATTACGGGCAGTTCCAAACCATGTCTTTGGTACACTGCCATTTTAAGGAGAAAATACTCAGCAATGGTGTTAACTGATTAATTTGCACATGGTTTGTCTTAAAGCAAACAGCACATAGATATAAACATAATTAAAAACTTGATTTTCACCACAAGGGGTCTTTAACTTTCTGATGGTCTTATATTCCGATGGAATATAACTGGAATAATCTTGGCACCATCAATCACAAGTCATGATGTTGCTACAATAAGCATGACATCTCAAAGGAAAACCAAATTTTTGCATTGTCCACTGATCTTAAGTCAGCAGACCTCATGTTAGACTATGAGCAATCTGTTGTCAAATATGGTAATTCATAGCTCATATAAAAATGCAATAGATTCATACTAAGAAAATGAAAGAGAAAGCACAGGCAAAAGGTTTCATCAAGTTACATATGACTTTCCTTCACAAGCCTAAAAACACTGGATCACTTGCAAGCAATGGCATCATTCTACCCCGTTTCGCCCACTTATAAGTTTAATTATCTTTCAGCATAGTTGTGCTTGTGTGTACCTCAATTATTTACATTATTCTGAAAGACCTGGGAACATTTACTCTAAATTGCCTATTATTTAGATCACATTTGCATGAGATCTCAGCACGATGGAGAGACTTTCTAACGGTTATAGTGCTGGGTGGAGCTCTAGCTATTTGACTGAAGTGTGCACCTTGCTCACAAACTCCTTTACTTTTACTTCTCACTACCACCCATCCGGATCCCTCCCTTTCCTGTGTGAGAGGCTAACAGGAGACATCGCCCAACCTCGTGCTTGACTTCCCCCACATTTGCAGCAGATGGCTCTCACCATCAAGTCTGATGGAGGAATTCATCTGGCAGGGCTTCCTGACCAGGGCCGCCCCTCCTCTACAACACTGACTGACCTATTTGTATTCTCTGCACAGCAGATGAGGCACCCTGCCCTCTTCGCTCTGGGCATCTGGGGACTGGCTGTGGGAACCAGAGCCAGCCTTTCCTGGCAGTAGCTCACCGTAACCCTCTGAAGCTTCTCGACACGCTTATACGCACAGAGAGAGAGAGAGAGTCCAGCCTCATGTCCTCGCTGTCACCTGGGCATGTGGCACTCTGAGTGTATCCTCATCCTAAGAACAGAAAAGACCAGTGGTCAGTGCCTGACGTTCTAGTGTTCTCCTGAATCATACCTAACACAAATGTGACACTTTTAACCTCAAGTCTGACACTGCAAACCCATAAGAAAGAAAAATGATTTAGGTCTGCAATGAAAATAAATGAAAAAAAATCTGATATTTTAAAATTAACTTAATTAACAAAATGAATTAAACCTTCAAAGACCAAATTATCTGAGCTATGATATTCACAATGTTATAGATTTATACTCATGCATGTAAACAATTGTCTCATTTGTGACTATTTTAGTTTATCCAAAGGAATTTTGGGAGAAACATCTGAGATGAAGTTACACACAAAACTAATAAATACATTAAATAACTCTAGTTGAGATCTTGAGTGCAGAAAAAACAACCTCTGAGCTATGAAACACTTTGTTCAGAGCTCTTGATTGGTTCAGAAAGAATTATTCTTAACACAAATGTGACACTATTCATTTCTAGCCATTTCTGTAGAAATCATTTAAAAAAAAAAACACACACAAATAAGATCTACTTAATATTTTAATTGTTTCTTTGAAAAAAAAAAAAAAACATTGAGAAAATAGCAAAAATCTACAATCAGATGTCTGAGATTTCAAAATTAACTTGCTATCAAAGTCCAAACTATCTGAGCTATGGAATACATATTCATTTTACAGATTTATATTCATTCTGTATGTAAGCAATTCAATTTTTAGGGGATAAAAAAAAAAAATCTGAGATGAAGTTATACTTAAAATAAGTAAAACAGAGATCATCAGTCATGAAAGAGCAGACTCCAAGCAATAAAACCAGTGGTTATGAGTTTGTATTGGTCATAATGTTCCTCTGAACTATTCTTAACACAAATGACACTATTCATTTCTAGCCTGCAAACACATAAGAAAAAAAAAATACAAAAAAAGACCTATTTAATATCTCAATTGTTTTTCTGAGGAATGAGATTAAATAGGAAAGTCGTCTGCTTACATCTCCTGCTTCTCCTGAGACAAAGCAACTGTCACATACCTTGTCTAAAGAAAAAAGAACAATGTCACAAACAGCTCATATCTGTCATAGAGATTTCAAAACAACTTAAACATTTGTAATCAAAGCCTTTAAAGACCAAATTATCTGAGCTGAGATATTCACATTAATTGTATTCATTATTTAACATTTGTCTATTTTAGTTTCTCAGAAACATCTGATAAAGGTGATGTTTGAAAGAAACCTAACTGAGAGCTCGATTAAGTCTCCAGAGCCCTTAAAGAGGAACCCCTCTGAGTAAAACAAAAAACAAAACAAAAAAACCCTGGTTTACTCAGATGTGACACTGCCGATACAAAATGACAGTGCAAAGAAACAAATGTAAAAAGGGTGAAAAAATGTTTCAGGGGTGACATATGAGAACTGTCAAGAAATCTTTGGCAACAATGATTCGAAGTACCTCTTAAACTAATAAATTTTGGATAGGAAAAGGCTGGAATATTACAGTCTGATAAAGTGGTAGCAGACTGCTGCTGGCCCACTCCGTCAATCTGAGCAGCTGAATGTGGCCAGGGACCGAGGTGGTTAGGAGGTTCATTTGAAACCAGTCAGGCATTTCTGATAGACCTCCATTTCACTCCATCCATGTCTCTCTCCCTCCCCCTCTTCCTTCACCGACTCTCCCTCTATCTCATCCATTCTCTCTTCCATGAAGCAGTCTACTACACTGTGGTGGAGCAGAGGAATGCAGACCAGGGTAATCACCACATCATCAACTCAGCACTGATGTGGCCGACCCAATAATGCACCTCTAATTGAATAACTTGCCCACCACACATCTCCCGTGGGGACACCCCGGGTGGAGCGCAAACTGAGAGGCAGATGGCGGAAGCTGAGCGAGCACTCATTCATACATTCTTAAACTCGACCACCAATCATTTTCACTCTGTTGCTAAAGGAGGGCAACTTTTGTTCAGTTTTTGTTTTGTTTTTTCATGGCAAAGAATACATTGCACTTACAAAATGCAAACAGAGACAAATACCAGAAAAAATAAACTCCTCCAGGGCAGGACTGGTCCTGCAACACTCGACACTCACCCACAAAAAAATAAATTTTAAAAAGTGTCAACAGTGAAACTTCAGTACTAATGAACTAACGAATCAAATCTATAATGACAATGCTGCAGAGATATACAAAAAGCAAGATATGGGATTCATGTTCAGAATAGGGATAACCATAAATAAAGACTTAAAATAAATACGTTTTTTTATGTTTCCTATTTTATGCTCACCAAGCCTGCATTTATTTGATCAAAAATACAGTAAAATATTACAACAGTAATATTGCAAAAAAAAAATATATCTATTTTTAGATGTAATTTATTCCTATTATGGCGAAGCTGAATTTTCTTTTATCTTTAGAGTCATGTGATCTTTCAGAAATTATATAGGTTCTTTTCATTACAGTTTTTGCTGCAGAATATTTTTGTAGAAGGTGTGATACTTTTTTGCAGGACTGTTTGATGAATATGAAGTTAAAAAACAACATTTATTTGAAATATAAATCTTTTGTAACTTTATAAATGTCTTTACTGTCACTTTTGATCAATTTAATGTGCTCTGGCTGAATAAAGTGTTAATTTATTTTCTTTCTTTTTTTTACTTACCCAAACTTTTGAATTGTAGTGTATGGTACAAAAATATAAAGCAGCAATACAATGTTTATATTAATAAGAAATATTTCTTGACTATCAATATTAGATATATTAGTATATACCTTTTAGACATTTTAAATGATATTCAAATAGAAAACTTGTATTATAATAATAATATTTCCCAATATTACTGTTTTACTGTATGTTTGATCAAATAAATGAGACTTCTTTTAAAAACATAAAAAAAAAAAAAAATCTTTATGAGCCTACTCCACACATTGACCGGTAGGTTTATGTATGTACCCTTACATTATTATTTTGGATACCATCGGATGAATATTATACACCATGCTACTGAATTCATGTAGGATAATATTTACGGTAGCCTACTTCAAGGTAAATGGCCCAAAACATCGTCATGTGATTTCGTGTAACGCTAGAGTTTTGATATTTTATGCTATAACATGCCTCCATCTCTACCTTCAGAAGTCGTAGACAGAGGCCGCGTTAGTTTAAAGTAGTAAAGACCTTGTTCGTCGATGACAAACGATAATACGTAGTTTGGTCTCAGCTGATTGTAGGTAAATATCCACATCATCCAGTACTTCTTGTGTTGTGACGTTACTTTTTGCTGTTATTGTTTTATTGACTGAGAATCGCTCCAAACAACCGCGTGCGTTGTGACCTTTTCGAATGATTCGCGATCTGATTCAGGCAGATTCATTAAAAGGAACCGACTCAGTTATTCATTCTTGAATCGAATATCGTTAGTTCTTTTTGTAAAGCCGGGATTAGCTGAAACATTCTAACTGAACTGAACACACATACCGATTGTTTCCTTCGACTGGAGCCGATTTATATACTTACACATGGAATTTGAACACCGACTGTAATCGCAAACTGAACTCAACTGGCTCTGACTGGACGCGTTTGAGCGCGATCAGTCATAAGTATCAGTTTACATTCATAATCGGCCTTACAATCATACACTGCTGCCTACTGTATGTAGCTTAAATTGTGGTTGAATATGACTTATTTATTTTTCTCTCTGAAGAGCTTCGTCCATCACCTTCTCCATCCAGTCTAGTCCACCATCTTCCAATGGGCAGAGCTGCATAACGTCATTACTTGGTGAGCAATCAAGTTATGCGTTATTTAACGCTATTTTGTTATTATATTTTTTGTTTGTTTGTAATTTAACTTTTTATTTTATTATTTCTTTCAACGTGGAAGTAAGCTCATCTGTGGCTGTGGGAGTCTTGTGTTTCATTCGCCTCTTATAGGTAAATAACAAAGTGCAAACTGTAAAACTATTTGCTCTATACAAACTAGTGTTTGTGATTATGGTAATAATGAAATACAATAAAAAAAAAAACAGTTTGCAATATCAAGCAGCATATTGTTGTTGTACAGCTAAAATAACTGGATGACACCAGAAGACTTGCACATTGATTTTTGAAAGGGGACTGGGGTTCATATTATGCATGACATTTTTTAAAATGATCCTTTTTGCCCCTCATTTTGAATGCCTTCATTATTTATTATATATATAAATAAATACTTTGAATGTTGCAATCCTATCGGACTTATGATAGTATCCTGAGTCGTAACAAAGCACTGTTCGCCACAGGACTAAGCCTGGTTTCTTCTCCCAAGGTTTTTTTCTCCATTTTAACACCTATTTGGCACTTTATTTGGCATCAGTGTTTGCCACCTGATGTCACCTGTTGGAGTTTGGGTTCCTTGCCGCTGTCGCCTTTGGCTTGCTTAGTTGGGGACACTTGACATTTCACTTGACATTTGATATTCAACAGTGCTTTGATCTGCCTGCATTGACACTATTCTTTAAGAGCTGCTGTGCAGCCAAATTAATGTACCAGTTATCAATGTAAAGCTGCTTTGACACAATCTACATTGTAAAAAGCGCTATATAAATAAAGGTGACTTGACTTGACTTGATTTACTGCTGCCACAAAAGGAGGGAGGCAGGATCAGGAAATGTTATGAGCTATATTTGATCTCACGTCACCCTAGCTCACTGTGTCAGAGCCAATCTCTCTGTGTTCCTCTCATACTTGGAGCCCACTAGGCAGGCCATTTGTTGCAAACACTGAAGGTGTGGCTCTCATAATCAATAGGATCCTTGTTAGAACTTGCATGGGTTCATCGTTGTAGGGCATTGATTTACCCTTCACAGCCGATTGCACTACATTTACCCAGCAGCGTGCTCAAATGAATGCCCTGCTGCTCTCTACCAATTAGTTTCCCTGCAAATAGCACTGGGGCAGTCAAAGGGTTCATTACCTTTTGAGATCCAGTCTTCCACATGTAGCCTATGTCTTGTGCCCGATACTCTGTGCAGTCCAGCACTTTCAGAGGGATATTGAGAACGATTGTCTTGCCATTGAACCTAATGGGTTTGTATTAATGAACTTTCTGAGAATGTGATGCATAGTGTGTGTTAGATTAGCATACATTGGAAGCGCAGAAGTAGACATGAGCACGGTCAAGAGTTTGAGTCATACTGCACTCTCGAGCACGGCCCATTGTGTCTAGTAATGCTGCTCTTTCCTAATGTGTTATTTCATTGTGATTTATTCATTCGCATGGAAAGTTCTTCTGAAGAGCTACTTTCCTAGTCTAGCGTTATACATTGCTTTTCATGTAACATCTGATCTTTTCCAATGTTAAAGCCATTTTAAAAGCATGCCCAAACTTTCATATAAAGGGCTCCCTCATTTAAAATACCACCTAGCTCCCTAAGTAATATTTTTAGAGCAATTAATGGATCCATTTACATGCTAATGTTAGCATGACTGGGAGGTAACTGTATTGCAACATGCATTAATGCAAGCTAAAACATCCTCAATGCTTTCTATTGTCCTTGAAGTGGAACGCCTAATGTCGTAAATGCCATCATGGGGGGGGGGGCACCTTGGCAAAGGGATACTGATGCATCTTGGAAGTGTAATGATTGTGCCTGGAGCCTTGGCGGTCCACTGGGAGATCAGTGAGCTATAGGGCTGCAGGCAACCAGGTGGAGTAAGAAAAAAACAAGGCTCAACAGGGGTCGGTATCAACCCTGAACACATTTTTCATCACACCCAACTTTAAGAGCTTTAATATCTTGTGAAAAGACACATCTTTCAGACAGTTTTGATTGGTCAGGGGCCTGCTCAACAATAAGGATTTTTTCTTATGCTGGCAAGGGTCAGTAGTTTACTTGCCCTGCCAACAAAAAAATAATGATCATATTTTATTACAGCAATGTATATTTGCTAGAAATATTATGTTTTTGTATATATTTTTTGTTAAATTTGTGATAGTAGAGACTGATCTTTTCTTCCGTATTGTGATGTACGATGAAATTCATATTTGAAAAAAAAAAAAAAAAACCTGTTCTATATTGGTTGTTGATTGAATAACAGATCTGATGAGCTTATGGTTGATTGTAAGAAAGGGGCGGGGTTTAAGTGGACTACTTGCAGATTTTAAATGTTACATTTTTCTCAGTTGTTTTTGATCACTTAATATTTTTTTTTTTTTACTTTAGTTCACCCAAAAATGAAAATTATGTCATTAATTACTCACCCTCATGTTGTTCCAAACCCGTAAGAGTTTCGTTCATCTTCAGAACACAAATGAAGATCTTTTTGATGGAATCTGAGAGCTTTCTGTCCCTCCATAGACAGCTACGCGACTACCACTTTGAAGCTTCAAAAGTTCATAAAGAGATCGTAAAACAAATCCATATGACTTGAGTGGTTTAATCTAAATTTGTCTGAAGAGATTGCTTTATATGATGAACGGATTGAATTTAGGCTTTAATTCACATATAAACATTGATTAGCGAACATAAACAAAAGCTCAACCCGAACCTGCTTGACATGCCAGAATAAACCTCTAGTGGAAGCTAAAACCTGCTGCGTAACACACAAGAATTAACCTCACTGATTCTCGCACATCAAGCAAACATGCTTGGATATCAGTTTACCACAACTGATGTGAGGCAATGTGAACGCAAAATCAAAAGTGCAAGTGATTGTTTCATCATCTGGTCAGAAACTCTCTCACACTGCCCTGGGTGTGCAGACCTCCTTGAGCCGTATTGGTGTTATTGATTTCATTCCTTATTGAACTTGTGCAAAACTGTCTGTTAACCATTAAGCAAGTTTGATATTCAATATCAAGTCTGTTATTCAGACTTTCTCCTGAATATCATTCTGTACCTCAGCAATATTTCCCCACCCTGTTTGCTTGCCCTTTACACTCTGTCTCTGATTGTTACCTTTGAGCCCCCTCAAACTAATTTAAATGTGATACAGCAGAACTTATTCCAATGTATTCGAACACCATTTAAACAAAACATCTCTTAAACTGACTAAAATGCCAGTCCATTGCCTTTGTGAGATTTGGATTTGGTAAGAGAATCCTTGTTTCTCCCTCTTCTTCCTATCGGCTTTTAACTGTGAGTAAAACGAACACCTTTTCTTTTCACTCCCTGGCAACCCAAACCATAGTTGGGCAGATCCGGCAGGACTGTATTTCACTGGATTTGGTCCCAGCAAACAAAAGCTGCCCTGTCCACTCCATCCCCAGATGTTTTGTATTGATCTCCCTGTGGTTTTGGCTGGGTGGAATGGCTGGGATTGTTGCTCCCCTTTTCTCTTTTTTGTTGCAGACAGAATTAGAAAACAAAGGAGAAGGAAAAGTCTGCGGGTGTTTTTGGCTCCGCACTGCATGTCTGCTGGGCGTAGTGTCACATTTCAGGCAGAAGTGCGACTGGCCCTGCTCACTTTGTTATCTCACTCTCTCTCTTTCTCTCTCTTCCCCTTACCCTATCCCTCCCTACACTCCCTGATTAATAATGCAGAGTGTCTCTTTATCTAATGTTCGGCTGTAGGTGAGTGCTGCGGATGGGCAGGTGAGGAGTGTACCTGTCTGCCTCTGAGGCTCAGAGACCTGGCTGACGGCCTAATGCTGAGAGGCATGAGTAGGAAATGGACAGTAGAGCGGTATGACAATCCATATACAGTACATAGGCACTATCTAGATGCTCCAGAGATGCCCATAGGAAGCTTTTATTGTTCAGAGGTTGCTCTTTTATAACTTAGGAAACTTTTTAGAGTTCTCAGTTAAAGGAATATTTTGGGTTGCATACAAATTAAAGGAAAAGAAAAATCAATGATGAGGCATTTACAATGGTGAATGGAGACTATTTTTTCAGGATTTAAAAGTGCCCTCGAATGAAAAATTGAATTTATCTTGGCATAGTCAAATAACAAGAGTTCAGTACATGGAAAAGACATACAGTGAGTCTCAAACTCCATTGTTTCCTCCTTCTTGTGTAAATCTAATTTGTTTAAAAGACCTCCGAAGAACAGGCGAATCTCAACATAACACTGACTGTTACGTAACAGTCGGGGTGTACGCCCCTATATTTGCATATGCCAGCCCATGTTCCCAACATTATGAAAGGCATTACACAAGGGCAGCCAGTATTAACATCTGGATCTGCACAGCTGAATCATTAGACTAGGTAAGCAAGCAAGAACAATAGCGAAAAATGGCAGATGGAGCAATAATAACTGACATGATCCATGATATCATGATATTTTTAGTGATATTTGTAAATTGTCTTTCTAAATGTTTCGTTAGCATGTTGCTAATGTACTGTTAAATGTGGTTAAAGTTACCATCGTTTCTCACTGTATTCACGGAGACAAGAGCGTCGCTATTTTCATTTTTAAACACTTGCAGTCTGTATAATGCATAAACACAACTTCATTCTTTATAAATCTCTCCAACAGTGTAGCATTAGCCGTTAGCCACGGAGCACAGCCTCAAATTCATTCGAAATCAATGTAAACAATATAACAGTATACAGTACTCACATAATCCGACGCATGCATGCCGCATGCATGACGAACACTTTGTAAATATCCATTTGAGGGTTATATTAGCCTGTAAACTTTGTTTGTGCACTGGTGGAGCAGGAGAATTAAAGGGCCAGTAGCCCTGAATCGGCTCATTTATAATGATGCCCCAAAATAGGCAGTTAAAAAAATTAATAAAAAAAAATCTATGGGGTATTTTGAACTGAAACTTCACAGACTTATATTATGTGTATATGGCTTTCATCTTTCAGTGAAACACAATCGGAATTATATTTAAAAAATATCCTGGCTCTTCCAAGCTTTATAATGGGAATGAATGGTACTATTTTTTTGAAGCCCAAAAAAGCACATCCATCCATCATAAAAGTAATCCATACGGCTCCAGGGGGTTAATAAAAGGTCTTCTGAAGTGAAGTTATGCATTTTTGTAAAAAAAAAAAAATATACATATTTATAACTTGATAAACTATAATAACTGGCTTCCAGTAACGACATTTCGTTCCGCTCAATTTCGTTCACGTCAATTCTAGTTCCGCTCAAAGAGTGACCTCTAACCCGACGCATTGATGAACACGGAAGTGCAGAGGATAGAGAAAAACAAAACACTGGTCAAGAATTAGTTAGAAGTCTAAAATGAGAATTTTTAAAAATAAATGTCGGAAGAGCCTGAGTTTGTTGCCCAGCTTTATTTGTTTGAATCGCAAGAAGCATCTTGTGAATGCGAAGACATTAACGGAAGCTAGTGATGATAGTTTATAAATTTATAATTATGGATATGTTTCTTACAAAAACGTATCGCTTCACTTCAGAAGGCCTTGATTGACCACCTGGAGCCTTATGGATTACTTTTATGATGGATGGATGCTTTTTTTTGGGCTTCATAAAAATGCCACCATTCACTCCCATTATACAGCTTGGAAGAGCCAGGATATTTTCAATATAACTCTGATTGTGTTTGGCTGAAAGAAGAAAGTCGTATACACCTAGGATAGCTTGAGGGTGAGTAAATTATGGGATAATTTTCATTTTTGTGTAAACTATCCCTTTAAGTAATATATCCCCCCCCCCCCCGACTCTAAAACTGACTCAGTGTGGGTCTTTGTCTGACCAGTGGTATGGCAGTTTGGCTTTGAATTGTTTTAGATGGACTGTAACATTTAACCATGGAATGTTAATGGCATTTGTCTTGAACAGGGCGTTGGTGAAGTGTTATGAAGCAAGAGCACACCCATAGTCTCATCACATATAAGTTAATAAGTCCCTTTCCATCCACTGAAATGGCAGTGAAATGCTGAAAGAAACAGCTCAAGTGGAACGGCATGGAGCCATGGTAAGTGCACCAGATTTACGGCTGTATATGCAAGACTGTAGACTCACACCCTCACCCACATCATGTTTCAATAACCCTTCACGGCAACGGTCTATAAATGGCTGTCAGCTTAACGAACAATCCGCTGTGACACAAAATAGCTATGAAAACGTACATCAGCTAAACCAAAAAAAACACCAAATCTGTGATAGATATGACTGGAACTATCACAACTGTTCGTTCCATGCTCTGTGAATAGGGTTTTCAGACTCATTTAACCCAGCGCTAATATTCAGAGCTAAGTCACTAGGAGAAGCTCATCATTTCTCCCTCTCTGCGTCAATGTGATTTTCTTTATCTGTCAGAGTGCAGCTTGCACATAGAATCTGCCCCGAGTACACGGCTGCTCCAGTGTGGGTGGAGAGTGGGCGAAGGTGCGTGGCATCTGCCATAGTCCACCGCCTGAGGAGAAATAGCAACACTTCACATTCAAACTCACTTCCATTGCAGCCTTCACATTGTTAGACACTGGATAGATTGAAAGTGAATACCGTGTTTCAATGAATCATTTTCTTTGGCCAGGCTTTACCTTCCACCTTCAACATTTCCTTACAGCACTCATTCAGAACGCTGAAGAGGAGGTGGAGAATGGATCATAAACTTTTCAAGCACACTATGTACACACAGCAAACAGTAGTTAGTTTAGATTAAATGTATGCATGCATTCATTGATAAAAGATCATTTTCAGATTTGGTTCAATATACGCAGTTGTGGCCTAATGGTTAAAGAGTCAGACTGGTAACCTGAAGGTTGTAGGTTCGAGGCACCTAACCCCTAATTGCTCCCCGGGCACTGCAGCAAAAATGGCTGCCCACTGTTCCGGGTGTGTGTCTACGGTGTGCACTAACTTGGATGGGTTAAATATCATGACACAACCAATAGTTTTAATATGGTAAATATGTTTTATATTATAATAAATAATGGTTGCTATGATAGTTTTAACATGAAACTGTATTTAGCTATTATATCTTGAGTCTTGAAAAAAAAAAAAAAAAACACTTAAAATGTAGTGGACACCACTGTCCATTTCAGAGTTGCCAAAAAAGTTGCATGGAATTAATTAAATGCGCCATGTTTAGATTTACAAATATGAACCCCCAATTTGAAATTCAGTGACTCCACAGTCAATTTTTTGACTTGGGATACTCCCAGAAGTAACATAAATTGGTGTTTTATTCTCATTCTGGCCCAAGCTTTGGTTTCCTCCTGCCAAAACTTTCACATAAACACACTTCCATTTTGACGTTCAGCCAGTGTCCTATTTCATAATGTCTCCTTCTTCCCAATATTCATATAAATATCTGCTTATTTTCTGTCCGAATGTGTTTCATTAACACACCACTGTCACAAACTTACATAAGCCACAAGATTTATTGTCCAAAGTTCACGTCATCACTGTAGTTTGTGTTTAATGAGTGTTGAAGTATCACAACGTTTTGTACAAAGCTATTAGATATTCTAATATTTTTAATAAACACAGACTATTTTTAATATTGTCTTTAAAAATTTGAAGTAGCTAGCTTAAATGTACTCTAGCGAGCCTCTTTTGCTTTCTTTAAACAATAGCTTTTAGCTTAGCTTAGCTGAGTATAATTGGTAGTTTAGCCTGCTGCTTTTTTGGATAAATGTAGCTTGCTCAACACTGGTCTAGTGTTACTTTTTCATAACACTGAATATGTTTGCAATAAGACAGACTGCACAAACTGAGCCTGAATCCTTTATTCTCAGGAGCATTTCTGTTATTTTTAATTAGCGCAATATCCAAGAAGAAATCCATGAGGTTGTTTTGACTGTGTCGTCCTCTTCACTGCTTTGTGTACATCATACTTAAACCTCAAAGGTCTCCTGTTTACGTCTAGCAAATCTTTAGGAAAAATAAATTCTAAAATGACTTAGAAAGTCACACTTTGAGGTCAGATTTATAATGTAACTAAAGAGAGAAGTGTGTAGTCACTGAAATTTTACATTAAAATTGTAGTGGATATTCTGTAACAGTTTATATTTGAATACTACTAGATGGCTTGCTAAAACTTTTCCATGCAGTTAATTGGACCCCTATTACTGTGAAGCTGCTTTTATTCTAACAGCGTGAGCAGAGACGACTAAACGATGGTCTTCCGACAAACCTTTGTGCTGTCTGGTGTGGATGCTGCTGCATTCCTGAAATGTCTTTAAAAAATTAAATAAATAAAATTAGGAGAACACTTATTCCCCCCTGGTGCTGCTGATCATGCACACAATTTCACTCAAAGTGTGCCACTGGATAAATTGACTCCACACTTGTCAAGGCATCAATTATTCAGCGGCTGAGCCTTTCAGCACCGCCATCATGTCCCTCTCATTTGATTTGGAGGACAGGAGAGGCGAGCGGTGCTGAGGCGAGCCTGGCGAAGCGCGGCGGAAAGTGGCAGAGACTCCTGTCTGATTGGAGCGCGAGGACCGCCCGAGTGTTCATTAAACCCCAAAAAGTACACGCAGGCAAAGAGGACGATAACAAGACCCTTGAGCCACTCGTACCCGGCTCTCTCACACTTCTGGAAGCCAATAAATATTCTCCTGCTCTCCCTCTTGCACAAACAGGCATGTCAAATGCAACTAACGAGTCAGCAAAATAGGCGATCCCTGTCCCTGCGGTGAGAGCCGGCTACTTTCATTTGTTCTATAATTTGGCGCACCCGCAAAGGATTAATAGACCCAGAGTCACTGTAAAGGGTTGAGACATGGCCTCTGTGTCCAAGACTGACATCACACAAGTTATTGTTCCCAGGCTCCAAAATTAGGCTTCCTTTTTACCACACCTAATGACGAGTAAATTGAGAATTTGGCTAAACGTATATCTTAGTGGCCATGAAACGTTTGGTTTAATGACAATGGAATAATTATGTTTTGTTTTTCTTTTTTTCAGTAAGGAGTCACGTGAATTGAGTTATGTTGCCACTGAGAATGCATTAGGAAGAAAGAGCCGTGACACCGCTATTGAATCTATAGTGCGAAACCGACAGTGTGACCAGTGTCAAGTCAAGTCAACTTTATTTATATAGCTCTTTATACAATATAGATCATTTCAAAGCAGCTTTACAGTGGTAACAGGTAAATGATTCAATTATGCAAATAGTTAATATCAGCTGTACAGCAGCCCTAAAAGAAAATAGTGTCATTGTTCAGATGAAGTTAGTACAGTGTTGATTCAGTTCCCTTGTAAAGACCATCAATTATTAAACTGTAGTTCATTTCATTTATAAAGCAGTTCTGCAGAAAAACAGTGATGTCAACGGCCAGCTCAGTTCAGTTCTCATCCGATAGTGTCAATAGTGATAGTGACAATACAAAACAAATGACTTTTCTGAGTTTCTTTTTAGTGAATCAAATATATGCAGTGCGACCGGTAGTATGTCTTCTAAATGAATGACTCATGAGCCTATTAATTTGAATGACTTGGTTCTTTTTAGTGAATCAAACACATAAAGCTTCTTTGAATTGAATTTCATGTGTTACAGCAATGGTCAGATTATTATTTGTACAGCTGGATTTGAACCATGTAATTTGCAGTTTTTCAGTCAACTGATGCAGTGTAATTTTAGTATTATGTATGTAGCTGTTATAGTATTTATTAATATTAATTAGCTTTTATTTCTCCAGATTTTTTTTTTTATATATATATTTTACATTTAAATTTTAGTTATGTGTTTTGTCATTTTAATTAGTTTTTAGGGTTTTTTTATATTTTTATTTAGCATTTAATTATTTTATTTATATTTATATATATCAGTTTGAGTTTTAGTCATTTTAGTACTTCAACTTGTTTGATATTTCAGTTTGTTGCCAATGCAACATTCAATCTTTTTTCATCTAATATTTATATTTTATTTTATTCCAGCTTTGTTTCAATTAATGAAAGTGTTAATTGAAAATAGTTTTAGTTACCAATAACAACACTGAACTGGTAAATATCTCTGTTTTCTTATTTACTTGCTGTGTATGTTATGCATAGGCTACATTTGTTGCTTTTGGTGTTAATCCTTGATTGTTCCTTAACATTGCTGTGCTGGAACAGATTATGAATCACACTATTCCCTGGATTAAAGTGGAGTGAGGTCAGCGTGTTGCCTTAACTCAGGCAAGAAAACTCTACGGAGTGTAATGTGAATAACGAAGTTGTCCCCTGAGCCACTAATATGACCTCAGGGCTGTGGTCCAAACAGTTTGCCTCAGTGTTTGGGTGTAGTCGACCTGGGGTATCCTTCAGACCCTGCAGCCACCGAAATGAAAGCTGTCTCACTGCGGTTAGTAAAATAGTTGGACAGTTAGAGCATGTGGTGGCCATGTCTCAAGGCAGTCTGGGTGAGCAATGGAACTGCTGAGCTCTGGAGGACAAAGGAGAGAGAATCAGCAAGAAAACACACACTGACCTGGTTTAAATTCACATGCAGAAATTTTAGGAAAATAATTGTGCACAGTCAATGTATATACGTGCATAATGATGCATTTACTAGGCAGTGTTTATAAAAAAAATAATAAAAAAAAAAGGTATAAAAAAAACTGTAGGGTGTGACCTGTGACAAAATATCACTACATGTATCTTGTTTTATGACTACTGCTAAACTTAATGTGTCATTAAAATGTGATTATGTGTATGTTTTTATGACCTAACAGTTATAATAAGGGTGTGGCCGTATTTAGATAAGCAAATGTAAGGAAACACAACACATGCAAGTTATATCTAACACATCTCTCATACTGTCATCTCTTTAGGTTTCAAAAGTTACAAGAACAGCTGGCAGTCTCAATTATTTGACTGCCATAATACAGTCTGAAGTCTTTATTGGATTACATAACTCTTCTGGCAACATTTGAGAGGGCAAGACGTGGAATAATATTATAAGCCCCCTGATTGGTGAGTAGATCTTAATCCCCACCCACATTCCACAGTAACTACTAGCTCTGAGAGCTTCGTGTTTTTCCTGGCTAATTACACCACTAACATATTCCAATATCAATATCACCGTATGCTCCACATCAATAAAACATACAAGTTCTTTCTTACCTGAACCTTCTCTGAGGTTTCCTCACTCCTAACTCTTTCAGTTTTCATTAGTCTCTTTGCTTCATTTTAGAGGAAGGAATTTCATGGTAGCCGGCAAAAGTCTGAAAGCAATCTTTTGTTTCAGAATACCTTAATTTACCAGGAGCTAGAAGTTCATCAGAGTTGGGAAAACAAAAGTCTCTCATATATTCTAAGCTCTGCCGGCTCCATGCAGGGAATGGGATGGGTTTCATAAATCTCCGAGCCAAGTTCCTTTGAGTCCATTGGGGGGCCAGGCATCAGCCATGACTCAGTCTTTCAAGTGTAACTCGAGCCAAGACATCTGCATCGCTCGAGAGGAGGGTACTGAGGCGCAGATTTGGAACACTCAGCGTTGGGAATTTTGGGAAGCAGTGATGCCTATCAATGACCCACTTTGATTTCAAAATGCTAATTTGTTCTTTGTTGCCACAAGATGTTGTTTTTATGTGACTGATTGTCAGAGGAGCCACTGATTTTAAGAGGAAACAAGAAAAGTACGCTTCCTGTCATCATTTTCCTCAGGTTTTCTTTAGGTGCTTCTATAGCCCATGCTAATGTTCATAGCCAGAGGGAAGGTGTATGTCTGCTGTCTCAGTTCAGCAACAGATATCATCATTGCAACACTCTTGTAAAATTGGAGAATTATTACACCACTGCTATTACTGTATATTATTCTTTTTTTTTTTCTTTCCCCTGCTTTTAGGTGAGTTTATTGGAGATAACAGTTACTGAATTGAGCTGGATAACGACACTCGTGTCTTCCTCAGAGCTGGTTTATAGCTGAATCGGCATCATAATTGACACTTATTGAACTGAATTGAATCAGCATTGAACAGACTCGAGCTGAATAACGACACTATTGTCTTCTAACTGCTTATAGCTGAATCGAACTCGTTTCAAAATTGATGAAATTTACACAGTTATTGAACTAAAATGAATCAATATACTGCACTGACCTAAGCTGAATTACAGCATAATTTGTCTCATATTTGATGAAGTTTGCATCATTGATTGTTTATTACTGTGAAGCTTCTTTGAAACAATCTGTATTGTATAAAGCGCTATATAAATAAGGGTGACTTGACTTGGAAAAGTTCTTTTTATGAATAAAACTGTTCTTCAAACTATAAAAAATGGTTCTTTTAAGAACTTTTCACTGAAAGGTTCTTTTGGGAATCCAAAAGGTCCCTTTTGGAACCTTTCTTTTTAACTGACTTGGAAAAACATAATCTCTATCATTTCGCACATTTAGCTTTTTTAGTAAAAATAAAATCTAGGGTGTTGCCAAGGTGTTATGAGTGGTTGCTAGGTCAGAGTCAAAAGTCTCTGATGCCCATTTTTTCCACCAACAGGGTGAACAATGCATGCGTTTCCCCAGCAGAAATGACTATTTCCAATATGGCGGCAATGAATCGCACATTCAGTTTATGTACATTGCATTTCTATGTGTAGTATCTCGCTTTGGATACCACTTTATTGTCCCCATCCTCAACTCAGAATACTTGTAAACAAAGTCCATGATGTGCCTTCATTATTCGAATAAACAAATAACTTATTTAATTTTTTTAAGACTTTATCAGTGGCAAGTAGTGGCAAAAATTTTATTTTATGCTAATTCTCGGTAGAGCTTTTACACCAATTCTTGCTATAGCAGCCCTTGCAGCATCTTGCTTAGCTGGAAATGTTTGCATTGATGTACGTGCATAAAATATGTTGTAGGCTTCATACTTACGATTAGTTTTTTTTCTAAACTAGTAATGCTAAGTATCAGAAATTATAATACATACACTATTTTCTGATATTGTATGTCAGATGTAGGAGGGAAACAATGAGAAATGCATGATTGCCAATTATTTTCTTGAAGGATTTCAATATTATATGTTACATTTGTAAAAGATGTTTCTCTTCTAATCGAGGCACATGTGGACAGGAAGTTGCAAGCATAATCTTTCACATTTTATTGTGTCTTTCCTTTTTCTGTTAACAGTGCTCGTGTGTGTCTTTGTGCAATCCTGTCAGTGTGTGACCTCCCATGTCCTAGAGTCCTGCCACCACACCCCCCAGCTCTCAGCGTGTCTATTCCACCCTAGACAGGAGCCAGGTTGCCAGAGCTACGCTACTCCCACCCATTAGCTGCAGGAATCCAACATAACCATGGTAACAAGTCTCTCACCCCAGGGGAGATGAGCAACAGAACTGAAAGACTCCATTCAATTTCCACATCCCCAGTCCACTAGGGCTGACAGCCTCTCATCGTTTGTGTTGCAGTGGGCAGGGGTATGTGCTCATTAAAAAAGCCAACACACACTCGCTCTCTTTTCTATACACAAGTCCGCGGACACACACTGCCGTACATGTGCTCCACATTAGACTGCATCCTTATACAACATTTGAATGCTTGCATTGCATCTGCCCACTTAGCCTGACAGAAGATAAGATGGGTTTTAGGGCTGGGCTTGTATTTCAACTCATTACATAGTTATGTTTTTATGTTTTGTTGTGTTTCCACACTCAAGAATAATGGAATGTCAGTCTGCACTCCTAAAGATGCTGGATCAATACTCTTATCATCTTTGCCACCCTTTCTTAATAATTCAGATTTGTGTCCATAGATAACTTGGGGTGATTCTGTGTCACTCACACATCGATATGACTTGCGGATGGTTTCTAACCATCACATTCGATGTGTTATTTTAGTATCAAACAGTAAAACAAACCGTAGTGAGAAAAGTAAAATGCCCCAGTACCCATACCTGAGGCACAGCGGCCTTCTTTGGAAGCATATGCCTGTCTAATCTGTGGTTATTAATCAATAGTTTATGTTTCTGCATTTAGTCACCACAATATCTAGAGATCCATCTACTCCCTCAAGCGATGATGGCATTGGAGCGCATGCTTCAAATGTATCTCGATGAATCTGTGCTGATGAGATCCAGTAAAGGTTAATGAAGCACAATGGGAAATCAGCCCTCCTCCACTAGTGCTGTGAAGAGGCTAAAGGAGTTCTCTCTAGGTGGAGTGGGAGAGAGCAGTTTCAGGTTCTCTCCAGTGAGCGATGAAGCAGCAGTGCCCACACTGCCTGAATCAAAGCCCGGCCCAGCCCCAGTGCGCAGGGAAACCATGCAGGCTTTCAATTATTAGTCAGGCTGGGGACTGGAGACTGGAAGCAAGAGGTAGGAAACTCTGCTGGCCAAACTCCATATATCAGTTACTCTACTTTTTTTTAAGGCAAAATAGATGTTAGGAATAGAAAATGTTAAGACTGGAGAAACATGAGCTAGGTTTTCTGAGGAGAAACTGTAACGGGCAGTGCTTAGATTCTCTTGGGGACAGTGCTCAGGCTGGTGATTGCTACGCATATTTGTGCTTCGGTTGCACTATTTCAGGTTATTGATTTTTGTATACTTTGTTTTTGGACATACATCTTTTTTTTTTACAGTGCAACTAGTGTTGTCCAATTCACAAACAAACTCTTTTGAGCTGGTCCTTGTAATAAATCATTTAAAAAGACTCATGAACCATTACTGTTTACTCTTGAACTCAGAGAATCTGTCAAATTATAGACCAAATTCAGAGCTTTTCTACTCTTTGGGAGTTTGTAAGTGAATGTTCATGAGTTTGATGAGTTTATATTATAATCATTTTACACACAGGAATATTAGTACACAACCCTACTTGAAAAACATTTACATTTGATCTTTTCATCATCGGATAGCTATCTGCTAAATGATGTGATCAAGAGTAGCACCACTTAATGACCTATAATTCGCCTCTCTCTTGTATGCATAAATAGTGCTTGATGGCACTGGTCCCTCCTTCAGAAACAGGAAGTAACTGGTCAGGGGTGGAGGTAGTGAGAGAGCAAGATAAAGATAAAAACAGAGAGGAAAGATAGAGCAAAGCACACGGGCTCTTAGCCAGATACGTGAAACCTAAGTGAGCTGACCATTACGCCTCAATGCTTTCTCTAAAAACCTCATCTGGAAAGTTCAGCTTCTCTTCACAGCAACTTCAATGACCTCAGAGGCCCCAAAAAGTATGAGATATGAGGTGTTTGTGTGAGCATGATGAGAGCTAGTGAGTTGTGGTCTGAGGGTGGAGGCGGTTTGTTATTAGATAGATGGGTGTGGTGTCAGCGCAATGAGAGGCGGGTTGTGAAATTAATTGAGGGTGCGCCCATAGTGCACTCTTTTACAATGTTGCCTGCTCAGCAGAGCTTGTACGAGTCTGCCCAAAAGTTGCACCTTGCTTTCAAACAGATGGGAAACTCAAAGGACTTCAAAACAGGCTTTTAACGCTGCTCCTCCCAAGGCAAAGTTCAATCCAGACATGCGACGTGGGAGATGAGCAACAGTCTATCAGCAGTGGCTGGACACATGTAGAAAGGAACAGGGCAGAACAACAAATATTTGGCAGCCGTTCGCCTATCCAAAGGCACACAAGAGCAGCCCCCAGTCGAATGTTTGCTTTGCCGGTGGAGAGTGTCTCCACTCATCACACTGTTTTCACTGAGGTCATCACAGACGTCAAAAGAGTGTGGTTTCGGCCAGTTCTTTCTCTCTCTCTCTGCCCACTGCAGCACCGTTGAGGATGTATGTATGATGTCAGTATAATTTCACACCCACAACGCCCCTCACCGATAGTCCAGAAAGTCCCCAGAGTTGACCTCCTCCCTCAAAGGTTGTCAAAGCAAGTTTTTTTTTTTTTTTTTTTCAATGAAAACAGGCCTCTTTCTCTGTTGTTTTCTGTCTATGTAAACAATGGGTTCTGATCTAGTTTGGTGAAAGGTTAATATGATTAAAAAGGGAGTACATATAGTATATTCCATGTCTGTCTTTTGGGATCAGGTCACATTTGTCATGAGAACTTACCTCATCTAGAAAATCGATTTTCATTAGGATGAAGTCATAAAGGTTATTGTTGATGTCAGTGTAAAAACATACATGTTGCCAAGCCAACATGTATTATATGTTTCTGTCCCTAATAAACAGTGAGATTTATGACTGAAAGAAGACCTATATTTTTCCCTAATCAGACCCAGACAGACACATTTTCTGCACTGATTGTGGGGGGAAATGCAAGGAATACATTTAAATATGGTAAAATGTGTTCAGTGGAGTTACATTTTCTGAAATATTCAATAAATTACTGTAATTTGCAAGATTCTGTGAATATAGCGTATAGAGAATTATGAATAATGAATTTATGAATTCACTATGTTTGTGTTGTTTACATTATATGCACTATAATGTCACAAAACAGACATTTGATGCAGTTTTACTCACCACCTGCGGTTCTGACTCATGACCAGGATCACTATCGCTGTGACTGCTCCATCTTTCAGTTTCATACAATCTGTAAATCCAGCGTAGAACTGGGCCTTGTTTATAAAACCATAAGCGCAGATCCTGAGGGCTCGAGCAGCAACGGAAAAAAACAAGATATTCTCCATTCATTTAAACCAATAAAAAATTGATTGCAACTATCAGGCATGACTTTATCCTTATTTTGATAGTTATTTTAAGGCGGTTTCTATGGTTATTTTAATGACAAATATCAAGAGCGCATCAATGTAATATGCGTGAGCACAAATCTCTCAGCTCCACTTAATGCTGGATTCTTTGGGAAGCAAGGTTATCTTTCCCTCACAACCAAAAAACACACCTCTTTGGTGACATTGTTATTTCATGGTCTAAAAACAAAGTGACAAATCTTTCTCGAGCAAGTCCTGTGCAGGGCTGCCAACGACTTCCGTAAAGGCGAACGAAGAGTATTGATGGGCGTGCTCTTTCTCTCTCGCTCTGGTTAATGTGTGCGTGCCCTCCTTTTTACGTAATAAAAGGCCATGCTCGAAAAAAACTGTCCAAAGTCTGTGAGAAATCCACGGAAGAGGATTAGGGCCAAGTAATAATAATAAAAAAAAAAAAACATCTCGAGAAAAAACTTGTTAAATTTAGAGAAAAAAGTCGAGATAAAATGTTGAGAATAAAGTCATAAAATTACAAGAAAAAAGTCGTTAAATTTCGAGAAAAAAGTTGACATAAAATGTTGAGAATAAACTCGTTAAATTATGAGAAAAAAGTCAAGATAAAATATAATGTCATTAAATTACGAGAAAAAAGTCGTTAAATTACGAGAACAAATTCGTTAAATTATGAGAAAAATATCATTAAATTTCGAGAAAAAAGTCAAGATAAAATGTTGAGAATAAAGTCATTAAATTATGATAAAAAAGTAGTTAAATTACGAGAACAAATTCATTAAATTATGAGAAAAATATCGTTAAATTTCGAGAAAAAAATCGAGATAAAATGTTGAAAATAAAGTCATTAAATTATGAGAAAAAAAGTTGTTAAATTACGAGAACAAATACGTTAAATTACGAATTTGTTCTCGTAATTTAACAACTTTTTTCTCGTAATTTAATGACTTTATTCTCATAATTTAACGAATTTGTTCTCGTAATTTAACAACTTTTTTCTCGTAATTTAACGAGTTTATTCTCATAATTTAACGAATTTGTTCTCGTAATTTAACAACTTTTTTCTCGTAATTTAATGACTTTATTCTCATAATTTAACGAATTTGTTCTCGTAATTTAACAACTTTTTTCTCGTAATTTAACGAGTTTATTCTCAACATTTTATTTCAACTTTTTATTCTCATAATTTAACGAATTTGTTCTCGTAATTTAACAAGTTTTTTCTCGAAATTTAACAACATCTTGAGATTTTATTTTTTTATTATTGCTTGGCCCTAATCCTCTTCTGTAGGAAATCTGAAGATTATCTTTGGCACAGAAATACTCAACTCATGTTATAAGTCCAACTCATTTTTTGAAAATTTGGCCACGTTTAGCATGAGAATCCGTCTCTTTAACAGTGTACATAGGTTAGAATGCATGAAATAGCATCAGACCCACCCTTTAAAATGTAATTAAAGGGATAGTTCACCCAAAAAGTTTAATTTGGATTCGTCTGTGCATGTTTATTGACTCTTATAAACTGTGTGACCATTCACTCTTATTATAAGACTGACAGACATCAACGGTTGGAGTTAAAAATCATAATTTCTGTTCTACTGAAGAAACAAAGTCACCTACATCTTGAATGCCCTGGGGGTAAGCAGATAAACATCAAATTTTCACTTTTGGGTGAACTATCCCTTTAATTCCTGTGATAGCAATGCTGAATTTTCAGCAGCCATTATTCCAGTTTTCAGTATCACATGATTCTTGATATCATTCTTACATACTGATTTGGTGCTCAAGAAACATTTTGCATTATCATTAATGTTGAAACACTGTTGTTTGACTTTAAATGAAATGCATCCCTGCTGAATAAAAGCATTAATTTCTTGTAAATGTATCAGCAGCTTCTGTACTGTCAAG
This sequence comes from Chanodichthys erythropterus, assembly GCF_024489055.1. Lineage (NCBI taxonomy): Eukaryota > Metazoa > Chordata > Actinopteri > Cypriniformes > Xenocyprididae > Chanodichthys > Chanodichthys erythropterus. The sequence continues at coordinate 30,476,245 of NC_090234.1, read as the reverse complement.
GAGAGATGATCCCACGACAGCAGCACCGTGAGAAGAAAAAAAAGGTTGCAGGAATCAGGTAATTAATATTTTGATCTTGTACTCAATTCACAACACTTCACAATTTATGTTATTTTACCACAGTAAACTAAAATTGCTCATCATGTGGCCCATAAAGAGTGAGTTTCCTCTACAAAAAAGAAAGAAAAAACAGAAATGAGCAAAATGGCTAAAAGCAGCAATTTTTTGGAGATGTGATACATGATGGCACAAGCAGCACCAGCTGGGAGGGGGTGTGAGCGTTGTGCTATACCGAGGATGTGCATGGAACCTCCCTCCTCGCTCTCACCATCCCTCCTGGACCAAACTGTGCTTTGTTCCCCTCCCAAAGGGGAAGGAGATTAATTCAGTGCTGGATCAGGTAAGCCCAGTGATTTTCCCGGGGACGTTGCAGCCGGTCTTTTGGGATTAGCTGCACGCTCGCCCAGCAGCTGGGGGATGAAAGTGGAAGTGTGGCTTGCAAATGGCCTCCAGGCAGGAAAGGAGCCTTGACAGGTACACTAGGATAAACACTGATTGCATTAAAAAAACACATTGTCTGCTGTGATACATATCAAGGAGGGTTTCTCTTTGTGTTTGAGCATCTGTCTTCTGATTTTAAAATGTGCTGTGACTGTGAAATGTCTGTACAGATAATCTAATGAGCTTACAGATTCTTGACAGATGTATAAAATGTATCCCTCAATAAATGGACAAATACATATCTATGTGACTACAGTATCTGCATGAAGTTTCAATAACATGCAGTGTCTGTGCATTAGGAGAGTATATGATGACTTTGGAGTTGGTGTAGATTGAATGAGGAAAGGGGGGAGGAGTCCCTCTGGGATACGGGCAGACTTTAGCCCACTCTCCAGGCCAGATGCAGTAGGCCTACACCTGCGTCTCAGTAGCGTCAGCCCCCTGCAGCTGTCTGCACACCTCTGTCACCTGGCCTCTGTGTACAATTCCCAAACACAGCACGACCGCTGAATCCAGAGCCACCTCTCTTATCAGTGTGCATTAAATGTTTGAATGCACTTAAAGGCACAGTATGTAATTTTCATGGCTAGAGGTCGCATTTTCAAAACAATAACAAAGGCGTAGCTTGATGATGCTGTGAAGAAGTGGGGAATGATGGGACTCACAAATCATGTTCATGAATGAGGTAATAAAATAAATTTTTATTTAAAAGTTCTAGATTTTATTTCATTCTAATGAATTAGCCACAATTAACATGATGATGCTAATTTACTATGAATACTTTATTTGTCGAATTAAATGGTGGGGTAACGCAGCACAGTTTTATGTGTTCAAAACAATCATTCTAACTACCTACAGCTAAAAGGCCGACTTACTATTTAAGTATAACACATACTGTATTTAATTACACTGTCATAGACTTGTTCACTAGATTCACCCACGTTTACGTTTCTTGGAGTTATCTTTGGCGACAGAACCTGCTGCAAACGATAATAAATAATTGTGGTCCATGACATGGTCCAATCTATAACATTAATTTACAAAATAGTGCATATTTTCATTTCATGCCGACTTTAAGGTGAAGGGGCTTTTTTCTTTTCTTTTTTTTTACATAGACTAGTAGAATAATCTACTTGAGATTGCTGTTCATATACTCATTAAGCAATTGTGAGACAAGGGATGCTTCTCAGTACTCAAATTGATGCTTCCTCATTTCCTCACTCCTCCGTCCTCCAGCCCATGACCTGGAAACCGATCTAATTCTTTCCTCGCATCCTAAGGGGGTGGAGCTAAGACATGAGGAAAGGAAACGAGGGTGCACCAATAAAAAATGAGAAGCACCTAAGATCTTCATAACAGTCTTATGAAGCAGTCATAAGCAGTGAGTTTGAACAACACAGAAATGATGTAATATTTTTATAAATGTATATTTTTATATTTTGAAGAAAATCAGTGGTGCTTACCTGTTCAAAAGTCACAGAAGTGTTGGATGTCTGCCAGAGGTATGCCATTGCTACATGGCTGCTAGGTTATTCTCAGTGGTTTTTAGTTTGTTATGCACTTGCTATGGGGTTCTGGATGGTTATTAGCATGTTGCTGTGTGATTGATTATAGCATGTTCTATTGGTACATCCCAATTCATGTACTTTTGCACTATTCTGTGCTGTTTTGTTGTATAAATAGTGTATAGTAGAGTAGTGTGTTCATGCTGAAAATTCCAAAAAGAAAAAGTGCAAATACCCGGATGATGTAATTAATTAACTTGGATGCAAGACACTTTGTGCACTCAACTGTCGCAGACTCTGATGTTAAATGACAAAATAACCTTATGAAATTCATACACTACACGGTTGAGGACATAGTGCATAGTATTACTGTATACAATGTAATTTGGGACACAGCATGCTTTGTTTTTAGCATGTTGCTATGCAGTTGCTATCGTGTTCTGGGTGTTTTTTTTTGTTTTTTTTATCATGTAAAGGGGTCATCTAGGGTTTTCAGGGTGGTTTGCACATGTTGCTGTAGAGTTGTTTACTAGTAGAGTCACTGAAATTCTTTACTTTATGTTAGTATATGGGCTTCCAACCATTTTAATCATCCAGTAGGCAAAAATCACAAGTCTAATTAATTAATTAAAGCAGCCTAAATGCACACTTATCCGTTTATGATTATTTGCATCATCTGAGGTATCATATTGTCAAACCCCTAACACTACGAGCAATAATGATGACTTGCCTTTGTTATCTTAACTGAAGTTAGCTTGTAAACCAGACTGATCAAAATACTTATTTGGGCTGGAATTGAGTGATGCTGCTCAATTACTATTAGTACACAATGTAAGTTTACAAGAATATCTCATCATCTGAATTTCCAACCTGATGAAAAGAACACAAAATAATCATTACAGTATGACTATAAGTCTCCATGTCTACTAACTCATTAGAGTATTAGTTGAGTATTCGTATCCACTGTTAGGGGTAAGGTTAGGGTTAGTAGAATAAGGGGTTAGGGTTAAGTTGACGTACTTGCAAAGTTACTTACAGTCAGTAGAATGTCTTTTAGGGACCATCAAAATAAAGTGATAAAGGTGCCCTAGATTCAAAAATTGAATTTTTCCTCAGCATAGTTAAATAACAAGAGTTCAGTACATGGAAAAGACATAAAGTGAGTCTCAAACTCCATTGTTTCCTCCTTCTTATATAAATCTCATTTGTTTAAAAGACCGCCGAAGAACAGGCGAATCTAATTCTTTCCTCGCATCCTAAGGGGGTGGAGCTAAGACATGAGGAAAGGAAACGAGGGTGCACCAATAAAAAATGAGAAGCACCTAAGATCTTCATAACAGTCTTATGAAGCAGTCATAAGCAGTGAGTTTGAACAACACAGAAATGATGTAATATTTTTATAAATGTATATTTTTATATTTTGAAGAAAATCAGTGGTGCTTACCTGTTCAAAAGTCACAGAAGTGTTGGATGTCTGCCAGAGGTATGCCATTGCTACATGAATCTCAACATAACACCGACTGTTACATAACAGTCGAGGTGTACGCCCCCAATATTTGCATATGCCAGCCCATGATAGAGGCATTACACAAGGGCAGAACATCTGGATGTGCACAGCTGAATCATCAGACTAGGTAAGCAAGCAAGGACAATAGTGAAAAATGGCAGATGGAGCAATAATAACTGTCATGATCCATGATATCATCATATTTTTAGTGATATTTGTGAATTGTCTTTCTAAATGTTTTGTTAGCATGTTGCTAATGTACTGTTAAATGTTGTTAAAGCTACCATCGTTTCTCACTGTATTCACGGAGACAGGAGCATCGCTCTTTTCATTTTTAAACACTTGCAGTCTGTATAATTCATAAACACAACTTCATTCTTTATAAATCTCTCCAACAGTGTAGCATTAGCCGTTAGCCACGGAGCACAGCCTCAAACTCATTCAGAGTCAATGTAAACATCAAAATAAACACTGTACTTACGCGATTAGACATGCTGCATGACGAACACTTTGTAAAGATTCATTTTGAGGGTTATATTAGCTGTGTGGACTTTTTATGTTGTTTAAGGCAAGCGTGAGCTCTTGGGGCGTGGAGCACGAGAATTAAAGGGCCACACACCCTGAATCGGCTCATTTCTAATGATGACCCAAAATAGGCAGTTAAAAAAATGAATTAGAAAAAATCTATGGGGTATTTTGAGCTGAAACTTCACAGACACATTCAGGGGACACCTTAGACTTATATTACATCTTTTTTTAAAAAAGTTCTAGGGCACCTTTAACAGATAACAGATGAGATAACAGATGTAGGTGCAATGTTGCTTATAGTCATCAGAATATCTAAAGGGGACCATCAAAATAAAGTGTTGCCATAGTTATTTTCAAAGCCATTTTTCCTCCATTTTCTACTGTTCTTGCTTCCTTGTCTGCTTCTTCACAGACTATGCAATAAGATTTACCTTATATGGCTGGAGGATACTGACTTCCCCTATTAAGTCTAACCTCCAAACTCTGCTTGTCAACTCCACCCTGTCCTCACCACTATGACCCCATACTGCTCTGATCACTGGCCAAGAATTAAACTGCAGAAAGAGTTTTTTTTTTTCTTTAGAGGGGAGACACTAAGGAAGGTATTTAATATAATGTCAAGTTTGCTTTATTTTTTTTATTTGTAAAGTGTAAAGCATTTTGGTTTTCAGTATTTTTATGCTTATGAGATTGACATTTTGGACCCAGTTGGTCAAGGTTTGGCTGCAATGGAAGTTAGATGTTGGTAGTTGTTGTATATGCATTCTTCTCAGCTAACACCATTCAAAATTTGCAGTGTTTTCTGTATGTATGTACAGTATACACACCCATTCATTCCATATGACTGACTTTGTTCTGTGGAACACAAAAGAAGATATTTTGAAAATTGTCTCTCAGGTTTTTTTTTTCTCATTGGGGTTCAGTGTTATATTGGATCCCACTGATTTTCATTATATGAAAAAAACAAAACAAAAAACAGTTTAAACATTTTTCAAAATATCTTTTGCTCAATCTGGAAATAAGGAAGGTAAACATGCCCCAAAGAAAGTGGTTTGATGGCTATTTTGCAGCACTCCGTCACCCTTTGACATAATCCCCTTTATTGTGCATCTCTATGAGAGGGAGGATGGACATGGTATTAAACAAAAAGCACTGATAAGGTTGTGCAGAGGAAATGTTCTGTGCGCCAATCCCCAACTGACTTCCACGGTCCGTCCAGGCATTTCCCCTCTGCAGGAAACACCCTCACCAGGGAACATGTACGGAATGCTGCCTTTTGTTCAGAGAGAAAGAGATAAGCGGTGTGACAATGCTCCAAGTGTGGTATTTTTTGCATCCTCTTGCCATCAAAAGGAGGTTTATCGAAACGAAGGGTGGGTAATGTGCTGTCTCCATCTCTCAGCTGGTCCTACATCTGGTCCAATGACTCATTGTCTACTCCCTGCAGGAAAATTGGGCTTAACTTCCCATCTATCTTGTAAGACTACATATCACCACTTTCTTTGCCAAAAATTGCAATTCTTCTGAGTAATATGGTTGTGAAAGAACTGACACTCTTTTGCATAAGCACAGATATTTATCAGGCCGAATACAATCAGCCCATACTTTCAGTACACAGAGGAACTTTCACAGGTCAGTCTCATTTATTCAGAAAATCTTTAACCAAAACACTTGAAAAAAATTTTTTTTCTCAAATCTAGGCTATCTTTGACATTTGCTGTGCAATCTGGTTTAAAAATGTATGTCTAATAAAGTAATTGTATGCACGTCTAAAAACAGTGATTGTGTAGCTTTTTATATTCATGTTTCTTTTTATTTAAGTTTAGCTAAGATTATGTTTTTGCTGTCCCTTTATAAATAAACTTCTAATAAATTATTATCATAATAAATACCCATCCGTTCAAAGTATCAGATGCAGTTAAACTGGAAATACATTAAGGAAGATTTTATTTGTATAACAGCCATGCTGTATATTTGTAAAAGTGATATGTAATAAATGTAACCTTAAATAAAAAAAAGCTCTATAATGTAAATGGTTACATTTTATATGTGCATAATAATGTTAGTCAATTCCAAACATCACAAACACTAAATATATCTACTGATTATGACATAAAGGCTATATGTATGCACAGCAAGTTGATATGAAAAACACATCATTTAAACTCCAAAGACAATCCATTTTTAAATGGATATGAACATCACTGTCACTGTTTATCTTGTTTAATCTTGTTTAAATTTTTACAATTAAATCAGGAATAAAAATAACACAAAACAGTCTATGCACAAAACACTAGTGTGACGTTTGACACTTCAATTTAAAAGGAGAAATACGTGTTTAAAATAATGTGACTTGTTTTTAAATTATTTAATGTAATAAAATGATGAACCTAAAGCCAAACATTTAATCCTGAAACCATTTTTACTGTACATAACGCATAATCTTTTTATATATATATATATATATATATATATATATATATATATATATATATATATATATATATATATATATATATATATATATATATATATATATATATATATATATTATACGGATGTAGGCCCTTATTTTCCAGAGAAACCATCTTTGGAATATTGTCTTTGAACTTCCGTTTTTGCGGTAGCCCTGTATATTTCTATGGCATTGCTGTTGAAGAAAAATTAGCTGGTGAAGTGGATTTACTTGTTGTAGAGTTAATGGAAGTTATCATGAGCATTGTAATGTTTAAAGCAGATGTCTTAACTAATCTCAGTAGACCGGGGAGATTTTAAAATGAGCAGTTCATTCATAAATACGTAAGATCGCTGTGGAAATACGAACCGGAAGTCAAAAGACAACGAGTACAGCGCTGAAAAGGGGCGGGGCTACTCATGCAGTACCTGGAACCGCCACTGAAAGTTTTTTTTTTCTTTTTTTTTTTAGCAATGTTGCATCATTATAAACAGCCAGGACTTTCTTATTTTATTTCCGAATATATATTAATAACAACGGTGCACATAACGGCAGCCTTTTACCACTGACTTTCAAACAGCACCTCGGAGAGTAATCAATGAATTGTGCAGTCCTCTTGACTTCACTAAACCGTAAACATATTCAGGCTGTCTTGTATTACATGTTTGTAATGGCAACATTAAAAAAGCATGAAATTTACATCACGAAATAGTGGTATCACAAACCACTACTGGCCTTGAGATAAAGGAGATAAAGCACAGCCAGCTCTCCATGACTGGAGTTTCAGGCCTGCTGTTTAACAGCCTCAGGTAAAGAGAAGGGCTCAATTTCATATTCTAGCACTGTTTGTAAGAGGCTCTGTTTACTGGACAGTGAAGAAAACCATGCAAACTAGCTCAAGTATCATATGTCATCATTTTGGGGTGTTAAATGGATTCTAGCACTCTTGCCATTGTAGACATCATCTGAGCCTCAAACTGTAATGGAAGATGTGCTGGCATAGAACTCCATATTCATACAAATGTTAAACACACACAGTGGGGTCCAAAAGTCAGGGATTCTAAATCTTATTTAAATTTGGACATAAACACAGTTTTAAGAGAATAAGGGTACGTTTACACGACAACGATATGGTTAATACTGAGAAGTTTTAACACCATTGTCAAAAGGATTCCCATTCATAAGAATCCGTGAAAACGACTAAAAGCGCTGTATTCTGCTGGCAGGCCATTAGATGGCGATGAACCACTATAGACTGAGCATGTAATGCGCATGTGCAGGGCGTCATCGTTTTCAAGATTCACATTTTGCTACCATTTCTACCATTGTTGTTTACACGGAGACCGTTTTGAAATCCGTTTTAAGGCCACCAAAGCCATCTTGAGCCATCAATGTGGCAATATTTGTTTTTAATTAATTATAAAAATTCCAAACACCACAGAAGTGCTCTTCCCTACAGTCATGTACAGAGGGAAAGTGTTTTATTTTGAGCTCAGAAACAGGGTTTTCTACCATTTCAAATACAATAATGTGCATAACTATCAAATATAGAATGTAAATGTCATTTTAAAAAAAAACCCAAATGCCGAATAACTATTATAAAATATATAATGAATGTAGTGGTCCCCTGGTGTTGTGTCACTGGTGTTACCTTTAACAAAAATCTCTTATTTTGAATTAACAAATGACACTGATGACATCACTTGACTTCCTTCTTTCTATTTCCTGAAGATCAATGAAGAAAGGCCAATGGAAAGTCCACTATCTCTTTTCAGTTACCAGAAATTTTAATTAGAAAATCATAATTTCATATGAAGCTTTTAGTTGAAGTCACTGGTGTGACCTACTTTATTGTTAGGGAATTTAAAAAAAAAAACTAGAATACAAATGGATTAAATTACTTAATTTAGTGAATATACCATGATTGAAAACATGTGGATTGATACCTTGCAGCAGCCATTTTGTAAAATGCATTGCATGAAAATTGTCACTGGTGTTACCTTTTTATGAAAATTGACACTGGCGTTACAGTCACTGGTGTTACCCGTTTATAGATAAACTTTATTTAAAGCTATTCGTTAAGTTCTTTTGCATAAAATAGCACTAAGATTATGTGATTATAACTTTTTTCTCATTGTTAATCCTCCTTTGGTCATATATGGCTAAATTAAGGGTAGCTATATGGCTAAATTGAGTGCAGAGAAGCAGCTACTTTGCGGACAGCATATTTTAACATTTTTAAAATGTTGTTTATGATATTTTACTGACTGCTTTCACAAAGTGTCAATGATAAGTCTTTGATTGTATACCAAATGTAAAATTTTAGTCTCATCTACTTAATTGTAGTTGAAGAATAAGGATCTTTGGTCTTATGTATACGTCACTAGTGATTCATTTTGTCACTTGTGTTACTGTTTTTTTTTGTCTGTCACATGAAATAAAATGTGTCATATGTGACATTGTAATAATTTTACATTCATTGAATTCTACTACACTCAAGAATTAAGATGTAAAGGATTGCATCATTACGTGTTTATAACGGATTTTCAAATATTTTCATTGTTACAGCAAATACATGGTTGCGCAATTGAATTAACATCATTCAATTACACTTTTAACTAAGCTGATTAAAATAAAAAAAAAACAATCTCATTTTTTGCATTATCATTATTTTTTTGTAACTCTGACTGCATGTGCTGAAAAAATTGAGAAATATTTCATAAAAATGTTTATAAATGCCAGATAATTAAGGTAACACCAGTGACAAAAATACAAATAAAAAAAATCATTAAGCTGTCATTTATGAGTATTCATAAAGTCAAAGTATAATATAATAATGTGGTCTAAGTTTAAATGTTAGAAAAAGAAATACATTTTAAGACATTTTGCCATACCAAAAGTGGACGTTTCTGTAGAATGACCCAAATGCTGCAGTATATGATCATCGTGCATCATTATTCAAATTCTGAAAATGTTTTATATGTATCGCTCAATTCAATATAAACAATCTGTTTACCATTAAAATGTGAATTTGTGCTTACTGGTCTAAATCAAGAGAGGAAGGGTCTTGTGTCCTGCTTTCAATGTAGGTTTATACATATTTCATGTTTTATTATCCAGAAGAATGATAGATAATCATTCAGCAAGTTTGAACAATAATAATAATGATGAAGCAAGAGCAACTGATAATAATAAATGGAAAATGAGGTATAAAAAGTTGATTTTAATAGAGTATGGAGGACTGACAATTCAGCCAAAATCACAAGAAACAATCACAAGATATAGTCAGCACACATTTTCAATGATGACCAAAGATTCATTGCAAACCAAAGTAAATCTGAAATAAATGTAGTCCAACAGAACTCAGCATCTTGAAGAAAGTGCTGAGATGTAACAATGGCATGTGATAATGGAAAAGTGATGATAATGATGAACAAGTTTTGGCACATTGGATATAAAGTATGAAAATGTATGACTATGATATATCAAACGCACCACCAGACCATTTGCTTTATGTCTTATGTATGAAGACATCATATTTCATGATAGCACTAAGAAATATTGAAAAGGTAGGACAATGTATCCTTGCCCTTGCGCATTTTTACAATGATTCCTTTCTCCCCCGTCCTTCACATTGTTAAACTTTGGTGCAGGTGTATTGCTAGAATGTACCTTCTCTGAACACGTGATGTATTTGCAGCCCTTGATTAAACATGCACATATGCTTTCACTTTCTCCAAAGATATGCAAGTATTTTCCATTTGCAATGTCACAGAAATTTATTTCTAAAGAAAATAATCCAAAAACAATCAGAAACCACTACCTAGAATAAAGATCATACGTATTTTACACGCCACTGGTAACCACCGCCAGCCCAGGAGTAACACTTCTTAATATGTCAACTTTGACATATATTCAAATGCAAAATGGCAGAAAGAAGCTCTTGATTAAGTTTACCAACACTGCCCTAAGTGTTTTACCATCTTACTACAACCGTGATTCATTCACTGAAGTGTCAAAACAAGGTGAATTGAGATTGGTTTAGTGAAAACAAAAGTAGACAACTTGAAGACAGACAAACAAGAATGAGTGTTCAAGTAGATAATCCTGCTTTAAGTTTACATTCACATGGTTAGATGAGTGACCAATACAGTGTGATTCTTCTTACTGTGTATGTGTATATATATATATGAGAGAGAGAGAGAGAGAGAGAGAGAGAGAGAGAGAGAGAGTCTTATTCAGCCACCAACAGGTGGTTTAACCCATCAGTATCAGTTTTCATTTTTGTTGTATTAGGCCCAAATGAACTAACATCAAGTAAAACCTGTAATACAAAAAAATTATGACAAAAAAATGAATAAAATGCAATGCTTCAGCTCTTATACAACACTACAAAAATATTTGTGCAGATGTCAAGTACAGTGCGACACAAAACTACAAGTGATCAACTTAAAAGAAACTCAAACTATGGTAAAATCCCCAAAGGATTTTTGGATTTACTATCCACAGTGTCTGAATGATTACATGCACATATCTTTATGGCATAGTATCCAACACAACGTTTTTCAGGCATACTTCTTCACTGCACGCACAGAATACTGTGCAATATCAAAGACAAGTAACTCTTCATGTCTTCAGACAGTGACTCGCTTGAAGCCCATGAGCTCAAACTGGGGATTCTGGACAGCAGGACTGTTTGTAAGTTGCAGAGAAAACCCAGCAGCAGATGGTTTCACTTCCTGCCTGCACTTTAGGTGAAGCACTTTAAGCAAAAGGTCAACCTGGTAAATATTTGGTTTCCTCCAAACTCCAGGTTTGGAGTGCCAGGTCAAAAAAAACCTTCACAGTGAGCATAAGTCACATGTGGAAATTAATGCAACACGCCACGTACGTGGACTAGTCATGCTGCTCTTTGGAAAGGAAACACTTCCGTATTGTTTTCAAGTTTTTTTTAGTGCGGTCGCAAGGTGTCAAATGTTCCCATTTCTCAAACATAATGATTAAATCAGGCCATCAAAGGTGAAGCACGATGGGAACATAGAGGAATAAGCAGATTAACACTACTGATGTACCTATATGATGCATCAGTCAGTAGGATGGTGATTCAAGGCTTTTTACAGGCAGCTTTGGCTTTCCCATTGTTGTTAGACTTGAGTTGTGTCATCTCCACTTCAGCCATGGCATCTGATGGTAAACTGCTACGCATGCGCTCGATAGTCTTCTGGTAGGAAGCTTTCTCCTGTTCCAGAGAACGGATCAGGTGCTTCATCTTGCTCTCTCGTGACAGGAAGCTCTCCACGCTGCTCTCCAATGTCTGAATCTTCAAACGGGCCGCCTGTTAATAAGAAAGCCAAGCAATTTTTGACATGTGATTATATGTACTAATCATTCAAAAATTTGGGGTCGGTACATTTTTAATGTTTTTGAAAAAAGTCTGTTATGCTCACCAAGGCTGCATTTATTTGATGAAAAATACAGTAAAACAGTAATATTTGGAAATTATACTACAATTTAAAATAACTCTTTTCTATTTTAGTATATTTTAAAATGTTTTTTATTCCTGTGATGAAAAAGCCGAATTTAATCCAGTCCTCAGTGTCTAGTCCTCTTTAATATGCTGATTTAGTGCTTAAGAAACATTTCTTAGAATCATCAATGTTGAAAACAGTTGTGCTGCTTGATATTTTTGTGGAAAAAATATAACAGTTTTTTTTTTCCCCCAGAATACGTTAATGAATAGAAAAGTTAAAAAAAAAAAGCATTTATTTAAAAAATATTTTTTGTGGGACAATAGCCATTTTTCCACCATTGGGCCAAACTGGTCTTATTGCTTAACCATTCCATGCAGATCCAGCCCAGCTGGTAGGGGTATGGTTTAAATGATCACTGTACAGGGCTAAAAACAGAGCTCGTTGGAATGTAATAACAAATCCATTAGTCCTTGCCTTGGTAATGCAAGAGTTTACAGATGATATGAGATGTAAATAGCTACCGCATTATGAAGGATGATCAGATATTTCTTTTAATCTTAATATTAACTTGCGTTAGCTTCGCTCAAATAGTGGCCAGCTACAGACAAGCGATCAATCCTGTGTTGCGACGTCACTACACGCATTGTACCATCATGGCTGAGAATGGTTTGTAATCGTGCCGTGTCTAACAAATCTCAAGTGGAAATATAACTGGAAGCGTTCCTTACCGTTCGTAGGACCGGTCGGCACCAACAGTGGAAAAGCGGTTAATGTAAAAGTCTTTACTGTCACTTTTGATCAATGTAATGCATCCTTGTTGAATAAAAGTATTAAGTTCTTTTAAAAAAATAATGATCTTACAGATAAAACCCTATGGGGTAAATTTTGTCAGATGCTTCAGGGTAAGCTATTACTCTAATGCACTATTACATTGGTCTGGAAAATTTGGTAAGTGTGCCAAATATCTGTTCACTCTCCCCTGTGTCATGTTTCTAGGAACAGCTTGTTTTTAGCAACAGGTTGTTTTTAAGGACAACTTGGATGAGCGTGTTGTGACGTTACATGTTTAGACTAATGGAGTTTCAAGGATAAATTCATTCTACCATGTTCATTCACACTAGTGGATGACAAATCAACAAGCAACTATCAGCTGAATTCCCATTACTTTTCATTTTAAATGTGAAATGTGAAAATCAAAATGCCATTTTAATATTCTTTGGTAGTAAATGAAGAGGCGTATCTGTAAAGATCTTGGGTTTCAGGCTGTTTGTCTTTTGTACTGTGCTGCCACACACTGGCAATGAAGGCACAAAACACTTCTCTACTTGTGCTATTTTGTGATAATATTATACATCTACATACCTGCAGTTTCTCTAGCAAGTCCATGTTCTGTTTCTTGAGCTGGGCATTGGCTTTCTCCAGTTTATCTAGCCTATCAGACTCCTCTGATGGTGGAGGAGCGTCTGATAGCTCATCCTGCAGGACGTGGTACTCCACTTCATATGCGTGCAGCTGCTTGGAGATGTCCATCTCAGTCGCCTGCAAACCACATTTCATACTGACAGTTATTGTCAGAATATGCCACAGGTTCTTTCAAATTATCAGATTAAATATCTGATAATCAAATTCATTAACAATACAGGATTTAGATTTTTGAAAAGCAAGTTACACCACCTAGTGGTTAAATGCATTCAAGTCTAAATGGGCTGTTTGGCCAATGTGTGGAAAGAGACACCAGTGTACTGCATACTGCACAGAAAACAATGCGTGCTGCCTACAATAGCATGTGAAACTGTATTTGGTATGCATCAAAAAAGGATTCAAACATTAGTATGCTACACTGTTGTCACTTGATCACTTTATGCCATATGGTTACTTTACAGGATAGTATTCAGTTGGCATAAAAAAGGGTATTTTGAGTTTGATCAAATAAGTCAAGGAAGACATGTCAAAATCATGTCTGATGAGAGTTGTTATTGTTAACTAAAACTTGTTTTTTGAAAATCATTTTCAGTAAATTCATACAAAGCCGAAAAAAGACAAATTAAATATTAGATGAACAACTGAAACTTAAACGAAAATGTAAAATGTTGCCTTGGCAAATAACTGGAATAAATAGGTTGAAGTTGAAAAACTTAAACTGAATTAAAGCGATATAGAAATATTGAAAAAATAAAGGCAAAAACACATCCAAAGACAAAAACGCTAAAATGCGATCTAAAATTAAAATGAAAACTGAAAATATAAAAATAGTCTAATTCAACCCATACACATTAATAAATACTATAATAGTATATAAATAATACTAAAATAGCACTGTGACTGATATTACTTACATACTTATATTGATAAGATTTTATGAAATATTTGAATAAAAAAACAATAATGTGGTCATACTGTGGACGATTCAAACAAGTGAAGCCAAAAGAGATTAAAAATAAATGCTCACATGATCTAAAACATACACTTTCCCTTATACATCCATATTAATTTTATATTAAAATCTTATTATTGAAAAAAAAATATCCTCATATCCTAAGTGTATTTTTTATTTTTTTTTTTTGATGAAAAGTCCCCATATACTGTCAAACCAAAAATTATTCAGAATTTTTTTGATATTTTTTAAAATTTTTACTAGTGGGTTTAGGACACTATAGTTCATTTGTGTAAGTGAGGATAGCAAAATAAATTAAATAAAATAAACTGTGACATTATGCCCAAAAATTCTTCATACAGTGGACTGCCAGTAAAAAATTTGGGACCAAAAATTATTCAGACACTTTGACCTGACCATGTTTTGCTTAACTGTTATCTGACATAATTAAGATTATTTTTTTCTGACAAAGTTTAACTCTGAGATCTTGTCATATTTTATTACCATTTTTAAACTATAGTGAATAAACTGCATTAATGAATAAAATGTTCAAGGTGTCTGAATAAATTTTGGTTTGACTGTATGCTGGTATAAAGTTTATTCCATTTTAAATGTACCTTGGTGATCGTTTCTTCCATTTGGCTGTAAGTGAGGGTGGGGATGGTGGATTTAAGGTAGTCCACAATACTTTCAAAGCCGTCACACTCCAGTATCTCTCCCTCGTGGCTGCTCAGCAAACACAGGGCCACCTTAAAAATCACCTCAGTGCCTTGGACAAACAGGAGGTCTGCCACAGAACACACATACATGTACAAGAGTCAAAGGCTATGCATTGGCTACAATACTTGACTTATGTGTGAAATACATGAATTTGAACACACAAGATCATTTCACCACAACCCTCTGGTTCCCCCTAACCCCATCACATACTCTACATTAGTTTAGGTCTGAATATGGTAGTGTTACTTAGGAAGTAAAATATACCAAATATACGGGCAACAAAGCCAAGCGGGAACTGAGAGGCGAACAGAGTGAGGAACCAGGGTGCGGCGTACAGGCTGGGGCAAATCTCGTGCTCCTCCAGGTGAGTGTACAGGTTACGGTGATAGTCGTGCAGCAGTCGGGACAGCTGGTACATCTGGATCTACAGAGAGAGAAAGAAGAAAAAGTCCTCACACTTACAGGAGTGAACTTTAAACAGGCTCAAATGAGACTGGCTGAGACAGACTCTCTCTCACGGGATTAAACATTGGCACATCTGATGATGAATAACCACTAACAGCTGAGCAGGAAATAGTGTACAAGAGGTGGAGACGGCTGTTTGCATACCGCTTGAGCAAATGTACATTTAAGTCAAGTGTAGTAAATATACTCTCTGTTCTGGTTGTGTAACAAAATTAGGATTTGGAATTTACATTCACTAAAAGTAATGCACTAGATTAAAAAAAAAAAATGTATTTCTTAAATTTAAGGTGTGCTAACAAACTTTTAATTTAGGTTTCTTTGGCCAATACAACAATGGCTTTGAATGTTATACTGACACCTAGTGGTGTGAATGTAGCAGTGCAAAAAAGTTTCAAGGACTGATATTTACTTCAAAAATACCCCAAATGGCCATATTTGTTATTCATTTATTTTATAAAAGAGAGTTTCCAATAAAAATCTAGTTCTTGATGCAAAAGGAAAACATTCAGTTCCACAAATTAGGACACATTGTTCTGTACTCATTCCGTTATCTCACACAAAAACCAGTCCTGCTACATTTAGCAATAGGCATACTCAGAAAAGCAAACATTCCAGTTCTGAAAGAAAAACACAAACTAGTGAAAACTGACACTCTCACACACGGCGCACCTGCAGGGAGATCATGTCGGGACGGTACTGCCGGCGAATGCCCAGATCGTACATGAGGAACTTAAGGGTGTCGAAAGCCTGTTCCTCGCTCATATGCAACAGTAGCAAACCGGCCACAAAACTGATGCCCTGGCAGTAGCCCACCTCCGTGTCCAGCAGGGAGTAGGCCTTCAGGAGATTGTACAGAGACAGTTGCCCAGCTCCCAGCTGAGCACTGAAATACTGGTGCGTTGGGAATGTCCGGCCTGGAAAGGGGAAGATCGCTTCAGTAATGTGCTGGGTCTAAAATATAACACTATTGTGATGTCCATGTGAATTAGCTGCAACAATATGACAATATACAGTTTTATAGTCTGAGATTTCATAAGTTCTGATAGTATTTTATGTCAAAATTTATTGGTGATTTGACAATTAATAAACAAATAATATACAACTTTGGAATGCAAATTATTATTTAGTATTCTTTGTATGTAGCTTATCAGTATGCGTATTCCCCGATAAACAAACAATAAGTACTTGATTAGATACAGACCAAGGTCAACCAGGATGGCGTGTTGCTGTGCTGTGAGCTGCTTGAGGAGATCCTGATAAGGAGTTTCAGGGGGCTGCTGCCGCTGCGGCAGACGGTGACGCAGACGATACTGCTGGGAAAGGAGGAGCCACACCTCACCTCGCCGACTTTTGGGGACACCTACAGGGCACACATACAAACAAACGGAGGGAAATCTCAGCATTATTTAGAACAGTGTTTCCCAGACTTTTTTTCTGGGGACCCACATTTTAAATTCTTTAAATCCTTGTGACCCAAAAAAACATTAGGCCCATATAGTTCATATATCACAAAGAGAATTTATGCATTAACAAAATATGTATGACCATTTTTAAGGTCAGTTAAGCTTCCACTTAACTATTTAAAAGAGATACAGATATTTGACAAAGCACAATTATTTTTTATTTACCTTTATTTACAATAAGTAAAATGCAGAAGTGAAATGAGAAAGGAAGAGTTGTCATGTCATCTCATTGTTTTCATATTCTCATCATTACAGTGTCAAGCTGGCCTCCCTCGGGGACGGTATTTTGACTGTTGGCAGTGTTAGCCTGGTCTTTAGCTGTTTTTTTCTTCTTAATTAACCAAGCATCCATTTTTATGGCTGGTTGCCGAGTGCAGAGCGCAGCTAAAGAACAAAACAAAACAAAAAAAAAACGGAAGAAAACGACGAGCTCCCTCGTGCGGCTAATTGGTGAACTACATATATAATTTTTTAATCAAGAGTATATAGCACTGTGGCGAGCAGGGCGGGCGAGAGCCGTGAGGGAACGGCGCGAGGCCGGTGGCGCGAGTGTTAATGAGCTTCACCTGGGAGGCGCACCGGCCTTGAGTCCCTCACGGAGGAGCTCCGGGAGCATAAAAGGAGGAGCGACTACAGTGAAGGACGAGAGAGGACCAGGCCTGGACTTTACGTTATGTTTTATTATGTTTGTGTGGCCGGCAGACGTCCGCGAGGGTCTGCCGGCATTACTTTCGTTTTGTTCTTTGTTTATTTTGGTATTAAAGTTATGTTGAACGTTCGCCGGTTCCCGCCTCCTTCTTCCCGTATCTACGAACTGTGTTACAAGCACAATGAAAAATAGTGCTCGACTTGGCGACCCATACAAAATCTCCCGCGACCCACTTGTGGGTCGGGACCCCGCCTTTGGGAATAAGTGATTTAGAATTTAGAAGAGCAAAACTATTTCAAATTTCTACACTTCAGTTTAAACGTTTGGGGTCCTTAAGATTTTTCCTAATATTTTTGAAAGAAGTCTCTTGTACTCACACAGGCTGTAATTTTTTTATTATATATTTTAAAATGTAATTTATTTCTGTGATGGTAAAGCTGAAGTGTCACATGATCCTTCAGAAATCATTCTAATATGCTGATTTGGTGCTCATGAAACATTTCTTATTATTAATGTTGAAAACCGTTGACTTGTTTTTCAAGAATCTTTGGTGAATAGAAAGTTTAAAAGAACACCCTTTATTTAAAATACTTTGTACAATGTAAACACTTTTACTGTCTCTTGATCAAATTAATGTGGCCTTGCTGAATAAAAAAATTAATTAAAAAAAAATAGCAATATCTTACTCACCCCAAACTTCTGAACGATAGTGTAAGTATTTCTATAACTATGTAACAAGTTATGTAACAACAAAAGATAATGTAGATTAGTACACCAGAGACCAAAATCTTTGGGTTTTAATGACTGAAGTAATCAGTTTTTACCCTGGCAGACGGCACTGTGAATCTCTTCTTTGTCCCACTGTACTTTAGTGCGGCAGGGGCTGCTCAACTTCCTGTCCCACACAGCCTGCACCTCTTTGGAGCACTGACACACTTCCTGGTAGTCCAGCTTCATTTTACGAATGTGCAATTCATCACGGCTGGCTGCAGGATGAGAAAACTTCTAGTCAGGTTTAGCATTTATTAATTCAGACTAACATTAGAATAACTAGTAATTAATATAGTGCTTTTAGATGCAAAGAGAGAGAACAAAATGACATTCAGAGTGTCAAAATGAAGAGGCATCATGTGCATCACCTGCTGTTAACAGAGGCAGAAGTTACTGGTTCTCAAGTGGTGGGTTGGGACTCAAAAATGTGGACAGAAGGGGGGAAATATGCTATTTTATGCAATTTTTAATAGTAATTATTATTTTAAAAATATGAATTTTATTGTATCAGTATATGATTTTACTGATATTATTTTAAGAGCATATTACAATAATATATGTTCTTAAAACAATTCATATATGCAAAAAAGCCATTCATCACATTATTTAAATAACATTTATTTGCAATTTTGGTATTACATTGGTTTGCCACTTGATTTCCAACACAAGCAAATCCAGTTGAGAGCCACTGAAAGTCATGCAGACATTAATTTATTAAGTTTCAGTTTGTAAAAATAAAAATACAAGTGCCTTTACAGCAATCCACATACAATGGAAGCCTCACAGGCAAGCGTGCATATAGCATGCTGCTGATAGATCGAGGAATATTACATACTCTGCATTTCAATAGAAACTTTAGACAAAATGCAAAGCATATCAAGACATGGCCTTTTACAGTAACATTAAAGCATCACAACACATTTGTACTATCCAAGATAAAAGAATACATGAACATCTGTGCAGATGAATAAGAGAATATGCCCCTTTTAGACTCTGGATTGATGCAATTCTGCAACTATTTCATTTGACAGGAGAAAATTGTATCCTAAAAACCAATTGTTATTGTTTATCGATACTGGAGAACATGTAGCTAACTGCCTTATGCTGGTTTGTATACAACATTGAAGTGAAACAATATCATGCCAACTGAAACTGCCCGAAGTTCAGCCTGTTCAAGCAAGACGTCAATGTCGCGGCTGTATTTTCTTACCTTCTACTCAGACATGTTAAGTTCAGCCCATCCAAGAGCACACAAAAACAGACAGAAAAAGTAAAAGGGTAGAGGAAGTGACTTGAGTCTCATGTGTGATTCTGTTTGGCCAACAGAGGGCAATATTTCATATACTTTTTGCTTGGCTCTTCCAAAGCAAAGTTGAACTAATACACAACATTAACGTTTCATAATGTGTTTGAAACTGATTGAAATACTGATATTATTAAACTATTTCTTAAAGACTAGGGTTACATATGCAGCCCAGAGGTCACAGAACTGAGAGCACACTCTTGTAGAATGTGAACGTCATCGACATTCTCTTCTATAATTAACTTTGCTCCAGAATGTAAAATAGACGCAGTGGCACTTGCCCCTCTTAAAATAAGGCAAGGGCAAAAACAACAGTCTAATCAGAGTGACGGGAGGAAACACTCCCTCTCCCGTGACTCCACAATGTACCATGAACGCTGGACTACTGCTGTAGGTTTACATATTTGTGCAATTGGCAGACACTTTCATTCAAAGTGACTTACATTGTAACTGACTTGCTCGTATGTTAGGTGCATTTTATCAGATCATGCATTCCCTGGGAATCAAACCTATGACCTTAACCTTGCTAGTACCATGCTCGACTGTTTGAGCTACTGGAAATATTTAAAGGGATAGTTGACCTAAAAATGAAATTCTGGTCATTATTTACCCACCCTTATGTTGTTCCAAACCTGTATGACTAACTTTCTGTTGAGCAACACAAA
The DNA here is from genome assembly GCF_024489055.1 of Chanodichthys erythropterus. Classification (NCBI taxonomy): domain Eukaryota; kingdom Metazoa; phylum Chordata; class Actinopteri; order Cypriniformes; family Xenocyprididae; genus Chanodichthys; species Chanodichthys erythropterus. Next base: position 30,455,868 of record NC_090234.1, on the reverse strand, counting down.
AAGATGTTTTAAGCCAGTCAATCTTAAAATCTCTTTAGACAGTCTAAGCCACTGATGTTTTAATATTATTTATGTACTGTTATAGTATTTGTTTTGAATTAGCTTTTATTTGTATATTTTCAGTTTTCATTTTATTTTAGTTTTATTTAGGTTTTATTTTATTTAACTTTCAGTAATTTTGTAATGCACGTTTGTCATTTTGTCAAGTTTTGTTTTGTACAATTTTAAATTTATCTTTGAGTTTAAGTTAGTCATTTTGATAGTCACTTTAGTACTTCAGTTTCAGTAAGTTGTCAAGGCAACATTTCTAGTGTTTTTCATCTAATATTTATATTTTATTTTATTTTATTTCAGCTTTATTTCAATCAACAAAGACAATATTTTAACAGTTCAGTTAACAATAACAATGCTGCTCTAAGCTCCACTTTTCCACACAGTGTAAGTATAGAGTGTATAGTGTGTGTTTTTCACACAAACCTATCATGTGACTTCAGAAGAAATGGAATATAACACCCAAGTTTATGGGTTTTCAGGGTACTTTTTGCACTTTTTTGAATTTGGAAGCCCCTGGTGACTGCTCCAGTCATTATTTAGGAAAAAGATACATAAACTATCTTTTTCCTTTTGTGTTCCATGAAAGGAAAACTCAAATGGGTTTGGAAAAACTTGAGAGTGAGAAAATTATGACAGATTTGTTTTTTTTTGTTTGTTTGTTTTTTGGTTGAACGAACAGCACCCAGTGAAGTGGGTCTGCACGATTATGAGAGAATCCAAATAAGAGAAAGGTTATAAAGAGAGAGAGATACAAGGAGAAACACTAACCCTCCAGGCGCTGGTTTTCTTTCTCCATGCGGATGAGCAAAATCTGTTGATGGATGGCTTTCTTCCACAGGGCCCTGTAGTCAGCTGGGCTGCGCCGGCCCTTCTCTCCACCAAAGCCCTGCTCTGGGGACAGGGGGCTGGCCTGAGGGTCTTGATCCTGGTTCAAAGCCCGAGGAGAAAGTGGCAGCAGCTCCCGGCCATCCATGTGCTCTGGAAAACAGCAGATGCTAACCAAAATGTCTAAGACCCATGCTCAAATGGCATGGGAAGTTAATAAAAGTGATTTAAGAAATGGAGAACTGTGCATTTAGGGTGTTTCTTTTTCTTGAATCTCAGTAAAAGGGAGAATTATCTTGAAGTTCTAAAGCTTGCCGAACAATGATTTATGCTGCAATGTTTACTATAAATAGACTGCTGGGAGAACAGGGTGTAACGTTGCACCTGTCTGCTTGTCTGTGCGTACGCTCAAGCATGTGTACCTACCCAGGTTTTGCATAGAAGTGGAAGGTTTGTTCATGGGTGACGCCACCCTCAGGAAAATCTTTTGGCGCCAAGAAACTCTGCGTGGAGGCACCAAGGTCAAAGAATCGGTGCTACAACCTGACAGAGACCTCTTCCTGCCCTCCCCATTACCACTACAGACAAACAAAACAACACACGCTTATTCAAATGAAAAGACAGAGCAACATTTTTTGAACGTGTGCTCAATACAGGTGGTTAAACCAGTTATAAGGTAATACACAATATATATTCATTAATACATTTAAGCAAAAGCTCATAAGCAATAAGAAGCAGAGCATTTAAAGAGTCATAATAGATGTTAATTAGTTTCATGCATAAGCTACATAAAACACAGATTACTTGTTTTTGAGGAACAAGAAAAATTATTAGGAAGTGAACAGAATGAAAATTAACTGAATAATGCACAAAAACTTTGCAACACATTAAAAAATACTTGTGCAACGCAACTCAACTTATGTACAAAAACAAATAAAAAAATCTTACAGTATTACTGTTTTTAATGCATTTTACTGTAATCAAATATTGTAATGCAGCTTTGGTGAGCATAAAAAACTTGATGTTCTTCTTATATATATCAGGGGCGTTTCCTCCGAGGAGGCAAGGGAGGCAGTGACTCCTCAAAAAAACTGGATGAGAAAATAATCGATATTACAAAAATAAAACAAAGCAAATATTACAAAATTTGACATAAAAAAAAAAGTGAAAGTCACAAATTTTTCAAAAGAAACCCTGTCCAACAGCGACACCCGCAGGTAAAGTTACAGTGGGAGTCCACGTCTCTCATGCCTCCCTTCAGCTCATAGAAATAAAAGAGAACCCCTAAAGCATGCAGTGGGTTTTATGGGGGGCAAATGAGAATGAATGGGGGAAAGTCACGGAAGATCGTGCTATGATCGGATATGATTGGTTATGATTGGATATGATTGGTTTGTGCAATAAAATCACAGCTCTTGTTTTCATGAGCGTTCTATGCGAATCGGCCTGAATGAAGACACCAATGGTGTTAATGGGAAGACTAATTAAATAGTAAGTAAACAACTCACCCCCTTACCGCAACATGTCATGTTAAAAACCAAACTTATATTTTAGTATAAACTTTTATATATAGTTTAAATTGTTACTGCCTTTAGTTAGCCTCTTATTTAGGAATAAATGTAAACATGCATAAAAACACTATCTTGATGAAATTTATACTTGGTTTTAGTAAATAGTTACATAGTGAAAAACACAAATTAGAATTGTATTTGGTCTCTCTTTATATGTAATGTTTATTTAACCAAGAAAATTGTGTAACAGGGAGATAAATTTACATTTGATATATTAAAATAAAAAAATAAAAAAAATCAAGGACTTTGCTGCCTCATTTTAAAACACCACTGATTATATATATTATATACATTGATTTTTTTGGTAGACAGCAGAATTCATGCATCCATTTATCACAGCAAGTCTTCCAGTTCCAGCCCCAGACCATCACACTACCACCACCATGTTTTACTGGTGGTATGATGTTCTTTTTCTGAAATGCTGTGTTACTTTTACGTCAGACGTAATGGGACACACACCTTCCAAAAAGTTCAACTTTTGTCTCGTCAGTCCACATTATTTTCCCAAAAGTCTTGGGGATCATCAAGATGTTTTCTGGCAAAACTGAGGTGAACCTTTATGTTCTTTTTGCTCAGCAGGAGTTTTTGTCTTGGAACTTTTTTTTTTGCCCAGTCTCTTTGACCTTAACTGGAGGCAAGTGAGGCCTGCAGTTCTTTGGATGTTGTTGTGGGGTCTTTTGTGACCTCTTGGATGAGTCGTCGCTGCGCTCTTGGGGTAATTTTGGTCGGCCGGCCACTCCTGGAAAGGTTCACCATGTTTTCGCCATTTTTGGATAATGGCTCTCACTGTGGTTCGCTGGAGTCCCAAAGCTTTAGAAATGGCTTTATAACCTTTTCCAGACTGACAGATCTCAATTACTTTCTTTCTCATTTGTTCCTGAATTTCTTTGGATCTCAACATGATGTGTAGCTTTTGAGGATCTTTTGGTCTACTTCACTTTGTCAGGCAGGTCCTATTTAAGTGATTTCTTGATTGCGAATAGGTGTGGCATTAATCAGGCCTGGGTGTGGCTAGAGAAACTGAACTCAGGTGTGATAAACCACAGTTTAGTTATGTTTTAACAGTGAGGGGCAAGCACTTTTTCACACATGTTGTGTTTACTTGTGTTATCTTTGATTAATATTTAAATTTGTTTTGATGATCTGAAACATTAAAGTGTGACAAACATGCAAAAAATAAAATCAGGAAGGGGGCAAACACTTTTTCACACCACTGTGTATATATAATGCATTTAATAGAGTTTGGGTTTATAATAACTTTAAAAGCTAAGAGAAACCTAAAGCTTATTTTTCCATTATTCCCTTGAAACATCTTTCAAGTCGTTCCAAATCTAAGAAGCTGAAATAGATTGTTATTATCAGATGTAGGAACAAGATGTTCAAATAATCAAATCTGTTTTATCCCACAAGTCTCTGTCTATTTTCCCTGTGTCCGTCTCTTTGCTTAGTTACCACAACAATACACAAGCAACAGCAAGGACACTTCAAGCGGAGTTAGTGAAAGCGTGAAACAGGTTTGAATGTTATGCATTAAACTCTGGCTAGAGAAATGGACCAACCCTGACTGCCGCTCAACAGACAGGTCTGCTAGACATCCAATTAGAAAAGACAGCTGGAGACATTCAACAAAGAGAGAGGGACCCTCTCTCCGATTTGTAGAAAACGGAGCAGGGCCAAGGATGTGACATTTTAAATCTCCTCCTTTCAGAACACTCAAAGCATTGGATCATTAGAGCCCGCTATTTTAAACAAATGAAGGGCGAATACACAGAGGAACATCATTTGTCAGTAATTCCAAGGTGGCTGTTGTTCAGATGAAGGAGAGTTCATAGTTCAAGCCACTAGCACAAAAACCTGGTCAAATATTACTGTCCTGCAAAGAAACCCATGGGAAGGGGTCTATATTCTACGCATGATTTCACTGTATGAAATACACTTGCCCCTTAACAACTGCTTCTATAAACTCTACTTACTAGTGTGAATGACAGAAGCTTTGTTAAAGGGAATGTTTCACCCATAAATGAATCCTGTGATGAAACATTTACTAACCCTCGTTCCTACGACTTACGACTTACTTTCTTCTGTGGAGCATAAAAGACGATATTTTGAGAAATGCATCAATGGGTTTTTTTTGTCCATACAATGGAAGTCAAGAGTAAACAAAACTGTTTGGTTACCAACATTGTTTAAAATATTTTCTTTTGTGTTCTGCAGAAGAAAGTCAGTCATACAGGTTTGGAACTACATGAAAATGAATAAACAGGGGCTTTTTAGCTCCAGGTAGTTGTAAGAACTCAGTTATAGGAACTAGCCAACAGACATAACATGCCTGCCTGAAAGTTTCTAGTATGCCTAGTAAGACCTTGATTAGCTGGTTCTGTTGTGTTTAATTGGGGTTGGAGCTAAAATCTGCAAAACAGTGGCCTTCTAGGAGCAGGACTGGACACTCCTGCCCTAATTTAGTCCCCACAAAAGGCATTTCTATAACTAAAATTGTTCCCAGTTCCTGTGGTGCAAACACACCAAAAAGTGTGTACTTCCGCCAATAGTTAGAGGAACTATGAAAACGTTCCTCCAGTGCGAAAGCCACTAATGATTTGGGTGAATTATTCTATTTATTTTATGTTCTAAAACCAGTTAAAGGGGTTGTATCATACATTTCCCTTTTTCTGAGGGTTAGCCAAGTTTTTTGTGCTAAAACGGCCCATTTTTATTTTATGTGGCCATTTGCCTCTCTGATCCTTAAAATCTTTTTTTGTTGTTGTTGCTGTGCCTTTTAGGTTATGTAAAAAGCCTCCACGTATGAAACGAGACACACACATCGCTTGACATTGATTTTTTTGCAGGATTTTAACTGTTTGAACTGCATCATCCTTTAACAATATCAAATCAGTTTTGTTAACATGTAAATGTGAGTATGTGTTTATGTAATAATGTAATAATGTTTTCGGGTTTCTGATTTCAGACATCTAAAGAGCCATTTTGCAGAAAGTTTTAATTAAAAGATCTCTTCAAACTCTAATTCTAAAAACCCCATCATAAAACTGGTCTTAGCTGGTTTAAGATGGTCTCCCAATCTGGATAAGCAGGTTGACAAGCACTCTAAAACCACTTAACCAGCAAGAGTATGATTTTATGCCTGCTTTGCATAATTGAATATCTGATGTATCTATTCTGAACTACTTCTAAACTATTTACAAAAAACGAGGGAAAAAAATCCATCAGGAACAAAGAGAAATCAAAACACCATTAAAGATCATCACAACTGTTCAAACCAACCTGGCAATGCTTTTTCCCTTAAAAATGAATTCTGAATTATCATCCAACATAATATATCACAAATTATAAATGATCAATATTTAAGCACAATAGAGTATAGATTAGAAGAAAGTTATGTGACAGTTGATGGATGCAATATAGATGATAACCACTTTTGTTTACCATTAGTTAGTAAAGACGCCAACATGCAATTGAGGTTTAGCATCCCTCTTGTCCATTGGACAAAGACAAAGTCCAACATTGTTGACAGGAAGAGAGAGTAAGTTAAAGAAGTGGTTCTTCTTAACTGACGACACAATGACTGAAGCCTTTGGGTTAAGAAACAGACAGGCGCAGAGAAGAAGGGCGCCATCAGCTCGAACCTCAGGCACCCCCGGGGGAAACGGACACACTAAACAGTCCGAGACCGATGCCCCCTCTCACCTCTTAAGACTCCCGCTGTCCGACAGGGAGGCCAGTGAGCCAAGGGAGCCCTGGTAAAAGGTTTTCAGGAAAGTGGGGGTGTGGAAGGAGGATGAGAGACTGAAGTAGGAGTCACTCTCAGAGACGCTGCGCACTCTTGAGATACCAATGGTGCTGAGGGAGCCGAAACATAAAAGGCCCACAACAAATACACATTACTTTAGAGAGGTCTAAACACTGCCATGGAACCTCAATCAAGAACACATGAGTGCTTCTGAGCAGATGAAAGAGTTCTTCAGATGAAAGAGCATAACAATTTTAGGTTTTGCCTGAGAACTGGAGATTTTTTTATTTTTTTACTGTCATTTTTTTTAAATGCTGAAAAAGTAAAAACTCTGACAAAAATATATATGCTGTCGGAAGCATATTATATTTTTTACCTATATTAAATCTATTAGGTGAGAATATATTGGTACAACATTTGTTATATTAGTGATTTTTATTATTTAGTCAATACTGGATATATATTGGCTAATATTGGATATTTAATTGTGCACGGCCGTTTCCACCAGTATGTATATTTGGATTACCTTTGCTGTCATATACCACCTGTAAAAAAAAGAACTATATAATAAAAAAATAATTTAATCACTGGTAAACAATCTTTAACAGACCTCAAAATTAATATGTTTTGATTTAGCTTTTTTTACATTAAAAAACAGCTTTAATATCAGCTATGTAACGGTTATTGGCATTTACATTAAAAATTTATATCAACCAGCATTTTAATATCAGTGCATCTTTATAATGATTTAGTGAATCTGTATTTAAAGTGATTAAAAAAAGACAAAAATTCTTAAAATAATTTCTTTCCTTATACTATAAAACTAGAGCTGCCAATTTAATGTGTTAATATATCACAACTAATTATTTTTAAAAAAATTAATGCATTCAAGTAAAATGAATGTGAAGTACCAGTTGAAGCCCCCTAACCTATATACTAAATTTCCAAATAATATCCAGAAACAATAATATAAAGTCCCCATTTGGGGGAAATTCTCAGTAAATGCTGATACTGGTTGAATTATCTGCCATATAATATAATTCATTTAATTAAAATGTTCAAACAATTGACAGAATCCCATCATTAAAATGCAGATTCATTAAAATAACAAATATACTGTAGATCACAAGATTCAACAAAAATCACATAAGCATCAAATTCTCTAGTTTTAGTAATTTTCTAAATTATTTGAATTAGTGCCAAATCCAAAACTACATAGACATGCCACATGCACTCGAAAATGTAAGCATTCATTGCTAAAATCAGTCACTTTACAAGTTTACATATTGAAGCATATTTATGATTTCTGTAAATAAACACAACAAGCTGTTTTCAGCACATCAGCACATTGCTGTGACTGTCTGTACATCATATGACTGTTGAAAAACAGATGGAAAGATAAATGACTATCAAACAGCAAACAGGAAGTGATGCATTACCTGCTCTGCAGCAGCTCTGGGGCCAAAGACTGCTGCCGGCGCAGTGGAGCCTTACAGGCCTGGGAGGAAACCTCAGTGAAAGAGATCCTTTTCTTGATGGGCGGGTGGCTGAAGGTGTGAGCCCGGCGACGGAACTGTGGGGCATCTGGATCGTCCTCAAGGTAACTGGGTGGAGTCCCAGGTGGGGAGTCACCAGGAGAGTCGCTCTGCAGGGTGAGCAGATAATGAACCGGGTCAGCGAATTGGGGCCAACAAGACAATGATATTGTATTCAACATATGCCAAACTCAGCTTACCAATGAGTCAAACCTCAAATTCAACAATAATCCATCCCAGACAGAAACAAACAATTTACTGAGATATGGGTATATAACCTTCAAGTTTCAGACAAAGCAAAGCAAAACAACTAACCTGACACCAGCTACATCAAACTATTAATTCTTGACTCACCCAGCATTTTCCCTCTCCCCGTCCAGTCTCGTTTGCTTCCCCAGTCAGAAGTGGCTAGATTGGCGGTACTGCACACACACTTTGTGATCTATTGTATGTTAATAGTCTGTGTCACGGAGCCACATCACACACACATGAGCCGCTGGAGGTGGACTGCTGCACAATGGAGGTTTTTGGCTGCTGTTTACTGTGATGTCTATAGGAAGGGTCTCTCTCTGGTTCTCTTCCTCACTCTGTTTCCTGTCCTTGTGCTATGGCAGTTCCTGAACCCATGCTCTCCTGTGAGTCAGTACACAGCAGGGCCAGGAAACCAGCAACGGCTGCACAACGCTCTCTCCTTTCACTCACACAAACCCTGTCCACTTCCTTCAGCTGCCTACAGCTAAATTTGGGAAAAACAAATGATCCAAACAACATAATAGCTCTCTTGTTTGATAAATTTGGGTTCAGTTGGTTAAAAGTAATTATTTAAATGGCATAGAAAAAGAGAAGTTATTTCTGAGAAATAGTATTAGCATCAATTGTTTACAGATGCCACTTAGTTTGATGTTTTGTTAAACAATGTAGCAAACTGTGGTTTGCACACATTTTGACCAATGAACCTCCATGAATATTCCAGTTTCTGATTTCTGAATAAGGATTTAAAAAAAACAAAAATCAAAAAGGAAAGTTCACTGACATAGACATTACTATGGCTTGCGACTGTAAGCAAGTTAAGCAATATTTAATCAACTGAATATTTTAGAGCAGAGCATAACTTGACAAACTTTATAACTTTACAAACGTTATAATATTTTTAGAGCAGACACCCAAATAGTCGACTAATGGTTAGTCAACTAGAGGCTTAGTCGACCAAAATTTTTATTAGTCTGTTAGTCACAGAACAAAAAATCTATTGTAAAAGTCACGCAGTCCGTGAGGGACAGATCATCCTTGTGTTAATTACAGTATGTCGGGCAGGAAATCCAAACATTTGTCTATCATCTATCGACCTCAAATATGGCTAATCATTTGAAACATGCAACTCATACTAAAGCTAACCTACATAAATGTGTGCAATTATTAGACACATATCCAAGTCTTTGTGCAGAGTGTGGAAGCTAAAGTATAGCCCGCTTACCGCATGAGATGAAGGCGCCGGCGCGATCACTTGCATTTTTTCTGATAACAGTGGAAACAACTTACAAAATACTCTGTCATTTTTGTTCATCATTCGAAACTGTAAACTACTATTATTTTTTATGTAAACTCACAATAACAAGAAAATGTTGTGCCTTTGTAAAAACAAAACAGGATGCGCTTTCTGCTGTCTTGGGTTCGCTGAACTGGAGAGCGTCACAAAAATGAACCAAAACTCAGCGTATAGGCTACTTGCCTCAAAGACATTAGAAATATATTATATAAAGCTTGAAATGTCTACTTTAAAATAAACCTATTCAAATCAAAAATAAATAATCTCTGCTTATCTCTCTACAGGCGCATTCACTATACTGCGGAGATGGCGAGGCAACATTGTTAACTTCATCTTTGCAGCTAACACTATCTCAGAAAACGGTTTAACAATAAATAATTAAAATGTCTCTTTACTATTTTCCCTGACGCATAATCATTACTTTTGCTGGTGCTTTGCAACAAGCTTTATGTGTGCGCTTGAGTGCGGAATAGGCTATATTGTGCTTATACTAAATGCTCATTATGGTTTGGTATTCTCCTCTGTATATAATTAAGTAATTAAATTAGTATAAACATGCAATTAGTTAACTAAATGAATGACTAATAATTGACTAGAAAAAATGTTTAGTCGGAGGCAGCCCTAATATTCATACATAAACTTTCCTGATTTTTCCTGATTTTCCTTGAGAACCCTGTATTTATTTTATTTTTATTGATTATTTTATTCCATTCAATTAATTTTGCAACCACTTCTTTTAGTAAACTTATTTGTCATTAATTAAATTTCTGTTCCACAGAAGAAAAATGTCATTTCGAACAACACTGAGTGTGAGTAAATGATAACAGAATTAAAATTTTTGGGTGAACGGTGCATTTAAATCAAACATTTTCAGTGTTTTAGACTCACTATAGGATAACTTTTTTGTAGCTACTGTATTTCTTAGAACTTATTCAAAACCATCTCGAGATTAAAGTTGTTAAATTTCAAGAAAAAAGTCGAGATAAAATGTTGAGAATAAACTTGTTAAATTACGTGAAAAAAGTCATTAAATTTTGAGAATTAAGTCATTAAATTACGAGAAAAAAGTCATTAAATTATGAGAACAAATTTGTAATTTAACGAATTTGTTCTCGTAATTTAACAACTTTTTTCTCATAATTTAATGACTTTATTCTCAACATTTCATCTCGACTTTTTTCTCGAAATTTAACGAGTATTTTCTTGTAATTTAATGAGTTTATTCTCATCATTTTATCTCGACTTTTTTCTCGAAATTTAACGAGTATTTTCTTGTAATTTAATGAGTTTATTCTCATCATTTTATCTCGACTTTTTTCTCGAAATTTAACGAGTATTTTCTTGTAATTTAACGAGTTTATTCTCAACATTTTATCTCGACTCGAAGTTTTTTCTCGAAATTTAACAACTTTAATCTCAAGATGGTTTTATTTTTTTATTATTGCTTGGCCCTAATCCTCTTCTGTACATCCAGAACATGGAAGAGAGTTAAGAGCTGTTGGACTGTAACATGTTACTGAGAGTTGGAGTTTAAGCACGAGAGAAGGTGCTCACATTGACAGTGCCTCTGAGGCCATGTGAAGATTTGTTTTCCACGAAGTCCAGAGACCCAAGCTTACCATCACACACACCTCACATTTCACACCCCACCGAGACAGAGAGGTGGACAGGGTCAAAACAAGCCAACCCCAACAAACGAGACCCCCTAATAAAACTGACAGGGCAGCTTCAATCAGTTTACCAATGCTGATGCTGAAAAACATGTAGTGTATTATAACACAGCATTGGTATTATTTTCAGCATGTGGTGGTAATTGACACCACCGAGACATGCTTGCTGGCAGGAGCAGAACAGAGACGTGATTCTTGGCAGGGAGAGAACAAGAGCTGGGGCTAAAATGACAGATCCTGATATTCACGTGTTGTGTGATACTCACGCGGTCAAAACTTCCCATGCTGCCCAAACGCATTCGCATACGGTTGGCTCCCTAGGGAAGAAAGATAGCCACGAAATGAAGCAACTTGTTTGAATGTCAAAATTTACATTTACACACACTTTTAATAAAAATTCTGTCATCATTTAATCAACATGTCAATCATCATTCACAAACCTGTACAAAAAGATATTTTGAGGAATTTTTATGCTGCTCATTTCCATGTAACATAAGCAGATAGTGACCATCCAAAAAAGATCTTAATTTGAGCTTAAATGAAGAAAGAAATTCATACAGGTTTGAAACAAAATGATGGTAAGTAAATGATGACAGAAGTTTCCTTTTTTAGTGAAAAGTTCCTTTAACTGAACATACACGTCTAATGGAGAACTCAGGCTTAGCTGGTCTTTATTCTTACACATTGATATTGCTTTGTGAGTAAATACAGCAGATGGCCGAGTTATTATACTAAACAAAGGTATTATTCATAGTACAAGGGTGGGGTAAATGGGTCGATCCCCATTCATAGACCAATAAGACATAGACTGGCAACACACACACATACCCGTGAGATGATGTTCTCCAGGGAGCTTGTCAAAGAACTCCGGGCTTTGTTCTTCAACAGGTCCAGTTTATTGCGGCCCGCACTGGAGTTATCAGAGGTCAGAGTGCTGCTAGAAGCATTCTGCAGGAATACAAGTGAATAAGTGAGAATGAATGTGTATATACTATTCCCAATAGTATTGGCCCCTCTAAATCATTGAATTCAGGTGTTCCAATCACTTCCATGGCCACAAGTGTATAAAATCAAGAACCTAGGCATGCAGACTGCTTCTACAAACATTTATGAAAGAATAGGTCGCTCTCTGGAGTTCAGTGAATTCAAGCATGGTACCGTGATAGGTTGCCACCTGTGCAATAAGTCCATTCGTGAAATTTCCTTTTCCTTATTATTCATTAAATTACTACTAAATATTCCACAGTCAACTGTTAGTGGTATCATAACAAAGTGGAAGCAATTGGGAACAACAGCAACTCGGCCATGAAGTGGTAGGCCATGTAAAATCACAGTGCAGGGTCAGTGCATGCTGAGGCGCACGGTGCGCAGAAGTCGCCAACTTTCTGCAGAGTCAGTAGCTACAGACCTCCAAACTTCGTGTGGCCTTCAGATTAGCTCATGAACAGTTTCATGGAATGGGTTTCCATGGCCGAGCAGCTGCATCCATGCCTTACATCACCTAGTGCAACGCAAAGTGTCGGATGCAGTGGTGTAAAGCACGCCGCCACTAGACTCTAGAGCAGTGGAGACGTGTTGTCTGGAGTGACGAATCACGCTTCTCTGTCTGGCAATCCAATGGACGAGTCTGGGTTTGGCGGTTGCCTGACTGCATTGTGCCAAGTGTGAATTTTGATGGAGGGGGGATTATGGTGTGGGGTTGTTTTTCAGGGGTTGGCCCCTTAGTTCCAGAGAAATTAATTAGGAAAATGAATCTTAATGCTTCAGCATACCAAGATATTTTGGACAATTTCATGCTCCCAACTTTGTGGAACACCTTAACAACCTGATAGAACATCTTTGGGATGAATTAGAGCGGAGACTGCGAGCCAGGCCTTCTTGCCAACATCACTGCCTGACCTCACAAATGCGCTTCTAGAAGAATGGTCAAAAATTCCTATAAACACACTCCTAAACCTTGTGGAAAGCTTTCCCAGAAGAGATGAAGCTGTTATAGCTGCAAGGGGTGGGCCAACTCCATATTAAACCCTACAGATTAAGAATGGGATGTCATTAAAGTTCATGAAATGAAAATGTGCATGTAAAGGCAGGTGTCTAAAAAATGTTGGCAATATGTATATAAAAAAACAGAAATATATATGAATATATACTTTTAAAAAAAGTACATTTATATGATCAAAAATACAGTAAAACAATACTATTACGAAATATTTTTTACAATTTAAAACAACCATTTTCTATTTAATTATCAGATACTGTTTGCTTAATATTTTTTGTGGAAACCACTTTCTTGAATGAATACAAAGTTTAAATAGAAAATGTACATAATTAAAACATTAACATTGTAAGCATCTTTACTTTCACTTTAATTTCACTTTGACTGTCAATTTTATTCATAAAATAAAATAATTATAATTTGTTATATATATATATATATATATATATTATATTATATTATATTATATTATATTATTATATTATATTATATATATACACATAAAACATTTTTTTTAATGATTATTTTGATCTAATATACATTATCTAATAGCCAGACATCCTAGCTAAGTGGCATCAGCTGAAAACACGAGTTATAACGTGCACTAATGATTTGTTAACAATAAGACCAGGAATGAATTAAAAAAGTAAATGGGGATCAAACTGTCTTATTGATTTCATGTCGACTTTAAAAGCAGTTAGATAAGACGAATGTTCACAGAGGTGATCTATTCTGAAAATGTACAGTGTCTTGCACATGTTCAGAAGGGCAGCTGCATTCATTCAGGAGCTCGGTTCTAATCTATAGCTATGTTCTGATGACTCTTACAATCTGTCTTATCCAATTACAGGGAGGTCACAGTTTCATGACTCTGCAAGGTAGCGTGGGTGGGCAAAGTAAGTGGTGCATTTTTGTTGTTTGTGTAGTTTTGCTACCTGTGGGACCTCTCCAATATGAACATGAGATTTCTGCTTGGTCTCACACAACTGTCGGAGGTGAAGAATCACAAGCTCGTTTTCTTCATGATCGGATGCTGGCTTCATTTTCTAATGAGAAAATATAAACTAAATATTTAATAGAGAATTGGAATAAAATTATATTTAGTTACTTTGTTTGCAAAATATCTCCTGGTATGCCTACCTGCACCCTTTCGAATATGTTGACCTGCTCATTGTCGCTCAGTTGGGACAGGTACTTCTGAATGGCTAGTTTCGCCCTGGGAGGATACAAGCCTGGGACATTGAGAGAGACACACTGGAATATTGTGCTAAAACTGAGGCGAGTACATTGAGTGAGTTGATGGAAGCTGGTGGTTTTACCTTCTATTCTCTCACAGAGCTTGTGCAAGTCATGCATTGGACAATCCTCACACAGTTTGACTTGGTTCTTGGAGCTCTGCATAGCTGCTGCCGTGCTAAAGGCTTGTTTCAGGGTGAGCATTACTTCATCCACCTGAGAAAAAAGTAAAAAGTAAGTTTCTTGGTCAAACTTAAGTTCTACACATGGCATCAATGTTGTCAATTACTTTGAAAAAAGATATATATTAACTACACAAATAAAATAAAAAAATGATACAATAATAGACTTACAATTAAAGTCTTTAAGCTAATCATACATGAGGATTTAAAACAGAAATATGTATTTTTGATATAAAAACACACACATATTAATTGTTCATTAATAATAATAATAAAAAAATTGATTTGTGAAGTTTGTTTATAGTTTAATGGCATTCCAGTTACCCTGGCTATATTCATGCAGAGAAAGAGGGAAAAATGATTAAAATAGGTTTTTAAATTTTATCTTCGATAAAATTTCTAAAACCAGATCTGGTGTTCAAGTGTCATTTTGAAAAGGGATAACCTTTCCACACAAATTAACTTCTGGTTATTCATTCTAATGCATATCATGTGCTTGTCATGGCCATGACATGAGTTGAAAGATCATATGATATCTTTTCACAGATAAATGTGTAAGTGGTAACACGTGTTCCGCTTAAGAATTATTAGTTTTATATTTTAAACATTTATTTATGGTGCTGTACATTCAGTCAAAACATTTCATTTGTTTTGTTTTTTTGTTTTTTTTTAGAAATCAAGGAAGTAGTCTACATTAAGATAATCAACAGCAAAGGATCCATATAGACCAAAAACAAGGAAAATCCTTAATGTTTGCATTACAGTACAAAGAGACCTTATCTGTACATCATGTGCAAAAACACAGGTCTAATCCTATTCATCCTCTGGGTGGCATTCAGTTGGCAGGGAAATCAGCGTACTAAAGGTAATGTCCACAAGACAGGCAAGGGAGAGTCATTGTTTCCATTGTACCTTAGGATGAATAATTAATCAGTGTGGTGACAACAGGTGCTGCAAGCAGGTCAGGACTCACCAGAGACTCACTAGCGCACTGGAACACGTAACACACATACTGGGCTGGGCCAGACTCCACCACATCCCGACAAATAAAGCCAAAGTGATCTGTCTGTTTAACACCCTGCAGGCACAAAGAATGACATCCATAAAGGACAAACATACATACAAAATTCTGGGCCAAAACAGAACATTCTAGATGCACCGGGCAGAAAACAGAACCCGAAAATACTTTTTGAAAATTATTTATTTATTATTTTAAATGAGCTTATTTTTGCATAATTGTATTAATATTAGACTTTTAAATGAAATTCAATATTTTGAATGATACAGAATTTATAAAATATAATCATACACATCTGATTTCTTTCTCAGCTCTTTACATTCACTTAAGACATCACAGACTGTGTTTACAAGAATACTTGCAGAGACTGGTATTTTGACATCATTTTGTGTGTATGTGTCCATTCAAGTGCATGGAGATGCAAAAGATTAATCGATTCGCTAAATGAAACATGCCTCTCTATGTGCGCACCCTTCGCAGATGTGTGCGGATGTGATGAGATAACCATGCACGAGTACCGAATTGATGGTGGAACTTAGCAATTAATAGAACAGTGTAAACATTCACTTCATAAAACAAATTATTCTAGCTCTGAAATCTGATTGGATGAACCATGTTTGAAAGAGTGATTGCACATCAATTGAGTTTTATATGAATGCACCACCTTGTTGGTATTATTGGTACACATAATTTTGATCATATTTCTGTTGCTGTCATTTTATGAAACCAATAAGCACTTAAGGATGTGCATTACAATGATTTTACCATAATAATATTAATAATACTGATGTATATAGGTGTATATGTCATTCTTCTTTCTGATGAACACAGTCGGATAAATATTAATAAATATCCTTACGCATCCAAGCTTTATAATGGCAGTGAACGGGGCCAACGAGTTTGAAGCTCAAGAAAGTGCTTCCATCCATTATAAACGTACTCCATACGGGTCCAGGGGGTTAATAAAGGCCTTCTGAAGCGAAGTGATGCATTTGTGTAGGAAAAATATCCATATTTAACAAGTAAAATATCTAGCTTCCACCAGACTGCCTTCCGTATTCAACTTATGAAGAAAATTTAACACCTCTCGCAGTTCAAAGCGCTTACGCTACATCCTACGTCTTCAATATTCAACTAACGAAAAAAAGCGTAACTGCAGCGACGTCGTATATGCTTTTTCGTAAGTTGAATATGAAAGGTGGTCTGGTGGAAGCTAGATATTTAGGTCAGGATATTTAATAATATAACTCCAATTGTGTTCATCAGAAAGAAGAAAGTCATATACAGCTAGGATGGCTTGAGGGTGATTAAAGCTTGGGGTTAAAGTGAACTAATATTTGAACAATGAATAAAATCACTGTAACTCATGACCTTGAGTGACTTATTGCCTTAATATTCAGATCACTGTTCTGATATGCAAAACATGCACTTTTAACTTAAAGGTGCCCTAGATTCAAAAATTGAATTTATCTTGGCATAGTTGAATAACAAGAGTTCAGTACATGGAAATGACATACAATGAGTCTCAAACATCATTGTTTCCTCCTTCTTATATAAATCTCATTTGTTTAAAAGACCTAGTGTGTAATGTTAGCTTTAGCCACGGAGCACTATCAAACTCATTCAGAATCAAATGTAAACATCCAAATAAATACCATACTTACATGATCTGATATGTTGCATGACGAACACGTTGTAAAGATCCATTTTGAGGGTTATATTAGCTGTGTGAACTTTGTTTATGGTGTTTAAGGCAAGCGCAAGCTCTTGGGCCGTGAAGCACAAGATTTAAAGGGGCCGCAGCCTGAATCTGCGCATTTATAATGATAGGCAGTTAAACAAATTTATTAAAAAAAAATTATGGGGTATTTTGAGCTGAAACTTCACAGACACATTCAGGGGACACCTAAGACTTATATTACATCTTTTGAAAACATGTTCTTCGGCACCTTTAAGACATAGACAACAGTAAGAAATATGGCAGTGTTTGAAAGGTCTTTTTATGAGGACATCAAAATATGACAAAGAAAAATATACATTTTCTAAATAACATACAAAAATCTGGTACAAAACCTCATGTCAGTTGCTTGGTACTTGTTTTGAATAGCACTGTGAGACGGCATATGGTGACATTAAATATGAGACGTAGAAAGAGATTATCTCTAAAACCAAACAAACCTAATCCATTTACACACAGACCTGTGAACAGGACGAGATGTCCTTAAAATTCTTCTCCAGAACCACAGTTTTGGTGTCAGGGCTGATGAGATTCACTTCAAACCGTCCAACCTGCACACAAGAGCCATTTGATAGTATATTTTGCTTACTGAGAAGGAAGCACCAAGAATGAAAACACAAATATCATGCTAAATGTCTGATAACTGATAACTCTGCCCACAGTGTTTTTTGAGAGCTGTATTTGCATCAAAAAAATCCTACTTAACGCCAAAGTCATAGAGGCTGCAAGTGATTTCTTAACCAAATGACCATAGAGACACCTTTCCCTAAAAAAGGGAAACGTGTGACTGCATGAGGTCAGGCATGCTAATTAGCAAGATTTTGCACTATGCCTTTTAAAAAAACATTTGCATGCGTAGGCCTGTTTTAAAGGTTAAAGGGACAGTTGACCGAAATACCTGGAACAGCATTGTGCGATTCTTGTCAGCATCAGACGGCTGCACGTTATTGGGCGCGCTAGCGTGTCTCCTACGCGTTGACCCCTTCCCCGCCTCTCTGGGTTTTTTCTGCAGGCCGCCTGCCAGGCTATTACAGCGTGTACGAATCTCCTGCTGCTCCCCAAAACCAGAGTCCTCCAAAATGCACTCAGGAAAGGCCCCTCGCAGGCTGCCTGTACTGGAGGAGCTAGTCAGTTTTCCATTGCCTAACTCAGACAGCTCTTCCTCAGTTGAGCTGGGTTCTACCTCAGGTTCGTCAACTTCACAGAGGGAGGAGCTTAAAGGGTCATCACCCATGATGAACTCTACGGGGGCCTCGGTGGAGCTACGCTGGCCGTTGATGAGCCGCAGACGCTTGCGTTCAATCTCGTGTTGGCGGAATTTGTCAATGCAGTCGTCAATTAGAGTGGAAGGGGCTTTCTTGTGGTTGACAGTCACTTTTCCACAGTAAAGTACTTCATACTTCTGGGAGTTGTAGAAAGACTCATCACTCTCTTGCTTGGGCTTGCTTTCTTCCTTAAGTGCAGCCTTGGACACCTGTCGAATGCTGCTAATAACCTCAGGCACCTGGGGAACAGGGTAAGACATTAGATCAACCATAAAAATACTAAATCAACTCACTGAAAGGCAAACAAGGATAAAACTTCCATAAAAAGGCTCAGTGGTTAAATTAAACTTTTGCAGGGAGACATGCAGGTTGCATAACTAAATAGGTTCAGCCCCTCAGGAGCTAGTAATACAAAAGCCAAGACAGACTGACGATATCAGAAAAAGAAACAGCTGAGGAACCTGAGTGTACATTAAAGAAGCCAAATGGATATAAATCTATCAGAGAAACCTCTTCTCTGGTATCTGATACTACTATTAATAGTTTAGAATGAAACCTGTAGCTAAGAAAACAGATCTCTGCTTTTTATATGCCTGAACATCAGTAGGAATCTGGAAACTACAGTGGCATGAAAAAGTATGTGAACCCCTTGCAGAATCTGTGAAAATGATAATTATTTTAATAAAATAAGAGGGATAATAAAAAATGCTTGTTATTTTTTGTTTAGTACTGTCCTGAGTAAGATATTTTACATAAAAGATGTTTGCATTTAGTTCACAAGACAAAATAGCTGAATTTATTAAAATAACCCCATTCACAAGTATGTGAACCATTGATTCTCAATACTGTGTGTGGTTACCTGATAAATCACGACTGTTTTTTTGTTTTGTGATTGTTGTTCATGAGTCCCTTGTTTGTCCAGTTAAAGCAGTTAAACTGAGCTCTGTTCTTCAGAAAATTCCTCCAGATCCTGCAGATTCATCAGTTTTCAAGCATTTTTGCATATTTGAACCCTTTCCAGCAGTGACTATATATTCTCTTGCACCTACTACTGTAGGTGCAAGAGAATAGGTTTAATTATAACATTAGTTCAAATCAGAAACTCTACACATATCCACACAAAATACTCTGAAATCCCTAATTTTATCTTCATGTATTAAAGATTTTCTTTTCCAGGAACTCATGTTTTAAACAGCTGAGAATCTAATGTTAAAAAAAAAAACAATCTGGGCAGATTAACAAAATGTAAGATAAATTCTAAGAAGTTTGTAAGAATGTTCAGTAAGTACAGTTCTTGAAAAATAAATTCTCAGATGTTTCACATTTTACATAAGCACATCTAAGTTAAGTTTAAATAAATAAGCACATTTAAGTTTTATGAAACGTTGGAGGCCATCTTTTCTTTAAGGTGTTATTAAAGGATCAGTTCACTTTCAAATAAAGTGGACTAATCCATTAATGCTTTTTTTAAAGAAGGAATTTAAATTCCTGAAAATAATTAAAGTTTTGTCTTTAAAATAATCTTGAAAAAAAAAAAAAGGATTAGAACATTTCGAAGAATACAAAAAAACTAAATAAAAAACACATTCTACTGTTCTATTTAACAGTGTAGTTAAAGGAACTACACTGTTAAGACTGTTTTGTGAATCAAACCCCTGAATTTTGCTGAAATACCATTTTTGGAAACCTTGAGATTTGAATTAGAAGTTTGATTAGCCTCCTCACAGAAAGGTATGGGACAATAAAGAAACTGATTTACAGCAGCTTGGGTTTCGACACCAGCAGCATTTACATAATACTCATAAAACAACCCATGCAGGGTCAGAAATCATGCAGAGAGTGTCCTTTGTAGCACTTAATTTAATTTATTATGGGAAAAAAAATATTTAACTTTACAAATTAAAACATGACATTATTTGCATTCCATAGCTTTATTACATTTAGTCACAGCTGTGATCGAAAGAATCTTTTCTAACTCATGTCCCTATACCATCGATACTCAAATCTGCATTCATGATTTGGGTTTAAAACTGGTATATTATTAAAATAACCCCATTCATAAGTATGTGAACCATTGATTCTCAATACTGTGTGTGGTTACCTGATAAATCACGACTTTTTTTTGTTTTGTGATTGTTGTTCATGAGTCTCTTGTTTGGCCTGAGCAGTTAAACTGAGCTCTGTTCTTCAGAAAATTCCTCCAGCTCCTGCAGATTCATCAGTTTAAGCATTTTTGCATATTTGAACCCTTTCCAGCAGTGACTATATATTCTGGTTGCAAATGTCAGATAAACCTCAAAATATATTGCGCCCATGATCTCTTGTGCCTCGCTTGACTTAGAAATGTTCTGCCTTGTCTCTCAGGCTCAAGTGTATACAAGGTTATGGCAACGTTAAATAGAACTGATTTACATCAGCAAGACAAGTCTTGTTTGGGAGAATACAAAAAGGAGTCTGGTGACAGAATTGGGCCTGGTGCCAGCTAGACTTGAAATGAAGCTCCACAGACTTTAAACAGACACTAGGCCAACTCAGGCTAGACTGGAAAAGCATGCTTGGCTGGCCTGATCTAGATGACTACCATAAGCCTGGTATGAGATTCAGTTCTGAACTGACTCAACATAAACAGTAAATACATTCAGGGGTAACAAACAGAAGTAGAGAAAATTAAGTTCTAACAAGAATCTGCTTTAAAAATAACAAAAAAAAAAAAACAAAACAAAAAAAACAAGTTTCAGGCATGGTATAAACAAAGGTTTGAGTTTCCTTGAATCGCTGCAAGACACACCAAGCTCTGAGACATATTAGCACGTTTCACAGAGTGCAAAGCAGTAGTGTGAACAAGAATACTGTCGATATAAACAAATCTTCCAAGAACTAAAGCCCTGTAATGGCCACAGAGTGCTTGCTGCATAAAAATACAAGGCGCCATAACAAGGTCACATGGATTACTTGTTCAAGGCAGTAATAGAGAGCAAGTCAAACACAACAGCAGGCTGTGCACACCGGTCTATCTCTTGCAAAGATAAACATAGGTATGCTTCACAAATGTGCTGAAACCCATGAAAACTTTCACATTAGAGGCAGACATCTGCAAAGAACATCTGACTTATTGCTTTCCCAAGTCACTGGCACAACTACACCCATAATATAAATCATCTTTTTATTGGCTATCAGGTTACAACAAACACCGAACCCACCATATTAAACTTCAGCTCGTAACTCTATAGAATATGTGGCTTGTTGAGAAGAGGTGTGCTATCAGACTTATAATTTTTGCCTGGTGTGCAAAAACCATTGAAGGAGGGACCTGGGTTATATATAGAACCATAATATCATAGAGACTTGAGGCTGGGAAAGTAACCATCCAGAAAACCTTATAAACCACATTAAAGTCCACTCAGAATGCCTTAGCAACCGCATAGCAACGCCCTGGCAACCACCCAGAACAGCCTAACAGTTTAGGAGTAAGTTCTGCATGGGTACATTTTCTTTACTTTGCAATTGGTTTTATGCAATTGTTGCAGGCACTTCACGAGTGAGTCAGGAGTAAAATATAAAGACAATTAAGACCTCTGTGGTCCACTACACGTCTGTCAGTAAATATAGCTCAGTTTAATGCAAACATTTCTTTAAAACCCCGAGGCTAACTTGTGGAAAATCACGGTCCAGCTGAGAGAAAAGGCTCCTTGAGATCAGGAGGAAAAGCAAACAATCATTCAGGCAATCGTCTGCTGCAATGGGCTGCCTGTGTTAACAGCACAAAGGGTGTGGCTGCATGTTTTTAACTGACAAATGACTTATTTCCTAGGAACACTCACAGTTTTCCAAAAAGTCTCTAACTACCTAGTTTAACCAGCTTGAATAATCTGCAAAAAGCAGATTTTTAAATCCGATACTGAAAAGGCAATGCATACCAGTGCTGGGTTGAGGTCACATGCCCAGCATACAAGAAAAAGAGCAATGAAACCATTCACCTGCAGCAAACTTCATTCGATGACCTCTCCAGTGTTTTAAACCCTTAAATGGTCTGAATTATTCAATTGCAAGATGAGGCTAGACCCCCTTTAAGTCTAATAAATTATTTGCACTGAAACATGTGAGGATGAAAGGAGGAGGGTGTGAATTACAGAAGCTGTAAAAAAAAAAAAAAAAAAAAAAAAGTTTATAATACGTTATTAGTTTTCTCTCTATCTGTACAAACAGAAAAATCCTTGTTATTGCAATAGATGACAATATAAAACGTAAGTTTATAGTTTAAGTTTATAGTATATTTTTGAAGCATTTTGGTGTTTATAAATAAATGGACCTTGGTTTCATTTGCTGTAACCAAATGCAAATACATTTTTAAGTGCAGATAATTGTTCAAATACTTTTTGAGGCCATGGTGTATGACTAAAGCTTTAACATGTATGACACAAAGGTTTGAGACCAGATGAGGAAGTTACACCTCTTTGATTTATGAATCAAAGCTGTTGGATGAAAAATGCTTCGTTAAACTGTGATGAGAAATTATTATACTTTTCATTAAAAATCTATGAAATTCAAATCGACTGATTAGTGCATAATGCATATAACCTCCTAATTCACAAGGTTATCACTATTTTTCAATCACGATTTAAAGAATGTGCAAAATTTCATCAATGTGCTGCCATGACCTTATGTTTAAAGGGTGTGTAGGAATGCTTAAGAATGCCGTTTAAAAACTAAGACATAAAATAAACCGCACTGGAGGCGTCTTGGGAAATTACCAGTCAACCCACATAAAACTATAGTGAAAACAGAGAAAAGACTGAAAGATGATGAAACTGCACATTAAAAATATATATTTTAAACATTTCATTAAAAGTACACAAGTTAACCTTGACAGCCCTAAAAATATACTCCACATTAAAATATTGATCAACCATAGGTATAACTTTGCTTTCTCTACAGTACCAAATCACAATACACTAGAACAGGACACTCATGTCAGCGGTCACTTCTTGTACTGGATGCAGATTGGCATGACATGAGTTATTCTAATTATGGGTACCAGGAAGACCAACTACAGGGTATTCATGGCAGCTGGATAAAGTGAGACACTGTACCATATTCCAAAACTCTGACTTGCAGATTTAAGTGGGTCATTATATCCTGTGCAACATTGCTTTTACTTCATACTTTGATGACTGCTCCAAACTTCAAAACAAATAGCCTCGTCTTGAACTGAATAAACTATGAACAAAAAGCATCAGAAGGACCCCAGACATTTTTTTCTTGCCCACAGCATAAACACACAGTCGCTTAATCACAGATAATGCTTTCCTTTCACTTCTATCAGTGTAATGAGCCCAGGCATCTGAGTGCACACAGTATATCATTATAAAACGAAGCATAACCTTACTTTGTTGCCCTTACACTGGGTGGGCTATTCCACGCTGAAGGTGGAGTTATAAATAAGGGACCAGTGGGTTCCCCCCACAGCCTTAAAAGTTGAACTATGTCCCTCCACAGGCATCTGGAAAGGATTGATCGGGCAGCATTAAGGCTAGGAGATCTTTATATGCTGAAATGCCAGCCAAGTCAGTCTCAGAACACCGGAGAGACACAGTAGCACGTGGTTGCACAGTAGCACTTCGAAATGAGCTAGCAGCCATCTTAAGATGTGAGCAAAGACACTTTTCTCATGGACTATCTAGCACATGTTGCCATTTTCTTGCATAATGCATGACGGTGATGTATGTTGCCTCTGGAGCTCAACATGCACTCAAAAGTGGACCAACACAAGGAAGAGAAACTTTCCCTTTCTCACATTCACTTCTGAGTACTTTTACCTTTGAGAATGTACAACAATAGTATAAACAGCATACATAATGTGGCAAGTGCAAAGAAAATTATTTCTTCTCAACTGAAATTCACAGAGAAACAAAGAGATATACACTTCTGACAATGCAAGAGTCGAGCACTCTGTAAAGTCTACTCCAGCACATCCCAAAGACCTTCAATGAATTTAAGGTCTGGACTTAAAGGTGCCAATTCAGGTGTGAAAATGATTCTTCATGCTCCCTCACAATCATTCTTTCACAATTTGAGCCAGGTGAATCTGGACATTGTCATACTGGAATATCGCCACGATGTGTCTTCCTACACAGTTGTTCAAATAAATGAAAAGCTATACACTCCATCAATTAGGGTTAGAAGAACGGTTGCCAAAAATATAACTAATATATGCTAGAAACATAATCACTGCAATAATGATCTAGCATTTGCCATTTCGCCAATTTAAATCCAAACAGTGACTTTTTTGGCCAGGAAGCATACTTAAAAATAGGTAAATGCATAGCAAATCATATTATATGTTCTAATTCATGTTTCACTCACAACAACAAGTGCATTATCCAGGCTTCTCAAATATAGCTCAGCAGCAGAATAACATTAGGGTTACATTACAACTAATCCCTAATCAATACTATGGGACAGACAACTCAGATGTAACTACAGTGCATCATGGCTATTATTGTTGTTTCAAGGCATCATGACAGAGAGCAGAGGAGCGGGTGAGGGTATTTCAATATTCTTAGTGTGTATTGTCAAGCTGATCTGATTAATCCTTCCTCCGCGTGTGCCAGGAGAGATCTGACCTGTCTTTACATGATGCCCTGTAAATCTAATTCCTCTGGCGCAACGGTGCCCTACATACTGGCATTTATCCAAATGACAAAGACCTGTCAATCATACAGCAGACTAAACGTCAGGGTGCATTGTAAGTTTAGCATGATCCATTATCTCTGATGAAAAGGGGGACAAAGAAAAGTTGTTTGTTTTTATAGATATATATATACAAACTACAAGTTGTGTAGTGTGAGCAATACACCATAGTAACAACAGACCTGATATTTAAGAATATAACCATTAAAGTTGAAAAGGTGGTAATATCAGTAAAATAAATAAATATAAATAAAAATTATGGTCAAATGATGCCATTTATTCATATACCAAAAAGAACTGATAACCAGTCCTACAATCCAATCCCCTGGAAGGGTTAATCGAATATCTGTAAAAATAATTAATAATTAATGACATTAGGTCATACATAACCATTTATGAGTTATGTATAAGTTATAAGTTGAAAAGTTATAAGCTGAAAAGGTGTTAATATTGGAATAAATAAAAATTATGATCGAATGATGCCATTTATCCATATACCGATAACCAGTCTACCTCTAATCCAATCCCCAAAAAGGGTTAATTGAATATCTGTCAAAATAATTAACAAAATGAGGTCATTTAACAATACACCCAATATTTAAGAATATAACCATTTAAGTTGAAAAGGTGGTAATATCAGTAAAATAAAAATTATGGTCAAATGATGCCATTTATTCATATACCAAAAAGAACCAATAAGTATACCTCTAATCCAATCCCCTGAAAGCATTCATTGAATATTCTGTAAAAATGATTAACATAATTAATGATATTAGGTCATACATAACCATTTAAATTGAAAAGGTGTTTATACTGGAATATATAAATAAAAATTATGGTCGAATGATGCCATTTATTCATATACCAAAAGGAAGTCTTCCTCTAATCCGAACCCCAGAAATTGTTGATTCATAAACTATAACCACTGTGCCCTTGAGCAACACATTAAACAGATAAAACACTGAACAACTGAATTAGTAGTGGCCAAACATACCTGATTTGGATCACATGCTTTGAACACATGGCATGCCATCTCAGACTCTGGGTTCTCTGGTTGACTTCTGATAAGGTAGGCAAAATAAGACAGGTCATGACTATTGTGGATAAACCTGGATATAAACTGTGCTTTGTGCTCGAATATGAACACGGACGGGTTGCTGCTGTTTGCGGGCACGCAGCGGATCAGAGTGGGAGAGAGACACAGCTGAACTTCTCTGGCCTGTGCGGGACCGGACTCGTTCTTCTCACTTTTCCTCCGGATCTCCGCCACCAGCCACGGCAGCATGGGCAGCGTGGTTCGCCTGTCCAGAGACGACCAGCCCATGTAACAGAGCGCAAACCTCTTCTCTGCCTTTTGATTACTGTCATTATTAGTATTCCCTTTGCCATCCTGTCCCTCCATCTCTCCAAGGGCTCCGGGACAAAGACTTTAGTTGCTTTGTGCAACAACTCTATGCCTTAATACCACTAAATGCCTAACTACATACATGCATCGGTCAGTATTATGTGAAAGCAGCTGGAAACATCCCCTGGCGCGTTAATGGTAGCCTACATGGATCTCTCACGCTTTAGTCAAAAGTGCGCAAGGATCGTGTGTCCTGAGGAGCTTATAAGCTACAATAATACTGGCTTTTAAGATGCACCGAGGCTTTTATTCCAAGGTCAGTTCACTGTTTAAAAATAAAAAAACATCCACTCGAAGGGTTTGACGGCTAAAAAAATCCATATATGAAGTTAAACGATTTGCTTTAGTGTATCAATAGTATACAACTGCTTGAAGGAAGCGCGTCTTATTCCTGCAGATTTCTCGAGTCCCGACGCCTCAGATTGTGGACGACGCCGCGGACAAACGCCTCATGTGTAAAGTTGCAGATCAGCTGGAGTCCTTTAAAGTCACTGCACATCACTTTTTAGTCGCTATTGTGTCATTTATCGGCGTTGGAGAACAGAGAGTGCTGTTGTTCCAGGAGGAGTGGCCGCAGCAGCCATATGAGAGGCGTTCTCTTGAACGCGAGCGCGCGCCTGTCTGTGTGTGTGTGTGTGTGTGTATATATAAGTGTGGATCTCTGGCTCCCCTGCTTCTTCAGGAAACACACGGCAATGGCCTGACCGAGGAAAGCAAGTGAACTTTATTCATGCTTCGGATATTTAAATAGTTGAACTCTTTAGAGCTAGACCTAGACCACACTTATTACTCCCCTGGAAATTTTATATTTTTGAAATTCAGTCTCTTTAGGCTACAAAAAAGTTATTTTACATCATTGTTGCCCCAGAGGCTGACATATTGGGCCAACATGCCCCAGTTGTGAATATTGATATATAAAACTATTTATGTTGTCCTGAGGGCACAGTTCAACATTTTGGTTATGTCAGTGTGGTTTTAGTGTGTGCACTTGTTTATCAAACACAAACATGATTATATAAAATTTTTAATATTAAGAACACAATATACTAAAACATAATTTTATCAGGTTTTTTAAATGAGCCCTTGTCGCGACATCTTGTTACAACCAGCCCTAGTCTCGCCCTATATAATACAGGCCTACTAATTTTATTTAATGTCCAAAATATGTCCAAAAGATAGACCAATATAATCCACACTACAAGTTGAGTCAAGAGGCTTTACTGTGGTGGACAACGCATTCTTCACATTTCTAGTAAATAAAGGGTGAGGTTCAGGGTGTGTTTAGGGTGAACATACTTGTAAAATTCAATGTGAATCAATGGTAGGCTATCCATGTAAATGAAGATTCATACGAACACCTATTTGTTAATAGTATTAAGTAATGATTTTTCCAGTGTAGTGAATTGGATACAAATCACATAAGAAGGCTACTGATAGGTTTGAAACATGAAACTGTTTTGCACAAAAATGATACACCAAACAGCGCCCTCTGCTGTCTCTCAAAGCTATACGGAATTTGATGATATATGCTACTGTGGTCATATTCGGAATCAAATACTAACATACTGCATATGTAGTAGACCTACAGTGTAAACTGCCTACCCTTCATTTCAAAGATAGCGATTGAATTCGAAATAGTATGTTTTTCTATACTTCTCTTACTATTTCTGCCATTTATTTAATA
The DNA here is from genome assembly GCF_024489055.1 of Chanodichthys erythropterus. Lineage (NCBI taxonomy): Eukaryota > Metazoa > Chordata > Actinopteri > Cypriniformes > Xenocyprididae > Chanodichthys > Chanodichthys erythropterus. The sequence goes on along the minus strand of NC_090234.1, from coordinate 30,427,708 downwards.
CTATACACTATAGAAATAGTAGAATAGCCTACTGTAGAAATAGTAATAGTATACTAGTAGTATGCTATTCATAAGTACACAACCTGGATGCTGCCATCATCAGCTCTCAGTTAAGGAGAAATATAATGAACTGTTATGATTTTTATTTAATTAGAAAATACTTCTACTTTGTAATTGCCATTAAAGTTGGCATAAAACAGAAGTTTATTATTATTAATATTATTATTATTATTGCAGAACTTATACATACATCAAGATCTGGGAAATGAAGCATGGTTGTATCTCTTACAGTGAACAATCATAATGACAAAAACAGAAAACATAAATATAATGGATTTGCGTACCTCAAAGTATGGAATTATATACACAGAAAAAAAAAGAAAAGCACAAATTCTTTGAATAAATCATCATAATGCATTAAAAAATGTGCACTTTTTTTGTTATTCGTAAGTCTAAGGGATGAAAGAGTTAAATTCAGTAACAAAAAGAGGAAAACATAAAGGAGATTTAAGCCATTTTTGCTTGTGAATGAAGAATTTTGCATACAAGATTAAGAAATTAACAACATATTCAAGGGACAGCCGCTTTGGGTTTTCATAATAAAAAATAAAAAATAAACCTCTTTGAGGATGAAGGTGTGGGTCACATTTATAGGGCTAAAAATATAAGAACTTAAGTCAACCAAAATGTATTGGTTATACTACAATCACAAAATAAATGGGCAGCTGTTTCTTCAACAAACCCACAAAATGAGTGAGTTTCATCTACATATGAATATTTCGAAATGGACCATTTAATAGGATAGATTTTTTTGACCAAAGATTACAGCGCACATGAAAAAAAAAAAAAAAAAAAAGATTACAGATAAATCATTTATAATAAATACTCAAGCTGGAGGACAATCACTTCAGTGTAGGATACAGTATCCTGTGCAGTGTACATACTTTAAAGTTCTTACGTTTAAATCTAATGATTGACAAATATAAGTGATTTTTTTATTTTTATTTTAATCACTAAAATTAAATATTTTAAATTACATTTGAATTACATTATCACAATCTCAAGACCCATGTGAAACACTGAACACCTAAATTGCATAGTTTTCATTTATGTTTCATGAATGGGTTAGCTGTGTGAATTAAAAATTGAAAACATTTTTAAAGAGTTCTCTCATGCTACTATTACTGCCTTTGAGTGCTGACCAAGTTCTCAGCTTAAAACAAGATGCTAAATAAGAAGCACCACTCCCAGATGAATATGAGATACATGTAAATATAACCTGTCAGAGACCCTCTGTAGCCCATCATCACATATTGCCTGTAAGAGTTTCTGTCTAGGTACAGGTTTCAGGCCTTCAGAAAGTATTCAGGCCCAATGGATTATTTCTCTCTGCTGTGCTGCAAGGTCACATTCAAGCATATGCGATCTTTCAACCAAGACAAAAACAGCAGATCAGAAGACAATGAAGCTGCCAAAATTAGATTTTTGAAAAAGTCCAAAAAAATGTAAAAGGTAATGCAGAGACCCTACAAAAATCTGGTCATCCTAACGATTTTTTTTGCCAAAAACCAAATCCAACACCATCCCTGCTGTTAAGCATTGTGATGCATTGTGATTGTGATGTTAAGCAGGTGCAATAAATAAAAATAAAAAAAACAATAAACAAAACATTGGTTCAGTGAATACTTTTATTGAAAAATATTAGGAGAAATTAATGTCCTTGAACATCAACTCATAAGCGTTATTTGTTTTTTGAAAGGGGAAAAGAGGATTAATTCATGTTCCTAAAGGCACTGAAGACAATTATGAAGATCAATATTAATGACAAATGGAAATTTATGACAATCCATATGGTATCTAACATAATACATTATTTATTAAGATAAAACAGGAATTTAAACCGTAGCTACTGTAACGGTAGGACATGTCTTCAGATGTCTTTATTAAGTGCTGACAAAATGATTAAACTGTTAAATACTATTTGGTCAAAGACAGAATGGTTCAGAATCACTGCCTCAAAAATCACATGCAGAAAAATATTAAACAGTCTCTAAAACGGAGGCCATTTCCTTGAACTGCCTGTAGAAGTTCTGAGGGACAAAATAATAGAAAGATAATTATGAATTGCGGTAGTTCAGACACTTCAGATGGTTTAAAACGAAATTAGGAAAATACATAATTCCATACCTGGAACTGTTGTACTGTCATCTCAAAGGATTTATATGATACCTCCCCTGATGTGTCTGCAATTTTCATTAAAACAGAGATGAATGAAGAGTTGAGGGATCGGCAGGTATCTGAGCTCACTGCCATTCCAAGCTTCCACTGGATATCTACAAGCTAAGAGTGAAAAAGCTTTGATATCAACAACCTGAGAGAGAATAGTGACTGACCAATAGCGACATGGTAAACAAGAATCATGTGACACACCTGTCCAATACTAGCCATTGTCAGGACCTCCTGATGTGCGTGTAGAAGAGCACCATGCTCAGCCCAAAACTGGTGCACCAACTGTAGGTTTGGTTTGGACCATTTACTGCTGCATTCAGTCAGTTTACTGACCAAGACATCTGCACTGAGATTGCTCTTTGCAGCTAACCTGTTTTAATACATATTTATCATAAATTTAATCACAACAGACACCAATCAAACAAGAAAAAAAATACATGTTCCAGGCTTATTTCACACAGGGTTTGAAATAAGCCTGTTTTAATTCACAAGCATTTACGTCAATGACGTTTTGTCCTTTGAAAGATAATACTGTACCTGAAATAGTATGACAGCAGTTTTATAATATCTTGAACAGCTTTCTCATCAAGGTTTATCCCAGCTCTTTGAAATTTCTGAGTTAGAGAAATAAAAGCATTTCAAAGACATAAAAAGCAAGTACATACATGTTCAATTTACAATTTATTGACAGGGATGTAATTTTCATGAGCTTACATCACAGGTTTCAATCAAATCTACTGCCTTGTTCTGATCCTGAAGATGAACCAGGATTGCCTGAAGCTGGAAAATTAAAAGATCAGCAGTCTGAATTAACATTCAATACCACATCCAGAAAATAACTTGATGATAATATGTCAATATGAACTGTGTTGCAAATTTTTAAGCTCAAACTTGTAATGTTTTTCTTCCCATTGTACATGACCACACAATGTAATGACAAATCTTACCGTTTCTGCAAACAAGTCTGTGGGGAGTTTTTCAATTTTTTCAACCACACCATCCACACCTGCAATAAAACATGCAAAATGTAATCAGAATTATATAATTTATTAATGCTAGGTTATATCAATTAATGGCTGTGTATTTATACTTGTGGCATTTTTTTCTGTGTAAAGTAAAAGATAAAAGGCACCCAGTATTATACAGTATATATAAGTTATATCAAAAATATATATTGATTAGTATTATATTCATCCATGTATATAAGGTTAAAGGATTAGTTCATTTTCAAATTAAAATTTCCTGATAATTTACTCACCCCCATGTCATCCAAGATGTTCATGTCTTTCTTTCTTCAGTCGGAAAGAAATTAAGGTTTTTGATGAAAACATTCCAGGATTTTTCTCCATATAGTGGACTTCAATGGACCCCAAACGGTTGAAGGTCAAAATTACAGTTTTAGTGCAGCTTCAAAACATTCTACACTATCCCAGACAAGAAATAAGGGTCTTATCTAGAGAAACCATTGCTCATTTTCAAAAAAAAAATAATTATATAAATTTTATATTTAATTTTAACAATAAATGCTCATCTTGAACTAGCTCTCTTCTTCATTAGAATTCCGGCAGTGTAGACACTGCTAAGTGTATTACTGCCCTCCACAGGTTAAAGTTTGAACTAATTGTTATATACTTGTACTAGCATATTGTATATGACAATTTAGTTAAAACTTTGACCTGAGGAGGGCAGTAATACACTTAGCAGTGTCTACACTGCCGGAATTCTAATGAAGAAGAGAGCTAGTTCAAGATGAGCATTTATTGTTAAAACGTATACAATTTTTAATTTTTATTTTTTATTTATTTTTTTTTTTATTTTTTTAGAAAATGAGCGATGGTTTATCTAGATAAGACCCTTATTTCTCGTTTGAGATCGCTGTAAACTGTAATTTTGACCTTCAACTGTTTGGGCTCCATTGAAGTCCACTATGGAGAAAAATCCTGGAATGTTTTCATCAAAAACCTTAATTTCTTTTCGACTTACTTTTTTGAACAAAGAAAGACATGACATCTTGGATGACATGGGGATGAGGAAATTTTTATTTGAAAGTGAATTAATCCTTTAATTTGGCCATGTTTAGTTTAATTAGAGCACAGAACGTGAACAAACACAAATTGCTGCTCTTTAAATTTGCAAGAAAATAGTAAAACATGCTACTTACCAGTTGACAACTCCAGTCCTAACATCTTCGTCAACTATCGGGCTATTTATCCTCTATTTAGCATTCAGCAATATGTTAAAGAGACGAGTCTTTGCGGTGTTGTGTCAAAGCATAGATTAATTATTTTTTCTCTAAAGAGGAGAGTTCGGAAGTGATGGCTTCCATTGAGATTTTATTTCAAAATAATAGCACGACGGTTGGGAAGTGGGCTACTTATCTGTTAGTGTAGTAAAGAAAGTCTCTCTAAAGGTGCATCCACCTAATGTCTAGTGCATCTAGTGTGCTAAGGTGTGGGAGTAGTAGGATACATTTGAACACATCTTAATGAAACATGTTCAATTTATAATTTTTCCTGACTTCCCCTGAATGTTTTATTTTTAGTGAAAAAAAAAAACAAAACCAAAAAATCTTACCTTATGGGAGTCTAAAAAGGTCTTCTCTTTGCGGTCTTGTCATATGACAACAAAATAGGTCTAATGATTTATTTATATTAATAAATTAAACATATTGAGGTCAAATAACAATACATCAAATAAATACAAAATAAAAAAATAAAGCTCTTATTTTGAAAATCATTCGGTCAGCGCTAAGCACTTCCGGATGTGGGAGTCACACCTCTAGAAGTTTTGTATCGTCGCGGGTTTGTTCATATCAAGGATGGCAGTGCAAACGGAGCGAGGGATTCCGCTCAGTGCGGTATGAATGTTTAATACATTTATTATTACAACCTGACGTGTGTAATAAACGCATGGTAGCAGACACCATGTTAATAGACCATATATTGAAAAGTCTTCGTAATAACCTGATTTCGCGCACTGTTAGCATTGTTATTGGCAGGTTGACAGAATATATGTCCTCTTAAATGCTCTATATGTTTGCTCTTATCAATAAACAACAAATATTTTCACAGTGTGTGGAAAATTGTGCGATCGTTTAGTGTTATGGTCATGCATTTGTTTTGCTGTGACGTATGTGTTCGTCGTCCTATCAAAAAGGCTTAAAAAATGGATTTTACTTTCAGTTTCGTTTCTCTGTCACTGAGAAATGACTAATCGAAACTGAATACTGCTGTTCATTCGTTCTACCTTAAAAAGACGCGATGTTTGGCGCTTGTTTTTAAACTTCGTCCGCTGGTAGTCCATCACCGTGTATCAGTGTGACATGTAGCTCCCCCTTAAAAATGGCTGAGTAACAGCGGCTCCAATTGGGCAAAAGTGGAATATGATACACTAAAACTTTGTATTTTGATAATTCAGTACATTATCTGTCAGACAAACTGTTATTTCATTCTCTAGCATCTTACAGTGCAAACGTTATTAGCATAAATATGAGTGAAATTTTGAGCTGTTGGTGGCGCTAGAGGGCTTGTGATAGAGGCTCCAAATTCTCTATTCGCTGTACTTTATTTGTGTCCCAAATTTTATCACTTTGCCTCAAGCGCCATTGACACACGAGCGGTGCCGGAGTAATAACCTTGTGCTCCGACATATGGCGACCCGAGTTAGCTCAAGGTCCTTTTCCTGCCCTGCTGTAGGAGTAAAATCTCTTCTCAGTCCCCCTCACTGTTGCTTCATGTCTCGTCTACACTATCTTATCCAATAAAGGCATGAAATGTAACTTAAAAAAATACACAAGATTGTAAGAAGAAGAAGAACGGATACAAACAATAGCTGCCTTCATGCCTTCAGTGCTTGTTGGCCCCTAATAATAAGAAATGCTGATTTGTACCATAGATCATCACTTAACAATAACAGTGAGCTCATGGTTGGCCTCTCATAAAAGGCTTATAAATCATCAGTAAAAATCTCATCTATGGGAAAAATAAATTCATTTTTACTTCAGAGTGCTGCTGTCTATGTGTTTTTTAAAACAACTTTGAACAAGGCTCATCCAAATGATATATGATTTATAATGGTTCAGAAAAAAGCTATTGATTAAATAAATACCTTGTTAAAATGTATAATAACTTAAATCAAGCCAAAGTGTATGACATTCAATCCTGCAAACATATAATATGAAGAAAAATGTATTTGTAAGTCGTGTATTACAGAAACATCTTAATACAGAAACTTATCCTTTCTGTTCAGTAAACATGGTTATTTCACTTAGGAAATAGACCTTTTTTTTCAAATCTTAAGTGTAGTATTAAAGTAAGAAGTACTTTAAGAATATGTAGTAAGTATGTAGTAAGAAGTATTAAAATATGTTTCTGTTATACAGCTCCTGTGACTTGATCCACATTCCTAGAATACAGCTTTATAAAGAAATCCATACGTTTATAAATTGTGTATTATAGTGTGTTACTTATAAAGTTTACTGTGTCACCTGTTTCCTTGACCCTTTTATAGCTTAATCCAAAGTTCCTTCACACCAACTCCACCAGCCACACCTGGCCCTTCAGTGCCATTGCAGAGCTGATAGGTGAGCGGACACTTCTGATAGCATTCATTGTGTGAATATGTAGTAACAGTTGGAACAATGGGTGTGTGCCCTCAAGTGTTAGATTACTATGAAGTTGTAAAATGGTTTCACATCTAAAACATATTCCTGCCTCTATTACGAGTGCATGACATGACTTCTTCATGATTTAGTACTGTATGTAATAAATTAATGTGAGTAATTTGTTTTTTTGCATCTTATGTATTGCTCATTAACAGCTAGCCTTTACTGTGTTTAACTCCTGCCAGGGTCAAGTAAGGAATTAAAAGACTTTGCAAGAATAGATTTCAGGGTTACCTCAGTAGAGAGCTACTCAGACACTAAGATAATTATCTGTAATGATTTGATCATATTTTAAATATATCTTTTCTACTTTAGACAATGCTTACGACCCAGATGTGAGTGCCAAACAGTTTTGGATTGATAAAACAGCAATCAGAGGTCATGACTGTCTAACTTTCATGGATAATGGAGCTGGAATGGATTACGATAAGATGCACAAAATGCTCAGGTGGGTGAGAACACAAACCAAAATGTTGACTAGCACATATTTGGGTTTTATGATCCTAACAGTATCACTTAATAAATCATTCTAATGTGCTGATTTGGTACTCAAGAAACCTTTCTTATTATCACAGTTGAAACTGGTTGTTAATGAAGTGTGGAAACTGCAAAACTGTCTTTTATCAGGATTCTTTGATGAACAGAAAGTTTGAAGAACTTTTTTTTGTAACATTATAAATGTCTTTTGTATATATATTATTTACACAACTATTTGACAGTTTGAGGTCAGTAATTTTTTTTAATGATTTTGAAATCAGCCTCTAATGTTCAAAAATACCATAAAACAATAATATTGTAAAATATTATTAATAATATTTTAAAAAATAAACTTTCTGTTTTATTATATTTTAAAATGTAATTTATTCCTGTGATGTTAGTCTGCAGTGTCACATGATCCTTCAGAAATCATTCAAATATGCTGATTTGGTGCTTAAGAAACATTTTGTGGAAACTGATCTTCATGATTCTTTAATGAATAGAAAGTTCAAAGGAACATTATTTATTTAAAAAAAATTGTAATATTATAAGTATCTTTAGTTTCATGTTTGATGAATTTAAAGCATTGTTTCTGAATAAAAGTATTAATTTCTTTAAAAAAAAAAATCTTATTATCTCTACAGTTGAATGGCAAATTTTAATATATTGTGTTACTCTCCCTCTTAAGTTTTGGCTTTAGTGACAAGGAGACTATAAATGGCCATGTTCCTGTGGGCCTCTACGGCAATGGGTTTAAGTCTGGCTCCATGCGCTTGGGAAAGGATGCCATTGTGTTTTCCAAGAACGGAGAGTCCATGTGTGTGGGCCTGCTGTCCCAGACGTACCTTCAAGAGATACATGCAGAGAATGTCATTGTACCCATTGTCTCATTCAAACGCAACGGACAGTCATATATCCTTACCTTCCAAATAAGCAAAGACAGAAGGAGGCTTAAATTGTTGGACTACAAAGGATATAAAATAATTTTTAGCATGATATAAAAAAGTATTAGAGAGATGATATTAAACATAGTAGGAATCCAGTGCCTAATGTTCATTTGCATTTGATCAGTTTCACCATTTGTTGAAAAAGTTGTTTTTAAGTAAGAGTTTAAGCATATATTTCTGTTATCTACATGACGTCTTTATCCTTGACCTTTCCTCTCACTTCGACCCGAGCCACAACACGCAGCAAGTCTCCAAGATATCCTGTGCTTTTCACTGTTCCAGACAGAGGATGACCTGCTCTCTGAACTCAGTGCCATCAATGCACACTATACCACAGAATCCACAGGAACACGAATCATCATTTGGAATCTCCGCAAGTGAGCATGCTGGGAGAGAGTGAGGCAGAAAATAAGAAATATCAGAAATAATGAAAAGATCTGCTAATAACATAGTTTAGAGCAGTGTTTTTCAACATCTGATGCGGCTTAACCTTGGTGTTGCTAGTGCCATACTCTTGAGCTACCAAGCACAGGAACACATAGTTGAATGGTTCAAAGAATGTTTTTTTTTTCTGCTACAGAACATCCTCTGACAAATCTGAGTTTGACTTTGAATCAGACCGCTATGACATCCAGATTCCATCTGAAGTATATGAGAGTGAAAAGGAAAAATACAAGCAACCATGTCGCCTTTTACAGTCAAGCCCAGAGAGCGACTTCTCCCTGCGGGTGAGTACTTCACCCTTCTACTGTATGTTGAGTAGGTCTAACAGTCTACATGCTGTGTTATCAGTGTGTATATGATGATAGATATCACTTCATTACATTACAGTTGAACCAGCTGTGGCTCATCTGTAAAGGCAGGTGGGGCAGTGCCCAACCAAAATATTCATGCAAAACATAGACCTGTATATAAACTGAATCAATTATTGTAAACGTGTTCGGCATTTTGCAACAATTACTATTCAGATTTTCTAGAGTATTTTAAGTTGTAAAGTGACCAGTATATATTAAAATGTAACGAGTGGCTTCGGCAGGCATGTATAATGATACTAAGAGGGCAGCGGGTGCCTAAGTCCTCCTCAGCTCTACAGCGCCCCAGTTTTCCCATGTAAATCTGTGATGATAAATGGACCTGCAGCGTGCTGTATTTTAGAGCCATTGGGGAAGATTTCAGACTGCCCTGCTCATTTTCACGTTACTTTACGCAAACCTCGTTTCAGACAATATCAATCTGCCTCAGCTATGTGTTTATTAGTCTGCATCTGGTCAGTAACTAGTTAGCATGTTTATTCTTCCTGTGTGGCGGACTATATCAAATTAAAGCTACAGTCTGTAAGTTGTGCCTCTTTGTCACCTTCTCTGTTTGAAACCTGTGATTGCAGTTATTTGCAGAATTATCATCTTTATGTGTTGTGCATCAGCTCGGCTCCTCAGCGTGGATGAATCTGATGTTTGCTGTCAGTCAGCACATCGGTGTGGATACTGTACTTCGGAATCACAGATTGTAGTCTTGAAGTATGACCAAAATAAGAACAAGTAACATGTCTGCCACTTTTGTTCTGACCAGCTGAGAAAAAAAGCATTACAATAAATCGCTCTGCCAATGGTGATTAAATCTAACAATCGCTTAGCTCAGATCACATCAAACCATGCAAATTATCATTATTGTTATACTTTGTTCTCAAATTGTTAATGTTAACAACATCAGCATTGCGTGACTATGTGTATTTAGTGTGTATTTGCGTTACCTGTAGATTTCAATTTCTGTAGCCACTCTGCAGTCTGAAGTCTTTTGCTTTTGACTATGGGTCAAAATAAGTTTTATTATTGCAACTGCTGTGAGAAAAGGCTATAAATGATCCACCGCCTGCAGCATCCTCCACATGCCATATAGCCTACTAGCTGGGAATCCTTCTTTACGTAAACAGATGTGACGTAATGACTCAAAGACGAATGGCTGCATGCTTGAATTTTCAGTGGAAATCCACTAGTACTGCTCTTATTAGAAAACATTATTACAACAACAATGAATAAATGAATGAATTGATGGTTATGTACTTGATTTTGGATCAATTTTAACCAAAAAAGTTACGGAATGCAGCTTTAACAAAAGTATAAATCCTTTAATTTAAACATAATCATGTGAATAGCTGTTATATAGTTCTGTTGTGTTAATTTGTTTTTTTTTCTGATAATAGACATGACTTTCTTTTCCTCAGTGGAATTCCTCCACAAATTGTAATATTCTAAAACAACAATTGGAGGAGATAAATACTACATTAAGCAATTCTAAGATAGCATTCTATGGGTGTGTCACCATCCTCAGGCTAAATAACACAAGGACTCTAGACCTGCCAAAATGTGTCAGTATGCATGTGATCAGTGATTAGAGTGTAAATAGTACAAAATGTTTTACAGAAACTAGCGCTAAGACTGAATCTGCCCTACCTAAATTTACAGTGAGGAGATGCCACTGGTTTGAACATAACAGTAATATGTGTCTGCATGCTTGTTATCTTTTTTCAGGCGTACTGTAGCATCCTATACTTGAAGCCCAAAATGCAGATTATCATTCGTGGACAGAAAGTGAAAACCCAGCTGATCTCTAAAAGCCTGGCACACATTGTCAAGGATAAATACAAACCCAACTTTCTAAATGTATCCACACAATCACATGCTGTTATTTATATAGAATACAGGACTAAATTGGCTATGAATACATACATAATGACCTTTCCTTAAGTCTTTTCTTTTCAGAAAGAAAGCATCCCCATCATATTTGGATACAATACTAAGAGCAAAGAACATTACGGAGTCATGATGTACCATAAAAACCGGCTCATCAAAGCCTACGAGCGTGTTGGATGCCAAAACAGGGTGAATATTTAAATATTAATTGTATAAATTTTTATGTTTTTTTTCTCACCTCAACACCACCTTCTTTAGAGTGACAAAATAATGTTTTGTAGTTTGTTTGTTTTTTACTACTTTGAGTATCCAAATGCATTTTCAGTATTGATTTTGCAATAGGCAAATGGAAAAGGAGTGGGAGTCATTGCAGTGATTGAGTGCAACTTCCTCAAGCCAACACACAACAAGCAGGACTTTGACTACACAGAAGAGTACAGGTGAGTGTGATAATGTATAGGTGCACTGTAATGTAAGTTTAGAATTATTGTATTGTGTTCAGTATATATACTGTCTCTCATTTCTACTACATACTGTATAGGGTCAAATACATTAAATATATGCAAATGTTCACTGCATAACAAGTATTTGCATTTAAAATGTTTTGACTAATTATGAATATCTTATTTTATGAGCTCATTTGCTATTCAGCGTTTGGTTTTTGATGAGGCAGGCAGGGTTACAAACAATTCAGGTAATTGCAAGAATTGTCTGAACCCTTGTTAAGTTATGTTCTCATTCTAGACTGTTTTACAACTAAATAAGCTCTTTTCCATTTAAGTTAATAACTAATTTTTTGGGAGCAAATTTTGTTTTTTACAACAGGAAATAGTAGTCTAAACTGTTTATTGTATACGCAGGAGAACAATGAACATTTTGGGCGTGAAACTGGAAGAGTACTGGAAAGCAATCCGCCATAAGAGGGGATCCACCAGCACAGTGCTTATGGAGGATATGCCGTTAGTATACACTGACACACACTACAAAACATTTTGTTTCTTTTGGTGACTTTATTCACCATGTTTCCATGTATAAACTTTGTTTAACGTAAAGGAAACGTCCTGATCAGAACTGGGTTCAGTGTGATAATTGTCTGAAGTGGAGGAAACTTCCAGATGGCATCGACATGAATAAGCTGCCTGAAAAATGGTTCTGTCGATTGAATCCAGACCCCCAGTTCAGGTTTGTTTAATCTGACTTTTCATTGTTTAGCTTTTGATATGTTTAATAAAACCTCCAGCAGTACTCAAACAAAAATGTCTTTGAAGAATCATATTACACTTTGTCATATTTTCATGTCTTTCAATTTGCATTATCCATTATTATTATCCAAAAAGGATTACCCCTGCAAACCTTTAAAGTGATCATGAATTGAGAAATCAAAATTTATTTGATCTTTTGACAGAGGTCATTGTACTATAAGTAATATCCTATATGTTTCAGAACTTAAAACTTCCCCCTTTGTGCAAAAACAGCTTTTTTTGAAACCAAGTTTCTAAATTGACTCATTTCAGATTTTGTCACATTTATTACATCATAAGTGTGAAGAAAGGCCACCTCTGCAGAAGAAGATCAATGCATACTTCTCCATCATTGCCTCTTTAGCCCCGCTCAATGATTTGCACATGTAATGTAGTAGTAATTACAAGACAGATGCAAAACACCGGTTTACTCAATCAACAAAATGATAGAGATTCAGTCTTTGCATTGCCTTCTTTGTGATCCTGACTAGACATGTGCCAATATTCGGTAATACGATATATCACGATAATGAATATGCATGATATTGTTATCGTGGGAACTGAAAAATACCGTGAATAATTATTATTATGAATTATAAACATTTTTATAATACATTTTAATAATACTTTACCCATCAACCGTATAAAATGGACGCTATAAAATGTCGCTGCGTCAAAAGAAAACACGCACTGAGATGTAAATGAGCCTGATGTGCATGAGAAGCACATGGCGGAGCTAGTGAAGGAGACACACTGAATAAAAGTGCAAATTCACTCTCTGACCGCAGAGGGCGCTGATGGAACACCAGAAATGCAGCAGTTACCCCGGAAACAAAGCAGCTGCACTACTGTACAGTAATTAAAATGTTTCAAACAGCCATTCAGTTTTTTGTGTTCACAATGTTGTTCATCACAACACCAAATACTTAGTATACTTACTAATACTTACTAATAATAGGCTATTTACAGGGTATCCGCAGGGCATTAAAAAGCATTAAAAGTCATTCAATTTATTTTGCAAAAATTAAGGCCTTAAATGGCATTAAAAAGCATTACATTTTATTCCTTCAGGCATTAAATTTTTTAGATAGTTTTGAAGAAAAATAATATTACCAGTTTATATTGAATATAGCCTTCATAATTAATAACTTTGATTTGCTGTCGCAAAATATGTACATTGGTGTGATACACACACGGAACCAGTTTGGTAATTGCCTCCGGCCAGTGCAAAATTGCGGTAACGCTGGACAGCGGTGGGCTGGGACCTGTGGAAGGCTGCAACAGTGTTGCCAACTTAGTGATTTTTAGACCCCTTTTGCAATAAAGCCATTTTTTTTTTTGCAAGAAAGCCATTGTGACGAATATACTTGTTAACCTAATCTAGCTTCTGAGACCCACCGGTACTGCTGCACAAGCGTGAGATCTTGCTTGCTTTCACCTCTCTCTCTGCGTCTGTTGTTCAGTGAGTGGCTGAGAGGAACAGCGCATTCAGCTGAGGATGTACGCTCTGTCAGAAAATAAATAAAATGGATACTATTGCTTCTTACCTGAGTGATAATTTTATGTGTACATATAACCAAAATCACAGCAAATGTCTTTATCTTATGTGTATTGTAATTTTGTCAGATAACGTCTCGATTATAAATCAGGATTTTAGCGCTGGTTTAACATGTCAGGGCCTCAGGACTCGAAAGTAATGCTTGTCAAATAGTCTGGGTTAAGTGGATTTTTTGAAGGGGCAAGTGAAAGAGAATTTTACTTGCCCAGCTGGACAAGGATCTGATTAAAACATCAATTCAAAAAAAAAATGACTGATTTTATCACATTTAGTGTAAGTGGCGATCAATAGTGGATGATAACAGGCTGTATAATGTACTGACGATGACAAGATAACAAGGTTGGAAACGTGTGAAGCACACATAAAAAGGAACTCAGTTCATTTTATTTTATACTGCAGTAAAAATTCAAAATGTGGAGTTTTTATAACTTGATACAGTTAAGCAAAATCACACGACCAAGAATACTGTTTTCCTAAACAGGCTACCATCACGATTAAAAACATGACACTGATTTCATACAACAGTTCAGTTAACAAATAGTTCATATTCTATCACAAATCTATCACAAATATGCAGATTTAAATATGTCAGAGCTGCAATATTCTGAAAGGATATTGCTTCAGAAATTATAAATTTACATTTACACCACAAAGAAGAAAAAAAAACTCTGGTCAACTCATACAAGTGAATGACAAGGCTTAATGTCGAGCCCTGTACGAAGTCTTAATGGGCCACGTTTCAGTCATCATTTCGTGTTGTCTTGACAACAAAACCAGAAATATATATAGATGAAACTATTTTATTTAGAATTTGGCTGTATTAAAATATATTAAAATGGGTAGCAACAGAGAAGCAAACAAAACAAAGGTCTGATACTTGGCAGAATGCGAATGCAACAATGACATGATGAATATTCTCATTGCCTTATGACGTCATCTATCGAAATTTAGCGACATAAAAAATAAAACAATTGGCATTAAAAAGCATTAAATTAGATTTGATGAAACCTGCAGAAACCCTGATTTACTTTCAAACTTTTTATATTTTAGTCTGGACTGCAACATGCCCTATAATGATTGAAAATGTTCTGATATTGTTTAGTAACTCTTAGTGGCATAAGGGTTCATTTGTTAACATGTTAATTCATTATTACCAAACTGACAATGAAAAATACTTATAAAGCAATTATTAATGTTAATTTCTTAGTTAAAGTTTAATAACATTACTAAACTCAAAAGTTGTTACTATTATTTAATGGACCTAAGATAAAACTAACAATGATCAATTGTATTTATTAACTAATATTAACAAAAATAATACCTTCTGTAACAAATGTAGCTATTGCTCATTCTTAATCTTAGTTAATGCATTAACTAACTTTAAATAATGACACCTTATTGTAAAGTGTTACCTGTTGTTCTTTATAATTCACTAGTAGTCTACTAGTAGTTTCACTAGTAGTTCAACTTTAACACATTAATCGGTTACTGTGTATCTGAAACATTTTACTTTAGAATTTTTTGTGTGTGTGTTATTGTGTTTAAATGTTCAGAGTTCTTTTTGTTAAAGAAAAAAAATTCTTAAACCTGTTATAGTATGACAACATAGCAACTTATTTCAATATCGTGATAATACCGTATACCGTGATAAAAGCTTCAGCAATTATCGCCACATGAAAATTTGATACCGTCACATGCCTAATCCTAACATTAAGGGGTTAGTTCACACAAAAATGAAATGTCTGTGAAACCCATAAGTTCATCTTTGGAACACAAATTAAGATATTTTTGTTGAAATCCGAGGGTTTCTAAACCACACATTGGCAGTAATGTCATTGCACTTTTTGAGGTCCAGAAAGTTATTAATGACATCATTAAAATAGTCCATGTGACTATAGTGGTTCAACCTTTATATTATGAAGCGAAAATCTAGCTTCCACCAGACCACCTATTCTTATTCTTTTTCAAGAACACAACTTATGACTTGTCCTTTTTTTTTTTTTTTTTTTTTTTTTTTTGCATCCCTGAACAGATATAATGTGTGAAAACACAAAAACGAATTTCAGTGCATTATAGCAATGTATCATTTGTAGTAATTTGTAGAGTAGATTAGATATCAGTGATATTTATCAACAAATGTAATTGCTTTTGAGTTTGTTCGCAAATCTCTAAACGTGTTTAAGCTTAAAAAGTTGTTCTTTCTATATTCAGGCGATGTGAACAACCAGAAGAAGCTGAAGATTCTGAGGATGAAAATTCAAACTGCCTGAAAGAATACAAATTGCAGTGAGTGAAATCATTTGTTACAACTATTTATTTTATTTAAATATGAATAAATATTGATTTATGCAAGATATAGTTAAGCCAGTGATTTATTTAAAATAAATAGATCTGATATACCAGGTGTCCAGAGGTGATTTAGTCAGACAGTAATGTTTTTTGTCATGTTGACAGTGAAAGAAACCTAAAAAAACAGCAGGAACAGAAAAGAATGCAGGTAATTTCAACCAATGGCTGGTGAGTTTGTTTTGTACTCTTTGTATTTCTTTTCTTCTTTTTTGTAATTTAAGTGGTAATTTCTCTGGATTAGATTGAGAAGTTGAGAAATGTGAATGAGAACCTGAAAAGGAAACATGACTTTGTGTATCAACTCCAGCAAAATGTAAGTTTTTTTTTTGTTTGAATGTTTGTTTTTAATTTTATAGTTAAGCATGTATCAATTATCAGAACATATTTAAGTCTTGCGCTCTCTTTTTGTTTCCACAGGCACCTTCCTCACCCGGATCACCTACGGTCTCTCGGAGCCCTTCCAATTCAGTACCCCTCTCACAATCTGGTGAGGCCCAGTTTTGTGCATATTTTTTTTTTATATACAAAATTTTAATTATTTATATTAATAACATTATTTCTATAGCCTCAAACAACATGCCAGTGATTTCAAATGTCATTTCCCTCTCCACTCCTAAAAGGTACATCATTCTCTTTCTCCCTTTCTCCTTTTTTATTGTTGTATTTATATTTTTTTATTATGTATTTAATTTTCTCTTAATTCTCTTTATCCACACAATTTGATTTCAAACCTGTCTCCTAAAGGATGAAGAGAAATCTAGAACTGACCCAAAACCAAGCTGCAAAAACAGCTAGAACATTTCATGCTTTCTGTAGCAACACATCAGACAGTCCATCAACGTCTACTGCTACATCTGATTTCATATCTTCACCTTTGGGGATCGCAGACAATAATGACAATAAAGTTGATGAAAACGATGCAGATGCAACAAGCATTGGTGGTGGTGATGATGATGTTGTTATCGTTGAGACCAACAGCACGCCAAGACCCAAACCTTCGACCTTTGACCTCTCTAAGGTAAAGACAGAAGAAAGTACCAGCGAAGATGCACTAGGATTATATATGGAGTGCAGTAATCACGATCACACAGAAAATGAAGATAGTAGAAATGCAACAGTGGAGCCATCAACTTCAAATGGCCAAACCAGCATAACAACCCAAACAGAACGTTTAATTGTAAAGAAGGAGGAAGACCAGCAGATCAAGAGGGAGGAGATTGAGAATGATGCTAGAAGGAAGGAACATAGTGCTGATGTGGAATGCAAGATGAGTAACACTACAGAAATAACCAAAGGCCCCATGGAGATTGAGAGATGTAGTAGTGCAGAAGTTTCCAGACCAAATCCTGCAGAACTGGGGGGCACAATTAAGGAGAATAGAATCAGTTTTGAACAACATCCAAAGTCAGATGTAGAAAACCAGGAAGCTATGACATCAACAACTTCTAAGACCTCACTTTTCTCTGACATAGAAATAGACCTCATGCCAACCCATGAAGCACAGAAGCAACAGGATAACCTGCTAAATCTCCTGGAGGCCACAGCCCGGGAAAGAGATGAATTCAGGGAGCAGGTTCGGGAGAAAGAGATCAAACTCCTGAAACTCACTGTAAATAAGGACTGCAGCCATCAGAGCATCCAGACAGATCCATCAGAGGAACAGCACTATAAGACTCTCTACTTACAGGCCACCCAGCAAAACGAAGAGCTTAAACAAGAAAATGAGGAGCTAAAAAAGAAAGAGGAGGTGTTGTTGCAAATCAAAGCTGAGAAAGAGGCACAGGATGAGGTGCGTCCTGCCCAGCTGAAAGCTGAGGGCGAGGGACAGTCATCAACAGCAAATGTTTTTGAAAATGTAGATGATGAAATGGCTCTTCAAGTGGACTTTCTTCTAAGGGAGCTGGACAAGCGCAACACAGAATGCAATGAACTGAAAAGTAAGGTGAGCACCTGATATCTTTGACTCTCAAAATGCACGTTGGTAAAAAGAAATTGGTCCCTGCCGAAAAGACTTACATGAATTTCCAGACTGGTTAGTTCACCCAAAAATGAAATTCCTGTCATTTATTACTCACCCTCATGTCGTTCCACACCCATAAGACCTTTGTTCATATTCAGAACATAAAACATAAAAGATATTTTGATGAAATCCAAGAGGTTTTTTATCCTCAATTGAAAGCAATGAAATTACCACATTCAATGTCCAGAAAAGTAGTTGTTAAAAAATAGTCCACATGACTGGAGTGGTTCAATCTTTATGTTATGAAGCAACGAGAATACTTTTGTGCACAAAAACAAAACAAAAATAAAAACTTTATTAAAAAAATGTTCCTCTTCCCTGTCGGTCTGTTACGCAGTTGGCACAGAGGTGCGTTTCTGTGTTTACATCCAAACGCCGGCTCATTATCGGCTGGCTCCTGCGTCAACATCACATGCATGAACAGGTGTTGGCCAATACTGAGCCGCCTTTCAGACGAAGAACCTGGAAGCTGCAATGGAAAGAGCGTAGATGGGGAGAGACGAATTTGTTGAATAAAGTCGTTATTTTTGTTTTGTTTTTGCGCACAAAAAGTATTCTCGTCGCTTCATAACGTTAAGGTTGAACCACTGCAGTCACATTGACTATTTTAACCATGTTTTTACTACTTTGAATGGGCATTGATTGTGGTAATTTCTTTGCTTTCGATGGAGGATAAAAAAAATCTCTCTGAATTCATCAAAATGAACGAAGGTCTTGCGGGTGTGGAACGACATGAGGGTGAGTAATTAATGAAAGAAATTTCATTTTTGGGTGAACTAACCCTTTAATGCTGTTAAAGGGTTAGTTCACCCATAAATTAAAGCTTGTCGTATTTACTCACCCTCATGTCGTTCCAAACCTCTATGATTTTTAAAACACAAATGTTTTTTTGTTTTTTTATGAAATCTGAGAGATTTCTGTTCTTCCATTGAAAGTAAATTCCACCAGAACCTTCAACACTAGTCAAAGTTAATCAAATATGGTCAACAGAAGCCCAACCATATACTTGCATGACACATAAGAACAAACCTTATTGGTTCTTGCACATATGAGCTTCTGTCTACCATATTTGATTTGCTGTATATATGTGTGTTGATCAGTGTTTATATGTGAATAAAAGCCTAAATTAAATCTGTTCATCATATAAAACAGTCATGCCTCATCAGAAGACTTACAATAAACTGCTCGACTTTACAGTATCTTTATGAACTTTTTGAAGCATGAACGTTTTGGTTGCATGGACTTTCGATGGAGGGGACACATATCTCAGGTTTCATTAAAAATACATTTGTTTCGAAGATGAGCGAAAGTCTTACAGTCAGTGTGTGAACTAACCTTTTAAATGGTAAAACTTGCCTGTGAAGGTAATTTATTTATACTGGTGAAGCTGGTTGACCATGGAAGCTTTGCTGGTTAAACTAGTTAAGAGTCATGATGGGGACATACCAGCATTCCAGTCTACACAAGCTCATCGTCTCTGCAGAGACTACCTTTATTTGATCAGTCAGGCTTAAAATGTTCTTCTTTTTTCCCTTCTTTCATTCTTCAAAACCCACAAACTCAATTGTGGACTAAAAGCTGGACAGCTTGGAACAGGAGAAAACTCACTGCGAGCAGTTGCAGAAGGAAGTAGAAGAGCTGAGGAAATACAAAGAGGAGTGGAATAATGCAAAAGTAGCGAAAGAGACTCTGAGGGACAGTAACGCCAGTTCAGATCAAACATGCAGCACAAGCACAGCTGCAAACATTGTGAATGGGATCAAAAAGGACGGAGAGAGCAATGAAAGACCAGTGGAGGGAGAGAACTCAGTGGCACCGGCCAAGTAAGAGCCTTGTTAACTTATTTTAAAGATTTTCAGTGTTAAGGTTGCATTTCTGTACATGCTCATTAGGAGTCTTGTTTTAATGCCCATATATAAATCTGCTCTCTTTGTTCTGTCCTTAGGTTGAGGGAGCTGAGGTGCAGTGTCGCCCGTTTATTGGTCACTTTTGTTCCTGCACTGGACCTTGACCAAGTGAATTATGACTGTGAGGTCATAGATGAGATTTTAAACCAGGTCATACAGGAGATTTCCCCCCCTTGAGACCACTTTTACTTAGCACCTTTAACCAGTTGCCAAAGTGTTCAGCCTAAGTTAATGTTTTGTTCATCGAGGTTCAAATTCTATTGCACTCTGAAAATATTAAACTTAATATTAAAATGTTTTATTTATTTACACATTCTTTATCTTACAAATTAACATTTGCAGTTCTTTGTGCAATTTTTACATTCCTTTTTAAATCCTTGTGTTCTTTCGGTTATTGGAATAGAAATAAGTTTTCAAGAATAACGTTTGGCCATTTTGCCACAAAGACTTAAGCTTACGAAGCTTACAAATGTTATGGCGTTTTAAGTTAATTTTTCTGTAATTTTTATATGAGGTTGTGTGTATTTCTGATACACAGTACACAATTGTGCGCACAAGCTGTAGAAATTGCTACTCAAATTGTGTACAAGCAATTCTGTGTATAAAATTGTAAATAGTGTTGTTTTGGGGGGAAAAGGGTTCAATATAAAATAAATTTTGTATTTCTTTAATTAAAAAGAGTTCTTTCTGTCGTTCTTGTTCATCTGAGATATTATTTGTTAAAAAAAATAATGTTGCATTTTTGCTTTTTCCAAACAGATACAGTACAGTCCAAAAGTTTGGAACCACAAAGATTTTTAATGTTTTTAAAAGAAGTTTCTTCTGCTCACCAAGGCTACATTTATTTAATAAAAAATACTGTAAAAACAGTAATATTGTGAAATATTATTACAATTTAAAATAACTGTGTACTATTTCAATATATTTGACAAAGTAATTTATTCCTGTGATGCAAAGCTATTCATACTTTTATACTTTTATTCAGCAAGGATGCATTAAATCAATCAAAAGTGGCAGTAAAGACATTTATAATGTTACAAAAGATTAGATTTCAGATAAACACTTTTGAACTTTCTATTCATCAAATAATCCTGAAAAAAATATTGTACACAAATATTTTGTACAATTGTACACATTAAATGTTTCTTGAGCAGCAGATCAGCATATTAGAATGATTTCTGAAGGATCATGTGACACTGAAGACTGGAGTAACGATGCTGAAAATTCAGCTTTGCCATCACAGGAATAAATTACTTTAAATATATTTAAATAGTACACAGTTATTTTAAATTGTAATAATATTTCACAATATTACTGTTTTTACAGTATTTTTTATTAAATAAATGTAGCCTTGGTGAGCAGAAAAAAAACTTCTTTTAAAAACATTAAAAATCTTAGTGGTTCCAAACTTTTGGACTGTACTGTACATAAATGTTTAGATTTTCACATACCGTTAACAAAAATTACAACAAAAGGCTTTTTATTTTTACTGTTGCAGTATCAAACAGATTTTTAAATGCTGTTTTTATACTATATAGTTTTAGTAGCCTACACTATAATATTTTTGTTTTACATATATGTATATATATATATATAAAAAAAATACACTATATATATATATATATATATATATATATATATATATACATGCATACCAGGGCCATTTCCCCTTGCCTCCTCAAAAAATTAGGATTAGAAAATAATCCATATTACAAAAATAAAACGCAAATATTACAAAATGTGACAATAAAACGTGGACAAGTGAAGTTACAGTGGGAGTCCACCTCTCTCGTGCCTCCCTTGAGCTCACAGAGAATGAACAGAGCCCCTAAAGCATGCGGTGGGTTTTGTGGGGGGTAATAGAGAATAAATGGGGGAAAGTCACGTGAGAGGAGGCAATGCCTCCATCGTGCTATGATTGGATATGATTGGTTTGTGCAATAAATCCCGCCTCTTGTTTATGTGCGTCAGTATGCACATCAGTCTGAATGAACAAAATGATGGTGTCAATGGGAAGGCTAATAAAAAAGTAAGTAAACAGCTCACCCACTTAGATATCACCGCTTTGTCACATCAAAATCAAACATGAAAAGACTTGAAAACATGATGACTACGGGGGTTTTAGTGAGCAATCAGCTTGGTGAAATTAAAGATACATCTTCGTGTCTGTGACAGTGTTTACCGAGCATGACTGATGATACAAAATAAGTTGACTATTAAAAATAACAGCTGAAAATCTATACACCAATAAAATACTGTTAAACCCTCAATGGTACGGTTTTTCCTCCAGGCAACATAGTCTTTTTTAGTTTGTTTTAATAAAACTAGACTTTTAAATTAACTTAAAAAAAAAAATACTAAGTTAAAAATTAATGAAAACGTTTATTGATATTGTTATAGTGTCCAATTTTAAGCAGGAAAAACCTCAATTTTTTCCTCATTAATATAGAGGGTTAAATTGTTACTGCCTTTAGTTATTATTTTGGAATAAATGTAAAATTGCTTAAAACACTAACTTGAGATTGACTTGGTTTTAATAAGTAGAACATTAATTACATTGTTAATGTAAAAATACAAAATAGAAGTGTATTTGGTTTCTTTTTTTATGTAATGTAAAGTAATGTTCATTTAACAAGGAAAATGTGACAATGTTAAAATGAATGGACATGAGTTTACATTTAATTTATTAAAAAAAAGAAAAGAAAAAATGAGTTCATTGTTTGTCTTCTCATTTCAGAACATACAAATTCATACACTTTACATGTGATTGTGGAAAATGTCACAGCCCAGCCAGCGTCGGATCTTTGGCGCAGGATCTGGCAACCCTTGAAACCGGAAGTTCTCTTTTTCAGAACGCTGCGCGGGAAAGGCGTATGTTTGGGTGAAAGCGGGAGGAACGCACGAAGCAACTGTGTTGAACAATTGTTAAGACTTTTGCAACTTTAATTGTCGAGGTAATTGGATGAATGTTTTCTAAAAATATATTTTGTTAATAATTGTCATTATCCAATAACTGTTGTGTTGGTACAGCTTGGTACTGCAAGTTAATAGCACTTTGTTACGCAAATGTTAGTGTTTCACGGTTTGCTATAAGGTTTTTATATAAGTTATTTATGAATTATGAACTTTTATCCTTCAAATATGTTCAGATGTCTACAGTGTTAGTGTTGTTTACTTTATAGAAATGTAGCATTGCTTTCAACCCCACTGGTTATTTAGTAACGGGGACATTCTAAAACGCTGTACGTTACATAGTATACTTTATTAGTATGATGTTTACTGAATTTGGTCTTTTAATATCAGTCTTAGTACATTAAGCCACGTTTAGCGTTTTAGAATGTACTAATGGAGGGGAGTATTGTTATGAAGTTAAATGACTTGCTATTTTGCTTTTCAATATATGTGTTTTCTCTGTCGAGCCATCCTCTTTTACATTCTGTTATTTCTCTCAGTCTTTATCTTCATGTGTGATCATACTATCTTTATCTCGTTATTTTCTCATCCATCAGGAGTCAGGATGAAGGTGGTAACATGTGAGATTGCCTGGCATAATAAGGAGCCAGTGTACAGTCTGGATTTCCAGCAGAGCGGTGAGGGAAGGACACAGCGGCTGGCTACAGCTGGGGTGGACACCACCGTACGGGTGAGAGAGAGCCTCTGCCTTGATTTAATACCTCATAGGTGTCTCTGGGTTAACACTGGTGACATGTTACAGACCATAAGATGAGAGCTGCTCTCTTTCAGATGTGGCGTGTGGATAAAGGGCCTGATGGGAAGGCGGTCGTTGAGTTTTTGTCTAACTTGGCACGACACACTAAAGCAGTGAACGTAGTGCGTTTCTCACCCACCGCTGAGGTCTTGGCTTCTGGAGGTGATGGTAAGTTTAAAGTCAAATGATGATCATTACTTGGGTAAGTTCTGAAATCGTTTATAAATGGTTTAATTAAATATCTGCTTTCTCAAGATGCTGCTATCTTGCTTTGGAAACTGAATGACAATAAGGAGCCTGAACAAACCCCGACCTTTCAGGAAGATGAAGATGCTCAGCTCAATAAAGAGAGCTGGAGTGTGGTAAAGACTCTGAGGTCTGATTTTAATCTTTTTTTTTTATTTTTTTCTTGTCTGTCTATCTTTGACTTTAGAGTCAGCATGAAATGAAAATTCACATTATCTATTTTCTAAATGCATGTCATTGATGATCTTATATTTTTTTTTTTTTTTTTTTTGATAAACAATTTCACTCAGATATGCATCACAATACAGAAAAAACATCTGCAGCTACTTCTTATTTCATTGCAACTTTAAGTTATTTGCTTTTGAAGAAACATATGGCAAAGCTCATTGGCATTTGTGTTTATTAGGGGACACATTGAGGATGTATATGATATCTCATGGACCAGCGATGGAAATTTCATGGTTTCAGGCTCTGTTGACAACACTGCCATCATGTGGGACATCAACAAGGGTATGAAACTTGAAGCAGGACTAAATAGTTAATAGTTCTATGTGTTTCAAATTATGACAGTATTGTAAAATGGTAATAGTTTTTTAGTAAGCAGAACTTTATGAAGTGTTTTGCAGCTATAATATAAAAATATATAATTTTATATATATATATATTATATATAAAAACTCATTTTTCTTCTCTGCATTTCTCCTCTGCTCTAGCTTGCTTCTGAATCTCGCTGTCTATTAGAACTGACATTGTATATTACTTATATTGTTGCCTCTATGATGTTTTGCCTTTGTTCTTCTGCTGTAAGTTGCTTTAGATAAGTGTTTGCTAAATACCTAATGGTAAATGTATTGAATCCATGCCTGTTTTGTTTGCAGGTCAGAAGATGGGCATTTTTAATGATCACAAGAGTTATGTGCAAGGAGTAGCATGGGACCCACTTGGGCAATACATCAGCACATTAAGCTGTGACAGGTTTGTCTGTTGATTTTAATGGCTTTCAAATGAATTTCAAGCCATTACAGATTACCATAGACAAGAGTCTTGTGATTTGTATTTTGGAGTGAAATCTTTCACAGTTTTTCATAGATTTGCATAGTGAAAGCATGTAAAATCTCTGTGTCTTAGGGTGATGCGTGTGTACAGTGTTCACAATAGGAGAAAAGCTTACAGCGTGAGTAAGATGACGTCAGCCGCTGCTGTAGATGGAGAGGTGAGTGTCACTGGGATCTACAGCCAGCCTTTAGTTTTATTAAGCTGATATTTGTTAAGAGATTGTCTTTGGCTGATGTGGACAGGGTCTTCCTTGCCCTTTCCAGGCTCCAGACTGCAACCAAATCTCGTTTTGCGACCTCTTCCTCCACGTGTGACTAAATTTAAGAGGTTGCACTGGTGCCACCACCACGTTGCCCATCTAATAAGAGCTCCCATTTCTGTTCCAAATGAGAGACATCAAACCGCAAACTAAACTAAAGCAGAAAGAATCTGTGCTACTCTGCATGAGATCTTTAAGCCCAATAAAGTGCATCCATCCATCAAATATCCATTTTTAAATCTCTATAAACTAAAATAACTAAGAACGCAAGTCAAGTTAAGGCGAAAGAGTAACCTCTGACCTGACACATGACATATCGATGAATGCAGAAGCGGAGAGGTTAGAGCAAAACAGGGGCTTGAGTTTGTTGCCCATCCCTATTTGTTTGAGAAGCATCTAAGCTTACGCTACTCGTACATCCTACGTCATGCATCACTTCAGACATTACTCTTGGCGTAAGCCAGAAGCTAGTTATTATAGTTAATAAAGTTTTAAATATGGATATTTTTCTTACAAAAACCCATCGCTTCGCTTAAAGGAACACTCCACTTTTTTTGAAAATAGGCTCATTTTCCAACTCCCCTAGAGTTAAACAGTTGAGTTTTACCGTTTTCGAATCCATTCAGCCGATATCCAGTTCTGGCGGTACCACTTTTAGCATAGCTTAGCATAGTTCATTGAATCTGATTAGACCGTTAGCATCGCGCTTAAAAATGACCAAAGAGTTTTGATATTTTTCCTATTTAAAACTTGACTCTTCTGTAGTTAAATCGTGTACTAAGACCGACGGAAAATAAAAAGTTGTGATTTTCTAGTCTGATATGGCTAGGAACTATACTCTCATTCAGGCGTAATAATCAAGGAACTTTGCTGCCGTATCATGGCTGCAGCAGTGCAATGATATTACGCAGCGCCCGTGAGCCCCTGCTTGCACAGGGAACGTGCCTTGCAACCATGGAGACGTTTGTGAGAGACGCTGCGTAATATCATTGCACTGCTGCAGCCATGATACGGCAGCAAAGTTCCTTGATTATTACGCCTGAATGAGAGTATAGTTCCTAGCCATATCAGCCTAGAAAATCGCAACTTTTCATTTTCCGCGTACAAGATGTAACTACAGAAGAGTCAAGTTTTAAATAGGAAAAATATCAAAACTCTTTGGTCATTTTTAAGTGCAATGCTAACGGTCTAATCAGATTCAATGAACTATGCTAAAAGTGGTACTACCAGAACCGGAGAGCGGCTGAATGGATTCGAAAACGGTAAAACTCAACTGTTTAACTCTAGGGGAGTTGGAAAATGAGCCTATTTTCAAAAAAAGTGGAGTGTTCCTTTAAAGGGGTGGTTCATTGTGATTGCACTTTTTTTTTACTTTAGTTAGTGTGTAATGTTGCTGCTTGAGCACAAACAGCATCTGCAAAGTTACAGCGCTGAAAGTTCAATGCAAACTGAGATATTATCTTTTTAAAGAATTCTCTGTTTAAGAACTACAACAAACAAGCTTCTTCCCAGGTTAGTGACATCACTAACCCTAAAATTTACATAAACCCTGCCCCAGAGAACATGCAACAAAGGGATGAGGCCATGTTACTGCATTACAGTACGTAACACAAATGCAATAGCAAAATCATAAAAGCAAAATGACAAGTTATAACCGTAATTAAACTAAACTATACCTGTTCATGCAGCATATATTCTGTCTTAAAACAGTTCCCACATGAGCGATTAATAGATAATGACAGATTATGCTAATCAATGACTTTAATATGGTTAACTCCACATCAGCCACATAAATTTATCAACTAACCATTCAGAAGCATCCTGTTGCATTCTACATGTTGTTACTTCTTCCTGAATCTCTCCATTATTGTCCGACTCTATTTTGAACTTAAAAGGCTGAACAGTTTCTGACATTTTCAGTGAGTCTGCGTGAGGTACTGTGAGGCGCTGCTAAGTGCTAACAGGAGCTCCTGAAACTCCGCCCCCTTTTGAGAGCAGCAGCTCATTTGCATTTAAAGGGACACACAAAAAAACTTAAGTGTTTTTGTTCACCAGCAAAAAGTGACAAATTTAACATGCTATAAAAAATATGCGGGGTATTTTGAGCTAAAACTTCACATACACACTCTGGGGACACCAGAGACTTATTTTACATCTTGTAAAAGTTGCATTAGATCACCCCTTTAAGAAGGCCTTTATTAACCCCCTGGAGCCGTATGGATTACTTTTATGATGGATGGATGCACTTTTTTGGGTTTCAAAATCTCACGCCCCCTTCACTACCATTATAAAGCTTGGATATATATTAAAATAACTCAGATTGTGTTTCTTAAAGATAGTGATATACACCTAGGATGGCTTGAGGGTGAGTATAATCATGGGACAATGGGATAATTTTCAAAGGCAAGAGACCTTCACCCAATGGCATTTTTGGGAGAACTACCCCTTTAATATATTTTCCACACGTTTTGCTTTTGAATAAATATTTAGACATTATGGAATAAATATTATAAAATATCAAATCATCAAAAAATATTTTTTTGTCTAAGATTATACAAAGTATTTTTTTGTACTGAAGTATGAAGTGAGAAAAAACAGTCTCATGTAAAAAGAAAAAAAAAAAAAACTTGCTTTAAATTGCACTGAATTACACAAGGCAAGTAAACAGCACTCTTTTTATAATCACTGAAGCACTACCAAATCAGTTGCTGGTGCCACCATCTGTAGAACTTGGTGGCACCGGCGCTACTGCTGTCAAATGTTGGTCTGGAGCTGTGCCTTAGTTCTTGCGTCAGTTCTAAGCTATCAGTACATAATAAATATTATGTTATAACTATTATCAATTTTTTATTTTATTTATATTTTCCACTTGACTAAATAAATGTTAAAAAAAAATTAATTGTTGTAATGACTTTTGTGCAGGTGAAGAACTACAGAATGTTCCATGATGACAGCATGAGATCATTCTTCAGACGTCTCACCTTCACACCAGATGGGTCATTCCTCCTTGCACCAGGTACACTTTTTTTGCACCAAATCACTTTTACATGTTTTACAAGTGTATACTGTGTATGTGTATGTAATGTATGTGAGACTAGTTATTATAACATACTATTTAATATGCATTTTTATACACATTTGTTTTACACATTATACAGTGTATGTTTGGCCCGGTGTCCATTTGTACATTTCTTGTGTAGATATGTTTAAAAAAATAAATAAAATTAAATATTATTATTGTTTTTAAATTATTTTTAGCTGGGTGTGTTGAGGCTGGAGAGAATGTTACAAACACCACATACGTGTTCTCCAGACGAAGCTTGAAGAGGTTTGTGTTCTAAATGTGTATATTCTGTTGTAAAGCTATGCATTAATCGCATGTACACTACCATTTAGAAGTTTGTGTAAGATTTATTTATTTTAAAAAAAATGTATATTGTTATTTAGAAGAAATTCAAGTTCGTATTCAGGAAGTATTTTAAAGTGATCAAAAAGTTGACAGACTTATTGTGAATAAATTGTATTTTAAAATGTATTAAAATAGAAAAGTTATATTAAATTGTAATTATGTTTCAAAATATTGATTTACTGTGTTTTTGAATAAATACAGCCTTGAGCATAAGAGATTAATCTAAAATCTTTAAAATACTGCATAAAAAAAAACATATGCTTCCAGTATTTCTTAATAAATGGAACTGGTTTTAAATGAGAACCAATATTTAATACTCGAATTAAAAATTGCTCGAATGCTTACACGGTCAACTTAATTTGTATAACATTGTTTGTGTCAGGCCCATTGCTCATCTGCCCTGTCCATCTAAAGCGACCCTGGCCGTGCGCTGCAGCCCAGTGTACTTTGAGCTAAGGACAAAGAGAACTGAAGGTACCAACAATACTCTTCCAAAACTATTGTTTGTGTTCCATGCAACGGAAAGACAGTGCTCTCCTTCTCTGTCCTACAGATGGATCACTTAAGCCGGTGTCAAACACATTTAATTTGCCATATCGGCTGGTGTTTGCAGTTGCATCAGAAGACTCTATCTTCTTTTATGACACACAACAGACGCTGCCATTCGGATATGTGTCCAACATTCACTACCACACACTGAGTGATCTGAGCTGGTAAGACACACATACGTAAATTATATGTTGTACAGACTAGTTAATGCTTTGGGCTTGTGTTGTTTTTACTTGACTTAAGTTGTGCTTGTTCTAAATGGTGACAGCAGGGGGAACATTCTTCTGTCCACAAAATGTGTTCCAATGTAGTTGCATGTCTTTCTGAAACTTTAGAAATGCTTTACATTCATAACCCTGTCAATAATGTAACATTATTTATTACAATTATATTTTAATATATTTATAGTTTTATATTTTTAATAGTTTGATTTTATTTTTTATGGGTTTTATTCATTTATATTTCCAGTACTGGCCTTTTGCTGCTTTATAGATAAGGAGAAGAGTGGGAAATTTGCATTAATTGCAATTTAATTGCATTTAATGCCATTAAAAACCTGCTATTTCTCATGGGTCACAGTTACAAATGCATAACATGCAGAAGAGAGTATCCTGAAACATTCCTATTCTGAGATGGTTTTTGTTTATTATGATAATCTATGGCAATTGACCAACTGATACTATTGTTCAAGTTATAGAAAATGCAGACATCAGGAGTCTAGAATCTTTTTGAAAATGGCAATTACTGACTAACACTTTTGCTGTTGTGCACATTGTTCCACAGGTCTCGTGATGGCTCCTTCTTGGCAGTGTCTTCCACTGATGGCTACTGTTCCTTCGTGTCATTTGAAGAGGGGGAACTCGGCACCGCGTTGAAGGAGCGACCTCCGCTGGAGATGGTGGCCCCATCCTCTACCAATGAGAAGAAAGGCAAGAGACCTTCAGGCAGTGGCAGGACTGCTTCCCCGGTGCCTCGCCAGGCCAACACACCTGCTGCGCAGGAAAAAGAGAAAGAGGGATCTACTGGCCTTGCATCCTCAAAGACTCCCAGCGTATCTGGTTCAGAAGAGAAACGCACACCGCAAGGGCTGAAAACCAAACCTCAGCCCAGAAGGATCACACTCAACACCCTGGAGGGCTGGGGTAAACCCAGCACCCCCAAATCTCCAGCAGCTGCTGCCAGTACAGCCCCCAGCACACCTAAATCTGCTCCCTCTACCCCTGGATCCTGCAGAGGACCTCTTACACCTCATACAGCCCCCAGCACTCCCCTTGGACCCCTGAACTCCAAAAGTTCCACAACTCCAAAAGGACCCACTCCTAGGTAAGGCGGCACACCTGTGGTATGATCTAATGTAACATTGTGTTTTAAGCATACTACCATTTCAAATTAGGGCTTGGTAAGGTTTTTGTTTTAAGAAATTGACATGAAATTGATCAAAAGTGTCATTTGTAATATTGCAAAAGGTTTTTTTTTTTTCTGTTTTAAGAATGCTGTTGTTACTATTGCAGCACAACTGTTTTCAACATTGATAATAAATTTTTCTTGAGCACTAAATCAGCATTATTACAATTTCTCAAGTATCATGTGACATTGAAGACTGGAGTAATGATGCTGAAATTCAGTACAAAGAAAATTAAGCTTTGCTGTGAGGAATAAATTACATTTTAAAATATATAAAAATACAAAACTGTTATTTTCAGTTGTAATAATATTCCACATTATTGTTTTACTGTATTTTCAATCAAATATATTTTCAAAAACAAGAAAATCTTACTGACCCCAAACTTTAGAATGGTAGTTTATGTGATGCCACAACAAATGTCTATCAGCAGTTTCCCAATTTTAACACTGTTACTGTTTCTTATTAATCTAGATATATTTGTTTTTAATGTATAATTCTGGTGGGATTATAGATTTAGTGATACACCCTAATCCATGACTTTACCAGTAAAGAAAATGTCCACAATAGATCAAGTATGTTCTTCTCTTTCAGACGAATTTCACTGACTCCAATTGTATCCAGATCCCCCACTCCCTTTGCCACCCCATCTTCCACTGAGAAAGCCAAGCATGGTGAGTAGAGCCATCTGATGCATGCTTTTTAAGTCATTTTTTTTTTAATTCTTTTTATAGGTTTGGCTTTCTTTTATAAAGGTTTTTTTTCTTAATTGTTCAATTATTTGCTTTAATTGTGTTTTTTTTTTCTCTCTGTTTCAGAAGAGAATTTATTTTTCCTTATCTCTTTCTTATATATTATAGGATGTTATAAAAGATTTGATTTGCTCATTCTGCTATCATTGCGGTGTGTATGTGAATTAATTGTATTTTTTGTGTTATATCTTCCTTGTTGTTTATAATTTTTTGTTATTACAGAGAGACCATCTCCTCCCAGTGACCCAGCGTGCAAACCTCCTGAATCCAAGAGGTCCAAGACTGATGTTCTCAATGGTTCTGCCCAGAGCAGTGAGCACAAAGAGGGCACAGAACCCAGCATTACACCCCTGGAACCATAGGCACTGAACATGGTTCTTTGTGCCTCTTTATTAGCACTCACATCCTCAGAAATGAAATGTACTCATAAACCAATAACTTAAAACACTCTCTTAAAATCTCTCATGGACATGGAGTTAGTTATGGACCTTCTGAAACTCATCTTCACTTCTTCTTCTTTTTCAGCGATTTTTTCTATTTTCTATGAATAAGCGTGTATGTTCTTGAAGAGAAAAAATGCATTTAATTATTCTTAACAACATTCTCCCTTGTGGCTTAAATTCCTCTTATTTTATTGGACAGGAATGTTTTACTGTTGGACCATCTATTTGAATTTTCTTCATAAAGAATTATTAAGAATGTGGAAGTTATTGTCTGAAATACAGAATGTTTAGATGAAATTGTCATGTTTTGTAAAGATTTGCTTGAGTATTTTGTGAGTCTTAAAAAAAATACTAAATGACTTGCCTGGATCGTATGGTTTTTGATTTAGAATTTTGTTACATTCAGCCTTTAAAACTCAGTTTTATAGCATATTATGATGACAAATGCCATCAAAGTTTGTATTATATTGTAGGATATTATTATATAAGTTATATTTTATCTTTAACAGTAACAAGCTCTGTGTTAAGGGAAGTATATGAACTTGAGTTCAGTATAACAAGTACAAACACTTTCATACTGTAAATCCTGATATGTTAGCAGAACTTTGATATGGAGAAGTTGGATCAATTGTTTGAGTTAATCTCCCAAATTAAGTAAGTAGGACCTTTTAGATTTTAATTTTGTACTACACATACATGGATGTTAAATATTGAGTTAGCTAAGTCATGCCTTTTAGTTAAAAGAACAGGTCAGTTTCTTAAATTACTAACTTTGGATATGTCAAGGGGTTGGATATAAGGCAGCAAGTCAACTCAGTGTCATTTCTTGAATTTCATGTGTTGGAAGCAGAAAAAAGATAAGCAAAACGATCTGACTGACTCTAACAAGGGCCAAATAGTGATGTCTAAATGGCTGGGTCAGAGCATCTTCATAACAGCAAGTCTTCTGGGGTGTTCCTGCCGGTATGCAGTGGTTAGTACCTACCAAATGTGGTGCAAGGAAGGATAACTAGTGAACCGGCTTCAGGGTCATGACTCATTGATACACGTGAGGAGTGAAGGTTAGCCCGTCTGGTCTGATCACACAGAAGAGTTACTGAAGCTCAAATTGCTGAAAAAATGAAAGCTGCCCATGATAGAAAGGTGACAGAACACAGTGCATTGCAGTTTGCTGCACACTGGTCAGAGAACGATCTTTGTCCACTGGCGAAAGCACTGACAATGGGCATGAGAGTCAGATCTGGACCATGGAGCAATGGAAGAACATTGCCTCGTCTAATGAATCACATTTTGTCTTAGATCAGGTGGATGTCTGTGTGTGTGCATCATTTACCTGGAGAACAGATGGCAGCAGGAAGTAGTAATGCTCTGGGAAAAGTTCTGCTTGGAAACCTTGGGTCCTGGCATTCATGTGGATGTTACTTTGAAACGCACCACCTCTGGCACATTGCAAAATTGTTCAGGATTGGTTTGAGGAAAATGACAGAGTTCAAGGTGTTGCCTTGGCCTCCAAATTCCCCAGATCTCAATTCAATTGACTGTCTATGAGGTTTGATGTGATGGACCAACAAATTCAATCCATGGATACAAGAATCTGCTGTTAATGTCAGACACCACAGGACACGTTCAGAGGTTTTGTAGTTTGTAGAGTCCATCACACAAGGGGGCCTTTATGATATTAGGATAGTGGTTTTAATGTTGTTGCTGATCAGTGTGTATATGTACAACCTCATTTCCAGAAAAGTTGGGATATTTTGTAAAATGCAATAAAATCAAGAATTTGTGATTTGTTATTTCTCTTTAACCTTTATTTAACTGACAAAAGTACAAAGAAAATGTTTTCAATGTTTCCACTGACTAAATTAAGTGTATTTTATAAATATAAACAAATTATGATTTTGATGCATGCAACACACTCCAAAAATGTTGGAACAGAGGCAAAATAAAAGTGAAACGTTTGTAGAATATCAAAATTAAACTGTTTTGAAACAGTCTACAATAAGCAGGTGAACTGGTAATAGGTGAGGGTATCGTGTTTGGGTATAAAAGGAGCATCTCAGTCTTTGCAAGCAAAGATGGGTATTGGCTCACCACTTTTGTGCCAAATATAATGAAAGAACTGTAAAACAATTTCTCAGTGAGACACTGCCATCAAGATGACATCTTTCCTAGGAAGCAAGACAATGCAGGCCTCATTCTGCACATGTTAAAACAGGTTTCGCAGACACTCTACATCATAGAGGATGTGCTTGACTGCCTGCAGTCCAGATCTGTCTCTTATTGAAAAAGTTATTGACCATCATGTGTAATTAAAAGGAATGGTGATGTGACACAGTGGTAAAGGGTGTTGCATCCATCAAAATCTGTTTACATTTACAAAATACACTTAAGTTGGTAAGTGAAAATATTGGAAATATTTTCTTTGAACTTTTGTCAGTTAAATAAAAGGTTTAAGAGAATTAACTACAGATTCTTGATTAGATTGCATTTTACAAAGTGTCCCAGCTCTTCTGGAAATGGTTTATATATAAAGACTTCTGATTCAAAAGTCTCCAAGTGCCATCTGAATTACTCTTTTAAAAATGAGCATTTATTAATCAAGCTTGTATGTTCATGTTCAGTTATTTTTCACTTTAATGGCAATGAAAAGGACCTATTAATTGACATTAGAGTGAAATTACTGACCCTAAACATACAAGCTTGATAAAAATGCTAATTTTAGAAGAGAATTTCAGATGGCACTTAGAGGCTTTTGCATCTGAAGTCTTCATATATAAATATATAAACACAGAGCTCAGCATAAATTTGTACACCCTCTTTGAAAAGTAACATTTTAAACAATATCTCAATGAACACAAAAACAATTTCCAAAATGTTGACAAGGCCAAGTTTAATAAAACATCCGTTTAACTTAGAACATGCAAGTAAGGTTAATAATATAACTTGGATTACACATTTCAGTTTTACTCAAATTAGGGTGATGCAAAAATGAGTACACCCCACAACAAAAACTACCACATCTAGTACTTTGTATTGCCTCCATGACTTTTAATGACAGCACCAAGTCTTCTAGGTATGGAATGAACAAGTTGGTGACATTTTGCAACATCTATCTTTTTCCATTCTTCAAGAATGACCTCTTTTAGAGACTGGATGCTGGTTGGAGAGTGATGCTCAACTTGTCTCTTCCCCATAGGTGTTCGATTGGGTTCAGATCAGGAGCCACTGAATCACTTTCACTCTGTTCTTCAGAAATCCAACAGTGGCCTTAGATGTGTGTTTAGAATCATTGTCATGTTGGAAAAGTGCATGACGACCAAGGGCACGGAGTGATGGTAGCATCTTTCAGTATAGAGCAGTACATCTGAGAATTCATGATGCCATCAATGAAATGCAGCTCCCCGACACCACATAAGGACACTGCCACCACCATGTTTCACTGTAGGCACCATGCATTTTTCTTTGTATTCCTCACCTTTGCAACGCCATAAAGTTTTGAAGCCATCAGTTCCAAAAACATTTATCTTGGTCTCACCGTATTGTGTCACGGGAAATAGTCGCCCCAGTTTGGCTTTCAACTTCTTTAGATAACTGCAGTGAACTTGCATGCCAATTTTCTTCAGCCCTTCTCATCAGAAGACGCTCCTGTCGAGGTGTTAATTTCCATGGACGTCTCTGAGGTGTTAATTTCCAATTTCCTGGACATCTCGGTGAGATGGTTGCAGTTCCATCTTTTTAAATTTTTGTACCACTTTTGCTATAGTATTCTGACCAATAAGTAAAGCTTTGCTGATCTTCTTGTAGCCTTCACATTTCTGGTGTAAAGAATTTTTTTTCTTTCTCAGGTCTTCTGATATATATATATTAATGTGGTGCCATTGCTGACAGCATGGAATGGGAAGGTGTTTTAACACCCTTTTATAGTCAACTGTCTGCTGGACGCCTGTGTAATGAATAATTAGACTCA
Source organism: Chanodichthys erythropterus (assembly GCF_024489055.1). Taxonomy (NCBI): domain Eukaryota; kingdom Metazoa; phylum Chordata; class Actinopteri; order Cypriniformes; family Xenocyprididae; genus Chanodichthys; species Chanodichthys erythropterus. Next base: position 30,391,835 of record NC_090234.1, on the reverse strand, counting down.
CCTGTGGTTGAATTCTTGTTAAATTAGACATTTGTAGACTAAAATTTAGCTTTGCTCCAGAGATGTTCAGTGGGGTGTACTCATTTTTGCATCACCCTAATTTGAGTAAAACTGAAAAATGTGGTCTCTAAGTTATATTATTAACCTTACTTTCATGTTATAAGTTAAACAGATGTTATATAAAACTTAGTCTTGTCAACATGTCAACATTTTGGAAGGTGTTTGTGTGTTCATTGAGATATTGTTTAAAATGTTACTTTTCAAAGGGGTTGTACTCATTTACGCTGAGCACTATATACACACACACACACACACACACACACATATATATATATATATTATATATTCAGTTGATTATATAAGCAACTGAATCTATCATGAAAGATCATGTCATCCACAGTATGTTAGAAATGTCATGTATGGCTGAGCCATCAGCTAACTGAACCATGTCATGTGGTTAGTTGAGTCATACTGTGTTGTTATCAGCAAGCAGAGGACTGTACATGTAACGTAAACATGGTAAAGCACATTACAGGCTTTAATGTTCTTCCTGTGGCAGATTTATGTGGCACTTTCATTGCACCTTGCATTGTGGATCTGGTAGAACAATATTTTATTGTTTTCTTTTCATATCTTTTCATAAATTAGTTTGACTGCCTAAAGCTGATTATGTTTCATCATATACCAGCAATGTTCCTGTAAAAATTACATGTCCTGTAATGACATAGCGTGAAATCTATTGTTGTTTGCATTATGAATGTTCTTTACCAGTAATCCTGCTCTGATTCTTGACAGTCAATTACTATTAGAATACATTAGATGTCTGTTCCTTGTCTTCTTTCGGTACCTCCAAGTACTGTTTTATTCCCTGTGGCAGTTGCTATTGAAGCCAGGCATCAGGCTAAGTTTATTTCATTTTTTTCAAAGATGTTTTACCACAGTCACTGTATATTTTTATTTGTTATATATATATTATATATATATATATGAATAATTTTCAATTGCTCATCAGAGAAGAAGCCTTTACTCACCACAATTTATACTTCACTTCACTAAACAATACCATTTCCCAAAATGTAACACAAACTTGCAAACATTTAGGGAAATAGGAAGTTTCAGCACATCATGCAGGGAAATTAGTTGAATAAGGCTATAGAGTTTTGTGTAAGGCAAGGATCAATGGTCAATCAACCTCATTGGTCATTTATGTTGTATGTAAATAGAAAAATTTACCTATTCTTTGTCTGTGTCAATTATAGTTGTGCAGCATTGAAGATGTGTGTGTGTTGCTCAATTAATAACCCAATAATCCCTGCTGATTTTGTAAGTTTGAACACTTACAAAGAAATGAAGTGTCTATAATTTTATGGTAGGTTTATTTTAACGGATAGGAAGAATATCAAGCAAAAAATCCATTAAAAAAATAAGTAATAAAACTTGGTGGAGAAAACCTTGCTGGCAAGCACAGAGCTAAGACATTTCTTGTAGTTGGTCACCAGGTTTGCACAACTTGCAGGAGGGATTGGTCCACTCCTCTTTACAGATCCTCTCTAAATCCTTAAGGTTTCTTGGCTGTCACTTGGCAACTCCAAGTTTCAGCTCACTCCACAGATTTTCTATAGGATTAAGGTCTGGAGACTGGCTAGGCCACTCCATGACCTTAATGTGCTTCTTTTTGAGCCACTCCTTTGTTGCTTTGGTGGTATATTTTGTGTCATTGTCATGCTGGAAGACCCATCCATGAACCATCTTCAAGTGTTCTGGCTGAGGGAAGGAGGTTCTCATCCAGAATTTTACGGTACATGGCCCCACCCATCACCCCCTCAATGTGGTGAAGTCACCATGTGCCCATAGCAGAGAAACAGCCCCAAAGCATTATGTTTCCACCTCCATGCTTGACTTTAGGGATGGTGTTCTTGAGGTCATAGTCAGCATTTCTCTCCCTCCAACCACAGTGAGTCGAGTTGATGTCAAAGAGCTCAATTTCGGTCTCATGTGACCACAGCACTTTCTTCCAAGCAATTTAGATGTTCAGACAGGCCTGTCCATGTGCCTTCTTGAGCAGGGAGACCTTGCGGGCACTGCAGGATTTCAATCCATTGCGATGTAGTGTGTTACCAATGGTTTTCTTGGTAATTGTGGTCCCAACTGCCTTGAAATCATTAACAAGCTCCTCCTGTGAAGTTCTAGGCTGATCCCTCACCTTTCTCATGAGGCAAAATATTGCATGGAGTACCAGACAGAGGGCAAATTATGTTATTTTGTATTTCTTCCATTTCCTTCACAACAAGCTTCTTGCTGGTCTGTTAGCCCAATCCAGCATTGTGAAGGTCTACAATCTTATCCCTGAAGTCCATTAACAGATATTTGGTCTTTCCCATGATTGTGGTGAAGAGGTTGGAATGGAAGATACAGATTCTGTGGACTGGTTTCTTTTATACTTGTAACAAGATGACATTACATAACTTTCTTACAGTGACAGGACTAATCTGTGTTCCACATGGGCACATAACCAATCTGTGTGAGCCAGAATTCTTGCTGGTTGGTAGGGGATCAAATACTTATTTGACTCACTGAAATGCAACTCAATTTATAACCTTTATATAATGTATTTTTGTTGATATTCTGTCTTTATCCATTAAAATAAATCTACCATAAAAAATTATAGACCCTTACAAAATCAGCAGGGGATCAAATAATTATTTTCCCCACTGTACCATCAGACAAACACAATAATAAAGTCTACTGTGCTGATTCACAGGCCCAATATAATAACATAAATGTGAGATAGCCTAATGTGAGGGTGTATTCAGACAATAACTGTTTGTTTCCTCCAAAATAATCCCAGATTGCATTGTTTTTTTTATAATCATTTCATATAATGTAGCTACACCTTTAAAAGCACTGCGTTGACAATATGAGTTTATTACAGCATTTTTATTCTTCATTCATTTGGCTAAATATACAAATATTACAATAGATTCGAACAACCATGGAGACGGCGCTCAATGCGTGAATAAATAATAACAATAACTATGACATAATCAATTGCCCCAATAAATCATGCAGACAAATACAAATATGTGTAGCTTCACATGTCTACGAAGGGCTAAAACGAAAACGAGTCGAAGCAAAACAATATTCTCTCATTGTTGTCCTTTTTTATATTGATAAACTTGACACTAAGTAAGGTAACGCTGACGTCAACAACCTATCTTCATGTAGGGAAAAAGTAGGGAAAACAGCCCGGTGAGTGACAGCCTCATTGACCAATGGCGTTGTCCGCAGTCTCTGTTCTTTAAAGATTCCACCAATGTGCGTCGAGGAAGGGAGGGGGTGAGGCAATTGGGCGTCGAGGCGAAGTTAGGTTGACGAATGGCAACCAACAGAGGACTACGAGTTAAAAATTGGATTATTTGATCATCTGACTGGCTTTAACGTTACATGAACGGACGCGGAGCACGTTGAGGGGAAACCGCAGATGATATTGTTGATTTTGGAGGCCGCCGTTCCGTTTGGATGTGTTTCGGGAAGACCCTCGCGTCTCGCGCATAGGTCGCGCGACAGATTAGCTGCGGCGTGCTGAGACCGAGTTCAAGAAATCACAAGTTGCACGCGCGAGAGGAAGACCCTTCCGCGCGATTGTTATTGCTGCCCGCCGAGAAATTTGGACATTCGGATCTCCTGCTATGACGTAGTTGGCGTTTCGTGACACATTGTTAATTCAGTTGCAGTTACATCTGATGAAGGAGGCCCTAAAGTACCTGCTTAAATAATAATAATAATAATAATAATAATTTCATATTAATGGATGGCAGCCACTGCATATTTGACAGATTGAGACATTTTTCAGTCGATTGATTTTTATGTTCAGTTCCGTTTCCCAGGACAACCAGACTATTGAGAAAACTTGCCATCCACGTTTGCGATTTTTATGTCATTCAAATTTATTTGAATTATAATACGTGGTCAGGATTTACTTATGGCTTTTGGTGGTGGAAGTTGCTCATCTGTCTTGAATTCATTGCCTCATGGAGTTTGAGTATTTCACGTTTGATAGGATGTAAGGAAGTCACATCTTAATCACCAAAGATGATGGACTTTATTGTAAAATACTTCAGCTACTAGTCCAATGCTTCTTAACAAAAGCAACCCGGATGTCTAAGACCTGTTTAGTGAGACTGTCTTATTTATTCATAATATTATTCATTACGCTTGCTACTTAAATATCCATATTGAGGATTTGCTGTGAATGTCCTTTGAATCTCCAACAGATGGTAACACTTCATAGACTCTTATCAGAGCATCACTGGTTTCAGAAACGTCTCAATGTCGGTGGATGAAGCAAAGTTAAAAAGTTCTGCTTTTTACACATAGGAGAGACGATTACAAACAAGCTGCACTGAAAGTAAAAGTGTATTGAGTAAAAAAATCCGATAAAAATGGCAAGTGAATGCACCTACAGTGCTCAGTATGACACTGATGACACCTTTCGCACTACTAAACTCTCGGCGGACGAGCAGCGGGAACGCGCGGGTTATGTGAACGGCGGCTGCGCGTCCCTCTCGTCTTCTGCCTTCTTCGAGGTCATCGGCGGCTCTCTTTACCGTAGAAAGTTGGAGAAGGGTTTCGTCCAGTATCGGGAGGTGCTGGCTGAAGACAAGCGACTTCAGTCCATAGCTACTTTCCACGAGAAGAGACCCGGCAAGTCGCACCACACCCTGGAGGACACATACAGACTAGTGGCCGAGCACTATTGGTGGGAAGGTTTGTCATTTTTCTCTTATGGTATTATTTTGTTTTTACTACCGATGCATTTTAAGTGTTAGTATTATATCTGAAATTTGAATCAAGTCATCATTATGAAAGTTTATACATGTTTAAATGAGTTAATATATTCAATTATTTAAGCATATATGTATTCACGAGAGTTGTCGATTTACTGCGAGACGTGCAACAGCGACTATTGGCGATCCAATGATGTTTGAAGTATCAACGTGACTCAGATGAAATACTGCCATGAAATAAAAATTGACTGTTCTTATTTTCTTTTTATGGAATATTAGAGTGATTGCCGGTATTATTAATAATTTATCCGTGCACATCATTGTTTTTTTTGTTTTTTTTAATTCATGTGTCCTTTTTATCTTTAATCAAAACAAGCTCCCCTCCCTCTTGCAATGGCATCTCTTTTCTGGTGACGTGTTTATTAGACTGAAGGAGGGACAACCTGCCACTCACATGAGAACACAGCAATTGGCAAAATACAATGATTCAATCAATTCCCAATGTACAAAAGTTCTGCCCTAAGTCTTTTTAAGGTGATTAAAGGGATAGTTCACCCAAAAATGAAAATTTTGTCATCTATTCACCCTCAGGTTGTTCCAAACCTGTATGATTTCTTTGTTCTGTTGAACACAAAGGAAGATATTTTGAAGAATGTGGGAAACCGAACAGTTCTGCGGCACCATTGATCTCAATAGTATATTTTTTGAAGTCAATGGTGCCCCAAAGAAGATAGATTACAAACGTTCTTCAAAATATCTTCCTTTGTGTTCAACAGAACAAAGAAATTCATACAGGTTTGGAACAACTTCTGGGTGAGTAAATGATGATAGAATTTTAATTTTTGGGTGAACTATCCCTTTAAAGGATTAGTCCACTTTTAAATAAAATTTTCCTGATAATTTACTCACCCCCATGTCATCCAAGATGTTCATGTCTTTCTTTCGTCAGTCGAAAATAAATTAAGTTTTTTTTTATGAAAACATTCCAGGATTTTTCTCCTTATAGTGGACTTAAATGGACTTGCGCAGAGTTTCAGTGCAGCTTCAAAGGGCTTTAAACGATGCCAGACGAGGAATAAGGGTCTTATCTAGCAAAACGATCGGTCATTTTCGAAAAAAAATACTGTATATGCTTTATAAACACAAATGATCGCCTTGCACGTGCTTCCACTTTCCGTATTCTTCAAAACGCATAGGCCATATGTTTATAAAGTATATACAGTTGTATTTTTTTTTCGAAAATGGCCGATCGTTTCGCTAGATAAGACCCTTATTCCTCGTCTGGTATCGTTTAAAGCCCTTTGAAGCTGCACTGAAACTGTAATTTTGACCTTCAACCGTTTGGAGGCCATTGAAGTCCACTATAAGGACAATAATCCTGGAATGTTTTCATCAAAAACCTTAATTTCTTTCCGACTGACGAAAGAAAGACATGAACATCTTGGATGACATGGGGGTGAGTAAATTATGAGGAAATTTTTTTTTGAAAGTGGGCTAATCCTTTAGGGTAGCTATGATAGCATTTTATTTACACAGAACCTTTTGATTGGAGGAGTTGAGGTGTATTAGAGTTGGCTTGTTTTAGAATGACTTTTATGCTGCATTGCATCCTTAAGGTGGATTTGGAGGTGGCAAAGCTCTCCCTCAGGGCCACCATATCTCGAGACTTCTTATGATGTTTATAATTCTTAAACTGCTTTTGGAATGTCAGATCTCATTTAGTTATGCTTGGTATTAGATGACAGCTTTGTGATTAAGTATCTAGGCTGGTAACTAAAAGGTTGTTGAATTAGATATGGGTTGATTAAGCACTTAAGACACTTAACCTTAGGTTATTCCAGGAGCACCGAACCTGTAATTTGTGTATTAAAAGCTTTGGCTAAATGTCTACTTGGTGAATTTATTACTAAGTGGACATCAATGTTAGAGAGGTAAAATACACTGACCAAAAAAATCCTCACAACTGCTTGATATTTCAGATCATTGGTTGAACTCCAGCCAATAGCCAAATGCCAACTAAACTTTAGATTATTTTAGCAATGGATTTTCATCCAACGGTTTGTAGATTGCTGACAGTATTCAGCTCAATCTACTGTCCATTTATTTCAGGGACACTGTCCCACTGGAATAGAGGTTAGTCATTTGTCAGCTGACCAGTCATATAAAAGTTCATTTCTTCTGAGGGTTCAAACTCACCAACTTTAATGTAGATCTTTAACTCCTAAGCTATACCACTCCACAGTCCTCTGAGAACTGTTTGGAGTGAGACATATCTGTTTCTTCTCTCACTCTCATTGGCAAGTCTGGACTTATTGTGATGGGAGTAATAATCTGAGCTTTTGGTGTGCTGCTTCATGTTTTCAATGAATTGCACCATGGGTGATTTCTCAATACAGCTTATTGTTGAACAGCTGGGTATTTTGCCCTGTGCCACAAACACCTTAGTTTGCCAAATGAGTTTGTTACAAACTAGACAAACAAGTAAGCCTATTGCGGACAATATGCCCATGTCTAATATGATGTTGCAGTTGTGGATCAAATTTGAAATTGCTGATGACTTGTTGATTTTGTTAGGTCATTAGAAATCTTAATTTATAAAACTGAGAGTGGAATTTATGAATGTATTTGATATTTGGACAAGTTTGTATCCTGATTTGGCAAGTTGGTAAAAAGAAGATTTCAAAGTAACATCAATTTTCATGTCACAATTCATTCTAATATTGTTTAAAAACAGATATTTATTTGGATTTTACCTGGAGAATAAAATGCCACAAAAGCATGTTTTAACCTTATTTTTAAAATTTTAGCCTTATTATTCATATCTGCATGTATATATTTTTTAAAGTGAAATCAAATATAATATATACATATACATTAAATTTATTTTACCACACTTAACCACTTTTTACATTGGCAAGTTTCTTATTTAACTGGAGTTGACTAGTGCAATACTCCTAAGAGATGATTATGACAGATATTTCTGTTTAAGATTGTGTTATTTTCATTGCCAAGCAAAAAATTCACCTGCTGTGAATTGAGATTCCTACACTAGATGTCAGCTGATTTAGTCTATGTAATGTGAAAGTGAAAGAGAATGGGTAATGCCCACACAGAACTGAGCTACTTGTAGAATAGGAGTGGTCAGACAGCACTGACTTTCTTTTTTGCATAGACACACATCAAATCCTTCTCTGTAATAATTCTGTAAAAATGTATTTTTTCTTTTAGGAATGTATTTTCAGGTCAGAGACTATGTCTTTGGCTGTGAGGAATGCCAACGCAGTCAGTCTGAGAGATCAGCGGTAAGACTATGGTTTTTAAACCTATTTATCCACATTTCAGTCAGGATTACTGTTTTGACTTTATCTCTTACTTTCACTTTGTCTCTGTCTCTAGTGTTCCGACGTGGGACTTATCTCCAGGATGGTGGAATCGCATAGTCATCAAGTCTTAAGTAAACTTAATAGCCAACGGGAAGCAGGGCTTTTCTGTGATATCACACTGAAAACTGGTGATGGCCAGTCTTTCGTCGCCCACAAAGCAGTCCTTGCCGCAGTGAGCGAGTACTTCCAGGAGTTATTTACTGAAATGGACTCAGCCACAGATCCCCAGTCACATGTTGACCTCACAGGTATGGGTGCAGTACAAATTCAAGTTAAACCAGTTTCAAAATCAGTGTTTGTTTACATTTGTATTAATTTAAAAAGGCCATTATTTAAATTATTAAGCATATTTTATTCATTAAGGTGAGCCATTGTAGTCTTCTCTGATGATGCTTTTGGTTGTTTAAAGTTTACTTGTTACAGGGTTCCCACAGTCATAGGAAACCTTGAATATTAGGGAATGTTAAAATTATAATTTCTAGGACTGGAGTCATAGGAAAGAATATATAACTATTTTACAACTGAACCTGCCACAGCTCCATCCTTAACCTTTAGACTGTCATTATCCTATGTTAACACACTTATATCTTTTATTTTATCATTCAGGGCATTAATAAGTTATTATTTATGGTTTCTCATATAGGATTCAGTGAGCAGAGCCTCCTTGCTTTACTAGAGTTTTCTTACACTTCCACCCTCAATCTGAATCTGGACATCTTGACGGAGGTTTGTGCCATGGCCCGCCATCTACGCATGTGGCCTGCCCTTGAGGCTTGCTCTGCTATCAAAAGGGAGCGAGAGACTTGTCAGTTACATTCTAGAATGCACAGCACTCCTGGTGAACCAAATAATTCAATGCCTGGACCTTTCAGGAGAGACCACTCCTCAGCTTCAGGAGGGAAAGTGGGACTCAAAAGGAAGAGAGAGGATGAGGAAGGAGAAGGCTCTGGGTCTTCCTGGAACATCCAAGCACAGTACAGTGAGCAGATTGTTGATAAGGTAACAGATGAATCTGAAACAGAAACCTCAAATCCTCAGTTCCAACAGCAAGTCCCGTTCAGTTTTCAGGTTGAGGAAAATGGCTTTCCATGCAGCCCAAATCGCAGAATGAAGCTCATGGACTTCAAATCTCCATCCTGTAAGAAAAAAACTGCCTCTCGCCCCACATCTTCAATCATCTCAACATCTCCTTGCACCTCTACTCGTTCTTCCTTTCCATCACGCCGTCTGCTTCGTTCTTCACCTGGCGCTGCACTTGCTTTGCGCAGACTCCTGCCGAAAATTGACCTCTCCACTAAGAGAAAGAGGAAGTCCTCTTCCTACCGGACATACAAGCCTCAGTGTGAATTCTCAGTGACTCCGTCCCAATCTCAGGCAACTTCTTTGACCCATGATACCTCAGTAAAGGTAAAGGAGGAGTATGTGGAGGAGAAGGTATGTAACAAAGTCTCTCAAGAAGAGGTGCACAGTCCCCGTGCTCAGGAGAAATACCGTCTTCTTAGCTTCCTTGGCTTGCAGAGGAAATCCCTGGTAACCGGTCCAGAAGAACTGTCCGGTTGGGGGCAGAAAAAACGACTTAGGAAGTTAAAAGTAAGTGATTATTCGCTCACAGCCCGGCGGAAACCTCGTGCACAAGTGGTCCCATTGGGATTCGGAACCAGTTTAGGGGTGCTTGCTGCCGTTAATCCTTCTCTGTCTCTCTGTGACATGAGCAGAATGGACTTGCTGAACAGACCAGTGAAAATAGAACTCCAAGAATCTTGGAACCAAGAAAGGTCCAAAAGGAAAAGAAATGATCCTGTGCAGCCAATTGCAAGAGCTACACGTAGCAGGTCATTGCTGCACACAGACTCCAGTGCAATCGTTCAAACGCTCAGACGTCACCATAAAAATCAAGATAAAGCACCTTCCCAACCTGCACGAAGAGGTAGAGTACCAGCACACAATGCCTCGTCCCCTTCAAAAAGTACTATGCTCAGGATAAAACAAGAATCTTCAGACAGTGCCATCCTGCAACCTATTCACCGTCGCAATACTGTCTGTAGCCCCCAGGCAACTCCCCCTAAAGCACCAGGACGTAGGGGTCGCCCACCAGCAGATCGCACAGTAAGAGTAGCCACAACAAATTTGCAGCACACAAAGCGGCACAAACCTGGGCGTCCCCCAACAGGTAAACCTAAGAGTTCAAAACAAATAGAAAGCAAAACAAAATGCAACCGTACTACAGGAGTGCCACAAGCAAAGCACAGCAGAATTGAAAGAGGAACACAGGTGAAGGAAAACAGAAAAATAAAGGAACATTCGAAAAGAAAGGACAGTCCTGAAGTTCAGTATGGTGTCATGAACTGGGATGCTTCCAACCATCAACATCTTCACAGCCATCCTCTTTACAAAACGATAAAGGAAGAGCCAGCTGACCCCTTGCCCTTAACCCAGCCATTCCCAACCAGTGATCCCTCAGACCTGGGCAAGCGTCAGAGCAAACCGCCTGTCAAACTGTTGGATCAAGGCTTCCTCTTTGGGTTCTGTCGGCAGCCAAGTGGCATCAAACGGGAGGAGGAGAGCATGGACATCTACCTGACTCGTTCGGTCTCTCATGGAAGTAGTTCCCATTCATCACCTGGCATGGGGAGAAGAGATCGGGTGAGGGCCAGGATTATGCCAGATCGGACAGGCCTAAATGGGCCTCACTGGGCAGGACTTGGCAACAGGCACTCACCATTTTCCCAAAGGATTGCTATTCGAGTGAAGACAGAGAGGGATGAAACCAGCGTGTCCCAAGGGTCACAGGTTAGCCGAGTTTCTAGACACCCCCAAGTTAGCAAGAGGAGCTGTAAAGTCAAGAAAGAGCCTACAAAGACAAAGGTGATAAAAGTTTCCCTAAGACTAGCATTTGGTGATGTTTAATCTTATGACAAAGGCATGTGACGTAACTGTATTGTAAACTTGTATGCAGCCTGGCTCAGGGAAGTAGTACTCAAATGTCAATCGTTGGAAAGAATGATACTAAATTTAAATTGGTAATAAATACTTGAAAAAAAAATCTAATATTTATCTGTTTTGTCTTCATAGAATGTAAATAAGCTGCTTCCTCTGAGCAGTCGCCGTTCCGTCCTACTGGAATCTATCCGACGGGCACGTCTGAAACAGCAGAAGAGTCCTCACGGTCGGACCTCCAGTGGAGCACATGCTTGCCTGCAGTGCAGAGCCACCTACAGGGATTGTGATGCCCTTATTATGCACCGGATCAAGCACATTGAAGGCAAACACTGGCCCTGTCCGGTATGTATCATGTCTCCTGAGATCAGGGAGGTGCTCCCTTCCCATCCCAGCAATGTGCCGGTCTACTGTACAAAGCTTTAATAAAAGGAGGGGTAGAGCTGATTATTTGCCCTTATTGTAAAAAAGAACCATCAGAGCTGTGACAGAGCGGTTTGCACGTCCAGCATATTGACTGAGCAGCATGGGTTTAAATCCGGCTTGCAACATCAAAGGGTTAGTTCACCCAAAAATGAAATTTCTGTCATTGAGTACTCACCCTCATGTCATGTCATAGGCAGCAACGTCATTGCACCTTTTGAGGTCCAGAAAGGTTGTAAAAACATTGTTAAAATAGGTCACGTGACTATAGTGGTTCAACCTTAATGTTATGAAGCGAAGAGAATATTTTTGTGAGCAAAAACAAAACGAAAATAACTTTTATTTAACAATTTGATCTGTTATCGCACATAGTTAATGTAGTGGACTCAGTGCAGGCTTCCTTGTTTATGTCCAAACGCCGACTCAGTATTGGCTGAAACTGAACACGTGAGCACCACGACGCAGGCGTGTGATGCTGACGCAGGAGCCGGCCAGTTCACTACATCAATTATGTATGACAATAGTTAAAATTGTTGAATGAAGTCGTTATTTTTTTTTTTTGTTTTTACTACCTTTCTGGATCTCAAAAGGTGACGTTGCTGCCTTATGTGTGGTTCAGATACCCTCGGATTTCATCAAAAATATAATTTGTGTTCCAAAGATGAATGAAAGTCTTAAAGGTGTGAAACGAGATGAGGATGAGTACTTCATGACACAAATTTTATTTTTGGGTGAACTAACCCTTTAATTCCATTTTTCCTTGCTCACTCCATAATTTCAGTCTATTCTCCACTTAATAAAATTGACAAAAGACCACAATAAAAAAGCACCCAAGTCATCTAAAGGTTTTCCTTTCCCTCTTACTTTGTACCTCTATATCTGTTTTTTTTTTTCTTTTTCACATTTAATTCTCTCTTGCAGTTGTGCAGCAAGACTTTCTTCAGACAGAGAAATGTGAGGAATCACATAAGGACACATAATCCCAAGCTCTACAAATGCCGCCAGTGCATTGCTGCTCAGTGAGGTCAGTCTGTAATCCACAGACATCTCTATATTTCTGTTGATTTCTGTAGTTTTTTTTTCTTCATTAGTATTTTAATTTATTGTTTTAAATTTTAGGTGAAAAGACACAGGATTAAATGAAGAGGAGCAAAGCTTTGTTTCTTTAAATATTAACGCTGTAAATACCAAGGATCTGTGATGTATGACAATGAGGTTGAATTTATTCATGTAAATAATGTCATGATGGTTTAAATGGTCCTTTTCCTCACAATAATTATTATTTAAGTAACTAAGCTGAAGTTGCTTTGCAATTGATACAGATGTGTTAAACCAGAACTTGAACCCATGTTGTTTTTCTCAGGGGGGCAGAGACTGATGGTCAAGGTGATATATGTATAATGAGAATTGTGTAGAATGCTTTAAATTTGTTATTACTAATGTAATTACTACAGTTGTTATTTCTATTGTTATTATGATTATTTTTTATAAATGGCATAATCTTGAGTGCACTTAATGTTAGCTTTGTTTTGAAACCTAAGAAAGATGCGATTGACTGGGATGTACTTGAATGTTGGAGTGGAGCCAGTGGACTGCCCTAAACGTGTGGTTGTCTGGCAATGTTTTAGAAAAACTATTACAGAAATTAGTCAGGAATTTTTAAATGAAGGTTGGGTAAATGGAGTTAGTTATTCTAGAAGTCACAAAATGGTTAGCCAGCATTGGTGAAATGCCATTATTTGGGTATATACAATTTTGTGAAAACATTTGTTTGATTACAACTTTTCAAAATGAGACAATGACTGTCTTTTAAATAAGGGAATCCCAAATTGTCTAATGTGATTTTATTTTTTTTCCCCCTCCCCTCCTTTGATAATTCCTTGTCTGACTTTTTATGCATATCCTTCTTTAACATACAATGCAATGGACTTTAATGAAGAAGTTTTAAATGTTGAAGTGTTTTGTCTGAAACACAAGTTTAAAATGTAGAACGACCAAATAGCCATATAAATAAATTTTTGCATTTTAAAATTTATACTTTGCTTCATGTGTATTTGTGTACTTTGAGGTATTTTCGTTTGTTACACTAGTGAATTCACAAAGTAAAATGCAGAACATATTTTATTATATCATAATTAAATATGCATATCAGTAGTGAATATGTAAGAACATTTTCACCATTTTGACTTGCATATTACCTCGAACAGCACTTAATTTGACGTTAAAACATCAAATGTCATAGTTAAAAGAATGTGAGGTTGCAGCAAAATCTGTAGCAGTTTCAGATGACTGATACTCTGAAATGAAGGCACCTAATGGAGATACTGCACACAAACTCCCATTTAAATACTTGTGCACAAATTCACACATTATCAAGATTTTTGCTGTGAAATGTATGCTTAATATTATAACAGCCTGTGAATGAATTTGTTTACCAACTTGTACACTGCAGATAAACATTTTCTCATTTGTTACATTCGGTCATTTTCCTTAAGAAAGGACTTGACAGAATTTAAACATAAGACTTCTGATACGTTTAGTTGTTGTTGTTATCAACACTTGAATCCATGTAGAAGAGACCCAAGATACAGAGGATTCTACAGCCCAGACCACAACATTTGTGTTTTATGGGGCAAAGTCAAGAGTTGAGTGTTAGTGAGAGGTCAGAGTTTGGGATGGTCATCTGCACTGTTGCAGAGGGCAAAGTAACGTTCAGTAGGTAGAGAGTAAACAGCCATTGCCTTCTTAAACTCGTCCAGTGGGCAGTAGACATCACTGCAGCCTGGGATTTTTTGGTCCTGCAAGTATAATTAACAGCTTCAAAATGTGGATAGACAACACAAAAAAGATCTAGCCAGATTTAGCATTAAAGCAATAATGACAAGCAACAAGTTCTTGCTAATGCTCGGTGATATCAGAAGAAGTGATGGATGTAAGCCTCAAAACGTAGATTTTAATAATGTATTAGTAAATGTTGAAATGAACATTAACCTAAGATCAAAATGCAGTAAAAGTATTGTTCATTCTTAGTCCATGTTAACTAAAGTAGTTTACAATAAGGCTTTATTAGTTATTAGTTGAGTGTTACAAAAAAAAAAAAAACTTAAGAACTCATTAAATTGATCAAAAGAGAAAGATTTACTAGGTTACAAAAGATTTCTATTTAAAATAATTGCCATTCTTCCTATTCAAAGTATCCTTAAAAAATAATCACAGTTTCCACAAAAATGTTAAAAAGCATCACTTTTCAACATTATAAGAAAATCAGCAGGATCATGTGACACTGAAGACTGCAGTAAAGGTTGCTGAAAATTCAAATTTGCCATCACAAGAAAAAAATATATTTTAGAGTTATTAAAATAGAAAAGAGTTACTTTAAATTGTAATAATGCTTGATAATATTATTGTTTTTACTGTATTTTTGATCAAATATATACAGCCTTGGTGAGAATAAGAGAATTCATCCATACCATCATACCAACTCAAAGCTTTTGAACAGTAGTGTACCTATTTTTAGCATTTTACCTCCTGATTACTGTGTGAATGGTCTTACCTGGCCAATGTAAGATACTTTAACATAGTGCTGGTTAGTTTGACGGTGCTGGTACAGCTCCAGTGTGATGTCAGCTGCATACGGCGGCCATTTCATGTCAAAAACCCCCAAAGCCATGAGACAAGGCATCAGTGTGGTGTCATGCACAGAATACAGGAACAACTTTCTGTATCAACAAAAACACACAAGCAGCAACTCTAAATATCTCATTTTCAAGAGGACATTTACGCATGTGATCTCTGAGTCTGACCACTGTGAGGCAGCACCTCTCAAGTTTTGTAACTGACATTTATTGTCTGGAAATAGCATGTAGAGAAAGTTACACAGTTGTTTAAAAAAAATGTTTTGGACGCTTGAATGTCATTTTGCAAGTTTAATTTTTAAATATGGATTGCATAAGCAACCTAAACATTTTTTTAACCTAAACATTCAAATAAGTCACGTTTAAAATGATAAAACAATAGATGCACTGTTCAAAATGAAGACACCTGTCTGGTTTAGAAGTTGGGCCTTGAATTTTGTCCTCAATGTTGGTTAGGAGTATGTGGAAAAGTGGACCCACGCACATCTGTAAATTCTGCCTGAGGACAAACAAAAGCAAATAAACATTTACAGAGACCTTAAAACATAAGCAACTTCTTACATTCTCTTCTTAAGAATCTATAGCAGGATTCCCTGGCCCTCACCTCTTACTGGGCTCATAGATGTGATAGATCATATCTACTGCTCTCTGCTCTACGATACTCCTCCAGTGCTCCAGAGCTGTAGGAAGCGGCAGGCCATGGGTCTAGGATCAATAATATAACAGTACTGAATTTGAAAAACATAGCTAACACAGATGAATGTGTAGAATGTATTAACAGGGGACACTTTACCTCTCTGGCCACCATGTCATCTCTAATGAGGATGAAGTCGAGACGTTGATGAGGATTAACACCCAAGGAGCTCTGGATGCTCTGGAGGTCTGCAGCAATGTCAGGAAGCGTGGATGATTCTCCCCAACGATGACTACATTTGATGCACCACAGTCAATCACAGACACATGATGTTAGACCCGTTTTGGGCATTTACACTAATATTCAAAACTTTGGGGTCAGGAGGATTTTTTTTTTTGAAAGAAATTATTACTTTTATTTAGCTAGCATGATTGATGAAAAGTGACAGTACATAAGACACATGACAATTTTAAAAAAGACATATTTCAAATAAATGCTGCTCTTTTGAACTCTATTCATCAAAGATTACTGAAAAAAAGTCAGTTTCCACAAAAAATATTAAGAAGCACAACCGTTTTCAACATTTATAGTAACAATTAGTGGTTAAACGGATCGTTGTTGATACGTGATCCGTACGGACCAAGCCCCACGGTTTGGGACGCATGTGATTCGCGCATCAATTGCAAGTTTAACTGCAATAGAGTGAAAGGTTATCATTTGCACGTGTTTTGTCTTGCTAGTTTACACATTAAATAGATATAAAACCATTCCAGTGCTAGAAGAGGCAAAAGAGGATTTCGGTATCGCACCCCACACTGTAATTGGTGCGCACATAGCCTAGATAGCCAAGAGATACAGAGAGGGGGGCGAGTTACATATAGCTCGCGAACTCCAAATTTATTTCTCTTTCGCGTCGTCAGTGCACTTGGATGGATACATACACGCATTATGTCAATCAAAATACCCTTCTCGGCAAGTATTCTCGTAAACACATTAGGTTATATCTTATAGGTGCCCTCGAACGTTTTTTTACAAGATGTAATATAAGTCTAAGGTGTCCCCTGAATGTGTCTGTGAAGTTTCAGCTCAAAATACCCCATAGATTTTTTTTTATTAGTTTTTTTAACTGCCTATTTTGGGGCATCATTAAATATGAGCCGATTTATGCTGCTGCCCCTTTAATTCTCGTGCTCTCCACCCACGGAGCTCGCACTTGCCTTAAACAGTGAATAAACAAAGTTTACACAGCTAATATAACCCTCAAATGGATCTTTACAAAGTGTTCGTCATGCATGCGGCATGTATGCGTCGGATCATGTGAGTATTGTATACTGTTATATTGTTTACATTTGATTCTGAATGAATTTGAGGCTGTGCTCCGTGGCTAACGGCTAATGCTACACTGTTGGAGAGATTTATAAAGAATGAAGTTGTGTTTATGAATCATACAGACTGCAAGTGTTTAAAAATGAAAATAGCGACGGCTCTTGTCTCCGTGAATACAGTGAGAAACAATGGTAACTTTAACCACATTTAACAGTACATTAGCAACATGCTAACGAAACATTTAGAAAGACAGTTTACAAATATCACTAAAAATATCATGATATCATGGATCATGTCAGTTATTATTGCTCCATCTGCCATTTTTCGCTATTGTTCTTGCTTGCTTACCTAGTCTGATGATTCGGCTGTGCACATCCAGACGTTAATGTCTGCCCTTTTCTAATGCCTTTCATGATATTGGGAACATGGGCTGGCATATGCAAATATTGGGGGCGTACATATTAATGATCCCGACTGTTACGTAACAGTCGGTGTTATGTTGAGATTCGCCTGTTCTTCTGAGGTCTTTTAAACAAATGAGATTTATATAAGAAGGAGGAAACAATGGAGTTTGAGACTCACTGTATGTAATTTCCATGTACTGAACTCTTGTTATTTAACTATGCCAATATAAATTAAATTTTTCATTCGAGGGCACCTTTAATTGAACGAGATGAGAATTCGGATGTGTGCGTGCATGGGGTCTTACTCAAAGTGACAGCAACCTATAAATACTTGCTATTGTCTGTTAATCTATATTAAATTTATACAGTGAACAGTGTCATTCTACATTTAATTATTAAATTTCTGTACATGAAAATTAATACTACAGTTAGACATTATACTTTATTTGTAACTTTTTGTTGTATATCTATGCTTGTAATTGGTGTACAGTATTGGTTCTTTTTACAGTCTGTTCACTTGCCTTTAATAATGTAGGCTATTAGTTAGGCTAGTAGTTTCTGCTGTCATACTGGAGTTGTTAAAGTGGGCTAAGTAATAAATGGAAAGTTACCCCCCACCCCCCAATATGATATGATCCGAACCGTGAGTTTTGTGATCTGTTGAACCTCTAATAACAATAATAAAACTGTTTTTTGAGCAGCAAATCAGCATATTAGAATGATTTCTGAAGGATCATGTGACACTGAAGAATGGAGTATTGATGCTGAAAATTCTTAAATACTTTTAATTGATTTTAAAATAGAAAGCAGTTATTTTAAATTGTAATAACATTTCACAATATTATTGTTGTACTGTATTTTTGATCAAATAAATGCAGCCTTGGTGAGCATAAGAAACTTATTTAAAAGCGTCTAAAGCATTAAAAAAATCTTACCGACCCCAAACTTCTGGACGGTAGTGTATTTTACCAAAGCAAAGGTCTAATGTTTCATTATAATAAAGTATAATGTTGTTATTAGAGTATTGTTTAACCAGGAAAAAAGTACAAACCTCATTAAATAAACAAATAATTAAAGAAAAAAAAAAAAAAGGTTAAATATTTAGGAACATTTAGGAATAAGTAGTTCTTACAATTCTTGGAATTTTTTATTTAAATGTATTTTATTATTATTATTATCATTATCAAAAAAAAATCTCAATTAACTTTCCATTTTGAGCTGTTGTTCAGTATGAATGTTATATTAAGTTTATTATCATCATTATTATCAAAATAAAGCAGGTTTTACCCAATGAGCCGCTTGAGCAGCTTGCATCCATGATAGTTGGGATAGAGGACTTCATTCTCAGCTTTATCAGTGAGGATGGACACAACACCTTAGAGTGGGAGAAAATCAAACATGGAAAGGCAAACACAGGAGTGTGTAATGCTCATCTCATCCATTACTCAACCAAACCACACAAAAAAAGCATAGCTGAGCTGCCACCTTACCTGCTTGTTCCTGTTGGAACAGTCCAGCCACCAAACACTTAGCCGACTCAATGGTGCGCACAATGTTGGTAGAGCGAATGCTGTAAATCAACGACAGATAGTCCATCTTACTCATTTAGCTTAATGATGCAATTCAGAGCCATAAACATTCATATAAATTAAGTCCCATTAGTTAACGTTAGCAATTTGTTTGTTAAAGTATTATTTTTTGTTAATGTTAATTAATAAAAATACAACTGTTCATTGTTAGTTCATGTTCAATTAAATAATATGAACAAATTCAACCTTAGATTTAAATATGTATTAGTAGATGTTAAAATGAACATAAACTAAGATTAATAAATAAAAAGTTAACTAGTTAACTAATGTTAACAAATTAATTCTTACCGTTTTTTCTCCTCAATATAATACAATTTAAGGTGTCATTTTTGCCAGCAGCAAAACGGTGTCGAACAATATAAAAATCTGAATGAAAAATCGCCAATATCACTCACTAAACTTCTTTAGGGTTGAAAGAAGGTGTGAGGAAGGGCTCTTCCTGTATGTATTTCTTTCGTAACTTCACTCCAAGATCGTACAGCTGTTGCATGCCCACCGTGGTCAGCTGACCTGGATAAGTTCCACCCTATGAAAGCAGGAGCCAAAGTCAGTGTCATTCTTTTTTTATGTGACAACCTGGCACAATTTCCATCTAAACAGTTAGGTATGCTAATGTTTACATAATGTCTGACACTGCCATTTACTATCAATCCACTTCATTCCAAACATGCACTCAAAACATGCCTGTAAATGACACTATATCACTAGAACTATGTAGACTTCCAAACAACACAACCATACAGTATGTCTGCTGAGCATTTCATTTCCAAACCATTTGCTCTTTTATTTTCTACTCTTCACAGAAAGCTTTTATTATATGTTAGAATGTGGCTGCACATATTTTGTCCAATTTAAACACAAAAGCATCACTGATGCTGGGAGAAAGGGTTTAGTTCAATGGGATTCAGGTCTGAGCTTTGTTGCAGGTCAGTCAAGTTCTTCTACACCAGACTCAATAAACCTTTTTATTTTTTGACCTTGCTTTGTGCACAGGGGCATTGTCACAATGGAGCAAAAAAGGACCCTCGTCAAACTGTTGCCACAAAGCTGGATGCACACAATTCTGTAGAACAGGGATGGGCAACGTCAGTCCTGGAGTGCTGCTGTCTTGCAGAATTTAGCTCCAACCCTGATAAAAAAACTCACCTACCTGTAACCTTAGTAATACTGAAGACAATGATTAGCTTGTTCGGGTGTGTTTGATTAGGCTTGGAGCTAAACTAAGCTATAAAGTAGCATTAATATTTGCCCGCTCTGGACTCACTGGAATAGCCAAACCTATTCATTAAAAAGAGTTGTGGTCCTAATGTTACCTCTCAGTAGGGAAACCACAAGATGGATCCTTTCTAATCCTCTGTGCAAAACACAGTTTCCGTTGTATAAGAATGTTTGCCTGGCAAGGCCAGACTGATATATCTTCTACAAGATATATCAGTCTGGTCAGTCTGCCCTCCGTCGCGATTCGAGTCAACTCCAAACCATACCGTGCAATCAGATTAGTTTATTTCAGTGACGCAAACAGCGTCACTCTAGTGCGGCGAAAATCCCTTCAATATCAACAAAGATTGCGCACGGGAGACCCGAGAGTTTGTTCTATTCCGCCGTGAATTCAGTTTTAAGTGACCAAAAACACATTCATTATTTACTTTTCGCTGTTGACTCTCTTGTCGCTTTGCTAACGTCATATCCGCCCTTCTCTGATTAGTTTACTCCGCTTCCTGTTTGCTCGGATTTGCTCCGCCCTAGAAATCGAATTGATTCAATGGCAGACCAGACTCATCCGCTGGTACAGCAGTGAGGCTGGATTTTCCAGGCGATAAGAATGTGGCACAAATGCATAAACACAAACTCACCGTCAATATTTTTTCCCTGTAGCTGTCCTCCACAAGAGCTGGGGGTCTGGGTCCCCCCTGCAGGTCTGTAATCATATAGTCCATTTCTGTGTGAGCGGGTGCTTCTAGTAGCTCAGGGACCCATTGTGCCTAGGGGTGCAAAAACCCTGCGTCATACTGGATATAATTAGCATCAACATGTAGACTATTAAAGACATATGACAGTGCCACTGTCTCGGAGTAAAAAAAGCATGCTGTTAGGAATGAGATTGACAAATGATTCTGAGACATTTAAACAATTAAGAATAATGCCACATTTGTGCATTCTCTAGATTCTTGTTGGGTTTTTTTTGTCCCATCATCTTTTGTATTATATTTATTATATTAAAATTATTATTCCTATAGTTTTTTACCCCCATGATCACACAACATTGCAACTTTGGGCACTGAAGTGACACTAATCAGCTCTCTTACCTCCAACACATCTGGTATAGATTTCAGCGGCGTCCTCGCCCCATGTCTGAATAAAACTTGAATTAATTTAAGCTCGTATGGAGAGGGTTCAGCCTTATTCTTTTGAAACCAAAACACTGACCCTAGGGCCACTGAACCCACCAGACCCACACGTGCCCACATGATGCACCTGAAAGAGACATAAACACTTGACTTGACATTTTTGGTATGTTGACATGTCCTGTGTTGTGACATAGTACTCCAGGTAAAACTGAACAACACTCTACATATTATTTTCTAATTAATATAGAGTTTTTTAACCTCAACAATTGAAAGCCTACATGGAATGTTTGTCTTCGAAAATTCATTGGTCGCAACAGAGGAGCATTTGAAACGAACTTAGTTAAACCTAAAATGTGATTAAAACCTAAAAGAAAAGGTGACCAGTTATGATATATCAAATATACATTTTAACCTAAAATGTTCGTGATGATTTAAAACGGTGTCAACTAACGTACATATGTCATAACGATCCACTTATAATAATTAATTGTTTTCTTTACAGATCGTATTTATACTTATAATAACATTAGTTAATTTATCACGTTGGATACATGGTTTCTACATTGTATACAACTGTAGCTTACATATATTTTGTTTTTTGTGATATATATATATATATAGGCTATATCAAAATGCGTCAGTACATTTCCATAAGTGACTCAAACACAGCAACTTCTGTCTCTTTCAGTAATGCTGCCTGCCTGTCATATCTGCAAGTTTCATACGCTCTTGCAAACTGTCAAATATCAAGCACTAGTTTTAATCTATTAAGTAAAGTAAAAACATCTAGGTACACTAGAGAAAGTTCTTTTAAATATCACCAACCTGAAGGTTTCAGTCCCGGCAAGTTAATTCCACTGGTTTTGAATTGCACTCATTCCTTTTAGTTTCAGGAAGATTGAACATTACGCCGGTTGACGGTGAGGTGCATTCTGGGATATGTAGTTTCATAGTCTACCTGTTCATTCTGAGCAAAAGTGGAAACACCATATTGTAAAACTACATTTACCATACTCATAAATGCACAACTCGTTTACTGGCGTAATGTTCCTGTGCAGAATGACATAACATGTTGCCTAACAAATAGGCTAGCTAATATATCTCGTGTACAAATAGTTTTTGTATGAAATAGTCTTCAGTATATGAAGTGTATACTGTATACACAACTAGCATGTATACATTAAGGACGTAAAATATTAGACAGACATATTATAACATACCGAGGGATGACATTCGGTATGTGGCTGCGAATGAGAGCCTATATTTGCTAGCTCCACAAACTGAATAACGCATATAAAAATTAGCCTACATTAAAAGCGCAAATGACATTAAAAAAAAAAAAGAATAATATAATTTTATAAAATTAATACAGTAATACAGTAAAAATGTATGAATGCTGTAATAGCCTACTGGTTTGTAATTATAATGTGCAGGGGGAAAAAACTCCATCACGCATGTATCATTTGTGCTGGGATATTTTATTTTTTTATTGTGTACTGCAAACGGATCAGAGGAAACGAGATACAGTGACTGCAATCATATGTGAGAAATGAAGTGAAATAAAGCTCAGATGTCATTAAGTGTCAAAGAATGATTTCTAGACCAACTCTAATCATCTGTCATAATGTATGTCTTGTTTCTAACTGTAAAAATAAAAAGGAAATTGAGATGACTACATCAGGAGACAATTATTATTATTATTATTATTAACAATAATATTTGAATGGTCAGTGAATAATTTTCCTCAATCCTGGAACCCTCTGACAGATGACAGATTGATTGACCCTAGGACATTTTTTAATCCTTCACATGACATAGGCCTACATATTGCAGACATCCATGAAGGTGCTAAAGTGATAAAAAAAAAAAAAAAAACCTGCATTTGAATAGTAAGAATGATTGTCTTTGCACTAGTAATGCAATTACATATGCAAAATGACTAATCTTTTAAGCTGTTTTCCCTAGCCTTCTTTTCTCTTTTTTATCTACTCTTTCCAAGGCACATTCATATATACAGCAGTCAATATTGAGGATTTTGGCAAGATTAATATATATATATCACTGAATCATTATTGCTGGGACTTTTATGTTTTTAGCATGTTATATGTTTGGGAGCACATGTTTGGGTTCTTTTAACCCCAATTGATGGAGTGTATATCTTTTCATTTCTTAAACAACCATGTAGAAAGACGTATCATCACCATATTCCAGGATGACAAAGCCATGATTCATCAGGCTCAAATTGTGAAAGAATGATTGGGAGGGAGCATGAAGAATCATTTTCACACATGAATTGGCAGCTCTGAGTCCAGACCTTAAATTAATTGAAAGTCTATGGGATGTGCTGGTCCCTCCCAACCATTCTTTCACAATTTGAGCCAGATAAATCTTGGCATCCTGGAATATGTCCATGATATCCAGCGCTAGCGTCAGTTCTGGCAAGTCACATCAGTCAAGCTCGCATCAGCTGACTCCCAGGTGACTCACGTCTACCTATAGGAATACGACACCTATAACATCACCCATATATAAGCTCCTCAGTATTATCAGCAGCTATTGCATTCTCAGGAGCTAATTATCCTCCTCCATCCCCAGCTCCTCCTCTCTTCGGATAGGATTGGCCTATGATTCCCCTGAATCAAACTAATCCTTGAAAAATGTGTACATGTGAAATTATTGACATTAATTATATCTGCATATATTGGTTCTGTTCTGTTTACCCTATGGGGGTTATTGCTGCTCTCCCTGCTCTTATCCATGCTAGACTGCATGGATGCGCAGGGAGTTCTTGCCCAGATACCGCCAATACAAACTTTATGCAATTATCAATCATATTTGACCATAGTGGTCCTGACAGAAGTGTCTTCCTACATGGTTGTTTAAGAAATGAAAAGCTAAACACTCCATCAATTGGGTTTAAAAGAACTGTTCCCAAACATATAACATGCTAGTAGCATAATAATCACAGCAATAAAGATCCAGTTACAGACTCTTAAGTATAACAGCAACTTTTTTGGCCAGGCAGTGTATATATAATGCCAAAATATCAAAATCATTGGAGAGCTTCTCTGTTTTGATATTTCATCCAAGTACAGCCCCATTACTGTAACAAACTTTCATGTGTTAACAATTCCCACATATTTGCATCCCTGCTTGATTGCAATAAAATATATAAAATAATACACTTCATAGAATTCAGTGTTATTTATTTCACATATATTTCGGTAAATATGTAGCATACTCACAAAAACGCTCTTCTGTAGTCATGTTATTGCTAATAAAATTCATAAACCTTAAAAACAAATCACACATGACATGTTTTTTCGTCTTTGTAGTAGCCTGTACAAAGTGCTGTTTTTCTCCTTTTTTATTGAGATACTGTATGTTTTAAGATATGTTTTTTAAGTGCTTTATTGCTTTTTTGGTTCAAAAACAGTGTTTGATAGTTTTTTTAATCATAGACCATAAAATCATAAATCAAAACAATCTGAAACTGTGCAAAACTATCCAGTGCTATCTTGTAAATGTCACCAATTTATTTCAGTAGTCCCCTCATCTTCAATCTATCCATCCATCCATCCAACCATCCATCCATCCATCCATCCATCCATCCATCCATCCATCCATCCATCCATCCATCCATCCATCCATTCATCCGGTTATATCAACAGGCTTTTATTCAGGATCACTTGATCCCACCCTATAAAAATCTACATACACTTTAGCAATTACAACAACAGTTTCAATGAAACCAGATTAAAAGCTCTGATACAGATTCTCTCTCTGTCTTACTCTCATTATCCATTATCCTTTGATTTATGGTGTTATTTAAGCCCAAATGAATGAAATATTCCATCTCATAGTACCAACACACAAGCACACTTATACATACACAAACATGCACACCCCTTACATCCATATCTCTCATCTTAAGGCTAGTTCACCCAGATTGTCTTCCTCTGGGACGTCCTGTAACCCAACCTACACGGCCAGATCACTTGATTTGACCCGGTTACTACTAGTACCACTGGTCTTGCTAAGTCGGCGCTTGTCTCTGGAGAATACTGGTTGGGAGGATGGTGTGGAGGGGGTGCTAGGTGTCATTTCACCCGGGACTCGAGCCTCAGGGCTCCCGTAGCTCATCTGCAGGAAGTCTTCAGCCGGCTCCAGGTCATCATGGCTGTGATGATTCCGCTCGGTGGCCATGTTGACAGAGTTCTGCTGGTGGGCCAGGCGGTTGGTGAAAGGCTGGCAGGCTTGATGGATGTGATGTAGATGATGAGAATGAAGATGTGGGGGTGATGTTGGACCTTGGCTTGACGCTAGGCACTGGTTGAAATCTGGGGGTGGGGTGCAGGTTTGGGAGGGACGTGGCTGAGCAGTCTCAGGCAGATCCATCGGAATACTTGTCTTGCCAGGTTGGACAACATCTTTGTTGTTATTGGGTTTGATGTCATTGGCATGTTTGGCGGCGTATTTTCTAAGACATTGCTTGCACTGTTTCCATCCAAGGTAATACAGCTCTAGCACGCTGAGGAGCAGTGAAACAGCCGCCACCACCAGCATGAACACAATGAAGACATTTTTCTCTGTTGGACGGGACATGTAGCAGTTCACTTGGTTGGGACATGGTGACATGTTACAAGGATAAAGAGCATTCAGAAAGATGCCGTACATCATGTACTGGATCACAATGAAGGTCACTTCCATGACCAAGCGTATTACAATACTCATGACGTACGTCTGCAGAAGTGCTCCCTTCAGGCGGAACTTTGTTTTTGTATCTTCGACTTTCTCTTTGTGTTCCAAATACTCCTTCTCTCCTGTTCCCTCCTCACCCTTCTCCTCCATCTCCCTCTGCTTCCGCTTCTCCTCCATGCGAACGATATGCATGGCATGGCCCATGTAGATGAGTGATGGTGTTGATACGAAGACAATCTGTAGCACCCAGTAGCGGATGTGGGCAATAGGGAAAGCTCGGTCATAACAGACATTGGTGCAACCGGGTTGAAGTGTGTCACACATGAAGTCAGACTGCTCATCGCCCCACGATGACTCTGCAGCCGTGCCCAGCACCAGGATACGGAAGATGAACAGCACGGTTAACCACACCTTCCCTATTGACGTGGAGTGCTCCTGCACCTCCTCCAGAAAATTACCCAAGAGACTCCAGTCCCCCATCACTCCACGGCAGCACTACTGAGCCAGAGAGAGGACAGAGAGAGAAGAAATAATAAGATCAATTTATGCATGTTGTCAAAAGTCATGAATTTTCAGCTGTTTTGAAATGTATTACTGCTGAATGTAGCCTAATATAAGGGGAGACTGAATCTCCTCAAAAAATTTAGGCTATTTAGAAACATAAGTTGAGAAAGTTTACTTTTGTTTAAATCGATTTGCCCACTAATGTGCAAAATTCAGATCCATATAGTGTAAAATATGTATTATTGTTGTTGTTCACGAGGTAGCCCAATCACTGTACAAACCACAATGACACGAATTAGAAGATGCTCGCGCTACTAAACTGACCAATCAGAATGCATATTCATATGACGCAACATTGTTTGCTTTTAAAATTTGACCGAAAAAGGTACAAGGGGTTAAAGTAAAATTTTAGTATTTAAAAGAAATTCAATTATATCGAATTAGTCTTGCCCTCAAAAAACTTAAGATTGTGCAGGCATCTCCTTTAATGTTTTGTGTAGGCTAATATTGTTTTTTTCCCCCACTTGCAAAAGTATTTATTTATTTAGTTAGTTAAAAAAAAACGGTTTATATATGCCTATTTTGTTTGTTATTATTCAATAAAATTATACTATATTATTCAATTAAAAAAAAATAATTTGTCTCCTGCATAACTAATCATCGTGACAGGTAACCACAAGCCAATTAGCTTTTAGAATCATTGTAGTCCGCCATCAAGCCTCCTTGTGATTAACCAGGTGAAGAGAAACTGTCGTCGATATATCGATGAAATCCAGATTAACGAAGAAACTCAAAGCAAGTGAGACTGAACGACAGGGACAGATATAACGTTACTTTTCACACAGTGAAGGAGAGGAGGATGGAGTTCCTTAACGCATATGTGAGTAGATGTTTTGTCTGCAGATGGCGCTGCTCTGTTAGTTTATTATATTGCTAAGCATTGTGTTGTTGATTGGAGAGATTAATGCGTCATTCATTAATCAAGACTTTTTAATATATATTATTTATATAAAGGGGATATCACTTGTTTTGAGGTGCGTAATTCACATGTCACGTGATCCCAACCCATTGCTAAACCCAAAACTTACACACTTCGTTTTCCTCAAATAGGAACTGAACTGAAGGCAACTACAAAACTATTATTAAAACTATGATTATTGATATTATTCTTATTATTATTAATAAACTTGATCCACAAGTTTAACAGAAAGTGTCCAAACAATAACCCAGCTAACAGAATTTTGTTATTAAGAATGTTCTACAAATGTCCAGTTTTCTTGGAACCTTTTTTATAAGGTATGATGTACCTCAAACGTCCTTTCAAACTAATTTTGATTAACGTTTAATGTTAATAGAATGTTATTTAAATGTTAGTATGATGTTTCTGAAACATTCTTTCAAACATTCAAACACCTGATGTGAACAAGCACTGAAAGAACTAGAAATAAGGACACACACTTCACAAACAGCATTACCAGCTCCACTTATTAGCTACTTATACCAAACTGAATTTATTTCTGTGAGAATTCTACAGAAGTTCTTTTTTGTGAATTAACAGAGGTTTAGATGATGATGTCTTATTGAAAATGTTTCGTTTGAGGTCACCATCATGATCAGAGTTTGATTTAGTTGGGCTCTTGACCCTTGACTTCTGTTAAGTTGCTTCTTTATCAGCAGTTGCAGGTGTTTTCAGAAAACACATTTACATTGATAAAGCAGATCAACAAGCCTGGTTTAATAACAGATAAATGACTGCATTAAAGTGATTTAAACAACTGCTTTTTCTGTAGTATTGCTTACTTTTATAATTGAAATGATATTTGAGAAGGAAGTAATAAACTCAAATGATGTGATAAAATCATTTGTAATACTGAAGTGATTTGTGTAAGATTGCCCAAAACTATTTAGCCTAATAGTTAAATACAACGTAGATATCAGCACTCATCATACAAACCTCAACAATGGTGACAATAAAAAATATTCAGCTGCATAATTTATTCATGCCGCAATGCATGCTGGGAGCCATGAATGTGTTTTGTATACTAGCATGAAGCAGGTCACCTTTGTTGTTTCATATGCCGAATGGTAATGTTTGTGAGTGTATAAATGACAACAACATTCAGCATATGAAATTTTTTTTATACTTTTCAATAACATTTCGATTCCTTAAGTCAGCAATTACAGAAAAAAGCAGTTGTTTAATCCATTTTAACATAGTCATTTGCCTGTTATTAAAACAGACATGTTGATTTACTTGATCAATGCAGAAATATTTTCTGGAAACATCTGCAATTGGTGAAAAAAGATTAACAGAAGTCAAGAGCCCAACTAAAGCAAACGCTGATCGTCATGCTGGTGACCTCAAATGAAAGATTGTCAATAAGACATCAACATCTAAACCTCTGTTAATTCTCAATAAGAACTTGTGTAGATGTCTTACAGAAAAAAATTCAGTCTGGTTAGTAATAAGTAAAGCTGGTAATGTTGTTTGTGGAGTTGTTTAATCAGATCTGGAATGTCTTTTATCTTCAGTTCATCTAAGGCCGTGGCTGAAGAAAGTTTTAGTGTGTGTTCTTATTTCTCTTTCTTTCAGTGCTTGTTCACAGCAGGTGTTTGAATGTTTGAAAGAATGTTTCAGGAACATCATACTAACCTTTAAATATCATTCTAAGGAAACTGGACATTTTTATGTTCTTCTTGGAATGTTACAAATCAACGTTCCTAGAATGTTGCCTTTGAAATCAAAATAAAGTTGAATCAACGTTTGAGGAACATTATACCTTATAAAAAACACATTCCTCTTACATCAAGAAAACTGGACATTTTTTATATTCCCAGAACCAACACTGAATATTTAGAGAACGTTCTTAATAACACATTTCTGTAAGCTTTGAACTTTTTTGGTTGCCATCTAAGAATCTATTCTGTTATCATTCAAAGCCTAACAAACTTAATTTTCTTTAATGTGTGATTGTGCTGTTAAATGCAATGACATTGCATATAAAGGTTTTTTCCATTTTGTGTGTCATGTTATATTGTATATTTACAGTAGGGCCTGTGAGGGGAGCACCATGAACTTAAACACAGGGGTGACAGTTCTAATTTTAGTCCAGCCTGCCCCATTTATGTGGTGGGATGGGAACAAGGTCTTGGCCGGGTAGAGCAGGGCAAGGTGATGCCAAGGGCCCTGAGAACTGCCCCTCTGAATGACCCTATACAGGCCTAGATATGGTGATCATTTTACCACACTGCAGCTGTTTCCCAACTACATAATGTGTGCCAGCCTTTGTGCTTCTGTTTTGTCCCTGTATGAGTGATGTATCTTTCAGGACACTGCAGGGACTAACTGAACTTCTCATCACAGAGACAAATCAAACGAGATGACAGGGGTCACTGTTCTCCTATGTATAGTATGACAAATACTAATGTCATTTAAACAACATAACAAGAAGACATCCAGACAATTGTGGCAGGCTAAGAAACCAGACTGTTTTTTATTCTCTTTTTAAAATTTCTGTTTAGTATTTAAAATCTTTAAAAATTTTAAGACTTTTTTTCTTTATTTTCTGTATTATTAAGGTATAAGGCCCATTTAAACCAACTATATTGATAAAGATATAGTTCTAAAATGTGTCCACACCACAACTATAACCATAACGGCACAGAGAAACGATATCATTGGAATCACTTTCAAAACAATTTTTTTTCCAGCTGATGAATGATAAAAACATTGACAGCCAATCAGAATCCATCCTGCTTAAAAGAGATCAAGCATTAAAGGTGGCAGATGACAAAACCGCAGCACGTGCTTAAAATAAACGCTGGTGTGATCGCTGATATAGTTCTCATTACAGTTATCTTTATAGTTATCGTTCTGGTGTGACCGGGCCTTAATGGGGATAATGGCAATAACTTTACATACATAAGACATTTTTTTTTTTTATAATTTGCAATTGATGAAGGTGAACAAATAACTTTTTTTCAGTAACTGTTGAGTGAAAGGATAGTATTTGGGATAAAAAGGCGCCATGTTGTTAGGGCTAAAAGATTTAATCTAGACAGCTAATGTCTTAAAGGTGCCCTAGATTCAAAAATTGAATTTGTTGAAATTGAATAGTTAAATAACAAGAGTTCAGTACATGGAAAAGACATACAGTGAGTCTCAAACTCCATTGTTTCCTCCTTCTTATATAAATCTCATTTGTTTAAAAGACCTCCGAAGAACAGGCGAATCTCAACATAACAACGACTGTTATGTAACAGTCGGGGTGTACGCCCCCAATATTTGCATATGCCAGCCCATGATTGAGGCATTATGAAAGGTATTAGACAAGGGCAGCCAGTAACGTCTGGATCTGCACAGCCGAATCATCAGACTAGGTAAGCAAGCAAGAACAACAGCGAAAAATGGCAGATGGAGCGATAATAACTGACATGATCCATGATATCATGATATTTTTAGTGATATTTGTAAATTGTCTTTCTAAATGTTTTGTTAGCATGTTGCTAATGTACTGTTAAATGTGGTTAAAGTTACCATAGTTTCTTACTGTATTCACGGAGACAAGAGCCGTCGCTCTTTTCATTTTTAAACTCTTGCAGTTTGTATAATTCATAAACACAACTACATTCTTTATAAATCTCTAAAGCAGTGTAGCATGAGCCGTTAGCCACGGAGCACAGCCTCAAACTCATTCAGAATCAAATGTAAACATCAAAATAAAAACTGTACTTACGCAATTAGACATGCTGCATGACAAACACTTTAAGAAGATCCATTCTGAGGGTTATATTAGCTGTTTGAACTTTTTTATGTTGTTTAAGGCAAGCACGAGCTCTTGGGGCGTGGAGCACGAGAATTAAAGGGCCACAAACCCTGAATCGGCTCATTTCTAATGATGCCCCAAAATAGGCAGTTAAAAAAATGAATTAAAAAAAATCTATGGGGTATTTTGAGCTGAAACTTCACAGACACATTCAGGGGACACCTTAGACTTATATTACATCTTTTAAAAAAAAGTTCTAGGGCACCTTTAATCAAAACAACTTATCTTACCATCTATTTTTTTCTTAAACTATGTCGCTCCATGCTTCCATCAGTTTTTAATAAAAAAATATTTTTTTTTAGATATTTTGGGAGCAAAAACAAACACTTTCCTTTTTATATACTGTATAATCTATTTAAATGAAGTAAATACTAGTAAAGAGTGGACTCCTTCAAAAGTTTCCTCTCTGTTCCTCTCTAAGGTGTCAAACGTGAGTTCAGGTGTATTAATCTTAAACACATTAACATTAACACTGTCCAGTGTTGCTCTGTTTCCCAAAATAACATCAGTAAGCGCTGCGTCATTTCCGTAAATGCCACTCCAGCCGCGTCAATCTGCCCTTAAATAAATCACTCTAAATTCCAGTCATTCTGTAAAGCATTTTGTATGTCTCTAAAATGATTTTGTTAATCCTAAATGAAATTCTAACAGATTAAAAGTTGTAACAAGTATTTTGTCTTTTGCTGACACACACACACATTGATCTTTTCTCAGGTTCTCCACATGCCTGTTTTAGTTGTTTTCTTTACTGCCAGTTAAGGGTACCTCGGAAAGGGGTTTCAATTTAATGCTATTTACAGGACGTTGTCACTTGAATACCCATTAAACCTCAAATGTTTTATGAAGCACTATCTGCAGCCACACTAGAAAGTTACCTTTAAAGTCTATGTGTGTGTGTGTGTGTGTATCTGACTGCCCTCTCACACCCATCCTGTACCAAATCCTAGTACCGGTCTCGCTGGTCTCCTGTATAATGGCCAAATATGGACAGACAGTTTGAATAGAGGCCCTCCTACTTTTTTAGCAAATGTAAAATAGTCATAATGTCTGAGCTACCATTAATATTTTGTGAAAGTAATCCAGAAACAATGATGAGGACACTAATGAAATAACAGGACTTTATATAAAGATGCCTATTTTGTTGTACTCACTTTAATTAATTTTTTTTTTTGATTAACATTTTATTATAAGTTTCAGTTGTCTCAGAAACATTATCACAGATTCAATGAACTATATACAAACAGATGCCATGAAAATTACTCCGACCAAAGTTAAATAATTACATAAAACAAGTACACATAATTGGGAAGTCAAGGTTTTAGTTTTTCTAACAACATCTTGGCGGTTTGTTGTACTCACTTTAATGTATGTTTATTGCATTTAAAAAAATCCAGACAGGATGACATTTTATTTGTTTGTTTGTTTGTTTTCAATTATTATCTTTATGCATAGTATATTTTCTTATGTTTTCTTTTGATTTTGGGAAATATGAACCATGTAGTTCCCAAATATTTTTTTGTGAGATTGACCCAAATGTATTTAAGACATGAATTTTAACATCATTAATGTCAGGTTTTGGTCTTTAAATGAGCTACTGAAGGGAAAAAGCAATGGACGATTCACTGAACAATGAAATCTTAGCATAATAGAAATTAGAGTTCTTAATCTTTTGGTACCTCACGATTCGATTCAAAACGATTCTTGAGATCATAATTCAATTAAAAAATCAATCAATCAATCTCAATCGTATCTCAATTCGATATATGCATGAATTTGATTCTAGTTTACTTTTTGTGTTACTTTTCCTATTTGACTGCGGTAGACAGTTTCTTTGTTCTTGCAAAAAAAAAAATCCTACTGAATTAAATGTAAACCTTGAAATTTATTAGGTTTTTCTTCCCATTTTAGTCAACCCAATATTATAAACAAATGCCATTTAAGATGACTGCAGTCACTACACAGATGACTGGCAGTCTTCTGTAATAAAGGAAGGCCATTTTATATTATTTTAGATATTAAAAATAGTAACAAAGAAGAAAATTACAAACAATAGGACAAATACAATAGAAAAATACAAATAAAATAAACTTAAGGTACAGTGGCCTTGGTTTTTTAACATGTAGTAAGAAATACTGCAGAAATTGAATAATCACATGTTAAAATTAAACACTATATAGTCTTCACTGTATGAATTAAATATAAATTGATTCATATTAAATATATAACAGTGATTCAGTCAAAAGCATTGAGTTATTTTTTTTTATTTTAACATTAATAAAACACATGCATCTGAGAGGCAACATCTTTGCTTGGTTGTGTCTGCGAGTACCTAGGGCTGGGCGATATATCGAATGCTTTTGTCACGCGCATTTCATCAGTAAAGCCGGTTCCCTGATTGCCGCTAAATCGCCATCACCTGCTTTCAAATGAAGTGGCATTTAATAGACAGAGCCGTAGTTCACTGATAAGCCACGCAATATCGCGTTCAATATCGATATGAATCGCTGTCGATATTGAACGCGATATTGCGTGGCTTATCAGTGAACTACGGCTCTGTCTATTAAATGCCTCTTCATTTGAAAACAGGTGATGGCGATTTAGCGGCAATCAGGGAACCGCCTTTACTGACGAAATGCACATGACAAAAGCATTCGATATATCGCCCAGCCCTACGAGTACCACATTGAGTCCTTTTTTGCTGCTTATTGTGATTAATAACATTCTAACATGTCAATAACTTTAAGTAGTACTGCAAAGTTAAAGAAGTTTAACACTTTAGAAAAAACATTTTTGAAATTTGTGATTTGATGCAAATCGGTAGAAGATAGAATGACGATTCATATGTGAATTGATTTCTTCCCCCACCCCTAATGAAAATTCAATGATCTTTCTTAACTATGTGCAGCACAGCACCAGGCTTTATAAATAATCTTACAGTCTTCTATGAAACACTAGTCTATCTTACAGAATGAGTTTCTTTTATACACACCTTTGACCAATGCGCAATCTAGTTCACAGCATTTTTGTTATGATGTTTGATGTTCTGGATGCTAATGATGCATGCAGTTTTTGCATTTATTAATTAGTTTTAAATCTGATCTAAAATGTTTTCACATTAGATGCTTTGGAAATGACTGTCATTCAGTGATGTGAACTCAGCAACCCTGTGTGCGTATGTTGTGTTGGCAAAAGCCGTTCAGAATGGCATCGGTGGGAACGGAATCTTAGACATTCAAAAAAAAAAAGAAGGGAAAAAAAACAGGAGGAGGACGGAAATACCCATCTGATTCACACTGACTGGGCAATCTTTGTTGCCAGTGTGTGCTCTCCCTCCTTCTGTCTCTCCATTTTCCTTTTTTCCATCTTCCTTTTCTTCTTCTCTTAGGAAGCAATTTCAAACAATATGATTTCCTCCAGACTTGCTACTTTAAAGGAAACAAGTCTCTTAGGGTCTCCAAGTGCAAGGGTGTTTACTTTCCCAAAGAGAGCAAGAGAACAACACAAGATAAGAGTTCATTTGTGCTGATTATTTTGAATCTGGTTAATGCATAAAATCCTAAAACCCCAAAAGCTCTTATCATGAGGTATTTTGTAAGGTCAAAGACTGCTGTATTTCTTGAAGGTAGCAAACAATGGGACTTCATTGCACGCACACGGGTTGCTGAGATGAATGACAGACAGGAAGAACTTTCACCTGCTCTCATATGATTTTCTATTTGTAAAAGGAAAGACTTGACATTGGTTACTGACCTCAAAGGTTATGTATACAGTATCTCACAGAAGTGAGTACACCCCTCACAATTTTGTAAATATTTTATTATATCTTTTCATGTGACAACACTGAAGAAATGACACTTTGCTACAATGTAAAGTAGTGAGTGCACAGCTTGTATAACAGTGTAAATAACTCAACACACAGCCATTAATGTCTAAACCGATGGCCACAAAAGTGAATACACCCCTAAGTGAAAATGTCCAAATTGGGCCCAATTAGCCATTTTCTCTCCCCGGTGTCATGCGACTCGTTAGTGTTACAAGGTCTCAGGTGTGAATGTGGAGCAGATGTGTTAAATTTGGTGATATTGCTCTCACTCTGTCATACTGGTCACTGGAAGTTCAACATGGCACCTCATGGCAAAGAACTGTCTGAGGATCTGAAAAAAAGAATTGTTGCTCAAAATAAAGATGGCGTAGGCTGTAAGAAGATTGCCAAGACCCTGAAACTGAGCTGCAGCACGGTGGCCAAGACCATACAGCAGTTTAACAGGACAGGCTCCACTCAGAACAGGCCTCGCCATGGTCGACCAAAGAAGTTGAGTGCATGTGCTCCGCGTCATATCCAGAGGTTGTGTTTGGGAAATAGATGCATGAATGCTGCCAGCATTGCTGCAGAGGTTGAAGGGGTGGGGGGTCAGCCTGTCAGTGCTCAGACCATATGCCGCACACTGCATCAAACTCGTCTGCATGGCTGTCGTCCCAGAAGGAAGCCTCTTCTAAAGTTGATGGACAAGAAAGACAAGCAGACTAAAGACATGGATTACTGGAACCATGTCCTGTGGTCTGATGAGACCAAGATAAACTTATTTGGTTCTGATGGTGTCAAGCGTGTGGCGGCAACCAGGTGAAGAGTACAAAGACAAGTGTGTCTTGCCTACAGTCAAGCATGGTTGGTCTGGGGCTGCATGAGTGCTGCCAACACTGGGGAGATACAGTTCACTGAGGGAACCATGAATGAGCAGAGCATGATCCCCTCCCTTCAGAGACTGGGTATTCCAACATGATAACGACCCCAAACACACCTCCAAGATGACCACTGCCTTGCTAAAGAAGCTGAGGGTACCTAAACCCTATTGAGCATCTGTGGGGCATCCTCAAACGGAAGGTGGAGGAGCGCAAGGTCTCTAACATCCACCAGCTCTGTGATGTTGTCATGGAGGAGTGGAAGAGGACTCCAGTGGCAACCTGTGAAGCTCTGGTGAACTCCATGCCCAAGAGGGTTAAGGCAGTGCTGGAAAATAATGGTGGCCACACAAAATATTGACACTTTGGGCCCAATTTGGACATTTTCACTTAGGGGTGTACTCACTTTTGTGGCCAGCGGTTTAGACATTAATTGCTGTGTGTTGAGTTATTTTGAGGGGACAGCAAATGTACACTGTTATACAAGCTGTACACTCACTACTTTACATTGTAGCAAAGTGTCATTTCTTCAGTGTTGTCACATGAAAATATATAATAAAATATTTACAAAAATGTGAGGGGTGTATTCACTTCTGTGAGATACTATGTGTGTGTGTGTGTGTGTGTGTGTATGTATGTGTGTGTATATATATATATATATATATATATATATATATATATATATATATATATATATATATATATATATATATATATATATATATATAATATTACATCAGTAATGACTTGCGTTAAACATCCATTTTCTGGCCTTTTTAAACAATTTGATTTGGAAAGGTACTTATGGATCAGGATATGAAAAGCTTTTCATAACTCTTCCTGAGCTTCTTTTAAATTGTTTGTTAGGAATCATCAGAGCTTCCCTTAACCCTCGAGGATTCTTTAGCTGTTCTTTATGACTCTAAGCCACTGTCAAACATTCAATAACAAAAATAAACTTTGAATAACATGCAGCCTCGCGCTTCCATTTGCATCAGTTTAACAAGCTGGGAACATTGCCACGACACCTTTGAAACATTCTAGTAGCACTTCACAAAGGTGCCAGGCACTGTTGGCAAGTGATGGCATGCTGGTTTTTCTCACAGTGATCATGTCGCTGCGGGCACACTGATACTCACACCATAAGAGGCTCTACAATGCCCATGCATGAGACCGACCCCTTAACTCTGAATAAATATTTATTTAAGCCCTTTCCCCTCAACCTGATGTCAGGGACTACCAGAATCAGCATGACACCACAGACTGTAGTCACATCTTTATCCCAATATAACCAGAGTTGTAAACTAGGCAAGACACAAAGACAAACACTGTGGTTTATATAGATCTGATTATAAGTTTACCCCTTGCAGAATAGCATGATGTTTATCTTTTTTTTTTTTTCTTCAAAAAATAGGGATCATAAAAATTGCTGTTATGAATGAATAAATAAAGTTATTGCCACAGAAATGTACAGTTTAAAAGTTTGGGGTCAGTAACTCTTTGTTGTTGTTGTTTTGTTTTATTCAGCAAAGAAACATTAAAGGGTTAGTTCACCCAGAAATGAAAGTTCTGTCATTAATTACTCACCCTCATGTCATTCCAAAGACTTTTGTTCATGTTTGGAACACAAATGAAGTTCTTTTTGATGAAATCTGAGAGTTTTCTGTCCCTCTGACATGTGGGTGAGTAATTGATTTAAATAGATCAAAAGGGACAGGAAAAACATTTAATGACCTGGTTTCACAGACAGGGCTTAGGTCAGGATTAGGCCTTAGTTCAGTTAAGGCATTGAAGTAGCTTTTATAAATATTCACTAGAAAAAACATTACTGGTAGTACATATTGAGACAAAAAATGGCACTGACATATTTTAAGATATGTATGTAAAAATGTATGTAAAATTAATTTATTATTTTGTCATGAGGAATATATGTAAACATAAAGCTTCTTTAGCACAGTACTCAAAAAAAAAAGTTTTAATCTTATTTTTTTAAACAAATGCTAAATCTTACAGATTCTCTGAAGGGAATTTAAAGTTATGTGAGAAGATGTTTATGTAAAAACTGGGCATATTTGTAAATCATCTCAGTAAAATCAATAAAACTTAATGCTTGAATTTCATGTCATCTCTGCACATGACTGCTCATCTCTGAGAAAGAGAAGGGCTGTGGCTGCAATTAACCCTGAGATATCTTTTTAAGCCCTGTTTAAGGTCCATTATTAGGTAGTAAAACACTACTTTGGTAGGGTTATACGTTTAAAAATTGCTGTGTTAAATGTATACAATATGAATCAAGGTGGCGATTGGATGCTACACACAACCAATCATAACTTAATTTGCCTCTGTGCTATCTTAACTAATTAAATATTCATATGCATCGCAGATACATAATTCACAGTGTTTCGTTCCAGGGTTAAACATGGTAATCTGAGTGATAAAGATACAATATTAAGTTGTTTCAAAAGATTTTAGACAAACAGGGAAGAAACATTTCCACAGCTGGTTGTTGCATTCTGTATTTGTCCAATCAGCATTATTGACCTCATAAATATGTAAATAGAACATTAACCTGCAGTTACATGTGTGGAGTGTGAAATTAAAAGGGGAATTGCACAGAAGTACAGAGGAAAATACAGTGAAAGAAGGCAAATTAATCAATGTCTTATGGGTAAAGCAAACTAACATCACTTCCAGTTGAAGGCTAAACCTGTACATGCACTTGTGTTAGTGGACTTGAACTTGCATACCAATGCCAAACACATGCTTTTAAAAACAAAGGACAGAACAACTGTTTAAGCCAGACATTCCCGGACTGACACAGGCCACTTTAATCGATGGAGGGGTCAAGGATGAGAAGCTGCATTTAGCCATATGAAGTGAGAAATCCCCTCGCCCGACCCCATTATATGCACACGGACAACTGCACATATCAACACCTGCCATCCAGTGGGATTTCTCATATGGACCATAAAGACAATCATTCTCTGCTTGTCAGGCTGCTAAC
The DNA here is from genome assembly GCF_024489055.1 of Chanodichthys erythropterus. Lineage (NCBI taxonomy): Eukaryota > Metazoa > Chordata > Actinopteri > Cypriniformes > Xenocyprididae > Chanodichthys > Chanodichthys erythropterus. The sequence goes on along the minus strand of NC_090234.1, from coordinate 30,352,654 downwards.
TGGGTGACGTGTTTACTTAAATGGCAATTTTGTTTTTCTCTTCACTGTCAAAGCAACTGCACTGATCAGCCAATGTCTTGTTAATCAAAACAGGCACCACTTGACGTGACGTATACAGGGCTTTTGCACTTTGTGAATATGACTTGTGAGTGGGATATGAAAGATATATATTATTTAACAGAGAGTGACCCTTAATATGTATTTGGACACTTAATAACACTAAACCAATAAGAAATAATTTTCACTTTTTAAGCAAAGACATGGCTCAGACATATAGAGTTTGGTCTGCAAAAAGTTCTAACATCATTTGATTGCAGTTGCAACTTTGTTTGATACTTAATTTAATGGCATTCATACATATGTGTAGGTTAAGGGGCCGCTGTATCTAATTATACAAGTATAAAACTGCTCTGTTTACAAACTAATCAGCTCAGCTGATCTAATTCATATTTCTCAGTAACTGAAATACAATCAAAATCACAATTCTTTAGGATGACAAAAGCAACTGTTAGGTAAGTGTTAATCAGAAATGGTCATTCCATTAGAATGGCTGCAGATTCTCAAGCAACAATGATATCATAATGTGCAAATGTGATTAATGAGTATATTATAGATTTAATTTGAAACTATTAAGAATTATTTATGACCATGTAAAAAATCAATGTAGCAAAATCTTGTAAAAAATATTAATACATAACTTAATATTTAATTAGTACATTATTAAAGTAAGTGGTCTTTAATATTTATTTAAAATATCATTTAAAATACAAATATTAAAAAAATGAAACTACCAATCATCTGTTGTTTTAATAATTTAAATACAGTATTCTGCACTCTACCTCAAAATGATGAAACATCATGAAACAAAATAATAAAATTATATGTGTTATTTGACCCACAGATATCTTAAACAATTAATTTGATGTATAAAAGTTAATTACCTGTCTGACTGCTGACTTATGAGACCGTCTTTGGTTGAGCCTCCTGTGGTCTTGTCCTCTTCAGATGACTGCGTTGGCTCTTATTCTGTGGCCTGAGGGTCCTGTAGATGTAGCCCAGCTCTGATGTCTCTGTGACAGTGGGGATATACTGAGCGATGGAAAAAAATGGCAGTGTATCTCTATAGAAAACTATCTAGCAAGACTGGAGTTCAACTTCAGCACAGGCCCCCTCGTGCCGGTCCCACTGTGGGAATAAAGCACAAGTGTGGGACACTCTGAGAAATACTGGGCCATCTCAGGGAGTGTTTCAAACCCCCCTCCACTCTTCCTTTTCCTCCTCCCCCTCTCTTCCTCCTTCCCTCCCTCTCTCTTTCTAGTTGCCCCCACCCCAATCTAAACACCCCCCCCCAACCAGAATGCACTTGGTGGCACTATTTTGGTGAGAAGAATACCACTGTGTAAAGAGAGGAAGTGAGATTGTACTAGAACACAATGGCTGTTCTTCTCAGGCTGTTCATTGGTGCTGTGATGCGTTGTGCTTGTCACTATATGTATTTGTTGAAGTTTTACCCCCTACTCTGATCAATAACACTTTATATGTTTTATATGTATATATTTATATTATTGTATGATAATATAGTCATATAGTGCAGATAAAAACATATGAGTCATTCCACGAAACCGGTACGATTTGAGTCCATTTTCAGTGTATTTTATCTATTGGGTTACCAAAATATATTTTTAAAAGCTTTTTCTATTAGTTGAAATGTCTCCTTTAAAAATGTTTTAAAAACATGACATACTTTTTATCTTCATATTAGAAATTATGTACTTGGGATATGAATAATAAAATGAGAAAAAAGTCCATTCATTTTTCCATTAACATAAATATCCATCTGTGCTTTTTTGCTGGTAATGTTTTTTTCTAAGTAAATTCATGATTATTTATTAAAATCACATCATGTAGTTCCGTACCTAAGTAACCCCTCAACCCCGTTACACAAACCATTCTCCCCCTATAAAAAAAAAACCCTGATACTTATGTGACATCATTAATAGGAAGTTACATCATAGAAGTCTTCTGAACAACATTACCACCTTCTTTAATAATTATAACTAAATTATGTTGTGAAATTGTGTTTGTCAAGCTTAACGACTCAACCACGTTAGATCAATTAAAGATAGAAAACTATTACTTGTGAAAATGATCTTTGTTATTTCAACATTATTCATGATTTCTTAATATCATGCATGCCATGTGCTCTCCATTTATTCACTAGATTTAGAGCAGTGGCCAGTTTGGACAAAAAAATCCCGTCACACTCAACCCTGTCACACCTACATTTTTATTATTATTTATTTTTGGTAAATTTATGAAAAAGTAATTTAAAGTTTGTTGAACCCTGTTTGAAATGTTCAGAGCAATCATAAGAATACTGATTTTAGTTCAAATTCTGAAGTTAAGCCTTTGATCAAAATGATGAGTTTGCTGTCACAAAAAGAACCCAATTCAGGCTTTAGTATAGCAAAAGTATGAGATGTTATGTAACTTTTATATTTGCAATTACTGAATTAGTGTGAGGGACATCTGATTAATAGGAAAATGTTGATTTGATCACAAATACATTTTATAATAATATTCAGAGAGCTCCTATAGTGTCCATAACTTATAGGGATTTGAAGAATAGGTAAATGACGACTATTTTGCTAGATAAATGCAAATGATCGATTGGACACACAACATTTATATTAAAATCACCCATGCATGGTTATTTGTAAATTAATCACAGCATTATAGATACAAATACTTTTTCTAAACTAAAATAATTGTGCCGAATATGATCCAGGCTCACTTGAAAAATGTGCATGCTGATATTTCTGCAAAATGATATTACATTGCTTTTTGCATGTTTTGCAACCCTTTCAAAGTAAAAATGTATCTGAAACATTTGAAACATTTGATGCCATTTTAGCTTGCTTGTGCAGTTCTTTGAGCTCTTTTATTTTGGCTTGTGTTTCAATGGAATCCTACCCAAGTGCCAGGTGCAAGGTGCAAGTTTACCACATCAGAAAAGCCATACATATGAAGCTGGTTTAATGATGCTAATGTCAAAATGTTTCAATTTACAAATCATGCACTATGGTAAAAGTGTTTGAAGGTCATGACATAGTATTGCTCAAAGAACAATAAGTCTATTTTAACTGATAATCTGCCCCCCGTAATCATAATTTCAAGTAAAAAAGAATAAAATCTGTTGGTTTTACTGCCACCAGTGCTAATTTCAGCTGGAAACTGCAGTGAATTGTATGTATAGGTATTTTTCTTATGAAAATGTAGAAATCAAATCATTTTTGTAGATTGTATTTTCCCACAAATATTACTTTATCTGCTGAACAATATGATGCATTATAATTCAGTGTAGCAAAAATGGTTGTCAGTATTTATAGGATGTTAAAATCTTGTACCTGATCACATGATCCCTTTTTTCTTCTTCGTTCAGGTGTCCTTCTTTCACTTCTTCATACAGTCTTTGATACTGTATCCCAGTGAGGAGGCAACTGTAAGAAATTCAACTAACTTCACAGACTAATTTAAACAGAAGCCCGAGCTATAACCCCTCTCTCTCTCTCATCCCTTCTCTTTCATTGCTTATGCTGCTCATCGGCTGAGAGCCGGAAGATATATGTCAGCTTTATATAATGGCAATCTTTTAGGTTTCATTCATCCTTGCTCAAGGGTCTTTGTGTGTGTGTGGTGGGAATTCTGTAGATTTGAGTACTCCTTGCTGCTGGGTCCATGTGTGTTTGTGTATGTCTGTGTATATATATATATCATAATGTTCACAAAGTGGCATCATGCTAATTTGGTGTAAAGGAAACCAGAGGTTACTAAGGGCTGTTAGTGACTTTGTGTCATGGCGCACTCGAGCCATAGGGAAATGGAAATTAAAGAAAAACAAGCAAATGGGAAACTTTGACCCCTATTTTAAGAACTGCTACTTTAATCATGTACCAGCTTCTACCAAGGTAACCAAGATAAGGACATATTTCATATACTCTAGTGCTGTAAACATGAACAAGCACTGTGTATGTGGCTATGTGCGCATATTTCATCATGTCTTCTTCAAATGAAATATATATATATATAAATATAAATATGTGCAAATAGGTACACGGATACAGCCGTACATGTGATCATAAACACGAAGGCATGATGAATTATTTTGATAGACATTTTCAAAACACATCAAGGTGCCCTCAACTTATATTTTAATATTCATTTGTTTGTAAAATGACAAAATGTGTTGTTGTAGGTCTGTGTTTTGTTGGTTGTTCTCCACACACTCCTACTTTTCCACTGCTTTACACACCCATTTCTTGAGACTTTTTAAGCTTTTGAGGCGTGAACAGCCAGGCTAAAGCAGGGGGGTTTCATGACACTTTAAAGTCTTTTGCTATAGTACGTCAATAAGCAGATCCTCATTGTCATCACCAGACTGTTGCACATGTCATACTGTTGTCTGGAGAGTTTCTTTGAGCCTTATTAAAATGGGACACACAACTCTATGATGTAGATTCTGCTTTGTTTTACTCGCCAACACCCACCAATCATTTTTTCTGCAAACAGGGTGACTGAGACAAAAGTAATGAGGGCAGAATTTGTGTGTAACAGGTATAAATTTGTTATAATTCAATATGTTGATTTATATCTTTTCGGAAGAACAAATTGTGTTCGAAATGCATCTAATGCATCTGTTTCATGTGTCTGTCCATCTAATTTTTTTTTTTTTTTTTTTTTACATAACTACCCCCTTTATAATAGTTTAGTTAACTCTCCCTCTTTCCTTTTGGAGTTGTCCATATGTTTTTGTTAAAGGGATAATGAAAATATACAATTATGTCATCATTTACCCACTGCCATGTTATTCCAAAACTGGATGAATTCCTCCTTCTGTAAAGAAAAGATTTTAAGATTTTTTTTTTATTATTCCATACACCGGAAGTCAGTGGACTCCAATTTTGATTGGTTCATGACATTCTTGGGCACAAGAAAGAAAGTAATACAGATTTGGAATGGCATGGAGGTGAGCAAATGATGACAAGTGTTTTCCTTATTTTTGGCAGTTTTCACCACCTTTTACTATTCTTAAAATGCTGATTATATGCTATGCTGACATAACAAGCAGAGATGAACAAAATGTTTTTGTACACTCCACCCCTACAGAAACACAGCAATCAACACTTTCAAAACTGGCCCAGGAAAGGAGACTGACAGACGTTATTCTAAGAGAAAGGAGGAAGCTGGACGGGTAGATGTTCTGTTTTTCTGCACTGGAGCTGAAACATGGATTTCAGTGGTCGGGCAAGACCACTCAGTCAAACACAGGAAATGGAGCCACCCTGAGACAGCGACCCCAGGTGTGTAAAGTATGCATGTCTGCATGTTGCCAATTTCATTATCAGTTCAGCTAATTTTATAAGATTCTCAACAGCTATTAAAGACTGGTTCTAACAACAAACAAGAATGAGAAAAGATGTGGAGAGAGAGGGAAATTGAGAGAAAGATGTTAAGTGTTTATCCTGCTTTTAGTTTGTCACATCCTCTGATAACATTGTTTTCTGCAGTGGTCCAATGGTGGGATGAAATCATATTTTAACTTTTTTTACCTTCATAAATAGTTTTCGAAGTCCTTACGATGTTAATTGACTTGTAGTGGTGTGTTTGAGGCGTGCACTAACCCCATCTGGCACGTCTACGCCAGAAAACAGCACTTGCAAGTTGAGCTGCATCGACCTGACACAATCTCGCCTCATGTTCACGTTCACGCGAGAGTGACAAAATGCTTTACGGTAATTCAACAACAATGTATATATTATGACTTTATAAGACAATTTCAGTGTGATTCACTGAAGGAACCTGTAGGGGGAGCTTCGCAAATCTTACTGAGTTCCGCTTTAAGCAAAATGTATTAACATAATAAAATTTTAGACTACTTACAGAAACTAATAATGTGTATCTTTACACGTTGTCATGTGAACAACCAGTCAGTAATTGTTCTGATTTCAATCTCACAGTCAGTTGAAAGTTGTATGTGTTTGATTCACTAAAATAAACCGACACTTAAAGAGTCAAACGTTCGAGAGACGAACTACATTCACTAAAAAGAGCTGGTTCATAAATTTGTCCATTAGTTCTGTATAGCACTACTCTTGCACTCTGTTTCGCACTGTAAATTCAGTAGAGGTGTTGCAGACAATTCATTCAAAAACTGAAAGCTCCGACAATATGGTATTCTGTCTGCATTGGCAGAAAAAAGCACATGTGAGAACTGATAATGGAACTGAACGTCACACAGAACACCTTAACCGCATAGCAACACCCTGGCAGTGACTTACAACAAAGTAGGAGACTTAGGCAGTGATCTTTCACTGGAAAGCACACACGTTTTCTTCAGAAAACATTAAAATATATGTTTCTACTGCTTTCTATGGTCTGATACATTGTGCCTCTAAAGTGACTGACAGTCCACTGCCTTTTCCCATGAACCTTGGCTTATTTATGACTTTCTCCTGTTTATTCTGTTCCTTACCCATTTTCTCTCAAATTTTTTTCCCTCCCTCATCTTCTGCATCATCCATTGTTTCAGCAGCATCTCAGCATTGGCTCCCTAGAGTGACCAGTGCTACACTTACAGGAAGTCCAGGGTCTGCTTCCTGTCAGGTTGAAGAGAACAATCAATCATTTCCTCTTTTGACTTTTGCAAATATGTTTTGCCAGTTTATATGCTTGTGTGTTTATAGTAGGTTGTACATGACAGGGTTAGAGAACATTTACACATGTGAACAAAACTTCTTAGCTGTTTACAAGTGGATCTTATTATATTTGGTTACCGCTTTTTAATTTAACCTGCAGTCAACACGGTGATCAGGTACAAACTGACTGACAAAATGATGATCTTTCATTTGAGTAATCACTTAATTTGGCAAGTTTTCAAGATTCGCTGCATCAAATCTTTAAAGGATTCTTTGAGTTTTGTTTTGTAGAAAATACTAAATATTATAATTTTTCATTCATTTTATATTTTATTTTCTATCTAATAATATTTATTTACTATTATGCATGTGAATAAAATTGTATACTTCAAAATCAGTATCACCACAAAACTTCTGAAGTTTCCTACACAGAATTAACAAAAAATATGAGTTTGTCTCTCGTTACGTTAAAAAATATCCTGGCTCTTCCAAGCTTTATAATGGTAGTGAATGGCACTCCTGATTTCGCTCCTGAAGTCCAAAAAAGTGCATCTATCTATCATAAAAGAACACCACATGGCTCCAGGGAGTTAATAAAGGCCTTCTGTGAAGTGATGGGTTTTTCTGAAAAAAATATCCATATTTAAATCTTTATAAACTAAAATAACTAGCTTCTGGCAGATGGCCTTCATAAATCGACTTACACCAAAAGAGTAATCTCTGAACTGACAGATGATGCATTGATGAACATAAAAGCTCAGATGATATAGAAAAACTGTCTAAAATGATAATTTTTTAAAAGAAAATGTTGCCCAGCCCTATTGTTTTTTAACCACAAGCTTACACTATTCCTAGAGTCTAGCGTCAGAAGTTACTCTTTTGGCACGAGTTGACTTACGTAGGCCGTCTGCTGGAAGACCAAATACAAAGTACAAAAACCAAATACAATAACTCAATAAGGAAAATGTCTGAATGGCCATTGTGTGTCTCGTTACTGATTGGTTAACCAAATTAAGTGAACTAAAACAATGAGGTAAATACTTGGTGTTGTGAGTCATAACTTTCTCAAGAGAACTTTCAAAGAATGGTTTCTCTTGCCTTACTTTTGAAACTGACTCATATGCACTGACCAATATAAATTTGTGGTATTAATGTAACATGAATGACTCAAACAACAAAACTTTGAAGCACTGATTTTAATATTCGGCTCCCACACTACTGGCACTCCGTCCTTTTGAACCCTTTGTGGTACTAACTTCCATAGGAAATCACTTGTTCATTAGAAGTTTTGAATTTGAGGAAAAGGAAGCTTGTATCTGCTGGTACGTATGCCTGCCGCCGCTCTGGTTCCCTGTCTCTCATTCTTCTCATGCGTGGAGTCTGTTTTCCCAATGGAGGCTTCTCATCTGTCTTGAGATTTGTCTCTAGTACACAGGATGAAGTAATCAGCGTTTCGCTTTTTTATATGCCAACATTTATTTTGTCATGTTTTGTATTTAAATACTGCACAGTGTTGTTCTGAATATCAGTGAGCTGTAACAACAATACCAACAGCATGATTGCAAGTGTCATACTGCTTTTGTTCAACAGTTAAACAAAGAACATAATATTGTTATGGGTGCTGGTGTGGAGAGATGAGACGTTTACAGATATCCACAATTAAGAGTATTTATTAATAAATGAAGGAGCGTATCACACATCAACACATAAACTAACAATAGGAAAGACAAGGAGTGAAGGGAGTGAGTCCATTATAAAGGGAGTTCAGATGATCAGGAACAGGTGCAGGTAGTCCGTGATGATGGAGAGATGACGAGGGAAGTGAGTGCAGGTGTGCAGACAAGAGGATCTTGGGAAATGGAGTCCGGGAAATGAGGGAACTGTGACAAATTTTGAATAACTTACATTTTAAACACAATATTGCCATTTATTTTGTCCGTTTTTGCTCTGCCAAGAAAAATATTTCCAAAAACATTCAAAGCAGAATCAACTATTACTCTATTAAGGTTTGTCTCAGTTGCAAAATGCTTCCAGTTCACTGTAACATTTGATTTTCACAAGTCTCACAATGCTCCATGAAAACCAAGGAGCATTGATTTTCTCTATGTTCCTATAACGGAAATTCTGAAGAATGATTCATCAAAGATGTAAACAGTTACTTGATTTTTTTCCTCGAGAATCCTTTTTTTTTTTTTTTTTTTTTTAAGGAGACTGTTGTGTGAATGATTCAACAACAGTCACTTGTTTAGTTTCTGAATGAATCAGTGTTTTTGAACAAATCAAATGAATGAATGAACGAACCAATGGTTCACTCATAAATGCAATTATTTGAACATTTTTGTTCATAGTAATAAAATAAGAACAAATCAACCAATTGCAAATGATAGCACAAAAAATACAATAGAATAAAGAGACAAATTAAATAAACATGGCTTTAAGTTTTTCAGGTAACTACAGAAATTAAAGTAATCAAAATAACACTGGATACTCTTTATTGTAAAAATTAAATTCAAATTAATGCTTACAATTAAAGTTACAAAAGTTACTCATTCAAGAGCAATGAGTAATTTTCTCTTTGACTTTTGTTCTTTGATTAACATGATAGACAGCAGCAGGTTTATTAGGCTGCTGTCACTATAAGAGCGAATGCACAGATTTAATATACTGTTACACAACATGCGTTTTCTCTCAATTACGATCAAAAGCTTACAGTATTTACCTGAATACTTGGCAAGTTGGGCATTTTGCCATAATTTTGTATGTATTTGACCATTTAAGCACAATAAACACGAAAAAAAGTCAATTTGGTACTCGCAAGCTGTTTAAAAGGCAGCTTTTTATGTTAGCACCACTTATATAGATATAATGAATAAAATTATGCGCAATACAAGCACTATTCAACCGAAGCAAGTGAGAGGAGGCAGGTGTGTCAGTTCACTGTCGGGGAGAAAGAGCAAGAATATACTGCTGGTATCGGAAAGGAGTATTGGAAGTGTTTCAAATATTTATCGATATTTTTGACAACAATATAGTGCTTAATTTGGTCATCATTTAATGTTCAATATAAGATATCAGCTATATTGTTGTCATATGCTTCACATTCTGTAAGGTCAGTCAAGAACTCTGATATAAACAGGTCAGCAGAGGTGAGGGTGTGTCAGGTCTGTCAAGAGGAACAACAGAGAAGGCCAGGTCTTTCACTTCTGTCCAAAATCAACATTTGTTCCACTCGCATACACAATTGCAGCTGGGCAGCGCCGGCCGTCGCACCCATTTAGGTGTTCTTTATGGCCACAACCGGTCGACCGGCACAATGACCTCAGTCTCAGCACAGTTACCTGATCCATACACCCATAAACACGCCACACGTAATCGTTCAAACACACACACTAATCAAGAGTTTAGGTTGGCCCAGGCTGATGTCCGCTTGTGGTGAGTGAAAAACACAGAGTGTGTATAAACTGTGATCGGTGAGAACAGTTTTTGTGTACATGGGGGGAAGTGAAGAGAATGCTTTTGTATATACTGTTAAATTAATTAAACAATCATTGGAAAGGTCCGAAAATATAGTTCCCACAGGAAGTGAGGCTCAGTTCAAGAATAATGAGGAGAAATGAAAAGACACATTGGAGGTGTGAACAGAGTTGAGAGAGAAACTTTAAAGGGATAGTTCACCCAAAAATCCTGTTATCATTTCCTCACACTCAAGCTTTTCCAAACCTGAATTTCTTTCTTTTGCTATACACATAAAAGAAGATATTTTGAAGAATATAGGTAACCAAACAGTTGACTTCCATTCACTCTAAAAAATGCTGGGTTAAAAACAACCCAAGTTGGGTTGAAAATGGACAAACCCAGCAATTGGGTTGTTTTAACCCAGCAGTTGGGTTAAATGTTTGCCCAACCTGCTGGGTAGTTTTATTTAAACCAACTATTATTTAAAAATTGCTATATGGCTAGCTTAAAATGAACCCAAAATAGTTGGGAAATTAAAAACCAGATGCAATTAGAGACAACAATAATAGACAAAAGGTGAATGTTTATTAATAAGCTTTAATATTTTATTAATATAAATTTATTAATAAGTAATTTAATAAATGTTTATTGTTTAATAATTATTCATTGAACATTAATAAATGTTCATTTCCAACATACTTTGGGTTAATTTTAATTAAGCAATACAGTAATTTTTAAACAATAGTTGAGTTAAATAAAACTACCCAGCAGGTTGGGCAAACATTTAACCCTACCGCTGGGTTAAAACAACCCAATTGCTGGGTTTGTCCATTTTCAACCCAACTTGGGTTGTTTTTAACCCAGCATTTTTTAGAGTGTAGTATGGAGAAAAAAAAATACTATGGAAGTCAGTGGGGTCAACTGTTTGGTTACTGACATTCTTCAAAATATCTTCTTTTGTGTTCAGCAGAAGAATGAAATTCAGACAGGGTTGGAACAACTTGAGGGGAAGGAAATAATGGAAATTTTTGGGTGAACTATCCCTTTGAGTTTACTAATTTATGAAATATGTCATAGGCACCCTTTTTCTATCCAGACACAGGACAAATATGTCTCCTAATTTGAAGACTTTAATTTATGTGGAGACTCTTTCTGAGTCCTTTGATCCATCTGTGTCTCTTTAAATGATTCTATTTGAATCATCCCTCCTTAGCATCTTCATCCTCTTTTTTTAGCAGTGAAAAACTGCTGAAGTCTTCATTTATTCAGCTATGGGAAATTTGTAATGAATGACAGAGTGAAAAATTGCTTTGACTTAAATTTAAATGGTTGTATCTTTGTATGACGCATGTGAAGCTTGTTATGGAAATATAAATTTCAAACATTTAGTAAATTTCAAGGATACTTAATGTTTTTTTCAAGTCTGGACTGTGTATTACTGAAATACACAAAGTTCTTCAGCTTTACAGTGCCCTCAAAAAGCATTTGACATTCAAGTCTTGCTTGTCAAAAATGGAAATGTAATTGCATTAGATTAGATACAACATCCAACAAAGTGGCATTTGCAAACAAATGATGCCAAACACTTTTAATGAACTGATGTCAGGGTGATTTTAGTGAGCTTGTAACTTTACTAAATGTTGTTAGTGTTAAGAATGTAAAACTGATTTTTTTTTTTTTTTTTTTTTAATAAATAAATAAATTGAATTTCATTAGTAAGTGTATTGTGAGCAGCATTTGATAGTTGTGTTATAGCTTCATGAGTGTCTGCTGCATTGGCACGATGTGGGCTCACGCCTGACTGCACATGCTCCATAGGCTCAATGCTCTAGAATGACATCATGTCTTTCTGTGTCATCCTATCACTATTCACCGGCAGTCCTGTGTGGCTTATCCTGCTAGTGTCCACTATATCAACACACAAACCCCTCTAGGGCACAATACTAGGGTCCGAATTGCAGAGTACACCAAGTCACTGAAATGTTACACAGCATCAGACTTTTTCAGTCAGATATAAATAATTTTAATCTTTAATGAATTAAAAAACATGTTAATATGATTTTTTTTTATGCATTGCTATTATTAATATTGCTGTATTGATATAATTCTAGTTCCACCTTTTATTGTTTCCCTATATCCCCATTAGAGAAACATGCCTTTATTTTGGGGATCCCAGGTTAACTTATATTATTGCTCATGTTGTGTTTGCTAATAAAATTGTCTAAATAAAAATGTCCTGAGTTGACATATTTCATAGTGAAAGAACAAACAATACATTTAGTTTTAACTAAATGGCAGGTATGCCAATGGCAGGTATTTATGATTAATGGTGAGGGAGCGACATGTTATAGGACCAAAGATAAAATTTTGATGGCACATTTGGCATCATAATTTCCTTAAATGATAACAAATTTAAAGTGTTTGTCCGCTCGTAAGTTTGTTTTCAATATAGCATTTAGCACACACACATAAATGGACAACATAAGTAACACAGACTTCAGACTTCCATTAAGCAGTTAGTTAATTGTACTCTTCTCTTTATCTTGATGTTTGGTCCTAATGTACACAGCAACCAGTCAAATGTTTATGAGAGATACTGTGCTGAATAGGGAAATGAATTGTGTATTTGGAATAAACTCTCCGTCTATGTGGCATAAAACATTGCCCATTGACTGTCAGTCATGTTGTTTTCTCTCCAAAAATTGTAGCACAAACTGTTTCCCCTGACAACAATAATTCAACAGTTTAGATAAGTGCTAAACAATCCCAAACTTTAAATAAACCATTCCCAAGTATAGGGTTTTGGCAACTGTTCTATGTGCTCTCTTGATCAGGACTGCCACAGTAAGAGAAACAGTGACTCTGGGGTCTCTGAGACCCTGTACAAAATATGTAAACCCAAAAATGCCAAATAACTCAGACTATACATTTCCTGACCTTTAAACATTGGTGCTTTGCGTAATGTTTAAAATCTTGGTGTGAACCAACACTGACAAGAATGTGTCTGGCCAATGATTCAGCTGCGCAGGAAGCTTTTTAACAGGGTATTGTTAAAGTTTATCCATGTGTGTATGTGTGTTTGAGCTTCCTGGCCGATATCATAAATATGCCATTGCATTGCACTGTTGCCCCGTTATCACACAACCCTTAAACCTTATACCTCCAACACCCAGCTTTCCTCCATGTGTGTGCCCATGCTTTATTATCACCATTTCCTAAGGCTGTCTGTTTGTGAAATATCTCTGTTGTCGTAAGGTCTTCTGGCTTAGAGTGCAGCAACTTTTTGTTGAAGATTTGTGGGTGGATAATTTATTGTGTGTATCCCACACATACAGTGAAACACAAACACTGTAATACCAAAATGCTGCTCCACCTAACATGAGAAACCATGTCATGAAGTTTGTGGCACAGTTTCCCAGTTCTCATTGCTGTACATGGACCATAAAACAGATCAACTTTTTCACTTTGTTTTCTGCCAGCATTTATTTCGCTCTATGAAAACTTTATACACTACTGTTCAAAAGTTTGGGGTCAGATTTTTTAATGTATTTGAAAGAAATCTCTCCTTGGTCACCAAGCCTGCATTTATTTAATCAAAAATACAGTAAAACAGTAATATTGTGAAATATTATTTCAATTTAAAATATTTTTAAAAGGTTTCAAATTTATTCCTGTGATGGCCATTATTCCAGTCTTCAGTGTCACATGATCCTTCAGAGATCCTTCTAATATGCTGATTTGGTGCTCAAGAAATATTTATCATTATCAATGTTGAAAGCAGTTGTGCTGCATACTATCTTTGTGTACTAATTTGTGATACATTTCTGCTGAATTCTTTAAATAGAAGGTTAAAAAAAACAGCATTCAAAGCAAAATCTTTTGTAACAATGTTAAAGTCTTTACTGTCACTTTTGATCAATTTAATACATCATTTCTTTGAAAAAATTGTACTTATGTTATATATAATTACTTATTATTTAAAGGGTTAGTTCACCCAAAAATGAAAATTCTGTCATTTATTACTTACCCTCATGTCGTTCCACACCCATAAGACCTTCGTTAATCTTCGGAACACAAATTAAGATATTTTAGTTGAAATCCGATGGCTCCGTGAGGCCTCCATAGGGAGCAATGACATTTCCTCTCTCAAGATCCATAAAGGTACTGAAAAAATATTTTAAATCGGTTCATGTGAGTACAGTGGTTCAATATTAATATTATAAAGTGACGAGAATATTTTTGGAGCGCCAAAATAACAACTTATTTAGTGATGGCCGATTTCAAAACACTGCATCAGGAAGCATCGGATCATAAATGAATCAGTGTATCGAATCTGCTGTTCGGAGCGCCAAAGTCACATGATTTCAGCCGTTGACAGTTTGACACGCGATCCGAATCATGATTCGACACACTGATTCATTTATGCTTCGATGCTTCATGAAGCAGTGTTTTGAAATCGGCTATCACCAAATAAGTCATTATTTTGTTTTTTTGGTGCTCCAAAAATATTCTCGTCCTTTTATAATATTAATATTGAACCACTGTACTCACATGAACTAATTTAAATATGTTTTTAGTACCTTTATGGATCTTGAGAGAGGAAGTGTCATTGCTCCCTATGGAGGCCTCACGGAGCCATCGGATTTCAACTAAAATATCTTAATTTGTGTTCTGAAGATGAACGAAGGTCTTATGGGTGTGGAACGGCATGAGGGTAAGTAATAAATAACAGAATTTTCATTTTTGGGTGAACTAACCCTTTAAAGTAAATGGAACTGGAAGTTGAATGACCACATATTGGTTTTCATCATCTGATGCATCCTTACATGTATATCTTGATGAAGTAGGCCATTGCTGTAGACCTCATGCCCCAGTTTTATTTATTTATTTTTTTAGTGTGTGCTCTTGGTTCAGGCTTGTGGATGGTGTCCTGTCCCTCTGGCCCCTCTGGCTGCGGGTCTGTTGATCCTATTGTCTTCTGCATCAACACTCGTGGTCTGGTGCATAAAGGGCATCTGGTTAGCAGCTTAGAGTATACGGCAGGCATGAAAAGCAGCCATCATAGCCCATTCGCTCACATCTGCTCAGTGGTGCGACAAGGACGAGGACTGAGTCTGGGTGACTGGGGGACAGGAGTTCAATTCGCCCCACAGGGCACCAGGAGCAACAGACTGAACTGGACTCTATTGAATTTGCCACTGTGCAAAGGTGACCGTTTGAGATCATTTCACTTTGGCTCTTCTTTTAATGCAATAGCCTGTATGATTATAGTTTTTTTTCTTTGAAACTGTATTCTTTTATATCTAAGATGTGCAGGTGGCTTATAATGTTGAATGTGAGCTCTTTGGTGATGTATTTTGGCAATAGCATATCTGAGTCTTACAGTTGTTTCCTGGTCCTGTTTGTAAATGGTCAGTTCAGTCTAGTTTGTTCAGTTTAGTTGTTTAGAAAGGAGGTTTACAGATTGGGAGAAGGTACACTTGGAAAGTATTTTTCGTGATATCACTAACGATATTTTGAAATCTCTGTATAAAAAAACAGCAAGCGTATATGATGTATTTATTATGTATTGTGTAAGGATTATTATGTATCACTGGATTATGTAAAAGATACTTGTATCAGCTTGTTTGTCCCTAATTCCTATTTGTCTTTCTTGTACACAGCTAATATACAACCATGGGAGACTGGAGCTTCTTGGGTAATATTTTGGAGGAAGTAAACGAGCACTCCACTGTGATTGGCCGTGTTTGGCTCACGGTGCTGTTCATTTTCCGCATTTTGATTCTGGGCACGGCTGCTGAGTTTGTCTGGGGAGATGAACAGTCTGATTACGTATGTAACACTCAGCAGCCAGGTTGCGAGAACGTGTGTTACGACGAGGCCTTTCCGATCTCTCACATCCGTCTCTGGGTGTTACAGATCATTTTTGTATCCACACCTTCACTTGTATATGTCGGCCATGCTGTCCATTACATTCACATGGAGGAGAAGCGCAAGGAGCGTGAAGAAGCTGAGATTAGCCACCAACAGGAAATGGGCGAAGAGCGTGTTCCCCTGGCGACGGATCAGGGAAGTGTTCGCACCACCAAGGAGACCAGCACGAAGGGTAGCAAAAAGTTCCGACTCGAGGGCACCTTGCTTTGCACCTATATCTGCCATATCATCTTCAAAGCTCTGTTTGAAGTAGGCTTCGTGGTCGGCCAATACTTCCTCTACGGGTTCCGCATCCTGCCACTGTACAAGTGCAGTCGTTGGCCGTGCCCGAACACGGTGGACTGCTACGTCTCCCGGCCCACTGAAAAGACTATCTTCATCATTTTCATGCTGGCAGTTGCTTGTGTTTCATTGTTCCTCAACTTTGTGGAGATCAGCCACCTTGGCTTGAAGAAGATCCGCTTTGTGTTTCATCGACCAGCTCCTGCGCAGTTGGAGCCTCTTGGACCACCGGAGAGGAGCTTACCATTTCTCTTAAACACTCCTGTCCAAAAAGGCAAAGGCTACAGGCGCCTTGAAGAGGAGAAGAAAGACGAGGTTGCACACATTTATCCACTAGCTGAGGTCGGTATGGAAGAGGGCCAGTTCTTCTCACCTCAACTGGAGAAGGAGCAGAAGAGGAGTCAGGGGGCGGTTATGCCAACAGCTCCACCTGTAGAGGAGACAATCATATGCGATGAGACTCGACCCCCCTTCGTTCAGGTCACAGAGACACTATCAGAGCTCCCACCAGAGGAGCTACTTCGGGAAGGAGATGAAGTAGACAGCTTAAAAGCAGTTTTACCTGAAGTACTGGAGGAGCGATCAGAGGGGGAAAGTGTGGAGGAAACATATTTAATATCACTTGAGGAGAGTTTGGATATAGATCTAGGAGAACTGGCCAGTAGAGAGGCAACTGAGGAAAAGTCAGTGAAAGAGAGTAGCTTGGCAGATACTGAGCCAACACAAGAGGAAAAATGTTCAGGAGCTGAAGAAGAGAAGAAAATCTTAGAAGAATTTGAGGAAAAGGAGGATAACACCTTTAAGGTCACGGAATTAAGAGAAGAAGAGAGTTTACTTGATGTGGTTGAGGAAGGGACAGAAATTAAGGCATCTGACGAAGAGAGAGAACTTTGTGAGATTGAGCCTTTTGTAAATGAGGACATTTTGGAGGAGGTAAAAACTTTAGATGATGAGAAGATTGCTGGAGTTTTGGGGGAACAAGAGTCTGGGGCTTTAGGGGAGGTTGTAGGGTCAAATTTATCTGACATAGCGCCAGTTGGGGATGAAGTGGATTTGGGAAAGGACAAAGCTCAGGAGGATGTAGAAGATACAGAAGGGGGTGAAGTTCAAAGGGATGTAGTAGACTCAGGAGTGGGTGGAACTTTAGAAGATATAGCTAATATAGGACAGGGTGGAGCTCTAGAGGATTTAGTGGATGCAGGAAGAAGTTGTGCTCTAGAAGATGAAATGCTGGGTAAGGATGAAGTTTTAGAAAATCTAAATGAGAATATTCCTCTTGAGACTGCAGTCAGTCCAGATGAGGAGGTTCTAGGTAAAGCTCTAGGACTTTCAGTTGACTCTGAACAGGTGGAAACTTTGGGGAAGGAGGAGGTATTATTAGAGATTGAGGATCCAGAGAATATGAAAGGCTCTAGGGAGTGGGATGAGAAAAAAGAGGATTCTGTGGAAATTGGAGGCCCTGAGAAGGAGTGTTCTGAAGAATCAAAAGCCTTGAAGGCCAAAGAGGAGGTGAAGGATGTGCCATTTGTAGCTCTGGAACTAGAGTCAACAGAGGAAACAAGATCATTAAGCCGTCTTAGCAAAGGAAGCAGCAGAGCCAGGTCAGATGATCTAACTATATGATTGACCAAACAGAAATTTAACCAAAGAGTCAAATATTTGATCCCAAATTTCCCAAGTGCCACATTATCAGGTGAACCAGCTTACAAGCATGTTTTCTAAAACAGGGTTTTTTAAAATGTGATGCCAAATGATTCTCCCCTTTATACTGAAGTATAAAGGCAGCTATGTGTTTTCATGCATAATGATTTATAATGTGTGAGAAAAATATTATTTCTCCAAATTTCCCTGAACCCCCTAGTATCCCACTATGGAGCCCTAGGTGTCCCAGATCCAAGTTTGAAAATTCCTGACTATTCCCAGGGATAGTCACAAGGAGTAAATAATCTCACATTCTCCATTTATGCCTTATTTGTCTATTGTTTAATTAGTTATGTTTATCTATACATTTGCCTTTTATTGTTAGATGCTGATCCTGGGCCATAGAAATAATTGTTATCCTTTATAAATCTTCTACCAATTTGTGTATAACATTCATATCATTTTCCATTTACATCTGAATTGCTACTGCCAATGGTTTTCAAGTCCATTAAAAAGAGTTTTAAAATGATAATTCCATTATTTAGTTCAATATTTATGTGGATTGTATCATTAATAAACAATATATAACAATTATTTTATGCTGTGTGCAATACCTCACCACCCCATACAATGATCCTTTACTGCTTTATGTGTCAAGATTTTATCTGATAATAAAGATACTACAATGACTGATGACTTAAAGAGCCCTGCATTTGTCTTTTGTGCGGTAGGCTATAAAGCATTTCACCCAACTAACCCATGACATAATTTCTATTTAAATGTAGAAAGATAAAATTATTTTTGAAGAAAAGGTAAGTGCACTTCACAGGTTAACACTGGACTGAAATGAACCTTCTATGACCTCTAGTGGTCAAATATATGTAGGCTTAATAACTCAAGGTTTTAACGTCTTAAATTTCAAATGAATTTTTATTAAATGTATATTTGTATTTATTTATTTAAGACAAATAACAACCACAGTCCAAAAAGAGAAACTGAAAGTACCACCTTGTCACACACAGGCAAATCTGGGAATATCCACGAAGTTGTAACGTCGGTTCAGTTTTGGTTTCGTTTCACAGGGGTATTCCATGTTACTTATGTTACTTACCCGGGTATGTTTAAGGGTAAGAAAGCTGATAATCTCAACTTTCGGTTCCAAAAACGGAGGAAACTTTCATGGTAAGTATATCATAGCAATTTACTCTCAGAACATAAACTGCTCCAATGCAGGTTCTGCAGGGTTAATTTACTCCAGAGCGTGTCCTATTGATGAGGCTCCAGTGGGCGTGACAGATTGGTCACAATATTTTGTATGTAGTTATATCGATATATAAAGCACTATTAAAATTATATATATGTTCGTTCTATTATATAGGCTATATGTTCAAAAAGCCATGTGTCAAAATATTTTCATCTAATAATATATCTTGTGATTTTGCATTGATACTTCCCTCTTTCACTATCAGACTTTTTTCTGACCTATTGAACTTGCACTGGTCTAATTTAACCAAAGGGCTGGGTGATAGGCCAAAAAAAAAAAAAAGATCAAATCCATATCAGTCGATATTGATAATTATCATGACAAATATCAAATCATTATTTCTTTCAAGTTTAAAGGTGCCCTAGATTGTTTTTTTTACAAGATGTAATATAAGTCCTAGGTGTCCCCTGAATGTGTCTGTGAAGTTTCAGCTCAAAATACCCCATAGATTTTTTTTAATAAATTTTTTTAACTGCCTATTTTGGGGCATCATTAACTATGCACTGATTTTTTCAGCATGGCCCCTTTAAGAGATGCGTTTCCCTCTGCCCCGACATTGCATAAACACAGTTCACACAGCTAATATAACCTTCAACTGGATCTTTACAAGATGTTCGTCATACATGCTGCATGCATGCTTCGAATTATGTGAGTAAAGTATTTATTTAGATGGTAACGTTTGATTCTGAGTTTGAGGCTGTGCTCTGTGGCTAACGTCTAATTCTACACTTTTGGAGAGATTTATAAAGAATGAAGTTGTGTTTATGAATTATACAGACTGCACGTGTTTAAAAATGAAAATAGCAACGACTCTCGTCTCGTGAATACAGTAATAAACGATGGTAACTTTAACCACGTTTAACAGTATTAGCAACATGCTAATGAAACATTTAGAAAGACAATTTACAAATATCACTAAAAATATCATGATATCATGGATCATGTCAGTTATTATTGCTCCATCTGCCATTTTTCGCTGTTGTTCTTGCTTGCTTACCTGGTCTGTGCACAGATCCAGACGTTAATCGGTCTTTGTCAGACACGTGATTTTGTTGTGTGTGACGTCACCGCGGCGCCATATTTGTGGTATCCCTGCTGACTGTGAGAATGAAAGAGATTACACGAGTTGAGATAACAAGCAAATAACTCGCAAATATGAAAAAGCACAAGAACAAAGTTAAAATTTCATATCGCGATAAACTCACCAAAGATGCCAGGGACCGTTATTTGGAGAAATTTCCATCCATTCATAACATAGATCTGTACGAACTGACTGCAGTAAGTTGGAGTGCTACTGACCCCGCATTGCTACTTAAATCATCATACTTAAATATTGTTAACTGTCTTGTTTATGGCATAAACGCATAGTGAACAATTTAAAAACTATAAATCCCTCGAAGCTCACAGATATTTCACTAATGGGTGCAGGATTTATTTATGTTCTGAAGGAAGGACTGCGATAACACAGTATAGTAACGATAATGATGATGATTTCGTGTTAACTACCGTATATAACAAGTGCATGATTAAGGATGGTTTAGTGTTATCAGGAAGAATTTTGAACTAATACTACCCTTTTTTTCATGCATTTTTTTTTCTTTATTGCATTAAGTACATAAACCAATGTATAACACTATAAACATTGTTCCAATAAACAAGGCATCATCAGAGATGTATGTAGAATTTAATAGTGTATTTTATTATAGTACATTCTGATATAGTATACCTTTTAGAGCCAAAATAATTTGTAAATTACTGTCCTCCATCTACCTCTGTGTTGTCTGGGTCAATGACATTATGAGTCTTTTTTTTGTCCAAAAGCCTTAATAATAATAAAAACAAAGATATGTCATGCAAGTTAAATATCTGATTTACAGATTGTGTATATTATTAATTATCCTATTAATACTATAAGTGCATATAACATAAATCTACAAATCACCCTGAAAAATTTTATTATACATGCTTTATTGTTCATGCAAGACTGGATAAAGCATCAGCACATTTTTACACTACAATTCTACAAAAGATTCAAACATGCGCAGAGGCACAAAAAAAAAAAAAAATTGTAATAACGCCATAAAGGTTCCCAGGTTTGGCAGACCCGTATAGTACATTAACATCATCATCTCCAAAACAAACATCAGACATCCTGTACATATCAAGTCGGTTTACTTCTGCACATGCAGATCACCATCTCCTCCAGCCTCCTGCATCTTCTCAGTGTGAAGATGATCACTCTCTCCAGCCTGATGGACCATAGTGTTAGCTGACTGACTTGGGTAAAGTTGGTTTTATATTCGCACATCCGTATTCAATAGCCTTGTTAATCACACTAAACTGGACATTCAGTGGACATTCACAAGTAAATATGTCATTAAACAATACTTGCCTATTTTGATCGACTGTGAAAAATGTTATAAGTTGACAATCGTTGGTTGTCAATATCATGTCGCTGCTTAAAATTCGCAAACATTAATTTATTGCATATTTATTGGAAAGTCTCAATTTATCAGAAGTCTGAATGTGCAAATATAAAACCAACTTTACCCAAGTAGCTGACTGGATTGTTTTTCCTTACGTCTGTGTGTGCATCTCAATCAGCTCTGAGCTCTTGAATCAGTATATTGTGTATACAAATTTTGTGACTGAGACCGTCCTGATCAGTGCCCTAACTAATGAACTAGGGAGCTGATTGAGACACAGCCTGTGTTTAATGCTGATGTGGCCTTAATGTAGGGAGGGATGGTGTCCAGTTGGGGTCAGTCTCCATAATCTTTAAGCAGGCTGATCTGCAATGAAATGAAAAGGTCCACAGACCACAGCTGTAAAAAGTAGTCAGAAAATAAGAATCAGTATATGGATACAGAGCAAAAATGTCGTACCTTAAGTATGAAAATGCTGTAGCAAAATTAAGAAAAAAAAATGTAGACATATTCAAGTAAAGGGATTCAGTTTAAATTGACTTGTTTCATAGCACATACAATCCAAAACAATGCGTTGCTATAACGTTTTCTACTTTAGAAAACAGAAACCTCTAACTTACCTTTGTGAAATGTAGAAAGCAAACATACATGAATGGAGATATCTTGACGAAAGTGATGTCTCACCGCGGCAACCCATGCGATCCGGCGCCTCTGTTATTGCCTCTACATACTCTCCGTACAGCCTTTTTTCAAGTAGGAAACCGACTAAATCTAATCTCGTAGTAAAGTTTTTGACATTTTCTATCGTGGGACAAATTATTGCAGCTTTTCACACAACAAAAGTGTGCCATTTTTACAATGAAAAGTAGCCAAGGAAGAAACAACTCTGCACTGATACAGAGATTGTTTGGATACCTCAGAAATGGCGGCGACACCCATAATGCACTTCGGTTTTCACGAGTGTGACGTCACCTGACAAAGACCGATACTGCCTTTCCTTGTCTAATGCGTCGAATGGGCTGGCATTATGCAAATATTGGGGTCATACATATTAATGATCCCGACTGTTACGCAACAGTCGGTGTTACGTTGAGATCCGAGTGTTTTCCGGAAGTCTTTTAAACAAATGAGATTTACATAAGGAGGAAACAATGGAGTTTGAAACTCACTGTATAGGCGCGTCCCAATTCGCGTACTTATGCACTATTCTATGACGTTTTTAAGTATAAATAGTGTGAGTAGTGCGTTCACACTGAAAATTCCAAAAAGAAAAAGTACACTTTAAATACCCGGATGATGCACTAAATTAACAGAAAAAACGAAGTGTGGAATGTTGGACACTTCGTGCACTCGACTGTCGCAGCTTTAATTACATAGTGGAGGGGAAGGGAGGATCGGACTCCGTTGTTAAATGACAAAATAACCTTATACAATTTTGAATTCTTTACACTTTTCCAGTCATTTTTCCTTTACAAAATAAATATCTTTAGTTTCTTAGTTTCTACATGTTCAAACAGGTGATAGTTTAAAATCATGAAACAGGTTTGTCTCTTAGAAATGCATATTTGACAGTATCTTGAGTTGACAGTAGCAGTAGCTTGCTGTGTTCATTTGTGTTCATTAACAAAAACAGTAACATGTAAAATTTTAATATTTTGACTCTTTGAGTGCATTAAAATTAACCCTTGGACATCCATAGTAGCATACATTTAGATCATGATAACCACAGTTGAAACCACACATATAGCAATACCATGGTAAAATGTAACTGGTTTCTATGGTATTTGTGTAAAAAACAGTAGCCTAAATACATTTAGTATAAATGCAACTTAATCACAAACACTGTAATTATATTCCATTAATCCTTTACATGTCTACATTAATAATAAAATTCAATATGAATTTCCCACATTTCTGCCACAATACTGTGGTGTAGTTAGTGTTACTACAGTATATACATGGTAAATGATGACGTAGATTAAAAAGCCTTCTGACTGTTTTGTTGTGCACAGTGTTTCTCCTGTTTATCAGCTCTGTTTCATCTGGCTTTAAACTAGCTTACAATCACAGAGACATTTGTGTTCTTCGCTGAATTCAAGCGCTTCTCATTGGATTTAATGGTCATGTTACCAAGACCAATCAGAGAGCAAGGGCGAATTCCAAACAGTGTTTTTCTGACCCTTGAAGGAGATGCCATTTGTAGGGGCGATCCAAACAAAATTGAACAACTACATCCCTTTGAGAAGGGCCCAAACGGCTTCTCCGCCCTTGGTCGCTCCAGCTCCACCTCTGCCCTCTAGATCCCTGCTCACACCACATAGACTTTCAGTTTGTTTGTTTTCATTAGTCACGTGTTCCTTTGTTCTGTTTTCCCGCCACAGTCCGTCACCATGGACACTGCACTAATCATCATAGCTTTGAGTTAATCGTCTGTGTATTTAAGTTCAGTTCAGTTGCTGTATCTTGGTCTGGTCTCATTTCTATTATGATTGTGTTGCTGCTTCTCTGTTGGATTGTACCTGTTTGGATTATTAAAGTTAACCTGTTTATACTCATCTTCATCTTTGTGTGTGATTACACAACCAGCGCGTTACACACTCGCAGCAAAGGTAAAACAGTCCGCTCCCACAAGATATGCACTGGGACCTGCGGGATCCCAATTCCCATGCAGCCCTCTACAGCTTTTTGTGCTAAAATGGTTACCTATTGCTTGTGCTGGTCCTTGGTTCACTCACTCATTCCATGTGAACTATCACTCAAAAGAGTTTGATCACACTGGTGGT
The DNA here is from genome assembly GCF_024489055.1 of Chanodichthys erythropterus. Lineage (NCBI taxonomy): Eukaryota > Metazoa > Chordata > Actinopteri > Cypriniformes > Xenocyprididae > Chanodichthys > Chanodichthys erythropterus. Next base: position 30,328,173 of record NC_090234.1, on the reverse strand, counting down.
ACATTAATTCTAAAGTGAGAATTTCATAATCAAGTCTTTTAGAAGATGCAGTTCAAATTGCAATGGTACATGTGAACCTAAAAATGGAGACAAAAAAATTGAAGAAATAAAGTTAGAAATTAAAAACAAAAAAGTTATGGCATACACGTTTTGGAATTTTACAGGAATCTCGAGAAGCTCTATAACAAGATCTTCCTGAATAAAGTTTTATTTCTCAAAAGATTCCCTTGCCTCTTTCACTTTCTATATGAAGTAATGTCATATAGAAAGTCATCTCCTTGCATTTTCTTATAAATTCACAACTTCGTATGTGCTTACAAAAACACAACCCACACATTCTAAGGTGAATATAACACACATGTAAAAACAAAATACCCACCTGTTTCCATCAATGCTGATCTATGTTGAAGCCTCAGTTTCAAAACAGAATCCTAAAGTCATAGAAACCAAAAAAGTTATTTAAATAGTCACCATCTGCAATTCCAGAAGGATTGTTGTCAGCTCCAAATTTAAACTCGAAGTGGTTTTCAAATGGCAGTCAAATCTAATAGGAAGGGCCCTATGATCCAGTCACTCAATAAAATAAGTTGCTTTTGGCTTATAAACAGTTTTACACATGTGGCTGATTATAATGGAGTAATACAAAAACAAGAAAACAAACAAAACAGAAACATGATCTCAGATACCTTTTCTTTGAGTAGTGTCTTCATGATAAAGTCCATGATGGGAAGCATACTGTTTAGATGCCCTTTCTTCCACTGTCTGTATAAATTCAGCAGCTCTTTTCTAGTGCATCCTTCTTGACACACTGATGACTAAAAAAAATTAATTAGGCAGATAAATCCACTTTCATATGCAAGGGCTTAAAATGACAGTATGATCAAGTAGTAAAGCTTTTAATCATAACTGACCTTTGGAAGGGACTTCAAAATGTGAATAAACCAGTGAAAATCTTTCTGAACTTCTGTGAGTGTCTGAACTTGATCATCTCTGATGTTTAGACCTTCCAGATTCCTCCTGAATCTCTCAACATTAGAAATCTGATGAGATGCAAACATTTAAACATTAACTACATTTTAAACTATCTTTTTGTTGTATCTGCAATACTTGTTTTTTGCAATTTAATGCAATTTAAATTATGCATGTCATATATCCTGAAAGATACAGCAGAGGCTGATTGATTATTCATTGTTTTGAAGGCAGTAGGTTTGAATGGATGTTTGCTCATGGTTCTGATACCTTTCTAAATATGCTATCTTTATACTGTTGGCACAACATGAAACACCACACTACCCTTTATGAAGTAGACTGACATCAACATGATAAAGCCTATAAATAGCAAAAACCATAAGCTGTTGAACCAAAGGGACTAATTAGAAAAACTCCCTAACTGATTATTTTGTTTCCCTCTTATTCTCCTTTACTTCTTTGAAAAGGAAATATGCACCTGTTGAAATTAGAATGCATTCAAAATTATATAAAAAATGTGAAGTGTAGGTGTTCAACATGGAGTTTCAACATCTTTGTGGAGATTAGTGGAGACTGTTGCATTTCCTGAGGTCCATCTGTGTTTTATTTCCTGATCAAAGGCAATTTTTACTCTCATTTGGCACTTTCGAAGGCATTAAATTTGGACCCTGTTTGTAGGTACAAACACAGATATTAAGTCACTTTTACCTTGCCTAGGTGGCTTCTGTGTTTTGAATGCAAGCGGTTCAGTTCCTCAGACCATCTGAAAATGAAAACTTCACACTCCCCCAAACTCAAATCATCCACCACATTGTAAGCTTTGGACTCTCCAAAAACCTATAATAGAAACACAGGGATTGAGGCTTGTCAAGACAGAGATGATCCGCTTGTAAAAAAAAAAAAAAAAAAAAAAAAGTCTAAAACAAACATACCAACAGTAACAATTAGTAATGTACCTTTGTTGTGACTCTATCTAGCTGTGTTGCCAGGTCTCTTATAATGTATTTAAAAGTGTCCAAGGTGATGCTTTGTTTCTGTGTGGATACAAATCATTAAGTTACTGGTCCATGTATGAATTGTCTTTCAAAACAAAGAAAGAATTTAACAAATGAATCAGAGTATATTGAAAGACATTATGAATATAATATTGAATAATATTGAGTGAAATTTTACCTTTAATCCCAATGTAAGCATCATCTTGTTTACCTATTAGAAAATTAAATGTGACAGATATTCAGTAATAGCGTATAAAAAGTTAAAAGATTTAGTTAAAATGAATTTTGAGTTAAAATGAATTTTGAGTTAAAATGAAAAAACTTGCAAGAGTAGAAGACAATTGTGGTTTTGTGAAAGGTTCAGACATACAATCCTGTTCAATCTCAACAATCTTCGAAGGAATATTAGATTCCCACGTAGACATGACATCTTGTCCTTTAAAAGAAGTCACTCATTACAGCACGTAAATCTGAAATCTGCATAACCTATTGCATGCAACTAAAACGAACTTAATGACATTTCGGCTTTAACTTAAAATGAATACACACATCTCCATCTCGGGATCAACAGAAACAATAAAACTTTATCTGTAGCCTACGTTTTAAGATCTGTATGCTTTACCTTTTCTAGGCGAATCCTGCCGATTTCGAATGAACTTTAATAAAATCCTCATAGTTGTTATTATTGTAGGCAAACACTTCAGAATAGTGATGTGACATTCGGCACCAAGCGGCTTCTAACTTGTAATGATAATGAAACATCTTGTCCTTCTTGACGTCATACGCCATCGGTCTGCGCAGTAAGGATGCATCTCGATAAAGCGTTTCCGTACAACCATGTGACTTCCTTCTTGTGCTGTAGGAATTTCCCCTGAAACTGTCCCTGCGTTCCATTCGGAAGGGCTCATCCCTATGCCCTAATCCCTTCAAAGGGTTTACCCACCGGAGTGAGAGCTTCGAAGAGATGAGGGATGGGTATATCGATACTGACGTTGAGTATCGAAAGTATCGATACTAAAATAAAAAATATCGATACCAAGGTGTTTTTTTTTTACCAGTGATTTTGTTTAATTAACAATAAATTTAATGCATGCTGCAAGTCAGAACCAATCAATCACCGAGAGCGTTCGCTCACTGACGACAGTATTCAAACAGCTGCATGCGTTTAACATTGTAAGAAACCATTGATGCTTTTGGGAAACGCAGCCCTGAACAATACTTAACAGCAGACAGAACAACATAATATATTTGAGTTATTTCACAACAAACAAAATGAAATAGTAGCCTAAATAGGCTAGTTTTTGCAATTAGCCTACATTTATTTAAATTGAACATTAAAAGTTCGTATTGATGTTCTGTTCTGTAACTACACTATCAGAATACAAAGTTTGCATTTTAAGTGTGCAACAGCCTGTCACTTAGCCTGACTACGTCAGACTTCCTACTTCCGCTCAATTTCATTTCACTTCTGTACTCAGTCTGAGACAGCGTCAGAGCTTTCTGTTTGCCACCGGTCTGGAAACAGCCGGGCCAATCAACAAACAGAGGGCGGGCTGAGAGCCGTGACGTAGATGCTAAGCGCCGAGTTTTACATTGTAGGTTAGAGAAATCAAAATCCGAAACGACCGCGGAAATGGGAAACGAGACACGGGATGCAATTCGCTCTGTTATGGAGAACATTCAACTCTTTTTCAAACTGAAGCCAGAACAAGAAGAGTGTTTGATAAACATTTGTTTTATCATGTGTTTACAACAGGTTTACAGTGGAAGTTCAATTATAGATTTGAGTTCGATGCATGATGTCTGTACTTCGATGCGGCTGTACAGGCACATAACATACCTCATAACTAAACGTATCTGATTGGCTTACGGGTAACCAATGATTTTAAACTTCAGACAAGCGCCCCCTGGCGAGAGAGAAAACACTTCTCTATTATGCCATTCCAGACTCTGTCTACGAAGCAAAGTGAAGTAGCAGAGTCTGGTATTACCAGGCTACCTGTCACTGGCAGTCCCTTATGAAACTGAACCTTTAGCCTACAACAGTGACCATAGTTCAGCTTAGCCTATAGTATTTGTAGATTTCCATGGTTACCACTACAAATAAACATTTTAACCATGTGTAAACAATGGTAAATTTTTTTTGGAACACTCAGCGTCATCTTAAAGAGACAACCAATGAGTTGCCTTCGTCTTTTCCCCCTGGTTTAGCCTACTCTTTGTGTTAAAGGTGCTAAAGAGGATCTTTAGCAAAAAAATGTCCCTTTTGGAGAAATAGAGTTTCGAGATTGAAAAAGTTGACGAATAAATTTATGATTACATTCTTTACTTAAAAGCGAAACACCTCCCAAACATAACTGTGAAAGTTGTTTTGAGCATGACTCATGGGAAAGGGAAGATTTCATCAGACATATTAATCCATCAGGAATCGCCTTTATAACAGAGTTAAATTCTTTAAACAAACCGGACATTGATAGATATATATATCCAGGCTAACAAAGCTTGTTGATTAAATCTGGCCAGTTTAACAGGTAATTTACCAGTGGAGTAATTGCATTTCATCAAAAACAGAGAGGCCACCTACCCTATTAAATATATTATTAGATACCACATAGAATTTGACCCAAACAAACATCTTTTTAACCAATTAATTTTAAATGTATTGATAATATCATCAAAATTCAGGACTTCAAGACCTCCATCACTCCTTTTGTTTGCTAGAACATATTTCTTCAATTTATGAGATTTATCACCCCAAATAAAATCAAGAAAAATCTTATCTATATTTTTGGAGGTGTGATACTGCTAAAGACAGGGAAGGGTACAAAAATCTGGATAATTCTACTGTTTTGGATAAGAAAGCTCTGCCTAAAATTGATAAATCTCTTTGGAGCCAATTATTAAAAATTTATTTCCCTTTCAAGGGAACTTGCGCTGCGTTAAACGCTTTGGGAACGCCTCTGTGTGATTGCGTTGTGAAGCACGTATGAAATCAGTCCAATAGGGTGACGGAACGTAGGCGGGTGACGTCACTGAGCAGGAACTATAAAGCCTACCCAAAAAACACACTCATTCAGCTTCTGTGTCTTCAGCTAGCGCTACATGTGAAATTGTTTGTCCTATTTATTGTTGCCTGTCTACCAACACTATATTATTAGTGCGAACAGCATTTCAGAAAGTGTGTTCATCTCTGCCCTCGTTTCATTACGGGCAGGGATACACACCAGATGTGTGTTTGTTTGGGAGTGCAGGATGCCCAAGCAGCTCTCGAGGGAGCTGCTTGTGAGTATTGTGATCTTCTTCCCATGAGAACGCTGTGCACCCGCCGAGCCGCGGCTCGGGTCTGGCACCTGATTTTGTGGGGTTTGCAGATGGATCTAACAGAGGGTTTAGAGATGGGCACTGCCCTATCTCAGCCCTCTCCTGTCGGATCTAATGTACTGTTGGATCTAAAGCACGCGCTGTGGTTTCTTCCGCTCCGGTTGAGGCAGCTGCACTGATGACATCCAGTTCTGAGGAGTTGGATATTGTTAGTGTGGAAACAGGTGAAGCTGAAGACTCGCCACTTCAGTCTCCTGCTAGTGAGGAGCTCGTGGAGGTGTTGACTCCTGCTGTGGCCAAAGTTGAATATTGAATGGCCGAATGGCCAGCCGAGAAATGAGCTGCAAATTAGATGAAAGATATATTTAGATCACACTGAGGTGTCGAGGTCGTGGAATAAGCCTGTCTCATACAGTGTATTTACACCTCAAACATCAACATACAGTAATGTGTTAGGTATGAGAAGGCATAGTTATGGGGCGATGCCAAGGGTGGAAGAGACGCTTGCGAGCCATCTCTCCTCTCAGTCTGTATTGTCCCTTAAAGCCCCGACTCTACCCACCAAGCCATTTAAAACTACATCCGCACTGGTGGGCAAAGTGTACTCGGCTGCAGGTCAGGCTGCGGCATGTCTGAATACCATGTCCATCTTGCAGGCATACCAAGCTGATCTGCTAAGTGACTTGGGGGAAGTGAAGAAGTGGGGGCGGATGTCATCCATGAGCTGTGTCAGTCAGCTGATTTAGCTCTCCATGCCACCAAGGAGACGGCCAATTCCATCGGCCGGTCTATGGCAGCCCTAGTGGCCACGAGAGGCACTTATGGTTGAATCTCACAGAGATAAAAGATAGAGATAAAACCTTCCTCCTGGATGCTCTGCTTAACCCTTCTGGCCTCTTTGGTGATGCTATCTCTACTGTCACCAAGAGGTTTTTCAAATCAAAGAAACAAGCTGCAGCTCTACAGCAGTTTCTTCCTCGCCGAACCCAAGTCTCTGCGGCTGCCGGGCTGGAGAGCAGCCGAAGCAGAGTACGAGCTCCGCACACAGACAACACCAGAAGCAGAGTGTACTCCCCATCCAAGGAGCTGGGAGGCAGGGCAACACTCGCAGGCAAAGTCCTCGAAGGGCAAGATGGATCTGAGGACTGTCATTCCTACTAAAAGAGCTTCGTCAAAGAATCCTGATGCCAGAGGTATCGGGATATTGAGGGTGGTTACCTCCAAAGCCAGATGGTGTTCACCTCATTATACGGTGCCTGTCTGCCTTTCGGCGCCCTCAGAGGGGCGTTCTGCCAACCCTGCCGCAGTGCCGGGGCGCAGTAGTTCCCCTCTCTGAGGCAGCCAAGCACGTTGTTCCCTGCCGGTGCGCCGCTTCAGGGCATTGTGCTGGCTGCCCAAAATACACCAGAGACCAGCCTCAAGAGGCTGGTTCCTTGAGTAGATTTTCTGACAGAATGGAAATGTCTGTCAAAAGTATCTCATTGGGTCCTGCACATGATAGAAAAAGGGTATGCTGTTCAAATCAGAACATGGCCACCCTGATTCAGCGGGGTTCTACCCACAGCGGTGGGCCCCGAGCAGGCTCTGGTGTTGGCACAAGTAGAGACTCTGCTGCAAAAGGAGGCTATAGAAAGGGCCCCTCCTCCTAGCAGGGAGCCGGGTTTTTTACAGCCGGTACTTCATTGTTCCAAAAAAAGATGGGGGGTTGCGTCCGATCTTAGATATACATCAGCTAATTCGAACGGTAGCAAAGCTCAAGTTCGAGATGCTCACAGTCAAACACATTGTGTCACAAATCAGGTCCGAAAACTGGTTTGTCACGATAGATCTACAAGATCTACTTCCACGTATCTATCTTCCCACAATACAGGAAGTTCCTGGCATTTGCTTTTGGGGGCGAAGCTTACCAATATCGGATTCTTCCCTTTGGCCTTGCACTGTCACCCCACACCTTCACCAAAGGTGTAGACGCGGCTCTGCCGCCCTTGCGCATGCAGGGCATCCGCATCTTAAACTACATTGACGATTGGTTGATTCTGGCTCAATCAGAGCAGATGGCGGCTGGTGGATCCAAAATGGTCAATATTCATATTCATGCAATTTATTCATAATTATGTTAATCATTTATGGCTTATGATTTATCAATTTTACTTTTGATTTCATATATTTATGTACTCATACTTTATATATTAATTCTCATCATATTTTCAAGTATTTACTTGTTATTGTACCCTTATGGTCATTCTTCGGGTGTCTTTAAAAGTATGTATGCTTGTTATATTTCATTGTTCTTCAAGTGTTCCAGTGTGACAGGTCATGTTGACACATTTGTGGTTAGATATTGGATGCCTGCCAAGTACTGCAGAAGTGATGTTTTTCAGAATTAGTTGCTCACTTGAACTTAATATGTCTGTTATTATTTCTGCTGACATTTGATAATGTAAGATTTGCAAAACCAATGTCATAGACGGGTTATATTCCTAAGGTCCTTATTAATAATGTGAGGCCTATCTTGCTGCAGGCCTTCTGTCCTCCTCCTTTTCGGACGTCATACCAGGAAAAGCTTAATCTGCTGCGCCTTGTCAGGGCTATGCCTATGTCCACAGAGCTGCCCTGTGGAGAAAATCTGGAGAAAATCTGACCAGTTGTTTGTTTTCAGGTCACCTAGGAAAGGTCACCCTGCATCTAAGCAGAGAATGAGCAAGTGGGTGGTTGAGGCCATCTCACTTGCTTACGAGTCGGCTGGTCAGCCTTCACCATTGGCTGTCCAAGCTCACTCGACCTGGAGTATGGCTGCTTCCAAAGCACTATTGTCAGGAGTTTCTCTCCAGGAAGTTTGTGATGCAGCAGGCTGGTCCTCGCTACATACTTTTGTGAGGTTCTACGAGCTAGACCTTGGCTCTACTCCAGGGGGGGAAGGTGCTCTCGTCTTCACACAGACGGTCTCTTGCTCATATGGCGACGTGGGGATTGTCATTCCCAAAGCATTTGACACAGCGAGAGTTCCCTTGAAAGGCAACGTCTCGGTTACGTATGTAACCTTAGTTCCCTGAATAGGGAACAAGACGCTGTGTCACCCTGCCACACTCCCAGCATGCCCGTAAGCGCCTTGCTTCAGAATTCAGAAGCTGAATGAGTGTGTTGTCGGGTAGGCTTTAAACTTCCTGGTCAGTGTCGTCACCTGCCTATGACGTTCCATCACCCTATTGGACTGATTTCATATGTGCTTCGCGACGCAAACGTGCAGAGGTGTTCCCAAAGCATTTGACACAGCATCTCGTTCCCTATTCAGGGAACTAAGGTTACATATGTAACCGAGACATTTGTTTTCAATAATTCAAAAAAATTCAGAAACTGTCTACTAATTACATTTTTCGTTATATGAATCCCCAAATATTTCACTTTGTTCATTTCAAATTGGTATATTTTCAATTTCAGTTTCTATAGTGTCAAATAAGAAAAATACTTTTACTCTTTGATGAATTAAGTTTAAGCCGAGAAGCGGTAGAGAAGGCATTAATTGTAGTTAAGACTGGAGAAACTTGCTCTTTATCCTTCAAGAATAAAGTAGTATCATCTGCTAATTGTGAGATTCAAATCTCTCTGTTAAAGATATTCAGGCCAGCAAAGTTGTTATTATGCAAAATATCTATGGATAATGTTTCTGCAGCAAATAAAAATAAAAAGGGGCTCTAAAGGCAACCCTGACGTATTCCACGGAGAATAGGAAACCATGGTGATGTACCTGAATTTAAAATTATACAGCTATCTATTTCTTTGTACAACATCTGAACAATATTTATAAATTTTGAGGTAATCCAAAAGCCTCTAAAGAGTTTAGAAGGAACTGGTGATTTACAGTGTCGAAGGCCTTATAAAAAAAATCGAGGAATAAGATAATTGCATCAGACTTGATTTCATCTCTATAATCACTAAGATCCAGAACAAGTAGAGTATTACAAATAATATGACAACCTTTCATAAATCTGGTCTGTGTTTCATTAATGATAAGATGTAAATGTTGTTTTAATCTCTTGGCGAATACGGAAGCGACTAATTTATAATCAAAATTAAGAAGAGTGATAGGATGCCAATTATCAATTATAGTTACATCTTTGTCTGGTTTGGGAATGAGAGTTATCACCCCTTGTTTCATAATAGAAGTCATTGTTCAATTTTTTATACATTCTTGAAGCATTAATAATTCCAATTGCAAAGTTTTTAACTGACTAATTTCTGTAACAGAGAGATTGTCTTTTTTTAGTAGGTGTTTATGTTAATTAGCATGTCGGCTTCTCTGTCATCATTAACCACTTTTAAGGCTTTAGATCTATTTATTGCTAGTAATCTTGCTTTATATTTAAAATATTCCCACTTAGCACCATGAGACTCAAATTTATTATTTGAAAAAATAGCTTTAACTAATCCCTTGATTTGATCATTAAAATTTTTATATTTTAGCAGATTATTATTCAATTTCAAATAACCATGCATAGTACCCTCCCTGCATGTGTTTAGTCTGCAAAATCATCTTGATTACTAAGTGGTCAGAGAATGCAGCATACTGTTGACTCACATCAAACACATATTGCAGTAACTGTTGAGAAATCAAAAATTCTATTCTAGATTTAGAGGACAACAAATTATTACACCAAGTATATTCCTTTTCATCAGGGTCATAATAGCACCATGCATCTGCAATATGAAAATAATCATACAAAGTAAAGATAATATTATTTGTGAGGCCCATCTTAGGAGGAAATCTGTCAGCTGAATTATCTAATACATCATTAAAATCTCCAGCAATAATAAAGGCCTTGTTGAATGCTTCAATACTCCTCTGTAATAAAAAAATAAAAGATGTGTTGGCAGATCTTAAGTTGTGGCCATATATATTACATATTATAAAACTAGCATTATCAAGCTTAGTGACAAGAATAACCAATCTTCCTTCCGTGGGGTTCTCACTTTAACACATAGGTCTTCAACCCTGCTCCTGGGGACCCACTGTCCTGCAGAGTTTAGCTCCAACCCTATCAAACACACCTGAACCAGCTAATCAAGCTCTTCAGGATCACTTGAAAATCACAAGCAGGTGAGCTGAAGCAGGTTGGAAATAAATTTTGCATGACAGTGGGTACCCAGGAGCAGGGTTGAAGACCTCTGCTTTAACAAATTTAAAGGAGATATTGTTGAATCAAAATCTCTTTTAAGTTTGTTAATCAAAATGAGAACCCCAGCGGAGTGATTAGATCCGTGACTAAAGTAAGCATTATCACCCCACTGTGATTTCCAAAAACGACAGCACTCTCAAAGCAATGAGTTTTTTGTAACAGTATTAAGTCAACATTCATTCTTCTACAGTATAAGAATAAGGCTTTTCTTTTAGTGATATATCTCAAGCCACGAGTGTTTAATGAGGTAATACTCAAAGATTTAAACTCCAAGTCTTGCATTTGCATAGGCGAAAAATAAATAAATAAAACAGGAAAGAGTAACTTGAATAAGAACACTACCATGAACACACAAAGGTTTTAAAGCTTACCATTGTAAACCTGCGTTGACAAAGAGGTAGTTAAAGCTAACACATACTCTATAACTTATGCAAGGAACTACAGAGTACAAAATCTTTCAATCTGCAATTAGTTTGTCCATGCACAGCACAGGAGTCAAGTTCGACTGCAGATGCTTCATGAAGGTAGTCTGCAAATAAAGAAATTAGTCTGTCCAAGCACAAATTAAACATTCAATTGGAATGCTCTTTGAAGGCTGTTTGTAAAGAAACTGAACAAGTGCAGCTAATGAGTAGAATATGGGGGAGTCTGCAAAACGTGCAAAGCTGTTCACGCGCAATTCTCACATTAAGTTCAAATTAAGTTGCTCCAAGGTAATCTGCAAATATAAAACACAGTACTTTGTACATCTCAAGGGTCATAATTTGGCTCTAGCTTCAGCATCTTGTTTGATCAGCACCTCCTTGATCCGAAGCTTGTTTTCTCTTAGGTATCGCAAGTCTTTTGCAGCCCGCCATACCATGTCTCTGTAGGTTCGCATAGTGAAAGGCATGATGATGTTACGAGGTACTCCGTCGGATCTCCTTTGCCCCAGGCGGTGTACAACATCAACTAAATCATCCAACTTATTCTGGATGCTAGGGACCATCTTTCTTAGGATGTTGATTCTCACGCTTCTCGCATCTTCTCCGTTGTGCTCTGGGACCCCCTGTAGCTTGAGATTTCATCTATGAGAGTACCGATGCATTTCATCGAGGCTTTCTTTCAGACTTACATTTTCAACTCGCAATTCCTTAATCACCTTTTTAAGTTGAACAATCTTGACAGTGTGCATCTTGACCTCTTCACTCATATGAAAGACTTTTTCAGACAGTTTGTCGAGTTTTCTGCAAGAAAAGTGTTTCATCCACTTTAACTTTTGAATGGCGTCAAGGAGTGTAGATAAGGAAACTTCGTTCATGCCTTTCGATCTCTCAAGATTCTTGGATGGAGTAGAGCAAATAGGCCTCGCAAGAACCTTTCTGATTTCTGTCTCAAGATTAATATTCAATGTCGGTCGACGCCGTGCAGCATTCTTCCACAGTGTCCAGCTAATATAGCGCTTTCGTGAAGGGAGTGATTTTTCCTTTTTTGCCCAATATAGAATGTCAGAAGGTGCTAGAAAAAAAATATTGAAAAAACATACATTTTCAAAATTGTAACTTTACATACTCAAATTTCAGTTTGTTAGCTTTAAACTCCTCAAACTATGGACGCATAGAATACGTGACCATTCAAATCTTTGCCATCTTGGCACCGTCTCGCTGCTATCTTCGGTAAGAAATAAAACTCCTAACCTCCTGTACCTATTCTGTGAGGTCAAACAACTTCCCTGTGCAAAGGATCATGGGGGCCCGAAGTCTCCATCAGTTAATTTCCACTCTCATTCCGGCGTAATAATCAAGGAACTTTGCTGCCGTACCATGGGTGCAGGAGGCGCAATGATATTACCCAGTGCCTGTGACCGCCTGTTTGCACAGGGAGTGTGCCTTGCCATATCGGCCTAGAAAAAATCACAACTTTTCATTTTCTGTCGATCTTAGTACACGATTTAACTACAGAAGAGTCGAGTTTTAAATAGGAAAAATATCAAAACTCTTTGGTCATTTTTGAGCAAGATGCTAACGGTCTAATCAGATTCAATGAACTATGCTAAGCTATGCTAAAAGTGGTACTGCCAAACCCGGAGATCAGCTGAATGGATTCGAAAATGGTAAAAAAAAGACGATAGATATTATGAAAGTAGTCAATATTACTCTATGTGGTATATTCAAAGTCTTCTAAAGCCATGAAATAGCTTTGAATGAGAAACAGTTTGAAATTTGTTTAAAAAGAATCTTACACTTTAGTGATTGGATTACTCATTGATTATTGGAGTGAGTGAGTTCTCTAGAACCAGATAAGACAGATCTTTAAACAAAACATTCAGAATTGTGTTGTGAACTTGATATTTTGTAAAGATATCAGCATACTGTAAACCTCTGAATTGTCTATCTCAGTCCATGTTTTTACAGAAAAATTATGTCATGAAACTTATAGGTGAAACGTATGGCCATCACAGGGCTCTCACACACACAAGAAGGAAAATGCTCAGATATTAATATGTCATGTTTTCAAATTAATGTGAGTCAAAGAACCAATTATACTGTAACCGCGACAGTTGTAGCCCAGACTTCCCTCTTCCTTGTTCCTTGTAGAGGGAAACCAGGTTTACACACATTTTGCAGAACTTCTCTTCCTGATGTCACATAAGTTATGAATCAAATAGAAATGAATAGCCCAGATTTTCTTTTTAACATTTAATACATTTGCTATATCATGAAAAAAAATCCCGGATAATGATCTTGATTCTGCAATAGCCAGTAATATAATACCTTACAATGGTGGGAAGATTTTTTTTTTTTTTTTTTTTAAGTTAAAGATGAGGTTATTAAAGGAATATCAGAGGAAAAATATCTTGGCATGATTTTAGTATAGTTGTTCTGGCATGATTTTAGAAGTTAGGTTGTGCATGTTCATCACCTATCAATCATAATTGCTTACATCACTCCAGTGAGAATCAGCAGACACAGGAAGTAGACTCCAACATTGATCAGACATTGAATTTTGGTTGAAAATGAAAATCAGGTTGACGTCTTAGCCCAACGTTCCTCATAATGGAACAAAACAAACAATCATTGAAATCTCATAACAGAACCAAACTCACTGACACTGAAAACTGACCATCATTGACATCTCATAACCCAGGAATCTCGACTGTCATTGTGATCTCGTAATGGAACAAAACCAACTGTCATTAAAATCTCATAAAAGAGCAAAACATACCTTAGAGCTCTTGTAACTGAACAAAACTGACTGACAATGAAAACCGACGCAAAAGAGCCTGAGGAATGATCTCTAGATGTGAGTTTTTTCTGTGAATGTTTTTCTGTGAATATGTATTCCTCACCTCAGCTTGAAGAAGATCCGCTTTGTGTTCCATCAAGAAGCTCCTGCACAATTGGAGTCTCTTGGACCATCGGAGAGGAGCTTACCGTTTCTCTTAAACACCCCTGTCCAAAAAGCCAAAGGCTACAGGCACCTTAAAGAGGAGAAGAAAGATGAGATTGCACATATACAGTATATCCACTAGCTGAGGTCAGTATGGAAGTGAGCCATTTCTTCTCACCTCAACTGGAGAAGGAGTCAGGAAGCAGTTATGCCAAAAGTTCCACCTGTAGAGGAGACAATCATATGCGATGAGACTCGACCCTCCTTTGTTCAGGTCACAGAGACACTATCAGAGCTCCCACCCGAGGAGCTACTTAAAGAAAGAGATGAGGTAGACAGCTTAAAGACTCAGGCAGTTTTACCAGAAGTAAGGAGCTATCAGAGGGAGAAAGTGTGGAGGAAACATTTAACCTGTTAACTGTCACGGGCCCACCGGTGGGCCCACAGCCATTACATATCTAAAACAGTAATATTCTATACTAAACCTAAACTAATCTTGACAAACTATATATCATTTGAAAGCTTAGAATCTGTAGTTTACATATTTGGTGACTGATTTTCAAAATAAATTACAGAGGAGCAGTAATTTATCAATTTGCAACAAGCATATTTTCATACTCATAAGGCATGTTCAGACCTTTATTTTGAAATAGCGATGAAAATGAAAAATCATTAAAGATTGGTTGAAACATGTTTGTTTTCATGCCAAAAGACAACATCCATTAAATTTTTTGAGAAAAAAAGGTCTGAAAATTTTTTTAATAGAAAAAAAAAATACATTTATGATTGTGGCGGCGATCTATAACCCACATTCATGTTATTTTTATGTTTATTAGAGGCTGAATTCATATCAATTTTCTGCCAAACTTCCCATACTACATCTATATAGGATGTCTACTTCATAAATTGTATGAAAATGATGGAAATATATGGTTCAGATCACTCAAACCATATATGGAAATGGAGGCGCCTTTATATAGTCACCAATGGAGCTTGGTTGTCATCTAGTGAAAAAGTGTGGTACTGCGCCCAAACAAAATCTTACTGAAAGCTCATTTTTTGAGATATCAACCTGAAATTTGGAACAAAACTTGAGTTTTTTGGCTTTGATTTCCTTGCAGTTTTAGAGTAAAACTTGTTTTGTAAAATATATATTTTATATAAAATATTAAATATTATATTTTTACATTTTACATTTTCATAAACTTAAACTTCTATAACTTTTTTTCTGTTTCACTTACATAAGTTTCACTTCTACAATAATCTGCCAAATTTTATCTTTAAAACAAGACCAGCCTTATGTCTATACTCCAAAGTATTCTTGAATTACATCCATTTAAGTTTGGATAGTGCATTTTCTTGTCTAAAAAAAAAAGTGGGGGTGACAGTTAACAGGTTAATATCACTTGAGTATATTTGTTATGTGCTGGTGCTGAGAGATGAGGCGAGAACGGAAATCCACAATTATACAGGTTTTAATGTCAACCAAGGAACAGGTCAGTAGCATCAAACAATAGAACGGACAAGGAGTGCAGGGAGTGAGTCCAACTTAAAGGGAGTGCTGACGAGGAACAACAGGTGCTGGGAATCCAGGGAGATGGCGGGAAGACTGATGAGGGAAGTGCAGACTGGTGATGGGAAACCGAGGCTTTTTGAAGCATTTGAGGCTTTCATCAAATTGGGCCGAAAAACGGTTCATTACTCGAAGCTTTTAACACAGTGCGCATTAGCGACATCTGGTGGTCAGACTTGTTTTCTCCACCATATCTAAATCATTGCGGAGCAGATCTGGTTTGAAAAAGCACGTGACCAAAGCTTCGGAAGTCCGTGAAATACGGAATATCTTGTCTTGATTCAGTTCTATCTAATCTGATCTGATGTCATCTAAATTAATTTGTGACAATGAGACCACCACTCGTGTCATGTGTAGCCTGCAACGGATTCACATACTGATCAATAATATAAAATATACAATGATATGATCATAACTGACATGAGTAGGCTAGTTGAAATATTTTGGATTAACCCTTATATTCTGTTCAGGGTCTCTTAGACCTATCATAAAACCGAAATCATAAAACATGATTAAATGCATTTTCCTTTGATGCATCAGGTTTTTAAGCACCAATTTTTTTCAAACCAGCTGTCTCGACTTTCCAATACTGCATGACGTTCGAAGCTTCAAACGTCATCGATCACGTGGTATTGTCAATTTGATACAAGCATCGGTACAGTGTGTGATACAATAGTGCTTTGAAAACTGCGTCGGAGCCTCGGAGCCCCGGTATCAACCGTCCCATCACTAGTGCAGACAGGTGTGGAGAACAGGAGGATCTTGGGTAAATGAGTCCGGGAAGGCGTGAATGTAACATTATTAAATATGTTAAATATGTCAGGATATAGATCTGGAGAACCAGCCAGTAGAGAGGCAACTGAGTCAGTGAAAGAGAGTAGCTTAGTAGAAACTGAGCCAACACGAGAGGAAAACTTTAAAGGAGCTGAAGAGGAGGAAGAAATCTCACAGGAATTTGGGGAAAAGGAGTATAACACATTTAAGGTCAAGGGGTTAAAGGGATTGTTCCCCCAAAAATGAAAATTCTGTCATTAATTACTCGTTCCACACCCTTAAGTCTTTCGTTCATCTTTGGAAAACAAATTCAGATATTTTTGATGAAATCCACGAGCTCTCTGACTTCGCAATAAGCAATTTAACCACCACTTTCAAGTTCTATAAAGTTATGTGAATACACATAACTTTACCATATTTTTATGTAATATATTTTTCTGTTATATTTAATATTTCTTTAACCTCAATAAAAAAATATCATTCCAGTAAATTCAGACAGCCAAAACCTAAAAATCTGGTCACTTTTGTGTGACATCTGGTGTCATATGCTTGTATAAAAATAACAAAAATAGCAATATTTCAAAGACCGCAGTGGCAGTATTACTCAATGGCTGCATTTAGGCTGAAATCTATAAACCATTGTTGTAACAAACTTAAACTCTTAAGTTTTAGATTTTATCACAAGTTAAAACTAGAATGTTTTAAAAACCATTTGTGTTAGGTGAGACTATACAAAGATGCCAAAATATGCTTACAGACAAATATGACCTTGCTATAAGAAAAAGAAACAGTAGGAGACAGAGCAATCATTTATTTCAAACAAGAAACATCAAATTCAATAACTCAAACTCAAAAAAGTACCAAACCGGTAAGAATAAACAATAAGCCTAACAATAACAAACAAACAAACAAAAAAAAGCAAACAGTAACAAACAGATAAGAATAAACAATGTACAACATGTATTGTTTGGAAGCATCAACAATTTTTTTTTTGTTTTTGTTTTTTGGTGTGTTCACATGGAAAACTTACAATAAGTAGCCAAGTATTGTACCGCTTAGGAAAGTATTTTAAAAAACACAAACATGATGTTAAGTTGAGGGTTAAGAAGGAGTGTTTTGAACAATCAAAAGCCTTAGAGGAGGTGAAGGATGTTCCACTTATAGCTCTTGAACAAGAGACAGAGTAGTCATCATGTAGTCTCGGCAAAGGTAGTATCAGAGCCAGATCAGATGATCTTACAATATGACTGAATGGAAGAAAAAAACAAAACAAAAGCAAAAAAAACAGAAAAAATCCAAAATTCCAAAGTGCCGCAATATCAGGTGATCCATCTGACAAACATGTTTTCTTCATCAGGTGTTTTCAAAATGCCAAATATGATGTCAAATATTATGATCCACTTGCAAAGGAACCCCCTTTCTGGTGTATAAAGGCAGCTATATATTTTTATGTATACAGACCCATTTATACAGTGTGAGGAAACAAAAATTATTTATCAATTTCCTGGGCCACCTTGGAAAAACACTTGTTCTAATCTAGATGGTACTTTTTTTTTTCTTTTTGCACTGTCTTATTTTTCTATTGTGCATTTTGAATTCAATTAATTTCACCTATCCTTTAACATTAATAAACCCTGACATCTGACATCAACACAATGAAAAAGAAATCACATTTGCAGAAAAGGCTAAGTAAAATTATATAAAAATTAAACTACTATTACCTCTAGAGGTCAATATATATGTAATTGTTCACGTTTTTACAAATTTCTTTAATTTTTTTTTCTTCTTTTATATGTAATTTTTAGATGTATTTGTTTATAAAAGGGTATTACTAAGGTCTAAGCCCATTCAAATCCACACTGAAAGAACAACAACTAATAAAAGTCAGAAATAGAAAATGAAAGTACAAAGTACATGTGGGTGGATCAAAAACAACACCTCAAAAACAACAAGCTTAACCATCATGATACAGGAAGTAAAACGTATCAAAACATCTGATCAACACCTAATCTCAGAAACATTACTGAGAGCCATGTCACATTTTGCAACTTAATGTACAAATGACCAAAGTCATGTGTGAAGAATAGATATTCATGTGAAATGTATGTGATCAGTATGTGGCTTAGAGCACAATCACATCATAACATGTTCCAGGTTACCTTTACTCCTGGCAAGTTAATGTCCTCTTTCACTTGCCACTTACCAATGTAAATGCTTATTGTGTTTCTGAAGCACACTAGTGAAATTGTGATGCCAATGTGAGGATTTGTTAATCAAGTATTTTAGAAGATGCAGTTCAAATTTTAATTAAAGCAATGATGCTTGTTAACCTATAAATGGAGAGAAAGAGAAAGTGTTACACTGAAAATAACCTTCCACTTCAAATGACATTTGCCTTGGTTGTTTCTCTTTCCAGATGATGAAATGTTTCTCTTATGTGAAGGAATGATTTCATTTTGTCTTTCTTTTAAATGTGCAACTTCTTATGTGCTTACAAAAAACCCCACCCACATGGCCTTAAGGAAAAATAATACATAGGCCTACCCAGCTAACAGAATTGTTTTATAAGAGCATTCTACAAATATTCAGTGTTGGTTCTGGGAATGTAAAACAATAAAATAAAAAAGTGACAATAAAGACATTTATAATGTTACATACTTTATGGTTTCTATTTCAAATAAATTCTCAAAAAAATGCATCAATTTATTTTGTCAATTTACGTTTATTCACTATAAATTATACAATGACTTCTTGTCACTTCCAAAAGCTGCAAATTTAACATTAATGTACAGTTAGATATATTACAGTTATTTGCCGTATATAGTATGGAAACCAGTACCACTCAAAAAAAAAAAAAAAAACATTATTGCAAGCTTACCGTTGTGATTTGGGCTAAAGTAAGGAGATCATTTTGAACACTGGCTGGTTATGTACTTGCTCAGTAAAATCATTTTTAACCCAAAAAAGGTCTGCAGCTTTAAAGAAGGATAATGCACATGTAAAAGTCACATGTAAAATGTGAGTCAACAGTAAACAGTAGGCTAATATAACCTTGCCTTTTTCCTTCTTCCTTGTAGGCAAGGCTAGGTTTTAAAACTAATTTTTAAAAACTTTTTCCTTATTGCTTTATATCATAAGGGTAGATAACCTGTTCCTGATGTCACATGGGCAGTTTCATGGTTTTTAGAAATAATACATTTTGCAGGCAAACACTGGTTCTGAATTGAGAAAGTAAAGTTATGAATCTAATTAAAATATTTCATTGCCTAGAATTTTCTTTTTAAATAATATTTGCCTATATCATTAAAAAAAAAAAAAAAAACGTAATTGTTCATACGTGTACATTTTTGTTTAATTCCCTTCTTGATAATCTCATCTCAATTCTGCAACAAGCATTAAAAACCTGACAAACAGTGCAAACGTTTTTTGTAAATCTTGTCAAGAGAATGTAAAGAACAGGTTTTCAGAAGGTCTTCAAAGCAGAAAGAAGTCATGATTAACTGTGTAGATCTAGATTAAAGGTCCTGTATCCAGTTTCTCAAATTCTGTGTTGAACACTGTTGATATCGGAAATCAACCCAAACAAACCCAAATTGGGTATCCATCTTATAGAATAATACCCATATTTCATGAAACAATCATATTTTAAAAAAAAAATATATATATATTATATTATATTATTTCATAATAAAATATAATTTATTGTTACTACTGTAAATCTATATTAAATATTATGAGATCTCCGTCAATGCTTTCAGAATCTTTACTTTTTAAAGTAATTTTGTTTCTGTATTTTTAAAATATATTTTTATATTAACATAGACCTATTTTAATGACAGTATATTTATTGAACACAAATGAATTCTTTTATTTATCAAAATAAACAGAAAATAGTACAAACTTTGCTAAAGTGATTCTTTTGAACAAGTATTAACAACATTATTAAAAACATATTATTTTAGCTAAAGTATTTGTATGAATACTGTGTGCCTTTTACCCCATGCTGGGGGCCTTTTAAATCCATGTTCTCAAATCTGTACCAAAATATTAATGCCTAAATTAACATTTCAACTTTTTTTTTTTTTCAGTGAGAAAACTCACTAAAATAAGGAAAATACTTAATGTTAAATGTTTAGGATTAATTTCCATCAGTGTAAGTGAAGTAAGGACCATAACATATGTATAATACTACATATTGGGAAATACATTTTATGATGAAATCACCAATGCTCTGTCTGTCTCAACAGTTCCAAACATTGGATGAATGTTTTCAGTTTCATTAAAGTCTGTGTTAAAGGTGTAGATATGTTTTCTTTTCACTGCATCATAGAAAGAGACGTGGCCCTCATCTATGTCCAGATAAACTCCTATCTTAGAGGGTGTTGGCAGGTTGAGTTTAGTGACTGGTTCAGTCAGAGCCATCAACGTTCCCAGCTGCAGATGCAGATTCCAGTACCCTGTTTTTGTGTTCATGGTGACATAGCCATTCCGAGGCGCTGATTCCTTCACGACTCCCACCCGCCACTCATGTTTCTTCCTCACATCTACTTCCCAGTAATGGCTACCTGTGTTATAACCCTCTTTAGCTTGGACACATGTCCAGCCATATTTAGAAGGCTTCCATTGAAACCCTTCCCAGTGATTGAGACCATATTCTTTTGCTCTCAAAGATTTTCCATCTTCAGAGACTAGGAGATCTGGGTTGGCTGTGTTTGGATCCAGAATTACAACAGCTTCAAGGACAAAAGGAGAAGGTATTGAAGTATTGAAATTGAACGTGTACATTTACATGTAATCGATTGATTATAAAAGCTATACAATTATATCTGTTGAGCTGTACCTGTTGATTTTGTAATCCAGTTCCAAACTGCAAAAATGAAAGTAACATTGCATTAAACCTGACAGAAAATTGATGCCAAATTGAGCATCAGCATTTAATCACAAATGTTTTTTCTTTCGTTCTGTTTTTCCAAAACTTTTAAATGTAAAAAATTGAAAGCAAGCCATACTTTTAGGAAAGTCAATAAGTCTAAAAATACCTGGGTTAGGAACGTATAATCCAACTATGAGGAGAAAAGACAAGGAAACACACTGACATAACCTTTTACGCATATTTGAACGCAGCATGGTTCCCATGATCAGCATAAAAACACTATATGTAAAATCTCTGAGAAAGACCAAAGCAATATTCACCTGTGTTTTTGGATCTCTGTTTACTCTTCACCCACTGCCTGGGGACTGAATCCTTCCATTCAAAACAAAAGCATTTTACCACAATAAAACCACAAGAAAAGGCATACTCTTTGTGTGATTGAAATGTGATTGAAGAGACAAATAATAAATAAGAAATATGACTTAAATAAAGCCAAATTAAATAAATATAAAATGTTTCTGATACACAAGTCATAAATTATTATTAATGAAAGTTTATTTATTGAAAATTATTTATTGAAAGTTTAGACCATCAGTTGAAATCTCATGCATAAATCATTTAGATATGTTCAATAAAAAATTATTGAAAAGCAATGGACTATACTGTTTTAGTTATATTCATACTTGATTTCTTTATTTTGATTTTCATTATGATCAAATTTACCTCAGAGCTTTCTGACTGTAGTACAGTCCATATTATCCAGTCCATTACTGAGAGTATACTGGACTCTCCCTGCTTCCACTCTTTGTGGAGATCCCTCAGTGTTTCTTCACATCCCCCCTTTGGACATACTGAGTTCTATAGTCAACAGGCAGAGAGAGATTTATGAAATATCTGATTTAATCTTGTGCGTGACAGAACATGTCTTATCCCTCTGATCTCTGTAAACGATAAACATACAGGCACAAACCTGTTTCATTTCTTTCAGTTTCCAAGACCAATCAGATAAGATTTTTTTTGCTCTGTTAAATTTAATTTCACTGTTTGACGTCTGCTCTGAACAGGTCTGTTGTATCTATAGCAAACAAAAGAGAAGAAATGAAAGCGACAGTAAAATACTATTGACAACTCTAGACTCTTATTTCAGTGTTATGTTGTCGTGACTTTGTTCCAGGATGGTTAGAACACAAACTTTTATTGCTTATCGCATATCAGTTTATGGCATCATGCCTGGCTAGGACACATTATCACATTTCTGTAAAACTAATCACTCAAAAAGGGGAATCCAAACCTCTTTCTTGTCCAATTGTTTTGTCTGTGTGTTCTCAAGATATTCAGCCCATTGCAAAATATAATATTGCTGTTCCTCCTGTTCTTCTTTAGTTCCTTTGTTTTTAAACTTTCCATTCCTCAAGAAGAACTTCTTGTACTGTGGGCAT
Organism: Chanodichthys erythropterus; assembly: GCF_024489055.1. NCBI lineage: Eukaryota > Metazoa > Chordata > Actinopteri > Cypriniformes > Xenocyprididae > Chanodichthys > Chanodichthys erythropterus. The sequence goes on along the minus strand of NC_090234.1, from coordinate 30,305,686 downwards.
AATGCAGATCGTTTGAAACTGCTTTTAAATTCATATTAAATTCATTTAATAATGCCAAATGTTTACCTGTAGCACTCTGTCCAGTTCAGCAGCCAGATCTCTGATAATATTCTTTGACTCATCAAGAGATAAGCTGTTTTTTGGCTGAATGCTTTTGGTGGCTGGTATTTTGAACCGCTGCAAAGAGATTTTTTACATATAAGCGGATACTAGTGGCTTAGATATAATTTAATAATACTTTATATTACATGCATATGTTTACCTGGTAACAGTCCTTAACAAGTTTGCATATTTTAACAACATTCTATCAGGAAAAACAAGACATGAATTATTTCACCACCTTCAAAATCAAGCTGAAACTAACTAAGATATTTTGGTACTGTTTAAAATAATAAAGAAAACACTATCTATGCAGAAGATGTATGTGACATTATACCTGTGGTGCCACATAACTCAGATTTGGCTTGATCGCTGGGAATGACGCAGTAGCTCTTTTATTCTTTCTGTTTGGCTTCATGAGACTAACATCACTTGAGGTAAATTTTGCGCTTTTGCCTTCTGCAACATACACAGACATCCTGTGAATTTAGCAGCTGCAGCAGAAAATGAAACTAATGCTGTTGACACGGTACAGCGATTAATAACAAACAACTCAGTGTATGAAACATACTGTATGAGTGAGGTTAACAAAGATGCCACACATTAACACATTAATATTAATGTTTAAATATTTGTTGCACTATATTCCAAATTCCTGCCATACAAAAGAATGTCTGAGAAAATTGTGAAATTGAAATTGATGTTTTATTTCTCTAGCACTCTAAATGTAAAATATGAACGTTTTTTTTTTAAATAGCTACATACCAGCAAATGCCATTTTTCATTTATAGCGTAATCCAATAAGAGCTCATGTGAACACGTCCTTGACTGTCACTGCAGTCGAAAGAACGTAGTTGTTGTTTTTGAACAGCGCTATATATATAGACCCGCCCTGTCAAAACAAAAGTGAAACTTAATTTTTGTTTTTGTGCAGTCAGTAACTGATCCACCCACTATTTTGTTTTTTTCACAGTCTGTATGATTTGTAAAGTTTGCACTGACAATTGTTTCATTCTGTCAGTCTGTATGTCTGTAATCTGTGCTGTTTTATGCATTTGTTTGTGCTGTGTTGTTCTGCACACCTCAGCTATCTGTTGTTGTATATATGAAAGAATGCAGAATGACAATACTGATACGTGACTATCCATACAGATATCCCATACACTAGAGCGCATCTCAATGATTTTAACATGGTGTTTTGATCATTAGGTCTTTTTCGTGAGCACTTAACCTCATAATATAAAAAATCTATGCTTTCACTTGCTTTAATCCATCCCTATTCTAGTTTAAGTAATGTCCGAAACTTTGGGTGCTTCTCAATATCCCTCCTCGTTTCCTCGCTCCTCCGTCCTCCATCCTATGACCCGGATACCGATCGAACTCAGCCACAGGGGCGGATTTAGAAAATTATTTATAGGGTGGCAAAGGGGTGGCATGAGGTCTATGAGGGGTGGCAACACCAAAGCAAGCGCTTTGCATAGTTTTTGGAGATTTATGGCCTGACATACACAATTGTGTTCACAAACATTGCATGACCAAAATAAATAACAAAATTTCAATAGGCTATCCATCATGGCACCAAGTAAAGGCACTATATGAAAAACATCAACAGGTTTAAAATGAGTCTGAGCTTGTATCACTAAAGGAGATGAGCAGTTTTATTAATATTACACAGGTTACTTCGATGGCATAAATTACATGTTTTAGTGCAAAATAAAGAACAACAAAAACTTTTTTGCAAACAATTTTTGAGTTTCTGTCATTAACAGAGGTGGGAATGTCTGTGTGTGTTCACCCAGAACACCCTATCAACCATAGCAACCACTCTAGCAACACCCCAGCAACTGCAGCAAGAGCCTAGCAACCACGCAGAATCTCCTAGCAACCACCTAGCAACACTTTAGCAATCACCCAGAACATCTATATTCTGGTCTAACTGATCAAACTATTTGTGTTTTTCAAACAAGACTTAAGATGGCTTTATGACAAGCCAGCATATTTGTCTTTCAAACTTTTAATCTAGTTGAAATGAAACGATTCAACATTTTCTTAAAACTATAAACACTAAACTATGCACCAACATGTACAAACCTCAAACTTCCAGATCAAAATAAAATGTTTTAGCCAAAAACTTATTCTTGTCTGACAAAATTTTTGCAGTGTCAAGAGGAGCGCAAGCCATGATGACGTAACTGACGCGGCTTGTTTATGTTATCCAGTACAGCGCGGTGCAGGGGCTCCGTACCTTTTCACTTCCCTTGCTGTGTTCCTCATTTGTAAGTGGCTTTGGTTAAAAGTGTCTGCAGGGTGAATAATGTAGATTGTCATCATTTGGTCAGTTCATTGAATGGTGCTTTTTGGTGCAGGGGAGTTTTTCTAGAATTTGAAAACATCAGGTGTTCTTATTTTGCAAGAACAAATTTTTGCAAGTCACAGTAAAATGTGAGTCAACAGTAAACAGTATGCTAATATAAGCTTGCCTTTTTTCTTTCTTCCTTGTAGGCCAGGCTAGGTTTTAAAACTAATTTTTAAAAACATTTTCCTTATTGCTTTGTAATGTATCATAAGTGTAGATAACAGATCTAGTTTATTAATAAACAAAGTAATTTTATTATATTAATTTACATTCATATTTATAAACCATATTCATTACATTACTTTTAAAAAACAATGTCACCTATAATTTCAGAAATTAACAGGCCTACAGGGTATTTTGCTATGCTTCTATGAAGCCACTGATCTGATGCGAGTTTATCAAATTGCAGAGTGAATTCAAGTAATTTGTGTGATTGTACTGCGCTCAATGGGTTTACACTGTCTTTAATTAAAGGGACACTATTAGGGTTGCTCACAAATGTAAACAAATATTATTGTGCAGTCCATGTTTTGTTTTACCAACCTTAACAAGGAATAAAATGCCAAGAATCTTTTTTTTTTAGTTCGTTCTCTTACTTTGTTTTCTTATAAGGTGTTTAAAAATTGCAGATTGAGGTAAAATTTTAACATTCAGAAAGTGCATGATCTCAAAATGTTTATTGGTATAGCCTATGCAAATAACACATTATGAACTTATTGAATCAAAATAAAGATATTAAAGCTTGACCTTAAATTTAACAGAAAAAATAAAGAAAAGACATCTAGGTAGGCTATCTAAATTACATGTTCAACAAAAAATGGCCCTGAATTCACCCTACTTGTTAATGTTTAGATGTTGCTATAAGAAATTGTTCCTCTAGAGGGCAGCACCTACGTCGCATTAATTTATTTTACACCACGAAGACAAAAAGATGAAATAATCAGATGCAAAATGTAGCTATAACTTCTGACAGCTTATCTGCCCTATTCAATCTGGGAAAACATCATGCAGACAAGATATCATATATCAGATATACCACTTGCTATTAATACTGTATGATAGAGGGCTAGGCTATTCTTCCTTTGGGTTCCTGCAGGGGTGGAAGGAAATGAGATTGTAGATACTCTGGCAAAAGGATCAATAAAACATGAAATAGTTGATGTACAAATACCATTATGTAGAGCAGAAATTAAAACCATTATCAAGGGACATGTAAACAAAATATGGCAAGAATATTAGGACATAGCTGATACTGGACATCTGTATAATATACAAAAACAAGTAGGCATAAGTATTATAGGCAGAGCTGGAATCCAAAGGAAGAAAAGATAGTTACGCATCTTAGAAAAGGTCATGCTGGTTTAAATTTTACATTACATAGAATAGGAAAACACCCCACTGGTCTTTGCAATCACTGCAACACACAAGAGACAGTAAAACAAATTTTAATGGATTGTAAAAGATATGAAGAAGAAAGAAGGGAATTAGAAATACAAGTTGGAAGACATTAGAAAATCTTCTAGGGAAAACAATGTCTGTGTGAAAATATTCAGTCTTTTAATGCATTATTTGAAAAATACTGGGTTAAGTGAAAGAATTTGATATGAATATTTAGTAAATGTTTTTTTGTTTTTTTTTTTAGTCCTTCCTTTTTGTCAAGTTGCTGCCCACACTGCAGTCCAGTAGGTGGCAGTAAATGCACCTTAAGTTGGTTTGCCATCCGCCAATAAAATCAAAAGAAGAAGAAGAGGAAGAAAAAAGAATCCAAACATCACGGAAATAGACGGTCTACTGTTTTACTTGTATTTCATTCCAGAGAAACGCCGTTGAAACCTTTTAGTTTCTATGAATTAACGATGGATTTAAAACGTGCTAAAGACGTAACTAGATCGAGCACACATCCTAAATCATTCTTTGTTCATGATTTAGTTTCATTTTTATCAGCCAGTGATTGACTGGGTGAGTGTTTCAGTATCTCTTTAATTAATTTATTTAATTAAATATAATTAATTAACATTTATGTAAATGTGACGTTATGTTAATGTACATAAAGTGTGTTAAATTCCCGTTCCTCGAGACTCTTTAATGCATCTATCTATCTTTGGCTGTCTGTCTGTCTATTAAATTTTCTTCTATTAAATCAAATGGGTGCAAGTCTTAAAGTGTTGTGACGTTCAGCCAATCTATCTAGCCTATAGCTATAGTAATAATTTATATAATAATAATCTATAGCTTGTGTGACTGAGATCAGAAGGGTGTCTTGTGCAGAGTTACATCTCTTCTTTTGTATGGCAGAGCACTGAGGATTTCACAACACCATGGGAAACAGGAGGAGAGGTCAGACTCATGCACCTAAAACACCTCCATCCCTGGACACACACTCCACTAGCACACTCCGGCACCCTGACCATGAGCAGGGTGTGAAGCACAGGATATGTATGGTGTCAGACTTCTTCTACCCAAACATGGGTGGTGTGGAGAGTCACATCTACCAGCTCTCACAGTGCCTCATAGAGAAGGGCCACAAGGTTGTGATAGCAACGCATGCGTATGGAGACCGCCGTGGGATTCGTTACCTGACCAATGGTCTGAAGGTGTATTACCTACCACTGCAGGTTTGTTTTACAATATGTTACATTCATTTAAAAAGGATCATATCAGACACTGGCGGCCAAAAGTTTGGAATAATTCAGACTTTTTAAAAAGTTTTTTATAAGTATATAAGTCTCTAATACTCACCAAGGCTCTATTTATTTGATCAGAAATACAGTAAATATTTTAAATAACTTTTCTTTTTTAATTACATTAAAATATAATTTATTCCTATGATGGATCCTTCACAAATCATTCTAATATGCTGTTTTGGTGCTCAAGAAACATTTATTATTTTTAATTTTGAAAACAATTGTGCTGCTTAATATTTTTGTGATAAACTACAATTCAAAAGTTTGATGTAAGTACAAAAAAAGGAAATAAATTAATACTTTTATTCAGCAAGGACACATTGAATTGATCAAAAGTGACAGGAAAGGCTAGGTCTGCAACCATTAATCACGATTAATCGTTTGCAAAATAAAAGTCTGTGTTTACGTAATATATGTGTGTGTTCTGTGTATAATATTTATGTATATATAAATACACACACATACAGGTATAAAGTTTAGAAATATATGCATGTATTATAAATATATATTTATATATATTTTATATTACATATAAACAAATATTTTATATAGAAATATAATTTTTTTCTTAAATATATACATGAATGTGAGTATTTATATATACATAATTATTGTACACAGAACACACACATATATATTACGTAAACACAGACTTTTATTTTGCAAACGATTAATCGCGATTAATCGTTGCAGCCCTAGTAAAGGCATTTATAATGTTAGAAAAGATTTATATTTCAAATAAATGCTGTTCATTGAACCTTCCATTAAGAATCCTGAAAAAAAAATCAAAGTTTCTACAAAAATATTAGCCAGCAATAACTGTTTTTAACATTGATAATAATAAGAACCATCATTAATAATTGAGCACCAATAATAATTGAACACCAAATTAGCATATTAGAATGATTTCTGAAGGATCACGTGACAGTTAAAATAGAAAACATTTTAAATCATTTTAAATTTCACAGTATTACTGTTATGTTTTTTTTTTTAAATCAAATAAATGCAGCCTTGGTGATCATAGGAAACTTCTTTCAAAAACATAAAAAATGAATTATTCTAAACTTTTGACCAGTGTTGTACATCAACTTCTCACTCACATCCCTTCCTTTCAGGTCATGTATAATCAGTCCACGGCCACCACCTGCTTTCACAGTTTGCCGCTACTCCGATGCGTGTTTGTGCGTGAGCGCATCACAATCGTGCACGCCCACAGCTCCTTCTCCGCGATGGCCCATGATGCTCTGTTTCATGCCAAAACTATGGGGCTCAACACTGTATTCACAGACCACTCTCTCTTTGGATTTGCGGACCTGAGCTCCGTACTGACAAATAAGCTGCTGACTGTCTCTTTGTGTGACACGAATCACATTGTGTGCGTGTCATACACTAGTAAAGAGAACACTGTACTGCGAGCCGCCCTGGACCCTGAGATCGTCTCAGTCATCCCTAATGCTGTTGACCCCACTGACTTCACCCCTGACCCCTGTCGTCGTGACAACAGCAAGATCACCATTGTGGTCATCAGTCGACTGGTTTACAGGAAAGGTCAGGAGAACATGGTGTTTTGTTATTTGTATTGCAAAATAATGAAATGATATATTAAAGTTGTGTGACACGTTTTAACAGACTTTTCAGGATTTTCATAAAACTTGTAAATTGAATGATTCTATATATAACTAAATGTGAATTTTTTTTTAATCATAATGGGTTTTTATAATAATAATTTCACATTTTTTCATTCATAATAAAATATAAAAGCTTATGTAAAGCGTGTGTTATCTGGACAGTTTTTACTTTATGTCCCCTAAAAATGAATGAATTTCAAATCAGAATTTAAAAATTTGCGCATAACAGAATCTGTTGTTTTGCAGGGATTGATTTACTAAGTGGAATCATTCCTGAACTGTGTGGAAAGCATCCAGATCTCTGTTTTCTGATTGGTGGAGAGGGACCCAAAAGAATTGTTTTGGAAGAGGTTCGAGAGAAATATCAGCTTCATGACAGGTAAGAAAGCTAGTGGGCCCGAGAATTGATTTCTAGATGTGAGTTGTGTATAATTTCTTTTTATTTGCCTTTATTTTTGATGTGTGTATATATAGGATTCGTCTGCTGGGAGCTCTGGATCATAAGGATGTGAGGGATGTTCTTGTTCAGGGTCATATCTTTCTCAACACTTCTCTCACTGAGGCCTTCTGTATGGCTATTGTGGAGGGAGCCAGCTGTGGGCTGCATGTATGTTTTTTTCTATGAATATGTATGAGTGAAGTCACATTATGCAAGTAAAATGGGTTGCAAAATGACAATTCATGTTGACTTTAAAGGGTTAGTTCAACCAAAAATGAAATTTCTTTCATTAATTCTTCACCTTCATGTCGTTCCACACCCGTAAGACCATCGTTCATGTTCGGAGCACAAATTAAGATATTTTTGATGAAATCTGTGAGCTGTCTGGTCTCTGATAGACTGCACCACAATGACCACTTTAAAGACCCAGAAAGGTAGTAAAGACTTTGTTAAAATAGTTCATGTGACTACAGTGGTTTAACCTTAAAGGTCCCATTCTTCGTGATCCCATGTTTCAAACTTTAGTTAGTGTGTAATGTTGTTGTTAGAGTATAAATGAAATCTGTAAAATTTTAAAGCTCAAAGTTCAATGCCAAGCGAGATATTTTATTTAACAGAAGTCGCCTACATCGAGCGGCCAGTTTGGACTACATCCCTCTACTTCCTTCTTTAATGACGTCACTAAAACAGTTTTTTGACTAACCTCCGCCCACAAGAATACACAAAAAAGGGGGCGTGGTCTTGTTGTGCTCCCACGGAGAAGAGCAAGAGTTGCGTTTGTAGAGTGTGTTTGTCGCCATGTTGTCGAAACGCTGTTATTTTCATCCCGCAGTCCAATCACCTTTGTTTGGCCTTCCCAGGGACGCTGTACTTATAGATCAATGGTTACAATTTATGTTTAACTCGTTCCCGAAAATTATAATTGTGGTATCCTTACTGCAATAGTTAATGTTGGACTGCAGTGCACATAATGGCCACAAGAGGGGACTATGTTTATGTATATGGCTGTTTTCCGTATGAGGTACTCTTCTGAGTGAGTGCTAACGTTGTACATTTTCTGTCGCTGCTTGTGGAGATTAAAGAGTTCAGTCTCTCGGGAATTATTGTCTTTTGTGTTCATTCGGCACAACACCACGCGTTACCTTTCCGGGCAAGGAGTGCTAAAAAGCTGCTGTCGAATCACAACACAGGAACCGCTGGCACAATCAGAATTCGTTACGTATTTCTGAAGGAGGGACTTCATAGAACAAGGAAGTCATCAGCCCGTTTTTATGACAGTGGAAACAGCAGTATACAGATAAGTAAATTATGTGAAAAATACTGTTTTTATTTTACACGCGAAACATGAACACATGTTATATTGCACACTATAAACACAATCAAAGCTTCAAAAAAAACGAAAAACGGGACCTTTAAAGTTATGAAGCTATGAGAACACTTTTTGTGCACAAAAAACAAACAAAAATAATGACTTTGTTCAACAATTTCTTCTCTTCGCTGTCATTCTCCTACGCTGTTGACGTAGTAAACTAATAATGAGCCGGTGACGTAGAAACCCGGAAGCCTGCACTGTGTTTACAATGTAAACAGTATAGGAGAATGACATGGAAGAGAAAAAATTGTTGAATAAAGTCTTTTTTTTTTTTTTTTTTTGCGCACAAAAAGTATTCTCGTCGCTTCATAATATAGAAATTGAACCACTTTAGTCACGTGGACTATTTTAACGATGTCTTTGCTACCTTTCTGGGCCTGAAAAAGTGCAATGACATTGCTGCCTATGTGTGATTTAAGAAACCTTAGGATTTGTGAATTATTATTTGTGTTCCAAAGATGAACAAAGGTCTTAGAGGTTTGGAATAATATTTTCATTAAATATATTTTTTAAATTTTTTTTTCCCTTTACAAAAAGAAAAGAAACTCCTGCCATTCTTATTGTTTTGCCCTGATTTATGGGTATGTCTAAATGATACACTGTGTGTGTGTAGGTGGTGAGCACTCGTGTGGGAGGTATACCTGAAGTCTTGCCTGATGAGTTGGTGACTCTGTGTGAACCATCAGTTCAGTCACTTTGCGATGGCTTAGAAGCTGTAATTGCAAGAATACGCACAGGAAATGTGGCGTCTCCTGCCACCATCCACCGCAAGGTTCGAACACTGTATACTTGGAGAAACGTTGCCGAGCGCACAGAAAAGGTGAGTTTTAAGAACATGCTTGTATTAAATAATTATTTGTTAAATGTACACAACTGTTCGAAAGTTTGGAGTCAGTAAGGTTTTTTTAATGGTTTAAAGTCTCTTATGCTCACCAATGCTGCATTTATTTAATCAAAAATACAGTAAAACAGTAATATTGTGAAAAATGATTCAAATGAAAAATTTCTATTTTAGTGTATTTCAAAATGTAATTTATTCCTATGGTGGTAAATCTGAATATATTTATACTCCAGTCTTATAATGTCACACGATCCTTCACAAATCATTGTAATATTTTTGATGCCTTTTTTAAATTTTTAACAGCATTTATTTAAAATAGAAATCTTATGTAACATTATAAATGTTTTTTTTCTCTTTTTTTAATCAGTGTAATGCTTCCTTGCTAAATAAATTAATAAAAAAAAAAAATAAAATCTTCAGAATTGTAATGTATTTTATTTTGAAATGTTATCACCATCATTGTATAATTTGCCCACTCGTTCTGTGTTTGTTTCAGGTGTATAATCGGGTGTGCAGGGAGTCCGTTTTGCCATTGTCTGCAAGACTGCATAGACTGAGCTCTCACTGTGGTACCGTGGCAGGCTCCATTTTCTCCTTCATTGCTGTTATTAACTTCCTCTTCCTGCTTTTCCTGCAGTGGCTCCGCCCAGATCATCTGATTGATGTTGCTATAGATGCATCAGGCCCCAACAGCCGCTTGGGGCAGCACTTTAGTAAGAAGAAAAGTAAAACACCAAGCCCGGCTGTTTCCTGACTAATGATCTAACTTGACCGTACAAGGATGTTAGGTAATGAACTGAACTAAAATGATAGTATCGACATACTATGGTACATCAAAACATGTACTAACTGTTCATGTTTACATTCCCGTATAAAACAGTGACCTCAGGTGTAGAGAAAGCTTTTAAGTGTTATCCTCAGCCACTCCCAGAGTCCAGCGCCTGCTTTTGCACAATAAAAAGCTGCCTTTAACTGAACTCCCATTAGAAGATAGTATAAGTTGCACAAACACCTTTAAACATCTAGGTTTGAGATAAATAAATTACAAACATGGCCATCTTTTCCTGTATCACCTTTATATTTTTCATCTCAAAGCATATCTGTATATTTTAGATGTGATTTTAAATTGACATATATGAACTGAACTGAAATGTTTAATGCCAAACACAGTTTTTGAGCTTTAGCGGAGCTATGAAAAGTCAAATGCACCATATCTGCTAAATTCTTTGATCTGACTGTACTTTTTGATTTCTTTTGCTGCTTTTTATTGGCTAATAATGGATAGTGACACGAACATATTTATTTAAACCCGAACACACTATTTTCTTTTGGCTTCATGTGAAGCACACTCGTTTTAGGGCACTGTACTTCACTTTTCATACTTGCTATCTCATGTTACACCTATTTTATATTGACCTTCTCTGTGAGTTTGATGACCATAGGTTATAATGCACAAATGTTCGTACTACCTGAAAGTGGTGTTAACTTTTTGTTGACACAATCTAAAATAAACTTTATTAACATACAACAAGTATACATTCTTTTTTTGTTTTATTGAAAAAATGTAATTTGAAATATCACGAGTTTGATTTAAAATTCAAACTAAAGAATATATGAAGTCAATTTGTGAAATTTTACATTAAATATGCGACTGTTGAGTATAAATGAGGCACGTTATGCTAAAGTTGTTTTTGTTGTAGATAACCGTCAGGGTCTCTCTGGATCAGGAATCTTATGCTAACACCCAAACAGGGCTGATAAAACACACCCTCCACCATTCAAGGCTAAAACCGGGAGTCGTTAACAAACACTTATCGCCCTTTCTGACTCCTTTCACACACATGTACGTCCAATAGCTGCCCTATCCAGCAAGAACGATCCTGTTCCTGCATAACAGTTGATGCAAATCATGTTTTATTGGAGAACCAGATACTTTATAAACAATTACATTTGCAGTTACATTGGCTTTGGTTCATGGTCCGTTATCTTTTTTCAAGCTTTAGCTATTTCACTTTCTGTATATACAAAATCATATCTATTTTGAGGTTGTAGTTTAAAGTTTTGCTAAGTTACTTTTCATAGGGACTTATCTTTGCGTACTGACTTTCATTTGTTCTATGAAACTGGTGCTTGCTGTATGCATGTTTTTGAATCTATGTTTTAGCTCTTCTGCTCCTTCGACTGATTTGTTTATGTGGGGGATGCTCACCTCTAGAGTTTGGGGAGGTGGGGGTGTAAGCACAAAACACTGATAACGGTGGGAGGTGCATTCTTGCCAAGGGGGGTTCTTGTTTCTTTGAAGGCCATATAAACTCCTCTGAGGAGGTTCTCTGTCCACATATCTCATTTGTTCTTCCTGCGAGGTCTGTCTTCTTGTGAAGTTTAGCGATGGCTGTGATTCATGCTGAAGTGAGCATCTGGAGTAAGCCATGGGATCACAGGTTTCACATGTATGGAGGGCAAGTGTGTAATACCCTAATGGCAGGTGAGTTTTCCTCCTCTACCTCTGTTATTCTCTCACTCTTCTTGAGCATTTTCATTAGTCAACCACACATTTACAACAAGGATCAAGCTCTCTCTTGTTTTCACAAATTGTTTTACAGTTTTATTACCTACACTCAGAAAAAAAGATACAAAATCTAACACTAGGGCAGTAACGTTTCAAAAGTTACTAATATGCACTATTAAGGCATTGATCCACATGTTTTAAGTACTTATATGTACCTTTAAGGTACAAAGGGGTAAATAAGGTACCTTTTCTAAAAGGTACCACCCCAGTGACAGCATTTGAGAGTGTAACTTTTGATATCAACTAATTTGTCACCATGAAACATGTACCATGATATTAGTAACATAGCATCAAGCCAGAGTACCAGATTATTCTATTAGACAATTATATGAAAATAGAAAAAGGAAATTGACTTTGGCTTGGAATGGTGGTCTAGATAAGCCTATCTGACTTTACAGCCAGACTGGTTTTGAATAGTTTGTTTAAAGAGCTTTTAAGCGATAAAACTTATTTAAAAAGAAGGGATTGTGTGTGGGTTTACTTGGCTATACTTGGAGGATGAAATTGTCCCTGGCTAGATATTTGTTATTTTGACCTCTCTTTGAGGTCAGCGTTGTGGCTCAGTGAGCTGTGCACACCCTCAAAACACCTATAAGACACTGGCTTTCAAATTTTGAATCTGGCCCTGGGTCGTTTTCATTTTCCTGTCTCTAAAAAACAATTCTGAGTTTGCATTTCACTGTTTTTATTCATTTTGAGGAATAATTAATCTGTTTTCGTGCAAGTGAGATGAGCAAATGCATGCTCAAATTTAGAATTATCAGTCAAAAAATAGGAAAACAAAGTCACTTGTGTTATTTATTTGAAATATTTTGTTGTAATTTTAAAAGTAATGTTACTTGTTACTTGAAAAAAAGTAATCTGATTACATAACTTTAAGATTTAGTAGTGTTTCTTGTACTGCGTTACCCCAACATATATCTAAACAATAAAAGTTTATATGGCACATCCTCATTTAAATATCTATGTAATGTCTGTGTTTCTTCTTTATTAGGTTCCTGGGATGACAGAACACCTCTACACGATGCTGCTTTGCAAGGAAGATTGCTACCACTGCGAAGACTCCTTTCACAGGTACAAATGGGAGGAACACTAACTCAAACCAGATAGCTAAATAATTGAAGTTCACAAGTATTTGGACACTTAATCCAAACTGAAATAAGTAGAAATGTCACTGCACTAGAAAACATTAATAAGTCCATTTGGTGCTTTCTTACATATTGAGGTGTAATGAAAAACTATGCTTCTTATTATGAATGAAGGAAATGAATTGTCCATGTTTATAGGGATACAATGTGGGCATGGCTACATTAGATGGAATCACACCGCTGCATGAAGCATGTGTTGGAGGCCATTTTACCTGTGCTAAACTTCTTCTGGAACATGGCGCTGATGTATGTATATAACTTTTTTCTTTTTTTACAGTATTTATATGCCTTTATTTTGCTCATTTTCTCTGCATAAACATGCATTAATGGCTACAATATGTATGCGTTCAGGCGAATGCAGTCTCCTTTGATGGAGCCACTCCTCTCTTCAGTGCATGCTGTAGTGGAAACCCCGCCCTCGTCAGCCTCATTCTGATGTACAGCTCTGCCCACCACCCGGCTCATCTGCTGAGCTCACCTCTTCATGAAGCAGCAAAGAGAGGTATGTGATGATTCTTGTGAATTTACAGTGCATTGTAAACTTTGGGATTTCAGTAAACTGGATGTCTATGTGTACATGTTTTAGGTCACACAGCTTGCGTTGAACTGCTGCTGTCTCATGGTGTGAATGTGGACATGGAGGTGCCCAGCATAGGAACACCGCTTTACTGTGCATGTGAATCCAAAAGCACAGACTGTGTACAGAGCCTGCTGATCTCAGGTCAGAATCACACAACACCCTTCATGAGTTAATAAATTAATTTTTGTTTCATTTTGTATTATCTCAAAGGTGATTCTCACATTTACATTACTGTAGTTACAAAAATATCCTATCTGGATCATGTTTTCTCTCTCTTTTTTTAATCTTCAAAATAATCGATTAGAAAACATTTAAAATCTAATAGCTAAATCATGCATATATTAATACTTAAAACAGTTTAAATACAATTTAAATACATTTAAATATTTTTTTTTTCACTAATTAGCAGTGTTATTTTGGTTTATTTACTATTATAGTAATATTTTGTAATAAAATTGATTAAATTTTAAAAAATGTATAAATACTTATTACTTGTAATTTATATCTTCAGTGTTCACTTTTAGTTTAGGTTTTAGTATGTCTTTTTAATTTATATATATATATATATATATATATATATATAATATATATATATATATATATATATATATATATATATATATATATTAGTTTTAGTAATTTTAGTAGTTAAAATGTTTAGTTTTAACTTAAAATTTTTTAATGTCTCATTTATTTCTAACTAAATATATTATATGATTAATAAATGTATATTATCATTTCAGCTTTATTTTAATTACCAAACGATTTTCAGTAATTTTAGTTTTAGTCAACAATAACAACACTGCTAATAATTTCTTGCATTACAGTAAAGAAAATTGCTCCTTGTCTCTCTCCAGGTGCTGATGCGCAATGTGGGCGGGGTCTTGACACACCTTTACATGCTGCAGCCAGAGTGGGCGGGGCAAAGGAGGTGGAGCTACTGTTAGAGCATGGAGCTGATCGGTCATCAAGGAACTCTGAAGGAAAGAAACCAATGGAATTGACTACAGATCAGAGTATCAAACATCTCTTGCAGACTGCAGGTAAATATAAACACAAATAAACATTCAATATGCCCCTGTAAGCTGTGATACTGATTCTGGCTTGTGATTGGTTCTGCAGGTCCTTGCTCTCTGTCTCAACTGTGCAGATGGTGTATTCGACGTTCGCTGGGACAGAAAGGACTAAACAAAACCAAGATGCTTTGCTTACCACACACCCTGAATAATTATCTTCTCTATCTTTAAAACAAATATTCTCCAAACACTTTTCAGTAATCTTGTTCTTTTAAAAAAAAAAAAAACATTATGTGCACATTTTTTTATTTTTTGTAATAAATATTTGTATACATTCACTGGCTGTTTGTTGAAATGACCACACACACCTACACACACACACACACACACACATGTTTGTTTTTGTGAATTGTGGGGACTTTCCATAGGCCGCAATGCATTTTATACTGTACAAACCGTACTTTCTATCCCCCTACCCTACCCCTAACCCTAAACCTAACCATCACAGGAAACGGTGCACACCTTTATTTTCTCACAAAAACATCATTTAGTATTTTTATTAATTAATTTACATTGTGGGGACTGGTGGCTGGTCCCCACGATGTAGGTGAACTCAGGTTTATATTACTTCGTGGGGACATTTGGTCCCCACAATGTAATATAAACAAACACACACACACACACAAACACAAACAAACTGCACGAGTACATTAACACTCATTGTGTTTACTAGTTCAGACAGACTGAAAACAAATGTGAGTATTAAATATAGATTTCTTTTTTCTTTTCTTTTTTTTTTTAATCTTTAATTAACTTTTTAGACAAGCACTACCTGAACTATCCAGCAGATGGCAGCTTTGTAACATAAGTGAGTTAATGGATTTTTTTTTCCCCCCACATAATTTTATAGAGTAGATTTGGATAATAGGTTAGTAGTCTAATAACAAAACATATTATACATTAAAATAAAATAATTTAATATCATCATTTAATATCAAGATTAAAAGAACATTTATCTATCTATCTATCTATCTATCTATCTATCTATCTATCTATCTATCTATCTATCTATCTATCTATCTATCTATCTATCTATCTATCTATCTATCTATCTATCTAAGTTGTCTGTCTGACTGACTCAACATATGCTGACAAATATGCTGAGGATATTCCCTCTCTAGTCTCGGCCTCAGAGATTGAGAGAGTATATGGCACTCCTATGAATCAGACACGTAGAAGACTGCGTATGTGTGTGTGTGCGCGCGCGCGCTCGCGTGTGTGTGTGTGTACACGGTCACGGGGAATCCGTGGGAGCGCAAACTCCGCCCACGCTATGAACATCTCCAGCGGCGAGTGCGTGGGGGGGTTTGCCTCGCGCTCGGAGCTCGGGCTGCAATGAACACACCACTACAAAACTGCTCCTGACCATGTAACAGCACTGCAGTTCAGGGGATATTCATGTACGAAGGCTGCGGCAGGTAGGACAACAGTTTATATCCTGGTGTGTTTCATGTATGCGGGTTGAGGGCAGAGACGCAGCTTTAAGGTGAGATGGACGCTGGAACTTAATGCTCCTATTCTGTCTCATGTTTAACAGTCTGTATCTTCTTTAGACATCGGTTACATCATCTTAAAACAGTCTAAACCCCACAAAAGTCAGTAGCAGAAGATATCACTTGACAAAAAAGCCTGTTTTAACGCTGTTGTGTGGCATTACATATAATGTCGTCTCACCAGGTGTTTGAACAGGTGCAATGCAGCAGAGCGTTTTTTGTTTGTTTGTTTTTTTGAGGTAGCCTGAAGTCGTTTTCATATTTTGTATAGGATTTTTTTTTTTTTGTTAAAGTTCAAAAGTGCCACTACAATCTAATCGGTGGTGTTCATTGCACATATTATATGAGGCTGGATGTCCTACTTTTTACTCCAGTGCAAAATGAATTGGGGTATGTTTATTTTTGAAAGTGAATTTCTGTAGATACATGCCTTAAAGTCTTGGGGACAAGATATCTTAATGTCTTTCATTCTGGCTCTATTTATGTCCACTTGAATATTTAAAAAATATAATGGTATTGATATTTTTGTAGGATATATAATTCACTAAATGAAATTACCTAATTTATTGATTTACGTAATTAAGTTTTGAATTAGTTGTTTGAAACCAACATACAAAACTGGTAGAGAAATCAAGCAATTTATGCAATATTTACTGAGTTGAGACTTATTTGTGACAACGTGCCCCAGCCTTTGCTATGTACTTTTCCACATGATTACATCTTTAAGCACGTGCCAGTGCACTGTGTTTATCCTTTAGTTTGATACCAAGCGGAAAGCTGTCCAGGGCTATTATGATGTCATGAATGCCAAACCGGCCCATTAGTGCTGGATGTTGTTGCCTGTTAATAAGCATTATCTATCTAATCTGTTTTTTATTAATGCTGTTACAGTGATAATCACACTGAGAACTAGAATAGACTTCCTACTGGTGTACAGATTGAACTAAGTTATACACGCATATTTGAGCCCTAAATATGTCTTATCACGGAGGTGACGTAAGCAGTGACGGACAAAATGCCTCTAAGTGTGCTAGACTCTTGACAAATACTGGTAGGTAACGGTTTAAGGTTTGGTATGTCATCTTTTGTGTACTATGAGCAACAACATACAGTAAATCACTTCTGTTTTCAGAAGCATTAGCTATTTATACCCGAGTGAGGCATAATCAACATAAAAGGCAGCTGATGAACAGCAAATCAGTTTGACTGGCCAGGAGAACATTGCTCAGATGTTCATACTCTTTCATAGCTCAGGATGTTTAGTAATGTTTAATTTAAGTATCAGATGTTTCTTCTAAAACTCCTTTGAAGAAATAAAAGTAGACACTAATGCGACAATTGTTAACATACGGTAAGAGTATATAAACTATGAAGTGAATGTGGGATGCATAGTTCAAATAATAATTTTATTTATTTTATGTTTAAGTTTTTTATTGAAATCTGACTTTATAGCAGATTTAAAGATCTGAACAGTGTTTTTAACATTGTTGAGATCTCTTTTGAAAATATGTGGAGATTTAAGATTAATGGAGAGAGTAAAATCTAAGTAAAAAAGAGAGACTCAGACATTTTTGCATTTTAGACACTTTTATCTAAAGCTACTTAGAACAGAAGAACATAAGCAATTCATTATAGAACCAAACAATATTCATAGTCCACAATGCCTTGTTTATTAGAAAGTTAGACTAGGAACAAGCTTTTGTGTTTAAGTGCAAGTGGTTTAGATTGTGGAGTGGTCTGCCAACTCTCACACCAAACGTCAATTTTCTCACGCAGTGAAAAAACATCACAAAGCAGAGAGGACACTGACAACGTGCCGACAGACAAGACAGAGCAGGTTACTTTTGACATGAAAAAAATCTCAGCTTTCAAATTTTTAAAATTTCATTAGAAAATTCAAACAATACCGTTTTGGCCATAGCGCCTCAGTTCAGGCTGAACCGATCATCTCTTCCTCTTTTCTACTATTATAGCATGAAATAAACATGAATGTACATACAAGGGGGAAGATACGGTACAACTTGCTGAAATGTATCATTTCTCATATAATCGTTAAATCAGTGTTCAAACTGCGGACAGACGTAAATAAACAACTTGTGAACAGCATGTCATGTAACATTACATTTGCCTCAGGAAAGCCATTCAATGACCATAGCATCGCATGTTAGTTGGCAAGAAAAATTATCTCTGTGGAGCATTTTGCTAAGTATATGCGCACTATATTACATATTCATTTTTTTTTTACTCTTATATCATTAAAAATATTATAATGTTATTATTATTAAAAACTGCCTTATTGTATACAAATAAGTTGTTCATTTTAACCTTAAATATTATGGTGCCAGCTGACCCGTATAGTTTACAACAGTAGTTGAGAAAGAATTTTTTCCTTGAGAAAAATGAACATGTAATGTAGCTGATATTTATCCAGATTAAACTGAGATTAAATTGAATTGCAAGTTTATGGATCAAATCGTGAAAAATCCATAAATCATGAAACAAATCTCTGCCAGTAGCTCATTCTACCAGAGCGGAGCAGAAAGGGGGAAGGTTTCAAATTGTAGTCTAAAAGAAATGATAAAGAAACGAATTTGCATTTGTGAGATTAGCATTTCTATTTTTCTTTGGGTGTCCTTTCACATGTGGCTCTTGCAACAAATTTCAAGCATTAAAAAAAAACTAACAAAGAAAGAAACAAAATATGGCTCTGTGGACATGGTTTGTGTATTTGAGGCACAATTGCACCACTACAAAATCACTGAACGTCCGTATTATTAGAGTGACTGATATATGTGATACTCGCAAAGGAAATGTATTATCTTCACTATAAGAAAGATAGAAATATTAACATAATTAGATATCCAGACAGTGACATTAGTGGCAGCAGGATCATAAAAACTAAATCAATTTTATAAAAAAGACTGAAAGCAAACTCATACATTTTTAAGGCCTTTTTCTAATTTTAATGTGCACTGGTCTTGAAAAAAGAGAATGTGAGTTGAAAAGTGTAATAGGCATCACAGATAGAAGGACCAAAATCTGTCATGTTCAGACAATACACTTCACTATACTATGATTGACTGAGATCATTCTGTTGATATACTTTAACATTAACAATTTACTTCCCATAACTGACATTTTGTATTGATTTATGTGTATGTGTGTTTAAAAAAGAAGCACGCATTAAAGATTCAACAGGGCACAGCTGGAGAGAAGGACAACATTACATTACATTGCATGTCATTAGTCCACTAGTCCGTGGTTTACTTCATATGCTATCTGAATGTGTGTGGAGGGCTGAAAACCACATAATTTCCTTTTTCTGCCACTTAAATTCATTTTAAAAGTATGTGAACCATATATTTATACATGAATTTGAGATCTACCATGTTCATTTGGTGAGAGGTTGTTCCTTTAAAATTTAATTTAAAATAATTTAATTTCTGCCATTAAATTACAATATTAATGTGCATTGGCATTATACTGACCATTTGCCACCATGCTCTCTAGATTTTAATATTGCCATTGGCTACTGAAAATCTAGGTCTTCCACTACCATACTTACTACCCAAGATTCATTTTTGTCTTGCTAATCTGCATTTCATAGCTCTGTGCCCCTTTTTTATTATGCTAATGCTGCCTCTCTGAAAGGCATAAAACATGCATGAATCTAATCTCTATTAAGCCAGGTGTTGTTGGTGAATGTGTCTCCATCATTAGAGTAATTACTGTGAGCTGAGAGCTGGACTGGCAGCTTGTTGACTTGTTCTCTTGAGATTTATGCACTGAACTACATTTCCCATGGTTCCTGCAACATGCTTATCATCTGTAATGCTGCTTTCAGGTCATGTAGGGATGATCATATTTACACATGAACAGCACCACAGTGTCTTAATTAGCAGTGGGGAAATCAAGATTGTGAAGCATAATTAAAACATGCTCAATATTGACTTCACTGTTTATTTTGCATGCATTCAGCATACTCTTGATGAATAATACAAATACAGCTTGCCAGAAAATACTGCTCATTTGGCCGTTCTGAAGTGACAGGCTCGTGCAACTGCATTTCAGCATGAGAAAGCTAAAATACACAGAAAAATAACCAATTACATGCGCATCCATTGCTTTTCGTTACGTGGCCCTAGGGCTGAAAAGCATCATGTCTCTTTTATCAATAAGTGAAAAAGAGATGAAGAAATATGAAATCCATTTTCCCCACCAAAATCTTTTGAACTTTTCACATCGTAATGATGACTTCTGGGCTGGTAAATACGAATTTCCCAGGAGGACTTGAAGACAGCATTTTTTCCGCCTGGTGTCTTCATGTGCTAGAGCCTGAGGTACCAATGAATTAACAGTGCTCACAGGTTTCATTGAATGTTTCATTATTGTTTTGTGTCTTAATTAGTCCAGGTACACGCAGGTGTGGACTATACTATTTTATGCTGTTTAAGAAGTTAGTTTATGAAAATTTCCAATTAAAACATTTGTTAAGAAAATCTTTTACTCACCCTCATGTCATTTCAAATCCTTGTGACTTTCATTGCAAAAAAAAAGGAGACAGATGCTTTTGTGTTCCATGGAAGAGTCAGTCACACAGGTTTGGAGCAATTTAAAAAAAAAAAAAGAAATTAATACTTGTATATTTTAGCAATTAAATTGATCAAAAGTGACAACAGACATTGTTACAAACAAATCTATTTAAAATAAATGCTGTTCTTTTGAATTTTCTATTCATCAAAGAATCCTGAAAAAACTATCACAATTTCCACAAATTATTAAAGGGTTAGTTCACCCAAAAATGAACATTATGTCATTAATGACTCACCCTCATGTCGTTCCAAACCCGTAAGACCTCGTTCAATTTCGGAACACAGTTCAAGATATTTTAGATTTAGTCCGATAGCTTTCTGTCCCTCCATTGAAAAAGTATGTACGGTATACTGTCCATGTCCAGAAAGGTAATAAAAACATCTTCAAAGTAGTCCATGTGACATCAGTGGGTTAGTTAGAAGTTTTTGAAGCATCGAAAATACATTTTGGTCCAAAAATAACAAAAACTACGACTTTATTCAGCATTGTCTTCTCTTCCGGAATCCTTTCCATTAAATTGATTCCATTGAATCCTTTCATCTGTTGGCATTGGTAATGCACTTTTAAGGCAAGGCAAGGCAAGGCAATTTTATTTGTATAGCACATTTCATACACAATGGTAATTCAAAGTGCTTTACATAAAGAAGAAGAATAAAAATAGAACATAAGGAATAGAAATAACAGTAAAAACAGATAATTTTGCTATTTGGATTTAAAATGCATTAAAAGTCAGAATCATGATGATACATAAAAGATATAAAAAATACATTAAAAATGAAATAAAAACAGGAAAAGAACTTAAAGAATAAAAAGATAATACGTATAAAATAAAGTACAAACAGTTTGGACAAAGCACAGTGCTCAATCAGCAAATGCATAGGTAAAAAGATTTTTTGAGTCTGGATTTGAATGTGGCTACTGTTGGAGCACACCTGATCTCTTCTGGAAGCTGGTTCCAGCTGCGGCTGGCGTAACAGCTAAAAGCAGACTCTCCCTGCTTTGAGTGAGCCCTTGGTATTTTTAAGTGAGTTGATCCTGATGATCTGAGTGATCTGTTTATATTCTATGAGCATATCTGCAATGTATTGAGGTCCTAGGCCATTGAGTGATTTATAAACAAGCAACAGTACTTTAAATGTACTTTAATTTAACAGTACTTTAATTTCTAAATGCAACTGGAAGCCAGTGCAAGGACCTGAGGACTGGTGTGATGTGTTCATGTTTTCGGGTTCTGCTCAGAATCCTGGCAGCAGTGTTCTGTACGAGCTGCAGCTGTCTTATGGTCTTTTTGGGAAGACCAGTGAGGAGCCCATTACAATAATCCACCCTGCTGTTGATGAAAGCATGAACAAGTTTCTCTAAGTCTTGACTGGAGACAAAGCATCTAATTCTTGCAATATTTTTGAGACGATAATATGCTGATTTAGTTATTGTCTTTACATGGCTACTGAAACTCAGGTCTGACTCCAAAATCACACCAAGATTCCTGACTTGATTTTTAGTTGTTTGACCCCTAGAGTGAAGGTACATGTTCACTTTGAGAACTTCATCTTTGTTTCCAAACACAATGACTTCAGTTTTGTCTTTGTTTAACTGAAGGAAGTTTAGGCACATCCAATTTTTAATTTCATCAATGCATTGACACAGGGAGTGTCATTACCAACATTACCAACACCGACAGATGAAAGGATTCAATGGAATCAATTAAATGGAAAGGATTCCGGAAGAGAATACAATGCTGAATAAAGTGTAGTTTTTAAAGTCGTGGTTTTTGTTATTTTTCGACCAAAATGTATTTTCAATGCTTCAAAAACTTCTAACTAACCCACTGATGTCACATGGACTACTTTGATGATGTTTTTATTACGTTTCTGGACATGGACAGTATACCGTACATACATTTTCAATGGAGGGACAGAAAGCTCTCGGACTAAATCTAAAATATCTTAAACTGTGTTCCGAAGATGAACGGAGGTCTTACGGGTTTGGAACGACATGAGGGTGAGCCATTAATGACATAATTTTCATGAACCTTTATAGGGTTAGTTCACCCAAAAATAACTAACCTTATATTGTTCCAAACTTTTGTTCATCTTCTGAACACAAATGAAGATATTTTTAATGAAATCTGAGATTTATGTCCCTCCATTGACAGTCTATGCATCTATCAATTTGACACTTCAGAAAGTTCATAAAGAAAAGGTAAAACTAGCTAATCCATGGTTAGTTCAAATTTTCTGAAGAGACACGATCGCTTTATATCATGAACGGATTGAATTTAGGCTTTTATTCACATATAAACATTGATCCGCGAACATGAACAGAAGCTCAGACCTACTTGACATGCAAGAATGAATCTCATTGGTTCTTGTGGAAGCTCAAACATGCTGTATCACATGAGAATGAACCTCATTGGTGCTCGCACGTCAAGCAAACATGCTTGAGGTTCTGTTTACCACAACTGATGTGAGTTGATGAATGTTTATATGTGAATAAAAGCCTAAATTCAATCTGATCATCATATAAAGTGATGGTGTCAGAAAATTTGGACTAAACCGCTCAATTCAAATGGATTTACGATCTCTTTATGAACTTTTTGAAGTGTCAAAGGGGTAGTTGTGTAGCTGTCAATGGAGGGACAGATGAACGAATGTCTTAGAGGGTTGGAATAATATGAGGGTGAGTAATTAATGACAGATTTTTTTATTTTATTTTGGCATGAACTAACTCTTTAGTAGCACAACTGTTTTTAACATTGATAATAAAAAAAAATGTTTCTTGAGTACTAAATCAGCATATAAGAATGATTTCTCAAGGATCATGTGACCCTGAAGACTGGAGTAATGGCTGCTGATTATTCAGTTATTTTAAACTGTACTACAGTAAATACTGCCTTGGTGAGACTTCTTTGTAAAACATTAAAAATGTTACTGACCCTAAACTTTTGAATGGTATTGTCTCTTACAACGTAAGAGAACTGCGTGTTGGTGTGTTGATACAGGGCTTTGTGTACACTAATGTGTGTACTTAGGGTGGGATCCAGGGAGATGCCACACCTTTTGTAACCCTGCAGTTTTTATTGAAGCAGCTCAGCAGTACCTTGCTCAGGAGTGTATAATGAACACTCCAACATTCAGACTCTAACACATATTATCAACTGCCTGCCGATGATGGCAGCAAGACGCAGAAGTGATTTTTTTTTTTAATTAGTAGTGCTGCTAGACATTGCTAGCTCATGCTGTCCTACTCCTCAGTGGAGATACTGAAGCTACACTTTCAATTTGTGCACATTTGTGTGTCCCTGTAATCAGTTCTCGCATGAGAAATTTGAATTAATTTTGCTCCACGTCTTCCTGTTGAGTCAGACACTTAATGGAACAAGAACCTCAGTTATACACAAATACAGAAACATACACGGATGCAATTCAGTCTAAAGCAATTTTTTGCTGCGACATTACAAATAATTTGCCACCTGTGTGTGACACACAGGTGTACGTGTGTGGTTGTGTCACCAGTGGCAGACGCCTTTCTAAGTGTAAATGATGGTGTGAAAAACAGCTTTTGAAGGTTCTGATTGTGTAGGCTGGTCTTAGACATGGTGTATCAGATTCTGTCAGACAACATAAAAGAAAGCAAATCGTGTCCACACACACATTTTCTGTCCTCCCCATTCGTCACTCACCATTAATTTCAAACAAACCTGCAACAAAGATGAGATTACATATACACACACATGCAGTAAATGCTACATATTAACCTAGTTCATGCATACAGTCAGTGCTGGGAGTTGGATATGACCCATTAATCAGTGTTTCAAACAGGAAATTAACAAGTCCTCCACAGATCCAGGCCAGTAAAATGCTTCAGTCTTGATGGGGCTTCTAGCAAAGACAACTGAACATGATTGAAATGGTTATTGATTGGAGTTGGCATCTTCAAAGGATAGAAATTGCATACAAATTGCAATAAAATCAAAATAATTCCCATGTCCTTTGGAGAGAGAACAAAAAGATATGTTAGACAAACAATTGTCTCACATAAAATCAACATAGGATGAAATGTAACCTTTTAACCCTCAAATAATAATGATATGATTATTATAATGATATTATAATAATCATTAAAATGTCATAATATACATTATTAATAGTAGTCTCGAATATTAGTTCAGCTAAAAGTTCAAATAAAATTATATACATTCTAGAATGATTTGTGATGTGAATATCACATTTTTAATTAACTTATTTTAATTACTATAAATGTAATGCACAATTTGCAGTTGAATTTTAGTGATTCCAAATAAGAAGAAAATGGCATAAAACTGTGACAACAAGGATATAATATCATTTGAACCTTTTTTTTCTTTCTAGTATGGTAGTAAGAGAAGTAAATATTCTTATTTCACTTTTTGTTTTTTGTAGTGTTGAATGCATTTATGCAGACTCATTCAACTCTTATTACCATAGTTATTGTAAGAAAACAATTCTTTTTATGGAATCCTGGTGTCCTTTTTATTTATGAGAACTTCTAACATAGGATTTCATTATTTAATTTGCTTTACATTTTTATCAATTCCAAGCCCTATTATCTTGTGGAAAGTGCCAGCTATTAATGCAGAGGTTGTAGGTTCAGTCCCAAGTATGCATGATGTACAGTGATTACTGCCCTGTTCTGTTATTCTTGTGCTCTCAAGCAAGTCACTTCACTCTAGATTGCCGCTGGCAGACTGCCACTGCAATTAGTGTATTGTCGCTTTAGATAAAAACCTAAATGGTGACTAGTAGCTGTAGCTATATCAGTTTGGCTGGGCTGTCATACTGACATCTGGACTGTCAGTCTATTCACAAAACGGATAAAAAAGACCATCATAATCTATAATCTAGCCTGTTGTGCTGAACCAGATAAAAATGGCTTGAGTTTGGTTCTAAATTATTGTTATATATAACACACACACATATATATATATATGCTATGAGAGGCATAATCATTATGGTTTTAAAGTGGTCATGTTAAACATTAATCACTTTTTCCTCTTGAGGTTATTTGTAAGCCAATGATTTTCATTTTTTGAGTAATAATTTCATTATAGTTTTCATTATGACTTTCCTCTCCCTCTCTCTGACCCTTACAAACAGACTGATGGAAAGAACAATCAGGTTTTTTTTAACTTAGTTTGAATAGAAGTTTTTTTTATGATATTTTTTATTTCTGAACGTTGTTGGATGTTTCAACTCTTTTATTATTTTAAAAGATCAAGAACAATTAAATTTGACTTTAACAGGTCAGAAGACATGAATCATGATTCATGATTCACATTTATATTGTAAGTATTACACCTAAAATACCCTGATTAATCACTGATTGTTTTTATATGGATGTTATGCTTGCAGGCATTCAGCAGCTGAAAAGGTTAATGCACTGAAGAATAGGATCACAAGACCTGCCACAATTACTGAGAGATGAATGTTATCGTCTGAAGGAGAGGGCAGACGACCTTTGTGGGGATATGTAGATGAAATAAAGCAGTCCTTCATTCATTCATGAGGATTCTAGCTGCATTGATGAAGTATAATTGTGATTGGTTTGTGGCCAGTTTGATTTGGCTGAGTTTTCCTTGAGCTCTGTGAGCAGTTCTTTAAATGGTCATGGCGAAGACAACAGAGTCCCTTAACCTGTCCTTCCTCCTGGAGCACGAAAGACAGATGATCCTCAGTGTTCTCCAGAAAGACGAGAAGCTCAGGAAACGAGAGGAGAAACGCATCAGGTAGCATCTTCCACTTGCACATCGTCACATTTTCTTTAGTTTCTTCTGCAAAAGTAGTTAGCTATTCTATAAACTTCAAAAAAATTACAAAAAAGGAGCTAATCACACTGAAGCTAATTAAAACAGGTATACAACTTTCCAAATTTCCAATTAGAACTGAAAAATGATAGTAAATACAAAAAAAAAAAATTTGAACGCTCACATAACGAATTTATATAACTGACTCAAACACATAATAATGAAATAAATATTCTGATAAAATACTTAAAATGTTGTGACTCAAATCTATGAATTTTGGGGGGGAAATGAAGCTTCTTTTTGGAATGGATAAACTATGTTAAAGGGTTAGTTCACCCAAAAATGAAAATTCTGTCATTTATGTCACCCTCATGTCGTTCAACACCCGTTTGTCTTTGGAACACAAATTAAGATCTTTTTGATGTAATCTGAGAGCTTTCTGTCCCTCCATAGAGATCCAACGCAACTACCACCATTCCAAGGTCCAGAAAGGTCAGAAAAAGAAATCATTAAAGTACTCTATGTGACTCCAGTGTCTTAATCTCAATTTTATGAAGCAATGCGAGTGCTTTGTTTGCACAAAAAAAAACATTCATTTAAATGTAAAAATATTGTTCTGCGACATGCATTCATGAGAGCATTACGATGCATGTGTTTTGTGTTCACGTGAGACCTGGCATTGTTGCGTGAACACGCTTTGGATAATATTATTTTGTAAATGAAGTGGAACTTTTTTTTTTTTTTTTTTTTGCACAAAGCACTCGCGTCACTTCATAAAATTGAGTTTAAGCCACTGGAGTCACATGGAGTACTTTGATGTCTTTTTCCTACCTTTCTTGACCTTGGAATGGTAGTTAAATTAGATCTCTATGGAGAGACAGAAACCTCTCAGACTTCATCAAAAATACCTTAATTTGTATTCTAAAGATGAACGAAGGTCTTACGGATGTGGAACGACACACGGGTGAGTAATAAATGACAGAATTTTCATTTTTGGGTGAACTAACCCTTTAAAAGAAACACACCTCCTGTAGCTAATTTATAGGGTTGTTACGTTTAGTTACTCCTCAACAGTGATGCTGGTTGTGCCTCTACAGGAAGCTGAAAAATGAACTTCTGGAACTGAAGCGAACCGGGCGGCGTAGTTCAGCTGATCAGCGCGAGTGTGCCGTATGTCTGCGTGCTCTGGGTCTCATCCTGCAGAGGGGTAATGTGTGTACCAATTGTCATAGGCGCATCTGCAACTTCTGCACTGCTACGCCTCCAGGCAGCAACTGCAAATGCACCGTGTGTGCGAAGACTGCGTGAGTCACACTGAACATCCATACACAATCTGGTCTGTAATGCTAAAAAGATGATTTTTTTTTGGCTTTTATTAAATGTTCTGCACCAACTTGTTTCAATAGGAAATGTCAATGCAGTATAGGGGGAAAAAATGCAGTTTATAGGCTCTTAAATTGGTGAACTAATTAAGCTATGCTTGTCACTTCTATAATTGGGCTTACACAGTGTTGTCTGTGTGTGACTGGCTGTTATAGGGAGCTGAAGGTGGTTACAGGAGAATGGTTTCTGGAAGAAAGATCCAAGAGGTTTCAACATGCCAGTGTACCCAGCAGTGATGTAGTCAAACAGTCAATCCTCAGCAATCCTCCAGGTGAGACCAACTGTCAACACAAACATCCATCAACCAATGCCTGTAAACATTGCCCTACATTTTACACAATGTTAGCCCTAACATAATAGAAAGTTTTCCTCTCCAGGCTTTATTTCATGATTTGAAAACTAGAATAGTTACATGTTTCAGTGTATACAAATGAAATATATTATCATTGTTTGTCCAGCTGAACAGCAGCATTGTTGATTAATAAATTTAAAAGTTTCATTGGCCAAGTTAACGCAGTCATGTGAAAAAGGTAGGACACCCTATTGAATTCCATGGTTTTCTGTATCAGGGCATAGTAAAAAGTCATCTGGTCCTTGGCAGGTCTTAAAATTGGAAAAATAAAACCTCAGATGAACAACAACACATGACATATCACACTGTGTCATTATTTGCTTAGCAAAAATAAAGCCAAAATGGAAAAGCCATGGGTGATAAGCTTAGGACACCCTTACTGTTGTTAACATAGGAATTTAAGAGGGTAAGTAACAGTCAGGCACTGCTAATCAAATGTCTTGGATTAACTGATCACCAGCAAGTGTCATCACCCCTACTCTAGCAGTTTAAGTGTCTGGAGCCTTCAGATGTGTGTTAAAACAATGCCAAGGAGGAACGACATCAGGAATGATCTTAGAGAAGTACTTGTTGCTGCCATCAATCTGGGAACAGTTACAAGGCCATTTCAATACAACTTGAAATCCATCATTTACAGTAAGGAAGATTATTCACAATTGGAAAACAGACACCAATCTTCCCATGAGTGGATGTCCCAGCAAATTCACCCCAAGATCAGACAGAGAAATTGCAGACACCCCATGAGTGAACCTCAGACTTTACAGGTCTCAGTTAACATGTTAAATGATAAAGATTAAGACAGTACAATTAGAAAAAGACGGGTCAAATATGGCATGTTTGGAAGGGTTTCCAGGAGAAAGCATCTTCTCTCTTAAAAAACATGGCAGCTTGGCTTAGATTTGCAAAGTTGCTTCTGAACAAACCATAAGACTTCCAGAACAATGTCCTTTGGACAGATGAGACCAAAGTGTAGATGTTTGGCCATAATGCACAGCGCCAAGTTTAGAGAAAACCAAAAGAGTATATCGGCACAAACACCTCATACCAAAAGTCAAGCATGTGGGTATAGGGCTGATGATTTTGGGCTTGTTTTGTAGCCATGGGTCCAAATGTGAAGCCATCCATCAGACAGCTAAAGCTTGGCCGAAACTGGGTCATGCAACTGGACAATGATCTGAAGATTACCAGCAAATCTACAGCAGAATGGCTGAAAAAGAAAAGAATCAAGGTGTTGCATTGGTCCTGTCGAAGTCCAGACCTCAACCCGACTGAAAAGCTGTGGCGAGAGCTGTGCATAGACAAATGTCCACAAACCTCAATAAACCGGAGCAACATTGTAAAGAAGAATGGGCCAAAATTCCTCCAGACTGATGTGAGATAGTGATAAAGTCATACAGAAAATGATTACTTCAAGTTATTGCTGCTAAAAGTGGATCTACAGGCAATTGAATCATAGGGCGTCCTAAGTTTGTCACACATGGTTTTTCCATCTTGGCTTTATTTTTGCTAAATAAATAATGCCATGTTCAAATACCCAAATTTAATTACCAAATTTTTTTTTTTTTGGTTTCCAGCTAAATGAAAACTTTAATTTTGGTTTCAGTAAAAAAAAAAAAATAAATAAAATTTTTTTTTGACGCATCACTATTGAATAATACACAGATTTTGTCCCTCAAATTTCCCAACATGGTCAAAGAACTGTGTGTATTTAGCTTAATGGCTTAAATTCATTTCTTATTATGAATATTTGTTTTTATTTTTGGAGATGGAGGCTCTGCTCACAGACCATCAGAGATGGAGAGATCATCCACACCACAGTATGAGAGATCGCCTACGCCTCAATTCCAGAAAGGCACAGGGAAGAACAGGAAAGGGTGAGGGGTATCATTTACAGTCCATTGAACTTGACTTGGCTATGCTTGGAATCCCTTACTGTGATACATTTCCTGCAGTTAATAGTATTTATGCTGTGCATTGTATGCTTCTTTCTTTATACATGGAATAATGGGATGACCTACTACAATTGCTAAAATGTAACACTGTAAACACTATCCGATAAAGCAATGCTTGACAATTAGCAATGTGACAAATGAACCAGGAGTAATATCAGCAATCATTTTGAACAATAATTAAACATGCATTGTAATGAGGTCAACAACAATGTAGGATACCGCTGTTTGAAATGATTGCCTACTGCATACTGTTTCACATATTATATATTCACATAAAGTGTATGTATATTCTATAGTGCAGTAAGCTAGTATTTCATTCTGCTCAAGCCTGTGTCTTCTCATTAAGACAGTCTGTGTCTCACTCTCATTAAGTGTCTGTTTTAGGAAGAGAACAGTTGCAGTGGAACCATCAGGGTTACCAGCAGTACCCAATAACATGAGAACACAAATGGTCAAAACACCAACCCAGACAGAGGCAAGAAACAGGGTAACACACGATAACAATAGAATTCCTATATACAGATTAACGTGCATGAGAAGAAAGCTGTGTTTACTATCTGTGTGTGTGTTTGTTCAGCCGGATGGGGCAGAGAGCGTGTCTAGTATACAAAGCAGTGACAGTGTTTCTGAAAAGATGGCGGATGGGCGGAGACAAATAGATTGCAGCACACCCTCTATCGCGATATCCAGAGCCTCCCTCTCATCAGGTATCACCATGGCAACAACTTGACATATGTACTATTGCTGCCAATGACACCAGTAACAACATTTTCCTGTGAAACTGTCCTTATATCAGTTCACTCTAATATTAAAAACCTAAGAGCATTAAGTGGGATTCAAAAGTCTGAGACCACACTGTAAATGTGTGCTTCAGAATCTAATTTAAAGTATATGTAGAAGAAATGGAAATACTGTAATGTAAACAATATTCAGTGTCTATGAATTTGTAAACTTATACTTAGCTCAAAAACAGAATGTCTACCACTTTTTAATTTTTTTTCTTTGCTATACTATGTACATTTTCTTGAAAAATCAATATAAAAAAAAGAAAGTTAAAGAAATATATGTAGAAATATTCAAGATTCTGCAGTTTCTATGACACTAATTAAAATGTGACCCTGGACCACAAAATCGGTCATAAGGGTCAATTTTTTTGAAATTGAGATTTATACATCATCTGAAAGCTGAATAAATAAGCTTTCCATTGATGTAATTGTTTGTTGGGACAGTATTTGGCTGAGATACAAGTATTTGAAAATCTGGAATCTGAGGGTGCAAAAAAATGTAAATATTGAGAAAATTGCCTTTAAAGTTGTCTAAATGAAGTCCTTAGCAATGCATATCCACTCACAAAAATACATTTTTGATATATTTACAGTAGGAAATTTACAAAATATCTTCATGGAACATAATCTTTACGTAATACCCTAATGATTTTTGGCATAAAAGAAAAATTTATAATTTTG
The DNA here is from genome assembly GCF_024489055.1 of Chanodichthys erythropterus. Classification (NCBI taxonomy): domain Eukaryota; kingdom Metazoa; phylum Chordata; class Actinopteri; order Cypriniformes; family Xenocyprididae; genus Chanodichthys; species Chanodichthys erythropterus. The sequence continues at coordinate 30,273,873 of NC_090234.1, read as the reverse complement.
ATAATTTCAAATGTATTGTTGGCAATTGCTACAAATGTTTTGTGGTCCAGGGTCACAAATAAGCATTTTTAGACCAGTGGTAATTGACATTGTTTTTTTCTGTATATAATTAAGTATAAAAAGTATAAAATATAATGAAATATATTGGTATTTTTTGTCTTTACTTGCTTTAACTTATTTTATGCTTGTTTTGTCTTATGTTAAATAATTTTAAGTAATCTTGAGGGCCCAATCCCCCAGTTGAGAACCACTATTTTAGGCCTTGTTAACACTGTTGTACAGACTTTCAGATGTTCTTTCTTCCATTTAAAGCACAAGATGCTCTTTGGATCTTTTGTAAATCATGCTGGAGAACATGACCTTCAGGGTTTACAGAAACATGCCAAATACTAAAACATTCTACTCTTTGTTTAAATCATGGTAATGATATAATTTTTAATGAAAAAAGTAAAAATTGTATTTAGAAAAATGTTCACTTGTGGTCTTAAGCTCTCTCCAGGTCCTCAGAAGTATTACAAAATATAAAATAGTCAGAACCTTGGTTAAGAGCATCTCATTTTCTCTGCTTTCACAGATCGCAGTCGCTCTGAGGTGGACCTCAGTAATCCTGGAGAGGGCTTCAGTGAAGATCCCCTGATTAATCGATGCCGCTCAGTTCCAGGACTGAACGATGGGGTAGATATCAGCCACAGTCTCCTAAACTACTTCTCACTTGCAATCTTGTTCGTAGTTTTTTCTGTGTACAGGATATAAGATTTCCGGATAAGGAGTTAAAATGATAACAGAGACAGCCTTCTGTAATGTGATTTTTATGATATCATATCACTGAGTGATTGCATAAAGAGAACCAGTGCTGTTTTCAATATAATATTGTTGAAGGCAGTGTTTGTGCTCTAGGACTCGGATGAGGACATTGATGCGGTGTTATCAGCACACTATAAAACCAACCGGAGCGTCTGCAGTGCGCAATCAATGGTATAATGATTTACACAGACACACGCACACACAAACAACATAATCACAGGTGCTTTGTTGCAATGTGTGTTTGCTGGCTTTTTGCAAATGTATGACTGAAACAAAATATATATTTGTTCCTTTTTCTGTGTTTTGCATGTGTGCACTGTATGTTTAGACTTATATATGTGTGCCTTATATCAGGGGAGCCATAAACCCAACATTTTCACCCTCTTTTTCAGATATTATGTATCCTCTAAAACCGTTCCAGCTTTTCTGCCTTATGAATATTATCATTTTCTCCTTGTGGCAAAATATCCAGTTACATGAGATCACTTAATTTGTTGACACACCTGGCAGACCCACACATGCACTTTTTTATCGCATAATCTCATGTACACACAAATTAGCATAGATAAAACACGCAATAACTACTGAAAATGCACCATTGTCATATTTCCTGGTTCTTGGCCACACATACAGACGCAGGTGGTGCATTAAGACACAACAAAGAGATATAATTCAGGCAAACATGAAGACAAGTGGCCTCTTTCAAAACAGCTGACATAACTCATAGCTCACATGCAGCCTCTAATAGCTAGATGAGTCAGATGTGTTTCTTCTTCATTTAACACTCTTCACAAGCAAAGAGAAAAAAACTAGCCGGGCTTTCACTGACAACAAAACAGTCAAGTTTTCACCGCGTTTTCAAAGGTTGTCATCATTTACTCACCCTCATGTCATTCAAAATCTCAATGATGTTCTCTGTAGAACACAAAAGAAGATGTTTTGAAAAATTTTCATGCTACTCTTTGACATGAGTGAAAAGTCTCACTAAAGTGGTCCACACATTTTGTGATGAATTCCAAGTATAAAATATTCCAAAGAACAGACAGAAATGATACAATATTTCTTGTTTAAAATCTTGCTCTCTGCCATAGCTCTTAAATCTTATCAGTCTTCATGTAAATTCATTTATGCCTTGTCAAGATGTACTGTGCTACACTTTACATCTAATTTTTGGCTTCAAAAAAACTATATACTACTTATATGGTGCTTTTTGTCATTTTTGTAGCCCAAAAGCTCCAGTTCCCATTCACTGTCGTTATATGGAAAAGAGTAGCAATTCACTAAATTAATCTTTTAACAAAACTAAACCGAAATTCAAGTTTTCATTTAGCCTGAAACCAAAACTAACAATTATGTTTGGGTAATTCAATTTTGGAAAAAAATTGTGTTCTCAGGTGATAAATTAGACTTGTAAAAACTCAATAACTCAATATTTCAATCACCCTATTCGATGACTGAGAAATGCTGTTTTTTGGTCAATGGTTGCATCCCCTCAAAACTATTAAAGCGATACCAAAAATTCAGCTGAATATTTTTGGTTGCCGAAATGTGCATCACTAGAAAATAGCTGTGTGAACGTTCTGCTAAACATCTATTTTTATGGAAGAAAGAAGAATAATGAAATGACATAAGGATTAGTAAATATGACACCATGTTCATTTTTGGGTGAACTGTCACTTTCAGCAGCTACAAATAATCAAATGTGAAAAAGTTCCTTCTCAGCTCTAGCGATCTGTGTTCTGTCACAATATATTGTAGGTTCTTATTCTTCTACTCTGCTCTCTGTTTTTTTCCTGGCTTGCCTTGATACTGGCAATCTTCTCTCCTGTCTGTCTTTCTCCTGTCTTATTCTAGTCTTCCACACCTGCCTCGGAGAGAAAGTGGGGTTTCCTTAATGTACCTGACTCAGATGCTGACACTGTGAGTGTTCAGTGTGTGTTTGAGTACAGATGTGTGTCTGTCTGTTGCTGTGTTCGCTTCACTTTCTCTCTCTTGCCTTTCTGTATTACCGAAGAGATATACGTACACTTAAACACAAGCTTGTGAAAGATGCACACCCAAAGACTCTCCCTATATTGTCTCCAGACCAGCATCAACAGTATGATGAGCGTGTACAGTGAGACGGGCGACTATGGCAATGTGCGGGTTTCCGGGGAGATCCTGCTCAACATCTCCTACAGCTATAAAACAGGGGCACTCAACGTGCTCGTCCGCGAGTGCCGCTGCCTAGCAACCGGGGATGAGAGGAGACAGCGCACGGATGCGTAAGGGCAAACACACACACAGCTAGACACTTCACTTCGAGCCCTGGTAGAGCATCCCTGCACTGCATGTATTTTTATTTTTATTTTTATTTTGTATTTAAAGGGATTGTTCAATTTAATAATGTTAAATGTAAATTCTATAATTTTTTAATACACTGTTTTATTTTGAATGTTTTATTTTAGCTTTTATTTGTATATTTTGTTTTCATTTTAATTTTAGTTTGTTATAATCATTTTATGTGCTTTTTAATTTTTTATATTATTTATATTTCACTATAATTTATTTTTTGTTTAGTAATTTTAGTACTTCAACATTGTATTTCAGTCTAATTGTCATTTTGTTTTTGTTTAAGTTTTTCATCAAATAATCATTTTATTTCAACCTTTATTTCAATTTTTAATAGTTGATTTTCAGGATTATTTTCAATAATTAAATTTTTAGTCTATTGCATGGCTTTAGGAAATATGTATTTATCATCTCCCCCCCCCCCCCCCCCCCCCCCCCCCCCCCCCCCCCCCCCCAATGCATTATGCTAAGCAGGTCCTTGTTTAACTAATAAAAAGTATATATGTACCAAAGATGTTATCAATGTCCATTATCCCAACACCATTAAAGGTGTTGAATGGTACAGAAATCTAACTCTGTCCAGTATCTACATATATTCTCATCTAAATAAATAACCTAACCCAAAACTTTTTTCTCTTTTTTTAAAATTAATTTTTTTATCAATAATGAACTGAATGAATGAATGAATTAACTCAATAACTATGAGCTCAATCACAAATTTTATACATTTAAATATTGAACCAATTGGCAGCTCTGATTTCATTTCATCAGTTGTCTTAATTTGTTTATTTGTTGTCTAAGATATCAAGTCAAAACATTGGTATTTTGTGTGTGTGTGTGTTTGCAGCTATGTTAAAACATATCTTCTGCCAGACAAGTCCCGTCAAAGCAAGCGGAAAACCAGCATCAAAAGCAACACCACTAACCCAGTGTTCAATGAAAATCTGAGGGTAAGAGGAGGTTCCTGCCTGCCTTACAAGGTTTCGTATTTAGATTTATGAGATAGCGCAAATGAGATATTGATTTTAAGGCTCTTATCTCTCTCTATCCCTTTGAATAGTATGTAGTCAGTCACTCTCAGCTGGAGACACGCACACTGCAGGTTTCTGTGTGGCATCATGATCGTTTTGGACACAACAACTTCCTGGGGGAGACGGAGCTGACCTTTGACTCCTGGGAGTTTGACACACAGATAGAGGAGTGGTTCGCTCTACAGCCTAGGGTGAGCTGAACACACCCACACACACAAACAGACACAGTGAGAGATCAAATGAAATGTATTGACATGAGTAAGTGTGATACTGAAATGTGTGTGTGTGTGTCTGTGTCAGAGTGAGTCTTATGTGGACGCAGTGATGCACTATAAAGGGGAACTTACAGTGGTTTTGAAGTACATTCCTGCAGAGAGAAATGTCTCACTGCCTCTGGACCAAGTGCAAGGTATGATTTAGAAATTATATCATTTCTTCACCTTTTCATTGTTGTTAAAACAAATGACTTACAGTAGGTGACCAAAAGTGGGGATTTTTTTTTTTTTTTTTAATTACCCTATAGTTTGATTAAACCATCAAAATACGAGGAAAATATTTTAAATATGTGGGAAGAACAAAACAATAAACTTGGTTAAGCTGACAAAATTAAATGGCTGAAAAAGGCAAATTATTGTGCAAAATAAAATGCATAAAAAACAAAAAGCTCACAGGAAAAAAGCATACACTGACTACAACATAATTAGTTATTAATATTTTGTTGGCTCTCTCTGGTTTTTGTACTCTGTGTTCAAAGGTTCTTTTTATGACAGTCTGGCAAAAAATTATGTCTGCACAATTTATTTGTTTAATTGCATTATCACACAAAAAAAAATAACTCTAAGCACAACTACACAATATGCTTACAAAATCTTACACTTTTTTGATAATATTTGAATAAAGGGTGAAGATGTCAATTTTTCTAGTCTGGAAATGACTTATGAATTTAATATTAAGGTGGAAAAAGTATTTTCTGTGATTATTAATAGTATTATATTTAATTATTTATTTAAAATTTGTGTCTTCTATCAAATTGCTTTGCTGCCTGTAAAACACTTTGTGTCATAGCATAAATGCTATAGAAAAGTATATTTGTACAGTAAAAATAAAAAAAATATAAATAAAAAATAAATTAAAAGGATAGCATAAACATCTGTTTAAATTTACATGTATGCATAATGCAAATTTACAAACATTTTGTGTTTAAAACTGAGGTACTTTTTATTCTAGGTTATTTTTATGCTAGGCAAGTTCATCTAACATATCTAATAGTTTTCACAGCAAAAAAAAAAAATGCTCTGATGCTTTAAACATTATAACGGGACCCTATTTGTTTAACATGCCATCAACAAAGCTTTTGTTTGAGCTCCGAGAAGCTCTCTGTATATATTACTGAAGCGTTTAATCAAGCTCTCTTCTGTTTCTCAGTGAAAAAGGGATTTCTTAAGGGAAAGAAGAAAACCATCACACTTCCTAAAGGAGGAATGGTGGAGCTGCTGGTAAAAGAGGCAAAAAACCTGACTGCCGTCAAAGGAGGGTCCTCTGACCCATTCGTCAAAGGGTGAGCTGATTTCCTCTGATTTATCTTTCATATACACTTTGCAGACTCACACTCCTGGTTTTCTGCTTGTGTATCAGATACCTACTGCCTGATGACAAGAAAAGCACAAAGCACAAGACCGCGGTGGTGAAACGTACCGTAAACCCACGCTGGAATCACACCTTCACATACTGCGGCCTGCAGCACAGCGATCTGGACAGCGTGTGTCTGGAGCTGACGGTGTGGGACAGAGAACCGCTCGCCAGCAACGTCTTCCTGGGTGGTGTGCGGCTCGGGGCAGGGACAGGTCAGTCTTTTTTTCTTTAGCTTATCCTTTTTCATTTCAATCTCTACCTTTGTATCAGAAATGTATTTCAAGATTTGCATACATACTAAATTCAGTATTTTATGCAAACAATGGGTATATTATAGAGTGTTTTGAGTTATTAAAATTTTGAATTCATTGTAATAAAAGTTTGTCATTTTGTCATGCTTTTCTTCAATATAGCTTTATTTTATCTCAGTTTTAGTAATTTTAGTACTTTAACTTATATCTATATTTTATTATATTTTAGCTTTATTCAGTTGCTGAAAACATTTTTAATAGATTTAGTTTTAGTTAACAATAACAACACTGGAAAGTCAGTCACAAAATACACAAGTTCTCTCAGGAATAAGAGTCGAACTGTTCAAAGCACAACCTGAAACATGATTTTTCATTCATTAATGGAAGTCCATTTCATCTACTTCTTTACCATAGCATTCTATCCCCGCTGGATGCTTGCTGATAATTACATATATATGAAATTATATTTCCCACATTAGTAGGACAGATTTGTACGGATTTGATATAATGCTTTACTGTGCAATGTTCTCTAACTCAAATTAAGATAATCATTCACTCCCAAATGTTTTTGAATATAATTTCCACTCTAATGTTCTTTCTAAACGTCTCCTAAATCAATCATCAATGATGCATGAAGCATTACTTTGTGCAACACATTTTGTATTCATGCTAAACTAATGTACTGTTACAAATGTTTTATTCATATCTTCACTCACTCATGATTAAGTCATTTGATTCTCATTGATGAGTGTTAAATGGGCCTTTTACAGTATTTAAAATTAGAAATATTACTAAAGGTTTTCTTGCAGTAAAATCAGTTTACATGACTAATTTCCACGTTCTGTTATTGTTTTTTTTCTACTGTACCTTTAAGACTTTTATAAATAAATAACCCCTATTAGGATTGGCTAATCTCTTCACATGTGAAATGACTAACAGCACCCCTATTAAATTGCTGACAAAGCATTGATATGTAAATGTGGATATGTGGACAGTGATATGTTTATTGTGCTATTAAGTCAAACATAACTGTGACATGTTCTGTGTTTGCAGCTTAGCTATATACACACTTGTATTCTGATTTTTTTTAGAGCAATATAAAAGTCTTTACTATTTCAAATAAATGTTGTTCTTTTGAAATCCTGAAAAAAAAGTATCACGGTTTCCACAAAATATTAAAGCAGCACAACTGTTTTTGACATTAATAATAATAAGAAATGTTTCTTGAGCACAAAATCAGCATATTAAATTTTTGAAGTGACTGAAGACTGGAGTAATTACTGCTGAAAATTCAGCTTTGCCATCACAGGAATAAAAATATATTTCAATATACAAAATATTTCACAACATTACTGTTTTCTACTGTATTTTTGATCAAATAAATGCAGGCTTGGTGAGCATAAGAGACTCATTTCAAAGACTAAAAAAACTTACCAACTAGTGTAAATGTTTTTGAAGAGATATTTTGTTTTGTAAAATGTTTCAAAAATGCATTTTATTTTGATTATTTCTCTGTGATACACTAAATGGGTTTATTTGGTGTGAACTACCTAAAAAAAAAAAACACTGAACACTAACATCCAAAAAATTGTCACCTAGCTAGCTAAAATAATAGTACATTTCATTTCTTTAAACAACCTTTGAAATGATTCCACTGTGGGTGTCTGAGAGTTGAGCAGCACAGCTAAGATCTCTCAGTTTGATATTACATACAGAGCAATTAAATGACCTGTTTGTGTCCTGCAGGTCTGAGTTATGGAAAAGAAGTAGATTGGAACGATTCCTACGGCGAGGAGCAACGGCTATGGCAACGCATGATTGACAACCCTGAAGTCCCACAAGAGTGCACACTGATGCTGCGATCCAGCATGGCCAAGAGGAAGACATAGAGAGAATGCAGGACAATTTCCTTGGCAATACGCATCAAATCCGATCACCTCTAGACACTTTAAAATGCTCTTTATGTTCTTTTGCAGTACTCTCACTACCCAGATTCTCATTCCAATGTGCATACGCTCTCTAAATTCTCAAAACGCATATGTGGCATACATATTCACACACATACAGGCATCTAAGGTCCTATTTACACCTGGTATTAACATGTTTCTCAATTGTGACCACATGGGATTAGCAGGAACTCTAATTTCATGACTACATATATCACTTATGTCAGTGTGGTACTTCAAGTTGATCAAGCGCGAGGGAAGAGCGAAAAATGGTACACAGTCTCTCCCAAATATATTTAAATTTTAATCTAAGCATTTTAAAAATGTACGAATTTTAAAAGTAAAGTTTCAAACTACATTCACAGTTATCTTAGTTGAGTAACTGTATTAAGCAATCCTCTGAAGAGTGTGCTTCATGTTGATATCAGGCTTACTGAAGAAATTTTTTATTTGGACAGTTAATTTTTAAGCTGCATAAAGTTGTACTTTTTTGCCGCAGTAGATGATTGGCAGGTATAGGTGGTCTTTCACTGACCTGACTTCATTTAGCATTAACTGCGATTGAACAGCAGAGACAAACCAGGTGTAAATTTTGCGACACACTAGGACACCAACCCAGGTGTAATTATATTTAGGTAACATTTCATTTTACAGTGTCCTTGTTACATATGCTACATGTATTTACTGTAGTAATAACAGTAAATTATGCGTTACGTGCAACTAACCTAAACCTATAGTAATTGTGATAAAATTACTTAGTACTTAAAATGTATAATGACATTGCAACAAGGACACCTTGAACTAAAGTATAACCTTATATCTCAGAACACTCACATTGGTCATTACTGTGAATTGCACATGAGTACTATTTAAAAAGAGCACAGTGAACATTATCAAAAATCAAAGGTCACAGCTGTCCTTAAACGAACAAAGCACAAAGCACTTCCTCCATACACACACACACACACAAGAGAAAAATGAATCCAATTTGCACAAATATCGCCTGCACATAACGCTTGCACACATGGTGGACTAATTGAGAACAATGTACTGGATGTGATCAATCATTTCTATGAGCACATTAATGTAGACATGCACAAAAGATATTATGATAATAATGTCAGATCTGTCAAGACTGTATTACACGTAAATTTGGCTTAAGAGAGACTGATGCTGACAGTTAAATTTCATAGCTAGTTTTACCACAGTTAGAATGTGAAAATAGGTGTGACATAAAAAAAGAATATCTGGGACCAATGTGGTTCATTACCTTCAACTAGATTTACAGTTCCTCTAAGAAATTCCAGTGTTTTTGGTAAAATGATAAACCCAAATGTAAAGTAGATTACATTTCTAATAAGACATCATTACGCCTGTTTTCTAAAGACTAGTCACAATTCAGCATGCAAATAATACAATGACATCATTGTTGTTAGGTAGATTCCCCCCTCTGTCACTGTTGTATTGCACAGGAAAGCCTCACCCCAAAGGAGAAAGTAGTTTAGCATTGAAGAAATTACACACTGCACAAATGCATGATGTTTATCTTAACCAAAAATACAAAGAAAACCGGTGGTATGAGGTTCTATTTGGATAGAAATAGAAAAAAAGAGGGATTATAGTACACAAAAAACACATACATATGCAAACATATTGTATAAGCACAATGCCTACAGCCCCTATATTGAGTTTTGAGGCTAGTTTAATTCCCCATTTGAGCTGTCATGTCACTGTGAGGTCTCCATAAAGAATGTGTACACCTCCTTTATGTCTAATACTCTTGTTAGCATCAGTCAAGTGAATAGACCTTATATCACACCTTATAATAAAGTGAGAGATTTTGTGGCATGTATAAGGCTTTATCAATGTCCAAGTGTTCACATGTCTGATACTGTCTGAAGCTGTTTGATTCACAGCATGTTCAGTGTACGTGTGCTGTTTCCACTCTCATCAGGAAGACAGTGTTTAGGACTGTTCTGTACTGTACTTTATCATGTTCGGAAAGAGAATAAACTATTATTAAACAACTTTTGCTGCTTTATTTATCTTTTTTCAACATCTTAATTATTATTCTTAACCATACTCTCTCTCTCTCTCTCTACATACAGCTGTATTTATATATTATTTGAAAGATCACCAAGGCTGCATTTATTTGATCAAACATTCAGTAAAAACGGTAGCATTGTGAAATATTATTACAATTTAAATATTTTAAAAAGCTATTTATTCCTGTGATGGCAAGCTGAATTTTCAGCATCATTACTCCAGTCCTCATGATCCTTTCAGAAATCATTCTAATATGCTGATTTGGTGTTAAAGAAATATTTCTTGTTATTATCACAGTTGTGCTGCTTCAATATTCATAGAAAACATGATTTTTCAGATGAATAGAAAGTTCAAAAGAACAGCCTTTATTTGAAATAGAAGTCTTTTGTAACATAAATGTCTGTACTCACATTTGGTAATTTATGTTGTGGGTTTTTTTTTATACAAATATTATTTTGTGACAAAATGGCTCAACTTTCTGGTTAAAAAGGTCACATTATTGCTCTCTTGACTTGACGAGTCTTTAATAATTTCTTTTTTACAAATATACTTTATATATATTTTAAGATTCACTATTTCACTAAGAAATTAGCCTTATACTGAGACTTTTTTACTGATACTCCCTACAAAATAAATTAATACTAATTCAGAAACTGAAAACATACTTATTACTCTGTTGTACTTATGGTCAATTTGACCATATTTATTTACCAAACCACAGAACCAAGACAAACCTGGCTGGCCTTTTAAGAAATCTGACTCATCTCATGTTCTCAAACAGGCTTTTATTCCATTAATATTGCTTGGAAAAGTAGACCATCCACTCTGACATAAATAGAGACACCAAACAAATAAAATAGGGTAGAGAATCTTAAAAAGACAAACAACAAAGACTCACTCATGCATTCATATTTAGAGATGTGTGTGCATGTGTGTGTGTTTTCAATATATGATAAGATGTAGCAGCTCTCTCCAGACTCTCTCTTGTAGTTTGGTTAGCTTTAAACCCAGTAGAAAATGATGTGTAAATGTGTGCACTGTATATATACATCTAGCAGCTCTGTCCAGCCTCTTTCTGTAGTATGGCCTCCTCGGTGCGGAGGGGAAACGTGTCAATGGTGGTAAAAATCTCCGCTGCTGTGATGGGGAAAGTGTAGCGTTGCTTATCCACACCCTGTTTGTCCAGCAACACCATGCTAAATGAGTTCTGAGACAGCTGCAGCAGCAACCTGCCCCACACAAACACATATTTACTTCATATTCAGTAGAATGATGTGTACTATCATGTGCTTTCTATTGGGAGCAATTCACAAGTTCTTATATACAAAATAGCAGATTTAGAGCTTTCTTGCAAGTACTGTTATCAAGTAAATGAAATAGAGTAATTAAGTACCTGAGTTGTAAAGCCAGCCCAGGAGGGATGAGTCTGTGTCTGATGCGGCCAATCTGAGCTGGATACATCCCTACCAGCTCAATCACTGTCACATGCCTTAAGTCCAGACCACACTGAGCATGCTGCACAATACAGATCATACAGTTTAGTTGCAATATATATGTATATAATTATTTTACATTTTAAAACACTGATATTCTTGTACATCTATCTTTGTGAGGACTCTCTAGTCTAGCTCCTTACCCAAACCATACATATCACAACTAAGTGCTTACCTTAACCTGATAATAACCTTATCCCTAAAACCAAATCTTGAACCTCAAACAGGCCTTTAAAGGGGTCTCAGAAAGTAAGGACTGGCCAAAATGTCCTCAATTTACTCTCTTTGTGTCCTCACTCCAATGGTCTAAAACACGGTCCTCACAAAGATAGTTGTACAAGTACACACACACACCACTTAAAACTTTCTGGCTAGGATTTAATTTGAAGAATAAATTGAGGCAAATATTCATCCTGTACCTGTAAATTAGTCATCTGGAATCTGTAGTAGTGATTGGCAGCCGAGGGGGCTGAGATGATCAAAATGCGCCGTTTCTCATAGAACTGGTCCAGCAATTCAGCAGCGGATCGCACCCCAACATTAATATTCATGGCTTTTAATAAAACAAATCATTAGGATGTTATTCACCAGAGGGCAGGAAAGCAAGAATAAGATCATGAATTTTACATGAATTGTGAGGTGTAATTTCATAAGAATAATGTGAATAATTCTGTCATAAAAATTGTCATCAATTACTCTAGCATTCTGCCTTACAATATTAAATACAAATTCTCTGCCTGAATAAGCAGCATTATTATTATTTAGGAATGCTATGCAATCTAAAGGGCATGTAATGTATAACACAAGGAATTTCTCTTGCTAAGCTTTTGGTTTTTGTGAGGTGTTAATGTGTGTTCCGTACGGGCACAGGACGTCTCCAGGCCAGACCATTCCATGTTAAACTGGCAGACTCTGGCAGCGCTGCCCTTCAGCTCGTAGCCACCCAGACAGCGGAATTCACACGTGGCCCCGTAATTATCACCTGCACTGTCACATTTCATCCAGCCATTGTCAGGGACAGAGAGAGGAGTACAGCGACGCACTGCAACATGTACATAACACACATTTATTACCTTACACACATTCATATATCACAATGCCAACACTTTATGCTAAGTTCTGCAACTAAATAAAATTATAAAAGGATGCTACCAACTACAGTTTAGGTTTTTCAATAACACACCGCTGTTCAAAAGTTTGCGGTCAGTATTTTTTTAAAGAGGTGGTTGATTATGATTTCACTTTTTTAACTTTAGTTAGTGTGTAATGTTGCTGTTGGAGCACAAACGACATCTGCAAAGTTAGGACACTCAAAGTTCAAAGCAAAGGGAGATATTTTCTTTTAAAGAATTCTGTTTAAGGACTACAACAAATGGCTGGTAGGGACTACAACGAGTTTCTTCCCGGGTTAGTGTCATCACTAACCCTAAAATTTACATAAACCCTGCCCCCGAGAACAGGCAACAAAGGGGTTGAGGCCATGTTATGCTGCTTTAGAGAAGAGGAAGAGTTGTTATAGTAGAGTGTTGTTACCATGCTGTCATTTTACAACCGGACTGCTTCACAAATGAGGGTCAATTCAATGCTGGATTTGCACAAAAGATTAACATGACGGCACATGCTAGTCAATGAGTTGAATCAACTCCACAGCAACTACATAAATTTATGCACTAACCATTCAGAAATGTCCAGATGCATTTTAAAAGTTGTAACTTGTTCCTGAGTCTCTCCATCAGTGTCAGACTCCGGTTTGAACAATGTAAGGCTGAACACCGTTACTGACAATCGTCATTTTGGCTGTGTGAGATTCTCCAGCTTTGTTGTTGTTGAGCAACCGAAGCAAGAGCTGCTAAAGCTCTGCCCTCTTCTGGAAAGCGGCCGGGACTTATTTGCATTTAAAGGGACACACACAAAAATGTGTTTTTGCTCACACCCAAATAGGGGCAAATTTGACAAGCTTGTGGGGCATTTTGAGCTGAAACTTCACAGACACATTCTGGGGACACCTGAGACTCATATTATATCTTGTAACAGGGGTATTATAGGTCCCCTTTAAAGGAATTAATACTTTTATTCAGCAAGAATGTATTAAACTGATTAAAAGTGACACTAAAAACATTTGAATTTAAAAAAAGATTTATATTACATATAAGTGCTGTTCATTTGATCTTTGTATTCAAAGAATCCTGAAAAATATGTATTAAGGTTTCCAGAATCTATTTTTAATATTGGTAAAAAATAGGAAATGTTAGCTGATCAGCAATGTAAAAGTAATGATGATGAAATATTCAGCTTTGCCATCACAGGAATATATTACATTTTAAAATGTATTAAAATAGAAACCATTTAACAGTAATATTTCACAATAATAGTGTACTATTGTATTTTTGATCAATTTTAAAATATCATTTAAAAAAATCGTATCAACCACAAACTTTTGAACGGTAGTGTATATATTTAAATAGATCTTGCCATCTTAAAATGCTTCAATGTAGATTTTGTCGCTACATTTTTAGCTAGGCAATTTTAAAGAATATCTACTTTAAATCATGAAAAAATAAAGAAGTTACCTCTCACTCGAACATTAAACCTGCATGTTGCCTTGTTCTCAGCGCGGTCAAACACAGTGTATGATAATTTATGATTCCCTTCTGGGAAGTGCGAGCCTGGTGGCTTTCCTTTCAGTATAACACTACAACAATAACAAACAAACAAAAAAAAATAGTGTCTTTCTCACAACAAGAATCTGGACAGTGATTAGATGTAAATTAAATGTGTATTCAGTGATTCTCAATGGCATTGAGTGGTCAAATATTTTTGCATAAAGACCACTGAACTGAATTTTAAACACATTTTATACACTGACTCTGTTAGGATGCCGTCCGCTGTGTCTTTGCCCTCCGGTGTGTCCCACGTCACTTTGGCAGTGAGTTTTCCTGGTTCAGCTGTCTTCTCCTTTATATTAGGACACTTAATAACTGGAGGATCCACATCTGAGACAGAAAACACCTTTACATGCCTCAGCACCTAAATACTACTTCATAAACCCAAATCCATAAATAAATATTAGTTATTGCTCAATGATTGTTTTACTCACCCAGGCATGCACTGTTGCCGCCGCTCCACGTTCTGCTGCTTTGGCAGGTGGCGCTGTGGTCTCCACGGAGTGTGTATCCCGGAGAGCAGAAAAACTGGCAGCGGGAGTTAAAGTAGGACCCGTCTGAACACTTAAAACCTCCGTTAGATGGCATGGTCAGTTTAGGACAGCGGACTTCTGTAAACATAATTTCATACCCTGGTGAAAATGGATTTTCAATGGACAATCACTGCTGTCAATCCAAATAAATCCATGTGTCATTCAACTGCAGACTGACATGTGGCTAGTATTAATCTGTGTCTGAACATGCATTCAGGTATCAGTCATTTGAGAAATTGAGAAATTGAACACAAAAAAAATCAACTGAGAAATCAATAAAATATTCAAATTATAATCAAATTTTCAGCATGTGGCATAAAAGATTCATTAATTTAAAGTTTGGTCATCAAAAATAATCATTAATAAAAACAGATAAAAAAGGAAACTGAAAAAAATTATTAAATTATCAATTATTAATATAGAAATCATGATTTAAAAAAAAGACATTACCATTCAAAGTCAGGTTTGGGGTCAGTAAGTTTTTTTTTTTTTTTTAAGAAATTAATACTTATTTAGCAAGGATACATTAAATTGATCAAAAGTGACAGTAAAGATATTTACAAAATATTTCTATTTTTAAATAAATGTTGTTTTGCACTTTCTTTTCATTAAAAGATCCCGAAAAAAGAATTCATAGTTTCCATAAAAATATTAATCAGCACAACAGTTTTCAACATTGATAATAATAAGAAATGTTACATGAGCACCAAATCAGTATATCAGAATTATTTCTGAAGAATCATTTGACACTGAAGACTGGAGTAATGATGCTGAAGAAGAATATATAAAATATTTCACAACATTACTGTTTTTTGATCAAATAAATGCACTCTTGGTGAGCATAAGATATTTTAAAATATATTAAAATAGAAAAAATTATTTTGAAATTTAATAACATTTAAATTTTACAATATTGTTTTCTCATTTTACTGTTTTTACTATATTTTTGATCAAAAAAATGCAGCATTGGTGAGCATAAGAGACTTCTTCCTAATCTTACTGACCCCAGATTTTTGAACGGTAGTGTAAATAAACAAAAAAGTAAATAAAAAATAATTGATTAATAAATGCATTAAAATTCTAGCATTAAAATATAGAACTGATTATGCACTTATCCTTCTTAATCATTGAAGTGAGTTAACACATCAGCATTTATAGGCAATATGATCTTGAGATTCTGTGAATGCTGACCTCTGCAGGCGTAGTTTCCTGACCACTGTTTGCTGGCCATACAGAGAACCTCGCTGCTTCCGTGCAACTCGTAGCCCGTTTTACAGCGGATCTTGCACCGGGTTCCCAGAACGTTCTTATAGCGCTCTCCGCGTGGTGTCTGGCAGCTGACGTGACCATGTTTGACTTTCACCGGGGCACACCACGGCACACCTAGAAAGAGACATATGTTATCACGCACGTACGCAAACACGCTGAAGAAAGACACTGAGTCATACCAAAACACGGCCATCAAAACTTACCTTGACAACTGGCATCATCCAGACATGCATGGAGAAAACGTGAACAAAGATAAAGTAGCACAGCCACAGAAGAAGAGGAAGCAATCAGAGGCCTGAAGCTAAGCAGGCAGTCAGAGATGTAGTGTCCTCTGTGTTGTGAGTGTATGTGTTCTGACAGCAGCGCTCATGTGTTAAGATGTGGTAAGAGTGTTTTACTGAGGAGAAGATGATTTGAAGTTCTGTGTAATGGATTTTTGGGATCAATATGTGCATTTAATATAGTATGTCCTTGCGTGTTTTCACCTGTGTATCGCACATCTTCATCATCAGTGTATGGCCAGTATCCAGAGCCTGCAAAACAGTTTAGGACAGCACAAGCAAGAAAGAGTTGGCATGACCGCAGAATTTCAGATTCAGCTCAATTAGAATCATTTGTATTCTGTGTGACTATATTAGAACAAAGCAAACCACAGTTTGGTTTTTGTTGTAATATCATGTTGTAATATTTTTACGTTCAGTCTGCTAACTATGGAAGCCTCAGAATAAAAAAGGTAATTGTGTATACGATCATTCAAACATTTGGGGTCAGCAAGATTTTTTTTTTTAAAGAAATTAATATTTTTTATTTAGCAAGGACTAACTGACTAACGACATTTATAATGACCAAAAGATTTTCATTTCACATAAATGCTGTCCTTATGAACTTTCTATTCATCAAAAAATACTGGAAAAAATGTATCACGGTTTTCAGAAAAATATTAAGCAACTGTTTTCAACATTGTATAATAATAAGACATTTTTTGAGCACCAAATCAGCATATTAGAATGATTTCTGAAGGATCACGTGACACTGGAGTGCTGAAAATGATTTAAAATTGTAATAACATTTCACAATATCACTGTTTTATTTTTAATGTATCAAATAAATGCAGCCTTGGTGAGTATACGAGACAAAAACAGTACATTAAAAAGACAAAGACAAAAACATAAAAAAAAAAATATTACTGACCCCAAACTTTTGAATGGTACTTCACAATCGCAAAATGTGACATTTTTATCTTTTACTTTCTTGCATTTATATTTTTAAACAGGCTTACATAGCTAACACCGAAATGGGTTTTTTGTATTTATTGACATGGCATGAAATGCAACAATGACCCCTGCAGGTAATGAAGTGAATTACAGGGGGCGATGCAGTGAAAATGGCAGCCACATAAAATAATATACGACACTATATTAGGATTACATGCTCTACAGGGAATATGAATAGATGGAATAGATGTTGGCATGGCTTCATTTAGAGGTCAGACTAGTAGCTGCCAATTTTACTAGCTTATTTACACTGAATGTCATGACAGAAACTCCTCCACAACAGTCAACGTGTAATTTCATCCTCCACCATGCTGCAGGAAAACATTAATGTTCTCCAACAGAAACAAGGTTTCAGTGTTCTATTCCATCTAATTCGGTGACTTGTACTTACTGTAGTATGAAAGTAAGTGATCCATGCACCAATGAAACTTAAAATAAGACCTGCTTCAAGAAATTATGGAAAACTCCATTACCCACAGATCGCCCTCTTAGATTGGGATCAAACACAAAAAAACACGAGCCTGCATATGAATTGACACTGATTCGCTTTTTTATTCCCTCTAGTTCTGTTCTTTTGTCTCTTGTGTGTGTGTAAGTGAGTGGATGGCAGATCACACAGCAAGTTAGATCAAAGCTCCCTCTGATGCAGTAACAAGAACTCGAGAGAGACAGAGTAGCACACACATACACACACAATGTTAATGCAGAGCTAGAGATGAATCATGACAGGACCACAGTTTTCCAACTTCTATCATGGAAAACACTCCACAGGGATCATGTGTGTAGGTGTGTGCTCCATTTGGCAGATGAGTTTTCCTGTTCCATTCTGTTAAGCTCAGCAGAACGTTGTGTATCCCAGAATACTAACTGACTTGGCTTAGTTTTGCTCTCTTTCCTCTCTCTCTCTCTTACACACACACACACACACACACACGTATATATACTTTACATGGAGGGAGTTTCCACTTTGTCAACTAAACCATGTAGCTTCTGTTGAAAAGATTTCACAGCTTCTACAATGTTTAGCTTAAAAACTGCTTACACTTGGATGAATGTTTTTCAGTCATTAGTCAGAAGAAAGCAAGATCCCTCAGGCTCCCCATGTTCAGTGTCTGCAGCAGTTCCGGTCTCCCAGATTTATGTGTATGGAGGTTAGTTTACCTTATTCTACAGTCTGAGTACAGTAGAAGTACAGATTAATTTTGTTTATATCAATCTATTAGCCACCACACATTGACCTAGCAACCACCCAAAACACCTTAGCAACCACTGAGAAACTGCTTGTAGTCACAAAAAAACCCTTAGTAAGCATTTAAAAAAATAGTACTTTAGCAACCATTGTGCAATTGTTTAACCACTTTTAAACATCATACAGTGTCCTAGCAACCACCCACAGCACCCTAGCAATCATTGTGCGACTGCTTGGAACCAATAAAAACACCACAGCAAAATGCTAGCAACCACCCAAAGAACCTGAACAACTATTGAGCAACTGCTTGTAGCCCCAAACTCTTAGCAATGCCCTAGCAGAAAGTTAGCAACGACCCAGAGCACATTAGAGACCATTGTGCAACTTCTTGAAACCACTTAAAACATACCAATTCCCTAGCAACCTACCGACAGCACCTTAGCAACCACTGTGCAACTGCTTGTAACCACTTTAAGCCCCATAGCAACGCCCTAGCAACCATCCAGCGCATCCTAGCCATCATTGTGCAACTGCTTTTACCACTTAAAACACCATAGCATCACCCTAGCAGCCACCCAGAGCACCTTAACAACTGCCTAACAACCACACAAATCTCTCTTCAAATTGTCAATATATTCCCAAATAAATTTCCAAATTCAGAATATCTTTCAGTCTGCCCAAATATTCAAACTACACACTCTAAACAGCCTTTGGACTTTTTTAAAAATCTTTTATTGTCAGTTTGTCTTGATCAATTTTCATTTTTTAGTTTGAAACTATTGTCAATGTGTAAATAAAGCAACAACAACAGTTGTTTGCTCATCAAAAAGAGTTAATCACTGGGAGCTATTGATTCACATTACACAAAAAAATAGCTCAGAATGTTAAATTAATTCGAGTTTGGGCATGTGGATGAAAAAGCACATGCATTCACTTAATGATTCACTCATACTAGCTCAAGTCAGGACAGTGTTATGTGGACAGCCTGTCTCTGTTCTGTCTTAATCTTGTAACATGTGTTCATGTTTTAGCCAGCATGAGTCTGTGCTTGTGTTCAAAAGGCCATAAAATACACAAACACAAATAGCCACCCAGTCTTTGTGAATAAACAATTTACAGCATTTGAGGTAATTCAGCAAATGCATCATTTATTTTACTAGCGTTTACTTTACACATGCAAATAAAGCCAATATGCGAGACTGATGGTCTGTTGTACTTGTAAATTGGACCTCTCATGCATTTACAAGGGGTAGCCTGGACCACAACCACAACCTAAAACCCAATGACAGGACGAAAACCTCACACAGTCAACACTTTAAAGAATTACATTTCCAGACGTGGTCTCACTCTAACTGTGCTTGCAATAGAGATTGGTAATTTAGAGCAATTAGTTCTACCACCGCAACACATGCATCTCTTCAGCTTTTTCAATTGTGTTTCCAGCAGCACAGGAAATTTGCATGTCTAAGCGAGTACAAACAAGACTCCTTTTTAATTCATTCTCTAAACAAATAAAATCTTGGCTTGAGAAACCATGAAGGGACCATTTGAAGGGACCATGGTGCTTAGGTGAATCTAAGCAAGTGTGTACTCTTGCTGTAATATAAACACATTACTTTATCACAATGTTTTCTGGAAGCAAAATGTATAAATACCCCAAAAGAGCCTCCTTAGTCAGCCAACCAGATACATAAACCAAAATACAAAATAGACTAAAATGCCATACAGATTACTAAAATGATCATAAAAATTTGCTGAATAAGTACATCAGGCTACATCAGGTACAGGCTTAGCAGCCATACTTTTAGACATGGAAAAGTGGACAGAGTCTTTAGCTCTGGATACACACACAAAAAAATCCTGGAAACAAAAAAGTGCAATTTTGTTTTTTTCATAAAATGTGAAAAATATATCAAAACATCAGTCGCATTTCCAAAAAAACAGTCCCAGACCCCATGCTAAAAAATATAAATCACTCTGGCAGAGGTAAACACAGCCCCTTTGGCAGCTAGTTATGTATCAGCGTGTCATATCCTGAAGGACAGTGTATAGCACAACACCAGCATATTAATATGCACCTCCAGTGATGATTTATTACTAGTTGTTCCATATTTTGCATGTAGAATTTCTTATGTAATTCCAATTAGCCTATTGAAAATTCAGTCATCGTATCATATGATTACTATTTTTATTCTATTAACTTGAGACTTAGCTAAGCAATTTATTTGAAACTAGAGATTTAACTTGAGCTCCAAATGACTCTTGATGAATAACATAATCTTTATAACTGCAAGAATAAATATTACCCTATTGAGTAGGCACTTGAAAACCTGCCTGAAAATTGCAGTAAATGGATAATTAAGGATAATGAACAAACTTAATATTAAAAGTGCATGGTATTAATATATATATTAATTGTCCTGCTACAAGTCCAAAAAGGATTTTAAGACTTGGAGTTGAGACAAAAGACCGTTGAACATGTCTGCTCTATATGCTTGGAATAAATGCTGACAATGATCTTAATAAATCTTTGCTGCCTCTTAGGACACACTGCTAACTCACTGTCCAGAAGACATGACATTATTATACTGTGTGTCACTACCACAAAAAAAGCAAAGCACTCAAAAGATGTCCCATCAGTATTGAGCAGATCGACCGGGTGCGCAGTGTCCTACTGGTGACAAATCATAAGTGCGTTTTCATATGAAAGAGTTCAGTGTCTTTTCCCTGGATTTAAGGAACTTACCCCCGTTCTTTCCCCCCAAACAGCCCCAAAAGCGTCCACGTAAACACTCTGAGCTCTGTTGAAATATACTGTCCCTAACAGAGTAAAGCTAGCAGAAACAGCACGGGAAAACTCTCAAATGCACAAATACTCTATTCCCTGTGGTTTTTGCACAACTTTGCATTAGTTTGATAAGTAGCCTAATGATAAACACATTTTGATTGATCAAAGCTCACAGCGCGAGACTCAACAGAATCAGTTTGGAAGGGTCTCTTACCGTCATACGCAAAGCTCCCGGACAGCTGAAGTCCCACTATCATATACACACACATCCAGGTGTCCATCTTTAGGAAGTCCAGGAGCTGCTGGGAGACCTCGATTACATTCCAACGATAGAACCAGAACACAAGCCCGATCCCGCCTCCTCAATAGAAATACGAGAGCTCTTCATCCAGCAAGAGCGCGCGCACAGAGCAGCGCGTGGACTTTTGGTACACAACACCAGGGCCGGATTAACATAAGGGCTAGGTGGGGCTGAAGCCCCAGGGCCCGCGGGTAGAGGGGGCCCGTGATTGGCTGGAGGAAATGAGATTGACAAGTCAAAGGTGGTTGATTTGTGTCTAATAAATAACAAGAAAAAATGATTGGAAAATGTGCCTGACTGATAAATCACTGTCCAATCAAAATCACTTTACAATTCGCGACATGACACCGGGAAACGCCTCTTTGCATTATGCTATCGCATCGCATGTAGACTAGAAAATTGGCCTTTATTGCTTGTTCAGCCTCGCTGGTGTTCAAAATGATTAAAAAAAGTGATAGTGTTGCGCAAAAAATGAAAAATAAGCTTGAAAGGGAGAAAAGGGATGCTAATCTTACAGCAAAAATTACAAAACTAACTGCTTCGGTTCACATAAAACATCCGAGCCAGTGGAAGACCCCGCGTGCAGCGGCAGCTCACAATTATCTTCACCCGACACCGTCGCCGATCTGCGTGCTTTACACGTTGAAAAAGGTGAGATAGCAGCTGCATCAAGTTATTATTTTTATTACGAGTTAAGCCCTATTCGGATAGTAATTGTTTCTCATTAAAACGTAAGGTGTTTTCAACATTTACAGGGACGAGTCGGTTGATTTTATTGCCGTTTGAATTCAGAATGTCAGTGTTTTTCTCTCATCATCATCACCCGTGTAAAAATCCCGAATTAACTTTCCTACTGTTTTTTTGACGAACACCAATGTCGTGTGACTTGTCTCCACTTTCTGCCTTTGAAGTACATTTTATCAGTTGCAGTTCTGGTGCCGCATCCGTACATCTCGACCTCGACACATTCACATCACACGTTAACACAGCGGTAGAGTTACTCACGGGACACTGCACTTATTCGCAATCACAAGTTCTTTATTTGCATGTGCTTTAAAAGCCAGTTAAACCTGTCATTCGTGTGCTGTTCTGAGATGCGCTTTTTCTGACCCCAACCCCATACACCCGAAGCGTGCACACACACTTAAGCCTGTCAAACAGCACCTGACTACTGGACTTCATCTTTCGCGTCTGATTGCGCTATAATACTGTCAAATACACAAAAGGTTTACATAAACACAGTTGGTTATGTCTGAAGTGAGTTGAGAAAATCGGACGCGTGCAAGGTCTTAAAGTGACAGCATCCTAATAGCATGCGGACCCTTGTGCTTAAAGGGATAGTTCACCCCAAAAATTAAAATCCTGTCATCACATACTCACTTTCAAGTTGTTTTAAACCTGAATGAGTTTCTTTCTTCTGTTGAACACAAAAGAAAATATTTTAAAGAATGTGGGTAACCAAACAGTTGCTGGTCCCCATTCATTTCCATAGTAGGAAAAAAATATATATAATGTGGAAATCACTGGGGACCATCAACGGTTTGGTTACCCACATTCTTCAAAATAGTTTATTTTGTGTTAATCAGAGGAAAGAATTATTGTGTCAGCAATATATGCAATATAATTTTAAAATATGTTAAATATTTTATATGTTAAATATTTTTTAAAATATGTTAATAGCATGGAATATTTAGTGTGCTTATATAAAATGATTTGATAAAAGGAATTTTTAAAAAATATAAAAATAATAATAATTAAAAAAAAAATTCTTGTGGTACAAGACACTGTGGCATGGCAATCATATGAAAGGGGGCCCTTAGTGTTGCTATAGCCCCAGGGCCCAATGTGTTCTTAATCCGGGCCTGCACAACACAAGTATACAATGTGAACTCTTATTAGTGCTGCAGTGACCCTAAAAAGTAGGTTATTGGGACACTTAAGTAACAGTTAAATTATTATTATCATTGTCATTTATTATTGGAGTCCTATTTAACTTTTTTTATAACACTTCTTGTATTGTATTGGAAAAATGTTGTATGTACTGAACATTTAAAGGTGATAAAGAGGATCTTTTCGTCGACTGAGAAACCAAACACTGTTACTGAGTTTTTGAAATGAGCGCGTAAGAACAACCCCCCCTCCTTTCGAGGGGACGCCTCCCAAAACTCATGCACGAGTGCTGGAACACGAGTGTTTACCACCGGTATTCGCTGTGTGGTGTTAGTGGATTCATTATGTCAGACTCACCGCAGGTAACTCATAATCTGCAGTTGTTATTCCTGTCTCCGGATAAAACATCGCATACGGCGCCTGTGGAGTGTGGAAAGTTACTGGAGCGCGCAGCCGCGCACGTCACTCACAAGGAACGTCACGGCAGTGATTGACAAGCCAGAGGGCCAGTCGTTTACACGATGATCGCGTAAACGATTGGCTGATGTTTTTAAGGCCCTACCTCATGCACAGATGATGGATATTAATATTATTCCTTTCAGTGCACCTAATAAATATCTTTTATCAGTTAGTAAAGACAGTTTTAAGTAATATTGCAAAAATGTATAAAACAAAACATCCTCTTTAGCACCTTTAAAGGAGTCTATGAGATTTACATCAAATTATTTTGGTCTACATAGACATTACATAGGAGGAATTCCAATAGGATTTTAGACTAGGGAATACAAAAGTTCTCAAAAGTGGAGTTTGGGTTAGTATGATGAACTATCATAAAAGGGAAATTCAATTGCCAGGCTCCTTATAGATACAGCTAAACATCTCAAAAATTAAAACTGAGAGCTAGAGAACATTGTATTTAATAATTTCTTAGTCAAATAAATCACATATCAAACATTCCTTTTTCTTCAGCAACAGCACTTGATAGCCAAATCTTATTAACTTCACAGTCAAATCATAGGTTCGCAACTCTGTTCTCTTGCACTTTTAAATTGCAGTTATCATTTACAGTAATGTCTGGTATGCTGCTGATTACAGACTAGGTCTTGGAGAAGGAATGTCAATACAACAGTAACATGAACATTTTCACCAAAGAAGTTGTGTGGTTTATTTTCCATGTACACAGAAATAAATACTTACACATCTGTGCTTAAAAAATAACATTCATATAAACACTATGACAATATATACTGTAACAGAATATGTATGGAATAATATTATCAAGGCACTTGATAATCAAGAATCCTCATATAGAAGTGAGAAACATCCAGCCCTTTTAGAGCCATATCTCATACTAAAGCAGAATACAAACCAACACAAACCATCTTTTATGTTAATGTTTAGCTCCATCTCCAACACCCATCCACCATTTTAAGTTTCGCCGTTTAAAGAACTGTGATTCACAGCACTTTTGAAATGTCAAGTCCTGTGAACTGTATGTATACAGGCAGATGTTCGGGGTCTCTGTGCTTGTAGTGTGCAGACTTTGGGATCATTTAAGGTTTAGATACTGTGGTAGGACACTGTTCCAGAACTGAGGGTCCTGAGCACCACTATCTGCTTGCTTCTTCCCTTTAACATTCTGTTGATCTCTTTGTCTAGTCTTCTGTCTGTCTCTCTGTGCATTTGTCTGTCTGCGCGCAGGTAACACATTCGGTTTGGCTCTCTGTTTTGGTACTTTTTTGGTCTTTTCTTCCTCATCTTCTTCTTCCTCCTCCTCACCTTCTTCTTCCTGTTCTTCTTCTTCTTCTTCAGTAGTTTCTGTCTGTTTCCTCCCAATTTTATCTTTCTTCTCTGTTTCTTCCTCCTCCTCTTCCTCCTCATCTTCATCACCTTCTTCTTCCTGTTCTTCTTCTTCACTTGTTTCTCTCTGTTTCATCCTGTTTTTCTCTGTTTTTATATTCATTTCTTTCTGCTCTGCTTCCTCCTCCTCCTCTTCCTCACTCTCTTCTTCCTGTTCCTCCTCCTCTTCCTCACTCTCTTCTTCCTGTTCTTCTTCTTCACTAGTTTCTCTCCTTTTCATTTCTTTCTGCTCTGCTTCCTGTTCCTCCTCCTCCTCCTCACTCTCTTCTTCCTGTTCTTCTTCTTCTTCACTTGTTTCTCTCCGTTTAATTTCTTTCTGCTCTGCATCCTCCTCCTCCTCTTCCTCACTCTCTTCTTCCTGTTCTTCTTCTTCACTAGTTTCTCTCCGTTTCATTTCTTTCTGCTCTGCTTCCTGTTCCTCCTCCTCCTCCTCACTCTCTTCTTCCTGTTCTTCTTCTTCTTCACTTGTTTCTCTCTGTTTCATTTCTTTCTGCTCTGCTTCCTGTTCCTCTTCCTCACTCTCTTCTTCTTGTTCTTCTTCTTCACTTGTTTCTCTCTGTTTCATTTCTTTCTGCTCTGCTTCCTCCTCCTCCTCTTCCTCGATCTCTTCATGTTCTTCTTCCTCTTCTGTAGATTCTTTCTGTTTCCGGTTTATCTCTGATTTTATATTATTTTCTTTCTGCTCTGTTTCTTCCTCCTCTTCTTCACCATCCTCCTCTTCTTCCTCATTAGTTTCTGTCTGTTTCCCCCCAACTCCGTCTGTTTTTTTGTTCTCTCGCTTCTTGTCTGTTTCTTCCTCTTCTGCTTCTTTCTCACTTCCACTCTCTTCCTTGTTATTTTCTTCCATTATTTCATTCGGCTTGTTCACCTCATCGTCTTCGTCTCCTCTGTCCTCTTCCCGTGTCTCAGAGATATCCAGATTCTCTTCTTCTCTAAATTTCACTTCACTTGTATCCATTTCCCCTTCTTTATCACCCTCCTCTTTTTCTTCATCCTCTGCCTCAATCTGTTCACTCCCTTCCTGTCTTTCTCTATCTTTATGTGCATCTGTCTCTGAAATTTTGTCCTCGTCTTCAACTTCCACCTCATTCTGTTGTTCTTCATTCTCTCTCACAGTTTCCTCTCCCTCCTCTTCTTCACTGTTAGTGACTCCATCTTTTTTGTATTTCAGTTCTTCGTTATTTTCCTCTTCATCCACTTCCTCCTCCTTGTCTTCTTCACCCTCTTCGTCATTCTCTTCTTCCTCCTCCTCCTGGTCTCTGTTTTCCTCCTCCTCTTCATGATCATTCTCTTCATCTTGATATTCCTCCTCATCTTCATTTCCTACCTCATCTTCTTCCTCACTCTCTTCATCTTCCTTTTCTTCCTGTTCTCCCTCTCCTTCCCCTATTTCATTCTCTTCCTGTTCTTCTTCTTCACTCCCATTCTTTTCTTCACTCTCTCCTTCCTCTTCATCTGATCTCACATTTTTATTTTCATCCTCACTGTCAGATTGTTCACCTTCTTCCATTTTCTCCTCATTACTGCTCTCTCCTTCCTGCTCCTCTTCTGCATCGGTTTTCTCCTCGTCTTCCACCTCTCCCTCACTCCCTTCATCCCAGCTCTCACTCTGTTCTTCCTCATCTTCACCACCGCTCTCTTCATCTTTATTCTCCTCTTCCTCCATTTCTCCATCCTCGCCCTCCTCTTTCACCTGTCCCTCACTCTCCTCTTCTTCTCTTTCAGTCTCATCTCCTCTTCCTTCTCCTTCACTGCTTTGTCTGCTATCGCTGTCATCCTCTTCCTCTCCTGCTACCTCACTTTCCTCTTCTTCTCCCTCCTCTTCCTCACCGTCCACCTCTCCTTTTTGAGCACTGTCACTCTCTTCATCATTATCGCTCTCTCTTTCTTCATCTTCAACAGCACTGCCCTCTTCTTTCTGCCCAACTGCCTCACTTTCATCTTCTTCCTCAGCGAGACTCTCCTCTTCACCTCTCTCTTCCTCTCTCTCTGTTTCACTATCCCTCACATCTTCTTCTTCCACCATTTTTCCATTTTCACATAAAACTAGCTTGTTTTGTACATCTTGTGCACTCTGCTTTTTGTTCCTGCTGTCATCTATTTCCTCGATTGCTGATACGTCCTGAACTGTGCTATCCTGGTCAACTTCCTGTTTTGGCAGGATGTTGTTTCCTGCTATTTCCTGAGACACTGATGCACACAAGGACATATCATTACTTTGTTCTGGTGAAGTTTCAGAAAGAACTTCAGCGGCTTTTATTAGTAGTGGTGCAGCACTAGCAATAGCCATGGCTGGTAGTGATGAAACTACACTACCCATAATGCTCTGCTCAGCCTGTGGCTTCCTGTCTGGCTCTTCAGGTTCAACTGATTTGGCATCTAATTTTATTTCATTTAGTGGTGACCGCCTGTGTTGTCGTGATGGACTTAACAAATTACCAGATGATGATTCAGTTTCTTTTGTGGCGGAAGATTTACTGGTTGCTGATTTGTTATTGGACCATAAACTGGAAATTGAGTGGCCTCTTTCTGGAGTTAAGCTTTTAATTGATGGAAATTCATATTTCTGTTCAGTAAGCGCTGTTTCTGTTCTGGATTGGCTTATTTCAGCAGCTCCTTCTGATTTTCTGTTCTGTATAGGGGGAAATGATATATTGGAGTTCTGAGGTGTTTTACTATCGTTTTCCCTTTTGACTCGTGATAGCATTTCAGTTCTAAGCTGGACGTTTGAGTTTTCAACCTCCACAGGTTTTCTCTTTTTTGCTTTAGACATTCGTGTGGGTATGGAAACTGGTGGAGGACTAGTTGTTTTGGGTGTTGTTTCTTCCATTGGAGCTCTTTGCACATCTGATCTCTTCTTCTTTGCTTTCTTTGGTGTAAGGTCACCAGGATTTTCTTCTGTGTCAACTTGAATCTTTTCATTTCCTTTTTCTGGAGAGTTTTGCATTTTGGCTGGAATTTTTTCTGATGTTGGGTTTTCCTGTTCTTGTGTGTCGATCAGTGTTGATCTGACCTCCTGAGCCTTTCCAATGGATAGCTTTATGTCTTTTTGAGCAGGATGTGTCTGAAGCGTTGATTCAACCACACCAACTTCTATCCTGCCAGAGGGCACATCTTGAACCTTGACTGAAGACTTGACCCTTTTTGTAACTCTTACTGGAATACCCTCTTGAATTTTTGTAGGCGTTTTTCTAACTTGTTTGACTTCCTGACCAGGAGAACTTGTATTCTGAATTTTAAATGAACCTGACTTGGTCTCTTGCTCCATCTCAGCAAGAGTTGTAACCTCTTGAACTTGTTGAACTTTACTATTTTTATCTGCTTTTGAAATTTTGTGCCTTGAATCAGTATTAGTACTGCGTGTTTCACTGCATCCCTCTCTTTCTTTAGCTGACATTCTCTCTGGAGATAATCTGACCTCTACTGCTTGAACGGTCGATTTATTATTTGTACTCTGGATAGGTTTTTTGTATGTTTTGGATTGTATTTTGCTTTGTGATGCTGTAGTAGAAAAACATTTCTCCTGCGTAGCAGGGTTCTTTGAATTTCCAGACCTGGGCTTCTTGTGTTTAAGATTGCTTGGTGGTAGAGATTCTGTCACTGATGGATGAGAAACAGATCCAGACTGTACTTCAGTGGGCGGAGCCTGCTGAGGAACATTCTCTTCCTTCCCAATAGAAGAGGCTCTTGCCATCTTATTCTTATGCTGTTCATGTGTCTGTCAAATCAAACATTACATGCTTGAGTTATATTAACAGTTTTCTAATCTATAATTTTGTCATTTTGAGCACTTGACACAGCTTTTGCTCACCTTGTCTGACATGCTGTTTTCTGATGTTCCAACACTATGGCAGTCCTCTGCGCTCTTAGTGATGGGTGTGACTGTATTCACAATAAAGATAATCAATACTGATAATCAAGTGTTTGTTTCTTGCTAGTGTTTTTGTTAATTTATAATGACTATATTTAGTGATTATATAATTGTGGAAAGAGATATTAGGATCGTAGATGGATAGATGGTGGATGGATGGCTGGAAAGAGGGGTCTTGGGAGAACATAGAAAAATATTTACGTGGAGGTGTCCTGAAAGGCAGTGTGATTGAGGTAGAAGGAGATTCCACAGGGGCTTCAGTTTTGAAGCGTTTAGGAGTGTCTGTTGGAGATCTGGGTTGTAGGATGTTGCCTCTCAGGGCCAGTGCAGTAAAGCCAGTTGTAGGGGGAGGAAGATTGCAAAATTCTGGACCAAACTGTACAGATGAGCTCTCCTGAAACACACACACACACACACACACACACACACACACACACAAATATTTTCACTTTTTCATTTTATTTTACACTTTGTTTGGATGATCATAGTTTCAAACATAATTCATACTTTTATTATGGATTTAAGTTTGAAAATCTAGGTCAGGGACAATGGTAATAAAATAAAATCTATTCATTAAAGGCATAGGAAAAGTTTTAATGTGACCTTCATATTCTAAAAAGAAAAAAAAGAGTTGAGCTTTGTTAAAAGATTAGTCCACTTTTAAATACAAATTTCCTGATAATTTATTCAACCCCATGTCATCCAAGATGTCCATGTCTTTCTTTCTTCAGTCGAAAAGAAATTAAAGTTTTTGATGAAAACATTCCAGGATTATTCTCCTTATGGGCACCAAACGGTTGAAGGTCAAAATTAGTTTCACTGCAGCTTCAAATTGTTCAACACGATCCCAGATAAGAAATAAGTATCTTATCTAGTGAAACCAGTGCTCATTTTCTGAAAAAAACTGAAAATGATTTAAGTTTTAACCTTAAATGCTCATCTTGAACTAGCTCTCTTCTTCTTCTCCTCTATTAGAATTCCAGCAGTGTAGAAACTGCTAAGTGTATTACTGCCCTCCACAGGCCAAAGTTTGAACTAATTGTTATATACTATTGAACTAGCATATTGCATATAAAAATTAGTTCAAACTTTGGCCTGTGAAGGGCCGTAATACACTTAGCAGTGTCTAGACTGCTGGAATTCAAATAGAGAAGAAGAAGAAGAGAGCTAGTTCAAGATGAGCATTTCTGGTTAAAACTTATATCATTTTCATTTTTTTTTCAGAAAATGAGCACTGGTTTCACTAGATAAGACACTTATTTCTCATCTGGGATCGTTTTGAACAATTTGAAGTTGCAGTGAAACTAATTTTGACCTTATTTTATTGGTGCCCATTGAAGTCCACTATAAGAAGAATAATCCTGGAATGTTTTCATCAAAAACTTAAATTTCTTTTCGACTGAAGAAAGACAGACATGGACATCTTGGATGACATGGGGGTGAGTAAATTATCAGGAAAAGTTTATTTAAAAGTGAACTAATCCTTTAACTTCAATAAAAATCAACCCCTAAAGTGATTAGTTGAAGAAACACCTCCGTACATCTCCCTTTTGCAGTTTATAGATGGTCATAGAACCTTCATAGAAAACAAGGAGTCTTAACCCATGTGATCAGTTTCTTACCCTCTGTCTCCGTCTGGCCCGTGTTGATAGGCTCCAGCGGTGAGAGGTTGGAAGAGATGAGGGGAGAAAGATCAATTGTGAGAGGAGAGCAGGTGCTGGTTCTGGAATATGTTCTAATGGTTGCCCCTGTAACATTGAGGTATAACACCTGTCCAGGTAAGAGTAGGTAACGTCTTCATCCTCTAAACAAACTTCTTCACTGTCCTGTTGCCGTGGCCGTGCGAACACCAGCATGTGACTGGAACCACATGCCACCTACAACACATAAGCACAAATACAATGAATAATACATGTGATATTTCCTTAGTTCTACATACATAAGAAAACAAGAACATGATAAGGAATTATCAGAAAAACTTACAGTCATGACAGAGTAATCAAAGAACCTCTGGCACACAGTCGGACTGAACTGATTGGTGAAGTTCTCATCTCCGAGGCCTAACTTCCCATGACGGCCATCTCCAAATGTGTACAGGAGACCACTATCTAAAGCCAAAAACAGAGAAAGTGTGCATTTAAATGAGAAGTGTAACTAAACGTAAATGCATGTTTTTGGAACTGGTAAATGTGAAGTCGAATGTGGAATGTATATGTAATTATAGCAATAAAGACATTTATGTATTATTACATTGCAACTGTTTCATTGATAAAGACTGATCAGAATAAGAGCAGCAGCACAGGTGTCCATGGTCCAGTAGCTCTTCTGGTAGAGAACTGAACTAGAAACACTAAGATCATAGGTTCGACTCCCAGTCGCTTTGGAAAAAAAATGTCTGCCAAATGTGTAAATGTAATGGTACCCATGTTGTTCAATACATGTTTGTTAATGAAAGACACAGATGTTGTTTTATGATAGATAAATAAATTAATCTTTATATATTATAATAATATTTTTTAGTTGATTTATTTATAGCTATATTAAATCTATTCTGACCTTTAATAAAAGTTATTGCAATCTTTGTACAGTGGAAGTTAATTATTATCAAAGCACAACAACTGTGAAATAACACTTAGAAGTGAAACACACTGTCGGTATTGCAAAAATTAATGAGAAGATTTGAAACATGAATTTAACTGAATGCACCACATTTTTAAAATGACAAACACGTTGTAGATGCAAATTTTAGCAAACACAATACTTGAGAATCGCATTAACAACCTAAATCATTAATTGCAGTTAATTATTTTAATCCTCTGACAGTTCTAATTTAACAGTGTATGTCTTACCTGTTATAAGTGCACTGTGGTTTTCACCACATGTGACATGAGTGACTCTGCCTTTCCTGAAGTGGCCAACAGCAACGGGTACGTCTGTTACAAACATTTGCGTCCCCAACCCCAACTGCCCAAACTCCCCACAGCCAAAAGAATATAACTCATCCTCTACAGAAAAGGGAGAGATAACATTCAGTTAAAACTACATGAACATTTAATGTTTAAGACAAATAACAAGAGAAAAAAAGGGATAATTGTGTGTGTATAATTTCATATGGTGTGCATTCAGTGGCCTCAATAAGTAACAGGACAATTAAGCCACACTAAAAAAATGTATTAATGTCACTGCTTTAGATAACATATCAAGTTGCATTTCAATTTTCAATTTTTGTTTATTTAATATTTTGTTATGAAAAGGAAAATTTAATATAATTACATTTTTTCTCCATTGGTTTGGCTCATTTCTTGAAACAGAAATTACATTATCAAAACTCTAAGATCATTTGGCAAAACAGTCTTACAGTTCAGCACAACACTATAGCTCACTTGCAAAAGCACATATCTCTCCCAAAACTGTTCACTCATACATCAAAACTAAATTCCTTTCCCATATAAAGAGTCAGTGTCACGGAAATGGCAAAGATCCTTCTCAATTGCTTTGGCTCATTTCTTGAAACAGACAGTACATTCTCAACACTCTTGGTGCTTTTGCCAAAATAACGTAGATGGTTCACAACACCATGGTTCACCTGCAAAAGCTCATACCTCTCCTAAAACAGTTCACTCGTGTGTCAAAACTAAATTTCCTTCTCATTTAAACAGTCAGTGCCCCCAAAATGCTTCATCCCTTTGGCGTTGTGTAAGCACTGCAAGTCAAAATGTTTAGATGTTTTGTCACTATATGGCAGAGGACCATTGAAATATCCCTCATGTCCACCTTTCAGTCTTTCAGTCCTTCATTGACAATGCTTAATGTACTGTTTTTTGTCTAGCTAACAGAATACAATTGTGTATAAAACTGAAAAAAAGAAAGAGGATTTTAGGGTAAGAGTAGCCTCCAAGTTTTGACATCACACATTGTACTCATACTGCCAAGGAAATTGTAACCATCATCATTCACACACATAAAGTAACTTCCATACATCAGAGTAAAAAGAAAATGTATACAGCATAATATACTGTAATAGAAACACACAAACAAAAAACACTGAATATTATATGCAGCCTACGGTGCTGTAAATAAAGGTGGAGTTTCACAACTAACAGTTCTTGACTGGTTGCTCATTTCCTTCCAATGCCATTATTCTCTACAATAGCGTAAAAAAAGAAAACATCAAATCAGTCATTCAGAAGAGTCACACACTACATTACAGACAATTACATAGGAATGTTCTATGTTCTCCACAAGTTCAATATACTACTGGCCACTACTCCAGTGGTTCCAAACCTGGGGTACATGTACCCCTATGCAGAGGTATTACAGGGGGTATTTGACAGAAATGGGAGGGGGGAAATTATCAATGACTAGACTTACTGAAATGTTACAGTAAAACCCACAGTATTAGATAGATTTACATGGGAGGCACTAATTGCAGCTCTTTGACCCTTTTTATTATTGTATGTTATATTCTTCAAAATAAGGATTATAATGATAATTGCGTCATACAGTAAGCTGCAGTTTTTAGGCAAAATGTTGAAGTCGGATAAATCAAATACTTTCATACCTGGATTACCTGGATACACAAATCAGGTAAAGTGGGTACTGCAGCCAAAAAAGTTTGGGAACCACTGCTTAATTGTAAAAAGGTTTTAATGATGGACAACCAGTAACTGACTTACATGTTACATGTTAGTCAAGTTCTAGTTTCACCTGACTGTCGATTGCTGTAATAAATTTATCAAATGTTCCAAGGATCAGTCAATTGCTGTAATAAACAATCAGTCAATTGCTGTAATAAATTTATCAAATGTTCCAAGGATTCATATATGGTATTCATGGTATTATGTTCTTGACTAATTTTGACAATTGAACAGACTGTTTTGCATGTGATGACTTATACAATGAAATGACGCTGACACGTTTTGGAGTGAACAACCATTAGAATGAGAATTGACAAATCAGTTTAGATCAACAAGATCTATTCAACTGGAAATTGTGCTAAATGTAGGCTACCTGTACTTAACCTGTATTTGCAAAGATGTACTGAGACATTGAGACATGTACTTAGACATTTGCAATTTGATGAAATGAATGAGAAAATCAGTTCTGTTGTGAACAATTGCTAAGTGGTTTGGAGGTTTGTCCATGTTGTTTTGAGAATGCAATTTCTGTTTCAAGAAATGAGCCAAACCAATGGAGAAAAACTGTAATATACATTCATACAAATTAATGTTTTTAGGGTACTGTATGTGATCTCCATCACCTGTGAGGGCGAGCGTGTGCTTGCCTCCACATGCCACCTGCAGAACCCCATGCAGAGATTCTACTCGCTGGGGACAATTGTGATTGGCCAGCTGATGAGCAGAAAGACCCAGTCGTCCATCTGCACTTTCCCCGAAAGTGAAAACATCCCCATTATCTGAAACATACCAAATTCACAACAACTTATTCAGTGCAAATAAAAAATAAAATAAAATAACAGCATGGTCTTCTTGTTCATGCTTATGAATAGTATTGATTGACAGGTGCTCACCTGTGACCAGAGCTGAGTGTCTGTATCCACATGAGACCCACTGAATGAGTTGTCCCAATTTCAGCTCTTCAGGCAATGAGGCATGACTGTCATTCCCCAAACCAAGCTGACCAACAGAGTTATCACCCCAAAGAAACAGCCTGCCATCCTCTGAAATATGCAGATTTATTACTTAAATATATAAAAGCATTTGCATTTATATATCTACTATATTAAGAATCTGTTGCATATCAGTGTTACCTGTAAGTGCAGCAGAGGTGTGGTCACCTGCAGAGAGCAATTTGATTGGAGCATAGTCACAAAAGGGGTGTAGGCGCTGGAAAGAGATGCTGTCATTACAGTGGCCCAGTCCCAACTGTCCATCACTGTTTCCTCCAGCTGCAAAAAACTCCCCTTGTGCTGGAAAAAAACACAGACACTTTTACTTACTCTCTTCATTTTACTCACAATTCTCTTTTTTAAATATACACTACTGTTTAAATGTTTGGCGTCAGCAAGATTTATAATAATAATAATAACAATAATAATGATTTTATTCAACAAGGACACATTAAATTGATCAAAAGTGACAGTAAAGAGATTTTTTTAAATAAATAAATGCTTTTCTTTTGAACATTTTATTAATTAAAGAATCGTAAATCATGGTTTCCACAAAAATATTTAGCAGCACAACTGTTTTCAACATTGATAATAATAAGAAATGTTTCTCGAGCAGCAAATCATCATATCAGAATGATTTCTGAGAGATCATGTGACACTGAAGACTGGAGTAATGATGCTGAAAACTCAGCTTTGCCATCACAGGTATAAATTAAAATGTATTACACTTCTTTCAAAAACATTAAAAATCTGAAATAAAAGGCTTTACTTACAGGTGCTTACAAGTGTGTGATCAGTCCCACAGGCAACAAACTGAACTCTCTCCCCTTTAAGAACTGTGTGGACAAATAAGAAGATAAATAAGAAAACAGAGCGAGATCATTATAAAACAACATGTACTGTATGCACCTTTATGTCTAACCTTTGACACAGATTGGTTTAGTAACCGGTCCTTTGGTTTGTAGACCAAGCTGACCGATGTTATTACTTCCAAACACAAACAAACGGCCCTGCTCTAAAGAGATAATTAAAGAGACAAAAAATATAGTACATATTACAAAATATAGCTGTAGTTACTAAAATTACAAGGAGAATATAAAGAGATTACAACCTGTTACAAAGGCTGAGTGTGACTGTCCACATGAGATGTGCACAGGTATATCATTCTTTAACCATAACCTGCTGGGTACATTGTTTGCGATTTGACTCTTTCCGAAGGTAAATACAGCACCTGTATCTGCAATAAGGAAACGTATATGTTCAGTTCAGTACAACATCTCTCAGTCACAACTGTTCACATACAGAGCAAAGAGCAAACCTCCCCATGCTCAGCAAGACAGTCCATTTAAATCCTTAGAAAGCTTCCAGCTTCCCAGAATAGCCTGTGTGGGTAATGCTCTAGGAGCTCAAAGGCATGATTATGGTGTCACACAGAGAGACTTACAAGCACATGCTAAAATACACATACACCTACACAGACAGACAGACAGACAGACAGACAGACAAACAGACAGATAGATAGATAGATAGATAGATAGATAGATAGATAGATAGATAGATAGATAGATAGATAGATAGATAGATAGATAGATAGATAGATAGATAGATAGATAGATAGATAGATAGATAGATAGATAGATAGATAGATAGATAGATAGATAGATAGATGTACATCTTACCTGGTATTTCTGTGTCTGTTTCTCCTGTCATCACCTCCTACACCTCTGTTCTACAGATGACATTCCTGAACCTTCAGCTGTTCCCTGATGAAGAGTAACAGTTGAACCGGAAGTACACGTTACCTTGGCAACCGATGAAAAAATCTAATTAAGAGTTCACACTTTAACTGTAGAGCTTTTCTTGATTAAATGCTATAATTAATTAATTAAGAAAAGAAACAATATGAGCGTCAGTGAGCATTTTAACAGAGAGAGAGAGAGAGAGAGAGAGAGAGAGAGAGAGAGAGAGAGAGAGAGTTTAGCATCCGACGGCAGTGTGTGTGGGAGTAGTGGGATAAATAAGCACATGCACAAGAGCTGTCACTCACCACACTCGGTTTCTTGTCCCGCCCCCTTTCTATCCCGTTAGCCACGCCCCTAATGTTGCATGACGGGGAGCGCGTGGAAATGCATTGATTTGGTTGTGCCAGCTTTGAGCTTTATTACATGTCAGTAAAATGTTTGCTGTCAAAAACAGAATATATTATAGTCTGAAATTTGCAAAATGTTGCCAAAGCAGGAATTTTAGGTGAGTCGAAAAGTTTGCCATAAACAAGAAATATTTTGCTGCTGTCTGCAATTTTGAGTGACATTGTTTAATAACTTTGATTAATAATATATTAACAAATATTATTACAGTTCATAATACGTAATAATTAATTGAAATATTAAGTAGCCATGAGGGTTGTGAAAGTTTGATTAATGTCTTTTTTTTAATGTATAGGAACAAGCCGATCTGTTAAGCATAAAAATGTTACTTTAATACATTTATTTAATGTGTAGTTGTATAATAACATGGATATTTTAACATAACATAAACATTTCACATTTTTGCTGAATTTATATATTTTATAATGGAACATGTAGGAACCTGTAGATTCTGATACTTTTTAAGTTTTTAACCATTTAAAAAAATGTCACTTTTTTTAAAAACAAAATCAGTAGCTTTTGTGCACCTCATTTAAATGCTATGTATGGCAAAAAAAAAAAAAAAAAAAAAAAGAACTACTACATGAACTATTTTTATAAAGTGTGTTTGAGTTTTCTTTTCTTTTTTTAATATTCAAGCAGTTTTCCATCTGTATCATGTGTATGCATCTG
This sequence comes from Chanodichthys erythropterus, assembly GCF_024489055.1. Lineage (NCBI taxonomy): Eukaryota > Metazoa > Chordata > Actinopteri > Cypriniformes > Xenocyprididae > Chanodichthys > Chanodichthys erythropterus. The sequence continues at coordinate 30,236,253 of NC_090234.1, read as the reverse complement.
TACGTCCACAGAGTGGGAAAAGCAACTTTGGACAGTGTTAACCTGAAGGGCAGCAGCTTTCTAACACTAAAGGACTTTAATGCAGAGGAAATTAAACATATCCTGTGGGTTTCTGCTGACCTAAAGCATCGAATAAAGCACAGGGGCGAGGTACTGCAAAATATATTGCAACTATTGAACTTACTGATTGGAAATCTCACCTTTTTTAGGACTGATAAACAATGTTGATTTTTTCCCTCTTTTTATGTACAGTATGTCCCATTACTTCAAGGCAAATCTATTGCCATGATATTTGAAAAGAGGAGCACTAGGACCCGCATGTCCACTGAAACAGGTGCCATTCAAAGTTTGAGCTTGTGAAAGGGCTTAAATTTATCAGTGCGGTCTCTGAACAAAATGAATGAATAGGGACGGATACAGCACAAAGGATTTGACACATAGACAGTTTCTCTCTCTCTCTTTCACTAGGGTTCTCTCTGTTGGGTGGCCATCCATGTTTTCTCACACCCCAGGATATCCATCTAGGTGTCAATGAAAGCACCACAGACACTGCCAGGTCTGAATTTAAACACATTGTAAACACTGTTTAGACTCAATACTGTGAGGTCTTGACATGGTCTTATATGTATGGCAGGGTGCTTTCTGGTTTAGCAGATATTGTGTTAGCTCGGGTGTATAGTCACTCATCTCTGGAGCAACTGGATAAAGATGCTACTATACCAATCATCAATGGCCTGTCTGACCTCTACCACCCTATACAGATTCTGGCTGACCTACTGACACTACAGGTACAAATTCACTGACACTTACATATAAACTGAAGTACATTCACTCATGTGTTCTTTTTCACTCTTTCAGGAGCACTATGGCTCATTAAAAGGCCTCACTTTGGCTTGGATAGGTGATGGAAACAACGTTCTTCACTCCTTCATGATGTCATTGGCCAAACTAGGTGTCAATCTAAAAGTGGCCACACCCAAGGTCTGCCCCTTTCAGAGCTGTTATGCATACATTTCCATTTAAATGTTTTTTTTTATTATTATTATTATTCAGCAAGGACATTAAATTGAAAAAAAAGTATAACAGTTTCTACAAAAAATATTAAAAAGCATGACTGTTTTTAACATTGATAATAATAAGAAATTTTACTTGAGAATTAGCATATTAGAATGACTTCTGAAGGATCATGTGACGCTGAAAAATCAACTTTGCCATCACAGTAAGAAATTACATTTTGAAATACTGTATATTAAAATATAAAACAGTGTATTTAAATTGTAATATTATTTTTTAACATATAACTGTTTTTACTGTATTGTTCATCAAATAAAAGCAGCCTTGGTGAGCATAAGAGATTTCTTTCAAAAACATTAAAAATCTTACCTACTTTTGAATGGCTATATACAAATATTTATGTTTTTATTTATTTATTTATTTTAATTTCTACCACATTGAAATGATTTTACCTAAATTAACCTCTTATCTTTAGGGTTATGAGCCAGATGCTAACGTCACTCAAGAGGCTCAGCGTCTATCTAAGAAGGTATAGATTGCCCTACAATGCAATTGTCTTTTTATAATGTCTGCTTTATAATGTATACACTATAATATGCATTTGCATTAGGCCTACAGTGGTGTGAATAAATGTTTGCCCTCTTCCTGATTTTTTTTTTTTTTTGCATGTTTGTCACACTTTAATGTTTCAGATCATCAAACAAATTTAAATATTAATCAAAGATAACACAAGTAAACACAACATGCAGTTTTTAAATGAGGGTTTTTATTATGAAGGGAAAACAAAATCTAAACCCACATGGCCCTATGTGAAAAAGTGCTTGCCCCCTAAACCTGTTACAGATCCCGTGTTTCCCTGGACTCTATTTCCCAATATCCTCCTGTTCTCCACACCTGCACTCACTTCCCTCGTCATCTCCCCATCATCACGGATCACCTGCACCTGGACTCTATTGTTAGCACTCCCTTTATATGACACTCACTCCCTTCACTCCTTGTCCGTTCTGAATGTTGTTTACCGTGTATGTTGGCGTTCCTTACCTTTGTTACATTAAAAGCATTATATTATTGTGGAAATCCGCATCTGCCTCATCTCTCTACCAGTACACGTAACAGAACTGTTACAGATCCCGTGTTTCCCTGGACTCTATTTCCCAATATCCTCCTGTTCTCCACACCTGCACTCACTTCCCTCGTCATCTCCCCATCATCACGGATAACCTGCACCTGGACTCTATTGTTAGCACTCCCTTTATATGACACTCACTCCCTTCACTCCTTGTCCGTTCTGAATGTTATGTTCACGTTGTATGTTTGGTTCCTCTTGCCTCTTGGATTAAAGTATTATGTATTGTGGAAATCCGTACCTGCCTCATCTCTTCAAACCAGTACAACTGTAACAGAAAGACGGACCAATATATGCTGGATTTCCACAGAATAATGGAGACTTCCACCGGCTCCCTGGCTCCTGCTCCTCCTACGCCTCTCTCTCATCTGTCAGCCGGCGATCGCCTCATCGGGCTTCTTCAGGTTGGTCGTTCACTGGAGAGGTATGTGGAGGAGTTCGTTGAGCTGGCTTATCTGTCTGACTGGTCCGATGCTAATTTAATCGCCCTGTTTTTGGACGGTCTGGATGACAACACTCTCCGTCTCCATGAACCTGATTATCGTCTCTCCTTAAGTGAAACTATCAATTTTATTTTGTTTTTGAATAATTCCAAATTCTATGTGGATGAGTGTTGGTCTCCAGTCCGTCCAGAAACACGGTCGGCTGGGCCAGTTAGTCAGCCTCCGTATTCCTCCGCTTACCCCTCCAGTGAACGTCCTTCCTGCCCCACGCTGGGCCCACACTCTCCTGCTGGGTCCGGAAAGCGGAGGAGGAGGAAAAGACCTGCCGCTGAGCCCTTTCCAGCCTTCATTGAGCCCGCTCCAGTATCTCCAGAGCCCGCTCCAGTATCTCCAGAGCCCGCTCCAGTATCTCCAGAGCCCGCTCCAGTATCTCCAGAGCCCGCTCCAGTATCTCCAGAGCCCGCTCCAGTATCTCCAGAGCCAGCTCCAGTCCCCACAGAGCCAGCTCCAGTGCCTGTGGGGATTTTAATTGTATTTGAGGGGATGAATTGGCCCTCTGCTCCAGTCTCCGCCGAGCAAAGTTCTCCAGTCTCCGCCGCCGAGCAAAGTTCTCCAGTCTCCGCCGCCGAGCAAAGTTCTCCAGTCTCCGCCGCCGAGCAAAGTTCTCCAGTCTCCGCCGCCGAGCAAAGTTCTCCAGTCTCCGACGCCTACGAGCCCTCAGCTCCAGCCGCCGCCTACGAGCCCTCAGCTCCAGCCGCCGCCGCCGAGCCAGCCGCTCCAGCCGCCGCCGCCGAGCCAGCCGCTCCAGCCGCCGCCGCCGAGCCAGCCGCTCCAGCCGCCGCCGCCGCCGAACCAACTGCTCCTATGAACTGTGTTTTTGAACCCTCCAGCCCAAAGACTGTTTCCCCTCCCTGCCTCCCTCTCCCGCCTCCGTCCATATGTCTCAGCACTGTACCTCCACCTCAAGCCCCCTCGCCCAGATCTCCACCTCGGACCTCTGGGCGATTACCTTCACCCCGGCTCCAACCTCCCTCTGCTCCACCGTTGCCCATCAGTCCACTAGTCTCACCAGTATCCATCCTGCCTCCACTCACACCTTGTTCACTCGTCGGCCTGCCCTCCCCTCTGGACTACACTCCTCCGTCTCCGCTCCGTCACTCCGTCCCTCAGTTCCAGTTGGCCTCCTCACTCGCCCCGGTGTTCGTTTTGTTGACTGTCCTCCTGCTTCCACTGCGGCCTTCTGGAGCCCCGGCTGCGCTTCGGTCGGCGGAGCCTACAGTTCGGCCATCACCCGCCGGTCCCTCACCGCCGCCTGGGCTCAACGCCTCGAAGGCTTCGGCCCCTGACCCTGCATGGCTGCCCTCGGCCCCTGACCCGCCATGGCTGCCCACGGCTCCTGACCCGCCATGGCTGCCCACGGCTCCTGACCCGCCATGGCTGCCCACGGCTCCTGACCCGCCATGGCTGCCCACGGCTCCTGACCCGCCATGGCTGCCCACGGCTCCTGACCCGCCATGGCTTTTGAGCCTGCCCTGGAGACCTCCACTCCAGTCTACTCCTCCCCCTGCTCCGGTTTGAGGTCTCCAGGGCGCCCGCCCCCCTCCCGGTTGTTACATCTACGGCGCGAGGACGCGCCTACCGGGAGGGGGAGGTACTGTTACAGATCCCGTGTTTCCCTGGACTCTATTTCCCAATATCCTCCTGTTCTCCACACCTGCACTCACTTCCCTCGTCATCTCCCCATCATCACGGATCACCTGCACCTGGACTCTATTGTTAGCACTCCCTTTATATGACACTCACTCCCTTCACTCCTTGTCCGTTCTGAATGTTGTTTACCGTGTATGTTGGCGTTCCTTACCTTTGTTACATTAAAAGCATTATATTATTGTGGAAATCCGCATCTGCCTCATCTCTCTACCAGTACACGTAACAAAACCTAATAACTGGCTGGGCCACCCTTAGCAGCAACAACTACAATCAAGCATTTGCCATAACTTGCAATGAGTCTGTTACAGCGCTATGGAGGAATTTTGGCCCACTCATCTTTGCAGAATTGTTGTAATTCAGCCACATTGGAGGGTTTTCGAGCATGAGCCGCCTTTTTAAGGTCACGCCACAGCAATAGGTTTGAGGTCAGGACTTTGACTAGGCCACTCCAAAGTCTTCATTTTGTTTTTCTTCAGCCATTCAGAGGTGGACTTGCTGGTGTGTTTTGGCTCCTTGTCCTGCTGCAGAACCCAAGTTCACTTCAGCTTGAGGTCACGAACAGATGGCCGGACATTGTCCTTCAGAATTTTTTGGTAGACAGCAGAATTCATGGATCCATTTATCACAGCAAGTCTTCCAGGTCCTGAAGCAGCAAAACAGCCCCAGACCATCACACTACCACCACCATATTTTACTGTTGGTATGATAAAGCACTTTTTCACACAGGGCCATGTGGGTTTGGATTTTGTTTTCATTTCATAATAAAAACTTTCATTTAAAAACTGCATGTTGTGTTTACTTGTGTCATCTTTGATTCATATTTAAATTTGTTTGATGATCTGAAACATTAAAGTGTGACAAACATGCAAAAAATGAAAAATCAGGAAGGGGGCAAACACTTTTTCACACCACTGTATGTGTTTGTCAATGAATGTGAAATGATTCTTTAATAATAATTGTAATAACGAATGACGCCTATAATTGTAATTGTAATAATTGTCTTTAACAACAAAATAAATCTGTGTAAAAGTGTTTTATAGACTTTTTAATGTTCACCAACTTATGTATAGTATGCAATGTTTAGTAGTTTAGTATGATATAAAGTAGCCAATTATGATATTCATGCTATAGTTTGGTACCAAGTTGCAATTCCTGACGGATCCAGTGGAGGCAGCACGGGACAGTAGTGTGCTGGTTACTGACACTTGGGTGAGCATGGGCCAAGAGGAGGAGAAGAAGAAGAGACTAAAAGATTTCCATGGTTACCAGATCACCATGCAGGTAGACAAACATCCATCAACTTTGTCTAGTTTGATCTAGTCTAGTCTAGACTTTTCATTCCTTTATAATTATAATGCATTTATATGCAGCCTTATTGAGGAAATGAAAATAATAAAATGCTTCTGAATAGTGTTATTAAGTTTCTTTCATGATTCTGTTGAATTGTTGACAGACAGGAAGTGTGGCTGCATCAGACTGGACATTTCTACACTGTCTCCCACGTAAAGCAGAGGAAGTAGATGATGAAGTTTTCTACTCGCCACGGTCCCTCGTGTTTACAGAAGCTGAGAACCGCAAGTGGACGATTATGGTAAAGTGTATATGTAAAGATGTGAGCATCGATAATGCATTTACGTTTGTTAAGTAATGTTTCTGTGTGTTTTCTTCAGGGTTTGATGGTGTGCATCCTGACAGACTATAGGCCGCAAATTCCCAAACTCAAAATTTAAAAAATGTCATCATCTGTTTTTGTATCATAAAATTAGTAATCATATGTCTCAATAATCTTTGAAAATGGGGGTTTTAATTGAGAAATAAACAATTAATTGAAATAAATGTATGAATTCATCAATTAAATGTATGAAAAATACTTTTCACAATGTATTATTCAAGTATTTCAGGTGTGCAAATACCAGTATGACCTATAGAGGGGGCTGTGATATTGTGTGAAATGGTTTGTATTATAAAACATAACAACAAAAGTATTTTAAATTACAAGGGGTTACATGCACATATCTTGCACATTTACATGCACATTTTTTTTTTTTTTTTTTTTGCACTCAGTGAAAAAACAATAATCCAATTCATTTTCATTTACTATAATGACCATCATTGTATCTCTTAGGGTTTCTGTTTAATTGTGTGAAATTGCTTAGGAACATTTTACATAACAGATAAACTCTCTCAGGTCATCCTGATGCAAGTGTCTTAGTCTGCACAGGACGGAAATGCAATACAGTCCAGCAGTGACATGATTCAGAGTGTGGGAATGCATTTAAAACCACTGTGGTATGTTCATGTTATGTCTACTGATCTTATCATAATGAGAAAGCATATGTTTTAGCATGAATGTGTGGTCATTGGGCATGCTTTGGTTATTGTTGTTTTTTAGTTTCACTATGACTTTTCACTAGCAGCTGTCCTGTAGTATCAGATCAGAGTGATATGCACAGGGATGGGCAGTATTTTTACATGTATTTAAAATACGTATATGAAAGCCTTTGAATAAAATCAAATGTAATTTAAATACATTTAAGTTTAGTATTTTTGTATTTTCAAAATACATAAATACTTTGTGCCCGTCATCCTCTTTATTAGGCTGCTGATTTGCTGTATCAACTAGTTCAGGCCCCCAACCCCAACTTTCATGCATGTGAGCTGCAGCTGTATGACACCACCTAGCGATTTTTTTTTTTAATAATATAAGGTGAGGATGTCGTGGTTGACTCAACTTGTTGATTAAGTTTAAATTGGAACATCATTCAGATTTGCCTTCAGTTAACATGAAGGAATAAATCAGCACTAGCAAGAAAAAATAGTGTTGTTTAGTCTTACTAAATTATACTTACTAAGTCATACTTAATTGCTTGTTGGTTAACCTGCTAGTCAAATGTGTTTAAGCATTACTGTTTGCTAGGACTGGGTGATATGATGATATATCATGGTGATAATATAAAGTGTGTATCAATTTAACTTTTTCTATAATGTTTATATATTGTGGTTTGCAATATCCATGCTGCTTTTAGTGGGCAGGAGTTATTGACATGAGTGATAAAGAAACATAGATGAATGAGTAAAATGAGCGGGACGTTCTTGATGTTAAAAAGAGTTTAAAGTGCAATATCCCACAAAAGAGAACTCATTCAGTATTTTGCACACTGACAGGCAGCTTTCTGTGGTAAACCGTCAAATACACACAAATATTATGTCAAAATCACTGATCTTGGCTGAATAACTTTTGTAACTTTACTATGAATTTACTATTTATTTCACAGTGAATAAATAGTACTCACCTATGTTTCTTTATGCAGTGTTTTACTTAACATTTGATTATTAAATTTCTGTAGTATTTCTTACTAGCAGTTAATTTCTTTTAATTAATCTTTGTTCTCTTGTATTTATTTGTCCTATATTGCTTATCATTTGTTTCTTTGTTCTTTTATTATTCACTGTTTGCTTTGCTTACATATTTGGTATCGAAACTGGTATTGAGAATAGTGAAATTTCACTGGTATCTAATTGTGGTATCGTAGCAACCTTATTTCCAGAAAAAAAAGATCATGATATATATATCATATAGATCATTATATATATATATATATATATATATATATATATATATATATATATATATATATATATATATATATATATATATATATATATATATATATATCGGGATCGGTAAGATTTTTAATGTCTTCAAAAGAAGTTTCGTCTGCTCACCAAGGCTGCATTTATTTAATTAAAAATACAGTAATATTCAGTAATATTGTGAAATATTATTACAATTTAAAATGACTGTTTTCTATTTGAAAATATTTGAAAATGTAATTTATTCTTGTGATGGCAAAGCTGAATTTTCAGCATCATTCAGTGTCACATGATCCTTCAGAAATCATTCTAATATGATGAATTAAAATGAAGAAACATTTATTCACAGATGTACAAAATATTTGTGTACAATATTTTTTTATTTCAGGATTCTTTGATGAATAGAAAGTTCAAAAGAACAGCATTTATTTGAAATCTAATCTTTTGTTACATTTTAAATGTCTTTTTTAATGCTTCCTTGTTGAAAAACAATATTAATTTCTTTAAATTCTTCTCAAAAAAATAAAAATTCTTACTGACCCCAAACTTTTGAACTGTAGTGTATAATGTTACAAAAGCTTTGTATTTCAGATAAATACTGTTCTTTTGAACTTTCTATTCATCAAGGAATCCTGAAAAAAAAAGTATACAACTGTTTTTAACATTAAATGTTTCTTGCGCAGCAAATCATCATATTAAAATGATTTCTGAAGGATCGTGTGACACTGAAGACTGGAGAAATGATGCTAAAAATTCAGCTTTTCCAACACAGAAATAAATTACATTTTATATTATATTCCAATAGAAAACAGTTATTTTAAATTGTAATAATATTTCACAATATTACTGTTTTACTGTATTTTTAATTAAATAAATGCAATCTTGGTGAGCAGACAAACTTCTTTTAAAAATATTAAAAATCTTACCGATCCCAAACTTTTTAACGGTAGTATATATCATATACTATGAAAATTACTCATTGTGATATAAGATTTTGGTCATTTCATTCATCCATACTCCTTGCTATATAGGGGGAAAAGTTCCCACAGTTTTACATGCAATTTATCAGTGTATCTGGTCAGAAATAAGTATATGACGCACAGATGACACCTTAAACCTTTTTGAGAAGTTGGTGGTAAGGGTAAGTGAAATGAAAACAAATGTTTCTAAGCAGTTGTACCCACCAAAATGTTCTTTGCATTCAGAATAGAGACAGATTTAAGCCTAATAGTGATATTTCACATTTTGTGTATTTTCAAAATACAAAATACTGTATCTGTATACTGTATAAATACAAATTTGTGTTTTGATACATTTCGACTGAGATATTTTGTGCTTTTATTTTAATTACATTTTCATGTATTTATGCCCATCTCTGGATATGCAAAATAGTGAAAAGATGTTTAGGGGAAGTTTAGACTGTGAGTGAAACTATCAACAGTGAAGTTAAGTGAAGACACACACTGCATGAAAAAGAGACAATGTTATGTTATACTTTTGCAAATCATACATTTACAATGGTAAAATTCTTAGTGATTCTCGGGGTGAGGCATAGATGGACCTAGAACAAGGGTGGAGATGAGAGTCAGAGCAGAAGAACAGGTTTCTAAATCATCCGAGGCATTCTAGTCATTACAAAGGTTTCTCAGATTTCCTTTCTATGACTTGGTATGCAAAATTATTTAAAATGAAACCTTGCTGTGATCTTATCTCATCTTGTTTGACCCTTCAGTTGTGACCTTATTAGGCTTGAGTGTGTGTTTTAGTTTTTGGATGTATTGGATATCATACATTATTGCAAGAAAGCCAAATATAGAAATAAGACTAATTCTTACAATTATATGTGCAAAGAAAACCCTATATAACTCACATAAATAGTAGATTAGCATCTCAATTGTTACATTTACACTTGAATACTCCTCCTGTGTTAATTTGTTGGATTGGACAACAAACCAAATCCCTTCTGGGCATTCAGATTAATTTGACAGGCCAGAAGGGACAGTTTCAGAGAATTTAACATAAGCACTTTAAAAGATTTTGACGTCCGTACAAGGAAAGACAGAAACATGCCCCCAAAACCCATTTTAAGGAAACAAATTGACATCTTGTCAACTTTTAAAGCAGTAATGAAAGATGTAATGTTTTAATATGTATTTCTTTTCAGTGGAAATCATTATTAGGTTGGTCTTTCTTAGTTCAGGAGACATTCATTGAGTTCTCAATTATGTTCCATCAGTATGAACTTTGTCTCATGTGTTCCTTTGGCTAAATTAATATAGACACATGAAAAAGTAGGGCTATAAAATGAATGTGGATAACATCAGATTATTTAGTCTCTTAAAAATCTGTTGAGAAATGTTTAAATATTGCATACCAAAATGTTCTAATATTGAGACACTTGATCATGGCAAATCTGAGCAAACTTTGAGACAAACTATTCTAAAACTCTACAAACAAAACAAACAAATGTAAAAAGCAGTAGACTAAAGCAAAAGTCTCTCTATGTATTTTATCTCATTGCTATCTCAAAGACACAACTGAGATAGAATCTCAGATCTTATTTGTGACTTTTCCTTCCTGTTGGGTCCATTCATTTTTGCTAATGTGTCATGATTTTTTCAAACATTAATAGGCCTATTCATAACTTAAAGAGATAGTATACCCAAAAATGCTGTCATCATTTACTCACCCTCAAGTTATTCCAAACCTGAATGAATTTCTTTCTTCTGCTGAACACAAATAAATATATTTTGAAGAATGTTGGTACCAAACAGTTGATGGGCCTTATTGAATTCCATAGTATGAAAAAGAAAAAAGAAAAAAGAAAGAAAGAAAGAAAAGAAACTATGGAAGTCAATTTGGTCCATCAACTGTTTGGTTACCCATATTCTTCAAAATATATTATTTTGTGTTCAGCAGAAGAAAGGCTTGGAACAACTTGAGGGTGAGTAAATGACAGAATTTTCATTTTTGGGTGAACTATCAAGCATGCAACTTTTGGCTTCAATGTTACTAATCAGAAAATAATTTAAAGATTAGATTTTCCCTGTCTCTTTTTTTAACCTTTATTAATGTTGTTAGCCTATCACCGTTCATTTATAGGCCTAGACCTACTGCTTATTTGCGTCATGTGTAAAACTTAGGCCTACTTGAAAGTCAGAGGCTAATTTGCTGCAACGACATTTCACATGCCCTCACAGCAGATTTTTTTAATTAAATTTGTATGTAGCTTAAATAATTATGCAACAAGTTGATCCATGCACATCCGTGCCGCTCCCTGTGTATCTATGGGCCGTGCGGAGGTTTGTGTCTTGCTGTTGGAATCTGGTTTTTGGCCGACTTGACATCCCAGACCAGACCAACAGGTTTCGGTTACGCCCAGGAGCAAGAAAAGCCGTGTATAAAAAGACATTAAGGAATGCAGATCTCCAGAAAGCTACAAGAACACGAGAGAGAAACATACAGAGTACACTACTCTCCAATTAACCCTCATAATCCACCAAAATGCAGATGTCCGAACCCCTCAGCCAGAAGAACTCTCTCTTCACGGCAATGAACCGCTTCATCGGCGCCGTCAACAACATGGATCAGACGGTCATGGTGCCGAGTCTGCTGAGAGATGTGCCGCTGGACCAAGAGAAAGAGGAGCAGAAGCTAACCAACGACCCGGGTAGCTATCTGCTGGATGCTGAGGACGACATGTACAGCTATTACAGCCAGCTCAAGTCCATCCGGAACAACATCGAATGGGGCGTCATGCGCGCAGAGGAGCAGAGGCGCAAGAAAGACACTCTTGCGCCGGAGACGGTGCGCACAGAACCGGAGAGCGACATGGATCTGGAGCAGCTCCTGCAGTTCCATCTAAAGGGCTTGCATGGGGTGCTGTCCAAACTCACAAGCCAAGCTAACAACCTGACAAACCGATACAAGCAGGAGATTGGCATTGCTGGCTGGGGACAGTGAACTGCATCATAAGGACACGTCTATTTGGATATGATGAACTATTCTGATCTAATACGATCTATTCTGCGTTTGTGGAAGAGCCAAAAGGAACTGACCGAACAGAAGTTAGCCTAAACTGTCAAAAGTTAAGATTGCAAGGCAAACCGAGAGGGGGAAATGGGTTTGTTCTAGTACTGGTTTTGGTGTTGATCACTGACGTATTGTAAGGGCTGCTTCCTGTCTTATGGTAGCCTATTTTATTTGCACTGACAGTTTCCCATTTTTTAAAAACAAAACAAAATCTCCGTTCAAATGGCTGTTTGCCATGCCTTATCTTGATATTTAAATCTATTTATGTTTTATGTATAATTGAAAGCTTTTATTTTTTCCATTCTTCTTCAAAGTTGTTGTCCTGTGATGTTGCTGTGTGTTCCTGAGGACTGACGACTTTAAGAACTAAACATATGATAGTTTGCTTATGTGAAAACTCCTTTAGATGAAGCAGAAACTCTGTAGAAAACCCATGGGAATGTTTCCTGTTAATGACCTGAAACTATCTGTGAATCATCCTGGGAGTCAATGACGTGGACAACTCTGAAAATCACTGCGTGTGTGTCATGAAGAGTTCCATGAGATTCTGGGTTAAATGGCGCCTAAAGGCCATATGATTGTTAAAAACATTTGCTTTGTTTTGTATTGAATTGTTTTTTTATAACAAAATAAACTTTTGTAATTTGAATATGTCTTATCTGTGGTTGTTTATTATTCATCCTCAACAATGCATAATTAACAGGCTCATACACACCCTGCACCTGTATGCAGTGTACACTCCTCATTCCTTAGTTATTACAAAAGTCTATCATTTAAATAACTTTTTGATACTGATGGATTAGACATAATGGCAAAATAATAATCAGTTCTACTCTAATTTAATCAAGCAAGTACATGTACATGTACGTTAAGTGAGACCTATGTAATGAATCTTATAATAAAAATATGTAAAAGGTCTATAAATAATACACATATTTTGAGGGGTCATCGGTGAGGTATAACTTGCCATGAGCAGACGTGAGGAATTGAACAATGAATAAACAATTGAACATTATTGAAGAATGACTTATTGTTTAAAGAGATTCTTCTTCTTTTTTTGGACCTAAACCTAAACAAACATTTTGACAAAGTGAACTGGAACACTATGTTCCTTGGATGAATCTCGCTTTCACTCTTCCAAATATTATGAAAATGGACAAACCCAGCGATTGGGTTGTTTTAACCCAGCAGTTGGGTTAAATGTTTGCCCAACCTGCTGGGTAGTTTTACTGTTTAAAAATTACAGTATTGCTTACTTAAAATGAAGCCAAAATATCTTGAAAATTAACATTTATTAATATGTTTAATAAATGAACATTTTAATTTCATTTTAGATTCATTTTAAGTCAGCCATATAGTCATTTTCAAACAATAGTTGGGCTAAATAAAACTACCCAGCAGGTTGGGCAAACATTTAACCCAACAGTTGGGTTAAAACAACCCAATCGCTGGGTTTGTCCATTTTCAACCCAACTTGGGTTGTTTTTAACCCAGCATTTTTTAGAGTGTAGTCTTATCCATTTAACCTATTTTAATTCAAATAAAATTTAAATGAAAGTAATTTAATAACATGACCTCCCTGTATAAACAACAGCTAAGTCTGTAGAAAATATAATGTTTTATGTGAAAAATACTGGCAGTAATGTTTTCGAAGGTGAAACGTCACCGCGTTTCGTATTGTTGTGTTGTTTGTCCCAGTGCGCCCGCCTTACGTGTCAATGTGGCTGTGGTGTTCTCATGATGTGTTTTGTCCACATCAAAATATTAGTTAGTAAAAAGAAAGAATAATTATGGGAGATGAGCATCCACTCCAGGTTAACAACACTAGCAGCAGTTCCCGCTGTACTATCTTCAAAGCAGCGCCCGACGACTATCGATGTGTAAGTATAAACTTGTTTTAAAAATGACTGTAATGCTTACTTGTTAGCACTCATGCTAATCACAGCATGACATCATCCCTTCCAGGCATGATGATGTTCATTAGTTTTACTCCTAGACGTGAAAGTAAGAAAGTATGATGATTGATAATCAATTCATTTGAGTTAAACATTTAAACATTCTTGTGGAAAGTATATAAGATGGTTCACGGTCAGGTGAGTTCAGTTGGAAATGAATTACTTATTGATCTGTGATGGGATGAACCACCCAATACACGAGGAGTAAGAAAACGGGTTACGTTTCTTTGGTAAATGGTTGCAAAGTGTCACTCTCTAAAAGGGTGTGTTAATTAATAACACATTTTTTGTGTTATGGTTATTTTAACACTTTTAAGTTGATCATGTGTATAAAGAGAGAAAGAGACAGAGAGAGAGAAACAAGACAGCATGTTAACTATCATCCAGTTGCACATTGCTGCTATGTCACTCTGCAAGCAGTTAAGCAAGTTCACGCCCCTTTTTTTTCATCTGTGGATGACTTGTGTTCATTTTGACACAGTAAATGTGTCAGGAAGGTGATCTGATGTTAAAAAACTTTTTAATATTACATTTAGTTTGAGCTGTTGTTGTAATTGAGTTGTAACAGCCAGAGAAGCGAAGGGAAAAGATGATCAGGTGGTGTTGGTTATGTTTTCACATAATCATTATTTGACCTGAATCACTGAACTCATTTATAGCCTAATCTCTGCGCTAGATTTACATTATTGATTACAGCAGAACTGACATTCTCCAGCAGAAGATCAGCTTTTTCAATATAATCCAAAGGATTTCTCAAAAGTTGTTCTGATTTAACTCAGTTACAAGAGCCCAAACCAAAATTAACACAACAAGTGTTGTCCCTTAACTCACACACTGATGTGTAAGAATTTGAACACATTTTGAGTCAGTTTTAACACATCCTTTCTAAGAGTGTGTATTGCTTTCATTTTAACTGGTCAAAAATAGCACATCTATGACACAAATTGTGTGATTTATGACACATTAGTGTGTTAAGTATTTTAACACATTGCCTGTGTTAAGAAGAATAACACACTGGTTGAGTTAAAAGTAAAACAAAATGTGTTGTCTTTAACTAGACACACAGGTGTGTTAAGATATAACACAGGTTGTGTTGTTTTTATATCTTAATACACCCATGTGTTAAGTCATCCACCGATGAAGAAAGAGGCGCAAACTTGCTTAACGGCTTGTGGAGTGACATAGCAGCAATGTGATTGGATGATAGTTAACACATGTTGTGCTGGACAGTGTTGTTTCTCTCTCTCTCTCTCTCTCTCTCTCTCTCTCTCTCTCTCTCTCTCTCTCTCTCTCTCTCACACAGTGTGTTAAATATTCTATGCCTGTGTTAAGAAGAGTAACACACTGGTTGAGTTAAAAGTAACACAAAATGTGTTGTCCTTAACTAGACACACAGGTGTGTTAAGATATAACACAGGTTAAGAGTGTAAATGAAACTATATAATGATTAAAATGTAAAGAAATTTATGGGGGAAAGATGTGTATTTAAAATGAAAAGTAAAATATGTGAGTTGTAAGTGTTCTTCAATAACTCTTAATGGAATTAGCCTAATGTCATTGTCATGGAACTTTTCTTTTCTGATTGTCATTTTAGTTTTCATTAGATGTGTATATGTATTTTAATCCTCAGGATGTGATTCTTAAAGTGAAAAGAGCCACAGGGACATTTTCATTAGTGGCATGGTGAGTCGATTCATATGGCTTGTTGCTTCTTTGTTTTAAAGTGACTTTTGAGCATTCTTAACCATCTTAAAATTTCCTATCTGTAGTTTTTTCATGCTCTTTGTGATATGGCTGATGCGCAGATATAACTCTTTGGCTCAGGTACAGTGTTTCATTTGAATTGCTGAGATGTGCATTACTGTTCAAATGTTTAGTGGTATTAAGATCTTTTTTTTTATTGTTTAAAAGAAATTAATACTTTCATTCAGCAAAGATTCATTATATTAACAAGTAAATTTGTTTTGTTACTATATATATATATATATATATATATATATATATATATATATATATATAAAGCAGCACGGCTGTTTTCAACATTGATAATAATAATAAATGTCTCTTGTGCAACAAATCAGAATATTAGAATGATTTCTGAAGGATCATGTGACACTGAAGACTGGAGTAATGATGCTGAAAATTCAGCTTCATTACAAAATTCAGCAAAATTCTGCCATCACAGGAACACAACTTTTTAAAATGTATCAAAAAAGTAAACTGTTATTTTAAATTTAAAAATGCAGTTTTGTTGAAGATTTCATTCAAAAACATAAACAACTTTTAACCAACCCCAAAGTTTTGAACAGTAGTGTAATTTCCCAACATAATTTAAAATTCTGTAAAATTCTAATTAGTAATTGTCATATTCAGTCATATTGTTGATTATTATGAATTATTTGGAATATTGTATCTCTTTCCTTCCTTTTTTTTCAGAAAATGGTAGTCAGTTTGACAGTAGCTGCATTTTTTGACAGTGTTGCATATGTTATGGTAAGTTGTGTTGATTATAAATTTGCGTGTATGTTTGAGAGAGAGAGAGACATATGTAGGCAGAGAGTAATTATTCAAGCTAAAGGAGTTTTTAAACCCTCTTTAATAACTTTATTTCATTGACCTTTTACTTTCCTCTCATCTACAGGGAGAGTCTCATCCAGTGGGCCCTCTGTGTAATTTTCAAGCCTGGTGGCTCACATATTTTGGTAAATTTGTCAACTTATTAAAAGATCTGTATTTATTTGTGTACTGTCATGTTAATGTAAAGGTACAGATCATCAATTCTATAATAAGATTATTTAATTTTGGCGTTTGATGTAACTTGCAGAAGACATTTAAATACAGAAATATTATTATATTTGTGAATAAAATTAAATATTACAGACTCAGTGCAAATATGCAGTATTTCTAATAACTGCAGTGCATCAAAATAGAAAGAAGTCATCATTTGCAGACTGATGTCATGATAAATTGCTGCTGCTGTTCTAGTTTTTGGCTGTTTGTTTCAGACTGGACTGCACTGGTGTGGGTGTGTCTTATTACTTTCAATCTCTACCTGAACCTGGTGAAAGAAATCAGAACTGAACATTATGAAATGTGAGTCATTAAACACACAAACAAACACATGTTTAGTTGTGTATACATGCTTATAAAGTGTTCCTAACATCTGCATGTGTTTCTCAGACCGTACCATGTGGTGGCGTGGGGGGTTCCTCTGTTCATGTCCACCCTCCCCCTGATGGCTGGATACTACGGTCCTGCTGGAGCCTGGTGGTATATGACTTTTCATTTTTGATATATTTTTAATTGCAGTTGTAACACTACAGTAATCATCAGTCCTTTCTGTCTACTTCTTGTCCTGCAGTTGGATCAAAGATAATCATGTTGGGTGGAGGTTTGGCATGTAAGTTTGTAATGTTCAGCATGTGTATGAGTGTTTTTCGGAAATGCATGTTGTTTCTAGGGATAAATCTGGGTTGGAGTAATGTAACTATGTTATGAGTTTCATCACATTACAGAGGTTTACGTAGCTCATGCTCTTTGAATCTCAGGAATTTCCGTTCTCGTTCTGACAGGTTTTTGCGCATGCTGGAGCTGCTTAGAATATTTTTCACTCTAAAGTTATGGTTATTATTGCTATGTTTCATCACACTGGTAAACACTGGCCACAAATATATTTGGACACCTAAAATTCATGAATGGTTTTGCAGTTTATATATATATATATATATATATATATATATATATATATATATATATATATATATATATATATATATATATATATATATATATATATATATATACACACACACACACACAGTATATTAGTAGATTTAATTGTTCATGTTAATTTCTCATACATTTACATTTGCATTACCTTTGCCATCATCCAAATATCACTTAAAAGTAATCTTTAAAATTCTAACTTATTATTAATGTTAAAACTTTAGCAAATCTACAAATGAATTTCCATTTTTCATACTTTAAAATGATTTTAAAATGTTGTGATACTTAAATTCACATTTAAATGATTGATTTTACTTTTTACCCCTGGTTTCACAGACAAGGCTTAGGCCTACTCCCAGACTAAAATGCATGTTTGAGCTGTTTTGACTGAAAGCAACTTACACAGAGATATCTTAAAATATGTCAGTGCCATTGTTTCCTCTCAAGATGCACACCAGTAATGTTTTTTTTTTTTCTAAGGCACGTTTATAAAAGCTACATAAATGTCCTAATTGAACTAAGGCTTAATCCTGGCTTAATCTAAGCCCTGTCTGTGAAACCAGGCCTTAGTGTTTTATCTTAAACTTATTTAGACAAATGTAAAGAAAATTTAGTTTAGTTTTTAGTTTGTAGTGATTTATTTCAAACTTTAGATAAGTTATAAAAATATATAGTACAGCATTTATTTTAAATGTACTATATTATGTAATTATTATATTGAATATTATTCAATAATATTATTCGTAACATGAAAATAGTTATCGTCTTATCGTTATCAGCCAGAATTTGAATATTGTTGCATCCCTAGGTATGTATTTTAACAAAGGATAGCACAAGCACACTATCAAGTGAACGTGTACAAATACTTTTTGAGGTCTCTGTTTGTTTATTGTCTTGTTTGAGGTGTAAAGTATTTCTTTGTTTGTTTGTTTTTTGCAGATGGTACATCCCCCTGTTTAGCCTTATTATCCTCATGATCTGCTGTTATGCTCGAATCATCTGTGTGGCCAACGAAAGGGTGAGTGAATGTGACTCACAAACATCTGCTAAAAATTGTCCCATTACTTCCAAAATTTGATTGCATGGCAATGCTGGGTCTAACTAACTTAGATGTGTGATTTAAATTTATCTTGAAAAAGCACTTTGCTTATCTCCTATCTCTCTGTAATGTTGACGTGCAACGGTAAGCCTGAAAGTGAAATTTTTGCACGACTGGCAGATTCTTTGACATTGACGCAATAAATCAGGCTGAACATGCTCATGTACGTGCAGACATCCGTGTACTCTACACAGGGCTTATGGAGTTTCTTACCAGATTGTTTACACCCGTTGCAGAATAGGCCATTCCAGGATGACACACAAGTTTTTAGTACTAGGAGAAGATCCACCAAAATGTTCTTTCGGTCAAAACTCTTTATATTGAAGCATGTTTTATTAGACTCTGCTGGTTTTAACCCTGTGAGAAACCTGTTTTATTCATTTAACTCTTTTGTAGTAGTTTTTAACAAAGTTAAATCAAATACAGTTTGAGTTTTTAGCATTGATAAATTGTAAACACCTGATATAGTTTTTCCCTACATTTTTCTCACCATGAAAATAACCACAGAAGCTGGCATGGTGTTAAAAAACAAACAAATTATGGGATTTCTTTCAGCACTGCACAGTAAAATATCACTGATTAGATGATGGGTTTTGTGCTATGGTGGAGGAGCAGTGCTTTTTTCAACCACACACCACATTATGATCCATGCACCAGGAGTGCGAATGCATGTTTAAAGTTATCGTCTTTATTTTAGATGCGTTCCTGGTTAGGCACCTTTAATCCTGAAAGAGAGAGGAGGAAGGTAAGTGTGTGTATTAGTGCATGTGCAGATGTGAAAGTCCTGCCAACCATTAGTTTATACATCAATAATGTATCATTACTCCTTCCTGCAGATCTCTCTAGCTGAAGAGATCAGACCGTTGAAGTGGTATCCCTCTGTCTATCTGCTTGTCTCCATCTTCCCCCTCATAAATCGGTAACTGTGCGTTTTTTCACCACATTTTACATACTGAACCTCAGGGGTGTGATCTTCTGTATTTTTATATGGATTTCTGTATTTTCTGACCTGACATATGTCCCACGTAAATGTGTCTGATATGTATGTGTATTTCTGCAGACTTCACAATGCTGCTTACCCAGAGGACCCTGTGTTTCCTCTGACATTACTGCATGTGCTTAGTGCACCATTGCATGGACTTGCAAATGCTCTGGTCTTCGGTAAGGACACCTGGAGTCAACTGAGTTCAACAGGAATAAAGGTACAGTTCACACTCACCGGTCAGACATGGATGTCAGTCAGACGGTCCCTTCTTGTAACATTATGGTTACTGTGTGGCATAAGCAATAATGCAGACCAGACACATTTTTGCTGTTTGATTTTAATCTCTCATTCACACAACACATGTGTTTTCCTCAGATGGCGATCCGGTCTCGACTGTGTGACAGCACAAGGATTGGAGAGTACCATGCCACGAATGTAAGATACACACATGACCTTGATACACACTCCGATTCTGATGATGAGGACAACAACGTCATCTTTTACAGTCCGAACATGGTCTTAAAAGACAGGGGACCCTTGGAAAATGTTTAGAAAAGAAGTGTGTATGTGTGTGCCTTTAAAGAAGTTCATTCAGTGTTTCTGTGTTGCAGTTTTTATTATTATAGTTTGAAAACAGAGAAGAAAATGGTTGATAGAACGTCTTCCTTTGCCTTTAATGACGGGTCGTATCATAACGTTTGTTTGTACTGTATTAATAATGTGGGAAAGCTTTCATTCAAGCTATTTACCACCTCTAATAGACTTTGTTGCATATAATGGAATTAAAGACTGCCTTTTCTATTTCATTCAGCTGAATATTTCAGACATATGATATACTTTGAGAAAAATTGAGCATGTTTTACTATTATATTTATGAAAATGTATGCTATATTTTTGTATTGTTTACGGATTCAACAAATTTTAAATACAAATCTAATAACATTTATCTCGTGTTTGTGTGTTTTTTGTCTGGTAGAATGAGCTTGGAGTAAGACATAACTCCCATGAACTGCTTAATAAGAGGGTTATAAAAGCTTCTCGGAAAAAGCCAGTGATGTAAACTGGTGAACTGTTGTCTGTTTGTGTAACTTTGTCTTACGAAAGCCAATTTAAACAATACTGACACCGAGTGGACAGAAGTGTGAACAACTGTTTATTCTTGTCCGTGTTTATCGCTTTATATAGAGCTTTATGGAATAAAAATAAAAATCCCAAAAAGTTGATTTTAAAAGTATATTTAAATATAATTTAAAGTGTTTTAAAAACTGTAAGCAAAAGAAGACCTGCTGTTCTTTCGCTGTTCTGTTTTTTTTATTGGGTGTGGTGTGTTATATCATCTAAGCGCGTTTAATAGTGATTGGTGAACAACTCACCATAAGTGACGAAGGAGCCAATCAGAGAAGAGTGCGTTGTAAAATTGATGATAAATGCAACAGTAACCATACGTATCATATTTTCATAACAGCAGCTGACGAACACGCGTCTTGGACAGCCAGGGCGCATCCGGATAGACAACAGTCTCATTCATAACCTGTAAACGCTTGTCTTTCAAGTCAAACTGCTGGTTAGGAAACGGAATAAAGTAGAAACTGTACATTCTGTACATCATGGTATGACTTCTGATAAAAGGTAAGACTTTTGACTTCTTTATACGACTTTAACATTGGAAATAAGATTCAAAACATTTAGTTCCTGTTTATTATTAAATAATATTACTTTTTTATAAACAAAAAGGCATTATCTTTCTTGACGTAGCACTGGCAGTGTAGTGATTTGTGTTTTGTTTATTTGTATGATGACTTGTAACCTTTCCTCTACAGCCAGCGTCTATGTGGTGCGCAAGATCAGAGCTTCTCTTAAAGAGGGAGAGCAAACTGAACAACCTGTTCTCACACCATGTAGCCTGGCTAAAGGTGAGTTTATATTATTAATAAAAAAATATATTTGTTATTTAAAGTATTCAATTCACAGGAATAGCAACTTACCAAATTTTGATTAGCCTACATATTACCAGAGCCGTTAAACATGATATGTTTTTCAACGGCTTCTTGAATTCTAAATTTGGAATAGTATCGATGTCTAGGTTTCTATAGACCAGAAACATTATATATATATATATATATATATATATATATATATATATATATATATATATATATATATATATATATATATATTTGTGTGTGTGTGTGTGTGTGTGTGTATACATATATGAGCCTCATATATGTATATATATTATCAGGGGCGTTTCCTCCGAGGAGGCAAGGGAGGCAGTGCCTCCTCAGAAAAACTGGATGAGAAAATAATCGATGATTCGATATTACAAAAATAAAACAATACAAATGTTACTAAATTTGACATTAAAATGTGTAAAAGTCACTTGTCTTTCTAAAGAAACACTGTCAAACAGCGACACCCGCAGGGAAAGTTACAGCGGGAGTCCGCGTCTCTGTGCCTCCCTTGAGGCTCATAGAAACAAAGCAGAACTCCTGAAGTGGGTTTAGTGGGGGTTAATTGAGAATGAATGGGGGAAAGTCACGTGAGAGGAGGCAATGCCTCCTATGATTGGCTCATGCGATTAATCCCGCCTCTTGTTTTCGTGCGTGTTCTTGTCGAATCAGCCTGAATGAATGGGTTAAAGTTAAAGGGTTAGTTCACCCAAATATGAAAACAATTCAAATTATTACTTACCCTCATGCTGTTTCACACCCGTAAGACCTTCGTTAATCTTCGAAACACAAATTAAGATATTTAAGTTGAAATCCGATGGCTCCATGAGGCCTCCATAGGGAGCAATGACATTTTCTCTCTCAAGATCCATAAAGGTACTAAAAACATATTTAAATCAGTTCATGTGAGTACAGTGGTTCAATATTAATATTATAAAGCGACGAGAATATTTTTGGTGTGCCAAAAAAACAAAATAACAGCTTCAGGAAGCTTCGGAGCGTTATGAATCTTTTGTGTCGACTCATGATTCGGATCGTGTGTCAAACCGCCAAACTGCTGAAATCACGTGACTTAGGCGATGCGAATCATGAGTCAACACTCTGATTAATAACACTCTGAAGCTTCATGAAGCAGTGTTTTGAAATCGGCCATCACTAAATAAGTTGTTATTTTGTTTTTTTGGCGCACCAAAAATATTCTCGTCCCTTTATAATATTAATATTAAACCACTACTCACATGAACTGATTTAAATATGTTTTTAGTACATTTATGGATCTTGAGAGAGGAAAAAACATTGCTGGCTATGCAGGCCTCACTGAGCCATTGGATTTAAACAAAAATATCTTAATTTGCTTTCTGAAGATGAACGAAGGTCTTACGGGTGTGGAACGGCATGAGGGTGAGTAATAAATGACAGAATTTTCATTTTTGGGTGAACAAGACTAATTAAAAAGTAAGTAAACAACTGTCACTTAGATATCACCGCTTTATGTTGTTAAAATCAAACTCGAAATGGCCTGAACATGATGACTCAGGGGGTTTTTAGTGAGCAATCAGCGTGCTGAAATGAAAGGTACATCTTTGTGTCTGTGACCACTGACCACTGCACAAGCTTGATGACTGCTGAAAATAAATAAGACTTAAAAAGAAAAGCTGAATATTAGTATATAAATAATATAATTTAAATTGTTACTGCCTTTAGTTATTATTTTGGAATAAATATAAAATTGAGAAAAAACACTAACTTGATGAATTTTATACTTGGTTTTAATAAATAGAACATTACATAGTGTAAAAATAACTAAATAGAATTGTATTTGGTCTCTTTTTATGTAACGTTAACTTAAAATTGTGTAACAAGGACATAAATGAGGACTTTGCCTCCTCATTTTAAAACACCACTGACATATTATATATACACAAACATTTCAGTATTCTGAGATCACAGTGCGAAGTGGGCGGACCTAAAGAGCTATTTTGGAGCGACTTTTTGATTGGTGTAATTTTCTGTACAGCATCATGGGTAATGTATGTTTTCCATCAGGAATTCCACTGTTAAACACGATTATTTTAAAAAATAAACTGAAATAATGCAGGCTTGCGGTTTCAGCAGAAGCAAATACCATGGATTAACAACCTCCTAGCTCACAGCAGGTCTTTCTTTAAAGGTTATCATTCAAAATCAATTTCCTTGTGGAGAAAATGAAGGGAGTTTTAACTTCATGAACCCAGCTGCTGCACTCCAGGGTGAAAGTATATGTCAGTGTTTTATTACTCTATAGCCTTATCTGAATAAGGCATCAGAGTGCATCAGTCCATTCCACAATGTGCACATGTACAGAGGGTGTTTTCAAATGTCACTAAAGTCGCTGGTCTTGTTTGTGTGTTTCCAGGTAACAAGAAGAGAAATGCATCAGACAGTGCATTAATGGCACCTCCAGAGCCTGAGGGTGCTGCTGGGACATCTGGACCTACAGACACAGCTGTACAGAAATGTGGTTCCTGAGGTTAAAGGTCACGCAGAAGCAAATCTGGACACAATGGAGGCCATCCCTGCTCAAAAACAAAAAACTGTCTTGTGCATGTTGTGTTTTGCGTGCTGAAGTTCCAACAAGGCCATCTAAGCTGGTCTTTTCAGCAGAAACTTGACAGTAGCGGAGGGCATATTGTATCAAAAAAAGACCTGATATCAGACCAGTTTTGCTCTGCGTGACCTTTATTCTCAGGTGCCGACTCTTGCTCTCTGTCTTCTTGGTCTTTCTCTTTCTCTTTTTCGCATCAGCTGTAGTTTGTGAAGGTCTGTTCATCAACCTCTGCCTCAGGGGCGGTTCAGATCTGATGTTTACCTGCAGCTTTTACATTTATACTCACCAATCGACTCAACACATATCACTGTCACTAAAAATAACTGACGATATTTATCATTTAACATCAGTCATGTTTGTTATGACAAAAACAACTAATAAAATTGTGAAACTCCAATCTTTGTTTGCTCAAATTCTTCCTTTTTTTTTGTAATAAACATTTCTTCTTCAGACATCCCAACCTGCAAAAAGTCATTTCAGGGAGGTATCATTTCACCCCATTTCATGAAAATATATGCCCTTTATTGTGTAGTTTATGCCATTATAAATTGATTAAGGAAAGGAAATGGTTTAGATTTTGATAAATACTCATGGTCATGGTGAAAAATACTGACAGGGAAATGATTTTGCATCACATAATGTAAAGTATGAAAAGAAATATAAACAAAACTAGAAGAAAAATGTGTATTATTATATTATATCAGTTTGAGGATTTGTCCCTGGTGTGATAACGTAAACCTGAACAAAGCCTAGACCCGAACCCTACTAAACAACACCTATGGGATGAATTGGATTGCTGACTGTGAGACTCCGTCAGTGCCTGACCTCAATGATGATCTTATGTCTGAATGGGACAAAATCCCTGCTGTTAGTTCCAAAACACAATGAAAGCTTTTCATGAAGAGATAATGCATTTAGAGAGAACCAACTCCCTATAACGCCAATGTTTTGTTGTTGTTTGTTTTGTTTTAAATAAATGGTCAACAAAAAGTGGTGTGGTGTTAAAGTGTCCGCATACATTGTATTAATTTTATCCACATTGTATTCAACCTCTGCGAACAGGAGCTTAGTTTTTATTTAACTCAGCATTTCCTCTATGCCGCTAGATGGCGCACAATACCTCGCAGGGAGAATGAAGGACAGAAGAGAAGAAGAGCACTTGGCTTCCTGTGGTGGCGGAAGTTTTCAATCGAGGGAAATAATCCTAATATTCATGTGCTCATTTTTTTGTTCATCAACTAAATTATCTTCATCAATCATGTTCTACAGCTTAAATTGACTCCGGGAATAAAAAAGTAGGTGTACTGTATAAACACTGAAACCAGATGAAGGTATAACAGGACATTGTATTTAGCTACAGGCTAGTTAAGATCACTTTTATTGTGCTTGTGTGTAAAATTTTACTGCACTTACAGATGTGAATAGTTAGAACTTGCAGATTCTGACTCAAGCTATCAGTTAAAATCATCTAATGATAAAGTAATCTGATTCATCTATTCTAGGATTGGTTTTAGCAGTACATTTAAATGTTAGCAGACGTTTTTATCCAGAGCGACTTAAACAATCTACAAAGTAGTACATTAAGGTTCTTATGATGTCCTGACTGACTATACGTCTTCTCACTGCTTTATCTGTGATCTCGAAGAGGCCTTGAAACATCTGTTTGCAGAATGCCACATGAAAAAAACCGCAACAGCCTTCTTTCTGATTCCTGTAATTTCACGCTGGACCGGAGGAGAGCTCTGACTCTGTCCCCAGGGATCAAACGTGACAACTGTCAGGTATGTCCATGAAGTAAACATTGGGGATTGTGGTGTTTACAGTGTTTCAGTGCTTTCACCTAAATCCAAAATATCTCTCTGTAACACTTTATTTTACAGTGTCCTTGTTACATGTACTTATTGTAGTAACAACAGTAACTTATGCATAATTACAAGCTACTAACCCTAAACCCTATCCTAACCATATAGTAAGTACTTTTTTGTTAATTAATATAAATTTAAGTACTAAGTAATAATTACACTCTAACAAAGACACCTCAAAATAAAGTGTAACCCATCTTTTCGTGTGTCTCAGACTGAGAGTCCCCTTAAGATCCCCAGAGTTTCCGCAGCTGAGGATGTGTGTGTAGATACGGAGATGTATAAAGATCGGAAAAAGAGCCACACCAAGGTGACTGCCATGGACAGGAAATGATTCATGATATGTGTTTGTGCAATTGTTGACAATTTTTTTTCTCAAGTTCTAGTAAAGAACTACATTTGGACCACTAGCACATTATGGACATTTCGCCAGTGGAAGTAAAATATAATTATAATTCTTTTGTGTGTTGCTTCTTTTATAAATCAGCAATTACAGCAATATGATAAAACTCACCAGTGTTCAATGAATTGTTATGCGTATTTCACCAAGTTATAAAGTTTATTATCTTAACTAAATGGTTGCAAAACACTGACTTCTTTTGGCAAATTAATATAGATTGTGTGTTTATCTGTTTTTAGATGTTGACAGATGTAGTTTACTAAATCAGTAAAACAGTTCAACCTGAGATCTCCTAATGTTTTGGAGTTTCTGATTGGCTTTGTTTTCTTTTCTAATGTAAGATCCACTGGACACAGCTGGCCTCAAATGGTACATCCTCCCAGTCAGATCCCAAATCACAAATAAACAGCATTAAAGAACATCCAGTATGGCAGGAAATCCAAAGGTAACTTTCCTGCCTGTTCTTCGTCACTCACTGTAAACATTTAGTTATGCAGTTGTATGAACACTTTATATACCAAAGAATAATATTGTTTACATTGCATTACCTGAATTATGTAGTTTTGAACCACTCAAATGTTTACCGAATGACTTTCTGTCAAATGCATGTGTGATATTTTTTGTGTGAAGTTATTATTAAAAATGATTATAAATTATTGTGAGACTCAACATTGCATGTATTGTGACAAGAATTCAAATATCAGTGGTTTTAAACTGAATTTTCTTTATATTCTTGATTACCAAACACCTGTTTCCTGACAGAGGAAGTGATGCATTGAGCACATTTTGTCTACTTCAACATATTGCAATGTTTGGAGACCCTTTTTTGGGGTTACAGTAACTGTACTGCTAGAACTGAAGTGGTTTCTCTTATCTGGTTTTGACAAATTCCTGTGAAAACTGGGACCTTGGGCAGTTTTTGTATTATTTTCCCCTTATGTCCACTTATCATTTTAATCAAGTCAATTTCAGTAATTTTCCACCCTCTCTGATCCTTAAAATAGGCTTGTTGGATAAAGTTGTAAAAAAGATAAAGAATACTAAATTGCTGTTGATGTGTTGTTGAGCACATCATTTTAGGCTGTTTTTGATACTTAGTTTCATTAAAGTTAAACCTAGGTAGGGAGTTTTGCCTTGGAAATGTTAGAATATAATGTATCAGACTCTTATTTCTAAAGAGCAGAGGGAAATCCTGTTTTGCATGATATGGTGCACGTCTACATTCTCCCACTGAAGTTTTTTTCTTATCATTCGTGCACCATCTGTGCATGTTGACCCATCTCATTCCATGTGCACACTGCTAATAAGTTAAAATGGCTAATGTACCATTAGCTAGAAAGATAAGTCAATAAACAGCTGTGCGACATGTACCAAATGTGTTGAAACTGTCTGTCTGGTAGTTAAGGAGCTACAGTGTTTTTATGCTGTATTTTAGCTGAGGCCAATATAATTTTTTGTCATATTTATGTAGCAGTCATTTGATATGTTTTTTAATATTAACTTATTATATATGTATATGTGTGTATGTTTGAGCAATATCAATTTGATTGTTGGTTATTTATTTATTTCCTACAGGCGTCAGCTCAGGGTGGTCTTAGAAGATGTCCTTCAGACAGGGCAGAGTTGCAAAAAGACAGACCAATCAGAGAGCAAAAGACGGAGTGATCCCACCTCAACAGCCACGCTTAAAGACGCGAGGAGGACCAGTTTAACAACAAGAGAAAGAACAGACTCTACTGAACCAAAAGCTACTTCACTATCCCATAATCAGACTGAGTCATCCGCTGAAAATGAATCATGTTCACACAAGGAAATCAAAAATCTACATTCCAAACAACTGAACTCGTCAGTGAAACTATCAGAGTCTTCTGAAGTATCAAGTAACTCTTGTTCAGCGAGGGAAAGTGACTCACCGCAGGGTGTTCAGATTAGTGAACAGTTGCCTAAACAGACCAAACCATCTACTTTTGAAGAGAATGAAGCATCATCTCCACAGGATGATGAAGCACTTTCCTCTGGATTTGAAATTGCATGCAGTCCCTCGTCACCATTAGCAACGCAGGGTTGCATGAGAGAGGAAAAATCTGCAAGCGAGGTAAGACCTGTAAACCTTGACAAAAGCAGTCAGAACACTTAATGTGCACTGATATTCAGAAGTTTTGGGTCTGTATTTTTTATTTATTTATTTTTTTTAAAGGAAGAAAGAAATAATTACTTTAAGCAAGGTTGCAATAATTTGATGAAAAGTGATAGTAAAGACATTTATAATGTAACAAAAGATTAAAATAAATGCTGTTCTTTTGAGCTTTTTATTTTAAAAAATGTATTATGGGTGGTTTTCACATAAATATTAGGCAGCACAACTGTTTTCAACATTGGTAATAATAAAAATAAGAAATGTTACTTGAGCACCAAATCAGTGATTTCTGAAGGATCAAGTGACACTGAAGTCTGGAGTAATGGCTGCAGGAAAATTCAGCTTTGCCATCACAGGAATAAATTGCATTTTAAAATAAATTAATTGCATTATTTTATGTCATAAGTAGTAATCTCGAGGTAATCGCAATTATTTTATAGGTTTAGTAAAGAATGATATAAGATTCCACATGGAACCTTTTTAAGTACATCTGTTTATGATTCACTTAGAAACTTTGCTATTTTATTGTAGATCATTATTTTTTTTCTGCCTTTGATTTTACAGCATCTACGCAATAAGAAAGATAGGAGAGAAACACAAGAGTCTCCAAAGGATTCTGCAGGAGATAAGGAAAATCACTTGCGCAGGAATGGTGAGGTGGTGCAGGAAGTGGAAGGGATGAGAGGAAGTGTGTTACGCCTCTCAGTCGGATGCGACGGGCAAATCCCAGTCAAAAGATGTCGTATGGATGGCTTCTCAGCTGAACAGGTTCCCAACTCAGACCTCACCTCTGGGAGTACAGAGGGGCGGAGCTTCATCATAGAATCCACTAAGCTCAACCTACCTGAACCTAGTAAGTGATTAGTATCCAATATTCGGCAAACATTTTCATTAATATGTACCAATATAACAGTTAGGGCCAGGGGTATAAAGATATATTTTTATATCAATATATCCCAATATAAAAATGTGATATGTATCAGTGATGTAAACGATATGATTCATGATATAGAGTTAGTTTTATCTAAGACCCAGCTTACTGTATTTAGGCCTATAAGTTTTTTATTTGTCTTCAAAGCACAAATGAAGATATTTTTTATGTAACCTAAGAGATTTCATTGTCCCTCCATTTAAAGTCCATTCCCCTAACACATAAAATATCCCAAAAAAGGTCATAAAAGCATTGTAAAAATTATTAATTATCCGGTCTAATCCAAATCCATGTCTTCTGAAGAGACATGATGGCTTTATATGATGAACAGATTTACAACACACATACTTTAGTAAACACGGACTTTCAAATGCACGCTTGATGTGCAAGAACAACACGAGAGTGAGTAAATGGAGACAGAATTTTAATTTTTGGATGAACTAACCCTTTTGAATAGTCATTTTGACACACTGATTGATTGCATTGATAATCTGAAGCACATATGTGCTGGAGCTGCTCTCCTTAAAGTGAAAACATAACAATCGCAAACATAATTTAAATCACCATATCTCATTTAGTTTTAGTAGTGTGATGGGTCAAATCATTTTAGATCGATTGTCCTTACCATGTAAGTGCATTAATAGAGGGAGAGAGAGATTTTTATTCTAGTGTCATCATTGCCATGTGCGTTGGGGACCAGGACTAAGTTCAAGTCTATTCAAGTCCACCAGCCCAAGTGCATATCAAATGTTGCATTTTAATAAACAGTTCATTTTTTTGTTAACTTTTTACTATATGTCTTAGATTTAATAATAATAAAAAACCTCTTCTTTATTTTGGCTTAAAATACAACGATAGTATCTTATCTTGAGTATTGTGATTAGTATCGAATCGCGAGGTGAGTGTATCATCACACCCCTAATAAGAGTACATAGTAATAAACAAGAGTTTTTAGCAACATCTATGTTGTAATAAAACATTTTAAAGCAAATAACTTGCTATGCGTTATAAACACCGCCATTCAAAAGTTTGTCGGTATGAATTTGTTATCAATATCCAGTGAGGATTAAATGGATCAAAAGCAATAAAAGACTTCCATTGAACTTCCACCTTTGTTGTGGTGGAAATTCACCAATAAAATTAAAGTCAGTCCACTCCATGGTAAAAAAGTTGATTGGATAAGCAAACTCATCCACATTGGTCTTCCTCAACATCTCATAATGTGCCCAACTGACGTACATAAATATTTTTTAATTGGAAACATTTTATCAGACTCCCTAGACTCTTCCCAGGCCTACTGACCTTGACTGTAGATAAAGGCATTATTCACAAGTTGCTTCTCACAGCATTTGTAGATTAGACTTGAAACATCAGAGAGAGAGGGAGAAAGAATAAAAAAGGTGTGTGACAGAAAGAGGCCTTGCATGCCCCAGATAACTTACAACATCTCCATGCTTATCAGTCAAAATCGAACCCTTATGTGTATTGCATAACTTTTGTTGAGCAACACCCTGCTTTGAACCTTCGGTTTGTCCCCTTACATTCTTAACAAGTTTACTCTTTTGAAAAATTACCTTTGTTTTGCTTCCAGACTTTGTGTTTATTATTTAAAAACAACAATTCTATCATTACCTCGCTTAGTTGTTCTGTCCAGTGAAGAGGAAGAGGAAAGAGAAGAGGAGGAATCCTCTGCTCTAAACATCCAGCCACTGGAGTGTGCAAAAGTCATGAATAAAGTAGATAAATCAGCAAGAGTTTATGAGCAGGAAAACACACCTGAATATCACTCAGACATCATGGAGATGGATGCCCAGGTTTGTATGATAATCTAAATAAAGGACTAAAAGAATATAGTTAGTTTACTAAATAATTACTAAACATAGCTCATCTGTATATATCAAACCTCTAGGTAAACATAAGGGGTCTGTTACAACCAGGAACTGGTTTACTGTTGAGTGTTTGTATGTTTTCATCATCAGAGTTCTGCTGTGATGGAGCTACAGCTGTCTTCCCTTCACATGGGTGGAGTTCATGTCACATCCACTGAGAGTATGAAGGTGAGAACGATATGTTGATGTGATGGGTTGGAGTGATTAAATATGTCTGAATCATCAAAGTCATATAGCTGGTTTACATAATATAACAAGTGAATGAGGAATGTTTTTGAATCTGTGTCTGTCTTAGTGCGTCACTAATTTTTAATATAATATTTTTTCAGATTACTACAGACAAGATCACCTTTTTGTTGAAAGGTAAACATGTTTTAAGAACAAAAATGATTAGAAATATTCTGGTGAAGTGTAAACTAATTATTTTTAAGTATTTACTTTGTTTTCTTTTGAAGATTAATATTATTTAACTGTAAAATAACTATAACCTTAATTATTTAATATTTTTTTATATTATAATATAGTTTAGATAGATATAGATCAAGATCATGTATGTGTAAGATATACCTTTGATTGTTGTCTGATTTTTTTTTTTTTCTTTGTTTACTCAGATTCTTCAGCGAAAATTTCTGTACTGACCGCTAGTGTGTGCAAATACAGTTTATGGGAGGTGCCTACATTGAGGGGGTGTGGCCTGGTTAAGGACAACGAGGTCCCGCCCCCTTCTCTGCTCCTACTTTGGCTGTCTGATGCTCAGGCACAAAAACTACACAATGACCTGTCTGTCATCGAGTCAGGCACACGTCCAGGTTAGATTATTGGCTTGTTTATAGATTACTGTGTTGTTGTTGTTGTTTTTTTTAAAGTAGTAACCATACTTTATTCTCTCTCCAATTGCGTGTGTTTTGCTGTGTGTGTACAGTTGAAGGCAGTACGTGTGTGTTGCTGTGTTTGGCTGAACCTGTAAGTGGTGTTGAGAGTGCGGTCTTGGCCTCTTTAATGGACATAGTGGGTTTGAAGCAGAGCAGCTCCGACCTCTTGTGCTCCCTCACACAGTCAGACAGCCTGAACCTGCTGCAGAGCTCCCAGGAAACACACCTGCTCCAGCTGCTGACGCCCAAAATTGAAACGCAAACGCATGCAGTTGTATCTGCTATGAAGGTTCAGACAAAATTTTTATTTATGTATCTTTTCTTCCTTGTTTGCAAGTTCTTTCCTGAAGTTCACCTTTAATGTGTGTAATTTTGTTATCATGCTCATAGCCAAGGTGATTTTTGAATTATCTGTTTTCGAGCTTAGTTTGATGTGGGCAGATTAGAGAGGGAATTATTGATTAAAAAAAAAATCCTGTTTCCCATTATATAGCCATTTTATGGATGTGTCTCTCCAGTCTCAGGATTCTGATGTTCATTTGAAGCCAGTCTACACGCTGTGCCATAAAAGAGCTCAGGGTTCATACAGTGTTTCCTTGGCACCTACCCTCGGGGCAGAATGGACACCGTACCGACACTGTGTTCCAGCACGCAGGTGAAAACTTGTAATTTTACCATGTTCAAAGGGGATTTACACTCTCATTTAAAAGTTTGGAGTCAGTAAGATTTTTTTTGTTCTCATATGCTCACCAAGGCTGCGTTTATTTGATCAAAAATACAGTTAAAACGGTAATATAATGAAATAATGTAATGCGGTTAAAGGGTTTTACATCACCCAATATTTACACACATTCTCTGTTCCTCAGTCCTAATTTACCACTATTCATCTGTTTAGGTTGATTCTGTTCCCTCCTCCGCCCTCGAAAAGAGCCATCACCGTGACAACAGAGGACCTGGAATGTTTAGACAGTGGCGAGTTTCTTAATGACGTCATCATCGACTTCTACCTCAAGTAAGACTAAAGCCGCGCACACTTAAAGGTGCCATCAAACATTTTTTTACAAGATGTAATATAAGTCTAAGGTGTCTCCTGAATGTGTCTGAAGTTTCAGCTCAAAATACCCCATAGATTTGTTTTTATTCATTTTTTTAACTGCCTATTTTGGGGCATAATTAGAAATTCGCCGATTCATGTTGCATGTTTACATTTGATTCTGAATGAGTTTGAGGCTGTGATCCGTGGCTAACAGCTAATGCTACACTGTTGGAGAATGAGAATGAAGTTGTTTATGAATTATACAGACTGCAAGTGTTTAATAATGAAAATAACAACAGTCTTGTCTCTGTGAATACAGTAAGAAACAATGGCAACTTTAACCACATTTAACAGTACATTAGCAACATGCTAACGAAACATTTAGAAAGACAGTTTACAAATATCACTAAAAATATCATGATATCATGGATCATGTCAGTTATTATTGCTCCATCTGCCATTTTTCGGTATTGTTCTTGCTTGCTTACCTAGTCTGATGATTCAGCTGTGCAAATCCAGACGTCCTGCCCTTGTGTAATGCCTTTCTTAATGTTGGGAACATGGGCTGGCATATGCAAATATAGGGGCGTACACCCCAACTGTTACGTAACAGTCAGTGTTATGTTGAGATTCGCCTGTTCTTCGGAGGTCTTTTAAACAAATGAGATTTATATAAGAAGGAGGAAACAATGGAGTTTGAGACTCACTGTATGTCATTTCCATGTACTGAACTCTTGTTATTTAACTATGCCAAGATAAATTCAATTTTTCATTCGAGGGCTCTTTAATGATTGTAAGGCCAATTATGAATGTAAATTGATACTCAAATGCGTCCAGTCAGAGCCAGTTGCGTTCAGTTGCCGATTACAGTTGGTGTTTAAATTCTGTGTGTAAGTATTTAAATCTGCTTCAGTCTTTTTGTGTTGAGCTCAGTCGTTAAGTGTGTCCCCAGCTTAAGACACAATGTTTCTGTGGGAGGAGCTGAATCAGAGCCACTCCTTCACAGTCATTTGGGGAGGAAAGGGGTTATTTACGACCAAGAGTGTCAACCAATACTCTTTCAAATATCAACCACAAAAAATGCACTGATGTTATATTTTATATGTGTGTTTCAGGTATCTCATGGTGCGAAAGGCCCCGCAGGCATCTGTAAACAGATCCCATGTTTTCAGCAGTTTTTTCTATAAGCAGCTCACACGCAGAGACAATGCTAATGAGGACAGTACAAGCACACCGTGAGTATTTGTCTCTCAGCACACACGGAGTTCATATATAGCTCTCATGCTTGTTGTTACAGATGGTTTTTGTTACACAACGATACAACAGTATATTTTTTACGATGGATATGTGCCATCAGAGCTCAGGTCAGAAGGCATCAGCGTGTGAGGACATGGACCCGTCATGTAGACATCTTTGACAAAGACTTCCTGTTTGTGCCTGTCAATCAAGAGTAAGTACTTTACTTTTTGTGTTTTTATTTTAATTTTTTTGTTCTTTAGATCACTACTTTTTGTTCATTAGTTTGTGTTCAAATAGACATACTGTATATTACGGACTTTTTTTCACTCACTAGGCTTTATGCTTATTATGCAACTTGTACGATTTGATGTGCCTTGAATGTATCAGTGTAAATCGTGTTGTTTTTATAAGTATTTTATATCAAGTCTTGTGTTTGTTCTAGAGCTCACTGGTACCTCGTGGTGATCTGTTTCCCCGGGTTAGAAGAGCCGCAGTATGTAAAGAGGGATGGCTCTCTGCAGAGTGATGGAAGTGAAGGTTTGGGTGAGTCTGAAGTGGAGATACATGGAGAGAATAGATCCAACAGTGATGACGACAAAAATACAGGTAAAAAATGTAATTCTAATGCTTAACTACTAATTTACTCTTACTCTTACGCTTACTACTTTAAGAATTATTTCTTGATTCTAGACAAACTTTTGTTCTTAATCTAGATGACAGTCATATAAAGTCAAGCACGTCTCATACTCTCGTAAGTCAAAATAAATGTTAAATAACGATCAGAAATCTGGATTGGATTGCATTTGATTTGATATAATGCGATGTGGATAGATAATGTGCACGTGCACAGCAACAGCAGAACCTTGTGCTTCTTTTTCTGTAGAACTGTACGGAAAATACCTGCAAGAGACACACTGTGTGTAAAAGGTATGTGTGTGTTTTTAAATTAACTCGTTATTTTTTTGTTTCATAAAGGAGAGAATTTTATGGGAGAAAAGATAATATTTTAGGTTTTCTAATTAAAAAAAAAAACTATCTGTGATGCATTGCATTTATTACAATAATATTAGCTTCTGGTATTTTTAATTTATGTGATGGCAGATATTAAGCAGACATTCTATTAATACTGTAATGAGAGTTAGTTGACATGTCGTTGCAAAGTTTCTTATAAGTAACACTTTATTTCGATGGTCCACTTAAAACATTTTACTATATTTTTTTTATTAGGCAGCCCCTTCAGGAAAGGGATTTCACTGCTAATGCATTAAATCTTAATTTAATAAATTCATTTACATTTTTTATCTATTGGCTTTTGCCTTTTTAATGGGCAGAACAGTGACCGAACTAAGATTTTTAATGTTGAGAATTATTTTAATCTATTTTTTTCAGACCATGTATTCTCATAATGGATTCCCTGAAGTTGTCGGTTCATGAACGTATCTTCAAACTCCTGCGCGAGTGAGTGTGTGCACTCTGACAGCAGTCCAACTATAGCACATTTATGTTGTGTTATTATAATTGTTATTATATATGAGATATATATATATATATATATATATATAGATAGATATTTTCCATGATGTGATTAATTTTTATTTATTTATTTTTTAAGATACCTTCAGGTGGAGTGGGAGGTAAAGAGAGGTGGTTATCGTGACTTTAGTGTTGACCACATGGTAGGTTCCCACTGTAAGGTCCCCCTACAGGACAACAGCAGTGACTGTGGCCTCTACCTGCTACAATATGCTGAAAGTTTTTTACAGGTAGACTTGCACTTGTTCTTTATTTCAAATACAAAAATGTGTGTATGAGTCTGTTTTGGCCTCAAAGGCAACCACAGTGTATGTATCTTTCAGGACCCTGTACTACACTTTGACTTGCCATTGAGATTGGAGCGCTGGTTTCCACGGCAACAGGTGCGAGGCAAACGGGAGGAGATTCGAGACCTCATTCTACACCTGTACAGATTTCAGAAAGGCTCTTTGGGAAATGAAGCTCTAGAAGATAAAAGAACAGATCATGGAAATGTAACTCAATGATGTAAAGCTTTTAGGAACACATGATTATTTTACCTGGGATGTATTTATATTTTAGCTGATTTTGAACCTTTTATATTTTATGCTTTTTGTATACATTGTTGGAAAAACTTTAGAAAGAAATAAATGTTGATAAATGAAATTGAAAAGTTTTGCTCTTTTTAATCTTACATTTTCTGTATGTATATGTATCTTGGAGGTAAGTAGCACTTTCTTTTAAAGGGGTTATACTGCAAGAAATAAATATTTTCCTTGATCTTTTAAGCAACAAATAAGACCCTTTTAAACATGGATATTTGTGCTCTGTACATGTGATTGTTGTCTCTCTCAGTGGCTTTGGTTGTGATGAATGAATGTAGGAGAAGTCAGCTGTTTAGGCAGGATTGGTTAAAAATTCGGGTGTGGCTTGGGCCAGTTTTCTGATTGGCCAACTCATTAGTTATGGTCAAGGAGAGCATCAGAAGGGAGTGTGCGTGCAGGGATGTATGGTTTAATGCTAATCAGACAGAGATTAGACCGATTTACAGACCACCCACCTTCTTCCAGTAATCCCAGCATTGCAGCCTGTGTACAATATTTGTCTGTTTACTTAAATATAGTATAAAGTCAGTAAACCTAGTGATTTAAAAAAAAAAAAAAAAAACTTTCTCTGTGTGTGTACCAAGAAGGTCTATAATACCGTTAGCATTTCCTAACAAACCTTGACCCCTTTGAGTCATGCCACAAGAAGTCTATTTTTGGATCTGCATACTTCCATACTATTACTATTTCTACTGTATTTGCCGTAGGCACTTTGGGCCTTTCCAGTGTGATGAATTATTTGGAATATATCAAGTAGAGAACAATTGTTGTCAACAAAATCTGGTTCTTTTCCGACTATTTGATCAAACTACCAGAGGGTAAGGGATTTTTTTTTTTTTATACAAAATGGAAAATGC
This sequence comes from Chanodichthys erythropterus, assembly GCF_024489055.1. Taxonomy (NCBI): domain Eukaryota; kingdom Metazoa; phylum Chordata; class Actinopteri; order Cypriniformes; family Xenocyprididae; genus Chanodichthys; species Chanodichthys erythropterus. Next base: position 30,198,693 of record NC_090234.1, on the reverse strand, counting down.
ACAGTATACATACTATAGAAAAAGCAGTAATACAATGGCGTCGTATGCTATTTGTGGTGGTTTATTTCTAAGGACACGGACACTTAACCACCTGGGCAGTAATTGTATTGTGGCTGATAAATTAGTGTGAGAGCACAGGGGGTTATTAAAACTACAAAATCCTGTCTTTACCTTAGCCATACTAGACACACACGGTCCCGTCTCCTCAAAAGACCCACATCTAAAACAAAATCTTATTTAGAATTAGTTATTTCTCTAAATAGTATCTGAGAAATCACACCGGTCTCTATGACAGCCCTGTCAGTCAAGTCTTTTGGTGAGAGGGCGTGTGATTGCAGGACTAATTCCATTCCCTTGTTCTCTATATGCCATGAATCAATTTTGTAAATACAAATTTGGATACTAGCAAGGGCCTTGAGCTGCTAAACACTGAAACAGTATTGCGAGATTGCGCATTTAAATGTAGCAGATAATTTTCAGTAACATAGCTGTATAACATTCTGTTGTTTGGTTTTGTGTAGTGAAGGTTTCTGAGAACTGGATACAGGAATTACAATACAGTCATGGAAATGGCTGATCCCCTGATAAGTGTTGCTAACTAGGGAGCAGCTATTACAGCTTTAAATTGAGCATGAAAATTCACCCACATTGGTTTCTAGAACGATTCATCATGCATGTTTCACTTTCTAATTTCTTTTGACCTCGAAATGTTTAATCAAAATGTCAGAACTCAATCTTCCAGTGAATCAATGAAGACTTCTCTCTGTCTCACACCAATAATGTCACTTAAGCTACTTGATTCCAGTTCGTTTACAGTTTTTGCAGACTTTAAGGGTCAAACCATTACCTGTCCTTAACCTTACAGGTAGCTGAGAAATTATGTAAGCACCAAATTAGTATGTCTCCAACTTTTCGGATCCTATTGGGTTCAGATTATTTTGGTTTATGGATATCTGGCAAATCACCCTTTCCTCATTTTCTCATTCACTATCTATCACTCCTTCCCTGCTTGGCACTCTTGGTTAACTCCAGTTCCTCCAGTTACTTCTTGATGAGCTGCTCTACAGGATTACCAAACAAGATTAGAAGAAAAAAAAAAGAAAAATCCCTTTCCATCTGCCTACCTGCCACAGGATCGCCTTATACACCTGCGCTTATCTTTGACAACCTGGCAGCACTTTATAACAACAATAATATACTGTCATAACTATCAGTGGATACTGTGTAACAGGCATGCACAGGTGTTGGAAGCTTTGGTCACATCGTCCGAAGTGAAGCAGCAACTATTGCACAACAGCTTAATTTTGAAGACACTATGTGGAAGTTCATATGGACCTGCACCTTGTGGTGTTTAGGCTGCCTTTTTGCAGTAGGCCAACTGGATGTTACTGCAGGTATGTATCTTTGTGTATGTAATAGGTCGGAGTGTGATGAGAGTATGATGGTTAGAATACGTTTGTGTATGTTTCAGAGGAAGCTGAACGGATTCCCGCGCTCATGAACGCAGATAAGCGTTCACAAAGATTGTTTCAAATGTTTGGAGGCCAAGAACACTTGCCAAGACATAAGCGTGATGTTTTTTTGTCCAGTGGAGTACGCCTTTGCTATCAAGAAACAGTGCAGCAAGCCGTCGCAAACCATCTTAACTACTACCAACTCAGAGGTGAGACACTATTGCAATACTATTACTATTAATATGGTTAGAATTGCTTATGTATCTAATAACTCTCAGTTACATTAATTATATATTTAATAAAGTTGATTTGTAGTGAGATTATTTGTAAAGATAAATCACATCGAATTTTGTTACACAATTAATATTAAGTGAACCGGGGTGAATTTTAAATAATTGAACTAGGTTTGAGTGGATTTTTCCATCCTTTTGGCCCTTAATGACAATATCCTACAGGAATTGACATCATTTTTGGTGGGAAAACTACAGCACAAACATGAAAATTGTTAGATTTAAAGATATTTCTTAGATTCTGGTATGCCCTTTTATAGAAATTCCTCCTTAAATTACAAGATTTCAAAGGATACTAATAATAATGACCCAAGTACTCAAAGCCAAGAAGTGATTCTGGACTTAAAGAAAATTAAAGCAATTAAAGAACTGGCTGAAAAAGTGTTCTGACATCTATAAGGAGATGAGAATAAGGCTCACTTTAAACTGGACAAGAAATAACTAGTACTTACTTGACCCAACTAAGAAGACTCAAATCAAAGCCATATTTATGTTAAGGACACAAAATTAAGACTCAACAAATGTTACCGTTAAATTCATCAACTAGAGCACGCAGTTTTGTAAAGCTGACAGCTAAGTATAACAATGGGATCTCATCAGCGTTTGGCAGTTAGATACACTCAGAGGTCGCAGGTTAGTGTTGAGAGACACCAAGACAATCTTTCACAGTTCACGTGTGATTTCTCCTTAAACAAATTAGACGGCAGTATGGTGAGGTTAAAAGTCCGTTAACACGTCGGATTGGAGCCAGTAAGGTCAAAGGTAAACGTTTATATCCATGGCTGAGAATGAGGGTGTCTGCTATCTTGTCTAAGCACCATTGAGACACTAATTGCAAAGTTGGGATTGAACCACAATGTCATCTGGACAGGTAATTGCTGTCTGTCAAAAAAATACACCCATATGTCAAAACGGTAACACTTTAGAATTCATCATTAATGAATAACTACACAGAAACAAATGTGTAACGCAATGTTAACATTTTAGTAACTACAATTAACTAACAAGAAACACTGATTAGGAAATTAGTAAGTAATAGAGCTCAGTTCAGTGAGTTTTCTATTATCTAATCAATGCGATTTTTTCATACTTCCCAGAGAACTACTAATATCTATATACAGGTTCATAATTGATGCAGATAATTCATATTGTATATATAGTTTTTGAGGTCTATAAGGTTTTGGATCGTAATGACTCAAGTGTTACTACATCCTTCTAAAGGAATTACTAATTATTTGGAACAGTATTCTAAAGTGAAGATCATGGCAACCCACTAGAAATGACTTGCCAAATTCTTCAGAAGGAATAACTGTACAAAACCTTACAAAACCCGCAAAAACTTACATTGAATTTTCTCTGTAGAATACTGTTTCAAATAATTAATAATTCCTTCAGAAGGATTTGGTAAGACTTGAGTCATTACTAGCAGGTTACCATGATCTTCAATTTAGAATTAATTACATTATGCATTATTCACATTAATTATGAACCTGTATAGTAGTTCTTAGTAGTCCTCTGGGAGACATAGAAAATAGTAGTTATGGATTATATTTTGGTGAATACCGTCATTCATCTGAGCTCTATTACTTACTAATTCATTAATCAGAGTTTCTTGTTAGTTAATAGCGGTTACTATATTGTATTAAGTGTTACTGTAAAAACATCTGTGTCGCAGAAATCCAATTTTGGTGTTTTTGACCTTTAGAAATTAAAATTACGAAAAGATCCTAGCAGGTTATTTGGGCTAAATGCATGCATCACTGCAATGATGGTAAAACCGTGGCACTTTGATATATAGTGTGGTACTGATTAATTAGCATTTTCACTTTTAAGGACTATCATAGTATTATTAATGTTCCTTTTTCATGTCAAAAACATGGTAATTCCATGGAGTCATTTAATACATAAAGTCATTTGATATATCAGCTGACCCCAAAGGATTATGTGAAGTGTTAGGGTAAATGTTAACGTCATTAGCCGTATGTTTGTTGTGGTAAATTCCAACCTCCTGGCTGTAGACCCAAATATGTGTGTGTCCAATCCCCACTTAAGTGGTCAATCCTGTGGACAATACCAAAGTTGTATCATAATAAATGCAAAAGAGTTGTATCTTTCGAAATTAAAAACTTTTCCATTAAACTGCCCAGACAAGAAACTCAGTGTTACTCACGCAAAAAAAAGTGAGCAGTCTTATTGTATTTCCTACTGTTCTGATTGTTTTGTTGCACTGATATGATACTGTTGTTGTCTTACAGTGTGTCAGGAAGTTGTGTGGGAGGCCTTCAAAATCTTCTTGGAGCGCCTCCCCAGTCAAGAAGAGTATCGGAACTGGATGAGCCAATGCCAGACAGATAGTCTCTCCATACGGGAGATTGGCATTTATTTTAGCCAATCAGAGGAACACTTAGCACTTGTCCACAGAGTATGTAGCATAAGACATGTATAATTAACGTTGTACTATGTTAGCTGATACTTTTATATGAATACAGTATTATGGGTCAGTGGGGCATGTGCATATCAGAATGTCTTACTTAATGAGTCTTTTGAATCTCTATGGTCCATTGCAGAGACTTGCACAGACGATACTGAAAAGGTGCAGTGAAACATTTTAAAACCTTTGTTTTTACCCTCAACCCATACTTTTATAAATACCCCACTTTCTCCCAGCCATTTATTCATTGTATTAGTCTCTGATTTACTCCTCACCTTTTGTCTTCCTCTTTTTTTTTCCTCAGTAAGATACCTACATACTCAGTATGCAGGTATTACACCCTTTTTTTAATTAAATTGACTGTGCATTAGAGACCCAATTATTACTAAATGGACTGTGCATTAGAGATCTTGTGTTTGTGGTTGAAGAGTTAACTCTTACATTTGAAGGTCTGTGTGTCATTTCTAACTGTCTTTTTCCTTTTTCTTCTCTCTCTCTCTTTTTTTTTTTAAACAGACCAGAGGATTCTTCCCAAAAGCAAGACAGTGTGCCACCAGGTTTGTCTGTTATGATTATGTGTTACTGATACAGTATCTTATATAAATTGTATAAAACCCTTACCTGTTAAGAACATGCCTGGATCATAATTGACATTGATTTTCAAAAGGATCAAAAGGAAAATAATATTTTAAGACAATTCAGTTTTTTTTGTATTGAGCCATAATTTAAACATGTAATATTATTTATGGAGTATAATATCTATTGGTGAAATACTGTATAATTTTGGCATGTTCTGGACCATATTTTTGGCACTGACCCTCCTGGTTTCAGTCCTGTATGGAGAGACATTTGCTTCTAAACAATCAACAGCAATTTCTAGATGTTCAGCAACTAGCAGCTGTTATACGAGTTAGTGCTGATGCACATTTATTGTGGCAGAATATAAAAAAAATCAATTGGCCTTAAAATGAGCAAGATAAGATGCTTGGCATTTTGCATTTGGTTTGAATTTCAGTTAACACTCAAACGATTTTTTCTGAGTTTGTACAGGGTTTTCATCCAAACTTTGTTTGCAGTTCAGATTCAGATGTTGTAATTGAAAATGGCAAGAAATAAACCAAAAGATATCTTATAACATGTGCCTGAACACCAAGAGTCAAAAAAATTGTCTTTAAAACTTGGTTTCCAGCAGAGACCACTGTGTTGGTGACCACAGCGGTTCCAGATGAGGTCATCTCTGAGAGCGTGAAGGAAGTTACTCCAGAAGCACCATCTGCTGTTGTGACAATGGAGCTGGATACTGAGGTAGATGAAACATACTGTGATCATTGGTGAACATATATTCAAAATGTAAGAGTGAGGTCTGGTTCTAATCGGATGCACTCATGATACATTGAAAAATTATACATATAAACAAATTTTAAATATTGAACACTTGCTAAACAAAGTTTGTGTGTGTATTGTCTGTGGTAGATCACTAATGAGATTGAGCAGGAGGCAGCTGCTTTGCCTACACGTCCTCTGGTTGAGCAGAGGGTAGAGTTGACTATGTTACTGACTGGAGAAGCATGGAGTGAAGAGCTGCTCAACTCCACCAGCAGTGAGCATAGCAGACTCACTCAGCGGATCACAGAGAAGGTACGACACACACATTTACTTGCTTTAATTTTTACACTAATGTTATGTTTGTGCTGCTGCAATTTTTTATGTTGTATGTCATTGTTACAGATTTCCGCTGCTTTGGAGAAACTAACAGAATTCAAGAGTGTTTCAGTATTGAACATCAGGTGCGTTAGTGCATGTTTAATTTTGCTAGTTGTGGCTCCAAAAAGTATTTAGACACTTAGATCACATTTAAAAATGTATGAATATCATTGCATTAGATTAGAACATACAGTACAGTCCAAAAGTTTGGAACCACTAAGATTTTTAATGTTTTTAAAAGAAGTTTCGTCTGCTCACCAAGGCTACATTTATTATATATTACATTTATTATAGACATAATGTCATATGTCTGTTAATGAAGTTGACTACACAATGCGAGTTGTGTTACACCCCATTTTTACAGCATCAAATAACTAACTAAAACCAAACTTACTGGATCAATGAACACTTGAACAAATGTCTGCTTGTTAAGAACTACATAAAATGACACAAACCATCTTTGGAAAAAAAATATTTGAAAGTGTAGTTTGGCTTGCGTCCCATTTGATTACATGGAGGGTGGGGTTTATGATCTATACTGCAGCCAGTCACCAGGGAGTGATCAAATTCTGTGGCTTCATTTTTTTAGGACTTGTATGGCACACTTGGGACAGACCCTCAAACCAACAGCAACTCGCAGTGTCACTTAAATTACCCACAAGTAATCAAGGGCTTAGGGTGTTCCTTTTAAACCCATTGCAAGGGTTCTGGCAGTAGTGAGTAACATAAGCAATGACGTACATCTGAGTGAACGAGACCGAAGGAAGTTAGCGAGGGAATGGCATGTTCATAGACAATATGCAGCATTAGCTTATCACATGCTATAGTGGTAAGGCTATTTTATTAAAAATATGAACTTTATCTTTTCTGTAGGCCACAGGTGGATCCCTCAAGGTAAATTACACTTCCTTGTGTGCATGAATGCAGGTTAGTGAGTGAGAGAATGCATTTTTTTTGCTGTCTTTCCTTGTATAAACAAGCAAGAATCGTGTTTCTAGTCATGCAAAGACTATGGAGCAAGGCATTGTTCTTATAGAAACATTAAAATACCCAGTGTTTTGAGAAGATTATTGCAAAGTTATCCCATTTTTCAACTCCTGTCATGATCATGTTCAGCTGTGCGGTTGGTGTTTTCTCTCTGCAGTGGTGACAAGGCTGTACTGGTGGAATATGTTGTGTCCCTCCAGAACAACAGTGAAGTGATCAGCAGTGAGACACTGGACTTCATTAATCTTCAATCCAACATGGTAGAGGGCACCTTTAGTTACTCAGAGGGGCCCACAGTCCAGTACACCATTATTGACCTCCACCCTGACATCACTGAGGCTCTGCATGGTACTGCTTTACGTGCTTGTAGCTACTAGTCCTTTGTGGTACATCTCAGCAGTCTGTAATGGTGTAATATTTTCTTGTTGACAGAGGAAACATCTCTAGAGGAAACCCATCCTGCCGAGGCGTTCCCAGAACCTGAACACAAGGTGAATTAAGATTTCTGTCAAGGTGACAGTGAAGTTTCCAGTATACCATCAAGATATTTACATATTCTTAAAATCTAAATGCTGATTCCTAGCATACAACTCACCAGCACATTGCTAGGGTTGTTTACAGGATATTGTAGGCTAGGCTATGGTGATCTGGGTGGTTTCTAGGGTATTGTAAAGTGATTACAAAAGTGCAAGTATATGTGATATTCTGGTCTATAGATATAAAGTCCTTTGATATGAATCTACCACTCTAGACTTTACCTCTACTTAACAAGGCACGCTATTTGAGGTTTGATTTTCAACAAAACCGGAATAGCAGAATATTAATGATAGCCTTAGCAAGCACCACCAATAACTTTCACAAAGTCTGAGAACCAGCTGTTTAATTTTGTTTATTGTCTAGGATGATATTTTATCAGTAGAAAAACCATCTGAGCTGCCTGGAGAAGTGGCAAAGGAGGTCTTTACCATTAGTTACCATTTGGATCCTACAATGTCTGAAGAGGAAGGCATGGGAGAGCAAGATGTCATAAATTTAGATGAGAACACACCACCCTTTATAGACCATCCCAGCGGTAGTTTTTCAGAGGGTAAGAACCAACATTCACATGTACAATGATTTACAGCAGGGGTGTCCAGTCCTGTACCTGGAGGGTCAGTGTATTGCAGGGTTAAGCTTCAACCTGTCCAACTTTTTCTCAATTCTGCAGGACAGTGGTACTCTAGGAGAAGGATTGATACCCCTGATTTAAACCAATATGGTGGTGAAAGACTTGTGTCAAGATGCTTGTTTATTCCTCCTTTCAGACCTTCAAGACAAGGACATGGCATTACTTTTACCTAGCCAGACCCCTACTGTGGAAGGTGAAGCTGTTGGTCCCGTTATCGATGCCAAGCAAGACAGTGACATTACAATGTATGACCTTGATCCCGCCTCTGGATCTGGTGCAATAGAATACAATTGGGTAACTGTCCATCCTAATGAGGCTCAGGAGCCAGTTGGAGAGACAGAAGTTGATGAAGAGTTTTTGAATAACGTAGACATGCCACAGAAAGAGGACTATGAATTCTCCACAATTACAACAGTGATTGAAGAGGACCAGATCTTGCCTGAGGAAACCACAGAATTGATTACTGTTGAAGCTGGAGAAGATGAAAACCTACAACATGGTAGTGATGCACCCGCAATGCCATCAGTCAAGGTGGCTGAGGTAGAATCTACCCCAGAACCTGAGAAAGAGCTCATATTACCTGCAGAAGAAGAGGGGCAAGAGGAAGACGACAAGGAAGAAAGTGTTCTAATAGAAACACAAAAGGATGAGGAAACTGAAGTTGCTGTAATCATAAAGGAGAAATCAGAGGAGACTGAAGAAGAGGAAGAATATGTTGACATTACCACAATGCCACAGGAGAACAAAGATTTTGTACTCACAGATATTTCAGGTATACAGTTATCAGAGGAAATTCTAAAAGAGGATGAGATCCTATTGGTCACCATTGAACCAGCAAGCCCAGTCTACCCAACACCACTTTCACCTGAGATAGAACAACCCTTCTCCCTCATGACCATGAAGACCCCAGAAGAGGTTGATTTGGGGCATACCTTAAATTCAGAAGTCATGACTACATCTCTGGATGTGATCGATTACAGAGAGGAAGAGGGTAGTGGTGTCCCTAGTGTCATTCAGGGTGATGGAGTTTCCAGCATTGCCTTGCCAACTAACCCTGGGAGGTCTTTGATGGTGTTTTTCAGTCTTCGTGTAACTAACATGATGTTCTCTGACGATCTGTTCAATAAGAGCTCTGCAGAGTACAAAGCCTTGGAGCAACAGTTCCTTGAACTGGTAGTGTATTTCCTCCAAAGTATATTTGTGCCTATTTTTTTTCTTTCCTTTTCCGTACCCTCACTTCTTCCTCTTTGCCCACATTCCCTGTCAAATTTCCACTTATCAATCCAAATCAAGAATGTCCAATCTTGCTCCTGGAGGGCCACCTTCCAGCAGAGTTTACTGTAACTCTAGCCACAATAAAACACACCTGAACTTGTTAATCAAGGTCTTCAGGATTTCTAGAAATGGTGTGTTGGAGTTAAACTCTGCAGGAAGGTGGCCCTCCAGGAGCAGAAATGGACATTCCTAATTCAGATTAAATTATTCCCTAATTTATATATACCAGGGCTGTTCAACTCCAGTCTTTGAGGGCCAGTTTCCTGCTGAGTTTTGCTTTAACCCTAACCAAACACACCCAAACAAGCTAATCTGGGGCTGTGTCCGAAATCACCCCCTATACCCTTAAATAGGGCACTATTTGAGGGGACAGCCATTTGTAGTGTCCGAAACCATATTGGACGTTATCGAGTGCACTCATTCAATCCCACAATGCACTGCAATAACGAGTGCACAACCAATGTACGCTCAACGGCTAGAGAGTACCCATAATGCACCAGACCAGAAGGTGGCATACGCAGCTGAATCTTCCATTTCCAAACTTCTGGTCCAGTGTGGCTACAGCGCAATATCATACAAGTATACATTCCTTTTTTAATGATTTATTAAATTGTTTAATTAAGGTTTATACATAGTTTCCATGGGAGAGTTCAAGATAAATCTTATCGTCTTACTACTGGAGCTGCCAGTTTGCTAAGTATCAAACAATTAAGAAACAGCAAGAACAAACTTTGCAAAAGCGGCAGCCCTTCTTGCACACTCAGTATGCCAATTCACTCCCTTGTTTTCATTCATACCCTCAAGTGAACCATATTAGTGGACCAATGTAGGAAATAGTTAGTAGGGGGTGATTATGGACACAGCCAAGGTGTCCAGAATTGCTTGCAAATTACAGACAGGTAGGTTAGACTGGGATTGGTACTAAAGTCTGCAGGACACCTGCCCTCCAGGACTAGAGTTGAAAAGGCCTGTTATTTGCTTTTTATGAACTCATTATTGGGATTGTATGTCCCACAGTTGGTGCCATATCTACAGTCAAACCTCACTCACTTTGAGAACCTGGAGATCTTAAACTTCAGAAATGGAAGTATTGTGGTGAATAGCCGTATGAAGTTTGGGAGGCCCGTTCTTCGTGAAGTCAATACTGCTGTTTACCTCATTCTTGAGGACTTTTGCAATACTGCTTACCAGACCATGAACCTTGCCATTGACAAATATTCGTTGGATGTCGAATCAGGTAAGACAAATTCAGAAAACCTCTCACTTTGGTAATATGACATGTTCAGGTACCTCATCACATGCCACCTTTATGCTGCAACTATTCAATGTGTATGTATGGTGGTTTGTTTTTAGGAGAACATGCAGACCCGTGCAAGTTTCAGGCATGTAATGAGTTTGCAGAATGTACAGTGAACCGCTGGTCAGGTGAGGCTGAATGTGTGTGTAATGCTGGTTACTTCAGCGTGGACGGACTACCCTGCCAGAGCGTCTGTGACCTTCAGCATGACTTCTGCCTGAATGATGGGAAATGTGATGTCATTCCAGGACAAGGAGCCATCTGCAGGTGTTTATTTTGATTATATAATGCTTAAGAAATTTTGAATGAATCTGTGCACTTTTAAGAAGGCCTGGATACAGATGAGGTCTGTATTACCTGGAGGACAGCATTCTCATTCAAGTACGTAGCTGCTAGGCTGGCATTTTCTTAAGGTGTTTATGTTCGTGTCTGCTCTGTAGATGCCGTGTGGGGGAAAACTGGTGGTACAGAGGGGAACATTGTGAAGAATATGTTTCTGAGCCACTCGTAGTTGGAATTGCCATAGCATCTGTTGCTGGGTTCCTGCTGGTGGCATCAGGAGTAATCTTCTTCTTAGCAAGAACTCTGAGAGACCAGTATGACAAGGACGAGACGGAAGACCCAGCACGGTAAGACACATTCTCTATCACAGTCAATCTGGTAAATCATCCCAACTCGAATACTTTAACTGTTCATTATAATATTCTTTCTAGTATGGACTTTATGTCTTATGTAAGTGAACATCAGTACATGAAAGCTTTACCTCAGATGTCTGAGCTTTTAGAGCCGATCACCTGCCATGAACCCTTGATGAGTTTGACCTTGAGTAAATTAGCCTTCAGCTTCTAGAAAGGTGCTATATAACTAAAACTTCACAAAAAAAAAAACAAAAGTATGATATTTTAAGAGATATAATATTTCAGTAAAAGCAAAATTAAATAATTAAATTGTAATGGTGATAAATTCAAACTATTTTTTTTTATATAAGTAAAACCAAGGTTTTTTGATTTTGCATTATACACTAAACCAAGTCAAATCTTGAAATCAATTATTTATTGAAATTATAATGAATGAGTCAGTTACATTTACATATAAAGTGCCCCTTTTATGCCTTTTTGAGTATTACCTTTCATGCAGTTCTTGAGAATGTAAAAGGTCTGCAAAGTTTTAAAGATCAAAGTGAATTGATTCTTTCTCTTAAAAGAAATAATCCATTCTAAACTGCCAGCAATTCCAGTCTCACCTCCTGTTACATATCTATATAGCACTGTAACAAATTTGCATTATGCCAGCCTATGGTCTTCACTGGCTGCCCGCGAACAACGTCTACATTGACCCACCCTCAAACACTGTAGTTGTAGCTGAGGCCTGGATGAGTTTGGTTCGTGTTGTCGACATGTCAAGAAGACGCTGTTTTCAGCACTGCACATCCTCTTTGCATGCACTTCAAAAGGATGAGGACACATGCGGAACAAAACAACAGCATCTTTAGTGTTTGTATCACTGTGTATACAAGTGCTGAGGAAGCCTCCAGAGCTGAAATTCAGATCTTTGGTTCCGTCTGACCAATTAGGGCAGAGTAGGCTTGTGGAAAGGAGGGGTTTAGAAAGACAATCTTTGAACCATGAACCATTTCCAGACTGTTTGAGAAATTAGATAAAGTGCAATGTATATTATGAGAAAATGTGCTTTTTGACATTATATGCATGTAAATTTATTGTAAGAGACCTCCAAAACAAAATTAGGAACTTTTAAAATAGCATAATAGGGGCACTTTAATGTTCTTTATTCTCTCTGTAATTACTGCACGTGCAGTACGCCTAGGAAGAAGCTTACATCTCCAGTAATGCCATTATGAGATTTGCATTACTTCATCAATAAGGCTGATCTTTGATCCCTTTAGGTCATGACTTCTTACCCCTGTGGATTTAACAATGACTGTTGCAAAATTTGTGTGTATATGTTTGTATGAAGGAGCGATGACAGTCCACCGTTTATAGACAGAGCCACTAAGTACAACCCCATGTTCGAGAGCGATTTAACGACAGGCTACAGTCATTACTACCAGCGGTACCCAGAGCCCCCAGTCCACAGCAGCACCAGTGCTGAAGCATCCACTGACTTCAGCAGTGAAGAGATACAGCATATTTATGAGAACAGCGAACTCACCAAGGAGGTATGGGTCTGTGTGCACAAAAATACAGTAATATGTTGACAACAAATTACTTTGTATACCCATTTAGGTGAGCAAGTGAATTATTTTTTTTTTTTTTTGAAAAATGCATGATACATGTTTCTGGGATTTTCTCTTTCCTGTCCATTCCGTAGGAGATTCAAGATCGCATACGCATCCTTGAACTCTACTCAAGAGATCGTCAGTTTGCAGATTTTTTGCGACAGCATCAAATGTAAGTTTTTTTTTTTGTAAGATGTCTTATTCATAGCATATAGCTTTGCATATTTTCACCCCTCACATTAATTTATTTTTATTTAATCAGAACAATGGATAATCAAAGAGAAAGTTCCTCCTCATAGGAAATATGTCCAATATCCTGCTGGGTGCATGACGTTGAAGGTGAATGTTATGAGAATGGCATGTTGTACTTTAACTTTTGTTTTGTGTCTTCAATGTTGCATCTAGTGTAAACATAAATGGAACTTTAGGGCTTTTATTTTATTCTATAACTGTGTTTGTATTGATTTGCTTGATGTGTTCCTCTTTCAGAAACTTGTCTTTTGGGAAATTACCTCTCAATGATTTCTGAGCAATTTTTCTTCAGCCTCTCTTTTTCTCTTAGAGACTTTACCATCACAAATTAAAATGGATAACTATGGATCTTTCTTAAAATAAGTTTTAAGAAAGAAAAATATATTTTGTTCCTTTTATTATTTTTTGCCCTACTGTTAAAGACTGTTTCACTTTTCGTCTATATAAGTTCACGGTCACAAACAATATTTATGTCATTGGTTGAAATGTTTTGTTAGTGCCTTCTGTTCTTAGAGCTGTGGACCGTCTCTCAGCCAAACAATCTTTGGTGTTCAGAGAAAAAGATCCCTGATGCATTATTCTTGAAAGTTACTTGAATGACTGACCATTGATGTTCTATTACTTTTAGTACATTACATGTATGTTTTATTCTTTGGTACCTTTTATAGTTTCACTGCTTTTCAGAAATTTCAAGACAAAACAAACAGATAATTTTAATGTTTATTTTATTGAATATCAAAAATGTTTGAAAATGAATTGTAAACTTACAAAGCTATAAAAAGTGGCCTCTAATAATGTGCCCATTTATGAAAGAAAAAAAAAAAAAAAACGTTGTAGTGTTGCAAAAGCTAAAATGTTATTTGTGTTAAAATGTTAAAAGGGGTTATAGTAATATTATGTAATGATAATGTATATTATCATTGTTTTAACTGCTCTTAATGGAGTGGCTCCTTTCAGCCAAAATCCCTTTAAGGCAAGTCACTTCACTTGGCAGCCATCTAGCAAACATCCTCAGGCAGCTATTTTCTATGTACAGTGTGTAATAGTCACATAAGTACAGTTCCTATATACTTGAATGAAGAAAGACCAAAATCTTCAAACACATTTGTTTCAACAACATATTTCAAATCAGCAATGTGATATAGCTGTGGTGTCATAAATCTTGCTGCTTAAGCTCAAATCATGAAAAAAGGTAATTAGCTCTTTTCTTTTGACAAAAAGTCTAGACTTCTATTCCTACAGCTATCCTATTTAGTGTGGCAATTTCTTCCATTCATTTCAGTGAGTGGTCTGTCACCACCTTGCAATAATGGCTGTCGCAATAATTGACATTTGTATGTATTTTTTATTTATTTAAAGTTGTGTCAGTAGGGATAGTTCACATAATAAAAATACTGTCATCTTTAAAATACATCATTACTCTTGTGAGTAAATGATTTGACAGAATTGTCATATTTGTGTGAATTATGCCTTTAAGAATTTTTGTGAGAAATAAAATGTTATACTAAGGACTTTTTTTATTTACAAGTTTTATTATAGGTGCTAAGGTACTGGTGCTGTTTACAGTATATGGTTTATTGCAGTTATATCTGTGTGTGTTAATTTAGTGTGTATTGTGTGAATGATATGATGTCTTTTCCTGAGTTGGGCTGCTGGTCTTCCATGTATCACAGCTAATTTAGGAGTATAGAGAGCTCACTACAATTAGTCAAAGCTGAGATTACAGCCCAGATTACAGGGAATTACTGTACCTGCAGCCTATGCTGAAAGCATGGAGATGTGACTGTGTGTTTGTCTTTTATACCATGAAAATGCTTGCATGTAAATGGCTAATATATGTAGTACTACATAGTGAGGTACAGTCTGAGACAGACTGTGTGCAATAATACATCATGTGGGTTTTGATGGCATGAGGTTGAGTAAACTATGTTTTCATATTTGGGTGAATTGATCATTTAATGGCAATGAAAAGATCTCCTAAGTCACATACGTCATTTTGTTGATTTTATGAGAACCAAATGGAGACCAATGTGGAGATGTGTGACATGAAAGACATAATTATGCAGTATTTGTTTGCTAGTGTTATAACCAGAAAGGGCAACAATCAGAACCAGACTGGGTGCTTGAGCCACAAAGAAATTGGCAGTTTTTCTCTCTCTACAATATAAGTAGTGAAAGAGAACTGATGGTCCAGTGATTTTGTCAACATGTCAAGTTTAATTTAATAACTTAAAGTTACACCTCACAATTTAACCTCTAGAGGGCGTTGTTTGTGTTTTTACTAGGCATATTTCAAAGTGTGCTCAATGCATCACACAATACTTGACCAAGGGGCTGGTGTAAAATTCCTATGCTTTTCTATTTTAGGTTCTGCATTGGCTATGAAACAGTTTACACTCTCTGTTGATGTTGCTACAGTTCTTTAAAAGTAAGGATGGGATAAACAAAGCTTTTCGAATCTCCTAATTCAATTGAACCAATAGAGTGGTGTTTTTGTAGGCCAACAACCTGGAAGTTAGCATCACCCTGGTTCTGGAACCCAATAGGATTTTTCCATTGGCTTTTGGATTAGTGCAGAAAATAAGTTCTGTGCCAAACAAAAGCTTATGATTCTTACACGTTTTGTTCATCATTTGTTCATCAACTTTTATGATTTTTGAAGTGTAAATACAATTGTCAGAAGTCAAAAGCATGACTTCAACAAGCATCACCAAGCTTCCAAACTAAGCTTTTTCAGCTTTTGTTTAAAATATTTTCCCTGAAAGATCGAGTTATAATAGTTTGCAAGAGAGTAATTACAGTGACTAGATAAATTTACCTATTCGGCTGATGATGTTTAAAGGGTTCACCCAAAAATAAAATTATTCCAAGCTTTACTCACCCTCAAGTCATTCTAGGTGTGTATGAGGGGGGGATCCTGTTTTGAATCCAAAAATAAATGCATCCATCCATCATAAATATAATCCATACAGCTCCAGGGGATTAATAAAGGCCTTCTGAAGCGAGTCAATGGGTTTTTGTGAGAAAAATATCCATATTTAAAACTTATGAGTTTAAACTTAAAATCTAAATAACTAGCTTCTGCCAGATGACCGTAAATGAGTAACCCCCTGAAGCAGGACATAGGAGTATTGTAAGCTTGGACGCCTCTTGTGGTTTAAACAAAAAGGGTTGTGCAACAAACTCAAGCTACTTTTCTCTCAAAATCCTGAGACATTTCTCTTCACAGTTTCTCATTTCAGACTTCTAATACGTGACCGGTGTTTTGTTTTGCTCTATCCTCTGCACATTGGTGTACATCATTGCGCATGCATCAGGTTAGAGTTCACTCTTCTTCACTGGCTGTTTGCTGGAAGCTAGTTATTTTACTTCATAAAGTTTTAATTATGGACATAAAGAGACCAGTATGCTCAATGACGACCAGGAGTCAAAGTTGCAGTTAAATCAATTGTAAGAGAATTTTTATTGAAGACAAATTTCTCCACACATCCAGAGGCTGTAGAAAATGAGTAAGAGGATCCAGCCTAGAATTAACTTTGGATACAGAAACACTATTACTTATAGTCTTATGGATAATCAGTTGACGTAATTTCTACGGGTTCTAACAGTACAGATCATTCATGCAGCTTCCAAACATATTATTCTGTTCTTTACGCAAATTAGGTCATTATCTTTCACAAACTTTGTCCAATATTTGTAAGAAACTTTGATGAGGGTCATAGGTTAGTCATAAATTCTGGAAAGACTCATCTGGGATGCTGTTGAACTCCCCTAGAGACTATTTCTTTTGGCTTGGTCACATGCCTCTAATAATAAACAACCCCTGCCAGCACAATTAGATAAGACATAGGCGATATCTTTTATCTTCAAGCTTTGTCAGCACTTCACTGGAACAGAATTAAAACTACATCCACACTGAGCACAGAACACTGATACAAATTACAACACATAATTCATATTTTAACATATAGTGACCAATGGTGCTATAAATCCTAAAAAAGAATTACATGCTAAGTATGCATATGTGGATAAACTGCATTATTGACCTTCCTGACCTTAGACAGTTTTCTTTATGTGTCTCATACAGACATCATGAGAACAGCAGAATAAAATGAATACGAATAAAGATTAATTAATTACAAAACAATATATATACTTTGGAAGCTGGGCTAAATGAGTAAACACTGTTATTTAATTTCTGACATTGGTCAGACCCTCACAGACATTGCCTGTAACTATAATAGATACACCGGTTTTAAGAAAACTATCGCTGCATCCGAAATTGAATACTGCCCTACAATATAGTATGCAAAAAAACAGTACACCAAAAGAGTAGTATGTCTGAATACATAGTATAGCTGAAAAGTCCCCAGATGACCTACTATTACAACCGAGATTCTGAAGTGTGCATTCTATGGACACTTTACTATCCCGTGAGGCCACTGAAGGGGAGTTATGAATGGAAGTGAAGCGACGCAACTGACGCTGGTAGGTCACGTGACAGTAACAAGATGGCTGATGTAGTATGTCTGAATTTCATTTATACTACCTATATTCATACTATATAGAGCTTACTTTTTTAACCCATTTGTGCCCAAATTTTTCTGAATGGTTTCATGCATATAGTCCTTTTAATAGTGTCCTATGTGAACATGTTCTGCATTTATTTTTCCCAGGTTTTTGTTTTTTTTTCTTAAAAAACGTGTTTGAATGTGCGGCAACTATAGTTGCCGGTGGGCAAATATGTTGTATGCACCCCTCAATGTAAAATTTGAATAGGAGGATAACATTTATGCATCTAACTCAAAATAACTGCTTTCAACAGATCAACAGATCAATCAAAGTCGTTGAAACATTCAATGTGAACTCAAAAAAGTTATAATTTCTTGAATATGAAAACACATCAAACAACAAATCCATTAGTCTTAAAGCGGTGGAACATAGTGCCGAACAAAGTCCAGCCATTAAGTTGTGAATCAAAAAAGTTAAATTCAAATCATTAATTTGAAAAAAATACATCTATATGTGACCCTGGACCACAAAGCCAGTCAGAAGTCGCACGGGTATATTGGTAGCTATAGCCAAAAATACATTGTATGGGTCAAAATTATTGTTTTTTTTTTTCTTTTATGGCAAAAATCATTAGGATATAAAGTAAAGATCATGTTCTGTGAAGATATTTTGTAAATTTTCTACTGTAAATATATAAAAAAATATTTTTGTGAATGGATATACATTGCTAAGGACGTCATTTGGACAACTTTAAGGCAATTATCTCAATATTTCAATTTTTTTGCACCTTCAGATTACAGATTTTCAAATAGTTGAGTCTCGGCCAAATGTCCTATCCTAACAAACCATACATCAATGGAAAGCTTATATATATATTCACCTTTCAGATGATGTATAAATCTTAATTTCAAAGAATTGACCCTTATGAATGGTTTTGTAGTCCAGGGTCACATATAACAAACAAACAAAAAAATAAATTAATTAAAAAATTTATTAAATAAATAACAATATATAATATATAACAATATAAAATATTATGAAAGCAAAAAGCACTAAACAAGACCAATAACCTTGATTTATTAACCCATTAAACACAGTATACCCCATTTCCCCATTATATATGTACTTACAAGTCATTTGCCCATTTGACTTTTGACTAAGTATACAAAAAACTATAGATCTCTTGTAAGATTTGTTTTGTTTGGATGATTCCAGAGACCCTCATGATTACATAGATATATATATGTCAACAAAAAATTTCTAATGTTTACATGAAAATGACTTTTCTTTGGGAGGGTTTGCCTTCACTATGCTTCCTGGAAGTAGGGGTAGGAAGTTGACAGCCTCATGTCACAGGAAAGAAGTGAATACCTTTTTTTGTTCTTGAAATCCTTTATTTAGATGTTTTCTTGCATGTCATTGAGAAATAAAACATGGAAAACATCTAGAAAAAAACGTACAAAAGGAAAATGACAACCATACACTGCAGCAACTATAGTTGCCGGTGGGCTAAAATGGGTTAATAGTAGTGAAGTAAATTCAAATTCAAATGAAGTACCTACCTACTCAGTAAGCGATTTCGGATGTAGTGTATGATTTCCAATTGATTATATAATACAAGATGAAGAATTGTAAATCCTCCTCCTTCACTACTTTAATGGATTTGTTTAATAAAATAATGGTAAAACATAATAAGAATACATTAGGTCCATGACAGAATGTGAAAGTATAGTATGACTATGAGACAGTCTTTCACACTATATGCTTGAGAGAAGTGTCAGAGACAGCCACAGAAAAAGATGCTTTCAGTTATTGGTGTGATAAATTTGATAAACGTCCTGCTGCAGGGCATGCTTGTACAATATTTGTCAGTGTTACAGTTCTAATGATTCTGTGTGCTTTGACTTTTCTGGCAATGTTAATAATTAATCATCCTCCTGAGTAGAATGTATCAGTCCTCCAAACACATATGCTGCCAACAGCTGCATTTAGTCAATTTTTCTTCCCCTGAAAAAACCCAAACACATGCACATAAAAATGTTCACATCATTTAACACCACTGATCACTGATGTCAAGGGTCACCAATGACAGAACTTTATAGTAAATTTCGTCTCTTGTGTGGGCCAATAAGCACTTGAAATTTTAGTGTTTTATGCAAACACATTTTGTCCACACCTTTGTTTGTTGATTGGTTTGCCATGTGTGTCTGTTTATATTTGTTGTTTTGTGTCGTGACCAAAAGTTCTTCTACAGGAACATGTGCATGAAGTTCATTTGGTTCAACATGGCTCTCCCTTTGAGCCAATCACAGCTGCAGAGCAAAGCAAACACAATCATCTGCACCAAACCATCACACATGCAAGAGGCTTGATAATCCATTGTTTCCCAACCTTGTTTTGTCTTTTGTACCACCATTGTCCCACCAGTAGGTCTCTTAAGCACCCCTTCATTGACACTAAACTAGAAATGTCCCTAAATAATTCATATTAAACAACTTATCCTTTATCGTTATTATGAATATTATGTAAACATACTGATATTCAGACCAACAGCACATTTTAGACACAAAATTGCCACTTCATCTATTTTTTGCTCTGTTAACGAAAATAGTTGCAAAGGACATCAAAGTCAATGACAGACAGTTTTGTTCCGAAATGAATTAATGTTGGTTTCATTCAAAATTGCATACTTTCTGAGTAGGTATTTCTTTTGAATAAGTAATTACTTCAATGACTCACTCATAAAGACAGTCACTAGTTATGTTCCTGAATGAATCGTTTGAATGAATGATTCAGTGATTCATTCATGAAAATGGTGAAAACTGTAGAATGTGAAATTTAAAGGGGGTCATGACATGAGAAATCAAATTCGCCTTGATCTTTTGACATATAAGAGGTCTTTTTTTTTAACATTAAAACATATGTTGTCTTCATTATAAACGAAGCGTTTATTTAATCAGGCTCCAAAAACAGCTTGTTTGGATATTGGGAGACTTGTGATGTCCTGTGGGCAAATGAATTTGCCTCCAAAGCAAGATGAATAGTTTTACATCATTGCACCATATAGGCCTTGCCTACTGGCTTTCAGTCTCTTAACTTGACTTGGCTACACCAGATGAAAGCATCGCATCAAAAGCAAAAAGAACCCATTATAATCACTGACGATGTCTACACTGGATACAGTATACATATGCCCGTTCACTTTACTCCAATGTTGTAATTGAGAAAGTGGTGGATTAGTGGTTGGGTCCGTTTCTTTAGAAAATAATATATTATTTTTTATTAACTTTAGTACTTTTTTACTTAGAGATTCACAAAAATTATGTTTTTAATCATACAGTTTTGGTTGATTTTTTATTTTTTTTAATTTATGCATATTTTATGTACTTTAACACACACACACACATACACATATATATATATATATATATATAATATATAATAACTGCCTTAATTCTACGTGGCATTGATTCAACAAGGTGCTGAAAGCATTCTTTAGAAATGTTGGCCCATATTGATAGGATAGCATCTTGCAGTTGATGGAGATTTGTGGGATGCACATCCAGGGCACGAAGCTCCCGTTCCACCACACCCCAAAGATGCTCTATTGGGTTGAGATCTGGTGACTGTGGGGGCCATTTTAGTACAGTGAACTCATTGTCATGTTCAAGAAACTAATTTGAAATTATGCAAGCTTTGTGACATGGTGCATTATCCTGCTGGAAGTAGCCATCAGAGGATGGGTACATGGTGGTCATAAAGGGATGGACATGGTCAGAAACAATGCTCAGGTAGGCTGTGGGATTTAAATGATGCCCAATTGGCACTAAAGGGCCTAAAGTGTGCCAAGGAAACATCCCCCACACCATTACACCACCACCACCAGCCTGCACAGTGGTAACAAGGCATGATGGATCCATGTTCTCATTCTGTTTACGCCAAATTCTGACTCTACCATCTTAATGTCTCAACAGAAATCGAGACTCATCAGACCAGGCAACATTTTTCCAGTCTTCAACTGTCCAATTTTGGTGAGCTCGTGCAAATTGTAGCCTCTTTTTCCTATTTGTAGTGGAGATGAGTGGTACCCGGTGGGGTCTTCTGCTGTTGTAGCCCCTCCGCCTCAAGGTTGTGCGTGTTGTAGCTTCACAAATGCTGCATACCTCGGTTGTAACAAGTGGTTATTTCAGTCAAAGTTGCTCTTCTATCAGCTTGAATCAGTCGGCCCATTCTCCTCTGACCTCTAGCATCAACAAGGCATTTTCGCCCACAGGACTGCTGCATACTGGATGTTTTTCCCTTTTCACACCATTCTTTGTAAACCCTAGAAATGGTTGTGCGTGAAAATCCCAGTAACTGAGCAGATTGTGAAATACTCAGACCGGCCCGTCTGGCACCAACAACCATGCCACACTCAAAATTGCTTAAATCACCTTTCTTTCCCATTCTGACATTCAGTTTGGAGTTCAGGAGATTGTCTTGACCAGGACCACACCTCTAAATGCATTGAAGCAACTGCCATGTGATTGGTTGATTAGATAATTGCATTAATGAGAAATTGTGTTAATGAGAACTGGTGTTCCTAATAATCCTTTAGGTGAGTGTATATATATATACACACCAATCAGGCGTAACATTATGACCACTGAGAGGTGAAGTGATTTTAGGCAGCAGGTGTTAGAAGCAGGAAAAATAGGCAAGCATAAGAATTTGAGCGAGTTTGACAAGGGACAGTATCTATCAAAAGTGATCCAAGGAAGGAACAGTGGTGAACCGGCGACAGGGTCATGGGCAGCCAAGGTTCATTGATGCACGTGGGGATCGAAGGCTGGCCCGTGTGGTCCGATCCAACAGATGAGCTACTGTAGCTCAAATTGCTCAAGAAGTTAATGCTGGTTCTGATAGAAAGGTGTCAGAATACACAGCACATTGCAGTTTGTTGCGTATGGGACTGCATAGCCACAGACCAGTCAGGGTTCCCATGCTGACTCCTGTGACTGTCCACTGCCGAAAACGCCAACAGTGGACACGTGGGCATCAGAACTGGACCACGGAGCAATGGAAGAAGGTCTGATCTGATGAATCATGTTTTCTTTTACATCACGTGGATGGCTGGGTGTGTGGGGAAAACATGGCACCAGGATGCACTATGGGAAGAAGGCAAGCCGGCGGAGGCAGTGTGATGCTTTGGGCAATGTTCTGCTGGGAAACCTTGGGTCTTGCCACCTCCACCTCCATCTGTTGCCCCCCTCTGTATATCTGCCAAGTCTCCACCATGGCTTCTCCCTCTCTCGACTCTGTTGTGGGCCTTCATCCTGGCTGTGCTCTGGGTTCCCAAATGGCTCCTCCTGCTCTCCTCCCTGGCTCTTCCCACCATCATCGCCGCCCCGGTCTCTTCCGCAGTTATCTCCTCCTGTTTCCTGCCCTTCGCCAGACCCTTGTCCTCCTCCAGAGCCCCCCACCCTCTCTCCTCAATTGGACTTCTTGTGTAGTTACTCATGGGATGGGGATGTAATGTCATGGTTATGTTTAGTGTTTTAGTTTGGTTCTGTTCTGTTCCCATTTGCTTTTGTTTCCTTTGCTTGTTAGTTTCTATGGTTGCATCCTATGAGTTTCTCCTTGGATTTATTATTGAATGCTGTTTGTTTCTCTGAATCTCCTGCATCATGCGTGTTACTGCCAAATGTTACACCTGTTTGCAATATTAAACAACATAACAGACTATTTTTGTATAGCTAAAATAGCTAGAAGTGGATGATACCAGAAGCCTCATGGATGGAAGCTCAGCAAGTATGAAATTTCACCCAAGAGAGAATACATCATACATTTTTACAAATTTGAATGTCACATTAAGACTGGTAGACAGACTTAACATTTAACAAAAATCAAAATCTTTCCAAGAATCCCCAGGTTGGGAATCACTGGACAAATCTATATGTCATATGATAATGCCACATCTCACCTGCTAGAGCTCTGATTTATACTGGCAGTGCAGTTTTATTGGCACAGAAATCCAACTAGTACCTTGGAAATTTATATATGGCTAATCTTAATTCATCCCTTAGACACCTCTTGGCACATTGCTGTGCCCAAGGAAAAACAGGCATCTGCAGTATGATTAATTACCAGAAAATTTTGTCCAGCTGTCAGGGGTCCCATGATTGGATCCTCTCTGCCCAAAGTGGATAAATGCATTCAGTTTCCATCATGAATGCAACTTCCTCTTGATTGAAGTCTAAAATATGCAGTCCTGTACATCTGCCATAGACACTGGCACATCAAACAAACGACAGAGATCTGATAGAAAACAGACAGAGAGTAGAAGAGAGGTGATCCCTGTTTCCCTGACATCTCAAAACACGACTCTTAAACATGTGACCACTGCCAACAGCAGAAACACGCCAGTCCTGAAAACAATGTGGAAAGATCAGTTCATATTAGGCGATCTGTCACACATACGATTCAGCAACTGAAAAGTCTCTGGCCCCCTGTTATTGTGTGTATATATATATATATATATATATATATATATTATATATACACAGTTTAATTCATGAATATATCATTCATGCTCATATTTAGATGACTGGTCCTCTGTTGCTGAAGGCTGGGGTTTTGTGTGTGTTTGTGATGTAGTTGGCATTTTTATAATGAGACATCTGTGCTGAATTTTCAATTATTTATCCTGAAACACCTCCAAGAGTGAGAAGTGGAAAAAATCAACTTGGTCACTACAGACAGAAATGGCAATAACTAAAATGCTGTCATGTAGTTCAAGTAGCACTGTTTATAATAGGCCTACCTGTTATAAAATACCATACAAATCTGTTATGAAACCCATAAAAAACTTTTAATGCTGCCAAATGTAGCTGTAGATTTGTTTTGAGTATTTTATTTGACAAGGATTTTGATAAATGTGACTAAAATCTGTGCATGTTTGACAACATAAAAATGAAATCAGACAAGATAAATGCTGTTTTAATAATTTAGCAAGTAAGCTGATCATTTTAACCAGAACTAAATAAAATTCATGTTGTTTGTATAAATTAATAGTGTGTCAGCACCATAACCACCATCATACAATACTACAAAAGTTTGGGATTTTTTATTATTATTATTTTTTAAGTAATTAAAAATTATTCAGCAAGGATACAGAAGACTGATCCAAAATTACAGACTTTTCCATTGTTTTGTTTTTAAAAAAAAAAAAAACCCTGAACTTCAAAGAATTTAAGCCAGCATATTATGTTTTTTGAAGGATCATGGTACACTGAAGAATGGCTGTTAAAAAAAACCGTTGCCATCATAGGAATAAATAACTGTTTTGTATTTTAATATATTTTAAGTTTTAATTTTAAATTGTAATAATATTTCACAGTATTATTGTTTTTACTGTATGTTTTGATGATTTAAAAAAAAAAAAATCTTTCTAACCCCAAACATTTGAATGGTAGTGTAGACCAATATTTATACAATTCTTAAACTATTAAATTTGGGCTTGAACTTATACCCTGGTTTCACCACAACTTATATCCTTTTGCCAAACTAACTGCAAAGACATCAGCAGCAAGACCTGTCGAACTGAACAAACTCCAGCAGTTTATAATAATGTGTTTGGTCCCAATTATTTGCCAACAGTACATTTTTAAAGATGACTTACTGTTTGTTTGACTGATAATCTATTATTAATTGGAGACAGTGCTGAAACAGAATGACATGTTCAAAAGCCTTCTAGACAATTGACTGTAAGTACAAATATATCAAATAATTTTCCGGTAATCAACTGGAAACAATTATTGTTATATACTGTGAATCATTAGAAGCCTGGAACACTGTTACATAGATGCTATAAATAACACGATTTTGTACATTTTGAACATGTTCATTTTATTAATAAATGAATTCCACTCAGTCTTCAAACATTTCTTCATGTTTTTCTCCTTTAGCTGTGGTTAAATAGATTTAGTCTGAGAAATGGGTAACATATGGTAGGGCTATTACATTATATTTTGAACAGCAGGGAAAAAGGGAAAAGCAGTACTTTTTGAGAATTTGAATTTCTTAATTTTTGTCTTCCAGATTTCTTTTTCAGCTAATTGCCATTATTGTATTCTTACATAGGGTTATGTATTTCTAATAAGAATTATACCCATGTGTTTTTAGTCAAAGTAATTCACATTTCTTAGTATTTGTGACTGAGGAATTTCCTATTGAGAAAACCATGTATAATTCTGTTAACAATTATGTTCAGAATCTTGGTTAAATTCTTACATCTGTATTATGTAATCTGATTTATTATTTTGTTTGTTTGTTTGTTTTTTGTTTTTTTTACAATTGCTAACAAGTGTTTACTTATACCAGGGGTGGCGAACATCAGTCCTGAAGAGCCACAGGCTGCATCCGAAAACTCAGCCAGCTGACTTGTTGTCTCACTGCCCTATCAGGCAATAACTTTCCAGGCAGCATTTGCGCCCAAAGGCACCTCAATAAACTGATTTTGGACAGACGTCTGAGGCAGTGTAACGATTTAATGATCTACAGCAAAATAGCGCAAGCTTTGATGATAACTAAGCGAATAATTACAACAATAGTAATTTCTTGCTAGAAGTGACATAAAAAAATTAAAAAAAATCTCATGAAAAAGGATGTGAAGCTAACTTTGGATTCGGACATGCATTGATACCTTACTACCTTGGAATGCGTCCTCCGAAGGCAGCATTTTTAAGTTTTCGGATGCAGCCACAGTCCCGCAGAGTTTTGCTTCAACTCTAATCAAACCTGAACAAGCTAATCAAGGTCTGAAGGGTTACTAGGAAGCTACAGTTAGGTGAATTTATATCAGGGTTGGATCTGAACTCTGCAGAACTGTGGCTCTCCAGGACCGGAGTTCACCACTCCTGACCATACCTAAAGTAAATCACACAATTAGCCAAATAGTTAAAGGGTTAACGTTAGTTCACCCAAAAATGAAAATTCTGTCATTTATTACTCACCCTCATGCCATTCCACACCCATAAGACCTTCATTAATCTTCGGAACACAAATTAAGATATTTTAGTTAAAATCCGATGGCTCCGTGAGGCCTCCATAGGGAGCAATGACACTTCCTCTCTCAAGATCCATAAAGGTACTAAAAACACATCTAAATCAGTTCATGTGAGTACAGTGGTTCAATATTAATATTATAAAGCGACGAGAATATTTTTGGTGCGCCAAAAAAACAAAATAACGACTTATTTAGTGATGGCCGATTTCAAAACACTGCTTCAGGAAGCATCGGAGCATTATGAATCAGTGTATCGAATCATGAATCGGATCGCGGTTCAAACCCGCCAAACGACTGAAGTCACGTGACTTTGGCGCTCCGAACTGAAGATTGGATACACAGATTCGATACACTGAAGCAGTGTTTTGAAATCGGCCATCACTAAATAAGTCGTTATTTTGGGTTTTTTTGGCGCACCAAAAATATTCTTGTCGCGTTATAATATTTATATTAAACCACTGTGCTCACATTAACTGATTTAAATATGTTTTTAGTACCTTTATGGATCTTGACAGAGGAAGTGACACTGCTCCCTATGGAGGCCTCACGGAGCCATCGGATTTTAACTAAAATATCTTAATTTGTGTTCTGAAGATGAACGAAGGTCTTACGGGTGTGGAACGGCATGAGGGTAAGTAATAAATGACAGAATTTTCATTTTTGGGTGAACTAACCCTTTAATTATCTTCCCCAAACTGCATTTTGCTAATTTAATACCAACTACACATTTCAAGAAAAATCCCTGATTTTGGTATTGTTTAAGCTTGTATGTACAAAGAACATTTTAGAAATGTGTTAATTGACAGCATATTGTGTGAAAACAACATGAACATGAATGGATGTTGTGCTAATTGTGTTTATAGTTTTGAAAATGTGACCACAAATTGGACAAAAGGCTGTTAGCAAAAAAAAAAAAAAAAAAAAAAAAAATAAAAAACTAATAAAACTAGTTTATATAGGTTTTTGAAAACCCTTTTGTTATGTGACACTAAAAATATCGGAATGCATTTTTATGCAATTTTGGAATTTAGTTGTAATACATTTATTTATCATAGACATAGAGTTGCTTTATTCTGTAAGCATAAAGGTAAATATCATACAAAAATATTTGGGAACCCCACAAATGCATTTCTTTCTAATGAGGGTACCAAATCCTGCTTGGTAACTTCTTAAATAAAGTTGATCATACACACACCGAAGTGAAGCAGAGGAAAAGATGCAGCTTAGGAAGAAAAACTAAGTGCTATGGTGTATAGAAAGAGAGAGAGAGAGAGAGAGATAAGTTAAAGGTTTAGCAACAACAGTGTGACATCATAGGGTCCCTCCCTCTTGTTAATAATCCAGTATAGATGATGCAGTCTTACAATCACACACACCCATTTCCAAACTCACAAAATCATAGTTTCACACGGTTTCTCGCACAGAGAGTGTCCATTGACACCTGATCTGAGGTCCCTTTAAAAGGACAAAGAGAAAACATATGATTCAAGAAAGAACAACTGTAGAAGTTTAGAGAAGAGGTTTGAGTGGACTATATGAGCTCTGTTTTGTGTTTTCTCTGAGGAAAAAAAGGACAACATGAAAGCCTTCCTCCTCCTCTTCCTCAGCGAGATCTTGCTGCTGAGACAGACCTCCGCAACCACACAGAGAGGTACCAAAACAAAGCAATTCAACTTTCTAGACAAGTTCATCATAAATATTCAGACAGTAATCATTTGAACAATATCAATATTCAGTTAAAATAATCATGAATATTTATGAATAATTTGTTTATATCAAATGCTCAACCATGCAACTTTTAAAATGAATTGCATGCAGAAGGAAAATACTGCATATGCCTAATGTAATTCAATATTATTGAATTCTTAAGTCATCTGGTAATTCATAAGTCATTTGCAATGCAAGCGCAGCTGTTGTCAATATAGCTGAATGTTTTCTATTTGTGTTTGGGATAATGAAATAATTTGCTGCAATTGTGACTATTTTATAACACTGAAAGTATTTATTAATAATGTTTATGTTTGCTCAGTAAATAATTTGAATTATATCAACAATGAATATTTCCAAAGTCTGTTTGAAGGTTCATTAGAATGAATTTTTATTGGCCGTCAGTAATGGATTCTGTTGAAATCGCAAAACAAATATTGTGTGTGTTTATATCTTTTATTGGCAGCAAGTACAAGGTCACATCAGGAGGTCTGTTTGTGTGCTTTATCTGTTTCCTGTTAATCTGTGCAGTTGTTTAAAAAATTGATGAAAGCTGAGTGCATGGGCGTTGGTTGAATGTGGATTAATTTAGGTTACTTTTAGTTTCCTTTAGTGTGTAATATTAAAAATGACCTCACACACTGAGTCTGTACTTGGTGTGCCTGTGCCTGAATTTGTTTTGGCCTCATCGCTCCCCTTCTCCTGTGTCACGTGTAGGTGCATGTAAAGCGTGCATGTAGACTCTTGACTATTGCAAGTTGTGCAGACAGACATAAAGCATAATATACTAAAATAGTAAAGCATCAACTGTAATGCCATTAAGCATTGAGCTGTTTATCATATGGTGAGGCGTATTGTAAAGCCATGGTCACACTAGACTTTGAGGATGCAAAATTTTTATGAACACTGCAACGGTCAATCTTTTTACAAGACATAATTCAAATTATAATACATAAAAATGTAAAAATGTGCAGCTACTCCACTTAACTGCAACACTGCAATCCTACAGATTTAAAGTTTGCATTTTTTAATTCAGCTAAAAGGTCACTGAGGTTCGCTAAACCAAAAAATTGATCTAGTTGCCATGGAAATCCCTGTTCAATTCATTGTTGTCGTGTTGTACACACTTTCCCCAAGGACTGTTTTTTCTTACGATCAAAAAGCGTTAATAATGATATTGTGACATAGCAGGGTTCCCACTACCAACATTACCATGTCAAGGTGCTCTTGAAGGTGAACTTGAAGAAACAGGTGCATGATTGGCTAAGTTCTCCAAATTGACCATGAACTTTCATTTATATTTGGCTCCACTGTTGTGTGGAATGCTAAAATGTTGACAGTAAGACTTTTACATTGTTACAAAAAATTAGATTTCAAATAAATGCTCATCAAAGAATCATGAAAAATGTAATCAACAAAAATATTAAGCAGCACAGTTGTGCTCAAAAGTTTACATACCCCTTTGCAGAATCTGCAAAATGCTAATTATTTTAACAAAATAAGAGGGATCATGCAATATGTGCATTATTTTTTATTTAGGACTGTCCGGAAAAAGATATTATGCATAAGAGATGTTTACATTTAGTCAAAAAATAGCTGAATTTATAAAAATGACCCATTCAAAAATGTACATACCCTTGTGTGGTTACCTCAATGATCTATGGCTGTTTTTATGTTTTGTGATGGTTGTTCATGAGTCTCTTGTTTGTCCAGAGCAGTTAAATTGACCAACGTTATTCAGAAAAATCCTCCAGATCCTGCAAATTCTTAAGTTTTCAAGCATCTTCTGCATATTTGAACCCTTTCCAGCAGTGACTGTATGATTTTGAGATCCATCTTTTCACACTGAGGACAACTGAGGGACTCAAACTCAACTATTAAAAAAGGTTCAAACATTCACTGATGCTCCAGAAGGAAACATGATGCATTAAGAACCAGGGGGTGAAAACTTTTGATTGACTAAGATGAAGATGTCCAAATTTGTGTTATTTTGTTTAAATATCTAATTTTTTCATTTAGTACCGCCCATCGAAGCTACAGAAGATACTTGCATGTTTCCTGGAAGACAAATTAAGTAAAATTTATCTTGATCTTCAAATTGTCCTCAGTGTGAAAAGATGGATCTCAAAATCACATTGGAAAGGGTTCAAATATGCAAAAGATGCTGGAAAACTGAATCTGGAGGATTTTTCTGAAGAACGTTGGTCAGTTTAACTGTTCAGGACAAACAAGAAACTCATGAACAACCATCACAAAACATAAAAACATTGTGGATCATCCAGGTAATCACACACAGTATTAATGGGTCATTTTGAATGGGTCATTTTGATAAATTCAGCTATTTTTTGACTATATGTAAACATCTTTTATGCAAAATATCTTATTCCGGACAGTACTAAATAAAAAATAACACATTTTGCATGATCTCTCTTATTTTGTTAAAATAATTAACATTTTGCAGATTCTGTATATATACCAGTTATTTTAATGGTAATTTTCACAATATTATTATTTGTTTTATTTATTTATTTATTTGATCCAATAAATGCAACCTTGGTAAGCATAAGAAACCTTTCAAAAACATGAAAAAATATTATCAACTCCAAACTTTTGAATGGTAGTGTAGCTCTGATAAATTGGTTTTGGAAGAATTTGATGAGAAATGTTTATGCTGACATCTCAGACTTTTGATTGCACTTTTTTGACTTGGGGTCTTGGCAAATCTATGACAATTATGCAATCTCTTCTGAAACTCCAAAGAAGAAATATTCAAGAAGCAGGAGGAGTCTTAATTTGTTTTCCATTTATTTTCACAGCTGTCTAGGAGAAATCAGCCTTCAGTTTCATATTCTATGGATTACTAGGTTTAACAGTAAACGAACACGCATCCAACAAGTGTTTTCTCACGTTACACCCCCACATGATTTCTGACATATCTCTGCAACACTGCAGTTTATCTGCCGATTCCTCTGGGGGTGATACAGAAACCAGCTCTGATGTAATAAATGGGCTGTTTGTGTGATCTGGAGCTCTGGAGCTCTGTGCTCAATGCCAGGGGTTTCCCTCACAGCAGTAACCACTTTCTCTGACATAGGACACTGTTTCATCATTCATTCTTCAGAAACGCTCCACACATTTATGAGAAACAAACCACAGGGGTCTTGCAGTGGGATTCTTTTACGTGTTTGTGTTTTGTTGTCATAGTTCGAAAAAACTAGGTAATTATAACGGCAGAACATGATGTTTGTGTGGGAGGCATTGCTGCTGGCAAGAGCTCTGGTGCATGACCAAAACACTTTCAGTTTGACTGTAGTGAAGCTTTCGGGAAGAGGAAAATCTGACACGACTGACTGTTATTCCAAATCTCTTGGCAGAAATGTTGTAGATACAGTCACATGACTTCTAATATCCCTAGCTGAAGTCATTATGTAAATGTAAGAGAATGAACTGAATCTGACATCACTTTTCCTGTGTATTTGAATCCAAGTGCAAAGACAAAACATGAGGGTGCATATCAGAGCTGCTGGAGACACCATTGTATTTAAGTTCATTCAGCCCCATGTGGACACCGGATTGGAGGGATATATCCTGGGCTATGGCAGTAGCATGTTCTCCAAACAATTAATTAATCTACCTGAGGATGGACAACCCTATGAGACCGAGATAGGTACCATCTTTCTCTTTAGTCCTCTTTCACAGAGTTTGTTGTTTAGTTTACTGATTCTCCTTTATTTTCTAGATGCTGAGCCCAAATATCTGATTGCGGTACAGTCAAAGAAACCTGAGGAGCCTAAGAAACAATGCACAGGTAAGAAACAAGGTACAACAAATGATATTTGAGAACAATTCACAGACAACTTCTGTGCATACACTGGCCCCAAAAAGTATTTGGACACATACACCACACTTAAAAAGAACGTCATTGCATTAGATTTGCTTTTATACAACAGTTTTATTTTTTCTTCACCAATGAAAATTGTTTCAAACGAAGTCAAAGCTGTTTTGTGTCTTGTTCCTGAATGAATCAGGCATTTGAACAAATCGACAGAGTAAATGACATACTAATAAAAGCATTCGCCTACTATACTACGCCCTAAAGGTTTGTACTCTTTTGTGAAGAAAAAGTACAAACTTTTGAGTGTGTAGCAGAAGAGTATACTAGCTTTGGGACATACTATCAGGTCATAAAACTGAAAAAAAAGTGCATTTTTAGTGATATTTGTAAATTGTCTTTCTAAATGTTTCGTTAGAATGTTGCTAATGTACTGTTAAATGTGGTTAAAGTTACCATAGTTTCTTACTGTATTCACGGAGGCAAGAGAGCCGTCACTAATTTCATTTTTAAACACGTGCAGTCTGTATAATGCATAAACACAACTTCATTCTTTATAAATCTCTCCAACAGTGTAGCATTAGCCGTTAGCCACAGATCACAGCTCAAACTCATACAGAATCAAACGTAAACATCAAAATAAATACTTTACTCACATAATTTGAAGCATGCATACAGCATGCATGACAAACATCTTGTAAAGATCCATTTTAGGGTTATATTAGCTGTGTGAACTTTGTAAATGCACTGTAATATAGTTTAGAGCTCGCGATTTAAAGGGGTGGCGCGCTGCTAAAATCAGTGTATTGTTAATGATGCCCCAAAATAGGCAGTTAAAAAAATTAATAAAAAAGAAATCTATGGGGTATTTTGAGCTGAAACTTCACAGACACATTCAGGAGACACCTTAGACTTATATTACATCTTGTGAAAAAGCATTCTTGGGCACCTTTAACATCCTCCACATTTCATTTCATTTCCTACTGTATTAGAGAGAAAAGAATTAGCACGTTGATCTGCCAGTCATGAGTCTTTCATGTGGAGAACTCATATTTTTTCATAATAATGCATTTAAAAGTTAATGGCCAAACAGATTATAAAACTTCACACTGTTCTTGCAGATGTAATATAACATGGATAACATTAAATAAATATTTTTTATGCTGATTATTATCTAAACCTCCTTTGGTCGCACACATCCACCATGTTTGTAGTTTTTAAACACTTTTTATTTGTGTTAGTAGTTCTGAACTGAAGCGCAATAGGTTGTGGGCAATATTAGCCAGTAGAGCGTGCACGGACCCACACTTCGAAAATCTATCGGAAATAGTAGTACTATGCTTTGGGACACTTTTATTCTAATTTCACATACTATTTAGGATGGATAGTATGCACATTGGGATGCAGAGTTTCACTTGAATGTTTCCTGAATTAATGAGTGTTTTCAAATGAATCGGTTGAGAAAATGATTCACTCATAAAGACTGTAGCTGGGTCTAAAATCGCATACTGAGTAGGTACTACATTTGAATAAGAACTTACTTCACAACCATTAAAAAAACTACATTAAGTATGACTTAAGTGTCCAAATGTTTAGGCTGTTAGTATGCAATGAATTTTAGGCGATTGCTTGTGACCTCCAGGGAAAGTGGATCTAGAGAAACCATTACATGTTGTGATTGGCTCGGTGACACAGTCGTCGGTGCTGCTGTCCTGGGGGACTCTACTGACTGGCCCCTTCACGGATTCTGTTGTGGATGACTGTATTGATGAGGGGTATGTGTCCTAATGTGTCTATGTGTGTGTGTCCATGAACTGTGTGGGTGTTATCTGGATTTAATCAGATTTATTGTTGTTGACCTTCTCTCAAGATGTGCAATTATTTTACTGTCAGAAGACACAGAGCAGGTACAGGACCATGTGTGCAGATGTGGTCTACAATCAACCAGAAACTCTGATCACAAACATCAAGGGGCAAAACAACAGGCTTTATTAAGCTAAACAGTACCACAAACAGTAAAAAAAAAAAAAAAAAAAAAGTTAAGTAAAAACACAGTAATATAATTAACAGATGTTCGGGTGAACAAAAAAAGAATTTGGGTGTTTTTGCATACACAGACAAATACAAATTTATTATTCTACCATCATGGAGACTCTATTGTTTTTGTACTAAACTAATGATGTTTTCTTTATCCATTTAGTATGCTTATTAAGACATTTTGCTCATAGATACTGTTGGCTAACAGCTGCAATGCAGCTGATTTCAGTTTTACTGTCCTTGTGGGGACATATGGTACGCACAATGTAGGCACACACACACACACACTCCTTGGACAAGTTAGTGGAAAGCTTGACCTCAGCTCTCTACAAAACAACCAATTTGATCTCCAACCCCATAAAAGCCTACAAGGCGGCAAGTGAGATATTCATTAAAAAAAAAAAACTTCAAAAGGGTAAGCAGGGGCATTGCTTACCCTTATGAATACCTCACTCTATACATAAATAACATCTGGATTTTGCCAATTAGTGCCATATTATAATGCAAAGTGTAAATTATTCAAACCAGAGGCCTAGTTTATCATAATTTGACAGTTAATGCTAGCAATTTAAATTTAGTTATAGTTTCTAGAGTCTGTTTTTCTTTTTTGTCACCACTCAGACAGTTCACGGTGCGCTACAGAGAGAAAGAACCCAGCAATACCTGGAACTACCAGACCTGTCCATCCACCAGCACAGTCATCGACAACCTCAAACCAGATGCTCTGTATGAGTTTGCGGTCCGAGCAGACACTGACAACAACAGTGGAGCCTGGAGCCCACCAGTCATCCATAACACAGCTGGTATGTTCCACTACAGATCATCCATTTTATCTCACTCTATATGACTGTAAAAACAAACAAGCAACAAAAACAAACAAAAAAAACTTTTACAAGATTCACAATTTTATACTAAGAATACTAAAGGGAAAAAAAAACAACTCAATTGTTTGTTCATCAATATTAAATGGAGAGACATGGATACTTTTGCTTAAGTCTTGTGTTTCTCAATATTTTTCTCCTGAATCTCATGTGTTTCTCATGTGCCTCATGTGAGTCATGGATCTTAATAGCCCATATGATACATTTCTCATCAGATTCTGAGCTGTGCTGGCTACAACTAAATCTATCTACATTCATTTTATGAATTGAGTCAACAATTATTGAGTAAACAATTGTCTCATATGTTTCAATTTTAGTAGAATTATCTGGCACAAAACTGATACTTAAATGAAATGTACTGTAACTGAAAGCAATTATTTTTTCCTCTCACAGATCAAATAATAGAGCCATTTAAGGAACTGAACCAGGCAAAGCCTAAAGTAAGTGTATAGCTGTGCTGTAAGGACAAACCTTTTGTTCTCCTTTTGTTAACCTTGGATGTTTCTTACTAAACAGACGCCAGTCTTGGCAGGCCAACCATCATTCTTGCCTCCAGTGCCAGGTTAAAGACTTCTTGTACCTTCTTAAACACAGTCACTGATATGAGTAATGAATAAATATGTAATGACTTTTACTGCCACTTTCTAGTCTTAAACAACATTACCCAGACCAGGGCAGCTCCTCTCCTCAAACACACTGGCCTTCCAAAACAATGGAAAACTTCAGGTAAATGACACTCTTTCACTTTTGAAGCCAAGCATAATGTTACATTAGCAGAATGGAATACAGACATAATCCACACACCGTACTGCACAGTATTTACTGCATACTGCCCACTGTTTTTTGTAATCAGTATGCAACATTTGAAAAGGTTGTATGATGCTTTGTAGCCACATCACATCACTACGTAGCATGTATAGACCTCCAGTTATAATCTCTATGAAATAAATGTGATTATTGTGCATTCTTACCCAATTTTTGTAAAAAAAAAAAAAAAAAAAAAAAAAAAAAAAATGGAGATATTGACCGTATACAAACCTGATTCCAAAAAAGTTGGGACACTGTACAAATTGTGAATAAAAAAGGAATGCACTAATTTACAAATCTCATAAACTTATATTGTATTCACAACAGAATATAGATAACATATCAAATGTTGAAAGTGAGACATTTTGAAATATTTTGGATTTCATGAGAGATACACATTCCAAAAAAGTTGGGACAGGTAGCAATTAAAGAGGCCGGAAAAGTTAAATGTACATATTTGGTCAATTGGCAACATGATTGGGTATAAAAAGAGTCTCTCAGAGTGGCAGTGTCTCTCAGAAGTCAAGATGGGCAGACGTAGGGCTGGACGATTATGGCCTAAAATCAAAACCTCGATTAATTGAACATTTTACCTCGATTATGATTAATGAACGATTATTATTATTATTATTATTTTTATTTATTTTTTTGCCATAGTTCACTGACAAGGTCTGTACAGTAAATATGATTGACTATTAAAGGTGGAATATATTTTCCTATTGAACAAGTGATCTGACATAACAGCTCACTTTCAGCAGTTATTTTATCTATGGTTCATAACATTTCTTACAGATTTCTGCTCGTTGTGAATCAGATACATATAAATTAGCACAGTAATGAGAGTGATTGCGTGTGTGAATTAGTCATACCGTCTCTATTAATTGTGAAGCTGTGGGTCACAGTATTTTTTTAGATAAATTCCAAATATATGTCCTTCACGTGTATCAAAGTTCCATGTGCCAAATGAGAGAGGGACAAGCTGAAGAAAATGTTTCAGCATTGAATTGTCCTTTATTTTATTGGCATTATGCCGTAAATAATTAATAAAACAACAACAACAACAAAAAAACATGCATTTTTGAAACAAAATTCAACTAATGACTATAATAACTTTTCTTCTATACACAAAAATTAATTGAAATTAAAACATAAAATGTCCTTTTATCTTCTGTAACAGGAGATTTACATGTATCATTATCAACAAATGGAAATCAGTGCCTTCTTATTTCTGTTTTTGTACTTGAACTGTGCTATTTTCTTTGAATATTTGTCATATATATTGTTTCTCTTTCTCCAGTTTTGCCAAAAGGGGCAGAAAATCCCACGACAACTTCTGATGATCAACCTGCCTTCACTGAGGCCCTTAGTTTCACCGACACACCGATCATTCAGCCCATGCCAAAAACCACAAACACAGTTCAACTTCAAAACCCCACCAGTCATCCTAGCACTACCCAACCAGATCCTCACACAGAACAACATACTAGTTTAACCCCACAACAACTTACGACAACTCAGCCACAACCTTCCACAACCCAACAACAAACCAGCACAATGCAACCACCACCCACTACAAACCAAAAATATACCACCAAAACACAGGTCTCAGTTAAAGTTCAACCATATACAGCCAAACAGCTGACGAATACAGCCCAACAACAGTTTAGTGAAACAACATCTTCCCCTAGTTCATCTACAACCAAACCACCAACCCAACAACACACCACAAGGACTGTCCAGGAACATCCCCACCCATCTAAGAAACAAGACACCATAACTCAACACAGTCTGCCTACAAGAAAAATTCAGCCAGGTACCAAGCTGCATCGGTTGAGCACAACCCAGCGTTTACAAGGCACGTCCAAACACCAAACCACTCACACTTATGATTTTTCAAAATCCACTTCCCATCACCAGTCCAGCACAATCACACATTCAACAACATTCACACAGCCAAACAACAAACCAACAGCCACACTTCCTGAACAGCCAAACAACAAACCAACAGCCACACTTCCTGAACAGCCAAACAACAAACCAACAGCCACACTTCCTGAACAGCCAAACAACAAACCAACAGCCACACTTTCTGAACAGCCAAACAACAAACCAACAGCCACACTTTCTGAACAGCCAAACAACAAACCAACAGCCACACATTCTGAACAGCCAAACAACAAACCAACAGCCACACATTCTGAACAGCCAAACTACAAACCAACAGCCACACTTTCTGAACAGCCAAACTACAAACCAACAGCCACACATTCTGAACAGCCAAACTACAAACCAACAGCCACACTTTCTGAACAGCCAAACTACAAACCAACAGCCACACATTCTGAACAGCCAAACTACAAACCAACAGCCTCACATTCTGAACAGCCAAACAACAAACCAACAGCCACATTTTCTGAACAGCCAAACAACAAACCAACGACTACACAGAATTGGTCCACAACTGACAATTCTCCAACAAACACAGCCTTGAATTCACCCACAACTTTAGCAAACATTCAGGATGGATTAGCGTCATGGCAGACAACTGATTTCATCAACCAACCAGTATTTAGCACTAAACCATCCATTCTTGAAGAA
Source organism: Chanodichthys erythropterus (assembly GCF_024489055.1). Taxonomy (NCBI): domain Eukaryota; kingdom Metazoa; phylum Chordata; class Actinopteri; order Cypriniformes; family Xenocyprididae; genus Chanodichthys; species Chanodichthys erythropterus. Next base: position 30,160,179 of record NC_090234.1, on the reverse strand, counting down.
TATTCGACACCCCATATTCCCACAACTGAAGATTTGCCCCTTACCGAGAATGTACAGGAACTGACTCCACAACCTATATATCCACCCATACGTTTTTGGTACCAGCCCCAACCCAGCACCACAACACAACATTCCAGAACTACTAAACAGCAAGCTACCACTGCTAAATACAACCCAAAAACATTTACCTATGCTGAAAACCAACCACCTAACCCTGATGAACAGTTGCCAGGTACCAAAAAAAACCCACTAAACCTGACACCTAAAAAGGCTTTCATCAAATCTGATGCTATTCAAAACTCACCCGTGGCGGAGAAGGTAACAGTGAGGATGCGTCAACCAGGTCAACCAGAGGGTAACTTCTCCCCTAGACATAGTGTATAGAAAAATATTAGTTGTATTAACAGAATTGTAGTGATCTGGCAACCTAAAATGTTTTTTAAATGTCGTTTAAGACAAGGATGTCCAGTCCTGCACCTGGAGGGCCACTGTCCTGTGCAGAGTTTCCCAAAAGCATTGTAAGCTTAAGTTGATCGTAGCTCCATTTAAACCAATGGAGCTACGATCAACTTAGGCTTACGATGCTTTTGGGAAACGCTACCCTGCAGAGTTTAGCTTCAATCCAAATTAAATTACCTTGATCAACTAATTAAGGTCTTCAGGATTATAGAAACTTCAAAGCAAGCATGTTGGGGCAAGTTGGAGGTAAATTTGGGAGGACATTGGCCTTCCAGGAGCAGGATTGGACACCCATTGTTTAAGAGGTTCTTTGATGTTTTTCATTCACTGTTATTCATTATTGTTTTTTTTAAACAATTGGTACCAGAAATTCAGCATGGATAATCTAGACAGGTTAAAAGCTGTTGCTCAGGGATCTTCTGAGAACATTATTATTACAATATGTTTAACGTTGTATGAGACTTACGCAAGTCTGCCTCTGTATGTCAGCTAGTTCCCAGCCAAAGGACGAACAACTACTGTCACTGCCAACACTTACAAATGAGGTGGCCAGTAGGAACAATGGTAATGATGTCAGCTCCAGTTTACTCCTTCTAACTGTGCTGTTTGTCACCTGTCCGTATTAACCGCATAAATCTTCATTGTACACGGCATCGTCGTGATTGTTGACCAAACATCACCACCACTTCCAAACACCATCCTGCTGGGCAATGCTATTACCACCTCACTAGAGCTGAAACAGCCCCACCACATCCCCTCAATCCTTTTTAAACCATCACCTACGGCACCAACTCTCACATTATGCCATGCGTTCAACTCAAATGCCTGACTACTTCATTCACTCTTGAAAACACTGCCACTGTCATAATGCTGCGCACACCATTTCACACCATCTTTGCTTTTAGATCTGTTGGCTTCTGTTTTTTGGATAGCTGGTGCTCTTTTGTGAGCTTCCCAGACTCATCCCCATTCAGTCAGTCAACTGATCTGTTGTCATAATCTTTAATCATGTTCTCTTCCCCATCGCTGACTGTGTTTGTGTTTATTTAGGCAGAGGTATCTTCCGCAACTCCTCTTCTTTGTCCCGCCCATTGGCACGAAACCTTACACAGAGACATGGTCGCGTCCCTCCTCCAAAGCCTTTCAGGCCACCCCCTGTGTATCGTAACTCAACTTTCAACAGGAAAAGGGGTATAAAATGTTGGCGGTCTTCGCACTGACACAAACACAGTTTTTCTTTTAAGTGGGGCCTTTAACTGTTCATCTTTTCTTTCATGCTTCCAATTCTTACTTTCATTTATTCATTCATTTTGTCATTCATTTTGTCTAACTGTTTTATTAGACATTTAAATGTCACGTAGTGTACAAATTCAGAAATCTGTAGCACGAAGGCTGTTTCACACCACATACATACACAGCAGCATGAAAGTGTAGCTGATGAGTACACCGCAATGTTTTTAAACAGAATATAATTGGATTTTAGGTTACTGCACTGTGTATTAATTTTAATTATAGGCACAAATTGTCTATTATGCACGTGATGAGTGACCACATTTACATTTAAAGGGTAATTAAAGGCACAATGTGTAAAATTTTTGCAGTAAAATACACAAAACCCACTAGCCCAGTGTTATATATTTTGTTCAGTTGAGTACTTCCAATATCCCAAATGTTTCTAACTATTTGTTAATCCTAAGAAAATTGTGATTTTAACTGAGGATCTGGGACGTGTCCAGGAGTCACCTGTCAATGGCGTCATATCCGCTTTACCCTCGGTTATTTTGTAGAAACCATGGGAACACCAAAGACGCTTTAATATATTACGTTTTATTCGACAAGGGAACAACTGTTTGGTTACATTTATAGACCAAAAACGAACAATTGTTATATAGATCAAAACATTTAGTCTTATTGTTTAAATCTAGTTTTCTAGATTTTCCGAGAGTACCATGCTTTCACCTTGCCTGGAAAATCCAGCCTCACCGCTGTACCAGCGGATGAGTCTAGTCGCCATTGAATCAATTCGATTTCTAGGGCAGAGCAAATCCGAGCAAACAGGAAGGGGAGTAAACCAATCAGAGAAGGGCGGATATGACGTTAACAAAGCAACAAGAGAGTCAGCAGCGAAAAGTAAATAATCAATGTGTTTTCGGTCATTTAAAAGTGAATTCACGGCTGAATAGAACAAACTCTCGGGTCTCGCGTGCGCAATCTTTGTTGATATTCCCTGCGTTCCATTCCTATGCCCTAATCCCTTCAAAGGGTTTACCCTCTGAAGCGAGAGCTTCGAAGGGATGAAGGGTGTAGGGGTCAAAAAAACCTCTTCTTTTGGAACGCACTTCAGCGTCATCTTAACGAGACAATCAAAGAGGAGTAACGTTAGATTGTGCAAGCTGCGCCCTTTGTTTAACATTAGTTTATTTATTTATTTTAGGTTTATCGCACCATTTGTCATATATTTTAAACATTTGAATGGACTGATAAAGAGAGCTGTAAAGTATTTTTGTTGAAGTACAATGTCGTTTTGACCATAATAATGTAGCAAATATAATCGTATAAATATTACAGCAGTATAAAAAAATACTATACATACATTTATAGGTAAAATCGAACTCCTAACCGCCTGTACCCATTCTGTGACATCAAACAGCTTCCTTGTGCAAAGGATCATGGGGGCCCAAAGTGTCCATCAGTTGAACCCTTCGAAATTCTTCATTCTGAAGGGCCCTTTGAAGTGTCCAGTTTTGAGCATTTCGGTTTGGAACTACCCTTCAATATGGCGGCCATGATTATTTTCACTCCGAAGTGCCCTTCGGAGGGCGATATATCCCGTTTGGAACGCACCGAATGAAGGGACTTTCACCGCACTAGAGTGACGCTGTTTGCGTCACTGAAATAAACTAATCTGATTGCAGGGTATGGTTTGGAGTTGACTTGAAGCGTGACGGAGGGCAGATTGACCAGACTAATATATCTTGTAGAAGATATATCATTCTGGACTTGCCAGGCAAGCTTTTACCATGCCTCAGAGAAAAACACTATTTTGTCAAGTAGCTAATACAGCATTTTCTTCATCATACAATACATTTATCAACACAAGCCATCCAGCATTTATTAATATGATATTCTAAAATTAATCTAGCTTACTGCAGTGTGCAACAGTGTCTCACAACAGCCGGCGAGCGAACGCATAGAGGAACGTTATAACAATTTTCAACACAGTCAACAGCACACATACTCACACATACCTCATAAGCTTGACTGGACGAAGCGGAAGCGGCGACTGTGGCATAATAAAAGTTCCGCTGCTCGCGAGGCGTGTGTCGCGTTCGTCTCTCATTAGAAATCGCTCCAGCGGCTTCGTTCAGCTCCAACAGCCCTCGGTCCTGCTCTGCTTCATACTACAGTAATGTTAATAATAATGAACGTGATTTCTGCTCGAGTCCCGTCCCGATTCTTTTCCACTGGCTGTGAAGTGAAGGCGACATCTCCCAAGATAATCAACTTTTTTTTTTGTTTTGAATAGGCGACCTCTAGCGGCGAAAAATCTACATATTGTGGCTTTAAGTTGTATTTAAATATATTTACATTGTTTTATTTATATAAATGAATTTATTTAAATATTATTCTCCATTATTTTACGTTGCTTCATAAAAGCCTAAATTGAAAAAAAAAAGTCTGAATTCTGAATATGTCCACTTACCGTATATAAATATGGACTGCTTATATATGTGATTCTTATTTTTAAGAATGGTCAAAAATGTATACTTGCCAAGCACTGACTCCACAAGTCACCTTAAGTTTTAAGTTAGGTTTTACCTCAGTGCATATTGTATAGTATGTATACAGTATATATATATATTAATTATGTCTGTTACACATTCTCAGTTGATTGAATTGGATTATGTATATTATATATCTGTACATTCTTCTTTGCACATGGTTTGTCTGGTGAGTTTTAAATTCATTTCTTTAAGGGATTCTTAGGACCTGTTGACAAGATTCATGTTATCTTCAGGGACAACACACTCACACACACTTTCTGCCAGAAGTCTGTTTCTCATTCTGTTCTCTTCATACTGCCATTTAATTCTGCACTACAGCTGATTACTCCTGTGACACCTGATATTACAGCTGAAACTGAACAGTTTAACATTTTAGTTTTTCTTCACATCTTAATTTTCCTTCACATCTGGTCTCTTACTATAATATCAAATATTATCAACTGCAAACACTCTCATACTCATATTATTGTATGCTTTTAACACGTTTCTTTATCATATCCTTGAATGAAATGGGTTTGATTATAACAGTCTTTTCTATTCTGACAGTGCCTCATGGTGAGCGCCATATAGGCCTTTGGGCGCCCAAACTTCCCAGAAAGAAACCTGGTAAACTCCTTCATAGATTTTGAATACTATTATTCAAGATTACTTTAGTTTTGTCTCATAAGGGCGTTGCAATATATTTCCATTACAGTCCATGTGATGTAACTGTAGTTTCAAAGCCTGTTGTTGTGTTCTTTAGTTTTGAGTGATTTTGTAGTCCCTGTCCCAGAAAACTGTGAATCCAATTGTGCATAGTGCTAGATTGGATACAGTTTTAACATATTGTTTGAGATATTGTTTGGTAGAAAACATTTCTTGTCTAGAGAATGATTCCCTTGCAGCTGGATTTCATGACAATTCTAGGCCAAAGAAAATATTTATGTGCTGTTAATGTCATGATGGATTTTCAGAGCTTATGATTCTTTGGAAAAGCATGACAGATCAGACACTGATAAACGTAGCTGACTGCTGGTGAGAACACAGCACCCTCTCTCACTTTCTCCATCACCCTGTCCCAACCAAATATAACAATGAATAATGGAGAATCAAATCCCTCTGCCCTTACCAAATTCATCTCATCCCATGCTCACCCCATCCATCCAATCTGACTTTTATTCGAAGTCTACTGCCCTGAATACATTTGGCAGATATATGATTACTTGAGGAAAATGTGAAACTGTGAAACTTTTCTTAAAAACCTTCTGTTCATCCTAAATTAGATTCCTGCTGAAAATGATCGCATATTGGAATAATGGACCATTAAAGTGGGCTGTTGGAAAAATTATGTTTTGAGGTTGATTAATTGACAGGCTTTGGTCAGTATTATCCTGAACTTCTATTTTGAGTGAATATCCAGAATTGTAGCTGTATAGTTCTGCACTCCATCATAGCATTGGTCCCGTAGAGCTGTTCTTGGAGAAGTTGCAGTCCTAAAAGTCTGGACAGCATTAAAGGATTCCATTTGGCTCTAACAATACCCTGACTGTGCGGACATTAGCCTGATGTCAGGCAGTATTTATTTATTTTTTTATTCCAACCATGTGAATGTTATGCAGAACTTTCTTTTTCTTTACTTCTAAATGATAGTAGGTGCAGTGTTTTCTGACCTTGGACATTTCTAATAATGTGAAATAGTTGTTGTATTTTTATGCTGAAATTATTTTTAACCAAACCCAATGAAAAAAGCCTTAGCTCTCTTTTTTGTTTAGACTAATCTCAGCCACAACATAACTTTATGGGTTTATAATGTTTTCACTGACCCCTTGATTAACCAAAAACAATTTCCATGTATCTCCTCGTCTTCTTTTACAGATAAGACAAAGCTGAACCAGGCTTCAGACACTAATGAAAAGGGTGAGGACACTGACAGATAAAGATATCTGTGAATATGGTGACAGTCTTGATGTGCATATATTTCGTTTCCAATTAATGAAAACTTTTCCATGTTAACTTTTAGAAAAGATTATTGATCTGAAGCAGATGGACCCAGTACCAGATATGAAACCTCTAGCTCCACCCGCTACTGAAAAAACAACCAATCAAGAGCTTTCACAGACAACAACACCACAATCTGCTTTTGAAGGTATGGTCTAAGTTATAGAAACCATCTGGTGAAGACACTGGATGCTGAAATTAGAGTGTTTTTGTGCCAATTATACTGAAAAAAATTCAAGATCTACTGAGAATAAGAGGCGCAGTGTGTCTAACAGAGCTGGAGTCTTGATCTTGTGGTCTTTTGATGTTTCATGCATGTCTTTGAATCTTAGGCAGTCGTTTTGACAACTCCTCTGTATTCCGTCCTCATCCCCTATCTGAGAAAACGATAACGGGGAAGAAACGTTTTGTAGGTAGGTATATGGGTTAAAATCATTTATTGCAACTATAGCACTGCAAGAGGTCTATTTTACAATTCACAGTGTTTTGACGAGTCGTCGTCTGTTTCAGCACCTCATGTGATCTATAAAACCGACAAACGTCCGGAGGAGCCCTGCTCTGTCACTCACTCTCTCAGCTTCTTTCCTGATGAGGAGGTGGGATACATAAATGTCACTGGCCCGCCCAAGACCCCTCCATCCAACCTTACTGTACTCACAGTGGAGGGATGCCCCTCCTTCGTTATCCTCGACTGGGACAAAACAGACAATGAGACCACAGGTACACTTAAACTAAAGACAGTATAGAAGTTGTGATGGACAGCTTGAGAAATTAATACAAAAAGTTGCAATGCCCAATATGGCAGCTGTAGGAATGAAAGTTAAAAGAGCCAACAGCCTTTTTTGATGAATGCAATGTCTGTTTTTCAACTCTGGAATGTGCGTTAGCTGGGCAAGCCTGAAAGATATCAGCTTTTAGCATCGGTTTGAGCTTAGGAAGTCAATTTATGATACCATTGTTGTCAGATTATATTGTTGATTTGAAATATGTCTTTGAACAGTACCATGAAAAATCTTGACAGATTTTTACTCTTTCTCCAGTTTATCAGATAGATAGGAGCTAAAAAAAAATAAAAAAAATGCCCAAGGGGTGTTGCCAAGATGGCAGTGAAGTGAAGTGAACTGGCTTGCATTGAGGCTTTGCTTAAATTTATTTACTTGGATTTAACAAGATATATGAGAGATATAAATGAAAATTCTGTCATTATATACTCATTCCAAAATAAGTAATTCCAAACCTATATTACTTTCTTCCATGAAACAAAGGAGATACACTTCCATTCAAAATTTTGTGGTTGGTAAGATTGTTTTGAAAGAAGCCTCTTATTCTCACTAAGGCTGGATTTATTTGATTAAAAAAAAAAAATACAACAGCAAATACTAAAGATGAAAAGCTGCCATTGCTCCAGTCGTTAGTCACATGATCCTTCAGAAATCATTTAAATATGCTTATTTGGTGCTCAAGAAACATTTCTTATTATAATCACAGTTGAAAACAGTTTTTTATTTTGTAATTGTCACTTTTGAATAATTAAGCACATCCTTGCTGGTTAAAAGTTACTTTCTTAAAAAAAAAATACAAAATCTTACTAACCCCAAACTTTTCAACAATGTTTTCCAAAAAGTACAAAAAAAAAAAAAAAAAAACACTAGTAAAGTATACTGAACAGAATAAAACAGCTCAGACATTCTGGAAAATATCTTCTGTGTTCCATTAATGATATGAAACGACAAACTATGTTTTTGTGGTCTCAATAGAATATGACGTAGTTTCCTCAACCAAGGGTCCACATGGAGAAGAGGTGTCCATCCAGACAACAAATCAAACACATACAGCAGTGGAGAACCTGAAACCAGAGAGCAGGTTTGAACACATACACATGTTCTGTGTCACAGACTTCTTGAATTAAGCTAATTGTAATTACTACACATTACACACTAACCCAAAGAACTAAAGATGTATTTGAAATGAGGCCATCATTTAGTCCCTTCATGAAGCTGTTTTCACCGTGAGGCCTTTAAGGTCCCCATAATATTTGTTACAATAACATATATAAATAAATAATAATAACTGGTTGTCTGATGATCAACATAGTGTTGGTTCAGAGTTGCTAACTCTATTTTTTTCTTGCAGTTATGAATTCAAAGTTGTACCCAAGAACGAGCTGGGTTCAGGCCCAACCAGTTATCCAGTCAGCTTCAGTACTGAGTCAGGTAAGCGGAGGAGAAATGTTAAAGGCCTAAGACATGAATTCATTGAGAATATGTTGTGAGCTCTTGAGCTCAAACCACAGTCATTTCTGAGGTCATTGTGAAATCATCTGGCTCATCCATTGAATCTGAGCTCTATTTGTTCCAGAAGTGTCACTGAGCCAATTGTATCAACAAGAGAAGCTTATATGATTTTCACCTTCAGAGTCACTCTTTTCCATAACAAAACTCAATGGCATGGCATGTCAAGTTCTAAAAAAGAAAAACAAGCACCTTATATGCAGTCTGCATGCTATGTTTCAAGACATTTGAAGCCATACGAGAGAAAAACAGACCCTATGTAAATCATTATTCACTTAAAATCTCATTTAAATCTCATTCTCACTTTACACAAACATTCGAAAGCATCGCGATGAATCAAGTTGCGTGAGAGCCGCCGTTTGATGTTTGATGTCATTGAACAATTTAAAGAAACTGGCATGCATAATAGAGTCAGGCAGGCCAAGGTAACTTAAGAACAAAAGATCGATCTCACAGGTGTGTAAAATTGGCAGTGAACTATTGCTGTAATGTATATGTATAATTAGCATATAAGCATTACTGTCAGCAGTGGGAGTAATCTGCATAATAGTTCCAATGTGTTCAGTCTTCTGTGTATATTGAAGTAATTTAGGTATAAATACAGTACTGGTGCTCTGATAAACTGCCAGAAAATAACAATAACCATGAGGATATCTGACACAAGCTCTGGAAAATTGTACATCATGAAGGACGACTCAGGGGAATTTCTTGGGGCTTTGGATTTTTAGTAACTTTGTTAGAAATAAGTCCAAAAACATACTGTTTTGATATATTCAAACCTTGAGTGGAGTTATTTACCCGATGGCATATTGTCTGGCTTATGTTTAAGGAAGGGATTCTTACCTTTGTGACAATGTGTTTGGCTCAACCTAATTCACGTATGTATAGTTTCATAGTAGGTATGAAAAAAAAAAAAAAGGTTAATTTCATTAACTTTTAGACATACACTTGCATTTACAGTAGGGTACACAACCAAGATGTTTGGGGTTTGAAAGAAATTCCCATTTTTATTCAGCAAGGATGCATTAAATTGATCAAAAGTGACAGTAAATACATTCATATTGTTACAAAAAAATTCTATTTAAAATAAATGTTGTTTTTTTAATGTTTATCAAAAGAAAAGTGAAAAAAAAATCCATTCTCTCACAAATATTAAGCAGCACAACCGTTTTTAACATTGATAATAATAATAATAATAATAATAATAATATTAAAAAAATGCTTAAGCACCAAAGTCAGCATATTAGGATGATTTCTGAAGGATCATGTGACACTAAAGACTGGAGTAACAATGCTGATAATTCAGTTTTGACATCCAAGAATAGGCCTAAATTACATTTTGAAAAATATTCAAATAGAAAAGTTATTTGAAATTGTAATGATATTTGTTATTTTAACATGTTATTTGAAATTGTACTGTTATTTGAAACAATATTACTGTTATTACTGTATTTTTGACCAAGTAAATTTAGCTTTGATGAGCATTAGAGACTTCTTTCAAAAACAATCAACAACAAAAATCCTACTGACCTCATGAAGCTAATAGACATTAATGAAAACCAACAAAACTTTGGGATTTTGTGGGTGTTTTAACAGTTTATGCATTAAGTTTCAGTGACATCATTTTCTTCTGTATTGCAGCTGATCCTCGCGTAAGTGAGATGCCCACTGGTAAGTGTTTCGATCGGAGTAGCCTATATAATATTAATATTAAAATAGAAAGATGCAATATGTCTATACAAAATGTACACTCGTATCTAATCTATATTGGCTCTCTTAGGTAAAAATGCCATCTGGTCATCGTTTCCATTCAGAGCAGACTCATACTCTGAGTGCAACGGGCGGCAATTCATAAAGCGAACCTGGTACCGCAAGTTTGTGGGTATCCAGTTGTGCAACTCTCTCAGATACAAGATCTACCTGAGCGACTCACTTAAAGGTCAGTATCAACTATTTACAGACTCAACAGATATTTCTGCTAAAAGTCACTTACTTAACTGTAAACTTTATATTTTTTTAGGGAAGTTCTACAGCATAGGAGATCAAACAGGGTATGGGGAGGACCACTGCCAATTTGTTGACTCGTTCCTGGACGGACGAACTGGTGGTCCTCTTCCGCCAGACCAATTACCACCTAGACAAGGTTTCTAATAAAACTTTAAAAAAAAAAAAAAAAAAAAAAACACAATAATCTCACACAAAAGGTATGATGATTTCTCCTCCTTTATCAAGGCTTTTTCCGGGCCATGCGTCAAGAGCCTGTCAAGTTTGGGGAGATTGGAGGAAATTCCATGATCAACTACGTGGCCTGGTACGAATGCGGGATACCCATTCCTGGGAAGTGGTAGGACCTCAAGGAGCAGATGGAAGACATGACGGATAAGAAACAATAGTTCCCAAGGGAGAACTAGTCTTTTTATGTGATGACTGTGTATAGAGAATGATTTCTTTAGAGTATGTATCTCTGTTTTTCGGTTATCAGGCACATATAAAATTATTTATAAGCTCAAACAGTGCAGCAAATGTACAGAGAGCTGAATAAATGTTACCATTGAGATTAAGAAGTTAGGCCTTAAACTTTTAATAATAAAGGGAAGCAGGCTCCCTTAAAGACTAAATGAAGGTGTATATTATTTATCAAAATGTTGAATATTCCACAAAAAAAAGACGTCACATATTTAAGTGAATATTTTTAAAGCTCATGTTCTATTCTTCCATACAGTTAGCTCAACTATTTAGCTGTGGGACTGTTTTGGGATGAACTTTGCTTATGAGTTGCCAAGGTAATTCCTAAAGGTGGATTTTTCTCTCAGTAAACAGTCCTTTTTTGGACCTTGCAAGTTTTGTGCAAAATTGACCAGGTTTACTGGCTTTATATGGCCATGGCAGGAGTTGAAAAATTGGATATATCTGTGCAGTGTTTCAGTTACACTGGTCTTATGTGAATAGTCTCATTAAGTCTTTTTTGGCTTTGCTTATAAAATACTGTGTATTTTACCATTTATCTGGGTGCAATGCTTTGTCCCATAGACTTTCAATGTAAGTGGAAGTTTTTCTCTATTATTGTTAGTGAAACATGCTGTTAATAACATACTGAATGTACTGAATCCAGAACATTCCTTTAACAGCTCAAGCACCAGTTAAACAAGGAATTTAAGGAGTAACCATAAAGTATCCAAGCCATGCTGCTTTTCAGTTAATTGTTGTAATTATACTATGTTTGAATGTCAGGAATGCAATATCACTTTAACAAGGAAGTCTATTGTTTTGTACAGAAGTTCAATGACTCATGATTTCCAGAGAAAGCTTTAAAATGCCAGATTTTATGTTAAAATTACATAGATTTTTTATGAGGTTTATCTGCTTTACTAATAAGAGCACAAGCAGTTTTTGTTTTGTTTTTCGTGGCTGCAGTTTAAAAAAAAAAAAAAAAAAGTTTATGAATCTGATATGAAAAAAGATATGGTGTGTTTTAATATTGTTTTATATGCAATCCTCAAAAATCAGAAAGATCTAAAAAAAAGAAAGACCATAAATGAATAAAGCTCCCATAACTTCAGTCTCAAAGTCTTTATTCGCCTTCTGAAAACAATGTTACAGTTTATACAGAAATGACAGGCTTCACTGCAGAGGCCAGTCAGGGGTTAGTAAAAACCAGGACATTTGAAAAAGTAAAGAAAACAAGTAAAGAAAACTAAACAAAATATCACTTACTTTGATTATGATCATTTTCTAGTGTTTAAACAGACTCATTGTTTATGACAAAATAACACCAATGAGGAGGCCGGTGATAAAATAAACTGCACACACACACACACAGCTGTCCACTCCCACACCATTTGGTCTCCCATGTGTGCAAACGCACACATACAACCTTCACTAGCTCATTGTCACATGCATTCATACATACACCCAAAGCACAAACAAACACAAACACAATATTAGGATGTCAAACACAGATTTCGGGGGCTGATGTGTTGGAGACAGAGAAAACTTGTAGCGATGTGCTACGGGGACATTAAAGGGCTTTTACCGATACCCAGGGCCCGGCTGGGTGTAGCCCTGGCCATAAGGGGGGCGGTTCCGGGCATAGGGGTTGGCACCCCCTGGAGGAGGGGTGGCGCCAGGTGGCGGGGTGTATCCAGGACGGGGCTGATAACCCCCTGTGGCCTGGGAGGTTGGAGGCAGGCTGTAGTTAGCTGGCTGCTGAGAGGCCTGGGATGTGTAATTCTGGGCTGGAAATGCTCCAGGTGGGTACTGGGTGGGTCCTTGGGGAGCAGGAGGCTGTGATTGGTTGGAAAACCCAGGGGCGGAACCAGGAGCACCAGCTGCCTGAGAGGTAGGGGTGGGGTAATTCTGAAACTGTTGTTGAGGAGGCGGAGCCTGAGGAACACCGGACTGAGGAGTATAACCAGCTGAAAAAGAGTGTTAAATTAAACAACATTAAAGCTTGGTAATATATATGCTTTGGAGTAAACAATTATTTTATTATATATATATATATATATATATATATAAATATATATATAAAAATATATATATATATATATTTGATTATTTACTTATTTGTACTTAATTTAGTGACAGGTTATTAGCATATTTTTTTGTCTAAAGAGACAAATTTTAAGTAGCTAGATTGATTAAAGCGCAAAAAACAAAGTGCAGTTTAAACAAATTAAAGCTACAATATGTCGTTTTTTTCCGCTGCTAGAGGTCACCTATTCAAAACAAAGGTGTAGCTTGATGATGCAGAGTTTGAGCGCGGAATCTTGGGAAATGTTGTCTTCACTTCACAGTCGGTGGAAAAGAATCGGGATGGGACTCGAGCAGAAATCATGTTCATGGATGTTATTATTAACATTACTGTAGTATGAAGCAGAGCAGGACCGAGGGCTGTTGGAGCTGAACGAAGCCGCTGGAGCGATTGCTAATGAGAGACGAACGCGACACACGCCTCGCGAGCAGCGGAACTTTTATTATGCCACAGTCTTCTTCCAGTCAAGCGTATGAGGTAACGTTGCTGTTTATCATATTAGATACATTTGACCGTGTTGAAAATTATTTTATGTTATTCATTCGGCGGCTGCTGCGATACACTTGTTGCACACTGCAGTAAATTAGATCGATATTAGAATATCATATTAATAAATGCTGGGTGGCTTGTGTTGATAAATGGCATGCAATTAATTTTAAAACGTATTGTATGATGGAGAAAATGTTGTATTACTTAGCTACTTGACAAAATAGTGTTTTTCTCTGAGGCATGGTAAAAGCATGGTACTCTCGGAAAATCAAGAGAACTATAAAGATTTAAACAATAAGACTAAATGTTTTGAGCTACATCATAATTCATTTTCTGTTTATAAATGTAACCAAACTGTTGTTCCATTGTCTAATAAAACATGTAATATATTAAAGCGTCTTTGGTGTTTCCATGGTTTCAACAAAATAAAACCAGAAACCGAGGGTAACGCGGATATAACGGCATTGACAGGCGACTCCTAAACACGTCCCACATCCTTGGATAAAAATCGCCATTTACAAATAGTTGGAAACATCTGGGGTATTTTAAGTACTCAACTGAACAAAATATATGACACTGGCCTAGTGGTTTTTGGATATTTTACTGCAAAATTCTTACATATTGTGCCTTTAATGAAACAGATGAAACTTCACATGCAAAATGTTGTTCTGGGATGATTTATACATTTTGTTTTATTTCATTTTGGAATCACAGGCGAGGCTAGTTTTTAAATTATTTACTTGTTTGCCATCCAAATTTGTACAAACTTTCAAAGAAAATTAAGCAAAAGACTATCAGATTTGTTATGAACAGGGCTTAAAGCTCAGCTGTAATTTAAGAAGGCATCATTAGTATGCGATTTATATAATTACCAGGGTACTGCATTCCATACTGTTGCTGGGGTCCAGCTGGCGGAGGATATCCACCTGGAGCCTGATACTGCTGATACATCTGACCTGTTCAATCACAGAAAATTTGTTTATTGGTTTAAGACAACATAAGTTTAAGTTTTTAAGGATTAAGACTCCGTGCTAAGGGAGGGAATTCCCATAAAAAATAAGCACGCAGCTTGTGGATCCTAGCGAGGATATCCCACTGTTACTTAGTTTCATCATCAAAAGTTTGAGAAACATTTGAGACACCAGAGGGCCATAAATATTAGGAACTGATCTCTCTCACTCTGAGTCACTCTGAATATATTTTAATGTGGGATATCTGGCATGTTACTCTGGAACATCAACTAATAAAGCACCAATACAGAAGAGCTTATTGGAAACATACAAATAGGAAAGCCATATAAAACTGAGCCATCAATGGATCGTCCAAATGATGGCAGTCGGTGACAGTCTGACCATCTGTGTAGGACACAGCTCCTGATCTTGACCAACACATTTTAAATACTTTATTTGGATTCCACATTAAATAGACAAAATATTTTTAAAGACCTTAAACATCAAGAGAATCTTGCAAAATCAACAGACCTCACATATCACGATGGGTAGAGATAAAAGCGGCTTCACTGACACAAAGCACACAGACAGATTATCCAAAGTTCATAAGTGTTTGTGTGCATTGCACCAAGAAACTAATGAGAAAAGGCTGTGTGTGTGTATGTGTCCCAGTGATGGTAACAATAAAGCAGAGAAAAGCATCACAACTCCATGCAACCATGGAAACCATCCCCAAAATCTGCCAAATCTAGAATAGTTCTGCACAATTTCTCATGTGCACTACATTTATGTGGAAGAACTTCCATGGAAGAGGAGAGGGGTGGGATCAAATCCAATGGACAGGCGGAGAATAACATTATGCTCTTTACTTGAAGGACATTTGATTTGTGGTTTGTTTTTCTTCCGCTTGACAGCTTCCCAAGGGCCTCAGTTAGACAACATCTGTAAGGTGCTTTTATGCTGCAAACAAATAAGTTTTGTGTGTGTTCTTGTATGAGTGTGAGAGAACATGTGTAAGTACAGGTGTGTGACCTTCCTGCCAAAGCAGCATGACCTGCCAAATCCAGAATCGGCTTGCATTTCTCAAGTGGACTGGAGTGATGTGGAAGTTTTTTGCAATGGCAAAGCGGAGAATAACATCATGCTCTGAATCCACTACAAAGACTCTGTAGCCATATGATTCCTTGTTCATTTTTCTTTCGCTGGACTCTCTCCCATAAGCATCAGAAGAAAACATCTGCAATGGGGATGTGCAAAACTACATTCTCAAAATCGACTGGCCAGTCTTAAGGAAGCCCTGAACAATTAGACTGATTTCAGGTTGTATAATTAGACAGGGTCACCTGACACAGATCATACAGGTTTCTTGGAGGGCTTTTACACAAGACTGAGCTGCTGACTTTTAAGACTTTTACATGCTGACAGAGCACTTTCTACAAGTGTACTTGGGTACAATTTGTAAAAGTGGTGCATTTACCATCCATAGTACTAGAGGGAGGTTGTTGGACCCCTGAGTAAGGTGGGGGAGCCTGGGGAGCCACAGCAGAAGGGGGCGCTGCAGAGGATGAAGAGGCAATACTGTCTGGAGTAGCAGAGCGCTCCTCTGCAGCAGCGGTGGCGGCTACAGCTGGAACTGGAACACAGGGAACAGATAAGTAAAATGTGATTCATTGTAAATCAGGTGAAGAAGAAGAAGAAAAAGAGGTAGTTGTTTTTATTTATATAGCACCTTTCCACAAGTCCAAGGTCGCTTAAAGGTAGTTGACAGTTTACAAGCAACACAAAAATAATGAAAAAACAAAGAAAATTATTTGAAAATTTATTTCAAACAAATTTGTTTTGAGTTGAAACAAAGGCAGATAGAGAGGAGTTACTGCGAAGAGAGGGGGGTAGTGAGTTCCAGAGCTTGGGGGCGTTAACACAAAGAGATCGTTCACCTATAGTAGATAGCCGGAATCTAGGAACTGAAATGGGCCAAGTTCAGATGATCTAAGAGGTATGGGTGGACTAGGTCTGATAAATAGAGGTGCAAGACCATTTAGAGCCTTAAAGGTTAACAGAAGTACCTCAAAATGAATATGTGAAGCAACTGGTAACCTGGTAAAGAAGATGATGGAGAAGGGGTGTTATGTGAGAACTACATTTAGTCGAGGTGAGCATTCTCGCAGCTGCATTTTGTACATACTGTAGCCTTTTAATGCGTTTTTTTCTGGTAAGCCAATTAATAAGGCATTACAGTAGTCCAAAAGAGAAGTTATTAGTGGATGAATGAGGGTTTCTGCATCATCCAGATGGAGGGAGGAACAGAGATGTGCAGTATTACACAGATGATAAAAGAGTTAACAACATGAGCAATATGAGAAACAAATGAAAGAGAGGAATCAAGATTAAATACAGGGGAGGAGGGTTTAAAAAGAACCCAATCTATGTCAAAGGACAGGTCCATTCCATTTACAGGTTTGGTGGAGCTAATCACCATAATTTCTGTTTTGTTGTCATTTAATTTAAGAAAGATAAGAGACATGTAGGCCTGGTTTCACAAGACAAGACTTACATTAAGCCAGGATTAGGCCTTAGTTCAATTAGGAAATTTAAGTAGCTTTTATAAATGTGCCTTAGAAAAAACATCAGTGGTGTACATCTTTATGTCAGTATGTCAGTGCAAGTTGCTTTCAGTTAAAACAGCTCAAACGTAAATTTCAGTCTGGAAATAGGCTTAAGCCTTGTCTGTGAAACTGGGCACCAGTTTTTGAATTCTCTAATACATGCAGTGAGTGTGTCTGGCAAAGATGAAATATCAGAAAATGTGGTAAGGTAGATTTGGACGTCATCAGAATAACATTGAAAACGAAGTCCAAACTTGCATAGTATATCACCAAGTAGCTGCATGTAGGTGATGAAAAGTAAAGGACCAAGAACTGAGCCCTGTGGAACACCCTGTGTTAATGAAGTTGTGGTGGACTTATACCCTTGCATAGTGATATAGTACTTTCTATAGTGAGAGAAGAAATGAAGCAGGAAAGAGCAGAACCACTGATTCCAATATTAGAAAGACGGAAAATGAGAACATCATGACAGATAGTATGAAACGCTGAACTTGGATCAAGGAGAATTAGGATGTTTGTAAACCCAGAATCCATAGAAAGGAGGATATCATTAACCACACGAATAAGAGTCGTATCAGTACTGTGATCCAGATATACAATCTGAATGAACGAGCCACACTAGAAGCTGTAAAATCAGCAGAAAAACACATCTGTGAGAGCTCAAGAATTGAAACCTACATTAATTCAGCGAGTGGCTATAATAAACCACTGAAAAGTATGATCTATGATATATATATATATATATATATATATATATATATATATATATATATATATATATATATATATATATATATATATATATATAAAGTGCTATAGCTAAAAAAATATATATATATATATATATACACAATTACTAAGCCATCTATTAAAGAATATTAAACTTCTATTAAAATATTTTAGATTTTTAACTCGGGGCAAAAGTTACAACAAACAAATGAGAAAATCCACAATTAATCAGCCACAAATAAGTGCTATGAAATCTGTAAATGTATAAGGTACCTGGGGCAGGGTCCTCAGACAGGCCAAATGCAGAAATGACATTCTTGTTGACCTCTTCCTGGTTCTTCAGGGGGTCAAATGCAGACATGCTAGCAGCACTAACCGGCGGGGCATGCTTCATTGTTGAATCTACTGCCTCGTTCACACATTCTGTCACACAGAGACATCAGAACAACAGCTTTAGTACTGCCTGTCTGCACCTCTCTAGGCACATTTATGAGGTTCAATTTTAAAGAGAAAGTTCAGCTAAAAAATTAAATTCTGTCATCATCCTCATTCTGTTCCTAACCCATATGATAAACTTGTTTGAATACATTCAAATGCGTCATATCAAGACATAATTTTCACACTTCACCTTAAAATCTCATTTGGTTTAGGACGACTTGGAATGAGATACACAGGCTATTTTTGAATTGCTTTTTGGGATTTGTTCCAAGGTAGTAATAAAGTCTTATGGGTTGGGAATGACACGAGGGTGTGTAAATAATGTTTCAGTGAACTAACCCTTTATGTTGTCCAACTTATATAATCTGAGTTAGCTTCTAGAGTGATTTGACATGCTTCAAATGCTTTAGTTACAGTATTGGATATGAAAAACAAGAGAACCACTCCAGGAGAATTCATGTGTATACCGGTTTCTGGGTTGGTGCTCTCTGGGACAGACTCTGAGGGGGGCTCCAGGCTGTCCAGCAGGCTGTTAACTTTATTCCTCAAATGGATCAGTTCTCTACGCAGGTGCTTCACCTGAGATGACTCCAGTGGCCGAGGCTGCCCATTCACTGTAAAAAAGCAAAGCATTATTTTTGACAGCACTGTCTAACACTTTGTTCTCACTATTCCCATAAAACTATTGTTCTAATCCATGTTAGTTTGCTAACCAGCTGCCAGACATTTCATCGACATTTCTATTTTTGTCATGTCTTTCCTTTATCCAAAATCCTTTCCTAAAATATTAAACATCAAAAATGTTCTGATATGTTGTGATTTGTCAGCTCTTTGCCTCTGAGTGAGGACAGACAAAATTACTTCACTCTGGACACTCATCCCATTTAGTCTAGATAGCCAGACTATGTCTATATGATGAGGTAATCCAGAGATTTGGCATTGTGTGTGAGCCTGGAATGCTCTTTCCTGAATCCATATGTGTGAGACCGGCTGCCGCTTGAACTGTTCCAGACTCTTCAGAGATCACACAAGCTCTAGCATAAGTCCAACCCAGCCCTGGGGCACCAGTCACACGTTTGGGATGCATACACACACGTGACATTATACAACCATGAACCAGCACATTCGAACTCTTAAAATCTTCCCAAAATTCCCTTTAACTAGTTCAACCATCCAACAATGGGCAGGGCTACATTTGCAAATAAGGTCAAGACATGACTTCATCTGGCTGGAGCACAGAGGCTTTGGATAGTGCCTAGTGCAGACTTGACTAAAGTTATTAATTTTTATTTTCATTAGGAAGAGAAGCATATATTATGAGTTGGTACTTAAATCAGTTCTTTCATATCACATTGTCTACAATAAGAGCATAAATACTGGCTTTTGTTACACCCACGCAGATTGCAACCTTTGATTTTGGCTAGACGTGCCAAATAAATTAGTGTAAAATAGTGCATGAATCAAGCAGCCCAAATCTACAGCTTTTCTTCGGCAGCGTTTATGATGACACATTTGAGGAATAGTCGGCACATGCTGAGAACTGGCACTGAAACTGCAGTGCAGATGTACCTGTGTGAGCCAAACAACGCTAGAACAGAGAGAGAATGACGTCATTTAATTGGGCAAGTAACTGGGTCTGATTTTACTCTCTTAAGAATATTTGTTTGTGCCACCGACCAGTTAAAAAGAAGAGTTGCTTTTCAGCACAGCTCATGAAATTGAGAGCAGGTTTAGAGCCTATAAAATGGCCCTGACCCTTTACATTGATGACATGTATAGAGAAGTTTGTTAGCTTTAGGGCTTCCACTATTTTTAACAAATCAATTTACATGACTGTTCCAGTCATTCATGATATACTAGATGTGGGTTTTTAAAATCATTTTTAACTCACAATTTCTAACTGAAAATATTTTAGAGCTTGGTATAACTAGAAAAATGTATATTCTTTATAAAAAAATACTCATGATGTTTTAGGACTTTATTAATTTAAATCTGTTAAACCATCTCAACCAGTATTTAGACACTCAAGTCACACTTAAAATGGTTACCATCAGATTTTAAGGTTCCATTGTGTCCAAAATCCCAATTTTACACCTTACTGGTAACATTAAATGGTCAGACACAGATTCTTTATCAGTTCAAATCTTGTTCTATTGCGCCCTCTGCTGGACACGAAAAGCTCCAGCTGTGCTATTGTTCAAAGAGGGAAAAAAACAACATCACCCGGTTGGATGAAATACTACCAAGTTCAGCATTTTTAAGATTAAAAGAGCTTAACTCCGCAATATTACACCATCCATGCCGATGTGGGATTATGTGCTTAACAGAGAGTCCATTTTAAACCAAAGGTTACAGCTCAGTATAAACTGTTTTCTGGGTCACAAAGACACAATGTGGAATCGAGAAGCTTTAACTTGATATCCTTCTTTTTTTGTATGAAAAACACCATCCAAAAAGCATAAAAACAACTATGGGCTGCACATGAGCTACTTGGTACTTAATAGTGTTGTACACCTATTCTGTCAAGGGACACCATGGCCACTGGAGCGTTTTTGGAATATGATCTTCCTGCAGGTAAGATAAACCTACACATGCTCACTGACCTTAACTCTGTGCATGATTAGCACTGATGAGAACAGTGTTGTTGTGCCTGTATCTGTGGCCTGTTGTCGTTATAAGAATATAACTTGCCCCTCAGTTTGTAAAATGAACAAATAACACATTTACAGATATAAACTTACAATGAAAGCCTAGCAGGTGGGCTGGAAGATTGAGCAAAAATACAAGCCTCACATTTCAGCTTCTACAGCACACACAAAAAAAAAAAAAAATTTGGTAAGCAATTCCATCACACCAGTCACCAGTCAGTTTTATACAGACTCCCTAGGCTTCCACTGTAAGTGTGCAACTGTAAATGTTTTTCATTCATTCTAGAATATTCCTTAAATGTCAGATTGAGCAAAAAACCCTAAGCATTGCTAGTTTCTTACCAAAAAGAGTGAGCTTCAATATTCTACTGCACTGGATGGCAAAGGACAAATCAGAACTGTCAAAGATGGTGATAAGGTCATCATCTGGAAGAGAACAGACAAACGATACAAAAGATAACAAAAAATGGATGCAGTACTTGTAGTTAAGCCTCAAATAAAACTGTACCAAATGTGAAAACAATACAGAGTTTGAGATCTAGACTAAAGTCTATAGTGCAAAACTACTGAAAGATTTGATTAAGAACATCTATAGATTTATTTATCTTATAGTATTACACAACATGACTTAAGCAAATGGAGATATTATATACAGTACTGTGCAAAAGTCTTAGGCACGTCAGGTTTTAAGCCAGTTATTTATATCTTTTGCTGTAGTGCGTCAATAGGAAATATCCGTTCACATTTCCAAACATTCATTTTGCCATTAATTGTAATAATCCAGTGAGATTTTTGAATACACAAAAAGATTGATAACAGCTGGTGCTCCACATGGAGATCAGAGCTCACCATCAACAAATCCGTCTGTGATTACATGAAGAAACTGATGAAACTGAAATAAAAAAGCAAATCCAGAAGAACTGTGGCCGTGTCTCCAAGAGATTTTAAGAAACCTGCCTCCAAAGCTACCTGAAAAATGATGCCCAAGTGTACCTGGACAAGAGCTGTTTTAAATGCAAAGGGTGGTCACACAAAATATTGTTTTGATTTAGTTAATATAAGTTAATTGATAAATAAAATCTATTTATAACAGAATTTTTTAGAAACATCCTCACTTGACAGCATTTTTACACAAGTGCCTAAAACTCTTCACAGTACTGTATCTTTGCAGGCAGGTTTCTTCAAGCATCTTAGAGACATAGCCACAGTTCCCCTGGATTTAGTTTGTCTCAGTTTCATCTGTTTCTTCATGTAATCACAGATGATGGTGAGATCAGATCACTGTATGAAGCACCAGCTGTTGTCAGACTCCTTGTGTATTCAAAAATCTCACTGGATTATTACAATAATTGGCAAAATTAATGTTTGGAAATGTGAACAGATATTTCCTATTGACATACTACAGCCAAAGATCTAAATAACTGGCTCAAAATCTTTTTTGGGGGGTGAAAATACTGACGTGCCTAAGACTTTTGCACAGTACTATTATATATAGTGTCCAGTTACTACAGTTACCATAATTGCTCTTTAAATGGTTACATTTATGATATGTGCATGTTTTAAAGCTTAAAATAGGCATGAAATGGAAGTTGCTGTAGTGTTTTTTTCTCCCAGTTGCGACGTACATCCGAGTGAAATGGCTTATAGAATGAGAAAAATGTAGGGCGGGATTTTGTTTAGATCATAGGTAGTTGGGCATTGCTAACAAAAGGCAGACTTAAATGCTAGTTTGCAGTCAGTTTTGACAGATATTTAGTCCCTAGTTAATGTTTTTGATTAAAGATTACAAGGACATATGAATAATAAAAAAAACAATCAGGATTATAATAAGCACTTTAACATTCTATAAAAAATAAGACTCATCATTTTTGATTTCATGGTGACTTTAAGACTGACCTTCATCCTTATATTTGATGGCAACTTCATCGCTGCTCTGTAGCTGCCCACGAAAGACTCGCTGCATCATCAGCAGGAGCTCATCGTAGGTGATGTCTTCATTGTGGATGGGGATACGACGAATATCGTCCCCCAACTGAGCTTTAATGATCAGCTTTCCACTCAGGTCCAGCTGGCCATTCATACTGCTGGAAAAACTTTTTAAATGTAAATATTGCATATATATATATATATATATATATATATATATATATTTTTTTTTTTTTTTTTTTTTTTTTTTTTAATTGACTGAAATTACATGAATCCAGTGCAGAATAAATACAAATTATTGTCAAAATGTCCAATTGTCAAAATGGCCACTTATGCTAGCCATTGGAGCACTCTTGCCATTACTGCACTATTACTTGTGCAGTTAAGCAGTTTATTAAAGCAGGCCATTTATCACTAATGCATCACATGCACATCAGACGTCATCTGATAGTACAACAACAGACTGCATTGAAACCAAACACACTATCAGAGCTGCAGCAGAGAGAACTACATTAAATGTATGCATATACAGACTTACAGAGCTAATAACCTCTGACACGATCTATGAAGACACAATCATTATGTTCTTCTATCAGAAGCACAGAATTCCACTCACAACACAACAGTTATCTATGAAATGTGATAGTTGTAACTCAATGAGTGTCTTCACACACTACTAACTTTCCTGCTTTGTTATGGATATAAAAAACGTTAGGGAATCGCTTGTCTTACTCAAACTCACACTCTTATGACTCATCTATGAGGTTTTATCTGAACAAGTGCTACTGTACGTTACTGGGACATACTATAACTTCAAAAAAGTCTAAGGGTCATGAGATATAAGATGATTTGGCACATGTAACGTTAGATGGTCTACAATCTTTCCCAGTACAGACTTTGGCCTCAGAAATGATAGGGAGACACATTTTGGGTTTTAGATCACAATACAAACGATTTGAGTGAGTGTGATCAATCAACGACAATCTTACTCTGATTAGTTTAGTTATCATTCAGCCTATTACTCTGGAGCATGTAGGCACACCTGTATTAAACTCGTATATAATTCAACAAAAACCATGATTGAAACACTGACATTTCGTGATCAAAAAAAAAAAAAAAAAAAAGACAAAACCCAAATGGCAAACTGTCAATCAAATGCAGATTAACTTAGATGTTGTTGTACTTTTTGTATGAATTTGTCAGTTTTTTTTTCTGGCTGGTCATGTTAAATAGGCCAGATGACAGTTTCCAATAACAACAGCCCAGCAGCTATCCAAGCTAACTAAAGATCGTTTAGACGAGAGGATGATGTGGTTTTTGGGCCACACCACACATCAGGCCATTTTTCTTCATCGCACTAGCATGACGTTTAAATGTCTTGCAAAAGAATGATCCATTTAAACCATGTCATCAGGCCTCATTCACCTGATGATGCAGCAACTTCCTGCCAAATAAAGGTCTGAGCGTGACAATTCTCCCGGCGTAACAAGGATAAAACACTGTAAACAAACCTCAAATGAATGATTACAACAATTATTCATGTGTTTTAAATACTACTATTTAACTACCCCATGCTGTGGTTTAAAAACACTGCTTTTTAGACAAAACGTCTGTTTTTTTAGCTTGCCCTAGTTTCACACAGGCTAAGCTATGCTAATGCTAGTTTACTTGACAACCGGCTAACTGCTAATGATTCTTTTCCAGAAGTGCCCTAAAAACCTGTAAAGTGACCATATAAACGTATGTACATGTTTGTAAGAAAAGCCCCGCGTCTCTACCTGGTTGTTTGGACGTGTCAATCCCAGCACCAGCCTGTGTGTCCCGGACTTCAGCTGAACGACGTCTGACTGACTAATCGGAAACGCCTCACAGCGACCTGTACGTGGCAAAACCACAAACGCGCATGCGCGCTATCCGCACACTGGTCACACTACTGCCTTGTAAATTTAATTACTAGGCCTACTGATGAGGTGGCCTATATGGCGTCTGAATTTTGTTACTAAACTCACTCTGTAATAAAAATATATTTTATATTAAATGTATCTGTTTATTTAAATAGCCTAAATAAAACTGACTGGAGTTGAACTGATTTATATTATTTAAAACTGGCAGAAATAGATGCCTTATTTAAGTCACATAGTTGACTTTTATGATGTGATGTGACTATATACTATGTTAGACCTTGTTAAATTAAAAAGAAAACATCAGTAATAAATACATTACAATGAAATATTTAAAGAAATATTTTATTTATAAAGTATTAAAAATGATGTGAATTGCTCTGTATTCTTGGACATAAACCAGACCTCCTTAAGAAACATTTTTTAATTAAACAGAATTCTAGGTTTTAAATAACATGTTTTAACAACATTTATATTGCAAAGTAAACATAATTTAAATATATGTGAGTAAATGTAAAATGCAGATAGGCCTAATATTAAGTAAGCTTTGTTGGCTTACAAATATATATATTAACATTAAAAATAATTGCATGCATTGTACAGTAACAACTAAGAAGAAAAGACTGTGGATAAATTAAAGTGCAATGGTGTTTTTATTTCTTCTTCTTCTCTTGTGTTGAGTTGAACCAGGCATCTAGAAGCTTCTTGCTGTAGTAGATTTGCCATGCGTGCACCTGAACAGCAATCACCATGAGTAGATACATCACAGAGACAGCGGAGAAGCCAAAGATAAACCGGTAGGCCTTCCCGTGTCGGTACAGCTGCTGGGCCAGTGGAAACATTTCCATTGCACCAAAAATCAAGGGTGCCACAGAGAACAAACCAGCACTGATCATGGAAATCACCAGGTAGCTGATGTTGTTCTTCGGCATGGCCAGGGCTCCAATAAACGAGGGCAGGAGACTCAAAAGATAGGGATACTCCCACTGATAGGGCATTGCCACCAAGTCATGTGACACCAGATTGAGGTGACTAACAGCCACCTGAGACGCCACCAGTATCCATATGAAGAAATGCACCACGGTGAGCTTCTTTATCTCTGATTTCAATGAAGCACTGAAAGACATTTTCAAAATTCAAATACATATTCTGATATATACAACTTTATTGGTAAAGTTATATTTCTGTGACAGTTTGAGAGTTACCTCATCTGATAGTGAGATGCCACTTTCTCTCTGTGTTTAAAATCACTCCCATCAGTCCCTGCAGCTCTTGGGCCAGCACGCGATGTCATTGTCAATTTTAAGATGTCTGTAACACCATGCAATTATGTTATTCACAGGCCCTAATACATGACATAACAGTTTAGCAATTTGCGATTATTATACAGACTGAGCATCTAGCAAGACTGAGCAACTGAGGCTAAGTGTTCAGAATGTAATATATCAAGACACATAATAGCTAACTGAAAAGGACAAAATTGCATTAACATTTAGGGGCCTGTATAGAAACAGCATAGCCCTGTATTATCTCAGCATTTGAGCAATCTACCGGACAATTTACATTAAAGCACTCTAGCACTTAAATAATAATTAAAAAAAAAAACTACATTAACCCTATATAGCATATAAGCTACGTTTGTGAATTTCAATATAGGCCACATAAGCATACCAAATATAGCCTACGTCTATTTGTTAGAGATATTAAATGAAGGCATCAAATAACTGATCTAGCCTATTTAAGGCACATCTTGCCGGCCGGCTTCCGGATGCAGGATAAATTGACCGTTTCAATTGACATACGGATCACTGTAAACAGAAATCGGTTATTTCATGTGATGCGCCATTTAATAAGATAACTTACCGTAAGGATTGATGAAATGCGGCCGAAAGCAACAGTGACTGGATTAGATGAGGAAATCTTAACACAAAGGATTTTTATCAATGAAGGCAATAATATGTTGCTCATGCGCACAAACAGGGCAGAAAAGAACCTCTCCGCCCCTCCGTGTGATGTGATTTGACAGCGCAGCATCACGGTCTGCGCATCCTCAGCATCACCGAGTACTGAGCAGGATGCGGTTGCTTGGCTCATGAATATTAATTAGGGGCGTTGACGTCCATTCTGATTTCCTAAAGAAAGAGGAAGCAACAGCTGGCATGCTACTATTATGCCGGACTGAGCTAATGAATATGAATTAGGTCATGTTGACTAGATATGTCCAGGGAGGATATCATGGAACATGAGCATGATAAAATGATCCATGCTTGACATGAGCCAAGCTTTGGCCATAACCAGAATCGTTATTTATTTACTTGCACAATTTACTTTTGCTCGCATTTAGCCATTTCATTGGGTTTGTCATTCACGAATAGTTAAGTAAAAGAATAGCCTAATAATTTGGGATCTCAAAGACCAAGTTGGAACAATTTTAGAATAGGCTACTGCATTAATAATTGTTAGATTGAATAATATTATTGACAATCATTATAGTAGCCCAACTGTGCCATTTCCGTGTAAACTATAAACACATCACATTGGAACTATAATCTTTATAGTGTCTTTTCAAAATTGATACTAAATTTAATACTTTAAATTTAAGATATTTTAGTTTTAGTATCTTTTCATATATGGGTTAGCAAATTAACAACATGATCATAATCAGGTGATGGTTTTTAGAAGAGATATATTATTACATCTGGTACAGTATGGATGTAAATCACCTTTATTAAAAAATTCAAAGAAAAAGTCACCAACAAAGTGAGGGGAGGGGGTCACTGGATTCGACAATTTTAGCACCATTGTTTGAAGTGACCAACATATAAAAACAAAGGTTATTACACAATCAGTAGTCAAAAGAAAAACACAAAAGAAAAACAGGTACATTTCAGGTGAAAAGCCAGCAGTTGAATTCAGAGTGAAAACAAAAGAAGTGATATGAAATATGATTCATGATAGTGAGACTTAAATTATTGTAAGAAAAACTGTCATTTTTATGACAGTTCACTATGGGAACAGAAGTGGTTTTCAGACAAGTTAGTATTTATAGTTTAAAAATAATCTTTTTTGGGAGGGGGGATAAAATAAAATCTAGCACACATTATCTCTCGTACACACACATACACATACACACACACACACAACACACATTCATACAAACAAATTTGTAATTTGGTTGCAGTTCACACAGCGCATGTGTTACAATATTAGAAGTGTGCAAAAACTTTAACGTTTTTTTTAAATCATTGATGAATAAAGACAAATATGATGTGATATTTTTGAAAAAACTGAATGGCTTCTCATCTCATTTAAAGTGAATACATTACTTATCATGCAAATGTCACAATGACATAAAAATAGTGTTCTAAACATTTTAAAGCATGTATACTCATGTTGGATACCATCAATTACACAAATACATAAATACATTACAAAAAACAATCTTTTAAAAAATCTGTTTAAATGTGGCGTTGAATTAAAGTTTTTTATTACAATCTGTGAGAGTCTTTGTGCAGGTTGTATCTTTATAGACACAGTACTCTGTAATTTAACATTGCATATACTCATACAGTCTGTAGATTGATATTGTTGGGTTGAGTTTATAAGGGCTGTTTCTGAGTCTTCTTTATTCCCTGTGAGAATGTACCTAAAAATATTGCCATTTTTAAGTCAAACATTTTAATGTCAGTTCTTTCTTCCCTCTCTCCTTCAAATTCTCTCACTTATTCTTGTGATCTACATTGGGTACAGTAAAAAGCCAGAGAAGGAGGAATGGACATACTGTCCTGCATAAAATCCAGCTGCCTGGTCAGATGGTAACTGTAAATAAACTGTGTCTCCTGGTTGTAATGGAATCACAGCACTCCCAGATGCTTGATCCAGGAATCCCTTCTTGTATTCATCATATGTATACATAAGTGGCTCCCCATTCCTGTAGAGCCCAACCCATACATTGGCACCCTTGCAGTGCACATGATAGGCAAAGTAGTAGATGCCTGGGAGGTCACAGGTGAACACACCGGTCTGAGGGTTGTAATTCTGACGCCCATTATATAGTAGTTTGTCAAGCACTATTGGCGTGCCAACTGGAGGGAATGGTGTGGTCAGCTGGGCAGTGAAAGCAGGCATCTCCAAACCACTGGCACCCATCATATCACCCCCACCAGCATACTTCCCTTTCTTGTACCCACCAGTTTTCATACCATCTAGGGCAGGGCCCATCTCAGGAAGAACACCCATCAGGTCAGGGGAAGGAGGGGGGCCTGGGGGTCCAGGAGGTCCCGGTGGACCTGGGATTCCTGGCTGACCTGGATTTCCATTTGGGCCAGGTGGACCTGCAGGACCAACAGGGCCAGGGATTCCGGGGCTCCCTTCACCGGGTGGGCCAGCTTGACCTGGTGGACCAACTTCTCCCTTTGGCCCGGGAGGTCCAGAAGGCCCAATTGGTCCTCCTGGCCCTGCAAGTCCTGGAATGCCTTTAGGACCCTGTGGTCCTTCTGGGCCAGGCTGGCCAAGTTCTCCTTTAAGACCAGGCAGGCCAGATGGACCTGGGGAACCAGGTAGACCATTGATTCCTGCTTCTCCTTTGGGACCTATGGGTCCTGGTGATCCTCTTGGCCCAGGTTCTCCATCTTCACCTTGGAGGCCCGGTTGGCCAGGAAATCCTGGAGGACCTGGTTGCCCCATAGGCCCTGGATCTCCCTTGGCTCCTTCTGCACCTCCTTCTCCTTTTAGCCCTGGGGAACCAATTCCACCTGGTGCCCCCATTGGTCCAGGAGGGCCTGGAGGACCAGTTTGACCAGGTGGACCTGTCATGCCTGGTTGACCACCATAACCTTTGTCTCCTTTTGGTCCTTGAGCACCAGGAAGCCCTCCCATCCCTTTGTCACCCTTTGGGCCAGGGTATCCAGGTTTGCCAAATCCAGGTAATCCAGGTTTCCCAGGTAACCCTGGTGGTCCTTGTAATCCTTTGTGGCCAGGTGCCCCTGGCTGGCCTGGTAATCCCCTTTCTCCTGGACTTCCAATACCAGGGGCCCCTTGTGGTCCTTGTAGGCCCTGTCCACCAGGTGGACCCTCTGGACCTGGCTCCCCAGGCTGTCCAGGTTTCCCTGGGACGCCAGGTGGACCTTGTATACCAGGAATACCAGGCTTACCCACACCAGGTAATCCTGCCTGCCCTGGGAGTCCAGGTGGCCCAGCTGGCCCTTTGGGCCCTAGTGGGCCAGGTTGTCCAATTCCTCTGTCTCCTTTAGGCCCAGGTAAACCTGGGAGACCAGGAAAACCTTTATGTCCTGGATCTCCTTTACCCCCTGGCTGTCCTGGTAATCCTTGTCCACCAGGCTTCCCTATTCCTGGAAGTCCTGGGGGTCCAGGGGGGCCAGGTGGCCCAGTCATGCCTGGTTGTCCCTCTTCACCTCTGGGTCCCTGTTCACCTTGCTGTCCAGGCTGCCCAATACCTCCTGGCTTCCCAGGCATACCTGGCATTCCTGGCTTACCAACTCCAGGGAATCCTGGAGGACCAGGAAGTCCTGGCTTTCCAGGAGGGCCTTGCATACCATTACCCTGAGGCCCAGGAGGACCTTGGGGCCCAGGTGGACCAGGGGGCCCTTGAGGTCCAGTCTCTCCCTGAACACCCTGCTCACCTCTAGGAATGGTCTCACCTTTGTAAGAGAAAAGTAGGCACAAGTTTAGATAACAGTGACCATAAGAATGTATGTCAGCACAAGTAACAAGTAAAATACAAATAAAGTTACCACATTTTTTAAAATAAATTCACCGGTGAATAAAAGGACTTTATAAGTAATGTAAAATGTATATTATATACTGTATCAACTAATTATAATAAATCTTGTTGTCTAATTTGAAATAAGAACAAACCAACAAACACTAATAATATACACCATGGATACCATATACAATGTGACCATAAGTGCTTAGAGTGCTAATTGTTCATACCTTTGTTCATAGCTTTGGTATCTTTGCCTTTGTTTAGGTGCATTGGTAAGTCTTTTCTGTAGTGTGGATATGGCATGTGTGGCATATCCTTCCCCATTCCCATGTGAGGCATCTGTGGTAAGGGTTGGTGCTGTTGAGGATGTGGCTTGTGTCCATAATATGCACCCCCAAAAGCTGGTGGCAGTAGAGCCAATTGCAAAAAAACTACTAGGAAAGCAGCCATGGCCATGGCCTTTGGAGAAGGAGAAGAAAAAAAAGAATTAAGTCAATCAATGGTAGTAAGGTAATCAATTAGTAAATTCATATTTAAATAATTAATAAATGTATCTATATAATTAATAAATGTATCTCTATCCATCAGCAATTAATAAAAGTTAATGAATTAAAATGAAGTAACCATTAACAAGTAGCAGTACCTAATAAATATTCTTTCAGCTAAAAAAAAGAGAACCAGACCATTTAGTTTAAAATGTTAAGAGAAAATGTCTGAAAGTCATTAAAAATCTTACCAACCCCAAACTTTTGAAAGGTAGCATATTTAATTAATAATATAATAATCAATATCAATGTTAACATCACCCTCCATAATCATACAATCTCTTCCTACCTTCTTCTAACTTGATCTGAGATTAGATATTATAACATGGCTTTCTCAGGTATCTAAACTTCATATTCTTACTCCGTACACGTGACCATAAAGCTGACTTTTAAACTGGAAAATCAAAGGACAGGAAGCAAACCCTTTATTGGAATTTCTCACTTCTAAGAATCTATAGGGAAGTTCTCAGTAACTACAAAGAAATTTCAAAGAAAAGTCACCTTTCACACTGCAGGAATCCCAGACAGTAAACAGTGGATGTTCATGTATGTGCTTTACATTTTAACATTATTTCTTTACGTTTTTGCGTGTCTCTTGTTAAATGACCAAATAATTTTTCATAACACGTTACTTTGATGCTTTAATTTTTATGGAAAAACAAAAACAGCTTAGATGTGAATGAATCAAAGATTGTATCAAGATGATGGGAGAGACAGAGTTGACCTTTGGCTTTTTCTCAGGCTGCTGAGAATCACACAGATATGCCACAGGCCCTCTAGGTTTTCTGCTCTTTGAGAGAGATATAGTTTTTGGCCAAAGATCTTAGACGCAAAGACCTTAGCACCCCACTTTAGACGCAACTGGTATCCGATATCTGTGTTTACATTACTTCATGCCCCAAAATGATTGTCATCGATAGTTTTACATGCACATAGTACTATTAAAAGCTGTGCTTTTAAAATTATTTATATATTTCATGTCGAGTGGCCATGAATGGATAAGTTAACAGCTGTCAGTGTCATGGATGTATTGCAGCGCGAATTCCTTTTTTTTCCAAATGAATTCAAGCAAGCTAGGGAGAGAGCACGGCGGTCTCTTTTAAATTAACAGGGCAAAGGTAGAAATTCAGCTGCTGAATGTATGTGTGTGTGTGTGTGTGTGTGCGTGCGTGCAATTTTTTTCTAGAAAAATAGATAACGTTGGACATATAGGTAAAGTTCACACCTCAATAATAAAGCTGCAAATTTGTAGTGCGAATGCATACAAGCACGTCTGCTTCATAATACAACATTAAAGCTTCCTTTTAGTGAGCAAACGTGCCGCCCTCGCCTTGCGATGGCTTGGAATTCCAATGGGAATCGGATATGCGTGTTTAGACGTAGGTCGCATGTCCAGAGATCGGATATGTATCGGATTTAAAACCACATTTGGAAGTGGCTCAGATCGGATGCGAAAAAATCGAAACTCGTGGGGATTTTTGTGTTCACACGTGTGCAACTAATTCCGATCTGTGTCAGATGTGAGCAAAAGATCGGATTTTTTGTGCCAGTGTAAACGCAGCCATAGTTTAATCCAACCATGCAAATTTATTTTTGGCTACAACATAGTTTAAAGCATAATAATCAAATCACACTCTAAAATGTGTATTTGCACATGTATTTCAAGGTCAGGTCTGCAGGGATGCCATTTTGTGTTGAAGAATGTCAATTCCAGTGATCATGCTAATAGCATAAGAATTATCTGAAACACTAATGTAACTAACTTATTTTTCCATGTCCAAGTGAAAGAGAGAGAGAGTGCAGAGGAGAAGAAAAAATAAACATAGGAATGTAAGCTCAGCTGATGAAAAAGAATAGAGCAAAGTCTACAGCTGAAGACACTGAATCACTGATGTAGACCTTTTAGCCCTATCAGCTGGCCTCTTTTCCCTCCTTCTTTCCATGAACTATTTATACAAAGGTCAGAAACAGAGTCCCATTCACCCATTAAAAAGCAGAGCAATTAAGTAAACAAGTAGGCCTACATTGTTACAAGGAGGAAAGGCACTTATTAACAAAAGCACTAACATTAGCAATGTCATTAGTTAGGTATCACTGCAATGACTATAACAATATACACTCTACCAGTGATCATTTTAACAACATATTGTCATGATTATATTGGGAAACATAATTACAAAGAAATAAACAATTTCTCTTTACACTATGGCCCCAATCCTGCCAATAAGTTAAAAGATGTTTTTTTTTTTTTTTTGATGGTATAAACATAAATTGTAAAAGGTAAATGAACATGCCAGTGTCCTGAAACAAACTTTGACACATAATAATAAATTCACAGGAATTTTAGAGATGTCTGTCAATGTCCATTTATATATAAAATTATCAGCAAAATGTAATATTAGATATTTCCGTGATAACTTAAAGTCACCATGAAACCAAATTTTACTATTCTAATTTTTTATGGATTATTGCATCATTTATTATAAACGATTTATCCATGCACATCAATAATTTTAATTAGAATTTTAAAATTCATGCCCTCCTAAACTTTAAAGGTGCCATCGAACGTTTTTTTACAAGATGTAATATAAGTCTAAGGTGTCCCCTGAATGTGTCTGTGAAGTTTCAGCTCAAAATACCCCAAAGATTTTTTTAATTCATTTTTTTAACTGCCTATTTTGGGGCATAATTAGAAATGCGCCGATTCATGTTGCGGCCCCTTTAATTCCTCACGCTCCCCGCCCACGGAGCTCGCGCTTGCCTTAAACAGTGCATAAACAAAGTTCACACAGTTAATATAACCCTCAAAAGGGATCTTTACAAAGTGTTCATCAAGCATACTGCAAGTGTTTAAAAATGAAAATAACGACGGCAATAAGAAACAATGGTAACTTTAACCACATTTAACAGTACATGGATATCACAGCAAAAGCAAACCACAACCATCTATTCAATTCCCAGTGGATAAAATCAAACCCCACACTACATTTTTCTTGCTCAAGAAAACAATGCATCACAATTATCGCAACTTCCATTTCAGGCTAATTTAATAACTTTTGGCATATAATCTGTGAATATCATTACTCTTGATTTTGCAATGCCCTGCCCTTTTTTAGGGTTTGTTATGATTTATTCATTTATTTATTTTTGATATTTTTATTCACCCAGGGCACATTAAATTGATAAAAAGTGACAGTTTATAAAGACATTTAGGGGTGAGCGGATGACAACCTAACATGGGGCTAGTTGTAACACACATGGTTTAAAAGTTTCCACACATGCCAGCATGACAAAAACTTGTATTTATTAGTTGCCATATCAACACTATATTGAGAAAAAATTAGGCCAAAATGCAAAAATCTTTAGAAGATATCACTGAACATTTATTTAACCATAGCAAAAGTAAAGTTAATTTTAATGAATAAAGTTAATTTTTCAACTCAGTTTAGTTCTTTAATGCTTATCTAACCAGCGGAAGACAATAACCGGGTTTAAATCTCAGTTGCGCAGGTGTGGTAACACTGTGTTGTAACACTGCATTACAATGTGCCACGCAATTAGAACTCTACTATTCTATGATATTAGTGATATGATTCACATTATGAATTCAATTGAGAAACCATGAGAAACAGGTGAATAAAGATTGGGAGTCAATGTTCAGAAATTATTAATTATTATTATGTTTGAGCTATGCTGTGTAGCTGTGTTTTGCTGAGTGTTCATTGTCAAATTCATTTTTTATTTTTACTTTTTAAAAAATGCCATTATTTATATGAAAAAGTTAATAATTGTAATTTATTGACAAAATATTTTAGTTTGTCTTGTATATTTTTTTGATTAGATCAGATAACATTTTAAGCTGTCATATTGTCATGTTACACCTGTGGGGCATGTTGTCACATTTGACATCCATTCTTTCAAGGTAAATAAAAAAAACTGTATTAATGACACAAAACCACATAATTGTACTAGACATATGTGAAATTAACATGGGAAAAAATAAATGCTCTGAACCCCAAGCGCATTTACACAAACAGAGAAAGTCAAAAAGTGTTAGTTTGTGCCCTACTCTCCTCTATAATGTTACTGTGGCAAGCAGGGCAGGGATGAGAGCCACGGGAATGGAGTGAGGCTGGTGGAGCAAGTGTTGATGAACATCACCTGCCCACAAAAATGTAAAGCAGCACAACTGTTTTCAACATTGATAATAATAAGAAATGTTTCTTGAGCAGCAAATCAGCAGATTAGAATGATTTCAGAGGGATCATGTGACAATGAAGAAAATTCAGCTTTGCCATCACAGGAATAAATTACATATTTAAAATATTTTAAAATAGAAAACAGTTATTTTAAATTGTAATATTTTACAATAATAATTTTTTTACTGTATTTTTATCAGATAAATGCAGCCTTTGTGAGTGTAAGAGACTTCATATAAAAACATTCAAAAATCGTAACATTTTTAACAATAGTGCATATTAAATTTTAATGTAAACATCGCCTTCCATAATTACGCTGTATTTTCATACCATTTTCATCTCAGGTGCCTAAATTTAGCCTACACACTTAAAAATGACCTCTGACCCTAGTAAAAGAGTTCTCCATGCTATTTGTGAAATGTTCTTCTAGAATCTCATTGCTTTAGTAACTGAACGTATGAACACCTCAGCAAATAAGTCTAGTTAAATACATTCGGCCTCTCATTGAAAAACACAGATGGCCAACAGTGTTTACAGAAATCCCTTCCTTGCTCTTGTTCGCCTAGTCCCTCATTCTTCACTTCTGTTTTTTATTTCATTCATTCTCTCACACCCTTTTTCCCCATCTTTACAGAGCAGTGCATTCACAAAGAAACACATAAATCATCAGTGACAACACTTTTATTCTGGCTTTCTATGGGGGAAAAGGAGGGGGTTGATTCTTACTGCAAACCAAGGGAGGACTTAACAGGCTGTGATCCAGTAAGACATTATTGTCCAGACTGATTTGAACTAGTTTGTTAACATGTACTATATTTAGATTTTTTTCTTCAATAGAAATGTTCAAACATGAAATATTGATTTAAGTTTAATTTAATATCTGAGAATAGGACTGTGGAATAAGTACTGTAGCTAAACTGTATGTATGAGTAAGTTTCCATGTTGAATTACCTGGTTCAGAAACAACTGGAAACCAGACAGAGTGGCTGTATTAGCATGCTTGTGTTGTAGCAGACCAATCAGAGGGTAGTCAAAGAATTCATATGCGAGTCAACCTACAGAATACGACCTTGTGATGTAACACTGAATGTCTTCTTTTATCTATTGTATGATGTAGCAGACGGACTATATTGTGCATGGGGATTCACAGCTCCCAGCCCAACTGTTGAACAAAAACAGGCCTTTTTGAGGTACAACAAGGTCCTCATTCTCGCTGAGCATCTGTTGGGTTACTTAGAAGCATTTTAACAGCTGAGCGTTAATAAGAGTGAGAAACACAGCAAGGTTCTGCTAGCCTCAAAGTGCATGTGTGGGGAGAGAGAAGAAAGTCTGTAGGAAAGAATCTATCTATCTATCTATCTATCTATCTATCTATCTATCTATCTATCTATCTATCTATCTATCTATCTATCTATCTATCTATCTATCTATCTATCTATCTATCTATCTATCTATCGTGTAGCCTATATTTAGTTCTGATTGATCTATTTACTGATAATAAAAATACTCTGCAGACTGTGCGTTATAATCTCTCCAATCACCAAAGCAACACTTGTCAATATAGTAAATAAATGGACCAAATCACTCAGTTCCATATTCCATATACATATACTATGATTGTTATAAACATTTATGATTTAATGGAGAGCATCTATCATCCAAATAATTAATTTATGCCCCTGTCTTTCAGTTTCGCTTGTTATGAGATACTTCATTAATCTGGATTGTATCGATATCTTAGATATATTTGATAGTTTCTTTTCACCTATTGTCCCATGAGCAGGTTTGATGGCGCACTAAAATGATACTGAACGCTGACTGGCTTACCTCTGACAGTGATTGGTTATAAAAAAGCAAAAGTTGGAGAGTGCTACATGGGTGTATTTAAGTAGCCACTGGTGCTCATTGGATAAACTGGAGGTAAAAATCAAATAATAAAGACGAAATAGGCTACTACAAAGCACTCACGTGGTGAAAGTAAAAAATAAGTTAATTAAAGGCTTTTTACTCTCACCATGTGGATGCCTTGGAGTATTTCGTCTTTATAAAATTATTGGTTATATTTGCAGAAAGAGCAGTGGCAGGATTTTAAAAAATATATATTGGAGAATATATTTTGAAGTGATGTTAATAGTAAACATAAATCCAAGCAAGTACTTTGCAATTAGTTTGTAAGGAGGCAAATTTAATTTCAGCCACATTTGGTTGGAATAAAACAACATTTCGTTATTAGAATATAGGCCTACATTCTGATTGGTCACTAATGAGAAGAGACTTTATGCTGCCAGACTAACATTTGTGTAGCGATTAAATCAGAAAGATTTCTAACACCAAAACATAGATACATATCTATGGCCATATATCAGATTAATCTGCCTATTATACCTAAAAGTTTCACTAATAGAACTTTATAGAAGTGGCATTAGTTACTAACAGCACATGTATGCTGAAACAGTTTTGCAAATGTATTATTTCAGGCTGAGGCTGGCCTTCACAAGTCACATCCCATTGTACCTTTAGTCTGCATTGTATTCCTCTCCCAGCTGAGAGTTAAACTAACAGTCCACTATCAGGTACACACTATAACAATCACACACGCATGCAAACTTGCAAAGACACCACATGGATGCCACCAGGAGGGGGAGCTAACACATTATCTTAGAAACTGTCCACTGAACTTAAAGCAACATGTTTCTGATGTTTCTATTTCTGTAATAAAATTGAACAGAAAATAAAATATGGCTATCAAGTCAACTGTACACTGTACTGTATACACATTTATGGGTGGTTTATACACTTTATAAACCACCCATACATAATTAAACACGCTAAAACTGAGTTTGCTTTACATTCATCACATTCATCAGCTTCATTTGTCAGATAGGAGATGAGATAATAGCCCAAAGATAAACAGTGTTTTACATCCTAATATGAAATGAAAATTCACATCTTAGCCTGTTACAATCAATGAAGGTTTAATTTTGGTTTTCAACACACACTACCTCAAACATTGATAAAGAATTGTGCTAAATATGGGGAAAACTATTTACCTGTCTTATCTATAATCATTAAACAACCATTTCCTTTTTCATTTCTTGTCTATTTGATCATAATTAGTTTTCACAGGGTACATCAATAAGAATCAAGACATGCAATTACAGACTAATGAAATTATGAATATATTTAAGTGTATTTTCTTACCTTTCCTTTGAACGGCCGTAGAAGGAGATAATCTCAAAGATTCTCAGGCTCACACTCAGAAAGAGCCTGAAACACACACCTTGACCAACTGACCAATGCAAACTGGACTTAAACAAGAAACAGTCTGCAGACAACCACCTTTTATTCACAGAAGGGTGGAGTCAGAGAGCAGGGGAGGGAGAAGAGAGGCAGAGACAGATTGCTACAGTATGGATGAACATGTGACAGTATAAATGTGCAGTGTTTTCAGGATAGACACTGAGATTTGTTTGATTTTCCAAAATCACTGTCTAGTGATGGCAGCTACACCCTTACTGTGGTGCAAAATGTCAATAGCCTTTCCTGTTCACTGATTAGTCACCACATTCTCAATTGAGGTAGGGCTGCACTGTTAGGGTTATAATTGGAAAGTTATAAGATTCCTCTTTGGATAAGTTAGGATGAGTTAAATATGAGTTTGGTATAGTAGTCTATATAATTAAGTGATAATTAAACTTGAATATTTTAATAATATTATATAAAATAAAATGTTGACAAGACTAAGTTTTATATAACATCTGTTTAACATGAAAGTAAGGTTAATAATATAACTTAGAGAACAAAATTTTCAGTTTTACTCAAATTAGGGTGATGCAAAAATGAGTACACCCCACTGAACGTCTCTGGAGCAAAGCTAAATTTTTGACTACAAATGCCTAATTTAACAAGAATTCAACCACAGGTGAGTCTAATTATTCATTACACAGGTGTCCAGCAGACGGTTGAATATAAAAGGGTGTTAAAACCCCTTCCCATTTCATGCTGTCAGCAATGGCACCACATGGAAGAGAAATGTCACAAGACCTGAGAAAGAAAATAATTTCTTTACACCAGAAAGGTGAAGGCTATAAGAAGATCAGCAAAGCTTTACTTATTGGTCAGAATACTATAGCAAAATTGGTACAAAAATTTAAAAAAGATGGAACTGCAACCATCTCACAGAGATGTCCAGGTCATCCATGGAAGTTAACACCTTGACAGGAGCGTCTTCTGATGAGAAGGGTTGAAGAAAATTTGCATGCAAGTTCACTGCAGTTATCTAAAGAAGTAGAAAGCCAAACTGGGGTGACTATTTCCCGTGACACAATACGGTGTACACTGCAGAGGAAATTCATCATAGGTGCAATCCATGAAGAAGCCTCTCCTAAAGCCCAGGCACAAAAAAGCCCGCCTAGAGTTTGCCAGGGCCCATGCTGACAAAGATGAAGACTACTGGGACTCTATACTCTGGAGTGATGAGACCAAGATAAATGTTTTTGGAACTGATGGCTTCAAAACAGTATGGCATCGCAAAGGTGAGGAATACAAAGAAAAATGCATGGTGCCTACAGTGAAACATGGTGGTGGCAGTGTCCTTATGTGGTGTCGGGGAGCTGCATTTCATTGATGGCATCATGAATTCTCAGATGTACTGCTCTATACTGAAAGAGAAGATGCTACCATCACTCCGTGCCCTTGGTCGTCATGCACTTTTCCAACATGACAATGATCCTAAACACACATCTAAGGCCACTGTTGGATTTCTGAAGAAGAACAGAGTGAAAGTGATTCAGTGGCTCCAGATCTGAACCCAATCGAACCCCTATGGGGAAGAGACAAGATGAGCATCGCTCTCCAACCAGCATCTAGTCTCTAAAAGAGGTCATTCTTGAAGAAAAGAAAAAGATAGATGTTGCAAAATGTCACCAACTCGTTCATTCCATGCCTAGAAGACTTGGTGCTGTTATTAAAAATCATGGAGGCCATACAAAGTACTAGATGTAGTAGTTTTTTTGTGGGGTGTACTCATTTTTGCATCACCCTAATTTGAGTAAAACTGAAAAATGTGTTCTCTAAGTTATATTATTAACCTTACTTACATGTTATAATTTAAACACAACTTATATTAATCTTAGTCTTGTCAACATTTTGGAAATTGTTTTTGTGTTCATTGAGATATTGTTTAAAATGTTACTTTTCAAAGGGGGTGTACTCATTTACGCTGAGCTCTGTATGTACGTATTTATTATTCTTGTTATTCTTACATATTATTATGTGTAAATGGCTACACAGCATTTGATTTTATTGTATTGTGGTGTAATAGAGAAGATAAGGAAAATGGTTTCACACTATTGTGATTCATTATTAAAAATTAATATTGGACCTAAGCCATATGCAAGCTCAACTGAACAGAGCTCATTAGTGGAGATATGAGATCTGAAAGTTTGGGACATTGGGACATAAAACCCCAAGCATATTAGTTGGAGAACAGGCATAGGGTCGCCATGGGGACAGGTACAATCAGTGTACTTAGCCTTTGGTAATCATTGTGGGAAACAGGCTGATATTGCCCTCAGCCCTGTGTTAATGAACAGTCAATTACAGTGCAGTGCGGATTGAAGTGGGGGTGGAGTGTGTCCACTGTGACGCCACCATGTGAACCTAATGGTTTTCTAAGCCTTCGCTTGTTGTAACAAAATCGACTGTAATTACTTTGTATTTCATTCATGCCTGCTTTCCCATTCATTCAGTGCCGAGAATGTGTTCGACCAACACATCATTAACCTTTGCAATGACAGCTGCATGTAGCAAACCCACAGGAAAATGTGTTACGAAGTGCTGAATTTGTGCACATGCAGTACATCAGAAATACTCATACTGAGCATTTAGAACCCTTGCAGAAATGGTGCATTCTGTTCAAGTGGATAACTTTGAAATTTGTTACAAATTCATTAACCCTAACTAATGATCTGGTTTCACAGCTAGGGCTTAGATTAAGCCAGGAGAAGGCCTTAGTTAAGCTAGGACATTTAAGTAGCTGTTGCCTTAGAAAACATCATTACTGTTGTGCATCTAGAGACAAAACGACAGCACTGGCGTATTTTAAGATATTAAGCAAGTTGCTTTAAGTTAAGACAGCTCAAGCATGCACTGTAATCTAGGTCTATAGGCTTAAGCTTTTTCTGTGAACCCGGGAATTAAAGTTTTATCACAATCACTTATATCAAATAGCACCCTAAGGATAGGACTCTCCCCAGTACTGTGCACATTCGCACACTTTTTCACAAAGGCACAAACTCAATTAGCTGTGAGCATGTTTGCTAATCACACACACTGTCCTGGCATCTGTTTCACGGTTTGCCCACAGGAAAGAAAAAGGTTTGAGAAATAGAAGCAGGGTAATGAATATTGACGTGAACAAGATTAAAAGTCTCTGAGATGTGAAGTCTTTAAATGTGCTTGTTAGCACTATCCCTTATTGCTATCACTGTAGCCTTTCAATGCATCATAATTGAATTAAGTACATAGTTTTCTGGCAAGAGTACAGGTTATCTGTCACATCTCTTATGTAATGTCCCAAGTCAAGTCAGATGCCTGTAATATACCCATTATATTGTTTTGCATCATGTTTTGTTTATGCTGTGTTCTGCATCATGTACTGTATCTCTGCAGCAAATGTAATTCAATAAAATGTAATTCAACCTAAATAGTAATATTAAAACTATAATCGTATATAATACTAAAATAGCACTGCTCTGAAGTGACAAATAATTAAATGAGATATATTTATGAATAGATTAGGAAAAGTATTCCCTCTAACAGCATCCAATAAGCACATTGTTCAAACGTTAAAATGTCTTTAGCTAATTCATGTGAAATAATCTTTGACTTTCCAAAAAAGTGTAGCTTGCCAATGCAGCTGGTTAGCATCATACATATCTGTAAATATTTGTACTGTTTACGATTAGCTATGTTAAAAGTGTTGTAAGCCTGGTTGCTAGGTGACAGGGTCTTCGAAGATTGTATAGTCAACAATGGCAGTAAAATTGCTACATTCCCACAGCGGCCTCGGAATGCAGAAAGCATGCAATCATTACCACGGAAACCTATAATGGGACGCCAACCCACAGAGGGCAAATCAAAAGTAGCTCAAATCATTCTTGTAAAATGTACCCGACACCACACACATCATCAAAATCACTCCAGCACAGGTGGTTCAGGCCCCTTTTTTTACTGGACTAAAATATAATGAACTACTAATCATGCATTGGCACATTTTCAGTGTGTACATGGAAGTGTGTGTGAATGAGTGTGTGTGAGGTCTGAACCCCCCTTGGTTCAAAGATGCTGACCTGACCGAAATCTGTTCTTGCTGTGAAAACCTGCGGCTGATTGGCTGCTCCTTCTGGGACTTGTAAAGCCATCGCCATAGAGACCTAAACCTGTCACCGGTAAGATTTAGGGGTCCCAGTGCTTGTTTTAAAAGTTTCAGTCTGACAGCAGGCAGCAAAAGTTTGTTTCTCTGAAACAACACACTACTGTATGTCCTCATTAGACTACATTGAGAAGGGTACAGCTACACTCAAAAAAATTAATTGTTGAATGAACATGGTTTAATCGTAGCACCCATTATGCATCTAATCAAATCAAGTAAACTTGGATTGCTTCGAATATTGTAAATGAACACAATATACATTTGTAATTTAAATATAATCTTAATATGTCAGTGTAACTTCTTTGCAACTAGTTGAATTAAAATGTTTGTATTGTGTTACTGTGTTAATGCACTTTAATTCAACAAAATTCTGCCTTGTTACACAAACTAGTTAATGTCTTGTGTATGGCTATGGTAATTTAATGAAAATGTATATTGTTGTTTCAATTAAAATTCGAATTTAGATTGATTTTTGCAAATAATGATTTTCTAAGTTGATTGTAGACCCATTACCACCAATGCAGCTAGGATCAACTTAGGTTTGTGATGCTTTTTGAAAACACTACCCAAAGCATAGTGATCACTTCATTATTAAAGTGAAGCACAGGTGCAACACTTCTCCACAATTGTAACCCCCAAAACCATTAACATAACTGAAACTTTTAAATACCAACATAACAGAACGGTAACCATTAAAAGACACTCCATTTTCTCATCTTGCAAAAAAATGCTTAAAATAACACTTTATTTCAACATTTACTCTCTCACTTCAGCCCCTTTGCAAAGCATGATGGGAAGTAAAATTCCTGGTTGGGTTACTTGATTGAAACATGTTATTCCAGTATGAAAACATCAAGTTGAGTCAAAAAGTAATCGTTTCAAGTCAATTTAACATGAATCAATCAAATTTAAACCATAAACCTGATACAATGGTGTTGAATCCAAATAAATTGTTTAAAAAAGTGAACAGCATCAAAAATCATTTTTCTGAGTGAATACAAAAACAATACATTTTATGCTTCTGAAGATCCACTTACAGACTTTGAATGCTGTTCAATAGAAAACTTCTTATCAAAATGATTTTACTTTATTGTTTACAGCAATCCAGACTTTCATAAAAATGAAAATAGCAAGTGTAAAATGGGTGAAAGTTGAAAATAGCATAGTTTTTATTCTGTCATACAGAGAATCTTGTGTATGAAATCAGCCTACAACTCTTTCAGAAGGATCATGTGACACTGAAGGTGGGAATAATGACTGCTGAAAATTCAGCTTTGCCATCACAGGAACAAATTACATATTAAAATATGTTACAATAATAATAATAATAATAATAATAATAATAAAACAGTTATCTAATGTATTCACAATATTAATGTTTTTAACTGTATTTTGGATAAAAAAACTACAGTATTGGTGAGCATTAGAAACATCTTTCAGAAGAAGAAAAGGGGGAAAACAAATTAAAAATTCTGCACTGGTGTATGGAAGCTAATATTTAATAAAATATGGACAAAATGTATCTGGTTATCTCCTTAGATCATACATAATTGATACTTTAAATCATCGCCCCATAACAGAGGACATTTTGTAAATGTTTCAAATCCAAACAAATTGTTTCAATTTTTCCAACACCAATAGTTTAATGGATTAAAATGTTTATCATTTGTTACTCTATATGAACCCAAGAATTTAGTTCTGTGTCTGACTTAATTTAGAATTTCAAGTTTTATTTACAATACTAAAACTAAGGAGCTGTGTGTGTGTTGTGTCTGATAAGAGAGGATCACTGTAGAGGATTAATGTTATAATAATGTGTCTGTGTGACTGTGTGTATTTTTGCATGTGTACTTCACATTACTGTGTTACTGTCTTCCACCACATACACACTCACTGTCAGTCCATCTCACAGTGGACATACTGTACAGT
This sequence comes from Chanodichthys erythropterus, assembly GCF_024489055.1. Taxonomy (NCBI): domain Eukaryota; kingdom Metazoa; phylum Chordata; class Actinopteri; order Cypriniformes; family Xenocyprididae; genus Chanodichthys; species Chanodichthys erythropterus. The sequence continues at coordinate 30,115,610 of NC_090234.1, read as the reverse complement.
TAGGTTAGTAACAGCATACCTTCTTGTCAGTAAGTTACCGCACAACTATCTGACTCGGTGTGTGAACTTGTCTAAATGTCATGCTTACATTATTGCTGGTGCCATCATGTTTGACCTACAGATTGCGAGTGTGTGTGCAGTGGGTGGGTGGGTTGTGTGTTTAGCTGTAGGAGTTTACTGTGAGTGTGTGAGGCAGATGGCTCACCCCTTACACCTCCATGTTCCTCCGTACACACTACCCAGAATCCTTTGTCTCAGTCAACAGCCTGTAACATTCCAGCACCGTGAACGGTCGAGGGGAAGGTGACATCATCATTCTGCAAAAGTCAGATGGCATTGTGACTGTTTCTGCATAAAAAAACAACAACAAAAAAAGCGCTAAACTAGTGCCCTAAAGTGGTCCAAAAATAAACCACCCATAGCGGTCAGCTAGCTGACATGTCTCTCATTGTATTCTGTCACCTTTGCCTCTGTGAGACATCACTGTCTATGTGTCTGTGCTCACACATGTGTGAAAACCTATTACTAATAGTGCTGGAGCCATATTGCTCGACACGTGATAAATGACAAAGTCATCAGAATATATTTTGACAAATTCAGAAAGGCAAATAACATGTTCATGTTTAAAGCAACACACACTTCCTAAGCTTGTGACTTTGTGTTTGCATGCACGTGTGTGTGGCCTGCCGGTTCTCAGGGAACCGTGGAAATGGTTGCCAAGCTTCATTTAGGGTGGACAGGCAAAGCCCTCTCCCTAAAGGCCCCGACCCCACATGCCTGCCCGAATGCTTTTACACATACGGACAAAAATTGGAACATGTCAAGTTGCAATACTGCCAGATGTTGTGTAACGAAGTCACAACCTCAGTATCAACATGTGAATATAGAATAACAACAAAAAAGATTACACATATCACTATTTTAAAAGACAGAATGGAAATCATTTAAATATTATGTTGTAGGGATTATATGCTACTGTTAAAAAGTTTGGGGTCAGTTTTGTTTTGAAAGATATTAATAATTTTATTCAGCAAGGATGCATTAAACTGATCAAAAGTTATAGTAAAGACATTTATAACATTACAAAAGATTTCTATTCCAAATAATGTTCTTTTGAACTTTTTATTCATCAAAAATGCCGGAAAAAATATCATGGTTTTCTCAAAAATATTAAGCAGCACAACTGTTTTAACATTGATAATAATAATAATTGTTTATTGAGCATCATGTGACATTGAAGACCGGAGTAATGATGCTGAAAATTCAGCTTTGCCTTCAGAGGAATAAATTATATTTTAAAAATATTAAAATAAAAAGCTATATTTAAAATTGTAATAGTATTTCATAATACTAATACTTAATTAAAAAACGTTTAAAAAAAACTTAGTTACCCTAAACTTTGGAACAGTATAACTTTAGTATCAAAATTGATATGTAAATTATAATCTATAGTCTATGGTATATTTATATTATACAACATTAAAATAATAAGTATTAAACTATATTCCCTGCTGAAAAAGAAAAACAGCTTACAAATCATTTTCTTCAGAGAGAGAGAGAGAGAAAAAACATACACTGCAAAAAAAGAATTTAAGTTAAAAAAAGTAAGTTGCCTTAAAATTTTAAGTTGATTGAAATTAAAAATTTGAGTTAATACAATAAAGGCGATTGGTTAAATCAACAGAAACTGAAAATAGTATGTTATCTGAACCACATTAATTATTGAAGTTGATTTGACAAAAGAAAAAATGTTGCGATAACAAATCATGAAAATTATTTTACAGGATAAATCCAGGAATATATAATTTAGCTGCTCCCGATGTTCATTGACTTTGCAAAACATTGGTATTGATGCCTTTTCACTTATGTGAAGAATAAGTAAAAAAACTGGTGTTACCTTTTGGCCTTCTCACCTCATATTGGGCTTGAGTCAATGTTAAATATCACTCAGAGTCAGAACTACAGCTAGCACACCATGCTGTAGTTTCACACCCTACAGTCAATTGTGATAACATGAATGACCTCACCCACACAGAACTTTACCTGTACACTTTGGGCTTCTTGTCGTCTGTCTAGTCGTACAATGTTTATTATGTCTGTACAGGAGAGTGTTATGCTATGGCTCTGAGTACATGGTTGATGTCAGATTTAGAATGATGTTTGCTCAGCTCTTCTGATTCAGTGTTTTAGTAAACATGTGACAGATCTGGCATTTTGATGTGATGTGGGAGTTTTACCTTCACGAAGTCTTACACTTCATTTTCATGTTTTTCTTTTCCTTGGGGCAAGTGAAATTCACATAATGTGTTTCACATTACATGCTTAAAAATAAATGTTCCAAAATGGGGTTTTCCAGTCTTAAGAAAACCTTTTAAAGTTTAAGGCATTTACTTCAGCATTTAAACACAGTTGTTCATCCCAAATCTTTGCATTATGCATGGGCTTTGCTTTAAAGAACACTGATCTCAAGAATCCATAAATGTAACATCAAGAATCTCAAACCCTATACAGTGAAAAGTGGTTCTTAAGGAACAATTATTATATTTTTATAATAAACAAAGGTTTGGAATATAGGCCTACTGTTAGTGAGTGAAATGCAGCTTTGTTGATTATAATGAGAGCATTCTCAGTGTTTTATTGTGCAACTCAATATATATTAGAGGGAGTAAGGCTAAATATGCAGAAACACCCAGTTCAAGACTTGTGGGTCAGAAAGTCGCATAAAGCAAATTCCTGGAGAGGAGTGGTTATGGACCTAATATGAACAGGTTTACAAAGTGATTGGAAGTACTGATAGATAAATAAATAAATTAAATAATAAGAAATACATACCGTTAAAAAGTTGGAGTTGGTAAGTTATTTTTCTTGACCGTTGCGCGTGAGCCCGTCCTGCTGCGACTGAAGGAGGGAAAATGGCGCCGGCGCGGTTGCCTAAGAAACGCACTTGGATAATACTTTGACATGAATAAATGTAATTGCTTTAAAAAATGTTTAATGTAGGCGTGTAGGCTTAATATGAAATAGATCAATGTATTTATTATTGTTTGTGTGTTTATTTGATAGCTTTTAGTTATTTATTTATAGATGACGTAAGCTACCAGATAAAATGAATTTCTCTTACTAAAACCATTAAAGTTAAAATATAAAACTGACAACATAGTGACTTATTTAGTTTGAGTTATACTTAATATAATACATTGAGTTCACATCACAAAATTTGTTAAGTTGAATTAACTTTTTTAAAGTTTTAAGTAAAATGAACTTATTTCATTTAGTGAGTTAGGTTTTACAGTGTATGTTTTTGAAAGAAGCAGCCATTATTTGACTTTTCAGTGTCACATGATCCTTCAGAAATCATTCTAATATCCTGATTTGGTGCTGAAAAAAACATTTCATATTATTATCAGTAGTGCTGCTTAATATTTTTGTGGAAACTGTGATACTTTTTTTCCCCTTTACCGTTTAATGCATTAGTGCTTAATAAAAGTATGTTTTAAAAAAAAAATACATACTGACCCAAAACTTCTGAATGGCACTGTATTAATATATCATCATATTAATTTGTTCGACTTGTGTTATGTCTTGAATCTGTTCATTTAATCTGACTTTTCTTATTCTTCACTACAGAAAGTAGGAAATTAAACAGCATAACCTTTGACCAATAACATGATGTGATCTAGGAGAGGGATCCTTAAACAAAGTATGCTTACAATTATGTAAATAAATAAATATATGATCTAATTAAACCATTATATGTAGTTTCTAAAATATAGTACTTGTAATGACTGTGGTTTAGTAAATGCTACTGTTTCTGTAAATAACTGTATTTTTAATGACACGCGTCTTAATCGTTTTAATTTACAAATACACACAATCACCCACCCACGTGCCTATAACACACAATGTGTATAATAAACGTGGTCACTTGGAAGAGAAGGAAGATTGTGAGTAACACTGAGGTGCAGAAATGTGGAGAATGTCTAGCATGTTTACCTGGAACAAACATGAACACAAACATTCTCAATTGCTCTATCTGTGGGATTTATTATTCAGTCCAAGATTAGTGATAGTGATTGACAGAACATTTCACCAAAATACTGGACAGCAATAACAATATAAGCAAAAACTGAAATATAGATCCTGTGTGATAAGCACTGTGATCCGTAACTGGTTTACAAGTGTGTGTAAAGAATATAAAGGACAGAAGACGACAGTGGCATGTGTTTGGTCTTATCAGTCCTCTTCTTTGTTAGTGTGTTTATATGACTGGGTTAAGTGTTATCATTGTCACTTGTTCTTGAGAATGTTGCCCAGAAAAAAATATTTGCTCAGATGTTGCTCTTTCAAAGCTGGAATTCTCAGTTTCAACACTGTTTTGTACTAAGACAGTGATATTAAAAGTCCAAATTCAGTACCTTATTGAAGATGCATACTAAATACAGGCAAGCAGATGAGCCCAGAATATGAACGCAACATGCTAAGTTGCATGTTAAGCATTTTTCCATAGAGAACCATTAAATAAAATAAATAAAATGCTTAGTAAAGTTTATTGCATTAAGACAGTGCTTTATACCAAAGTCCCTTTAAGACAAGACATTTCACTCGGCGGCCATCTTTGAAACGCCTCTCGGGCATCCTGGGCATCATGCAATCTCTTTGAATGGGGAAACATCAAATTCTCCAAAACTGTTCGCCAACCTTATGATTAAATTTCATATTTGAAATCACCAATGAAATCTAACAACAACCGGCTCATAAAATTAGTTTCTAAACGCTCGAATCATGACAAATAAAATTATTTTTCAGGCTGGATCAAGCTAATGCGCATGCGCAGACCTAAATGCGCGTCTCTTTGGAGGCGCGCGTCTGACTGTTTCTATAGAAACGGGTGATTCTAACGGCCGCTGAAGTGACGCGATTACTTTACCAGTCGGCGATTGGCTCTTATTTAGTAGGCGGGACTTATTCCGCCATATTGCGCGTTACACTTTCTCCCATTCAAAACAATACGAGTGACACGTCTTGTTATTCTATAGTCTTTGTTTATACTCTGGGCTTTTGTATATTGTATATTTGTATAGTACTTTACTAGTTACTTGAAAAAAGTAATCTGATTACGTAACTTGCATTACTTGTAATGCGTTACCCCCAACCCTGTTTACAATATCATAGTTTCAATATCATTTAGTCTCCAAAGAATTTGATGCAAACACAGCAGGAAAATTTGCCAATCTAAATGAAACAATATATATTTTAAATATTTCGTTTTTATTGTATCATCTGTTTCATATAATTCCACCCTTACACTGTGTGTGTCTACACTGGATGTGAGCATGCAGACATGGTGCTTATAACATAAAACCAAAATGAATTCTGGTTGGTCATTTCACATGTCAGTCAAGACCCCGCTTTATGCTGATGGTCACAAGTCTGAGTCTGTGAGACTAAAGAGGCACATAGACAGAAGTGATATACTGTGCCACACAGAAACCTCTGGGACAACCTTTAACCTTTTTGTACAGTTTACTTATTTTTTCAGCCTTTAATTTAATCATCCTGAAAATGGCTGTTAAATACACAGTGCACATACTTTTATACATATACATCCCCATAACCAGTCAGACATAACCTGTAACTTCTGTGACCTCCATAAACCAAAGACCACCAGACAAGTGCTCTTCCTCAATCATAATTCATGAGTCACACACGCATACACATTTAAGCCAAAAAATTTCAGCAAAAAAAGATAACTTGAAAATAATCGTACATTTTAAATGATACATGATGGACACATTGTGGATGTTAAACATTAATGGAAAATTTGTTTGCAGACATAACTTGGTTTGTTATTTTGTTCATACATTTTTAATATAATATAATATAATATAATATAATATAATATAATATAATATAATATAATATAATATAATATAATATAATATAATATAATATAATATAATATAATATAATATAATATAATATAATAATTGTTTTGAGTTCCTCTCTGTGGTCTGCTTAGACTTCAGCTGTGAAGGAAATGTTACAGCACAGCGGTCAAACTCTTCTCTTCTGCAACCCACCAAGTCTGAATCCAACCAAATCTCCCCACAACTTAAACAAATGCTTCCATAGTGAAAGTGACTGACAGGTGGAGAAACTCTGACCTCAAGGTTAAATAGGCATACTGTTTATTGGAATGAAGGGATGTGTGTGTATAGATGTGTATATGTGAGGTGTGGTTGAGGGAGTCAAGGAAGACATGTGTCTTCGAAGGGCAGCGTTTACAGTGGGAATCCATGCATACTGGAAAGGAAAATACACATGAAGTAGGAATGAGAGTACTGATGGAGATCACACAGTGAAAAAGAGAGAGGGAGAAACCAGATGGACTTAGAGACTTCAATATGATTTCCAATCGGGAATTTCTGCATAGATGTTCAAACAGGACTGGCGTTCAGAGAAAATGGCTTTATCTTGTCTCAACATGCATTATTCATGCATTTCGATTACTTAAAATCAACAGATACACGTACAGAGCCTTGCAAATGTTCTCAGATTTGTCAACACAGTTTAGATTTTTTGTGCCAAGTTTTGTTATAAATAAATAAATGAATAAATAAAATGACTTTAATAATTCTTAGGGGGGGAAAAGCTCTTAGATTTGCTGTGTATAAATGGTTTTTGAAAGTTTGTCCCATTATCTTAGCAGATCCTCTGTATTTCATGATCCATTTGACATTTCTCCATCAGTCCTGCATGTAAATTGGTGGGGGGAAACAAATTCAACTGGTTACTGTAAAAGTCTTGAAAAGTCACAACACACAATTACACAAAGACAATTGTACACTTCCATTCATATCATAGTAAATTTGGCATACAACCTGATTAAGGTATGTTCTTCTCAAATCAAATAACATTAGTATTCTTGCTTGGACCCTTTATAAATAGAGAAAAAAGGGTTTCAGTTATCATCTGCACTCATGCTGTAGTGTATCTTCCAGAACAGACTGAATCAATAAATATTCTCCCGAAGAGCACAGGAAGATATACTGTGACACATGAACTTATGAGATGGACCACACTCTGTGTGTGAGTGACAGTTGGAGAGTCATTTTTAGCAATGATGGACAGGCACGCGTACAGGTGGGACACACACACACACACACACAACTGTGCCGTGACTTAGAGTCTAAATTCTTTTCATACAAACCTTACACATAAAATGTAAGAAAAACATCATCATATAATGCTTATTATTAATTGCTTTTTTTTTTTAAACCCCCATGTCCATTGTGATCTTCAAGGAGCTGAATGTGTGAACGTGCATTTTCATGTATTTATATGAGTTTCCTGTATTCTGCATGTGTATGTTCTCCTATTGTGCAGTTTCAGTGAAAAGGTTTTTTCTCCCTTGCCCTCTCCAGACTTGGCCTACATTACATGCATTTTTAATCAAAGTATACTGTACTTTTGTCTTTATCCCTTGTTCAACCTTATGGACCTTTTTGTCATTTTCAGTTTTTTTTAATCATTTTGTCTGTGTTAACTACATACATTTTGGCATAGGTGTGTATTTTTAGTGGAATTTTACTATTTCACCACCATTTCCTTTAAAAATCTGTTTTGCACTATAACACAAAATAGAGCCTCTCAGGGCCTTAAATAACAAAAATGTCTCCATTGCAATTTTTATTCCCAGAGCCATTTAAAGGTGATAGAGAGGATTTTTTCGTCGACTGAGAATGCAAAGACTGTTACTCAGTTTTTGAAATGAGCGCATGCGTAAGAACAACCTCCCTCCTTCGAAAGAACGCCTCCCAAAACTCATAAACACTCATATTGGAACACGAGTGTTTACCACCGGCATTCTCTGTGTCGTGTTAGTGGATTCATTATGTCGGACTCACCGCAGGTAACTCATAATCTGCAGTTGTTATTCCTGTCTCCTGACAAAAACATTGCATGCGGCGCCTGTGGAGTGTGGAAAGTTACTGGAGCGCACAGCCGCGCTCGTCTCTCACAAGGAACGTCACGGCAGTGATTGACAAGCCAGAGGGCCAATCGTTTACGCGATGATCACGTAAACGATTGGCTGATGTTTTTAAGGCCCTACCTCGTGCCCAGATGATGTATATTAATATTATTCCTTTCAGTGCACCTAATAAATAGTATTTTATCAGTTAGTAAAGACAGTTTCAAGTAATATTACAAAAATGTATAAAACAAAACATCCTCTTTAGAACCTTTAACTATAAAATAATGCAATCTTTGTTAAAAGGCTTCCATTCTGTTGGCAAGGCTTCAAAAATTTAAATTTGTATGATTTTTTTTACCAGATGGTGCCATTTTCTCAGGTTTGGCCTATAAAGCAAATACTCATTTTATTCCATGCTTCTGCATATTATGAAGCCAGTTGGATAAATTATGCAGCTATAATTGTGTGGGTGTTGGTATGGATGTCAGAGTTTTGTTTATATGTGTGTAATAAAAAAAAATTGTGTGTGTGTTTGTAATATTTGAGAGAGAAAACTCTGTAAATCACAAATCCAACCACTGTGTACCAACGGAAATTTGCTGGCATCTAATGGGGAAAATTTGGTACTGCGCCCAAAAGCTCATTTTTTGAGATATCAACCTCAAATTTGGAACACAGCTTGTTTAGATTTTTGGCTTTGAGTTTCTAGTAGTTTTAGAGTTCAACATGTTTCATTAAATATTAAGTTTATATAAAATAATGTTCATAAATCATTTTCATTTTAAACCTCTATCATTTTTTACTTCAACAATAATCTGCCAAGGGTCTTCTTTAAAATGAGGCCAAACTTAAGTCTGTGCTCCCAAGCTTCAAATTTTTATGAAAGTTTTTTGACATGGACATTTTTGTCCTCTATGGACCTATGTGTAACTTTTTTTAATTGACGCACAAGTGTTAAAGGAAAAAATAGCAACATAAAGCATTACAACCATAAATATTTAATATCAATCAACACAACATGACAAGAACAAATATATGATTAACATTTCATTGACACTTAAAAGACTATACATTGAAACAATGACAAAAGTATTCAAATTTGTCCTAAAACCATTAAAAGAAGAAATGGTTCTTTCCTTTCAGCTCATTGTAAGTTGTAATTTACACCGCAAATGAACTTATATTATTAAATATGAAGCCAACAAACCAATTAGTGCTTAGAGATGCAGAAATGAAACATTTGACCTTTACATCGTTTATAACGATGAGTTAAACCTGTAGCCTATCCAGAAATAAATCATAACACAGCTAATAAGCAGTATCAAGCATCTGTAATGAAGAAGCAGTATAAAATATCATAAAATTCCTTGTTGCTGGGGCTTATTTCTAAAACTTAAACCTCACTCAAGTTTCTTTACTAAATTATCAATATGGAGTTTAAACGGCAAAATGTCATCTAGAATATGACCTATTAAATGTGGGCAAAAAAAAAGAACCATATCAAACTCAGCAGGGGTTTATTAGATATTCTGGGTCGCTCTGTACTCTTTGATGAAACACTCAAAGCTCTGAGTATTGTGACTGATGTGCTCATGTCTCCCAACTGCAAAGCAGTGCTGAAACACAGACTGTGTGATCTAGGTGTTCTGCGCTGCTCTGCTGAGCTCTTTGTTTTGATAGACTGTCTGAGTCGGCCACCGTGGTGCTGATGATCAATGTTGACTCTCAGAGGTCAGACAGGCAAAGGAAATTCACTCTGTCTCTTCTTAGCTAATGAGGTGGAGTGCCTTAAACAGATCCAAGAGCAGTTTATCAAGTGTTGTGCTTAAAGGCTTAGAACAAAAAAACTAACAAACATAATATTCTTTGAGGTCCCTTTGAGTAACATGTATAATATTTATACACTCTTAAAAATAAAGGGGGCTTCGCTGTGATGCAACAGATTTTTACTAAACTAAAGATCTACTATATGGATGTTAAAGGTTCTTAATGGAACCATCAATGCCAATAAAGAACCTTTATTTTTAAGAGTGTATGGTATACACAATATTATACATGAAATACCATGATGAATATCGTAAACATTCAGTAGTTAGAAATCCAGACCATCTAAGACCCATCAAAAATAGACCCTTCAGGGTCCAAATCCAAACCAAGACTTGTTTGTCGATTTTAACAGATGAAGAAATAAATAGAACAACTGAATTTATTGCAGACGCAGCAATAAATATTTACATTATACTCAGGTCCTTCATAAAATACTGTGGTAATAAAACAGCACCAGAATTTTATGTAAAAGTGACATGGTATTTTTTTGGAGCTGCTAAAGTGTGGGAGATCTTAGAGAAAGACAGAAATATTTAGTAAGCTGACATAGAGATTGATGGAAAGATGTGAAGTTTGTTCATCTGTGTTTGACATACACGGCAAGACAGAGTTGTACTCTGTACTCTTGTCAACTCAGTACTTCATAGCAGACATTTCTGACCCACATCAACCCAAAATCAGACTTAAAAGAGCAAGGGAGACTCAAAAACAAGCAACAGACTGTTGCACAACAAAAAGTTCATAGGAAAAAAAATATCAGTGTATATGATTGGTGCTGTTGAAGATTTATCTTTGATATAGTGCCACAAAAACGATTTGGACACTTAAGCCACACTCAAAAATAATATTGCATCAGTTTAACTATGGACACACTAACATCTGGCAAAAAAGTGTCTAAATAAACTACTGATCAATTGTACTTTTTTTGTTTTGTTTTGTAAAAAGTCTATTAAGCTCACCAATGCTGCATTTATTTGATCAAAATACAGTAAAACAGTAATATTGTGAATCATTATTTTTTTAAATAATATAATTAAATATATTATATTTCAAAAAACAAAGCTAATGGTGATTTGGTACTCGAGACACATTTCTATTTATTAGCTATCAGTGTTGAAACAGTGCATCATTTTATTTAGGATTCTTCGATAAACAGAAAAAGCATTTATTTGAAATAGAATTTTAATGTAAACTTGCTTCTTTCTGTCTTTCTTTTAAAAAAAAATATTACTTGTTTTTTATATTTCTTAATCAATACAATGATATTTATATCGAAGTCTGACTTAATTGGCAAAACATCATTAATTTTATGTCCATGGCGTATCAGGCTATTGCAATACCTCGTATTTCCACGGTGCGACAGTAGTGTTCTTCTAGTAATTCAACAAGATGACAATGAGTCTTGCACCTCTAGGTGGCGTCATTGCGTTAGAATTTATGATTCTCTGCTATTTCCGATGTGCTGCACACAGAGAATGTGGACGTGCAGAGCAGACCTCGTTGTATAAAAGATAACAACCCTGGCTGAAGGACTCTGATTCACCACTGAGCTATCCCAAGGACAGAAAGAAAGGAAATTAGATATAGCGAGAAAGACTGAGTAAGAAAGAGAGAGTGTTTTTGTGGTCCAGGGGAGAAAAACATACAGAAGTTAAATCCCACCCAGATATTTTGACCAAAGTGAACAAACTCAGTTAGTGTGAGGCATTTAGAAGAGAACAAATACTATTTACATAAAAAAACAGAAGTCCTTTACTGTCTGCTTCTATAAAAGATGATACAATTAATCGTACCAGAAGAGCTTATGAAACTTTTTATGTTATTTTAAACTCTTTTTTTTTTTTTTTTTTTTTTTAGAATGACCTTTATGGTGTCTGTGCTGTGGTTGACAGTTTTCATATTAAAGTAACTTGGAATATGTACTAAAATTATGCTTAACCAAAGGCCATGTAGATGTATTAAAGCCTCCTTGATTCTTAAAAACTGAGAGCTTGAAATGTAGTTTTCTCTTCAGTTACACTCTATAACATCACATTTTCTGCAAGGGAATGTGACATGAAACCTCCAAACCACTGATCTCATATATAATTGATCTTATAATTATTTTAGTAAAATTCAGATGTGAGCTTCCAGTCAAAAAAGTTTCTTCATTCTGTGGTTCTTTGAGAAATTGGACATTTATAAAGCCACCAGCCAAGTGACTTTGTCTCAGTACTTCAAATAGATTCAATAATAGACCTGCATTAAACAGAAATATAAACATGTATCATTAAAAAAAAAAAAAAACATTTTCACATTTCCAAAGGATAATACCAGTTTCAGAGTTGTGACCTGTTGTTGGCCTTTATATTGCAGGTTCTCTTTCTATATTTCGCCAGCTATGAGTTCAAAAATGGTTTTTAGTTTTATGTAAATTTGCTTAGCGTATATATCATATGAACCAGAAAAACAAAATGACTACTGTTTAATATAGACATTTGATATTCATAATATAATTATTTTGTCAAAATCATAAATGTTATGTCTGATTGAGGTGACAAATCAATAGATTGAGCAACAGTTAAAATAAAAATAAATTCATCCAATTCAATTCTTTGAAGTAAATTTTAAATTTCAATTTGTATGCATATTGTCAGTATTTATCATAATCATCATCATCATCATCATGATGAAAGTAATTATTATTCTCATTATTATTATTATTATTAGTAGGCTAGTAGTAGTAGTAGTAGTAGAGTAGTAAAAAATTAAGTAGCCTAACAATAACAAAAGTCTTTATATAAAATGTAAAATATCTTATTATTAAACACATAATAATAATAATAATAATAATAATAACAATTTGTTACAAGTTATCATTATTATGGTCATTATTATTATTATTTAAACAATTTTAAAAAATAAAATATCAATTTAAAACCATATAAAATATCAATTTACACACAGCTTTTAAACTCTTCATATAAAATGTCAGCTATCATATTATTAATAATAAAAATATTAATAATTTACTTTTACTTGTGTTTTTTTCCCGAATAACTTTGACATTATGTTCCGAGTATATATTTCAGCAAAACAAAAACAAACCACTGATCACTCCTTATATCCACAACAATGTATGGAATACCACAGAATTCCCATCTAGGGGCCGCTGTGTGGTGGGAGGAGCGGAAGTTGAGGAAGTCGTGTATTAGATCGGGGGATGAAGAGCCCGTGTTTGTTCTAACTGTGCGCCGCTCAAGAGTTCAGGAAGCGTCTATAAAACCATCCTGATAGAAAACACACACAGTCACCCGCGCGCACTTATCAGGACTGTGACACGCGCGCGGCTGGATCAGGACACTTTTGCATTATGCATTCGGACTGCAGGCTGCTGGGATGGACGCGTCGGTAATGGTGGGCAGAGGGACCGGAGGGGCTGCGGTCTTCATCCTGATCGTCTTCATCGTACTCCTCGGTGCCAGAAGCTCGCGGGCGCAGAAGGGTACGTGATCTTCCGAGGGGGTTAAAGTTTTTTATGAGTTGGTAAACTTCTCGTAAACGGCTTCACCCCCTCTTGGTTTGGGACTGATTGCGGTTTCAAAACAAACTCTCGGGGTGGTGTGGTGCAGTGGTAACTGAAACTAGTGGTATCTGAAAGAGTGTAGGTTCAAACCCAGGCTCGGTTCTTGAACAGTCACAGTTGTATGTTCGATCAAGACACTCATCCACACCAGTAACTAACCAAGACATTTAACTAGCAGGGATGAACCTGTAATAAATTCAGTTGGTAAACACCTCAGCAGCTAATTAAGTATAAGTGCGCGTGCATTCTTGCATTCTCACATTGTTGCTGTGCTACAGCTGGAGCAACAGAAGAGCGTGATGACGCAACCTGACATGGGCCGCGCGCTGCCCCCACTGCTTTCCCAAATATGTAGTGAGTTCATGTGCTGTCCAGTGTCAAGATGCTGCATTTAATCAGACTAACTAGCAACTTAAAGGGATAGTTCACCTAAAAATTATCCCATGATTTACTCACCCTCAAGCCATCCTAGGTGAATATGACTCTCTTCTTTCAGACAAACACAATCGGAGATATATTTCAAAATATCCTTAGTCCGCCAATGTTTATAATGGTTGTGAATGGCAGCCCAAATTTTGAGGATGAAATGCATCCATCAATAAAAAAATTAATCCATGTGACTCCAGGGGGTTAATAAAGGCCTTCTGAAGCGAATGCGTTTGTGTAAGACTGATATCCTTATTTAAAATTTTATAACGTAAAATAATGAGCTTCCGGCGCATCAGCCATACGCATTCGACGTACGTCCAAAAGCATTAACTTGCACGACATAGTACACAATGACATGACATATTACGCATTATTTGTCTCATTGTAGAGCTTTACATGGCATATAAAGTTTTAAATGAGGATATTTGTCTTAGACAAACACATTTTATTAACCCCCTGTAGTCATATGGATTCATTTTTTTTGTCTTCAAAATTTGGGCTGCCATTAACAACCATTATAAAGCTTGGAGGATAAGGATATTTTTAAATAAATCTGATTGTTTTCGTCTGAAAGAAGAGAGTCATATATACCTAGGATGGCTTGAGGGTGTGTAAATCATTGAATAATTTTCATTTTTGGGTGAGCTATCCCTTTAATGCTGCCTTGACATGCTCTCGGAATTCTCGTAAATATGAGTTTCCTTGGTAAAAATTGCACATGAACGCCCTCCCATTTTGAAACTTGAATGTGATGAGCTCATAATCACGACTTCAGAAGTGGGAATTATCACATTTCCGGTAGCATGTGAAGGCAGCATTACTCCTCCTCAGGTAATCTGATGTTAACCCGGTAAGTTTTTCCAAGTAGTGTTACACATACAAGAACAGCACTTTTACGCAATATCATAAAAATATGCACTTACACAAGTTGAAGACTGCAGATATATCAGTCCTCTAGAAAAAGATGTTTGATTCTACATGGAGCGAATTGCCCCCTCATGGATGCTGCCGTCTTGATGTCACATGATCTCTCATGGCTGTTACTAGTTCTAAACCATTTTTTTGTTATTCAAGTAAATAAAAAAAAGCCATTAATATTGTTATATCTTGTCACAAAAGGTCAAAGATTGTTAAATGAACTGTCAGTTTTCCTTTCAATAATGGTGGTAATGATCAATGCCTTTTTCATTATGAAGACTTTCAGATATGTTTCTATGTAGAAACTGGGTTTCAAATATAAACCTACCCTAATGAATATTCAGTGAAACTTGTGACAACAAGCCCCATACAGACTGTTTTCTAAAAGAGCTGACAGTATAGTCTTCTTCAGAAATCATTCTAATATGCTGATTTGTTGCTTAAGAAGCATTTTTTTTTATTGCTATCAATGTTGAAAACAGTTCAGATAAATATTTTTGAGGAAACTGTGATACGTTTTTTTCAGGATTCTACGATGGATAGGTTTTTTAAAAGAAATATATATTTTTCTTTACATTATAAATGTATTTAATGTCACTTTGATCAATTTAATGCATTCTTGTAAAAGTATTAATAAGAAATTTTCAGTGAAACATGTGACAGCTAGCCCCAGTTTCTCATACAGACTGTTATCTGAAATAGCTGACAGTACGTTCTGTGCATAAAACTTTGGAAATGTAAGGTTTGTGTGGGTGGAGTGAAGCTAAGGGAGACACTTAGACTAGAGGTGTAGGTGTGTGTGGAGGGGCCTGTTGTTTTTGCTCCGGGGGTCTGAATAGTGTCCAGCAAGGATTACGTAACAACAGCGCAAGCTGAGTTTCATTCGGTGTGTAAACGCGTGACAGGCAGCGCAAGCAGCTGCAGTGCAATGCGATCTCATCTCTCTGTCTCTCTCTTTCTCTCCTATAAAGATTCAACAAGGAGTTCTTTTGCACAATTTCCAAGCAAAACATTTCACCAAATGAAGTTTAAGTGGAGGAAAAAAAAAAAAAAAAGAAAAAAAAAATCTGTTCTTAATTAAGACAAAATTATAGTACTTTCTGTTTGTCAAACATTAATGGAGCATGAAAAATATAATCAAATTATGTTGATTTTACCAGATCATCCAGATTAGATAATTAGATTAGATAAGAGTTTCATGTTATTATCTTTTTGTATACTGTATGTACCATTGATAAACCATGGTATTTTTGGAATTACCTTGGAATACCATTTTAAGATCTAGTGCATGATGTATATATCAAAGTACCTTTGAATCTGAGCTCTGCAGAGTGCTTGACCATTTCTGGATGTTTTTCAGGGGACGGCTGTGGACACACAGTGTTGGGTGTGGGCAGTGGGAGCCTGGCGTCATTGGGGTACCCTCAGTCCTATCCCTCACACTCTGTGTGTGAGTGGGAAATAAGCGTGACCGCCGGATACACAGTCCTTGTGCGCATTGCGGATCTTGATATCGATACAAACAACTGTCAGGTGTCTTACCTGCGACTTTATAATGGCATCGGACCAGGACGAACAGAAATTGGTGAGAAACACTTATGGACTTGATGTGCATTTGGTTTTGTTTTTGTTTTTTGTTGTTTTTTTTTACAGGTCCTCAGTCCCATTTTGGGAAGAGAAAGTAAAGTGGTCTTTTCAAAACTTTTATGATCCATGGCCCTGTTTACACCTGGTAATTATAACATTTGTTGCCAGAAACTGATGTTAAAGTCACTATGAAATCAAAATTGATGACTATTATCTTTTTAATGGAATACTGCATTGTTTGTTAATAATGATTTATCCGTGCAGATCATTATATTTCAAAATTTATGTGCCCTCATAAACTCTCACTAATGAGATCGCATCAATTATCAAACAACAACAATCCAATCGATTCCCAATTGACAAAATCAAGTCCTGTCCTACATATTTTCTTGTTCAAGGAGCCGTTTCATTCTAATATACATCAGAATATGGAAGAAAAGATGTTTTTAATATTCATTTCTTGTTGACTTTAAAAACAGGTGTAAACGGGGTCTTGGTAATGGAAACAAAACTGCCCACTAATGTACAGAATGTTAAGTAAATGGAAATTGAGAATTATTCTCATTTCTCTCTCTGCAGTGAAGTTTTGTGGAGGGAGAGAATGGAGAGACGCTGTCATAAAATCAAAAGCGCATCAGGTCACTGTGCAGTTCATGAGTGGACCACAGAACAACGGCCATGGCCTCTTCCTCTCATACACCAGTAGTCAGCACACAGGTAACTAATCTGGATACATTTATTGATGGTCTTCGCCTCTTTTAAAGCATGTGCATATGCAGACCATGTACTAGGGGTAGAAAGGTACACAAAAATGATGGTTCGGTACATATCTCAGTACAGCAGGACAACTGTTTTTTATTAAACAGTGGTTTACTGAATAAACTATATCTGTCTTTCAATAAAAAAGTCAGTCAATATTGCTTGCAACTGACAGCAACATACACTGCAGTTTCTGGTGCTGTTGTAATTGGGGGAAGATATTTGGAGTGCTTACTCTTTTAGGTGCAAAATGTGTTGGCAAAATATTTTAGAATAAGATTAGAATTATTGCCTTTCTATTCTGGTATTGGTCTTCAGTGTCACATGATCCTTCAGAAATAATTCTGATATGCTGATTTGATGTTCGAGAAGCATTTCTTATTATTATCAATGTTGAAAAATGGTTGTTCTGCTTAATATTTTTGCGGAAACCGTGTCACATTTTTTCAGGATTGTTTGATGAATAGGAAGTTCAAAAGAACAGCATTTATTTGATTTTTTATTTTTATTTTTTACATCTTTTGTCACTTTTGATCAATTTAATGCATCCTTGCTGAATAAAAATGAAATTCTTTTTAAAAAAGCAACTTTTAAACAGTAGCGTATTTATTGTCCTGTATGTGTGAAAGCTTGTTATTGTATGAATTAGTGTTGAAGTAGGCTTGGGTGTCACAAAGGAGCTGCTATGGAAACTGTGTGTGTTTGTCCAGATGAGAGTGAGGGACATCATGCGAAACTGATTATTTCAGGAATATGTTTCTGACTCTTAGGGTGTTAGGGTTTTTCCTGGTTCCAGGGTGCGTCCTGAGAGCTTATGAATGGCAGGCAGTTAATTTAACAGATGAGGCAATAATTTAAAGTCATTCAAAATGAGAGGAAATGATGTAATGGCCATTGGTTCTTATGTCATACTGTACAAAGATGTTTCAGAGTTAGAAAAGTGGAAAGGGTTTTTTTTCCACTTTCTTACAAATGTGAACACTTTCTTGTGCGAAATGGCCAACTCCTGAGTTTCTATCATACTCTTGTCCCTAGTTTTGGCTCGGGTTCCTCCTTTAATGTCTTTAGGATTTTTCCTCTTTACATCAGGTGAAAACATGAGTCAGAAAGTCAGGTCAAGGGTATTTATGTAGTATTTTATACAAAACAAATTACTTCAAAGCAGCTTTAAAGTAAAAACCAGTCTGATTGTCTCAATTCAATTTGTGGAATCATTAACAGCAGTTATAATAAATAGAGGAAGAATAGCATCCATGTCTGTAGCATAAACAGTGTGTATGTTTAATATTGATGTCGAAGTTTAGTACTTGGAGAAGCCCAAAGATATACAGCTTTGATGCAAATGCTTAGCGTAAGCATACAGCATACTGTATATAAATCTGCCTGTGCATGTACATTACATGCTAACAATGTAATTTGTCACATGCACTGTACACATACCCTAGCATACACATAAAAACAGTAGTAGGCCTTTACTTTGATCTTTAAAAGATTATAGCTGTGTACGTCACACATACCCTTATGCTAGTTATTTTTGTAATAATGTCCATTGCTGCAGGAAAGTTTCAGTTTGTGGTTGTTGAAACTGCAGCGTAAGCACATTTGTGAAGGTGCTCTTTATAGCATGGTACATCCTAAGCCTTCAAATCTTTGGAATCACAGCTGTGCACTTTTGTGTTTGATGTGTTTTAACAATGACATTTGCACTTTGACCTCTCGGGCTGTCTGAGGTCAGGGATTCACGCTGCCATGTGGGAGCTACACCTGTTTACCCCAGTACTGAGTCACTGTGTGTGTGTGTGTGTGTGTGTGTGTGTGTGTGTGTGTGTGTGTGTGTGTGTGTGTGTGTGTGTGTGCGCGTGTGCGCGTGTGTGCGCGTGCACAAGAGAGAGAGATCATATTTCCCGTGAGTCAGGAAAGAGACAGATGAATCTATGCTGTGGGTATGAGTAATGGGTACAATAACACCACAAAATACCTTGAACCTTAGATGCGCGCACACAGTCATACACACTCTAACAATTGTGGCTGGGCGTTTTGCACCACTCATATTTTCTTCGGAAAAAGTAACGGATGTAAATCTAGTTGATATTGATCTGTTCATTCAGATAGAGGCTTTCATCCACAAGTATGAAACCCAATACACCAATCTGTTACACCACTTACTGAATGGCCAGTGCGCACATAACAAGCACACACATAAACGGCTGCGTATTTTCTTTGTGTGGAAGGATGACATTAATCAATCGTGTCGCCATGGCAACCATCTAATGTGCTGCTTTATAAAATGCGTCTCTCTTCTCTCATCCTTCAGACCTCATCACCTGTCTGGAGAAAGGAGAGCACTTCAGTGAAGCGGAGTTCAGGTACCCACGTTTATAGCTGTCTGTGTGTGTGTGTGTGTGTGCGCGTTCTTGCGAATGTGTGTCTCATTTTCCCGCCCTGCATTTGCAGTAAATTCTGTCCTGCTGGATGCCTGACTGATTTTGGAGAGGTTTCGGGAACCATACCACACGGATACAGAGATGTGAGTATGCCACTATTGAGTGGATGTTAGATTAAAGGCTTAGTTCAGGCACAAATTAAAATTTTGTCATTTTTCACTTACCCCCATGTTATTCAAAACTTGTATGACTTTCCTGAAAGTAAAAGGAAACATTTTTACTAATGCGTTAAGCACAAAGTATACTTCAGTTTTAATATGACATTTAACATATGCATACACCCGAACGTGCAGCCTTTCAACGTTGAAAGTGTGTGTGAACACATGTGGTCAACACATGCGCACAAGTAGAAGGATTCATCCTTGTCCAGTGTTTGCGCTATTTCTCTCCAGAAGTTATGGGCGAGATAAAATATATATTTTTTGTACTCTTTTAAACTTTTTAAACTAGAGTTATCCCCTTACTTTACTGTTTAATATGTTGTTGTTGTAATCCTGGGTGGGTGGTTGATCTGTTGTTGTTCCATTTTTCTTTTTTTTTTCTTTTTTGACTGTGAAAATAATGTTGAGCGTACTATGAAAGCTTGTTTCCGCCACTGAATAAAAAATAAAAAAGGTCATTGCGACTTTTTATATCACAATTCTGACATTTTTTTTTCAGATTTTTCTTTTTCTCAGAATTGCGTGATATAAACTCGCTATTGCGAGTTATAAAGTCAAAATTGTGAGATATAAACTCGCAAATCTGAGAAAAATGTCAGGTTTTCTTTTTCCTTAGAATTGGACTTTATGACTCGCAATTGCAAGTTTATATCCAGCAATTCTGAGAAAAGAAGTCAGAATTGCAAATTGTAAACACAATTCTGAGGAAAAAAGTCAGAACTGTGAGATAAAAAGTTGCAGTTATCTTTTACATTTTTTTAATTCTGTAGCAGAAACAAGCTTCTATAGTATACTTCAGTTTTGACATGAATGCAAATGATTGTGTACAGCCAAACACGTAGTGTTTTAAAGGTGCCATCGAATGTTTTTTTACAAGATGTAAAATAAGTTTAAGGTGTCCCCTGAATGTGTCTGTGAAGTTTCAGCTCAAAATACCCCATAGATTTTTTTTTTTAATAAATTTTTTTAACTGCCTATTTTGGGGCATCATTAAATATGAGCCGATTTATGCTGTGCGGCCCCTTTAAATCTCGTGTTCTCTGCCCATGGAGCTCGTGCTTGCCTTAAACAGTGCCTAAACAAAGTTTACAAAGCTAATATAACCCTCAAATGGATCTTTACAAAGTGTTCGTCATGCATGTGTCGGATTATGTGAGTATTGTATACTGTTATATTGTTTACATTTGATTCTGAATGAGTTTGAGGCTGTGATCCGTGGCTAACGGCTAATGCTACACTGTTGGAGAGATTTATAAAGAATGAAGTTGTGTTTATGAATTATACAGACTGCAAGTGTTTAAAAATGAAAATAGCGACCGCTTTTGTCTCCGTGAATACAGTAAGAAACGATGGTAACTTTAACCACATTTAACAGTACATTAGCAACATGCTAACGAAACATTTAGAAAGACAATTTACAAATATCACTAAGAATATCATGTTATCATGGATCATGTCAGTTATTATTGCTCCATCTGCCATTTTTCGCTATTGTTCTTGCTGGTTTACCTAGTCTGATGATTCAGCTGTGCAGATCCAGACGTTAATACTGGCTGCCCTTGTGTAATGCCTCGATCATGGGCTCATTGGGCTGGCATATGCAAATATTGGGGGCGTACACCCTGACTGTTACGTAACAGTCGGTGTTGAGATTCGCCGGTTCATCTGAGGTCTTTTAAACAAATGAGATTTATATAAGAAGGAGGAAACAGTGGAGTTTGAGACTCACTGTATGTCATTTCCATGTACTGAACTCTTGTCATTTGACTATGCCAAGATAAATTCAATTTTTCATTCGAGGGCACCTTTAAAGTGTACTGCATTTGATAGCGGGCGCAAACACAGAATGCCAGATGCAAATGTCCTCTTTTAAACGAGAGTTCTGTGTTTCTCTTAATTCCCCCCACACATGGTTTGTCAAAGCAGCTTTCAATTGTTGTTGCGGTCATGTGTAGTTTGTTATTGTTGTTCTGTCTCCTTTGTTTTTTCTGATTGTGAAACCACAGCCAGGTCACTGTTGGCACCTTGTGGACAAACTGATTTGTGCAAAATGAATGCACACATTCGAAACTGTCTGTGTGTACTACGCTACGTTGAATGGGCATCGAAGATTTCAAAGTTGAATGGGGGTCAAAGCTTTCAAACTTCAAAAGTGAAGTAAAAGCACTCTAAAGGCATCTTAAAAGTGCTCCATTTGACTTGTGCACTTTATTCCAAGTCTTCTTAAGCTGTACCAGAAAACAACTAACAATTTGAGAACCACTGCGACCAGACTGAGTCATTGAGTTCACTGAAAATATCTGACTCAGACAAACCAGACACCTCTTAGGGTTCTCTTGCTTCTGCAATATATGATTTGTTTATCCTCTTTAACTGTGGTGATTCAGTTATTGCTCTTCAAAGTAAAATATTCTCTTTGGATCCATGTTTGAAATGTGCCATCTGAATTCTTTACATTCTTCAGCAATGTTCCATAAGTAATGTGGTGTAAAATTATTTAAAAATTCTTTCTTCAGTGAATTGCATAGTTCTAGAAAAGGTCGGTCATTGAAAACATTGGTAGCTACAGAAAATTGTCCTTCAGGCTCTTGAGGTTGCACAATTGCACAGATAAGCGATTCTATCATGTAATGTTTAACTATTTGTTTATACTTCAAAGCAAAAGAATATTTTAAATGCTTATATACAATGCTTCCATTGTAAGTGCACCGCCTATTAATGTTTTTACAAATTAAGTCAAAATTATTGTTGGTGGTAAGCAAAAGCTAAGAGAGACCACACACTGTCTTAGCTGTACATTGGGTCACTTCTGATGACCTCATCACTGCTTTAATGCTTTCTGCTTGCTTCAAACTGGATGATTTCACATGTGAATTTACACAATAGGCAGTTGTCTTCTGAGAGCATGTTTCAAGCTTGAACATGGTTGAGATTGAGAAGCAGGCGTTCTTTTGAAGTTTAGTCATTGTAAATGATTCTGTGTGTCACTTTCAGAGCTCTTGGTCTCTTAGGGGCGTGTTGGTATGCGCGTCTGTGTGTTTGGATGTATGTGCGCGTGTTTTTATGTGTGTATGACAGCGTGTTTCCCGGGGAGATGTTAGATCAGGTTTGGCTGAATGGTTTTCTAATGCAGACCAGCTGACAACAGTCTTGTTTCTCAGTTCAGATACACCCTCAGAATTAGTGTGGGGCCCATATGACGCTTTGTGAACTTGTGTGTGTGTGCTATGTTTTTTGTGGCAAGAGCAGTGTTTTATTTTGCCCAGAGGAAGTGGTGTATGTTTGCGGTGTCGTTGTGTGTGGGTGTTGAGAGTTTGCCTAGTGTGTGTGGGTGTTGAGAGTTTGTCTAGTGTTTGTGGTCTCTTATTGGTTTGGAATCCCAACTGTGTGTGTGTGTATAATCAGAACTGTCATTTTTTTTCTCTTTTTAAAATAGCAATTTTACTATTATTCCAGTGCCTGGCAGCAAGTGGCTCTGGCCATGTACATACTGCAAAGAGATACAGTTGTCATTTCTTTTCTGAGAGCTTTAAGTCCTCCTGCTTATGAGTTGTTGTGATTTTACTATAATGTGCATTCGAGTGTCACTGTGAATATAAGTGAAACATAAAACACGCATCTGTGGATCAGATTGTTTAAAAGTGTTTATTAGGAGTGTTTTTCTTTCTGACAGGCTTATAAGACTGATTTAAATGCCTCTGAATCTATTGCTTTCACATGCATTACAGACATTTCAGCCTTAACTGAAGTGTGCAGTCTCGATTATTTATTTGATTAATTTGTGCATTCTTTAGACACATAGGCAGCTAATTAAGAAACACATGAAGCTTTTAAAGCTCTAATTCAACAAAATTGAGGGAAGGATGCACATTAGGTGTGTAAATGATACTTGCATTTTATCCTTTATGTGCTGCCACAGCAGATGGTTAATGTGGTACATTTCCTGTCACCTCATAAGCTGCTAAATGAGTTGTATTTTCTGGCAAGCTTTAATGCTGTTCTTCTTCAATAGTCTCCATAATGCATGTAGAATAACACTGTATAGTCAACATTCACAATTGAAACCTAACCCCACTACCAACTTGCATCTGACAAGATGCTTTAATGGACACAAAACATATTTGGTTTCAGAATTCACAAAAAAATGACAACCATATTATTTTCAATAAATCTACAAAGTAGCAGAACTGAACTGAGTGATGAGAGTAGAAAAAAACGGATATTAAAATTCTGTCATTCACCCTCATGTCATTCCAAACTTGTTTGACTAACTTTATTTTTTTTGAAAAAGTCTATATACAATAACATCAAAATCAGTGGGGTCCAATCTTGTTTTTGGACCCCATTGACATTTGTTGTGGACAAAACAGTTGAAATATTCTTCAGAACATTTGTGTTCCGTGAAGTCATAAACATTTAGAACAACATGTCCGAATTTTTAGTTTTGGGTTAACTTTAATGAGCAAAAACTAAGTGGTACATGTCTGTCAGCTGTAGTTTACTAAGAACAGGATAATAATATGTTTCTGGTCACTAATGTTAGGTTGTTGAATAACACCTCATATGTTGCTATGGTTTTCACTATGTCAGCAACCCTGCGTTTAAGGTTATAAGAGCTACTCATTTATTCTGTACACACAGAAGATAATTTAAAGGACCTATTATGCAAAATTCACTTTTATAAGGTGTTTGAACACAGATGTGTGTCCACAGTGTGTGTAAACAACCAGCTTATAATGGTAAAAATCCACCCACTCTTTTTTTTTTAATTTTTTTTTTTATATATAATCCCATCAATCATAAATTGTCTCTCCAAACACGTGGTTCCAGATTTCCCCCTACCCTTACGTAAAAGTAGGGGGAATCCCCGCCCATGACTGGTGACAACTGCTCTATTAGCATAGATAGCCTGAGTGAGCCAGTCAGGAGCTGGAGATATGCAATAACTGTGCCAAAAAAACATTACAAATGTTCTGTTATTGGATGTATCAATGAACATAAGAGTCTCCATAGACCAGTGGTCTCAAATTACCGGCTCAACCGCGTCGTTTCTATTATGAGCGCGCTTGCCTAAATTACTGTTAAAGCACTCAACTTTAAGTCACGAGTGTCGATTAAAACCACCAAAACGCATCCAATGCATCCATTAAACGTTACCGATGCTCAAACGGCATCTTGGACAAATGTGTCTCAGCTGTGTGAGCGCAAGCGCTGCCAGGTGTCTGGCAAGAAACAGAAGAGTGTACAAATGTATTCAGGGATTGTATTTGTTCAGTATAGTGTTGTTCAGTGCAAGATTTTAATGTTATTTAAGCTAACATAAAGTAAGGGAAAATACTTCCACTAAATGTTAAAAAGTAATAATGTATGTAACAATGAGAGATTTTTATTTTTTGGCAAAATAAAGTTGATATATAGCTCCAGTTTTTTTTAGTTGTTTATTTCTGACCCCTCCACGCCACAAGTGTTGCTGGTTTTGTTCCTAAATTACATGGAATAAATTTATTTTTTTATTCCATGCACCTTGTTGGATGTGAGAAGTTGCACTAAACTATTGCAATTAATAGTATTATATTAGTAGTATTATATTAGTATGGTAGTAGTATTATGTTAGTAATAGTATTATATAATTCTATTACACTCTGTAACAATGAGAGAGACACGTTTACATTTAGTATGGTAAATAAAATATTTATAGTATAGCTATAAAAATATTTTAGTAGGCCTAA
Source organism: Chanodichthys erythropterus (assembly GCF_024489055.1). Lineage (NCBI taxonomy): Eukaryota > Metazoa > Chordata > Actinopteri > Cypriniformes > Xenocyprididae > Chanodichthys > Chanodichthys erythropterus. The sequence goes on along the minus strand of NC_090234.1, from coordinate 30,090,216 downwards.
TGAAATTTTAAGTAAATGAGATATAATGAAAGGAAAGTAAATTTTCTGAAAATTTTCTTGCGCTTGAATGTTAATATGGCCCTCCTATGAGGTGTCAATCCCAGAAACGGCCCCCCGCCAATTTGAGTTTTTAGACCCCTGCCATAAACTCTCTGCATCGGTGTCACTTGATGCATGATTATTTATTGATAGTTTTGTGAATGGTGGATGTTATTATATGCAATGATTTCATTGGCTCATTGTAAGTTTGATTTTTGTCTTGATTTTACTTAAAGGAACCTACACACACCTGTAACCTTTTAGCCCTGATGAAGGTCTGTGTGCCGAAACGCGTTAGCAAATTAAAGTCTTGATCTTTTAGCTCCAGTTTTTTGTTTATTTCTGATCCCTCCATGCTACAAGTGTTGCTGGTTTTGTTCAGTCACTGAGGACACCATGCTTGAATTTAATTTATGAAGGAATTATGCTGAAAAGTTGGTAAAGTGTTATGTATTTACGCAAATCATTTTACGCCGAACTGCTTCACAAATGAGGGTCGGTTCAAGGCTGGATTTTCATGATTGGATGGGAAAAAAGATTTTTATATAATCCATTACTCCAGTCTTTAGTGTCACGTGATCTTTCAGAAATCATTCTAATTTTAAATCATTTAAAAATTTTACCACTGAAGAATTATTATTATTGTCAATGTTGAAAACAGTTGTGCTGCTTAATATTTTTGTGGAAACTGTGATACATTTCTTTCAGAATTCTTTGATGAATGAAAATGTCAAAACTACACATTTATTTGAAATGGGAAATCTTATGTAACATTATAAATGTCTTTACTGTCACTTATGATGACTTTAATCCATTCTTGCTGAATAAAAGTATGAATTTCTTTCAAAAAATAATCATACTGACCCCAAACCTTTGAACAGTATCGTATACGCATTTGTCATTCCCCAAACTTTGCTATGTGTCTTGTGAGAACTCTGTGTGTAACTCAGTCTAAACTCTGGAAGAAGTTCCTCTAATGAATCATCCATCATTCTTTATCACAGTGGCATAAATGAAACCACTGCAGTTCTGCTTCAAGGATGTGACCTCATCATGCCAAATCGCAGCTTGTGGGTTTTAGGTGAGTGAGTCAGTGTCAGCTGTCTTAATGTTTCACCGTCTCTTTCTGCAGTCTTCTCCACTCTGTCTGGCCGGTATTCATGCGGGTGTGGTCTCCAACACTCTGGGGGGGCAAATCAGTGTGGTCAGCAGCAAAGGCATCCCACACTACGAAAGCTCACTGGCTAACAATGTGACATCTGTGCCGTGAGTAACCCATTTGCATTCTTGCTTGCTTTCTTCATGGGAAAATCTATTTCATTTGATTACCGGGCTTGCAAGGCATTGCAGTTTTGATATTTCTCTAAACTTTTTTTTCTTATTCTTTCTGCAAATCAATTCTGTTGAACTGCTTAATGCAGGGGTTTTCAAACTTTTTGATGCCAAGGACCACCAAATATGCTGATCCACTTGCAAGTGACCCTCTTCCTAGAACATAAATAAACAACATATGCAATTTAATGAAAATATTAAGTTTTAAGATTTTATGTAGATATTTAAATTTTCATCATATATTTTCATATATCCACGTTTTTTTTTGTTTTTGTTTTTTACAATTATAGAATTCGTCTAATTGCAAGCATTTTATGATTTTACAAGATTATATGAAAGCTGTAGTCATATTGCACTTTTTTTTGTTTTTCAATATTTTGAAAGAGCGTATAGGCCTAGAGGTGAATTAATGCAATGATGAAGTACTGTCATAAACATCAAAGGAGCACATGGATCCGTCTTGGCATTATGAATCGTTTGTTGCCATAGAAACAAATACTTTCTGAGTCAGAGGACCCGAACTGCTTTAAATTGTCATCTGGTAATTATGGTAATTCCAACATGACGTGAACACAGCATAAGTGACAGCTTAACATTTGCATACTGGATGCATTTATTTGCAACCCTCTATAGCCGTCTACACTGCAAAAATCTAGCGTTGTGTGTTTATTCTCATGTACAATTCTAGATGCATGCTGTGTGCAAAACGTCTCTGATGCAGCATTTAATTTAAACCGAATCGAAGCCCACAACCTGAACTTACTAAAGCATTTTGCTGCCTTGCAAGCACTGGTATTTCCTTCTGGAAATGCAAACCTAGTTTTATCCCTCTCTTTGGTTAAGTTTTTTTTTTCTTCCCTCCATGTAATAAACTGATTGATAGCTCTGTGTCAATCTGTGTGATAAATTGATTGATTGGTAGACAGAATGATAGCTCTGTGTCTTTCTCCCTCTTACAGTGGAAATCTATCCCCCAGCCTTTTTACTTTCAAGACTAGTGGTGAGTGAATCAGTAATGTATCAAACCTTTTCCCTTCTCTATTTATTGGATGTGCAGTACCCTCCAGAAACCAAAATAGTTTAAATATAAAATGTTTATATAACTTAGTGATTTAATAAAGAAGTTTGTTCTTTATTCCTGTCACTTCTATAGAAATGACCTATACCTTGAAGATCTAATAATAGAAACTTTCATTTTCTCTCTCTGTAAGGTTGCTATGGCACTTTGGGTTTGGAGTCGGGGGTGGTCAGCGACTCTCAGATCACAGCCTCGTCGGAGTGGGAATGGGGCGGTCACGGAAAGGAGCCCACTGTCTGGGGCCCCACAGGGGTTCGCCTCAAAACACTGGGACGTCCGTGGGCAGCAGCCAACAGCGACACAAAAGAATGGATTCAAGTGGACCTGAAGAAAGAGAAAAGAATAACAGGTAGAGTTTGTGTATGAGAGAGAAAAGATCAGTGTGTTTTCATCTACTGCATGTCTTGATTGATCAATCAGTCGAATCTACTTCTCAGGTATTATGACCACTGGCTCCACCCTCCCAGAATATCAGTTTTACATTTCGTCCTATGAGGTGTTATATAGCCATGATGGACAGCAGTGGAAACCCTATCAGGAAGTGGGATCAGATAAAAACAAGGTATGGAGGATTACCTTAGTTCTCTGGAGGATGTAGTTCTCAAATAAACCTAAAAATACAAATATCGGGTAAAATGATAAATTTTTTAATTACACTTACTTTTAAGTATTAAAGTGTTAGTTCACCCAAAAATGAAAATTCTGTCATTAATTACTCACCCTCATGTCATTCCAAACCCATAAGACCGTTCATCTTCGGAACACAAATATTTTTGAAGATATTCAAAAGATATTTTTTTGAAGATATTTTTAATGAAATCCAAAAGTTTTCTGTTCCTCCATAGAGATCCAACACAACTTCCACTTTCAGGATCCAGAAAGGTAGGAAAGACGTCAGTAAAGTAAGCCATGTGACTCCAGTGGTTTAACCTTAATTTTGTCTAATTATGTCTTTCCTACCTTTCTGGGCCCTGTAAGTGGGAGTTGCATTGTATCTCTCCAACTGTCCAACACGAAACCTCTCAGATTTCCTTAAAAATATCTTTATTTGTGTTCCAAATATGAATGAAGGTCTTATGGATGTGGAACAACACAAAGGTGAGTAATTAATGACATAATTTTCATTTTTGGGTGAACTAACCCGTTAAATTTAACTGTAGGTTTATTATTTTATATATATATATATATATATATAATATTTTATATAATTTTATATAATTTTTTTTGCAATTGAATTTGGCCAAAAAAGCTATCTTAAAAGGCAGCATAAGTTGCATATTCAGCTCAGTAGGTTTTGAAACAGAGCATGTGTTTTGTTGTCCATTCTTCTTTGTGTTTGGGGTATTAGGAGGTCATATTGTAACTGCTGCAGAATGACATCACTGTTTGTATATTTCCAGGAAAAAGGGTTTTACATTCCTGTGGTTTAAGGAGCCTGAAATTAAAGTGCACTCTGTGGTCATTAATAATGAATGTCCATCGACTGTCAGGGACCTTAACGAGAAGCGCATTGATTAGGCGTAAATAAGATGGACCTTGGTCTGAGGCCAAATGTTCTTTGTTGCCAAGACGTGTCCTTGTGTCTCTGAAACAGATTTTCCAAGGCAACACCAACTATTTCCAGGAAGTGCGGAACAACTTTATTCCTCCAATTGAAGCACGGTTTATCAGAATATGCCCCTTCCAGTGGCACCAGAGGATTGCCCTTAAAATGGAGCTGCTGGGCTGCCAACCGCATGCAGGTGAGACTAATCTGAGAAATCTGTCTCCGATTTGGCCAATTAGCCATGCTAAACATGATTGGATCTCTTTCTGTTGGTCAGCGAGGCCAAGAATCTTCCATCCAGCCCCTCCTCCTCCTCGCAGAAAAAGCACAGTGCCCCCCCTGCAGGAGAGGACGACACACACGCCCAACATCCGAAACACCACCATGCCTCCACACTCTCATGATGGTATAAAACATTCTTCATTCCCATAAAACAGCCTTTCTCTCTCTCTTTCTCTCTATTTTATATATATATATATATATATATATATTAGGCAGTGGCATCTACTTTCTATATGGGGCCATTCATTTAAAAATGCAAGATTCAGGGCTATGAAATGAAAAAAGGTGAAAAAAACATATACGTCTAGTTCATGTTTACATGGAAAAACAATGGAAAAGTAGCACAGTGGAATGCAAAATGCGTTCTATGTGAATTGCTCCTCAGGCAGCATTCTTAGTGAAATGGAACCTCAGAAATTACTAATTTGAAGATGCAAACAAGCTTTTCACACAGAAAAAGCTTCTCATATGAAGTGCACTCATTACAGTGGATTCCAATAGTCTCATTTTAGCATATTGCTAAGTTAACAAATACAAACCACATGCAAAAATTGGGTGAAATTGTGAATTTTTAAATAGTTAAATCAATCTGTCAATATGGTTTAATACTGAATACAATATTTACAATCAATCCTTAAATCGATGACATCTTGCATGAAAATTTATGAATTGCTTTATGGGATTGCCTTATCCACAAAATGCACAAGCAGTGCTACCTTAGATAGTGGTAGGTTTATAGTACAGTAAGGTTTATAGTATTAAAATATGTTTTTTAGGCCAATATTAGTGACCTTTTTTTTTCTTTTATTTTTCAGCATCAGTTTTGTGCATGCTTAATTCCCAATTTAAACATTAACAATGAAGTTAATATTTTAAACACTTATAACACTGTTAAATGTGATCTTTAACAAATCTCCATTTGTACCCAATTTGTATAAATATCCATTTTTTTCATGCTGTACATTATAATGTTGTGATGCCAAAATTCACTTGCAGCTTTTAAAACATTTGATTTTGTTTCATTTTTCATTTATTCAGACACCGTAGTATACATTTTAATATTTAAATATTGGTTATCAGCTTCAACATTTAAAATGGAATAGCTTTTATGTCAGAACCATGCATGATGCCTAAAAATATTGTGTAGGTAGGCGGCTCACTAAGGTTTGAACTGTTCTAATGCTATGTAATTAATGTGCTGTGTAAATGTTACAGAAGTGGCGCTGGTGGCAGTGTTGGTCCCTGTGTTAGTGGTGGTTCTGACAACCCCAGTGTTAGTGATGGTGTGTTCGTGGCTATGGAAGAACAGGTCAGTAAAAAAAAAAAAAAAAGTTTAGGTATCTCAAATTATTGAATAGTAAAAAAAATAAATATTTCAGCCTCATTTTAAAAATTAATTGTTCATGAAAATTTAAACTTGATGCGGGTAGGCCTAAAAAACGACTGGTTTCAGATAATATGTTCACCATCTGCATTCAAACCTACAGAAAAAGCCCCGAGGTGACATATGACCTTCCACACTGGGAACGCACAGGTGCGTCTGTACTCACTTTTTCCTCTTATGCGTTTTCACCTACATAAATTATTAAATGTGTGTGAATGTGTGTTTTAGTGTGGTGGAAGAGTATGAAACAGTTGTTGCCCTCTAAGCTGGATGGAGACGACTGTGTTCGTTACAGTTCCACGGCACGAGTGGACCACCAGAGACCTCGAGTGGAGCCTGCAGGTACACATACAAACAAACTGTTAAACTTAGATTTATGTTCTCCAACAAACCCTTTACCAGTCTATTTTCTGCCTTTCCCATCTGTGTAGAATATGCCCAACCGCTTGTCACCGGTACCATGGCCTCTCTCGGACAAAGGTCAACGTTTAAACCTGAAGAGGCTGATGCCCCTGAGTATGATGCACCCATTCCCCCGGAACATTACCATGCTTACGCTGAGCCCCTTCCTGCTTCTGGCACTGAATACGCCACGCCAATCATGATTGACAGGGCTAACCACCTATCAGGAGGCACTCTACCATTCAGGGGCCGTGGTTTAGTGGCACGGACAGAAAGCAGCCAATCGGCAAGCTCAGCCTATGACACACCCAAGAGCACATCTGACCAAGCCACATCCACTGAGGGAGAGTTGTACCAAGTACCACAGAATACCCACAATGCACCATGTCAGAAAATAGACTGACCAATCACAGAAGAGTGGACTCTTTTGGAAACCCTCGGCTGAACACTACCTTTCCTAAAAATCTGCAGATCAGATCAGAATGTGCGCAAACGTGCCGCTTCTAGCCATCTCAAATTGTACGCCGCGCAAGTCCTATCACTGAAATAACACAAAGGAATGTCAGGAGAGAGAACAGCAGAGATCTCGTTACACTACTGTGTTTGGTGGGTGTTTTGTTTGTTCATGCGTCTAAATGTGTGTGTACGAATGCATATATGTGACTATGCTCTGCTATCAAACTGTGAGTCTTTAGATATCTGTGCATTTTTCTGAGAGCGGAGATGTATTCATCTCGGTCGCTCGTTGTAAGGCACATGTTTCCCCCTTAGGCAAAGATATTTTCAACAAAACCGCCCTCATGCACAATAACAAATGATCAAATTTCAGATTAATAGACAAACACTCTCATAATAACACTGTGATTCACTGTCATTTTGCACTGTTGTATTGTATTCTGCTGTTACATAGGTGCCTTCTTTGTGACATAGCAACACACGCCTGTGCTGGTTTCTCTACTTCTGTTCCAAAACCTAGTGAGTTAACTTGCTTTGTACTGCTTTAATACTCAGCTTCCTTAATACTGCAGTATACCAACCTATAGGGGTGTAAATTAGACGTTTCAGACTGACATCAATTCTCGTAGCCAGCGTTATGATATTTACAGATACCTCAAAACATGCTGCGATACGTTGACAATTTGATTAGATTAAGGGGCTTGCGACCGATTTTGATATTATATATGCCTATTTTAGGCATTTTATTAACTTCCTAAAGTAAAAAAAAAAAAAAAAACATGAACATTTTAACTCCACAATAATGAAAATCATCAGTTGCAAATGCAATGAGATAACCATTGACATCAGTCAAGAACCTATTTAGAATCACATATTGTTTTCATTTGTAACGCAATTCCTAGCAACAAGGCAACTGTTTCTGCTTTCTGAGTTTGTTGTGTTCAAAATGACTGTTTACAAAGTCAATACGTTTATGATGCCTTGACTTTTTGAAAATCGTGTAGTGTATTCCAGCCTTTAGATGTCGTGCTTTACACTGCGTTCCAAATTATTATGCAAGAGACAAATCAGTAAGTACTCAGATTTTAGTTTTTCTAAGAAAATGTTTGTTTGTTTATTTATCCATGTCTTTTTAGATAACTGGTATCAATCTCAGACAAAATAATTTGCCAGGTCTATGGAAACCCTACTTAGAGGTTGTTCTACATTATTAAGCAAGTCACAGTTCTCATGCCATATGGAGAGGAAGAAAGATCTTTCTGAAGATGAAAAGCATGAAATGGTGCAATGTTGTGCAAAAGGCATGAAAACAACTAATATCGTGTGAAACTGAATGGAGATTATCAAAGTATCATAATTAATTGTATTAAAAGGGCAGCTATAAAAAAGCCAGTATTGAGCAGCAAACAGTTATTTGAAGCTGCTGGTGTCTCTGGAGTCTCAAGAAGCTCTTCATGCAGGCTGGCAGTTGTGCGTAAAGATGCATTTCAGCCACTCTAAACCAAACCTCACAAAGAGAAACATTCACAGTGGGTTTAGACTCATTTTTAAATAGTTTTATTCACTGACTAATGCCGTACTACAATAGATGGTCTAAATGGATGGATTTCTGGATGGTTGGTGAATGGCCACAACGTTCCAACAAGACTGCGATGTCAGCAAGGAGCTGGCAGGTGATGATTTGTGTTGGATTATTGGGAAGTAAGATGGAGGGTATTAAAATGACTTTTGCAAGACATGTGGAGCTCATAACTGTCCATTTTCAGCTATAAAAAGGAGAATAGTGCATAGTACAATACACTATTGTGCAATGCACTATGCACTATCCCATGCTGCAAAAAAACACCACAGCAATAAAACTGTTTGAAAATGTATTTCTAAACCCACTGTAAATGTTTCTCTTTGTGAGGTTTGGTTAGTGGGGTCTAATGCATCTTTACACACAACTGCCAGCCTGCATGAAGAGCTTCTCAAGACTCCAGAGACACCAGCAGCTTCAAATACCTGTTTGCTGCTCAACACTGGCTTTTTTATAGCTGCCCTTTTAATACAGTTAATTTTTTTGACAGGAACTTTCATTAATAAGCCTTTATCTGACCGAGTTCTGCTGTGCTCTAAATCACTCACAGATCTTATGCTAATACGATAATCTCTATTTAGTTTTCACACAATATTAGTTGTTTTCATGCCTTTTGCACAACATTGCACCATTTCATGCTTTTCATCTTCAGAAAGATCTTTCTTCCTCCCCATATTGCATGAGAACTGTGTCTTGCTTAATAATGTGGAACAACCTCTAAGTAGGGTCTCCATAGATCTGGCAAATTATTTTGTCTGATTGATACCAGTTGTCTAAAAAGACATGGATAAATAAACAAACAAACATTTTCTTAGAAAAACTAATATCTGAATGTTATTGTACTGAAATCTTACTGATTTGGATTTTGGAACACAGTGTAGATAGGAAGCAACTCCCCTGCTCACAATTAATAGTTTTGTTAGCATGTTGCTAAGCTAACACCTCAGTACTTTAATAATTGCAAAATACGTTGTACACACAAATATTGGTCAAAATAGTCAGTTTTTCATATAAGTAGTTTTTACTAATAAATTTTAGTATTGAATGATATATGTGGTTATTTAAAATCATCAGAACATTTGTATCCACTCGTCCGCCATTTTGGATTCATTTTTTCATTTGTCATTGCAGTAAGCCTACCTTTTGGAGAAAAAAACATGACAGTGATGCCTTAAAACTCTGTCTTGGTAGGCAGCTTACAAGGTTTTGGAACAGATTTTGTTGTAGATTTTGCATCATTTAGTTAAATCTGAAGTAATTAAAAGTAGGACAGATTGACAGACATTTATTCAGCACAGGAACTAGCAAGGCTTTTATTCAAAAAGAAAAAAAAAATGGTACAGCAATGGTGCTGGTGCTGCATTTTCAAATTCCATGGAAAAGTGTTCTGTGCATGACTGCGCATACACATTTTTGCCAAATATATCTTTAGTCATGCACATGAAAACTTGTGCCATGCAAAGATCCATTTTTTCCTGCTGATGTTTCCTGCTTGTATTAATACTCCCAAACCACTAACAGGTCACGTTTAAGCTACCGAGCATGCACTGCTTCCATGGTTACACTGTCCTAATGGATGCTTTACAAAAGTTGACCCTATAGTGGTCAAAGGTTAAAGAGCAAAATACAGGATGCCAACAGTCTTGCCTTTTAATATGATTCACTCTGTGCCAAGTTTTCTTTATATCTTGTTTTTTTGGATTGTTGACTTGAAGACCAAACAACCTGATGGATAATTAGTCCAAAAATATCCATTTGATTTAATGTTATCAGACCAAACGTTGCCTCACGCTATGGATTTTGGATTCCAGGATGTTGCATGTTCAAAGTCAGATTTGTACACTGTTACATTTGTCATTTACTAGAATATCTGACAAGTCATATTTCGGTACTTGCGTTAGTTTACTGGCTTAAAGCAATGAAATGTCCACAGTGGTGGCACTATGGACATGTATGTGTGTTTCAATGTCTTTGTGAGTTTAAAAGTATACCAGATTCAGTCGTGTTTGTGCATGTCTGCTTATAGTTTTTGAAATCTTATCAGAGTTGTATGTAATGTGTTTCTGTGCACTGTATCCACAAGCCTGTGTGTGTGTTCATGTGTGTCTGCCGTTCACTGTACATCTGTCTCTAAATGATGATTGGTACTGTAGATTGATTGTATAGGAAAAACAATTTTAAAATTTTAAATTGAAGTTTTATTAAAAAAATAAAATGTAATTACAAGAAATTCCCTTTTATACCACTGAATTCATGAATGGTTACACATCCTGGCCTTTTAATTTATGCAGCGGTGCTATTTCTCACTTTTTCATATTTACTTTTCATATTAGTATGATAAAATGTTAACACACATTTACCAACATGACCTAAGCAGTTGAAATCCTTCAGAAATATTTTTAAAATTTCAATGGGTAGATGACAATATAAGTTTTTTCCCCCAACATCAATATTTCAATTTTAAATGCTTAAGTGTGTGTGTGTGTGTGTGTAGTTAAAAGGTGCTATCGCCATAACTTTTTCAATATTTTAATTACTTAGTAATTCCTTCTCAAGTAGTCCTACGTGTGACAAATAAAAACATTCCATGTAGTTCCTCAGATAATATGAAGTCGTAATGCATGTGTAATAATTGTAAAAGAATTAAAAAAATTAATTTCCCGCAAATATTAACATCTGACTGATTGACGAATGCGTTATGCCCAACTGTCAAACTGACAAAAGAGTCCCTTTGTAAACTATGTGGAGTGTTAAAAGCGCATAAATCATAGACTGTACAAAAATAGGCATAAATACATAAGCCAAGTCTGTAAAACTGATACATTCTTATACACCTTTTAAATGAAAAAATTAACACACATTCTATGCTGTATAATAATAAGTAAATACAGTGTTCAGTAAATACAGGTGGTTTGTAATCGTGTTCAATATATTTCCTATATTGTCACAGACGCCCCCTGCTGGTAGTTTACTGGTATACTGCGTACTTATGCAGTACGTACCTGTTTTTTTGTTTGTTTTTTAATAGAATGTTAAACATTATGCAATTTCCTCGGGTTCATTCATCACACTGAACATGGAAGATCAAGTCAGGTTTTTATACAGCACTTTTACAAATATTGTGAGTCAACTGAGTATACACTGTAGAAAGTAAACTTGCATACTACACACAATATATGCCCTACACACAGCATAAATAAATCAGTAGTATGCTATTCCAAACTTAGATCAGTAGAACAGTTGGAAATTATACTTATCCATTATCATTTCCTGTCTGGAAATATGGCCAGTTTTTACATTTCATCATAACAGAGGGGTTCAAAAGTTCACTTGTGAAAATGTTTCTATTTTGCAATTTTCTACTTTAATACAGATTTGTTTCCATTATAAATTATAAGCATAGCAATTTGTGTGAAAAGCTGAATTGAAAAATGAACACTCTCTATTTTTAATCCCAGACTTTCAATGTGAACTCATATTTTTGAATGCCACTGTATATAAGGCTATTGATATTATTATAGAACCATATGAAATGGGTTTTGGTCAACAATTTTTTTCTCATAATTAGGCTGATATGTACAATGTATATGTACAATTCAATTGCTTCCAATGTGCCTTGAAGTGCAGTGTTCATGTCATTCTTTTCTGATATACATTTCCTTCCTACTATGGTTTATTCCTCCATGTTCTTGCCTTTTTTGCCCACTTTCACATACACCACTGTGAGTATGATAGCTGCCACCAAGATCAGTCCACTGGTCACCAGGTACGCTATGGGCAAAAAGTAATTCTGCCCACCAAACCAGGTCACCATGGAGATCACCAGCTCCTTCTGACCTCTAAAGGGCTCGACAGGAAAATCTGAAGTTATTGGTCAAGGCTAAATCTGCATCTGGAAATATATGTATATATATATATATATAAAAAAAAAAAAAAAATTAAACAGATAAATATGTTTTAAAGGGATAGTTGACACAAAATTTAAAATTCTGTCATGTTTTAATCATCCTCATGTTGTTCTAAGCCTGTATGACTTACTTTCTTCTGTGAAACAAAAGATATTTTTTAGAAATGTCTCAGTGGTTTTTTGTTGTTGTTTTTGTCCAACCAATGGAAGTCAATGGTCACCAAAACTGTTTGGTTACCAACACACTTTTTGTGTTCTGCAGAAGAAACTAAGTCATGGAGGTTTGAAACGACATGAGAGTGAGTAAATGATGACAGAATTTAAAACCCTTTAAATGAACTAAGGAAAAAAAATCCAATTTTGTCAGTAGTTAATGAGTTTTGCCACCAAACCAAAAGCCTGGCTTTCAGTGCTGCTGAACCATTTCCTTCCATTTACAGCCAGTTCTGTCCTCCATGAGCAAAGGATACTGTAAAATATAGAGACGCTGTAGTTGCCAGCAGGCAGGCCTTGAGTGAAAGGCCCTTGAGCACGATTGAGAACCCCATAAAGCTTTTTGAAATTAGGGAAGGCCGCCTCTCTCATCCAAACAATCAGGTCGTCATTTATGAAGCCATTGTTGTTGTGGTCTGTGTCATCCAGCTCATAAACCGGACGCTGCCAGTATAAGGGCCGAATCGTGCCTGAGAACAAACAGAGAGACAACAATGAGAAAAACAGACACATGCTCATAAACGCATGAGGCGTATGGTGTGTACCTTCAAAGGCTTGTTGGAGTGTGAATGTGTTGTTGGTCGGAGGGTTACGGAACTTGACGTTTTTGTCCGTGTACCAAGCGATGCCCTTCCTGTAGAGTGGAACTTGCAATTCTGGCCCGTTTGTTGGATAATACCTCACTGTAAATGAGTCTGAAAGAAAAATAAAATAGCATAAACAACCTAAAACATATACGGAAGAGGATTAGGGCCAAGCAATAATAAAAAAATAAAACCATCTCGAGATTAAAGTTGTTAAATTTTCGAGAAAAAAGTCGAAATGTTGAGAATAAACTCATTAAATTACGAGAAAAAACTCGTTAAATTTCAAGAAAAAGTCGTTAAATTACGAGAACAAATAATTCGTAATTTAACGACTTTTTCTCATAATTTAATGAGTTTATTCTCGACATTTTATTTCGACATTTTTTCTCGAAATTTAACAACTTTAATCTCGATAGTTTTATTTTTTTATTATTGCTTGGCCCTAATCCTCTTCCGTAAACATACATTAGCACAGCATACTAAAATGTGTCTCACCGTTGAACCTGCTGTTGGCCACAGCACCACATGGGGCAATGGGTACTCCGTTTGCATCATAATCGAACGGAGCGCAGTATGAACTCGGTGCCTACACGAGCAATAACAACATCTTGAATGTGATAACAGCGCTACTAATGTGAAGCATAGTGAGAGATCAAATAAAGACAGACGTTATTTTAATCAGTGAGTGGGAGGGATGAGGAAAGAGCGTGAAAAAGGAGTGCAAACAGAAGGGGAATGAAAGAGACGTCAAGCACCTTCAGGTTGTTCTTCCTCCCCACCATCTGTGTGTCATCGCGGGAGTCCATGTACCTCCGCAGGTTCTGATGAAAGTTTCTCAGACCGTAGTAAAAAAATACATCGCCCTGAGGGAGACAGCATGCTATCAGACATAGTACTACATCATGTTGATAGAAAACATGCTTATGATGACAAATTATGAGGTTCACATAATGTCTCGTTTAAATTTAGAATCAGACTTTTGTGAAATGATTTTAATTTTGGATATTTTCTCTTTAAAAAAAAAAGTAATGGTTTAAATCTTAAGTACAGAAAATAATTAGACAATAAAATATGTTATTTGAGTTTATGTAAATCTTTGGTCTAGACAGAAAATGATGTCATTCTTCTGGAATTTACTCTATTTTCACACTTTATCATGTTTACATCTATAAAAAAATAATGTATTTGCACACAATGCCAGACGCGAAAGCTTGACAGGCGTAGCAACAGTAACTAAGGAGGGCGGGGCTTAGCGAAGGGTCCATTTTCTTTTCAAAAAATCAGTGTTGAAAACAGTTGTGCTTCTTAAAGGGATAGTTCAACCAAAAGTGAAAAAACTGTCATTTACTCACCCACACGTTCCAAACCCATAAGACTTTCGTTCATCTTTGTAACACAAATGAAGATATTTTAATGAAATCTGAGGGATTTCTGTCCCTCCATTGACAGTCCACGCAACTACCACTTTAAAGGGTACATTAAAAACTTAAAACTAATCCATATGAATTGAGCGGTTTAGTCCAAATTTTTTGAAGAGACACAATTGCTTTATATGATGAACAGATTGAATTTAGGTTTTTATTCACATATAAACATAAAATCACACATGAGAATGAACCTCGTTGGTTCTCGTATGTCAAGCAAGCATGCTTGAACTTCCGCTTAACACAAATAATGTGCGAGTGGATGAATGTGTGAATATAAGCCTAAATTCAACCTGTTCATCCAATAACCATGATTTTGTCTCTTCAGAAATTTTTTGACTAAACCAATCAATTCTTATGGATTAGTTTTACGATCTCTTTGTGAACTTTTTGAAGTGTCAAAGTGGTAGTTGCATGGACTGTCAATGGGGGGACAGAAATCGCCCAGATTTCATCAAAAATACCTTGTATTCCAAAGGTGAACGAAGGTCTTACAGGTTTGGAATGACATGAGAGTGAGTAATTTATGATGTAATTTTAATTTTTGGGTGAACTAAACCTTTAATATTTTTGTGAAAGCCATAATACATTTTTGTTTTTTTTTTTCATATTTCTTTGATGAATAAAAAGTTCAGAATAACAGCATTTACTTGAAATTTAGAAATAGAATTTTTTTTTAACATTATACACATCTTTACTGTCACTTTTGATCAATTTAATGCATCCTTGCTAAATAAAATGATCAAGCTCCTTTAAAAATCTTAAAGAATTTTGAATGGTCATATCACTTCTTGATCTGACCCACCGAAAAGGTTTTTGGAACGTAGAAGTTGACTAAGCATTCGCAGGTTGTTCTGGTGTGGATGGCATGCTTCCGCATCTCGAAGCATCGTTCACATGTTCCAGCATTAGTGTAGTCCACCTATGCAGCAGAAAGAACAACATATAACATGACTGTAAAATGTGACTGCGGTTGGAGTTACGGCAGCACGTGCTCCAACATGTGATGTGGTGCATGTGTGGGTGTCACAAGTTTGAATTCCATTCACCCCTTTTCTTTCCATCATTTATCAATGTGACCATAATGAGCAATTTTCTCTATAGAGGTAGAATAATGTAGAAAACCAGATTATTATACATAATAAAAACATCAAAGTGATGCCCATGCAAATGATGCGGTCATGTTGCTATATGGTTGCTAAGATGTTCTGGGTGGTTGTTTACTGGCCCAATTTAAAATAGCGCACCCCCAAGGCTATGATATTCTGGTCTGTAGATATGGCTGCCTTAGCAAGCAGTGCTAATGACAAACGAGACGACAATCACAATCATATGTAGTTAGCTACTTTAATTGAACAACTAATTTAAATGGTTTAATAAGTGGTAATGTAATGACTTGGTTACAATTTGGTTTTTGACCACCAACCTTGAGGAAAAGTTTAATGATAGAGAAACCAATATTTTGAATTTATCAAATTACAAATGTTAGGTCTATTACAAGTAAAAATAGCTAAAGAACTTGAATAATACATAATATTGCACTATAAAAACACACTAAATTCACACTCTGATGGATTTGTACGTTGAGTTGAGGTTGTTTCCACATCTTCCTGGTCTGTTTCTCCACTTCCTGCTGTTTTGCAAATTGGCACTTGATAAAAACAAAAACAAAAAAAAACATCTAACCTTCAGTTCATATGTGTTCTCAACAGTGATGAGGAGCCAGATGCCCAGAAACAAGCACACGAGAGAGAGGATGTAGAAGGTTGGCAGCACGGTCTGTGCCGTGAGAGATGGAGACCAGGCGGGTAACCTCTGCTGTTTAAATGCGGAGTTATCCGGACGCCTCGACAGTGGCCCTGTACCTGCCTGCTTCTTTCCCATCTCAGATTCTCTATAACTTCACAAATATATTAATAACACAAATTTAAATAAGAAAGTGTTTTCTTTAACTGCCACCGAAGGAAGTTTTCCCAGTTCCCAGTGTGACTGAACCTTTGAACCTTAAGTGACTGTTACTTATTAACTACAACCACTCCACCTTATACACACAGAGAGCAGTTCTCCCTGTATTTAGCTCGAACTGTGAAACCTCCCCAGCGCTCTACACATTCTTTTCCATCAGAACTGAGTCTCTCCTCATTCCTGGACTCTGCCGTAATGTGTGGGAGCAGCATCCGAGTAAATGTGTGTGCACTTGGTGTTGTAACAGGATATTGCATTAAGCAGAATATTTTGAATAAAGTATAAACAGTCTAAAATGGGAGGGGCTCCTGATGTACAAAACCAAAAAAAAAAAAAAAGAATAGATCTTTTTGTCCAATCAGATTTTTTTTTATTGTAAAAAAACATTCACACATTTTTTTCCTCTTGCAACAGATGTCACAAATACATTACAATAGCTCTATAATAGCTACGTTAAACGTGTAAATAACAGAACAGGCTGCTCAAAAGAGTCCTATTTTAAATGTTCCTTCCCTGCAGCTCTTAATTAGACCATGGTCCATCATTTTCAGTAAGTCTCCTTTCACCTGAAACAAAATAAAAAATATTTTCAGCTATTTTACCCCCAGTTATCAGAATCGAGTTGAAGTTTAAATGGATAGTTCAGTCATCTGTCAGGAAATTCTGTCATCATTTGCTCACCCTCAAGCTGATCCAAACCTGTATACATTTCTTTGGAAGATATTTGGAAGAATGTTTGTAACCTAGCAGACCTCTCCCCCCATTGACTGCCATGGTATTTTTTTTCACCTACTATGGCAGTCAATGGGGGGGGCGAGATCTGCTTGGTTACTGACATTCTTCCAAATATCTTCTTTTGTGATTAGCAGAACAAAGAAATGTTTACAGGTATCCCTTTAAAGTCAGTTAAACAAAATTAAATCCAAATGAGCAAAGTTTAGTTTATCAGATATGCACATTTAAAATTTAGTCTTTTTCTTCCTAGAAAATGGGACAAAAATTATTGATGTTCTTGTTCACACAACTAACAACAGGAAGTAGCCAAACATATTTTTTAATGGTTGTGATATAAAAGAATGCCTTTTGGCAGTTTAAAAAAAAACGTGTTTAATGTTTTTACAGAAAATATGGTGACACAGGAAATCATCTGTATTAAAGGTGCAATATGTAATATTTTTGCAGTAAAATATCCAAAAAACACTAGGCCAGTGTTATATATTTTGTTCACTTGAGTACTTACAATATCCCAAATGTTTCCAACTGTTTGTAAATCGTGAGAAAATTGCAATTTTAACCAAGGCTACGGGACGTGTAAGGAGTCGCCCGTCGATTGCGTCATACCCACGTTAACCCCCTGGTATGCCTCGGTTTCTGGTTTTATTTTGTAGAAACCATGGAAACACCAAAGACGCTTTAATATATTACACGTTTTAATAGACAAGGGAACAACTGTTTTGATATATTTATAGACAGAAAACGAATTATTGTTATATACCTCAACACGTTTAGTCTTATTGTTTAAATAAATTCTTGATTTTTGTGAGTACCATGCTTCACCATGCCTCAGAGAAAAAACACTATTTTGTAATCAGATGCAGCTTTATTTTTAGTAACAGTAATATATAATTTTCTCCATCATATAATACGTTTAAAATGAATTGCATGCCATTTATCAACACAAGCCATCCAGCGCATTTAATGTGATATTCTAAAATCGATCTATCTTACTGCAGTGTGTCTCAAACAAGTGTCTCATAGCAGCCACCGAGCGAATGCACAGAGTAAAGTTATAACATTTTCAACAAACGCAAATGTATCTAATATGATAAACAGAGCTGCGTTACCTCATACTCATGACTGGAAAAGCGGAAGCGGCGCTGGCGACTGTCATAAAAAAAGTTCCGCTGCTTGTGTATTGTGTGATCGCTCCAGCGGCCTCGTTCAGCTCCCACAACACTCGGTACTCCTCTGCTTCATACTACAGTAACATTAATAATCGCATCCATGAACATGATTTCTTCCTGAGTTCTATCCCAATTCTTTTGCACCGCCCGTTGAGGTGGAGACCACATGTCCCAAGGTTTCGCTCTCAAACTTTGCGTCATCAAGCTACGCCTTTGTTTTGAATAGGCTTCTAGTGACCTCTAGTGGACAAAATTATTACATACTGCACCTTTAAGTGTGTATCATAATTTTGGCTAAATCTACATTAGATATCAACATGTTAGATTTTTTTTTTTTTTTTTTTAAATATCTTTGTAATGTTATAATAAACATGCCTGTCCTATCTGAAAACAGCATATACAGTATGTCAGTGCTACCTCTGGCATATCCACCATTCTCCTGAGCTTCTGGTCTCGGTAGTTCCAGTCCAGTACCAGATACCTCAGTCCTTCCACAGTCAAACCCTCTAGAGCACAAAGATCACAAGTCAAGCAGCACAAAAAAAAGACATTTCACAAAACTGAAAACAATGCAAGATGGTTAAAATAACACATTTACAATAAATGTGCATCAAAACAAACCTTTCTCTAACAAGGCACAAATTCTCCCAGGAGTTCCAACAGCAATATGGGTCACACCTTTACTCAATGACTTGATCTGGTCATCCACTTTGATGTGTTTCGCGAACAGCTTTAGCACTTTAGCTTGACCTTTAAATGCCATCAGCTGCCTTAAATACAAAGAGAGAAAAAATGTCTAACACTTGGGAAGACAAACTCTGTATTGTTCAAAACAGAACAACTGAAACTCACTTAATGACATCAATGGCTCTGAGAGCGGATCCGCAAACGATGAGCAACACCACTGACCGGGTCTGGGTGTGCTGCTTCTGGACTTTAGCCCACTTTGGACAAACTGAAATAAAATGTGTTAATATGAAATGTGTTGATAAAAAATATTTACAATTAACGCAATGCACACAATTAAAAAAGCCCCGTGACTCGCCGTTCAACTATTTCGTGTAAGTAAGAATTTCTTTTGCAAGAAATTAATACTTTTATTCAAGAAGGATGCATTACATTTATTAAATGTGACAATAAACACAATATAATGTTACAAGAGATTTCTATATCAAATAAATTATGTTATTTTTGATTTATAGAAAGTTTAAAAGAAAAAAGAAAAAAAGATTGTGGTTGTCAACATATTGATAATAATAAGAAATGTTTTATGAGTAGCAAATCAGCATATTAAAATGATTTCTGAAGGAACATGTGACACTGAAGACTGGAGTAATGGCTGCTGAAAATTCAGCTTTGCCATCACAAGAATAAATTACACTTAAAATATATTAAAATTATTATTTTTTCACAGTATTACTGATTTTACTGTATTTTTGATCATAAAAAATCATTAAAAATCATTAAATCACCATTTACCGTCATGTTGTTCTAAACATGTATGAGTTTATTTCTTCTGTTGAACACAAAATGATATTTTAAAGAATGTTGATAATCAAACAGTTGACGGTAGCCATTGATTTCCATAGTATTTTTTTCCTTACTATGGAAATCAATGGCTACAGTCAACCAACATTCTTTAAAATATCATCTTTTGTGTTCAACAGAAGAAAGAAACTCATGAAGAACAACTTGAGGGTGAGTAAATGATGAGAAAATTTTAATTTTTGGCTGAACTGTCCCTTCAAGAAACTGAAAGACTGCATAAAAAGACAAACACAGTGTATATATACGGTGTTTTACCTTCTTTGAGGTAAGACGACAAGCTATGAGTAAGGTCATTACTGCTGAGGAAACAAGAGTCTGAAACAGAAAAGACAACAAACAAAATCAACCTACTCATCCAATACCCAGATTCAAGCGAAACCACACATAAATGCACATTAATCGACTCACCCTTCAGCGTCAGCTCCTCCTGCTCAATAACAGAGCGTGTCTGGCTGTAGTGATTCTTCAGAAGGCTCATAAGGTCAGCTGGAGTGCCCGGCACAGGCTCGGAGCTCGTCAGGACATCTGTGATAGTTTTCTTCTTCTAAAGACAAAGGAGAATTATGCAACAATAATAATGTTTAAAAGGATTAGTTCATTTTCAAATAAAATTTTCCTGATAATTTACTCACCCCCATGTCATCCAAGATGTTCATGTCTTTCTTTCTTCAGTCGAAAAGAAATTAAGGTTTTTGATGAAAACCTTCCAGGATTATTCTCCTTATAGTGGACTTCAGTGGCCTCCAAACGGTTGAAGGTCAAAATTACAGTTTCAGTGCAGCTTCAAAGGGCTTTAAACGATACCAGACGAGGAATAAGGGTCTTCTAGCGAAATAATCTGTCTTAAAAAATACAACTGTATATGCTTTATAAATCACCTTGCAAGTGGTTCCGCCATTCCACTTTCTGTACTCTTCAAAAACCTTACACTGTATGTCCTACACCTTCCCTATTCTACTTACAGAATGAACGGAAAGACAGAAAAGACAACAAAGGAGAATTATGCAACAACCAGCAGCCACACCAGCAGCCCTCTCCTCTAATTTCACTTTCTCTCACACCTCACGCCAGATTGGGAGGGGTGGTGGTACTGGTTTGCTTATGTCCAATGAATGGAAGTTCAATCCTTTACCATCTCTCTCTGAAAATGGCTCATTTGAATCACATGCAATTACCATCACCTACCCTACCAAAATTCATGTTGTAGTTGTCTATCGTCCCCCAGGTCAGCTAGGTAACTTCTTGGAGGAGTTGGATGTGTTACTCTCATCCTTCCCCGAGGATGGCACTCCTCTGCTAGTACTTGGTGACTTCAACATCCATCTAGACAAACCTCAGGCTGCTGACTTCCACACGCTGCTTGCCTCATTTGATCTCAAGCGAGTGGCTACCTCAGCTACCCACAAATCAGGTAACCAATTGGACCTCATCTACACACGCTGTGGCTCCACCGACAATACACTGGTTACTCCACTACACACCTCAGACCACTTTCTCATTACTTTCACACTCAACCTGACCCCCAACTCATCACACACCCCACCACACGTCACTTTTCGGCGAAACCTACGCTCCCTCACACCATCTCATCTATCCTCTTTGGTCTCATCCACACTTCCTCCCGCTAACCAATTCTCATCAATGGACACTAACACTGCTACTGACACTCTCTGCACCACTCTATCATCTTGCTTAGATGATTTCTGCCCCCTCTTAACCAGACCAGCCCGCGCCACCCCCTCTGCCCCCTGGCTCTCTGATGTTCTCCGTGAGCATTGGTCTAGACTCAGGGCTGCAGAGAGGAAGTGGCGCAAATCTAAAAATCCTACTGACCTTAGCTTATATCAGTCACTCCTTTCTTCTTTCTCTACTAATGTCACCAATGCTAAAACCTCCTACTATCACACTAAAATTAACAACTCAAATGACTCCCGAAAACTTTTCAAAACCTTCTCTTCTCTTCTTTGCCCTCCTCCCCTCCCTCTCACATCAGTTCTTACAGCTGATGACTTTGCCACTTTCTTCACACATAAAATAACAACCATCAGCGGCCAATTCTCCACACCACACACTGACAAGAACATCTTAATTGAAAACACACAAATTCTCCCCTCCTTCTCTATGCTTTCTGAGGCAGATGTTTCCAAACTCATTCTTTCCAATCACCCTACTACCTGTCCGCTAGACCCTATCCCCACTCCTCTTCTTCAGGCCATCTCCTCCTCAATTCTACCTGCACTCACTCACATTATCAATTCCTCCCTTCACACTGGAACATTTCCCACAGCTTTTAAGCAGGCTAGGATTACCCCACTGCTTAAGAAACCCACTCTGAATCCAGCTCTTTTAGAAAACTACAGACCAGTATCCCTTCTTCCTTTCATTGCTAAGACACTTGAGAGAGTTGTATTCAACCAACTGTCTACTTATCTCTCACAGAACAACCTCCTTGACAACCACCAGTCTGGTTTCAAGAGTGGCCACTCTACTGAGACTGCCCTGCTCTCAGTCACTGAAGCCCTGAGACTGGCACGAGCATCTTCAAAATCATCAGTACTCATCTTGCTGGACCTGTCTGCTGCCTTTGACACAGTGAACCACCAGATCCTCCTGTCTACACTCATGTCGAAGGGCATCACGGGAACCGCGCTCCAGTGGTTCGAGTCTTACCTCTCAGGTAGGTCCTTCAGGGTATCTTGGAGAGGTGAGGTGTCCAAGTCACATCATCTTGCTACTGGGGTACCTCAGGGCTCTGTGCTTGGTCCACTTCTCTTCTCCATCTACACGTCATCACTAGGATCGGTCATTCAGGATCATGGTTTCTCCCATCACTGTTATGCTGATGACACACAACTCTACCTCTCATTCCAACCAGATGATCCGACGGTTGCTGGTCGCATCACAACCTGCCTGACAGCCATTTCTGCCTGGATGAAGGACCACCACCTCCAACTGAACCTTGCAAAAACGGAACTGCTTGTGATCGGTGCAAACCCAACACTTCATCACAACCTTTCAGTTCAACTTGGGTCTTCAACCATCACTCCTTCCAGGACAGCCAGAAACCTTGGAGTGGTGATGGATGCTGGTCTAACCTTCACAGATCATGTTGCAGCAACGACCCGGTCCTGCAGATTTGCCTTGTACAACATCAGGAAGATTAGACCCTTCCTATCTGAACATTCCACACAAATTCTTGTCCAAGCTCTTGTTCTATCCAGACTGGACTACTGTAATGCTCTCTTGGCTGGCCTTCCAGCATGCACTATCAAGCCTCTACAACTGATCCAAAATGCTGCAGCAAGACTGGTCTTCAACGAACCGAAGAGAGCGCACGTCACTCCTCTCTTCATCAGTCTGCACTGGCTGCCAGTAGCTGCTCGCATCCAATTCAAGGCTCTGATGTTTGCTTACAGAACGACAGCTGGCTCTGCACCGCTATACCTTAACTCACTACTTCAGACTTACGCGCCCTCCAGAAACCTGCGTTCTGCAAGTGAACGGCGCCTTGTGGTGCCATCACATAGGGGCACAAAATCACTCTCACGGACCTTCTCCGGGACTGTTCCTGGCTGGTGGAATGACCTACCACGCTCTATCCGAGCAGCCGAGTCTCTAGCCATTTTCAAAAAAATGCTAAAGACGTATCTTTTTCGTCAGCACTTGACCCAGTAGTAGTAGCACTTACCTTGACTAATATTCTTCTCCTATCTGTGTATTTATTTATTTAAAAAAAAAAATAAAAAAAAAATAATAATAATTCGCTATGAGCACTTTACTGACATAACTGTGACTTCACTCAGCACTTACATACTGTTGTTCTCATGTTGATTTAATTGATTCTACTACTCTCATTTGTAAGTCGCTTTGGATAAAAGCGTCTGCTAAATGACTAAATGTAAATGTAAATGTAAATGAACGCAGCGCCAGTTCAGTTTTTTTCTGTAAGTAGAATAGGGAAGGCGCAGGAAGTACAGTGTAAGATTTTTGAAGAATATGAAAGTGGAACCACTTGGAAGGTGATCATTTGTTTGTATAAAGCATATACATTTACATTTTTTTTCGAAAATCATTTCGCTAGATCATTTCTTTCTCATTATCATTTCTTATTTCCTCGTCTGGTATCGTTTAAAGCCCTTTGAAGCTGCACTGAATCTGTCATTTTTACTTTGGAGGCCACTGAAGTCCACTATATGGAGAATAATCCTGGAATGTTTTCATCAAAAACCTTAATTTCTTTTTGACTGAAGAAAGAAAGACATGAACATCTTGGATTGGGGGTGAGTAAATTATCAGGAAATTTTTATTTGAAAGTGAACTAATTCTTTAAAGCAGTTACATCAGTGGCAGAGACAGTAACAAGAGATGGAATTAATTAATTCAGATAAGCTAAACGTACTAAATGTATACTAAATGTTAACCAAGACCTATGAAAACTGAGAAATGAGCTTTCAAATTCTGTTCAGTAAAATCTCTGTAGAAAGTTTGCTCTTTTTGTCATGTCTTTTTTTCTCTTTTCTATCGAGCATGATGAAAAAAATATTCTGAAGCAGCATATTGAACTGGGCAAAAGAGTTTGACACATACAGTAACATTAACCGACATGTGAATCACAATTCTTACCTTTCTTCTCTTCTTGTTTTTGTTGGACTCCTTATCACCCTTTTCCTCTGATCTCTCCTGTGTGATGAAACATTCTTTCTGCAGGGAAAGACAGTCTTTACTTAAAGATGCCCTGGTTCTGTTTTTGCTCATAAGACCTTTTGTCTCAAAGACATCTCTTTGATGAAAGACTTAAATGCCTGAACCCAAGAAAAAAAAAAAAGATTCACAAAGTCGAGGTTTCTACATCTTTTAAAGTGTCCATATTATGCTCATGTACAAGTTCATAATTGTATTTTTGGAGTCTGTTAGAATACATTTACATGATTTAATGTTTTCTCATATTTTAAATTACTGTAGCATCTCTTTTCAAACTCTGCCTGAAAAGCTCCGTTTTAGTGTCTTTGTCTTTAAAGTCTGCCTTTCCGAAAAGCCCAGTCAGCTGGCCCAGTCAGCTGGTCCAGTCTGTTGAGATTGATCAACTGATTAGAGCATGGGTGGGCAAACTCGGCCCTGGTCCACTGTCCTGCAGAGTTTAGCACCAACCCTAATCAAACACACCTAAACCAGCTAATCAATTTCTTCAGGATTACTAGAAGGCTACAGACAGGTGGGTTTTATCAGGGTTGGAGATAAACTCTGCAGGACAGTGGCCCTCCAGGACCAAGTTTGCCCATCCCTGGTTTAGAGTGTGTGTGGGAACACCCCTTTAACATAATCACATTTAAGCTCTTGTGGTTTCATGAGCAGCTATAAACTAAAATATCTAGGATAACTCAGTATCGGAAGTGCATACAATGTTTTTGCCCTTGCAGCAAAAAAAAAAAAAAAAAAAAAATTGTCTCCTTGCAAAATCACTTATCCAACTGAACTGTTCTTTGAGGGTGGGTCAAATCTGCCTGTAGGTGGGCTTTATGTAAATTAAACTCCTTTTGGTGTGGACTTTGAAGATCATTTACATGCACAAACAGCTATATTACACACTATAGGAAAGGTAAAGTAATAGGAGCCCTTTAAATAGAAGGGATATTTTAACAGGTTTCTAAAGGAACCCCAACACTAAAGCCTCACCACAAATCCACTGCATTGGTTGAGCCACACTTGAGCTTTAACAGAGTGCAACAGCAGCCATACTTTTTTTTTAATATGACAATATAACATATCTTTTCTTTTGAGAGCATAGGGAAATTACATCTTTAGCAGTGCTTCATGGATGTGGGCGGTCGCTGCAGAGCTCTTTTGACATGATTTGCTTCTCTGATTGTAGTTTTCTTTGCAAAATCATGGCATAGCTCTCAGTCAATCGGACTAGTTATTTTTTAAATTAACTGAAAGGCATATTTACTTCCAGGACCTGATTGCTGCACACTATTCGGTCAGATTTTTAATGGCCTCACAATCATCACATTTGTGTGTGTATTACCTTAACCGTTTTCTTCCTCTTCTTTTTCTTAGTGCTGTCTTGAATCTGTTTTTCACCCTTCCTTTTCCTTGATGTAGATTTATTCGGTTGTTCTTCTGTAATTGGCTGTGTGTCCTCCTCTACCTCTGACACACCTTCATGCGACAAAATTTGCAAATAAACTTTCCAATAGAAAAACTGATTGAACAAGGCAACAAAAATTTCATGATGTACATTAATATCCATATAAATACAATTGTTTACATGGGAGAAAACTACATATCCCAAGATGCTCCGCAGACAGTTCAAACACGTGTTGTGTGTAGTCTGAATCCAGTAAGAAATGTTTAGAAATAGATCCGACAATATGAGGCTAACCAAGTTCCAATTGGTTTTCGTTTATAGACAAGTATTTCATGTAAGTAACAAAGGATTTTTTAACGACCTAACAGAACCTTGTTAGGCAGAAGTTTCTAGAGGACTACATAGTGTGGCATGGCACAGCAGGCTGTTTAAAACCGACACGCACAGAGCATAAATACATGACACAAACATTACAGCACGAAGTATAGTTCAAATAAACAAAAAACATATGTTTGTTACCTGAATTGTCTTCCTGGGTCCACCACTCGTCTCCTAAATCATCAGCCATGTCTCAAACCGCAACCGCATGTCTGGAGTTTGCGCACGGCAGATTCGCATAGTATAAAAACTGCGCGAATCTACCGGTAAGAATAATGTGACACTATTATTGAAATAATAAACGAACCATCCAATATAATTATTTTAGAATAAGGCTTATATAATTGTAAGCAGAAAAAAAAAACATTCGAGTGTTACTAAAATTTTACGTTAATTTTTTTTTTTAGTTTTGATTATTGAGGTTTATTTGTAACCTGAAAATAAGTCTAAACCTAACTGAGCTGAGGCACTGTTATATTTCGGGTTTAATGTGGTTTCATTATGCGGTTTTCCGATTAACTAAGTCTGAACCACTAGGAGGCGCTGAGTCCTATACAATTATAATTATCACTCTGCAGGGTGTTTACCATCTCTGTATGTATGTGTGTGTGAATGTTGGACCGGGATGGAGAATTTGAGATGTGTGTGTGCTCGTTTGTTCCACTTTACACCACACTTGTTTGACTGGACATTACTCTATAATTTCTTCTTTCTCCTTCCAAGCCATCGCGCCCCTACCCCTCCATGCGCGCTCGCATACACAAGAACGCGCACGCAATTATTTATTCATCACAAACATGAATTAAAAATCTGTTTCCCTTCAGCGTACAGCACTGAAAGCAACTTCACAGGCTGTTCATCTAACACCGAGATCACTTGTGGTTAACCAAAGATGGAAAATATTTTATAGAGAAATTCTCTAAAGCCATATCTAATTATTCAAGAGCAGTTGGCAACTGAGAGAAGGGTGCCTAGTTTGTTTTTAATGCTGTTGTCCCAAATACTGGTGAATATTCTCAGAATTTTACAGTCAGCAAGTTCGTCTTATGAACTGTTTTTCAGCCTTTTTTTTTTTTTTTTTTTTTTTTTTTTTAAATGTGATTAAAGTAAGATTGCAATTCCAACTTGAAACGAGGGGGAATATTTTAGTCTTACACTTTCAAGTGCAACCTTTAAACACAAATTTACAAGCTCGTACACACACACACACACACACACACACACACACACACACACACACACACACACACACACACACACACACACACACACACACACACACACATACACACAAAGGAAGAGAGAAATATACCCTCAACGTTGTAATTTTCCCCTAATTACAACCACTCTGTTTCATTGTCTTTCTTTCTCTTTTTCTTTCTTTCTTTCTTTCTTTCTTTCTTTCTTTCTTTCTTTCTTTCTTTCTTTCTTTCTTTCTTTCTTTCTTTCTTTCTTTCTTTCTTTCTTTCTTTCTTTCTCCCTGAGTGATCCTTAGTAACAAGTAGGTTCTCGTCATGGCAACATGCTCTGAAATAGACTGTGAAGCTGTGTTGGATTCAAGCCGCAGTGGTCAAAAGACTGATGGAGTGTGGAATGTGTTCTCTGCATTATGGGATTCATTGTTTCAGTAGATTTTCTGTGTTATTAAGAGCTATCCTTTGGGTAACAACACTTTAGGCCCACAGGAGTAATGCAGCAATCAAATAAATTCTTAAAACAGAGTGCAGGTTGTAGTGTCTGGCATGTTACATTTTGTAATTTAGCTGATGCTTTGATCCAAACTGACTTGCAGTACCTAACCTTATTACAGGGTCAGTCCCTCTGGAGTTACCTGGGGTTGAGTGCTTTGATCAAGAGCACAATGGTTATAGTTCATAAATCACCACACTAAGGATTTTGAAAGTGCATGATTCATTTAAACGCTGTTTTTCAGTACAACACTGCTCTTGCTTGTGTGATATTGCAGTTTTATAACCAACATGTTAATATTGATTAACTGACAATTCAGACATAACATGGTCAGTTATATGTTTTTATTTTTGCTCCGCAATAGTCTCAAAAGAATCCAAAGCAAGATCAAGTGTTGGAATACTATGTAGCAGCATTCTATGCAGTGAAACTATTCCAGTGGTGTACAAAATATTAGCGTTTTCGGAATGCTGTTTTTCAGTGTCACATGATCCTTCAGGAATCATTTTAATATTCTGATAGAGTTTAAGAAACATTTCTTATTGTTGAAAACAGTTGAGCTGTTTAATATTGTGTAAACCGTGATACTTTTTCTTCAGAATTCTTTAATAAATAGAAAGCTTAAAAGAACAGATTTTTTTTTTTTTGAATGGAAATCTTTTGTAACATTATATCTTTACTGTCACTTTTTATTCATTTAATGCCCCCAATCAATCCATTTTTTTGGGCTTCAAAATCTAGGATACCATTCACTTCCATTATAAAGCTTGGAACAGCAAAGATATATATATATATTTAATATAATTCCAATTGTGTTTTTCTGAACGAAGAAAGTAATATACACCTAGGATGGCATGAGGGTGAGTAAATTATGGGATAATCTTTTCCATAAAGTTTTTATACAGACTTTTTTGATTATAACTTAATACAAAGCTTAATATGATAAATCAGTTGGCCTTTATATTGATTGTTGCCTTCATGAAACTAAACCTTGGTTAGCAGTTACAACAATTTTTACATAAATAAACAGGTTTTTTTACAGTGTTTGTTTTTTTCCCAAACAATGAAAGTGAGTCAGTGGGCTCCAAATGTTGTTTGGTTCCAACGTTCCACAGAATATCTTCATTTTTGTGTTCCATAGAAGAAAGAAGGCCAGGTTTGGAACGAAATACAGTAAAGATGAGAAAATGATTACAGAATTTTTATTTTTGGGTGAACTATCCCTTTAAGGTGTTTACACGACACCATTTTCAACTAAAAACGGAAAACCTTTTAGCCATTAATTTACATGACAACTGTGTTTTGGTGGCCTTTAAAAGTGCAAGGTTTCAAAGTGCAAGTTTTTGAAAGCGATAACGTTATTGTCTCCGTGTAAATGTCAAAAACATGAATTTGTGAAAAAAGGTGATGTCATGCGCATGTGTATTATGTGTTCAGTATATGGGTGTGTAGTTTTTCTTTTCAAAGTGACCATGCCAACTACTGGCCTGGCATGCGTAATACAGCATTTTTAATCATTTTCGCTGATCCGGGTGAATCGTCTTGACAACACTGTCCTCTGTACGTGAAAAACACAAAGGAAAAATGTTCAATTTTTAGTACATCGTTGCCGTGTAAACATACCCCAAGAATGCAATGAATTGGCTGGCTCCATATTATATCATTAATATTGACTATTCTGTGCCCCAAACAGGCATATCATTCAGTACACCCCATGGTACTGCACCACTCTGTGGTTGAGTATGGGTTAAGTATGCATAACAAACAAGACTCCCAATGTGGATGTGAACTTTACATTGCAGTGGCCTATTTAATATCAGCACGGCATATGATGCATCTCTTATATATGTGCACCATATGTAACGTAACGAGAGACAGGGCTGTTAAGTTGGCTGGAAGTTGCAAGAGGTTGAGAAATAACAGGAATAGGTCATGCCAGAGTATCTAACAGAGCTTTGAGAGCCCCAATTTAAGCAGCACAAAAGAATGCAGTTTATGTTCAGAGCTGAGAGTCCTTACTCAAACGCAGTGCTGACAAATCCAGGTCAGAGCTTCTCACTTGGAAATGATAAGAGTTTATTGTGGCTGGAGATTCGAGTGCTGCAGAAAAGTAGGAAACAACTGCCGCAATTCATTTCAAGAGGTGCAGAATCTTTTGCATTTTTTGAATTGTCATTGTCATCGTTTGTCCTCCTCCCTATGATGATGATTTGAAGATTAGAGGGCAATTTGCCAGGTCCCCAACTGAAAGAAGAAAGGTGATTTAACACGGCTTTGAAAGGCAACAATCTAATCTCTCTCTTTCTAATCATTCTCGCTTATTTTGCTCTTCCTTTTTTCTGAGAATTTGACCTCTCTATTGTGTTGAGGCAGTGTGCACTGATACACACACAAACACACACTCAAACACATCTGTAATATAGACTGTGTGGGAGCTCAAATGGTGGCAATTTGTGTGGCTATAAGCGATTGGTTGACACGGAGGTGCTGATTATGGGGTATAAGTGTTAGGTTCCGATGGACCCATCCACACTGATGCCCTGATTATGGATAATTTACCCCTACTGTGGCAGCATGGGACTCTACCCACGCTCCCATTCTCTCTCCTTCTCTCTCTCTTTCCTTCGCTTATGTCTCGTCTGATATCAGAGAGAGATGGAAAGAAAGGTTGTCACTGATTCTTTCGATGCCGCTACCATGCCAGTCATTTCTACAGTAATGCAGAAACTCATAAAGTCACTATTGAATTGAATATCTGCAGTCTAATATTCCTTGACAGGCCCATGAGGTTTTTCTCTATCCTACCAACCCTATGACTCAGAATAGCGAATAACCGTAAATGACGATAGTCAAATCTCTCTGGTATGCTAGATGGCTTTTTTTCTTTTGCCTTTTCTGCATCTAATATTGCGCCCAAAGTACCGTCTATAAATTACACTGTGTGTAATATATAATCTAGTGCAAGTGTGTAGGAAACGGCCTGCGGATCAAGCACAGAGTGTAGCGCTCCACATTAAATCATTTATGGAGACTGCATTCAAGCAGGCCGTGTGCATACAACGCATACATCATTTTTAGCGAAGCTTCGCACACATGGCCTTCATATGTGCATTTGAACACATCTTGAACTCAATTCAAATATAACGTATAGTATTTTGCCGGGAAAGGCCAATGAATACGCCCACGTCGTCTTGCTTGTTACTCGCACGGGAACGATCCACCCACAGTGACACATGCTGCCGTAAGTGTGTGGTCGAATTCAAGGACACAGATTTCTGCCATATGGATTGTGAGGCTTTGAGTTACAACTGGGTTAAAGATGATTCTTGATGTCCTGAAAGAAATGACTGGCAAAACAATAACATTCGTATGATGAAAAGACCAGCTTAAAACGGAATTAATTCCCAAGGCTGGTTTGGTGCTGGTTTGGCTGGTGGACATCAGCCCAGCAGCAGCAAAAATGACAGCAATGCTGGGGTCTTTCTTTTCTCTCCATTCCGCTTCTCCCTTTATCTTTTTATCTCTCCCTCGAGCGCTCCCAGCGTCATTCAATAAAATTTGTCAGTCCTGCATTTTCCCAGATGCAATAAGTCTTTGATACTGCAACCATTCCTTTCCATTAGAGTGAATTCCTCTTTATCAATACTGCATTTAAATGCTGCAATCAATAAACAAATTATTCACTGAGTGTGGCATCCCTTCCCTGCTGTCTCACACCGAGTAGTTCATTAGCCCATGCCAATGCACTCCGTGGTGTGGAAATATTCATACGCGCACATGCATACAAGGTATTGACTAAATATGAGGCCAAAAGTGCACAGCTAGTTTTGACGTTAGTATAATGATTGCACACCTAGTTAAATAATATTCCATCACTCTAAAATTCAATACTACCAGAGTTTACAAAACAGCATATGGCAGCAATGCAAGAGTGATGACAGGATCTGTCTTATTTAAATTATAACACTTAAAACAATCATGGCTGGTATATTATTTTTTTAAATAATCAGTAGGCTATATATGTATGCGTGTATAATATATTATTCCGCTTATACTACGGTTATCAAACTTCAAGACACTGTTCTGATGTTTCAAGACATTTGTCAGGTTCACTTGTGTGTGGGACTAATTTCTTATGCATCTCATCCCAAGCCTCCATTGCTAATTCTAAAACGTCATTTCAGATCTAATAACGGAGGCTTGAGCCCTGACTGATAGCAAGGACCCGTTTACACTAGTGCAAGTTTTGCTACAGTTACGCCTGTTGTTTACACTACGCCAGCGTTTGCAAACCTCGAAAACAGAGACTTTCGAAAACACTGCAGACCCCATTTTAGTTTGAAAATGGGTTTTAGTGTAACGTACCAAAACGGAGACTTTTAAAAACGTTGGCGTGGCTGCCCCAGTTCGCTCTGCATATCCTTTACGACCGTGTAATGGCTGTCCACGTTTGCCACAAGTCATTTCACTCGGCGACCATCTCTGAAACGCCTCCCGGGCATGCAAGTGCAGCTCCTATCTCTTTGAATGGGGAAACATCAAATTCTCCAAAGCTGTTTGCCAAGCTTTCGATTAAATTTCATATTTGAAATTTTGTTTTTTAAACGCTGGAATCATGACAAAAAACCAGTGCCCAAGGAAGTCGACCGGAAGTTGAAGTCGGCCGTGTGCTGCCATCTTGTAGCAGAACTTCACTTGCGTTAGCATCCCATTGACTCCCATTCATTTTGGCGTCACTTTGACAGTGAATAACTTTATATCTGAGGCGTTTAAAGACTCCATTTGTCCATTATTTATTTCCAAAGATACACGACAATGTATAAAGGGCTCCATTACCCTCTATGTTACATTATGGCCCCGTAGAAACAGTTTTTGTAAAAATAAGCTAACGATTGTGTCATAACCACTCGACTCTCTGTCGCACAGTAGAGAAATTACCGTACAGACAGGAGGAGAAGCTCGCAGGCAATCGGGGAGATTATCTTAATATGGCGTACTGGCGTTACATTTTAAAATACTATACAAAATAATTAATCAGAATACTTACTCCTGCTCACTCACGCCAAAGAACTCCCCGCTCAAGCTCGCCGTCTCTGCGAGATTAACGATGGCAGTTTGCACGCACAGCTACTAGAAGATTTACATCTGTCAGACAGGTTGCGGACGTCATCAAGCTTAGTGTGAGTCTGCGCGTCAGAAACGGAAGTGCTAAAAATCGCTAAAAATGGGCTTCACTTGACTCAATTGAGTTCCAATGGGGTCGCTGTGTCCATTTCTTTTACTGTCTATGCAAAAAACGGCGTTTTTCAGGCTGGATCAAGCTTATGCGCATGCGCAGTCATAAATGCGCGTCTCTTGCGTCTCATTTCAGAGGCGCGCGTCTGACTGTCGTGAAATAAGGAGCGCCGTTTCTGGGTCCAAGCCTTGACTCGTTTCACTTGAGAATGACATCGACGGCCGTTTATGAGAGCTATTTATTCATATTAAAGGGATAGTTCACCCAAAAATGAAAATTTGATGTTTATCTGCTTACCCCCAGCGCATTCAAGATGTAGATGACTTTGTTTCTTCAGTAGAACACAAATGATGATTTTTATCCGTTGCCGTCTGTCAGTCAAATAATGCTAGTGGATGGGAACTTCTACTATAAGAGTAAATAAAACTTGCATAGACAAGTCCAAATTAAACCCTGCGGCTCGTGACGACACATCGATGTCATAAGACACGAAACGATCGGTTTGTGCGAGAAACCGAACAGTATTTATATCATTTTTTACCTCTAATACACCACTATGTCCAGCTGCATTCATCACTTGATTTGTTTGGTCTGATTGCGCTCTGACAGCGGCAGTGATGTCTTGCGCATATACTTCAATGAGAGCGACACATCACTGCCGCTGTCAGAGCGCAATCAGACCTTACTAACGAGTGCTGCACGCGGTTGGACATAGTGGTGTATTAGAGTTAAAAAATTATATAAATACTGTTCGGTTTATCGCACAAACCGATCGTTTCGTGTCTTAGGACATCAATGTGTCGTCACGAGCCGCAGGGTTTAATTTGGACTTGTCTATGCAAGTTTTATTTACTCTTATAGTAGAAGTTCCCATCCACTCGCATTATTTGACTGACAGACCGCAACGGTTGGAGTTAAAAATCATCATTTGTGTTCTACTGAAGAAACAAAGTCACCTACATTTTGGATGTGCTGGGGGTAAGCAGATAAACATCAAATTTTCATTTTTGGGTGAATCCCTTTAAACATCAAACATTTTAAAAAGTTAAACATTTTAAATACTTACAGTCTACAAAACAGCGTCACAGACAATATTTTAACGATTTATAAAAGATGAATCACTGTCTGGGCATCTGGAATTTTGCTATGGAGATAAAGGTTATGATTATAATTTTTTGTAGTATTAAACCACATTGTGTATAGCCTATAAGCACCATTTGTTGTTTTTCACGATCACGGCAGCAATATTACTAATAGCGAACTATAAGTTTATCTACTTCAAGAACTGCACAGTTATTGCCTCACACATTTCTGTGTGAGTGTGTGTCCGTACACAAGTATACGTTAAAAGAGAGAGCGCGAGAGAGTATGCGCTTTCAGGACACAATAAAACGTATTTTGTGGCAAAAACCATGACAATAATTTGTTGTTTTCATCCTGTTGTTTACTATATTTATTTGCTTGGTCGCTGTCGCTGTGGGTTTTGGTTCTTTTGCAGTTGTAGGCTGCAAGGACCTATTGAAGTAACTGAAAACCTTTGGCGAAGTGATATGGAACTGCAGTGTGGTCAAGACCTGCTGGAACTACATTAGCCGTGCGTTTACCTGAAAATAATTGCACACTTTAGAACATTGGTCAACCAATCAGATTCAAGCATTCAACAGCCCTGTAGTATATAATATAATATGTTAAAATACCTTTTATAGGTCAAATAATTCTCTTTCATTAGTTAATAGCAAACTTGGTAATAAAAAAGTAAAATCTTTATTTAAAAAAAGGCACAGTTGGCATGGTTATTGCTTAATGTGGATCTTACAGCTCAGTTAATTTGATCTTGGACATGTCTGATGAGAAGTATTTGAGTTAATATTAAAATATATGACTTTTGATTGCAGACTTTGATATCCTGGTACATCTGAGTACAGTTTGAGATGTCATTGAGATCTCTAGTGACACATGTGAGATTACCCAGGTCTTTTTAAATAAGAATCTGAGAAGCAGAAGACCACTCAAAATCTCAATTTGCTCTCCATTTAATCTCATAGCTGTTAAAACAAATGAGAAGTTAAATGAAATAGATCCCATTTGTGATATTTCTATTCTTACGGTAAGCTTCTTCTTCTCATACTGTAGGTAGTTTTGGTTTGGATACAGAGCAGTGATTATATGAAATGGAAACTATATCCATATCCTGCACAAAATGTCCCCAATATGCTAAATGGCTGAAATGCTCACCATGCTGTGAAATAGAGTGACAGTATGGTACAGTTATGTATTCCCAGGTGATGCTGCTCACTTGCCTGCACAGATTTTACATACCCAACAGCTCAGCAGAACCCGGGAAGAGCATGACTCAGAGAAGCGCTCATACTGCCAAATGAGGATGAAAGAGACACTGGTTTAATCCACCCAGTAGATATAAGGAGGGGCTGTGAAAGAGAGAGAGAGGTAAGTCCTCACAAACTGTGTCCTATTCTCCCTTGAAAAGCTGCAGGGTAATTCACTCTTCTGAATAGTGAACTGTCCACTCAAATAACTCAAGACTCATAGTGATGTACCAAGATCCTCTCTCTGGAGGATTAGGGGCAATATGATGTGCATTTTTATGTGAAGGTGGATTTGTCCGTGTGTGCGTGTGTGTAGGTGCGTTGTGCTGTGTTTAAACGTGTGTGCATAGCAGATCTGGTTTTAGTCTTGAGGCGAGCCGAGTGTGACCCACTTTCCCTCTGAGCTTCTCTGCTAGAGATGCACTCAGGCAGGCAGGCAGGCAGGCAAGCACACACACACACACACACACACACACACACACACACACACACACACACGCTAAACGCCAACATCAGAAGACCGAGAGGAGGGGAGATAGAGAGAGGGAAGGAGCAGGGAGATGATGATACATAGCCGCTGCTGCACTCTTCAATTCAAAAATCAATCCCTGTTCCAAACCCGCCCCTCCAGCACTTTGTCATGTGCAAAAACACAGCGCCCATTTTGCTGGGGGATTTTCATCCAACAAGTAAGCACAGCTGCACCCCTGTGTGTGTGTACTTGTGTGTGGGCGTGCATACATTGCATATGCATGCGCAGAGAGTCATCAACCTCGGCTATGTGCCAGCGTGCGAGTCCTCTATATAAAACGGCCTATACGTTAATAGTTCATTTAATATTAACGAGTCCCAAGTGTAATTGTATCACTGGGAAGACCTGCATGGAGATTACCTATCAAACCCTAACCGCAGAGCACTGCAGGCCGCTAATGTGTATTTATTATCAGGTCAGTGCTCATAATGTTACACACTAATAATGTTTTTTTCACTAATGCTGTCACAGCAGCACTGTTAAAATGATGGTTTACATGCACAAGAAACATCACATTTCATCAAATTTAAAGTCACCATGAAATCTAAATTGACAATTCTTATTTTTTATGGAATATTGCGGTATTATTTATCCATGCACATCATTTTTGTTATTCATGGACCCTCGTAATCTTAAAAAAAGAAAAAAAAAAAGAAAGGTAACACTTTACAATAAGTTAGTTAAAGTCCCCATGTAGTCAATAATTTTATCCCTTAAAACTAATCTTTGATCACTAAAATGATATATTTAAAAAAAATTTCCTGTGGAAAAAAAAATGTCTTCATGCCTTAAAATAACTTGAATGTAACCCTATACCTTTGCTTCATTTCGTATATGCGGATCTATGAATATGCTAATTAGCCCCGCCTCCACTAACTCGTTCAAGCTCAAAGATCCACTCGGTCAACTTACTGAGGTATTGTTATTGCTTTTTACAACGTCGGACACATAACGGTAATTAATATGATTAGCCATTTGCTTGACTACATTATCAAATAGCTAATAATCTGTTGCTAATGTTACACAACACCCTTGCTTCAGAGTGGTCATAGTTAATGATATGCTAAAGCCCACCAGCACATTGACGTGATTGGATACAAGGTAGTTTGTGATGTTAGAAACACCCGCCATTTCAAACCGCTGGTTTGAGACTGTCTTTAGATAACTGCAGTTTAAAAGACAAAATACTCAGCAATGGTGTTGACTTATGAATTTGCACATGGTTTGTCTTAAAGCATATTAAAAACATCACATAAACAACATTAAAAACCGGATTTTCACCACTGGGGGACTTAACATAACCTAAGAGTAAGCAATATAATTTTACAGCATATATTAAACTTTGTTCATGTTAGTTAATAAAAATAAACATTTTCATTGTTCATGTCAGTTCACAGTGCATTAACATACATACTTTGATTAGAAGTTCTTAACTAATTAACTACTAATGTTAACATATTATAAAGTGTTATAACATCAACTTCTGTCATCCACTTTCTTTCATATGTGAAACTGAGAAGGAGATTTTTTTGGGAGAATGTGCAGGCTATCAATAAAGCAAAAGCAGACACCAGGTCCTGTCGAAATGCACGAAAAAAAAAAAAAAATGTATTACCTATGACTCCTGCACTATATTTCAAGTCTTCCGAAGCCACTATCAATTTTTGAGTAATTGGAATTTAAGTAATTATTCACTGAAAATCTCTCTTATTTCATTTAGACTTCTGCATATTGAAAAGAGCAGCATTAACATTCTGCCTTACATAATCTTTTGTGTTCCTACAGGTAAATGATGACAGAATTTTCATTTTTGGGTGGACTGTCGCTTTAATCTATGTCAACTATTGTCTCATTTGAATTCATTTTAGTGATTACTAATCGTTTTAGGACAAATATCTGAGATAAATTGGATATTTAACAGTCTGAGATGTAAATGAGATATGTAAAAACAATAAACACTATATAGAAGTTTTAAATCTCCCGAGTTATGAAAGAGCAACTGCTAGATGTTCCTCTAGGCCTTTACAAGAAACACTTCTTTAAAATATCCTCTATTGTGCTCCACAAAAGAGTCCTACAGGTTTGGAACTACACAAGTTAATAATGACAGAATTTTCATTTGTAGGTGATCTCTTAAAAGGTGATGTCACGCGTTTTTAGGCTAAAACATTTTTTGTCACATACAGCAAACATCTCCTCACTATCCGCTAGCTGCCTGTCCCCTGAACACACTGTAAAAAAAATGCGGTCTCTGTAGTCGCCACAAGCTCCGAAAACGGCAATAAAAACAAACTGGTGCAGCCTGGACCATGAAACATAATAAACATGCTCCAGCCAATAACCGACAAGAATGATTTTAAATGCGCGTTCATGAATGTTTCAGGAAACACGGAGGAGGAGGGTCTAGCTAGCCTCTGTTTTGTTTGACAACACTTCGAACGTCAACAGGAAGTTACTCCGCCCAGGATCGCTTAGAGAACCATTAAGTTCATTTATTGAGCAGTTATCATGTAATATTTTTTAGTGTTATGTTGTAGATGTTGTCAAATGTTTAATGTTATGTCAGAATGGCACTGTCAGTGGCTCAATATTGCCTATGTGTCTGCAGGATTTCTAATTATGATAGTGTTGGGGATAAACAGTTTTAGGACCCTTATGTCGAATGAAAGACCAGGAGTCAGAGATGCAATCAGTTGAAGAAATTTTACTGAAGAATAGTTTGCAGTTTCATCAGAAGAAGCCAGCTTCAGGTCTCACAAGGAGTTTGTAGGTCGCTCTGCGTACATTCACATTTCCACAACAATTATACTCTAACAGAGTCTACAAACTACGTCATTACTTCAGGTTGAATGATTCTGATTGGCTAAGAAAAATAGACAAATTTGGTAATCTTCCACACATGGACAGATAGTCAGAAGCATATCTCCCTTTGTCACGGTGCTGACGAAGATACTCTGGATTTAGGTACTGGATGTCCTATTGGGGTCATGACATGGCGTCTGCTGGTCTCAAGCAGAGAGCCAGTTGTCCACCAGTATAACGGACCTGCACAGAACACTTAGCGCACATACACAGATACACACGTTTCACAGCTTCTTCAAGGCTGAAGTTGATCTGAGCTCTGTTCTAAGCAGGAAACTTTCCCAAAACATACTGATAACATGTTCTTATCTCTCCGTGAGAGGTACAGACAATATTAAAACTTATTTTCTAGTGTTTGAAAAGGAAAATAAATGCTTTACAATACGTTGAAGAAGTCATTCAAATAATTTAACACAAAATATATATATTGATTAAAGGTGCCATCGAACGTTTTTTTTTTTTACAAGATGTAATATAATTCTAAGGTGTCCCCTGAATGTGTCTGTGAAGTTTCAGCTCAAAATACCCCATATTCATTTTTTTAACTGCCTATTTTGGGGCATCATTAACTATGCACCGATATATAGGTTGCGGCCCCTTTAATTCTCGTGCTCCTCTGCCCACGGAGCTCGCGCTTGCCTTGAACAGCTTAAACACAGTTCACACAGCTAATATAACCCTCAAAAATGGATCTTTACAAAGTGTTCGTCATGCATACTGCATGCATGCATCGGATTATGTGAGTATAGTATTTATTTGGATGTTTACATTTGATTCTGAATGAGTTTGAGGTTTTGCTCCGTGGCTAATGCTAACATTACACACTGTTGGAGAGATTTATAAAGAATGAAGTTGTGTTTATGAATTATACAGACTGCAAGTGTTTAAAAATTAAAATAACGACGGCTCTTGTCTCTGTGAATACAGTAATAAACAATGGTAACTTTAACCACATTTAACAGTACATTAGCAACATGCTAACGAAACATTTAGAAAGACAATTTACAAATATCACTAAAATATCATGATATCATGGATCATGTCAGTTATTATTGCTCCATCTGCCATTTTTCGCTGTTGTCTTTGCTTGCTTACCTAGTCTGATGATTCAGCTGTGCACATCCAGACGTTCTGCCCTTGTGTAATGCCTCGATCATGGGCTCATTGGGCTGGCATATGCAAATATTGGGGGCGTACATATTAATGATCCCGACAGTTACGTAACAGTCAGTGTTATGTTGAGATTCGCCTGTTCTTCGGAGGTCTTTTAAACAAACGAGATTTATATAAGAAGGAGGAAACAATGGAGTTTGAGACTCACTGTATGTCATTTCCATGTACTGAACTCTTGTTATTTAACTATGCCAAGATAAATTCAATTTTTAATTCTAGGGCACCTTTAATAACTTTAAAAGATATATATATTGAAGCGGCAGTGGATTCCAGAGTCCATCCCTTCAACAGTTTAGAACTACACTCGCAGTTCAGAAGAGACTTTCAGGATTTTCAAAGACTTTAAACCAGTGATTTTTTTTACTTAATGTAATCCCAGTGAAAGCCTAAAAATGTGTTTTTTGCCACCATTCTATAGAGTAGATGATTATACATTATTGGAAATTACTACTTGTAAATATGGGTTGGGTAAAAAAGAACCACGTGAAACCTATCATTTAAGTGTCATAGGTTGGTGTTATCAGTTTTTCGTGTGAATGTAGTTGAAAATGCATCTTGGTTTGCATATGAAAAGCTGTTCCTGACATTATGAGTATAGCCTCAACAGCATCATAATTTTTCATAAATTATTTGGACACCGAAGCCACACTTAAAAATGTATGAATGTCATTGCATTTGGTGAAATATTAAACCAAGTGACATTTATTTAAAAGAATGATAGCAGAGGCACACTTTTCAAGCTGTACATTTCACAAAATGAAATTTTAAATTCATATTTTTATGTTTTAAGATTCCACTTGGTTTGATATGTTGCTATCTAAAGCAAATGACATCTGTATTTTTTTTAAGTGTGGCTTAAGTGTCAAAATACTTTTTGGGGCCATTACTTTCTTTACTCCTCGAGAAACACTAGGAAGTCAAAATCTCATTGAAGAAAATAATTAGCCTGGCGTGATCAGCTCCTTTTTATGTACTCCTCTTGTGATTAGTTTTCTGATGCAGGTCTTTGTGAGTGCCACCTTAACGTTAACACAGCTAATTAACCGAAAAGCAGATGTGAGCTTGTGAAGAAAAAAAATCAGAAATGAGCAACTCATCGTGCGGCGTCAACTCATGTCAGCGAATAAAGAGAGGGAGCACAGGAAGCAGTCTCTAAGCTCATTTTGGAGCGCATTAGCAGTACTTGATGAGTGGTAAAATGCTGCATTTGTCATTGTGACACACTCCTGGCCCCCACAGAGACAGACTGCAGTTAAAACTCAGCCCTGATAGATTACAAAAATGACTACATTCATAACCCAGTTGTATACCTCCACGTCGAGACGTCGCATACGTACGTCCCGCCTGCAGATGTTCAGGTGTTTATTGATGGATGCTTTCAGATCTGCATGGAAATGGCCTGCTATAGCTTTGTTTGTTTATTTATTGTGTCTGTCTTTTTGACAGCAATCCATCTTGGTCTCACACCAGGGTCATTGTGTGTGTATGTGTGGCAAGGGAGAAGAAAGAGAAATCGTGTGTCTTTCAAAGTGTAGTTCATCTTGTCACCAAGGAACAGATTTATCATAATGATGTGTCACTGTACACAAAGCATCATAACAAAAGCATAATGTCTGTAATGCAGGTCAAACTAAACAAAAGACTGTGCGTACACACGCAAACATGGCCTTTAATGCATTTGGCCAAGCAAAGACCATCAATAACAGTGATCTGAGCTTCTATTGCAGTCATAAACAAGCTTTTTATTCCTTTCTCTTTTCTCTCTCTCTCAGTAGTATCAATATGCCTAATGAAGAAGATTACAGGACATGCATACTTGATGTCCCAAATGATCTACTGAAATTTCCATTTCCATAAGAAACCCCAAAGCGGTGAAAAATACTCAATGCCGACATGAGCAAATCTCGTTTACCAGGGCCTTTATTGTGAAGCCTGTATTGTGATTCTGTGAATAGCAAGACATGCAGTATCTTTTAAAGAGCATGTTATATTGCACAGTGTTCCGCTCTGATTATCAAGTCACTGCTCTTCAGTAATAATGTAACATATATTCATGTTCTGTGCATGTAATATGCATTTAATAAAAAAAATGTCTACCCTGACTATTCAGAGGTATTTTGTGCTAAAATGTTGCTCTTTCATATCTCAGGGTATTAAATGGAGTTATGTTTTATTTAAGCATCAATTCTGTCTCAAAACATTTTTCATTTCATTTTCTCTAAAAATCGAGACAAAAGATACTGTTGTTGACAAGAATATAGAGCTATAAATTCCTATCATATGACAATTAATTAAAAATGCCATAAAAAATTATAAATACTTTTATATAATTTTAAAGTTAAAGGATTAGTTCACTTTCAAATGAAAATTACCCCAAGCTTTATTCACCCTCAAGCCATCCTAGCTGTATATGACTTTCTTCTTTCTGATGAACACAATCAGAGATATATTAATAAATATCCTGACGCGTCCGAGCTTTATAACGGCAGTGAACAGGGGTCACAAATATGAGCTGAAGAAAGTGCCTCCATCCACATCCATCCATCATAAACATGTGCTCCACATGGCTCCGGGGGGTTAATAAAG
Source organism: Chanodichthys erythropterus (assembly GCF_024489055.1). Taxonomy (NCBI): domain Eukaryota; kingdom Metazoa; phylum Chordata; class Actinopteri; order Cypriniformes; family Xenocyprididae; genus Chanodichthys; species Chanodichthys erythropterus. The sequence continues at coordinate 30,047,699 of NC_090234.1, read as the reverse complement.
GCCTTCTGAAGCGAAGCGATGCGTTTGTGTAAAAAAAAAAAAAAAAAATCCATGTACCGCCTTTCGTATTCAAGTTAAGAAGAAAGTGTAAAGTGGCATTGCATCAGTTATACACTTTTTCCGTAAGTTGAATAAGGAAGGTGTAGGATGTAGTGTAAGCATTTTGAATTGCGAGAGTTTTACACCTTCTTCGTAACTGAATACGGAAGGTGGTCTGGAGGAAGCTAGATGTTTTACTTCATAACTTAAATATGGATTTTTTTTTACACAAACGCATCACTTCACTTCAGAAGGCCTTTATTAACCCCCTGGAGCCGTGTGGAGTATGTTTAAGATGGATGGATGTGGATGGAAACACTTTCTTTAGCTCATACTCGTGACTCCTGTTCACTGCCATTATAAAGCTTGGATGTGTCAGGATATTTATTAAAAGTCATATACATCTAGGATGGCTTGAGGATGAGTAAAGCTTGGGCTAATTTTCATTTGAAAGAGAACTAATCCTTTAATTATTATTTATTAATAATTATTTTAAAAATATTATTTGGTCTTGGGAGATTAAAAAATGAAAAGCTAACTGCAAATAATGTGATGCAACCAACCATTTAATCATGCATTGTAAGGATAGCAAAATATACTGGCTTATCGACTTGTAAAATGAGGAGAAAACACCTATTTTTGTTGTTGATGTCAAAGGTTGTGTGTCTTATCATCTGTCTCTCGATAGAACCGAAATATATTAAGCAGATGCCAGCATGAACAGGTTGCTTGACATCCACTCATCCTTGAAAACCATGAACAAAACTACACAATGTAAAAAAAAAAAAAATCGGTCAATTGATACAGGCTCGCAGCACAGACAAATGAGGTTTGTGCCGGCCACAATTTGTTTTGTACTGTAATTTATTGGCTGCCAAAGCATGAAAACAATCAAATTCAAGAGAAATATATAGAAACCAAAACTGACATTTTTCCAGTTTGATGTCTTGCTAGCAATTTTGTATTTCTGGGCCTATGTTCATGGTAATATTAATACTATTATAAATAATTTGTCTTGTGTGTTGATGTCCAATGTAAAATCTGGGTCCTGATGCAAAACCATTTGAGAACATGGAGTCTTTATCTCAGGGGAAAAGTCTGAGAAGCAAGAGACTTAAGCAAGCTTCTCCATTCGCTCTCCCATTAATATCATTGCTGTCTAGCAGAAATGCCTGCCATGTTAAAGAGATCTCATTTGTGACTCTCTGTCCTATGGGATCTAACTTCTGCATGAGGGGATTTTTTCCTTAAGTGCTGTGCTGAATCTGTCCCGTGGAACGCGATGAGGTTTGCCTGCAAACATCTTGAGATGTCAGCGCCGATCCGGACTGAGTACTTCTTGAGGTCATAAAATGTTGACGTTGAATGTGTATTTTCGTCCGTTGCCATCATCCCATTTTTAGAACAAAAGCCATGATTTCATATCCCAAAATAACAGCGACTGTACACAGGAGGAAACTGTCTTCTGCACACACATCACAAAGCTGCTCAACTGAGGAAATGCAGGTTACAACAAACTGCTTCATCATTATCTCTCTCTCTCTCTTTTTGCTTTCTTCTTGTCTTGAACTCCTTTTTCTCCTCTTCATCTTTCAGTTTCGCTTTCTTTCTGTCTCCTCACTCTCTTAATCCGTCCCTCCCTCTTTCTCTGTCAAGGAGTGGGCTTTGATTAAAATATATCTCTTTTTGTCCCTGAAACCTGACTCGGTGTGCTTGCACTGTACTAGCTCACATCATTATGCCATGAGCACCAAACAAAATCTGTTCCTCTTTGTCTTATTCTCGTCTGTGACTCATTCATTACCATGTGAAAGATCAAACTCGAGCACTAGCTCTCACAAAGGAGAAGCACGATAAAGCGAGTTTTCCTAGCCAACAAACAAACAAACAAACAAACAAGCAAGCGAACGAGCAAACAAACCACCCTATGCTGCAACGCATCACCTCCTTGTTTAACTCTATGGTGTCTTTGATTTGTGCTGCAGGCTGTTCGCAAGTTGCCTTATGAAACCGAATAGCTTATCTAGAGCATCTTGAGAAAAAGCTGGAGGAAATATTGTTATTATTTCATTTATTTTTTTAAAAAATGAGTGGAGCCAATGTACCCAGGCAGGCCTTGTCCTCTCCAGATGGATTCTAGGCAGCCTCATCTTCTTCATCCATTATTGATGAGTGGGGCAAAGAGAAATAGGTCAGAAGAGAATGAACTACATTCTCTTTGTTCACTCGGATGTTACATAAATGATTGAGATTTATTGCTTCCACTGTCATACTTAGTCACTGGCCTCTGATCCCCTTACAACACTGCCCTCAGATGATTGTTTGCAATATTAATATATACACTTCTCTGCTTAGTCTTGTTCCCAGGTGTAAATAAGTCATTCTTTTCATGTAAGTGATAGGCAGAAGTGGAAGAAGATATAGATGCTGAGTTAAGTGTGAACTCAATACCGATTGCCCCCTGGTTGATGGCAAAGATGGATGGATTGTGCCCCGTGCCAATAGGGCCAGTGTCTTGGGACCTCTGATGGCCAGAGTGCTCCTACACCTGGGAATAAGGTATTCTGAATGTAAAAACGATATAGACAGATGAAAAGCACTTGAATATGCATCGATGAACAAATGTGTTTATTGTGGTTTTAAAAATGTATAGCACCCAACATTAGTGTCACTGCAGAAGTTATATTACGTGAATGAGGGTTACAACTGTAATTGCACCTTAATTTCTCCGAATTGCTACTTCTTGTTGCTTGGATGATGCATCTCCCAGGTTTGATATTCTTTATTTTTTATTTTACTGCAGGCTAAATAATGCTGTTTTTAAACTGAATAGCAATGGATAGAAAAAATGTCAACAAATTATCATAAATCAGACCATAAATACAGTATGTGTTCTCCACGGACAATAAAAGTATGACTGTACCAGGGTTGTCTATCTATCTATCTATCTATCTATCTATCTATCTATCTATCTATCTATCTATCTATCTATCTATCTATCTATCTATCTATCTATCTATCTATCTATCTATCTATCTATCTATCTATCTATCTATCTATCTATCTATCTATCTATCTATCTATCTATCTATCTATCATCATCTGTCTGTCCCTGGCTTTGTGTTTCATTTGTATTTTTAGTTTGCAATTTACCCTGTTTCTGTTCCTGTGTGCCATTTTGTGGTCCTTTGTAGTTGATTAGTTCTGTGATTTATTCCCAGGTGTGTCTTGTTTGCCTATTACCATTTGTGTATTTAAACCCCAGTGTTTCTTGTGTTCTTTGTCAAGTCTTGTCCTACATGGATGTTATGTTTGGTGCACTCATTCTGTTCCCTGGTTCTCTGTTCTCCGTGTCGGATTTGTTATTACATTTATTCTGTTAATAAACTCACTGCATTTGGATTCAGCTCTCCTTTGTTTTTGAGTTCACCCTACGTAACACTATCTATCTATCTATCTATCTATCTATCTATCTATCTATCTATCTATCTATCTATCTATCTATCTATCTATCTATCTATCTATCTATCTATCTATCTATCTATCTATCCATCCATCCATCCATCCATCCATCCATCCATCCATCCATCCATCCATCCATCCATCCATCCATCCATCCATCCATCCATCCATCCATCTATCTATCTATCTATCTATCTATCTATCTATCTATCTATCTATCTATCTATCTATCTATCTATCTATCTATCTATCTATCTATCCATCCATCTATCTATCTATCGTTCTATCTATTGTTCTATCTATCTATCTATCTATCTATCTATCTATCTATCTATCTATCTATCTATCTATCTATCTATCTATCTATCTATCTATCTATCGTTCTATCTATCTATCGTTCTATCTATCATTCTATCTGTCTATCTATCGTTCTATCTATCTATTGTTCTATCGTTCTATCTATCTATCTATCGTTCTATCTATCGTTCTTTCTATCTATCTATCTATCGTTCTATCTATCTATTGTTCTATCTATCTATCTATCTATCTATCTATCTATCTATCTATCTATCTATCTATCTATCTATCTATCTATCTATCGTTCTATCTATCTATCATTCTATCTATCTATCGTTCTATCTATCTATCGTTCAATCTATCGTTCTATTGCTCTATCTATCATTTTTCTCACTTTCAGTCTTGGATTCAATTTGTGTTCATGGACTCATAGTTTGTATTTCCTGGCCTGGCATGCATTTTGTTGTTCACCTGTGTTTTGTTGAGTTCATGTTATCCAGTGTATAAATGCCCTCAGTTTCCTCAGTTCAGTGTTCGTATTGTCTTTGCATGTTGTGTGTGAAGCTGTTGCATTTGTTACTCACCCTTTTTTGATGACCTCCTTTGTTTTATTTTGCTAATAAAGTTAAAGCTGCATGTATCAGATCCACATCTTCGGCCTTCATCATCCTCTTCTGTAACAGTTCTATCATTCTGGCCTACAAACATTCAAACTTCAAGTTTTTGTCAACACAACAAAGTTTGTCTTGACAAATTGTTCATTTCTAGTTAAAATTACAGTGATATAAATTTCAATTAATTTTATTTCTACTTCCTTACCTTCAAATTTACTTTCCTATTTTTTAATTCAATTCATATTCATGAATTGTATCTGTCAGACCTACCAGTAATCCAGTTCACCAACCATCTAAACCAGCTTTGTCTATTTAATGGTCTGCTTCAATCACCTAAAGACCTTGTGAAACCAGATAAACATCAGAATCTGGTTTTATCTGGATTTTTCAGCATGGCACAGACATAATGTAAGGGCTAGACTGTGCTATCAGGGACCATAGAAAGGTACCTCTTCAACAGCGGTCAACAAGACAGCACACTACAGGTCAACAAAGAGTGTCAGTGTGTGTAATTGTTTGGAGAGCTTCTACATGACTGTGTGTATGAACGTCTATGCCCTGAACCTTTTGGATATCACGCCAATTTTAGTATGTTATTGTCAGTTTGAGAAATGGGTTATTGTTCTGTATTCTGGAACAAAGTGCAATAATTCATTACAGTGCTAATTCTGCTGATGACCTTTCTGCTGCTACGCTCACCCGTTTACACACGAACACACACGCATTAATCTTCCTCCCTAAATTAACCTTTATTAGAACAGTGTTGGTGTTCAGAGGGCTAAGACATCGATAAATTAATTAGAATAAATGTAATTAGAAGTTGGTGATTATGATTAAAGGTTTGTTAGAAAAGTCTGTCAGAGTGTTTGGTTTTGCGCATTGTGTCGTGAAGCGTGCCTAGAGAATGCTCGCAGCTAGAGAGAAACTAAATGATGACTTGATTTCCTATGAAACCCACTATCACAATGCCATCTCAACCCTAGGCATTTGCTCTTAGGCTAAAAACAAAACTTGTCAAACTAAATTTGAAAAACTGCTGCCGAGTCATTGTTTATAGGCACCTGATCCACACTCCCACAGCAACACTGAATATAGTGAACTCCATTGAAAGAGCCTGAGCATTGACTCTGTTATGATTAATTATGATTACTAAAAATAATCATATGTATCTGAGAATAGTTTATTTGTTTAGGATTAATACAACTATTTTTGTAACCAGTGGTAAGTGCAAAGGTTTGAGTTATTCTGCAATATTAGAATTAATTGTGTATGTTTCTGGCAGAAATGTTATTGTGATAAATGACTGAAAAGTTGTGGCAAGTCCCTGTAGCAAATTCCTCTAATTTTTGGAACCTGTTATCTTTAATATCTAATATATTTTATGCGGTGACAGTACAGAGCTTGAATATTCCAACATGAAAACCCACCAATTATTTAAAATGCTTTCTAGCATTTGATATTGATTTGATTTTATAATTATCTTTGACATACATGGACAGCATGCAATGCTTCTATATAGTTAGAAAAAAATTCCAAGAAGCAAATATTTGCCCATCAATAGTTAATTTGTGCCACTTTGACACGTTTCATCGCTCCACTCTACATACATTAACCTGAATCTGTTCAGCCCTGATGCACCTGAGCAGCTTTAATCAGGGCAAAGTTCAAAACATATGGTCAGGGTCAAATTCAGGATCGCTGAAGTCATGAGTGTTAACCCGTGAGGTTTATTCTGACAGGCATTCTCCTGCTATTTCTGCCCCACTGATTCATGGGCCATTTAATGCAATCTGTCACACTCCAACATCGTCCTGAACTCTCTACTCTAGCTGACACTTTAGAGACAGCACTGATAAATGGGGCTGCAGTCTCCTAGGAGGCCGTTTTCAGAGTCATGGCTAATCTTGAAAAGCAAACATTGCAATAATTATGTCTAAATGATCCTAGTTTAGTTTAGCCATGAATTATTGTTTTATCAAAAGGCAGTTCTGTCAACCAACTTCTTTGAAATCTTATTAAATAAAGTTAAAGGGTTATTTCATCAAAAAAATACATTTATCTCATTAATTTATCACCCTCATGTCGTTCCACACCCGTAAGGTTCATCTTTGGAACACAAATTAAGATATTTTTTGATGAAATCCAAAGTTTTTTGATGAAATCCAAAGATATTTTTGATGAAATCCTTTCTCCCATAGAAAGCAGCATAATTACTGTCATCAACTGCATACGAGTCTGACAGGGTAGAGAAGAAATTGTTGAATAAAGTCGCTATTTTTGTTTTGTTTTTTATGCACAAAAAGTATTCTCGTTGCTTCATAGCATTCATAACATTAAGGTTGAACCACTGTTGTCACGTTGACTTTTTTAACAAAGTTTTAAGTACTTTTCTGGACCTTGAATGACTTAATTGCGTTGCTTTCTATTAGGGATTTCATCAAAAATACCTTAATTTGTGTTCTGAAGATGAACAAAGGTCTTATAGGGGTGAGTGCTTAATGACAGAAATTTCATTTTTGGGTGAACTAACCCTTTAAGGGTTTGGTTTTTACCCAATAAACATAAGGAAAGAAAAACCCTGTAATTTATTTAATACTTTCACAAATCACAAGTGTAAAAAAGGTGTAAATAGTGATTGATACAGTTTGCACCAAGCATATATAACAACAAATAACATCTTGTTTACACGATGGTGAATGGAGTTAGTGAAAAGAGCCTTTGTCAACAAGCTTGGTCTTTTCCACTCAGTGTAAAATAGAAACTGTGGTTCTTGAATGATTCTTTATAGAACCTTTCAGCAAAACACCCTCTTGAGTTGTCTGCATAGTCCATGGTCCCTTGTGTGCTTTTCTGCGGAGCAATGCATGTGTTTAGTATTTTTTTTTATTAAAGTTTTATAATCAAAATGATAATCATCATCATTTTATAATATTTGATTAGTTGGTTGGGGCATCTGGTAGGAGATTTGGGATTTTAATTAATGCTGCTTAAAAGCGAACAGAGCTGATTGTTATTGTATAAACAGAGTGAATGAAAACAATTATAGTAATAAAAATAATTGACTCGTGAGTAAATAAAAAAGCAGCAAATAACCATCTGATCATTTGCTTAACACACGCTATGAGTTTGTTGAGATCCGCTCTGTTCTTGTGCGTGACATTTTAATCCTCTTTAAGCTTAAGAGAGCTGTACTCATGCAACTAATGTCTGCTGGATCACACTTTTGGGTTTCAAATACTTAGCAAAGAGAGGGGACTACATTCATGATATGTATATCCCAGAAGGCTTTGCTTTAATGAGGTCTCCGCCCCTTTTTCAGGGTCACAGCCTATGTACTTCAAATTTATGTTGATATTCATTTTAGCATAGGCTTATATAGGATGTTCTCAGGGATTTAAATGACTGTTTCTGGAGTTAATGTATATGCGAGTGAGCAGCACTGTTCCAGCCCTGCAGTGATGAGGGGAGAGAGAGGTGAGAAGACAGGCACATATTCTGGGATGTAGCAGGGATGTGTTCAGACTCACCGGGGCTTTGGCGCATTATATGAAAGCCAGAGTTAATTTAATTTCTATATTAATCTCACTGAAAGAAAGTCACCTGCTCTCATATCACCTGTATAAAGATGTTCAAAGGCAAGGGGTCCAGGAGGACACCCACTCATTTCTACAAGAAAAAGGAAGAGCGTGCCCTTCAGCTGAGTTATTTTAGAGTCGTCCACCTGGACTTTCTTTGAGGAACAGGAGAGGACAGATGAGAGAGGGATCAGGCCTCCCAGCGCTGTTTCTGGGACAGTTCCCCTGACCACAGACGACGGAGAAAAGAATGACATGCGTGATGGAAAAATGAAGGTAGAGGTAAAGGAAAAGCAGCAGGATGGAAGAGCAGTCAACTGTGATGTCTCATGGGGCTGAATCTTTTGGAGGGGATTTGCAAGTGTGGTTTTTGTAAGGACAGAGATTATTGAGATGAAGTTAGATGCCCTTTTCAACATGTCACCCACTGTAATCCTGCACTGTGCAGCGGTAGCACAGTCGCCGCTGACTTTTTTAAGGACGCTGTGACACTATCAGAATTCTGCAGACACAATGCATCGCCCTTTCGCAGGCTGTATGACATCATAAATCCCTCCCGGCCATGATGTCATCACACACCCTCCACTGACACAGTTACACCACAATGTTGGTAGCGTGATCAAAATCTATATGGGAATATGAGTAATATCGTGGTGTAGTAATTTTTGCAGGAAATTCAACATTTATGTTTAATATAATGTGATAATGCCTTGAAAAATACAATGAATTAAATATAACAGATCGCCAAACCTATTTAATCTCATTTCAATATTTTTTCTTGTCATTTGGAACATTGGATGGGTCACTATTAAAGCCGTTGTAAAAATAGCTTTTAATAACCTTATGCTCCAGAGAAACAAGCTTGCAGCCATATTTAGAATTTTGTGTGTGAACTTCTGTTTTTGCGCTAGCTCTGTATATTTCTATGGCATCAGTGTCAAAGAGTAATTAGCTGGTGATGTGGATTTACTTTTTGTAGAGTTAACTAAAGTTATCATGAGCATTGTAATGTTTGAAGCAGATGTCATAAATGTCAGTAGACTGTTAAGATTTTACAACAAGCGGTTCATTCATAAATCCGTAAGATCTTACCTTCATGCTATGGAAATACAAACCGAAAAGGGCAATATAAAGTCTATAACCATATATCAATTAAATTTTGCACAAGTTGTGACATTGCTTGGCAACCATAAACAAGTAAACACCACTTCATGATGTGCCAAACATAGAGATATATATAGATACAGTAAATGCCTCATTAGCGGCTGTTTCCATAGGTCATGATATGTAAGCCATTGCATCATTGATTTACTGTGAGTGACAACACATTAACCATTACAAGATGGTGGGCACACCGACATGTCTAGAGCGGTCGAATGTGGATTCTACGTATACATATCTATTGTGCCAAACCACCCCCACCACCTGGAAAGTGATTTAATTTCGATTGCTGGCCCTCCTGAGAAATGCAAAAGAGCCCCCTATTTGTTTGTCCTGGAGCCAGGCCTGTTTTTACCGTAAGTTACGTGAGGCGAAAGAAGTCGGAATCAGCCTTAAAAGGGTAAAATGAAATTCCTAGCACTTCAACACACCTTTTGTTCACATATTTAAAGTCTGCTATTGCATAAAAGGTAAACGTCATATTATGCGACTACGCATTACCTTAAGAACTAAAGGTGTAACTAAATTAAGCACAGAAATTAGTAACTATTAGTTACTTAACTAACTATTAATTACTAAACCTCAATGTAGACTTTATGTTCCAATTTATGTAGAACTTACAAATAGCTGGTGCAGTAATACCCTTGAGGGCAAAACATGAGAACTGCAGTACAGGTCAATTTTCAATCTGCTTCAAGCCACAAATATTTAGATCACCTCTCAAAAGGAAAAAAAAAAAAAAAAAAAAGATATGTGAAGTAACTGCACCTTCAATCCAGGTACAGCACCCACCACAGTATTTCATTCATTAAAACATCCCAAAATGTAGTAGCACCCCAATAAGCAGTAGCTTATAATGTTACTACAGTAAATTAATGCATATTAATACAAAGAGTACACCAGTGGGAAAAAGACAAAGCCGCCTCCTTGATTGTCACGTTAAGATGACGCAGAAGTGCATTAAAAAAAAATTGTTTTTTTGACCCCTTCATCCCTGGGAAACTCTCACTCCGGAGGGTAAACCCTTTGAAGGGATTAGGGCATAGGGATGATCCCTTCCGAATGCAGGGTACATTTTGCATGGCACCTAACTTTTTCTGCAGCAGTTTATTTCTGTTACAAAAGAAGCAGTATCACCATCTATAGATCATTAAAGTACTATATCTTGTGCGTTTTGCCCATGGTTTTGCCGTTACTTACCCAAACTCGTCAACAAGGCTATTTTAAAGGTGCAATATGTAATATTTTTGCAGTAAAATATCCAAAAACCACTAGGCCAATATTATATATTTTGTTCACTTGAGTACTTACAATATCCCAAATGTTTCCAACTATTTGTAAATCTTGAGAAAATTGCAATTTTAACCAAGGCTACGGGACGTTTTTTGGAGTTGCCTGTCAATTGCGTTATACCCGTGTTACCCTCGGTTTCTGGTTTTATTTTGTAGAAACTATGGAAGCACCAAAGACACTTTAATATTTACATGTTTTAATAGGCAAGGAAACAATGGTTTTGATATATTTATAGACAGAAAACTAATTATTGTTATATAGCTCAACATGTTTAGTCTTATTGTTTAAATCTAATTTTCTTGATTTATTTGTGAGTACCATGCTTCACCATGCCTCAGAGAAAAACACTATTTTGTCAAATAGCTAACATAGCATACTCAGATGCAGCTTTATTTTTAGTAACAGTAATACAGCATTTTCTCCATCATACAATACGTTTTAAAAATAATTGCATTCCATTTATCAACACAAGCCATCCAGTATTTAATATGATATTCTAAAATCGATCTATCTTACTGCAGTGTGCAACAAATGTCTCACAGCAACCGGCGAGCAAACACACAGAGTAACGTTATAACATTTTCAACACACTCAATCAAATGTATCTAATATGATAAACAGAGCTTCGTTACCTCATACTAATGACCGGAGAAGCGGAAGCGGCGACTGTGGCATAATAAAAGTTTTGCATCTCAAACATGAATGTAAGTAAGTGCATTAGCAGGTAGTTGCTAAATTTTTTAGATGAGGACATGGCTGCAGCCGATGATAAAGCTTTCAGTCCAGTGCAAGTAGGCTTTGACTTTTTTAGACTTTAATTATAATTAGACCTTGGCTTATGTTCTTTTAGAGCAGTGTTTCTCAAAGTGGTCCTTGACATAATGCCAGGGGGTCCTTATAAAATATCTGAATATGAATTTTTGTATATTTTGACATTTGACATGTTCCCATAAAAGAAGATAATATATGTATAATATAACTGATGATATGACTGAATATTGGGCAAGTCAACTAACGTAAATTACACTTCACGTCACAAAGACATTAATGATACCAATGAGCCAATTTTGTTCTAGGGTCCTTGAGGATGGTTCCAAATATGACGGGGGTCCGTTACTCAAAAAAGGTTGAGATTCACTGTTTTAGAGCAGTTGAGCTTAACTGAGACTTGAATGTCTGTAGGCCTAGATGTTTAAGAGGCTGTTGTGTCGATTTATTGATGTGTTCAGTTTTATTCTTGCTCTTCACATAAATCAGCTGTTTCTTGTTTTTCACTGGCATGTCTGTGTTAATGACTAGGCTAAGTGCATCTTTGAGCCTACATTGAGAAAAAATACTTAAGTATTGTTAAAATCAGATAGTCTAAGACTTTTACTTAAGTGGTATTAAAATTTGTGACTTGTAACTTGTAGGCCAAATGGGGTAGTTTCCTCTGTGAGGAATCAATACTTTTACTTAAGTATGGTATCTTTCACCTCTGCCAAAACCGCATTTTCTATAGCTAACACTTAACGTGGCTGAATACTATTATTTTATAATGGTTTTCTAAATGAAAATGTTTAACGTAAAACGCGTTGAGTTTATATTTTGGGCTCATGTGCTGCTAAATAATTTCAAATTTCTATTTGACGATTGACGCATTCACACCACCCGCCAGGTGTGTCGCTATTCCTGCACGGACTGTAGGCTCGAAGCTTTTCTAGACATCACTATATTGCTATTTAGAGGCACAGCACAAGGGTAAAGGAAATTAAATTTCACTGTAATAATTATAGGGCATTAATAAAGAAGTCACAGTTCAAAAGTATGTAAAAATATTTGGAAATAAGCGGCACTGAAGTTCCGGCGTCGGCGTCCTCGACACACTTGATTCATCGGCGGCAGATTCACGCCCACACCTCTCAATGGAAATAAACTATCGTGAGTCTTTTCGACTTTACCATTATCTTTAACCCCTGCTATCTGTTTGTCTGCTCATGAAAACAGTCTATTCATCTGCGAGAAGCCAGAAATGTTAAAGAAATAAAATATTATTTTAGAGTCGTGTTTTAGAGTCACAGGCTTACAGAGCGCCCAGCTTTTTATTTATTTTATGTTCCATATGCTTTCATTAAATTTTTTATCAATAGTTTTTTATTTGATGATCTATTTTATTGTGAATTTATATTTTATTTAAAGTTATCATAAAAAGAATAACTTTATTTAGTTTATTGCTTTATGTACCTTTGTGTTTTACAACTAAGCCTACTTTAGATAGTTTTTTGTCAGATGAGTTCGAAAATCAACATTGTTAGATATGATTGCAGTCCCTGTGTAAATATAATAATAGCCTAACGTTACCCACACACTTTTTGGGCTATTCCAACAAATCTCTGTCTCTGTTCATAGAAAAACAGTTGTTCATGCTATAAATTAAACAATACCTCTACAAAAATGCGACTACTCAGTCATGTATTCGGCTACAGTAAAGCTTTAATCAGGATAAAACTGTATATTGAAAGCTAACAAACAGCAGTGACAGAATATCTAAACACTTTGACACAAATACTGAATGAAATACCAATCATAAATGTCCTTTAAAAGCCATGATTGCAGAGGTTCTGCTTTACTCTCTTCATCTGGGTCTGATTCGGCTCAATTTAATACAGCAATATAGACGCCATTATTTACATTTCCAGCTTAGCGCATAACTACGAATGTTAAGGGGCGTGGCATTTCCGGACACTTCAGTGAATCACGATACACTGGGCCAGCAACCAACCTGCCAACCAATCTGAGCACATTGCGTATTTCGGAGGGAGTGGCTTAATAGAAGCAGGAAGTCAAACGAGCCGTTCATATGACAGTGGAAACAGAAGTGTAGAATAAAGCTAAAATATATGAAAAATACAGCGTTTTCAAAAAAACGAAGCATAAAGACATGTTAAACTGTGCCCCCTAAAACTTAGCCCAAAGCATCACACTGCCTCCGCCGGCTTGCCTTCTTCCCTTCTTCCCATTGTGCTTCCTGGTGCCATGTATTTCCCATGTAAGCGACGCACCCGGCCATCCACGTGATGTAAAAGAAGACATGATTCACCTTCTTCCATTGCTCCGTGTTCCAGTTCTGATGCTCTGATGTGCTTTTGGCGGTGGACAGGGGTCAGCATGGGGTCACCATCACTCTGCGGCTATGCAGCTCCATACGCAACAAACTGCGATGCGCTGTGTATTCTGACACCTTTCTATCAGAACCAGCATTAACATCTTGAGCAATTTGAGCTACAGTAGCTCATCTGTTGGATCGGACCACACGGGCCGGCCTTCGCTCCCCACGTGAATCAATGAGCCTTGGCCTCCCATGACCCTGTCGCCGGTTCACCACTGTTCCTTCCTTGGATCACTTTTGATAGATACTGACCATTGCAGACCGGGAACACCCCACAAGAGCTGCAGTTTTGGAGATGCTCTGACCCAGTCGTCTAGCCATCACGATTTGGCCCTTGTCAAACTCGCTCAAATTCTTACGCTTGCCCATTTTTCCTGCTACTAACACATCAACTTTGAGGACAAAATGTTCACTTGCTGCCTAATATATCCCACCCACTAACAAGTGTCGTGATGAAGAGATAATCAGTGTTATTCACTTCCAATGTCAGTGGTCATAATGTTACGCCTGATCGGTGTATATACAATGTAATCTATTAAACATTTGGATAAATGATGGACCAAAAAAAAAAAGAAGTGGTTTAACTTTATTTTTAAAGTGTGTCTTGCTCCTTCCCCTGCAGCAAGCCATGGGTGGGTGTTTCTGGCTCCTGCATAGTATGGGTTCGCTTCATCTTCTACAAAAGGTAAGAAAGACAAAGACAAAATTGGATTGGACTGACAAAAAAGGTGGATTGGCTGCCTGTAATTGTGGTACTCACATTGTAAAACTGATCCTAAATGTGTATAACATCAGTAATTTCAACTGTAAAACTTAAAAAAAATCAGGTGAATAGTATTAGGCCTACAGTATATCAACTAATTCTCACACTATTAAATAAATGTATGGACACAACTCACTCCAGTTACTAATACTCAGTCCTGTTATTTTTTATATGAGTGCAGGGCCGAAAGTAACACGACTGAGTTTTAAGCACAGAATTCACAAATACATGACATACTGCCATATGGTATACATGCTAATATCATGAGGACACTGAGCAAAGTCTAAAGACTTACCAAATATTGAAATGTCATCAATTCAGTGGAATGGCTCTTTTAATGTTAAAGTAATGCAACATTATCTAATGACTAATGAGCTTCTGTTTTATAAAAAGTAACGATGTAACAACTTAATTACTTTTTATAAGGATTAACACGCTAATGCAGTCCATTGCTTTTTAAAGTATTGCTCCACAACAATGGTCTCCATTGATAAAACTCTCTCAGATGCTGTGACATCTCAGGGTTTCCATGGTTACGCTGTCACAGCCACATCATTAACTGCCCACTTTCACAACGACAGTAATAACCCTCTGTTATGACCTCAATATAGCTGAACAGGCACAAAATCAGCATCTTTTGATGGTTGGATAACCAAAACACCATCATAATATCATCACCCATTGGACAGGATGACATGGTGTCTTTTTTTATCCCTTAAATAAGCAAGTGACTTCAAACGCATGAAGTGTTGTGCATTTCAAATGGAATATGCTATCATGAACTTACATCAGTGAAGAACATCATCTCTCATCTTGGATGCTGCAGTATGGTGTTGATCTTTATGGATAAAGTGTATATATGAGCAAATCTTGATGTATGCACATTCTTTCTAGTACTTCTCCCTTATTAAGGTAGTATATATGTTTGTGAACTGCATATTGCAGTAAAGAATCTGTCATTTTAACTCCTCACAGAATCACTTGTGTAAGAATCTAGTACTCACACTCTGAAACAGAAACTGAACCCATTCCATCACTGTGAATCTGACAGCTGTTATTGAGCTGACAGACCGCACTTGTAACTGGGTTATTCACTGGACTTCACAGATGTGATAAATGCATTTTGATCTATTATTTAGTTTGCTGTAACTAGCATTATTTGAATGTTAAATGGGCACTAGCGCACTCTTTGACTGGAGCTATCAAAGCTTCTGGAACAATCTGTGGAAATGAGTTTGAGAGCAACAGCTGATTTGTCACGCCTCTTCCCATGTCCCCCCTCAGTAAATCACGCCAATTAAACCCTCATGTGTCAATTATTGTGTTTAGCTGAAGTTGGTTACTGATGAATTATGGGTATAATTGTGTGGAAGTAACTTCAACTGTTACCTCACTGGCAGAGAAACAACAACAACAAAAAAATGCACTTCTGCATAAAAATTCTGCATTCTCTCCGATACATTGTTAGTGGTTTTATCTGAATATTCCCTTTCTATCCATAATGATCTCATTGCAATTTGAAGAAAAAAAATGTATGCAGTTTGAATGTTTTCATATGTCTGCAGTAAACTGGTCCAGCAGTCAGTGAGTGTCTTCATACTTCATGTGGTCTGAAGAAAAAATAAATGTAGAAATTTGGATTTTCTGAACAAGTTAATTGAAGTTATGTTAAAATATTTTGTATGTAGGCCTGTAACTTTTTAAACTCTGTAGAATCAAAAGGGAGAAGTAGCTCCTCTAGCTAAACAGATGCTGGATTGTTAATATTCATACAATGGAAAGATTAACTGTTCTGCACTTTGTAGTAGTACAAGCTATGTTTAAAAATTTATCAAATATTCAAAATGCAGGAAGTCCTTTTGTAAGCCTCACTGTTTCGTGCTTACAACGAGCACTATTTTTTTCTCTCAGTACTCTTTTTTTTTTTTTTTTTAAATGGCACTCTGACAGAATGTTCCAACTAACCAGTTTTATTTATTTATTTTTAAAAAATACTTTCCCATCATGAATGTAAATGTCACGTTAAAGTAAATTCGGCTAGTCATATAACAGCATGCCTCTCATTAAGCTGACCTTTGTCATCAGGTTCTGTATTAAACTCAGTTTGATTCTCTACAGATTCGGCCATTCTAGCAGAAAATTAAATTAACATAAAATCAATTAATACATTAATTAGTCTGGTTTAATCACATCATTCCGAGTCTACTTTGGAGACTAATTATTTATTTCATAATTAATGGAGGGTGATTAATTGTGAGGTTTAGAATGAGTACATGCCTTATGCCAGTCCATTGCAAAAGGTTCATGTTAATATAGGCCAGGTGCTACTGTTTTCCATTTTATTATCATGCTTTCACTTTCAGATCTATGTTAGTGTAGTATGGATAGAGAGTAGTCTATATATGCCACGTGACCAGGATGTGTGGAACTTGTTAAGTGACTTAATGAGCACTGCTACACAGTTGATGGCTTTTTTACCGGACACTATTACTGGAACAATCCCTCTAGAGTAACCTGAGAATCTTTAATAAGGACACAATGGTGGATGTTCATAGGAAAAAAAATATTTGTTTAATTTATTTGACATCTCGTTTTCCCTGCATGACAATAAGATTAAATGGAGATCAAATGGTTATTGATTATTCAGATTTTTATCCTAAAAAAAATCTCACATGAGGTCAAATAATGCCTCAGCTTCTACTCCGTTTTGCCAAGACATCAAAATCTGTGATCAAAAGTCAGAGATTTTGATGTGAGTGCAAATATTTCTCATTAAATTCTTCCAAGACCTAGTATCTGGGCTATGATGTAAAAATGAAAATATACTTGAGGCACCATTTTGGGGTTCCTCGGATCACGCTTTTATATTCACAATGAAAGTACCCTTACATTTCCATTTATTCATTGAGCAGAGGCTTTTATTCAAAGCGACTTATATGTGAGGAATACAACATAAGTGAGGCAGAAGTGCTGCAATATTCCGTAACTGTTCAGAGAAGTAGAGCAGAGATGACAGTGAGAAAAGTATATGTTTAAGAGATTTTTTTAAAGTAAGCGCATTAACAGGATTTCAGTCAAGTGCTCACTGAACAGATGTGTCTCTTCTGGAGGTTCCTCAGATGTTCTATAATGTACTCAAGAAAATTCAATATATTGTCTCAGAACAAATCCCTTACGATGGGGTACTGCCATTTGCAGTCTTTAGGGTTTAGAGTTTTTGGAAGAGGTTATGGATTCTGTTTGTTTGTACTTTTTTTAAAGTATTGCTATTCTTGTTATTATTATTTTATATATATATATATATATATATATATATATATATATATATATATATATAGCTGTGTGCTCTTACTTTGTCAACATGTTTCATTTTGTGTCTTTATTTCTCCAAAGGACCTGAAATGACATCTCAGACAAAGATGTTTTTTTTTGTTGTTTTTTTTTTTTTTTTTTTAGATTTTATCATTGGCATTTTTGCCTTTATTATGATAGGACAGTGAGAGAGAGGGGAAAAGGACCATGAGCCGGGACTCGAACTCAGGTTGCCCAAACAAAGCGCATTGGCGCTACATGTCGGCGTGCTGCCCACGATGCCATCGGCGCCGACAAAGTTGATTGTTAAAGTTGTGATGAAATGGAAATAGTGCCAGACATTTTCTTCCAAATTGTGAAATGGAATATCAAAAAAGAATAAAAAAACATGTAAAAAGGACTCCCTACATCAGTTGTCGATTGGAAGGAGGTCAGAATTCAGGTCTGAATGTGAGCTTGCAGACAGTAGTAAGAAATGGGCAGGGTTTAATCGGATTAAAAGATTTGATAAGTCTGTCATTTCATCAGAAGGTTAATTGAAGGTTGATTAAAAATTATGTTATCAAAAAAGTGAAAAATATGCACTGATGAACTGTTCATGATAAGTTCAATAACATGCATTTAGAAAATATAATTTTCATTTTAATTCTGACTTTAAATGATACAAACTGAAGTCTCACGAGCTGAGGATTGTCAAACGGCAAAGAGCACAATGTATTTTTTTATCCTCATCCAAGTTAATTTAAGTTACGTAGATGTAATGTGTTTAATGAAGTGATTTTTGAAATTTGGTATAAATACTACTGTATTTTTTTATTAATCTACTTGAAAACCAAGAGATTATTATATATAATTTTTATCTAATTACAGGTACTGGTTTATGTTAAATATGTGCTAACCGTCTCATACACAGTGTTATATAATTTGCCATGAAATACTGTGGGCAAATGTCCTGTTCTCTGGGCTCAATTCACTTCTACATCCTAACGAGACTCCCATCAGATGGCTTCTAGCAGTCAGACACCTGCTCTCTGAGTGTGTGTGTGTGTGTGTGTGTGTTAAGGGTGAACTTCCTCCTAATTAGCTGTCATTTGCTCTGTGCCCATATCAGGGGGTCATGTTATCATTGGAGCTGATGTATTCTCTGTAAAACCACACCACTCCTCCAAAGGGTACGTTTGAGGGGGTGGAGGGAGGCGACGTGAACTTGGAGAGTTAATGAGGAATCAGACATAATTTAAATGCAGATGTGTGTCATTAATCTTGGTGTCCTCCCTCACTCTTACGGTGTTTTATTCACTCACACTTTGAGTGTTCTGGAGCTAGCCTGATGTAATTTGGGGATAAAAGAGTATTGCACAATACATGATGCGTTTACGATGCCTTTCTGACCACCAGGGATCTCTGCTGAAACGCAGTGCATGTAACATTACCACTACTTCCTGTTTAGCTCCTGTGCAAACTTTCTGTCGGTTCTGTTTCTCGTCCAAGCTTGCGAACTTCTCTGTGCCCACCTACACAAGCCTGTATGGCTCACAGATGAGAGTCGAGATAAATGTGCAGTCAGCTGGGCTCACATCCCAGAATAGACCGGTAACTACGGCGACTGTACGTTGGAGCGAGCGTACAGGAGTTAATGTAACCACCCCTCCTGTGCTTCACTCTCTCTATGACGCTCTCTCAGAGTAATTGCACGTAATTGGCGGTCCACTGAGAAGGCCCTTCCACTGTGTGTCCGTCCCTTGTCTTTCTTTGATTGTGAAGTGGATTGCTCGGGTTGTGTCACTGATAAGGCATGTGTTTAATCGATGTTGAGAGGTAGCTGTGGTGATGACATGACCCTCTCGACGGCGTACCATAATTATGCCCACCCCCGGCATGCAGCGCTTGATCGCAAACAATGTTTGATTTTTTTCCCCCCACCTCTTAATTATTTTTTAATTAGCAGCCTCTACACAAGAGAGAGTTGGAAACGCTAAGCACCAGAGATCATTTCGTAGTTAATTACCACACACACACATACCTACACCCACATAATATAGATTTTCTGCATATTGTGTTAAATATCAATATGATATGCATTACTTTGCATATGTCATCTTGTTTGTCGGTTGCAATAACACAAGCATTCCTTTATTAGAGTGAATCGACACACATATTTTCAGTCTATAATTAGGCATTTTAAAGTCAGAGTGCAAGAAATGAAAGGGCTTGTCTGCAGAAGATTGTATCTTATGATTCTGAATCTCCACAATCACACTCTTTATGAGGCTCTGGTTGGGTGATAGTTTCTGTCCTTCTGTAGGTGTTTGTGTGGTGATTAAGATCACCATGACAACAACGAGCAGCTGGGCCAGTGCTTAGAGCCTGCTACATATTACCTGTTTCATATTGAAACTTATTTTGATAAAAATAGATTATTATTTAATCCGTCTGAGTTATCTAATAGCAAATGTTAGGCATATATCATGTCAGATGTAATGGCAAATATCAGAATATATCACAAATGTATATCAAACCTGCCTGTAATTTGTAGCACAGTTGTATTTAGTCATAACTGATGTGATTTTTATTCTCTCTCTTATTGTTTTTTTTTTTCTAAACCTGGCTCATTGGAAAAACGTGCTTGTGGCATAATTTCTGCAAAATTATATTACATTGTTTCTTGCACGTTTCTCAACACTTTTGAAGTGAAATGACCACTAAAAGTGTGTTCAGTTTTATGTAAAACAGATGTAAAACCCTTCCCTAAATCTAACCTATATTGTTAATGAAAGGAAAATGTGAAATAAAAACACATTTGCTGAAGCAACCATGCCATTTTAGCTTGCTTCTACAAGTCGTTTGTCACGTGTAGATCAAACACGCACAATATAATGTGAAATTCATGCTCTATGGTAAAACTGTTTTGTGGTGATAACAACCTATTGTGCAAGGAAGGAACCACACAAAAATAAGTCTTTATTAATAAATCCCTGTGATCCAAATTTTTGTGAACAGGAATAGAAGTTGTTGATGTTGTATGTATGTATGTATATATACTGCACACTATGCAAATTTCTGCATGGAATACTCGGATGCCAAAATGCTGTACAGCACATTGCAGTGTTCGCGACCTTCCTTCTCCATTGTGACAAATCAACACTGATTTTTTTGACACTTTCCATTCCAAACAGAATAAGTGGGAGTAGAAAAAAAAAAATAAAAAATCTAAACAAGCAATGAATTCCAGAGCAATAAAAGAAACCAATATGAACTGCAGTTCTCAGAGAGAGGAAAAAGGCTGACCTGCGACAAACCAGTAACAATGTTTAATTTTGATTTGATTGAATTAAAGTCCATTTTAAAGTTTTTCTTTTTACAGTATAATGTAAAAAAACAACAACAACTTTTTAGGCATATATTTATTTTTTTGGTGAATTATACAGTAACAACATGACGACAATATCGAATATCATAGCGTTTCATAATGCATATCGATGCATTTTTTTAAATGGCATGTAGTAGCCTATACAGTAAATAATGTGCAGCATGTATTAACGAGTATGCTAGTATTTCATTTTGAACATAGACTTTGTTAGATTTAAGTCTGCGATATTTGGTACTTGTGCGGTTGTCTTCCTGTTGTTTTCCTCTTCAGGATCTGTTTTTCTTTGGAGCAGCTGTTGATTTCATTGTTTTAGCATTCACATATTCGAGTACATGAGCCAGGCCATATGGTGGCAAATCACTGAGCCAGGACTAGAGAGATAGATAAAGATAGAGAAAACCACACAAAAAAAAAATCCTTTGCTTGCCCTTTCGCTTTCTTTTTCTTTTATCATTAGCACTGTTATTAGTCATGCTGTTGTTATGGATGTTTAAGGTGAAGGCTGATTGCTTTCGGAGTGTATTTATGCTCCGCAGTGCCGAGGGTGTAGGCAGGATTGAGTGTGTGTGGACAGGCACATTTTTCACCTGTTCACCTCCTCTTATCCGGGCTGCCGTTCAAGGTCTTGGGTCCTTACAATGGCTCAGACACAAATGCAGCCACCCAAAGAGTGAACTGACACAGGCAATTTCAACATCCATCTCACTGCATATATTGACTATATATGAGAGAAGTGCTCCCAGTAGAAAGCTATTTGTACGCTTTGAAATCCAGAAAGGCTAACAATGGCCATATTTGTACTGCAAAAAGTCTGTTTGAGGAATGATATAGGCAGCTGTGAACCTTGAGCTCTGTTAAAAAATAAAGATAGGCTGCAACCATATATCAATAGGTATGTGTTAATCTGTTTACATGTATTTGTGTGTTTATAGTGATTAATTGCTCTTAAATGACAATACACTTCCATCTTTGATAGAAGGAAGAGTGGCAAACTTTGACAAAAGAGTAACTATAGCAATCTTACTGCTTTGCTTCATTGACAGAGTGATGGTTTTAATGTTTCTGAATGAAATGTGGCCAATTAACTTTTGTGAATAAGTCTGGATGCGAGTTATGAGCCAAATCTGGGCTTGAAGAAGAAGTTATGGAGCCAGAACCAAGGGCATGGATCAGAGGGGGTCATCTATCTCTGGGGCGGACAAGCTCTTGCCTCCAGTGTGTTTATTATAACCTGTATATTATCACATGCTGTGGATTATACTGGTTGTCCATGAAAAACTTTGAGTTCCCTTCATGGAGTACATGAAGAAATTCATGAGACTCCATTGTCTAAGCCTTGAACTCATAGCCAAATAAAAAGAAAAACAGAATAAATCTAGCAGTGTTTGATATCTAACAGCAATAATATTTTGTAAAACGCTAAAATAACCTAAGAATGTAGTAACAATAAATAGGGATGGTAGGGATACCAAGCTCATGTACTTGTACTCGTACTTGTAAAAATACCCCTGATACTAAAGACCGATACCTCACGTGACGTAACTGACAAAACTTCCTGTGCACAGAGACACCGACGGCAGCAGCAGAAACAATGTCAGCCTCAGAGGTGTGGAAATACTACAACGCACACATTGCGAACTGCATACTTTCAATCACAATTCGTTATCGATTATTGAAGGTGGGATAGGTGGAATTGCGCTGAATGACATAGACCAGAAGCGCTCTTTCGAACACGTTTATTTAATTTGTATCTCTATAGTATTTGTTGTCTTGTTTGTAATTTGTTTGTACATTTCTTTTTATATAACAACAATTATATATGTATTGGTAATTATGCCCTTTCAAGGTTACTGGACACTGTGAAATTTTTATTCTTTAAGTTTGTGACATTAGAGTAATAATAAAGAAGCTGTCCTACATTCATTAGTCTCACTGTGTTGTGCTTGGAAAACTGCAACAAAAAAGAGAGAGAGAAATTAATAAATGTATAGGTATCGGTATCGGCGAGTATAGTGAAAAAAAAGTATCGGTACTCGTACTCTGTCCTTAAAAAATGGTATCTGTGCATCCGTAACAATACATTAGCTAGTTTTATTTAAGTTTTATTCAATGTCACATTTGTAGTTGCCAAACGCACAAAGATGAAGATGAACAGGGCATTCCAAAATATAGGCTATTGTCTTAATTTACAAAATCAACTCACAGGAGAAACAAAGTCCACACATTGAGAACCAACAAAGAGTAACTGAAACATGGTCAGTGTGGAGTATATATACCAGATACAAACAAAGGAGATTAGATGAGGAACAGGTTAACATAATCAAATAATAACTGAGTAGATCGTCATACATAACATCAACATACAAAACACAACTGTTACAAAGACAAAATTATTAATTAATATGATTAAATCAACTCATTTATTTATTCACTTTTATCTGAATGATTTGTTTATTTTAAATTGTTGTTATTATTATTATTTTTAATTGTTAACTTATTTAAAATGTATTTGTATGGGATCAGTACAAACATATTATTAGCTGAAACAGAAAGACTAAAAAACATTACAAAATTATTATTATAAAATTATAGCACATGTTCATTTGCTTTTTAGGTCCCTAGAAAGTCTTTTTTGTGGAAAGGAATAAAATGCAAAAGGAAATTACCACTTTTTACCGTGGGGGTTAATTTATGAAAGTTACCACATCATAATGCTTGAGGAGCATATTTGCAATATTCTGACTAGATTTGGCTGTTTAATACAAAAAGCTCTACAGGAAGAGGTCCGTTCAGCCATAAGTCTGTGAGAGTTATATAGTTTTGGACTGTATGAGAATTAAAAAAAAAAAAAAAGAATGATAAAATTTATTTAGTGTTAAAAAGCAGAAGTCTCTATTATTTGTCTCAACCCTCCCTCCTTTCTCTCTTTCTGTGTAAAGTGCTTGCTGTAAATGTTCCATATGTTCTACATTAGGGCTAGGCTCAAGTGTAGATAAATGCTAATATAATCAGCTAGCCCCACTTACAAATACACTCCCTAAGGTCTAACCAACCATTGTTTATATTATCTCCTGCATAGTCATTAATCAGATATTCTACAAACTGATTTAGTAGGTTTAAAAGGCACTTTGCAGCCAGTGTTTAGATAGTATTGCATCTGGGTTCCAATTTATTAAAAGTCGTAGATCGCCTTTTTGAGTCATTATGAAAAATAGCTTGTGTTATTTTATTTTATGTATAATTTTGGTTAATAACTTCCAAATAATTAACAAAATGCTCCCTTTTTTTAAATTTATTTATTTATTTATTTATTTTTAAGTCCCACATCACACTTTTGGGTTGTTACGATGATGCGCTGCTTGATTATAATAAATTCATATTTATTTATTTATTTATTTAAAGCTGCAGTCCGTAACTTTTTTTGGTTAAAAATGATCCAAAATCAATTTATGAGCAAGTTCATAACAAGCCAGTGTTTAAAACTATCTCCTTACCTTAGCCTGATTCACAACGGTAAGCTTGTAAAAATGTTTTCTAATTCGGGTGGTACTGGTGGGTTTCCGTGGGAAATTCAAGCATGCCGCTGTACGTCTTTGCGTCATTACGTCACGTCTCTTTATAGAAAGGTGTCCCAGCTAGTCGGCTATATGGCATGTGAAGGATGCTGCAGGCGGCGGATTATTTATAGCCTTTTCTCACAGCTGCAATAATGAAACTTATCATTTTGATGGCGGATTGTAATCCAGAAAGGTCCAAATAACAATCATCAGTGACATCTGGAGATTCACTCGTAGTCAAAAGCAAAAGTCTTCGAACTGTGGAGTGGCTACAGAAATTGAAATCACAGGTAATTGTAAATGTTGTTAACATTAACAATTTGAGAACAAAATATAACAATAATAATAATTTTTATGGTGTGATGTGATCTGAGCTAAGTGATCGTTAGATTTAATCATCATTGGCAGCTCGATTTATTTTAATGCTTTTTATCTCAGAACAAAAGTTGCAGACATGTTACTTACTTGTTCAGATGATATTTTCCAGTGAAAATTCTTATTTTGGTCATACTTCCAAGACGTAGAATCTGTGATTCCGAAGTACAGTATCCACACTGGTGTGGTGACTAACAGCAAACACTAGATTCATCCGCGCTGAGGAGCCGTGCCGATGCACAACATGCGTAAAGATGATAATTCCGCAAATAACTGCAATTGCAGGTTTCAAACAGAGATGGCAACAAAGAGGCAAAACAGACAGCAGCTGAAAAATACTTTAAAGGGGTGGTTGATTATGATTTCACTTTTTTAACTTTAGTTAGTGTGTAATGTTGCTGTTAGAGCACAAACAACATCTGCAAAGTTAGGACACTCAAAGTTCAATGCAAAGGGAGAAATATTTTCTTTTAAAGAATTCTCTGTTTAAGAACTACAATAACAGCTGGTAGGGACTAGCTTTCTCCCCATGTTATTGACATCACTAACCCTAAAATTTACATAAACCCTGCCCCAGAGAACATGCAACAAAGAGGTGAGGCCATGTTATTGCAATACTGTATGTGACACAAATGCAATAGCATATCATAAATGCAAGATGACAACATAAGTTATAACCGTAATTAAACTAAACTATACATGTTCTATCTTCATGCAGCATATATTCTCTGGCTCTGTAGGATCTTACAACATTTCCCACACGAGCAATTTATAGATTATCATATAGAATATGCTAATTAATGACTTTCAGATGGTTAAATCCACATCAGCTACATAAATTAATCAACTAACCATTCAGAAATGTCCTGTTGCATTCTACATGTTGTCACTTCTTCTTGCATCTCTCCGTTATTGTCTGACTCCGGTTTGAACATAAAAGGCTGAACAGTTTCTGACATTTTCAGTGAGTCTGGTTGAGTTAATCGGCGCTGCTAACAAGAGCTTTTGAAACTCTGAAACGCCCTATTCTTAGGAGCAGCAGCTCATTTACATTTAAAGGGACACACACAAAAACTGTCTTTGCTCACCCTCAAAAAGTGACAAATTTAACATGCTATAAAAATGATCTATGGGGTATTTTGAGCTAAAACTTCAGACATCAGAGACTTATTTTACATATTGTAAAAGTGGCATTATATGACCTCTTTAAACTTCTTAATGTCTTCTTGTAATCAAATCCAAGGGGTTATTTACAAAATACCTTCTGCCAATTTTCAGATGTCAGTGTATGTCAAAGCATTTGTCCTCAGTGGAATAGCTCAACCTGTTAATTAGCAGGTAGTGTCAACATTCATCTGGCCAATTGTGTCTGAATTCTCTCTGTATATTTCCTGTCACGAGTATGTACTTGTGTCTGGGTTTAAATGCCGTGTGTCATCAGGGCAGGTAGTATTATGGATTGTTGAGTGATTGATTCCCCTCTTTTCCTGAGAGATTGCTTGTAATGCAGATTTTAAAATAGCTCACCTTTTCTTATTGGCTTTTTTATGCCAATTCTGAGTATGCAACAGTCGAGTGTTACACTTATCTTCCCCCGACTGAAATGCATAATGTATTGTTTTTATGGATTGCTATGACAGCGCTCGTAAGAGAGCAACGACAGAGTCGGCATTCATTAGTACCTTGAGGATGTGACAATCGAAATTAGATCCCTGTGATGTACCGGTCCATATTTCATCTCAAACCTGGAGGCCTTTCGCTGCTTACATATCGCGTTAGGCAACCCATGCTTCATGCAAAATGCTACTGTCAGAGTGTTCTAGCATGGATTAATGTGATATTCTGCACATTCGATTTGTGCTTCTGCTGTTTTCTTGGCTTTATCCCAGGTTTTTACCTTCCCCTGTCCCTGCTCTCCGTTCTGGGTCAACGAGTATGTGTTGGTGTGAAAGCAGGGCTTGTTCATTTGGTGTCACCCTGCTGTTAACCAGATTCAGTTACTGAGGTTAAACCTTGTCATCTACCACTGCCATGATCTAACAGAGCCAAGCCTGTGGTTTGTGCACAGGAGTGCTGTTAAACTAAAGGACATGCCAAATCCGGCACACACATGCGCACACACTGGGCATCAATGGTAAAGACTCATCTGGAAGAAAAACAGACTGTGAGTGTAGCCAAGCGAGTCTGCACCAGCTGATCAGTGTGTGTGTGTGTGTGTGTGTGTGTGTGTTTACTTGGGGGGACAAAAGGAAAGAAACAGTCAATTTACTCATCACACCAAAATGTCGAAACTTTGAATCCTTTGTCCACTAATGTGACTCGAATCAATAAACTACGTGTGATGTCGATAGAACGAGTGCCTTACTGAAACTCATGTCACAGCTTGCCGCTTCATTTCTAAATGCACAGCTTTAAGCGGCCAATATTAAGGCACTCGGCTTGCATTTTTCTGCACAGTAGTAGTTATACATGCATACGGCTATCTAAACACCATCTGCGATGTTCAGAGAAGTCAAAAATGCTGCAGGAATGCAGAAATAACCCATAACAAATTTATAGATGCCATAGATTTCATTTTTCTTGCATTAATTCACTATCAAAATACAGGCAGAAATTTATTTCCAAACTGATGAATTTTGAATTTGAGAACTTGCAAGTGCAAGCATAAAAATCTATGATGAATGCATATTTGTGTTATTAGAAAAGTCATCACTTTTGTCTGTAATGTTTCTTTTAAAGACTTTTACTTTTAAATAAGTTGTTAGTTTAAAAAAATGTCAGAAATATGGTTGGGTTGCAGCAAGGATATTTAGATGTAGGATGCAGCAGTGATATTTATTTTCAAAAAGAACCAAAATACAATACACGTAAGAAAAACAGGAAAACAACAAGGATAAAGCAAACCACTGTGATATACAACAAGAACGGACAAAGAACTACTAAAACTGAGGGCTACATATAAACAGCTTATCTAGCAGACTATAAACAGGTGTGCAACTAAATCATTAAAAACAAATGAAGAGCGGGAAAGTGGGGAACAAAGGAAACAGGAACAGAACACAGGACAACAAGGTGATACAAAATAAAAGTCCATGAAAACAGAACATAAACCTGACCTGAATTTTGTCATTTACCATTATTTAGATTTGTCATTCTTTTTCTTCTATGGGACACAAAAGAAGATGTTTGACAGAACGTTCATGCTGACAATGAAAGTGAATGCTGAGTGGGATTCCAAAATTAATATGCTTGATTTTAATCAAATTAATTCCAATTATTAGACCACATTAAGCACAATTAATCACATATATCAATGTTTGTTAAGAGAATCCACCAGAAGAAGGTGATTCAAGCATGTTATTGTGGCAGACGAGAAAATAAATGAAACGAATTGACGTCTTTGGTTGTTGTTGCATCTCGCTGGTTTTCAGCATCTCATGCCACGTTTTTAAGATGCATTGTCAAGAAATCGGTTACAGTGTATTTTACTGATTACGTTCTTCATTAACAATTATTCAGTTATTTGTAACAATGTCATTGTAAAAAATAAAGTAGTTTCGATGTAGCTAGCTACTTTTTGATAGTAACTTGTAGTCTAGCTAACTACTATTTCAGAAGGGGAGCTTGAATGTAACTTACTTTAACTTACGAGTAGCTTGGGGAATGGAATTGTCCTGAAGAAATTCGGTAAAGCGGCAATAATTTTGCGCCAGACTGCTTCACAAACTAGGGTCTTTTCAGTGACTCCAGTTCGAATATATAGGCTTGCAATAAGTCCTGGCAATCTGTCTTACACTGGTATCCTGGAGCATAGGCTCTTGAAGCTCCGCCCTCTTCTTGAAAGGGGACTGGGAGCACCAGCTCATTTGCATTTAAAGGGACACATAAACACGGCATGGTTTTGCTCTTTTTTTTGGCGATGTCCTAATCGCCAAAAACAACCACGGCAACGTAAAAGTGCATTACCAACGCCGACAGATGAAAGGATTCAATGGAATCAATTCAATGGAATCAATTCAATGGAAAGGATTCCGGAAGAGAATACAATGCTGAATAAAGTCGTAGTTTTTGTTATTTTTGGACCAAAATGTATTTTCGATGCTTCAAAAACTTCTAACTAACCCACTGATGTCACATGGACTACTTTGATGATGTTTTTATTATGTTTCTGGACATGGACAGTATACCATACATACATTTTCAATGGAGGGACAGAAAGCTCTCGGACTAAAACTAAAATATCTTAAACTGTGTTCTGAAGATGAACGGAGGTCTTATGGGTTTGGAACGACATGAGGGTGAGTCATTAATGACATAATTTTCATTTTTGGGTGAACTAACCCTTTAATTTGACAGCCCTAAAAAAATAAAATAAATAAATAACAATAGCTTGGTGAGAAAATGAATGTTTCAGTCATGATTCACTGAAAATTGTCCCCTCTGCAGTATATCTGTAATGTGATTCTTGTGTGTGATTCACACATAAACCAGTTATGTTGACTAAATTATATATTCTCCAAAACATCTTTTTGTGCTCCATGGGGAAAAAAAAATAAAAAATAAAATTAATTTGAAATTACTTAGCATATTTTGTGAACTGTTACTTTAAAAGGCTCCTCTTTGACACACATAATTACATTAACGCAGTTCTATCCCTGGCACACAGAAAGTTCTGGAATCTATCGGACACTCAACTCAAGTTTGGCAAAAGCTGAGGGGTTTTATATAGACTCACATTAATCTTGTGGCCTTCAGGAAAAAAAGCCTTATTAACCCACATAACCAGAATAAGATAATTACCTTTGTTACTCTTCTTCTGTGTTTAATTCTCGGCGGGTGTTGAGATGTGTGTGTGTGCGCGCACATGCGTATAGGACGGATACTATAATCTATGAATTATTAATACATTATTACCTCTTAATTAAGACTTATCATTTTTTCAGACATTTTAATATCGCAGATGCCAAAGAACTGTTGTTTCTTTTTCTTTTTTAAGCTTGAAGGGTGTCAAGTCAGCAAAAACATAGCATGGTCTAAGAAACAGTTCATCTGCAAGCTGCATATGAGGAATTCACAGATATATCGGGATTTCCTTTTACACATATCCATGAACTCTGTGTTTTAAGCTTGGAGTTCAACACAGAGAATCGTCTCCTTTACTACAAATGAAGGAATTGCTAAGTGGGAAGCACTAAGATTCAGCCAATCAATGCAGATTACAGCAGTGAAGGGATGGACTAAAATGATGACACGTATTCCACTTCGGGAGCCCACGTGCTAACACGTAACACACATCAAAGTGGCTTTGATCACTGCAAACACAAACACACTGTTGCAGGTAAACAGGGCAGAGAAAGAGAATAGCTTTTCAGAATGGATTACTAACATAGGCTGCTGCTTACTGCATACTGTGCAGTATATAATGTGAACTGCCTACAAATTTTAAAAATAATATATGAAACGGTATGCAATATGCAATGATAAACATTTCAAATGGCAGTGAGCAGCTCGCTACATTGCATATTTAAAAGTGCATGCAGAATTTTCTAAAAAGATAAAGTATAGACTCATACAAAAATAATCCCTACTTAAAATCCATTAGAATTATTTGGTGGTGTTTGTGTCTACAAGGACACTGCCCTGTGCCTGTAATTTCTTGCTTTCTTCTTGAATTGCTGTGCTCAGGACGTTTCTGGGCTGCAACCTTCGGCCAGTGAGTGTGTCATTCATTCCAGCCAATAACTACGGGTGGTGCATGTAAAGGTGGGACTTTAAAGTCTGTAATGTTTTAAAGTTCGGGAAGAAGAACCTGCTAATTTCTTCTGTCTCAACACAATTTATTTTTGTTCTTGCTTTATTGACTGATATCTGTAACTCGACAGATTACTAGACAGTTATATTCAGTTTTAAAGATGACACATAGTTATTGTTTATTAGGGTGCACTTGTGGCAGTGTTCCACCCATGAGGAGGGGCCAAATTTGAATGTTGTGTTTACAAAGAGTAACTGAACATTTCTGCGTTGCGTGCCTTTATTTCAGTATGGTGCCATGTAGTTATCTCAGAAATAAATCTGGTTATTTTGCACTTTTACTATAGGTTTGGATAAATATGTCATGTATTGTAGCAGCTCAAAATATGTAGGAACTGAGTGCCCAGGAGCAAAGATGGCAGGTTGCAGGTTGTGTACTTCAGGGGCTGAATACACCAGCTGAGCATCTGCTATTGAGATGAATGGAAATGCTAACGCTCTCTCCAGGTATTCAGACCTCCTTGGGTGTAACTTATGTGTTGAGCATCAGGGATGAGATCACATTTAAACGTCAGATCGCATTATTGTGTTCACTGTATCTTATCCTCATGGACAAACATTGACACCAGTCAAACATTATCATATCAGAACATGCACATCTCCACTTTACTGTTGAAATCACATTATGTTTTCAGAAATAAGAACAGCATTTGAAAAAAATTTAATACATAAGTATTAGTACAATTCTTCATGTGTTGTGAGGTTTAGCAAGGTCATTTTAACTAAGCTGGTATTTTTCTCATACTTTTGCCTTATTGTGCTATTGTAGCACACTATATGTAAGGTAATGTTCTCAGTTATTCAGATTTAAGCAGTCATAAAATCATTATGTTGCCCTTTATGCAGATTCAGGATTTACTTATAGTTGGTGTGTAATTATATTTTAATTTAGAAATGTTTTATTTTAATTGTATTTTTATGTTAAAATATCATATGACTCATAGGACCAGTGGCAGATAAGGAGGACTGCTTGAAGAAACCTGTTTGAAAACAGTCATTAATTTGTCCATTCCATTTGGTGGTGCAAATGTCAAACTTCAGTTTTTTTAAAGGATTCTCTGTTTAAGAACTATAATAGGGACTTTAAGCAACAGCTGTTGATGGAACGGCAACGACAACCGGAAGTAAACTGTCAACTGCCGTAGCTAAAGAACGCAAAAATCACTAAGCAACAACAAAGAGGATGGCGTGGATCATTTAATCATTTGACATAGTAAACAATACATTACATGTAAATAAAAGCAAGAGAATGGTTGCTGTTGGCATTAAATGACATACAGATACAACTAAAATACCACATAACCATAGAACATACCATTTACTTATCTAGTCTGTCACGTATTATCGACTACGGCAAATCGGCTACCCTGCCGTAGTAGACGGTTACAGTAGAACGTCAAGAAGTAGCAGTTAAATTTACTTTGGCTCTGCTTTGACCCTCCCGTCGGCGGCGGTTTGAACGAACAGTACAGCGTTGTTGGCAGGGCGGCCAAGGCGAATGTTGACGCTCTTGCCGGCGGCGGTGTGAACGCACGGTAACACTATGTGCTAAAACAAGCTCTTGAAACCCCGCCCTCTGCTTAGGAGCAGCAGCTCATTTGCATTTAAAGGGACACACAAAAATGTTTTTGTTCACCCTCAAAAAGTGACAAATTTAACATGCTATAAAAAATTATCTGTGGGGTATTTTGAGCTAAAACTTAACATACACACTCTGGGGACATCAGAGACTTATTTTACATCTTGTAAAAATGGCATTATATCACCCCTTTAAAAATAAAGTTTCCAAAAAGTGTTTATACGAAGAACCATTTTAGGTTCCTCGAAGAATCTTTAAATGAACAGTTCTTAAAAGAAATTTTTTTTATTAGTGTGAAGAACATATTAATAATCTTATGAGTGTTTTTCCAATTTAAAGGTGCCCTCGAATGAAAAATTGAATTTATCTTGGCATAAATAACAAGAGTTCAGTACATGGAAATGACATACAGTGAGTCACAAACACCATTGTTTCCTCCTTCTTATATAAATCTCATTTGTTTAAAAGACCTCCGAAGAACAGGCGAATCTCAACATAACAGATTGCGTAACAGTCGGGGTGTACGCCCCAAAATTTGCATAATACCAGCCCATGATGTTCCCAACATTATGAAAGGCATTAGACAAGGGCAGCCAGTTAACGTCTGGAGCTGCACACAGCCGAATCATCAGACTAGGTAAGCAAGAACAACAGCGAAAAAATGGCAGATGGAGCGATAATAACTGACATAATCCATGATAGCATGATATTTTTTATTGATATTTGTAAATTGTCTTTCTAAATGTTTTGTTAGCATGTTGCTAATGTACTGTTAAATGTGGTTAAAGTTACCATCGGTTAATTACTGTATTCACGGAGACAAGAGAGCCGTCGCTATTTTCATTTTTTAAACATGTGCAGTCTGTATAATTCATAAACACAACTACATTCTTTATAAATCTCTCCAACAGTGTAGCATTAGCTGTTAGCCACGGAGAACAGCCTCAAATTCACTCAGAATAAAACTTCAACATCCAAATAAATACTTTACTCACATAATTCGTAGCATGCATACAGCATGCATGACGAACATCTTGTAAAAATCCATTTGAGGGTTATATTAGCTGTGTGAACTTTGTAAATGCCCTGTAATATAGTCGACAGCTCATGTGGCAGGAAGCTCGAGATTTAAGGGGGCGGCGCCGAGTGTAAATCAGTGCATTGTTAATGATGCCCAAAAAAAGGCAGTTAAAAAAATTAATTAAAAAAAAATCTATGGGGTATTTTGAGCTGAAACTTAACAGACACATTCAGGAGACACCTTAGATTTATATTACATCTTGTAAAAAAGCATTCTTGGGCACCTTTAAAGAACCTTTAGTGCAAAAGAAAGTTACATAGATATCAAAGGTTGTTCACTGAACTATAGATGCCATTAAGGAACTTTATTGTGTGTGTAGTGTATTAGGTATTGCATCTTTTCTCACTTCCTCACACCCTAACAGCTGCATGTATTCAACCTAATGAAATGACAAAAGACCTTTAGAAGCCCCTGAAAAAAAATCACCAACTGTATGAAAAATGAATTCTGTCTTTTTGGGGAAAGGCTTAAAATAGCTGCTAAAACCTCTTGTGTCATTCTCCTTTCCCTTCTAATTTCCGTTAAAATTACATTAGACCTAGCCACTATGACAGACAGATAGGAACACAGAGAGTCAGACATATAAACAGACCATTTTTACTGTATACTACAGTATATGTTTTGAACATCATTCGGAGAGACATTTAACCACAGGGATGTTCTTCATCCACTAAAATTAGCTTGAGACCAGCTGGTTAACTGTAACTTCAGACAAATTCTGAAGTTATCATCTGTTTGCAGATTAAAATACTATTTTAAAATACAGTTTTAAGATACTTTTTGTGGCTACTGTGAAGGGTTTTGTAACTAGGATTCCCCCCCCCCTCAGAATAAATCCTTTTATCAAACTGGATAAAAAATTTGAATGTTGCAAAATCTCAAACCATCCACAGAAAGTAAATTTATTTTTTTTAGATGGTTTAAGATATTGCAGCATTCATGGAATGAGCTCATTTGTAGGAGTTTTGCAAAGTTTTTATCCAGCTTGATCAAAGCATTTATTCTGATTTTAAATTGGACATTTTCAGCAAATCCATTATTTATTAATTGATAGTGTTTTTAGAATTTTTTGGAATTTATTTAAACTGTTGCATTTGCTTTTGGTGTTTGACCAGCCTCACGGTGAAATGGTGTAAGCGTCCAGTCTTTGGAACCAGATTTTATAGTGCAGTGTGTGGAAAGAGATTACTGTAGATGTACAGTTCCGAATCGGCCTTACAAGAGATTGAGCTGTATGACATCAGTGGAGTGGGCAGCAGATACTGGAAGTTATAAAAACACGTGGACAGTATGCAGGAGAGAACTCTCTCCCTTGGGCAGGAGGAATATACAGAGAGAAATGTGTGTGGTTTTATGGATGAGAGAAGAGAGAGAGGTAAAGAAACAAGCGAAACCAGAGAAAGAGTGTGTGTTTGTGTGTGTTTGTGTTCTGAGTGGGCTTTTCTTCTGCTGTGAACCTCCTCATTGTTATGCAACTCACAGAGCGAGAGACTCACCCTGGACAGGACAGCAAAGTGTTTTGGAAAAGACTCTCTCTCTCTCTCTCTCCCTCACATACACACTCACACACATACACACCAATGCACACACCTGGGTCTCAAGGCTGTCTCTTTTCAGAACACATGTATAAAATGCACATACACACATACATAAGTTTAAAGGAATAGTTTACCTAAAAATGAAAAAGAATATTTACTTACCTTCATAATGCTCCAAACCTGACTTCAATTCTTATGTGAAATAAAATAAAAATAAATAAAATATAAAAATAATGTCCTGGTTACTCTTTAACTTTCAATTCATGTAAAAGTTCACTCTTTAAGCTAAGATTTGAGTTACTGGATGTAGATTTGTTGTTACTGTGCTATATATATATATATATATTAGTCAAACCAAAAATTATTCAGGCACTAGATAACATTTTTTATATATTTTTACTAGTGGGTGCAGGACACTATAGTTCATTTATGTAAGTGAGGATAGCCAAATAAAGTGTGACATTATTATACCCAATAATTCTTCATACAGTGGACTACCAGTAAAATTGATACAAATTTGGGACCAAAAATTATTCAGACACTTTGACCTGACCATGTTTTGCTTAAGTGTTATCTGACATAATTAAGATTCATTTGTTCTGACACAGTTTAACTCTGAGATCTTGTCATATTTTTAAACTATACTAAATTAATAAATAAACTGTAATAATGAATGAAATGTTCGTTTGACTATATATATATATATATATATATATATTATATATATATATATATATATATATATATAAAATTAAAAAAAATATTTTGTCTGTTCCTATACATTACAGATTCCTGCACTTCTCTAAAAAGGCACCATAAAAGAACTGAACGTGTAGTAGATATGACTTCTGGCTATATTAAGTTTTCTGAAGTCATGCAATAACTTTGTGTGAGGAACAGACTGAAATTGAATTTGTTATTCACCAAGCAGCTTTCCTTCAGCGGTAGCTGTCAAATCTCATTTGCATTCATGTGCATTCAGATATGACCAGTGGCTGTTTTTACATGTACACCAATGGTCTGATTATTGCCAATAATCAGAGAAAAGAATAAGCAGATTAAGATTTTACATTACATTTTCAATGTTGTTTACTTGCTTCTTGCATTACTTTTATTATTTGCTATAAAATGTGGTCGGTTTACTGCTATTTTGTTGCTATTCACCAAAACACAAAATGTTACATTCAAAAGGAGTAGGTCTGTTTGTTGCTATGGTTTTTATTTACCTGCTTCAAAGTTTTTTTTTTTTTTTTTTTAAACATAACCATAATGTCTTACTTTTGATGCTTTCAGCCATCAGTAAAACACATCACATAAAGCTCTAAGAATAAACTTATTCTTTTTCCTAAAAGAGCAGCATTTCAGGGCCATCACTAAACTTTCCTGCATGGGACAACATTTTTATTTGTAGGCTGACATTTTATTTGTTGCTGAAGGCCAAGTGGCTTCTTCTGTTACTGTATGTTTTCTGACCTGTCAACACTAGTGCACACTTTGGTCAGAGCAGAATAAATGCAATAAACATGGCTGTGTACTACACATTTTACTGTGAGTATGATTACCCTATAACCACGTTTACATGATTACAGTATTCTCTTGCTCCAGCTTAAACACATATTGCTTTAATGACATTAGCTATAAGGTGCTTTAAAAGGTAGAGGGTAATATTTTCAGTGAATAACGTCTTAAATCTCTTTTGCACAAAACTGTAATATGACTTAAGAAGACTTATAATACACGACTCATATGGACTATTTTTGTGGAACTTAAGGTGCTTTTTGACAGTTTTGCAACTTGAAATCCACTGGTCGAATATAGCGACATGCTTTTTTGTGCCAGAAGAAAGATCTGCCTTTTGTTTTCCGCAGAAGAAAGTAAGTCATGAAGTTCTGGAGCGACATGAGGGTAAGTAAATGATGACAGAATGTTTATTTTTAGGGGGTGAGCTATTCCTTTAACTGAAGATGTTCATAAATACATGCAGCCCACCACAGTCGTTGCGCACGCAGGCTTAGTTTTGGGGCGGACTTTAGGACCATGGAGAGATCTCCCACAGCAGCGAGCGCACACAGCGCGTCTTGAAGAGGAAACCCCCACAGGAGCTCTCGCTGCCGGATACCTGAGACATCTCAAATCATCCCTCTGACCGACGAGCGCACGGCGCGCCACGGAATGCGCAGGAGCGTCCGACTGTCCGCTGGATGAGGGCGCGCGGTCATGGGTCCCTCTTCAGCACCTTTGAGTTCTTAATGCATTATGAAGTCATAGAGACCCCTGGAAATCCTTTAAATTCTCCTTAAGGCAGCGTCTGTATTGGAATAAACTATCAGCTGGTGAATTTCTCTGTTCGGATGGATGATTTGGTCAGATTCCTCATTCATCGTGATGCGCGTTTATTCCGTTTTCAAGTGTCTTACTGACTGACCGCGGATCAATTTTTGGACGTTGGCTGACGGTAAGCTCGCGCTCTGTTTTAGTTACCCATGCGAAGTTTGAAGTGGAGAGGTTTCATGGTGATGCGGGGGTGGCTAGTTGATATGCTCCGGCTCGTGAAGATGCTATGTACTCTAACCTTTAGAAAATATCGAAATCATGTAAATGTGGAGTTTGACGCCTAAATAATGACAACTCATTTTCATTAAGGTTGAACTGTAGAGTGAAACCTGTCAACAACATGCCCAGATCATATTTTACCTAAATTAAAGAAAAAATAAATGGAAAATAAGGTTTTGTGAAAGAGAGTAAGCCGTATTTTGCATCATTAGAATTTGATTGTGACGGTATTTCACGACTATTCAGCATTCAATACCCCCCCCCCCCCAATTATTAGTAATTATGTGAAAACGTATATAGCTGTAATTATATAAAAAGTAGTTTTTGCTGTCCTGCCTTTAATTTATACCTATTTTTCAAAATCAATGTATCAAGACTGGATGTTTCTTATTAGGCTACTGTATTACAGTAGCCTAATGCGACTATTAAGAATCTTCATTGAGATTAATGGGAATTATAAACAAATTCAAGGCATCCAAAATGAGGGCAGAGATATGCTTCACTGGCATGGAAATAATGGCAAAATGTAGAAACATCTTAATTGTTCTACAAGTTCTCCATTTTTTTGGGGGTAAAATATAACCTGAACATTTTGGTCTTCGCATTTACCCATAGCCTACCTAAGGCAGAATTTCAGTTGGGAACCAGTGAAAATCTCAATGTGAGCAGCGGACTTTACATACACGCAAAAAAAGACGAGGTTTTAATCGTGGTAATTTCATTAGCTACTGACTAAACTAAGGTTTAACATTTTATACCAGCTGTGCGGTGTGTGACAAACCACTGTTAAAGTACACGCATATATACATAATCTCGTTTTAGTTTAGGAATGACTCTAAATGTAAAAAACGCAATGTGATGGCTTGTTTAAAGGCGGTGTTTGCGGGAGTATTGCACCCTCCTGCGATGGTACGGACAGAACACACGCACGCACGCACGCACGCACACACACTCTTTCTCACACACACTGCAGTGGCGTCTGATCACAGTCTGCAAGAGAGTGAGCGAGAGAGAGCGTGCGCATGAGTATCTGTGCCGACACCGGCTGGTTAGACCTCTCGTGGGCCTTTCACATTTGAAATTATAAAGCCAGGGTCATTTTTATTCCTGGGTTAACTTAATCCCTGCTGGGTTACCTTGTTTACTGTTTCCCACTGCTCAGTCACTGCCCTTGGTTAGTATTTAACTCTGGGTAGTCAGGTGATTTCGCACTTCACATTTGTGAACCGCGGGTTATCGTTCTTATTTGCATATTTATGATATCAATAATATCGATTGGACAAATATTGCACGCGACCTGTCGTGTGTGAACTTTTCGGACCAATTTTGTAAAAATATTAGTCTCTTCCTCACTCTGGTTAACGCGTTAGAGTCACTGTTCCACCTTTTAAACATTTTCAACAACTCCCTTGGAACAATGCAGAGAGTCAGTTTATGTGGCATTAATATTTAATGAGGCAAACAATCGTTTAGCTTATGATTGTTTGACTTCTGCTGAATAACTCACTGTATCGTTTTAATACCGCATTATTGAGCTTTCCATGCTTGAAATTGTTAACCTAGGTTAAATCTTAACACTGGCTAACGTAATCCTGGGTTATTTCTCACTGCACATTTGTAAACGACGAGTCAATGTACTTATTTGCATATTTATGAGGTTAGTAACATAGATTGGACAAATAAAGCACACACCCTGTATTAATAACTACTTGTTCATCTATGTAACAGTCGCCACATAGATCCGCTCTGGTTGTCTTAAGCCTTATGAAACACAACAAAAATGATACTTTAATATATTCCTATCATCCCTTGTTAACGCATTTTGTCACTGTTCTACATTAGTCTCTCTGAGGGGAAAAACATAACGTGAAAGTTTGTGTACCACAAAGCTCATGAATACTTAATGAGGTAAGCTCTGTTCGTTTATAATTAGTTCAATGTTTCTAAACAACTCGCTGTAATATTTCTGCATCATTTCTCACTGTATACCAGTTTATAAGGTGTTAGCACTGCAGAAGCCTAAAGCAGGTCTTCATAACCCAGGGTTAAAAGCCTTGCTAACCCTCTTTCGAAATAAGTGTGAAAGTTGCTTAACCCAGGGTTAACAGTGGCCTTAACCCAGTTAAGCGTAGCATGAAAACCCTTTTGGCTGGCCTAGTGTTGCTGTTACAATCCAAGAGTCATGTGAGAACACACCCAAGGCGTGTGGATTATGTTTGTCATGGATGCAGATTCAAAAGCTCACATTGCCCTCTTTTACCTCGTGCACCCGCAAAAATTCTCAATCAAACATGTAGACTTCCTCCATTTGATGCATTATTAGTATAAACAAGCCAATCTCCTAATGCTAATGATTACTTTAGGTTATTTCCGCAAACGTGTGCCTAGAATACACTGATGAAATGCTAGCGAAAATTGTCTTTGACAGCACCATTGACTCCTCTTAAAGGAACTGTCACTCAGGTTTGAATGTGGCATGGGGCACAGCCCGGGTTTATTGTGTCAGTATGTGCGGTTATAAAGAATGCATCTAGTCCCATGGTGGGGCTCTTATTGCCTAGAGTGAGTTTGAAGATGGACCCACACACAGTTCCCTACTTAAGTTTCCAAAGAGATCTGGCGATAGAGCATGCCATCACCAGCGGCGTTTGGATGGCCTATTAATAAACAAGGCATGTTCTGTCATGGGCTTATACTGAATGGCCAGGGGCATCAGTTAGCCACTTGTCGATAAAATCTGTGAAGAAGAATCTGCACGAGAACCAATATGTTAAAATGCACTTTGATGTGATGTGGCCATTTGACTGTGAGTGGTGCTGAAAGAACAGCTCCCTCTTTTATTGAACTACAACACATCTGTCAGAACCTTCTCTGCCTTGATACATCAGCAGGTCAACTCACGTATGACTAAAATGAAAAAAACACTATAACTGATGCCCCTGATCTGTGGGAATGTCTGATAAAAGTATGCGTGACAGAACGCACTCAAATTGAACTCTGTATTGCAGTTGAGTTCTGATACTGTTGCGCTTTTGAATTTCATTAGGATTGGAACATGTTTGCAGAGCCAATCGTTGCTATTAAATGGCTAAAAATCTTGGATGGGGTTAACTTTGGAAGTTCATAGGTTTCCTGAGTGCGTGTGAGTGTTTGCATGTATGAAGTATAGTTGTATTGTTTTCCTGGCTAATAAAACACACTCTTGAGACCCCCCTACTAGTTTCTTAGGGACCACTTTACTGGGCACAATATCAATAAGAAGCCTCTATCTGTGTGTATATATGTGTGTTTGTGTGCATAATGAGGAGAGTATGCTGTGGGAAAGCCCTCATTATAAAACAGTTTGAGCTCTCAGGCCATTAAAGTCAAGTACAGCAAGTGAGGAAGCAAGTAGAGGATACTCAGGTGGATTGCTAGATGATTGAAACAATAAGCTCGTTCTCTGTTGTCTTGTCGTTAATGGAATCCTTTGGGTTGAGGACTCTTGCCAGCTCTCGTCCTGGTGATGTTTATGACCTGTGGTCCATGCTGATTGATTGGGTCTCAAAAGAATAGCGATCAATTAGTAATACGAGAAGAGAACGCATTGATTTGAGTTGATGAGAAGTTGTTGGGTTTTTGGGAAAGTCCATCGTGGTTTCCTGACCTTGATGGTGTGCTTTACATTTGGAGTGCACCTGTGGAGGTGATGCATCACGCATCAGAGCTTTCGCATCCCATATTTTCATAACACATGTAGGGAATTTCAATTTGAAGGACGTACAAACGACACATGCACACAAATAAATAAGAACAATAAGTTCATTTATTTGTATATTTGTATGCGCAGAATATGCAAGTCGACTCACATTGACACATGCACACAAACTCATTTACTGCTGGTTTTCCTGTTGCTGATGAAGTCTGACATGTAATCTTTCCTTGTTTTTTTTTTCTCTAGCTCTCTCCCTCTCTATTACTGTCACTTTCTCTCTCCCTTAAGACTGTCAAACTGTCAGAATCCTCACTGATTCCCACCGAATAGTACTGAAACCTGCAGTGTGTGAATCCGTATGAGTGTGTGTTTGTGTAGACCCAATTTAATCTCATATTATATGATGGTAACAGTGTGTTTGCAGTACGACGAGAGCATTCAGCTTTTACAGCACTTCCTACACTGATTTTACTCATAAAATAGCTCTGAATGTTAATTTATTCATTATTGATTTCAGACAGACAGTAGAATTCAACACCTGATGTTTATGTCTTCAAAGTTTCTCGATTTTATTCATATGACTTGTGGTGGCCGCAGTTTGAGAGAAGCCTCATTTTTGCTTCTCTCTCCCGCCATTTAACCTTGAAGTATAAGCTCATGACAAATGCAATGGATTCTAGGGCTGACAACCTTTGATGGAATTGAGAATCTGCCTCAATTTTCAGTCCTCTCCTTGTAAATGAGATGGTGCAATCATTTACATTGGCGAAACTGAGTCAGGAACCTAGTCGTGAGTTAGAAAAGTAGTCCCATAATGACAATCACAGTAATTCTGAAAGCATTGGTCAGGATGTAGATTTGGAATGAGCTAGAATACTAATTTCCCCAGAGAAAAACAGGGAAAAAGACACATTTAAACACTGTACAGTGGGGTTCTGAAGTCTTAGACCAGTAGTGAGAGTTCAATGCAAAACTTTTCACTTCAAATTAGATTAGAATAGCATTTTGATGGGAAATTTTAATTGAAAAATTAATGACATGCATAATGTCTTAGTATTTAGTTTGTCCTCCTTTTGCTTTAATGACAGCAGCACTTGAGCTGGCGTGAACTCCACAAGATTGTGTAAAAACTGATGATCATGTTCTCCAGCATGATTTGAGAATGATCCAAAGAACATCTTGTGCTTAAATGAAAGAACATTTTACCTTTTGTACAAAATAATTCACATCAATTTGACAAATTTGCTCATTAGCAACTTAGAAATAGTGCAGAATCTTAATTTTTTTACTCATTCTTTTAAACATCCCAGATTTCCAATGTGGTCTCAGACCCCACAGTATATTTTAATAATAATAATAATTAAAAAAAGTAAATCACTTACAGTCTTTAA
This sequence comes from Chanodichthys erythropterus, assembly GCF_024489055.1. Classification (NCBI taxonomy): domain Eukaryota; kingdom Metazoa; phylum Chordata; class Actinopteri; order Cypriniformes; family Xenocyprididae; genus Chanodichthys; species Chanodichthys erythropterus. The sequence continues at coordinate 30,005,086 of NC_090234.1, read as the reverse complement.
TAATAGGCTGTTGCAGTAACTTTTGAACTGTTAATTGTAGGATGTTGCATATGACCCCATTAAACTCAACCACAGTGTTTATTAAACTACAGTGTATTATGAATAGGTCACATCTTTTATCTACTGAGATTCAAATATGCAAATATGTACTTCTGAAATCATTCCAGTATGTTGTATACATAATTCAGAACACGGGAGTAGGGTATGATTTGGAGTTGCATTATTATGCTACGATTTGATTGTAGATTGGAATGTTAAAAATGTAACATTCTGTTATTGGTCTTTTTGGAATGGAATTGGTTTGGGCACTGGAGTATCATTTGGTGACTGAAGACACTGACAGTTCTCTGTACATTATAGTATAATTTTTAAAAGTGTTCTGCTCAACATTATTGGATTTTCTTCCTTTGTGAGGCTTTCCTCTTAATGATACCCTAAATGTTTTCAGAAGTTATTGTGTCTCCTTTTTCAATTTAATTGTATTCACATGAGGTACATTCAAATAGGTTTTATGAGCATCACTATCTTATAACATTTATCTGCTCAGACGCTGTTTTTTTTTTTTTTTTTTTTTAGAACTCTGGAAACTTAATGGAGTTTTTCATTATTTTTCATTCAATCTAAAACTTAATCTCAGATGAAAGAAAATAAAAACCAGACAAATGAGACAATTGTTAACATACAGTAATAGTACAGAGACTAAGTAGTAAAATGAATGACATAGCTCAGATAATTTGTTCAGAATTTGATGAGAAAGTTTGAGTTCATATTGAAATCTCTGATGTTTCATTCCAATACCTCAGCAGATCGGAGTGCTGTTTGAGATGCCGTTGAGTGCCTCTTCTGAAACTCAAGAGGGAATACTTGTGAGATTATTAGGGTCTTTTTCAGCAGACAAGTCTGAGAAGCAGGAGACTGAAACGGTTCAGCCAACAACAGTATTCTCAATTGTATATTAACACAAACAGTAAACCAGAATGTATTGATTGAAGCTGATAATTAAATGAAAGAAAATTTGAATTACAGAAACTCATAGTTTTTGTGACACAACTTGTCTCAGTTCATTTTTTGTGTATGTGCACCAGTGATTAGAAGCAATGAATTAAAATTCAAACAAATATGCTATATCTATGAAACATCAGTCATACTTTTTTTTTTTTTTTTTTTTTTTTTAATTTGTAAAAAGTAGGCCTACTAATTAAATACACAAATAAAATGTTTAGGTCACAGCATCTGTTTTTAAATAAATTCAGCAGTTATTTATTTGGTATCATTTTTTATTTAACATTGAAGCTTATTAGCACATCCTGAATGATAACATTCTTTTTTTCCCCATTGTTTTATATGATTCTATCCATTTAGCGCTCAGAAATAAAGCAGTGGATCACCGTAGCCAGAATATAAAAATGCTGTCTGCTCTGAAATAAAAAACATTGTTTCTAATCTCTGACTTGTACATGTTGTATATATTTTTTTCTAGTATCATGCATGTTGTGAACTAATATATATTCAAGCACATGTTTATATAGTTTTTCATGCATTGGAAGATAGTTTGGTCCTTGCATAAATAGCTAATTTGACTAATTTATCCATTCATGATGTGCCAGTGGCAGGTTTCCCAGTCATGGAAAACCAGAGAATTGGAAATTGGTGATTTTCATGCCTGGAAAACTCATGCAACTCATTTAAATCTCAAAAGTCATAGAAAGTTCTATAGTGAGTATAAAAATTATTCTATAAATATCATTATATTCTTGTGTAGCCAATGTGAGAGTCAATCTCAAAATGCTTTTACACGTATAAGTCGAAGCAGCAATGTTTTTCAAGCATCAAAAACAACTGGAATAGTCAGTAGAAGTGGGAGCCCTGCAGACACCTAAACCTTTCATCATGTAAAGTCATGTCAGACATAATTTAAATTGAAAACCTCAAGTTACCTGCACATGGCTCTTTTCTTCTCTCCTATTGCTATCCATTATCTTTGCTAGCCCTTTGACCACCTATTATCTTGTCTTTTTTTTTTGACTCCTGACTGAGAATGAGTGTGTCTGGTGAGGGGATTAGTGGTGCTGTGTCTGGAGGTGGTGTAGGAGAGCAGTAATACTCAATAATTAATCACCATCAGCAGCGCAGAGCATGGAAGAGTACTCAGGGGTCCCTTGTTAGCCGGGTCCGATCAGTGAAGTGTGAACAGTCTGCAAGCTGCTTTTACCACATACACACACAAACACACACACCTGATCAATATTCTGAATTTCATTTCATGTTAAGGGAACAGAAAGTCTGTTACATTTGTGTTCTCTGACTTTTTCATGAGTGTGATGTATGGTCAGAGTAAAGTATCTGTAGTCAAGGTTGCATGTGCATATCATAAAAAAATATTTCAGGAGTCTATATTTGAGTCTGTATTTATTATTTCTCATTTCCTGCTTTTGCACTCTCTCTCTCTCTCTCACATACACACGCACACTTGATGCCCTCGAGCATGTTCGACTTCTACTCTGATATTTGGCTGGCATGAGAAAGCTGGAACTGCCACAATAAATAATGGAGTCCACAAAGACTGATGTGGTCTTTGTCCTTTCCCCCCCTCATTTTTTTACAAACTCAAACCCACACCTAAAGTAACGCAAATACATATATGCATACATGTCCATTTGGCTCTCTTGTGAACTGTCATATATGTAATGTCTGAATATAGATGTGGCTCAGGTTGTCCTTGAATCATTCGTTCCGCTGTCTCGTAATTGTGTGTGTGTGTGTGTGTGGAGGGGGGGGGGTTAACAGTGTGTATATCTGTTCATAACGCAGCACTCTTCCTCCAGGGGCACTGTTATATTTACCGCATGGTAAATGTGTTGACTGTCAGGCCTGGAGATGTGGAGAGTTTAAATTGGATTAAATCATAAAATCACCACATCAATCATTCACAGCTGGGCCCGCCGCCACACGCCTGTGCATGTGTGTGAGCGACCGTACATGTGTATGTGGATATTAGCTCCAATGAGAAATGAGGAAGACCTTCTTGGTTGCCTCTAACTGGACGGTGATTGAATTGCCAATTGCCAATTGAGACTGAAATAAGGCATTGCTTATAAGGACTTATTCGATCTTAAAAGTGTTCAGTCTAGAAGATGATTAGGTGGCTGTGATTAACAGGTGACTGTATGATTGCAGGTGATTTAAGTCATTTTTAAATAGCCTTAACTCTTAAGGATTAAAATATGACACACAAGTCATTCCACACTGTTTGTACTTCATATCATATGACAGAGAGGCATACTGTTATTTTCTAAGCAACTGAACTTGAGAATATAGGCAAAATAGAAAATTACATAAATTATATATTTTATGCAATACATAATAAATATAATTCATTTATAATTTGCTTATTTTTTTCTTATTTGCTTATTTCTTTTTTTTTGTGCTAAAATGGGTGCAAAAATATTGCTGAATCTATATACTTAGTGGGGTATAACTTACCACACACCAATGTGTCACATATCAGCTTAGCAACCACATAGCATTGCCCTGGCAACCACCCACAACAACCTAGCATCACTGCAGCACTATACTCGCATTTTCTTCAGAAAATTATGTTTAACTCTGTCATAATCAACACAATCTAATGGCTATTCGTAACTTTTTATTGTAATAGCAAATTGGTGGCTAATTCATATGATTCGGCTGATTCATAAGATCAGGTTTTTTTAGATGATCTTATGTTCAGGAGTTGGGTGAGGGGTGGACCTTTATGCTTTTTTTTTTTTGTTGTTGCTAAAAATCATAGACTTTCATACAATTCACATACAAAGTCGACACGTAAAATAATTACATTTTGCAATGAGTTTGGGTTTGTCATATTTGTTTTTATGTAATTTAAAGGAATAGTCATTTACTCAGTTGTATGACTTTCTTTCTTGAACTGGTCACTCTTTTCCATGAAATTATAATCTTTATATGAAATTTTACTGGAACTCATAAGTTTTAAAATTGGAGATAAAGCACTATAAAAAAATGTGTGGAAAGAAACTCATGGAAATTTAAGTCATAGTTCACTGATAATTTTCTCCTCTATGTGAGCTGTTAACTGCTGTGATTGATTCATTGAACCAGTAAGTTGAACTGAACAACCATGTCAGTCAGATTTGTGAACGAATTATTCAGATTGTGTGTGTTTTTTTTTTTTTACTGGATTAACCAATTTATAGAAAAGAACGATTCATTCATGATTTAGACATTGCTACTTCATCAGCCAAGGGCGGATGTCAGTGAATAATTGCCTAAATAGGTCTGTTCAAGAATAGTCCTATAAAATGTACCCTTTATGTTTCACAGAGGAAATAAAGTAATTTGGGGTTGGAATGGAATAATGGTGAGTAAATGACAGATTTTTTAATTTTTGGGTGAACTATCTCTTTAATTAAAGCAGTAATAGGTGTTCTCATACACATTAACTGGTGGCTGTGAAAATGTGAAATCTTTATATTCTACCTTTTCTCATTTTTTTTTCTCCCTCTCTCTCTTTCCTCTTTCAAAACCCTGAGATTATGTGTGGGAGAGGGATGATAAGCCCTTTAAAGAGATCACAAGAGCACTCTCTCTCTGTCGCCCCTTTGCCTTTTTAACACAGACACACACACGGACACACAAACACTCCCACACACACACAAAATAAAGTCTATTAACCTCTCAAATGCTACTGTTCCTGATGGGATTTAGGCCTTCCAGTGTCTGAATTTGGCAAGCAATTCATCATCAGTAGAATGTTATTGTAAGATAATTACGGATGAAGAGGAAGGGTTTGCACACACTTATTAAGTTTACATTAATTATTTGAAAAAAAGATGAGAAGCAGAAAATATAGGTGTTATTTGATTAGATATAACAAGCCTTGGAGGGAACTCCAAGAATACCATGTAGATGCAGGGAGTAATTTAGAGGTCTGCGTTATAGTGACAGGAGCAGTGCATTATGGGGGAGTCATGTGACAGGGTTGTGAAATAAATTCCGATCCTGAATTGATGTTAAGGTGCTTTATCAGTGGGAGACCTCAAATAAAACTGTAAGCAGAGGTGATTATGGGTGGCTGACATATACATGTAGTACTTGTGTTTTGAAAAATGTATCTGTCAAACTATAGGGCTATTTATATTAATTGCAAAAAGTTAAATGGTTGTTCTAAATAGTGAAAAACAGTTACAGCAATTAAAATATACTCTTTCCCTTATGCTGTGATATATAATTTAAAATTTTCATGTTCCTTTTCCTCATGTTCCTATCCAATATATATGCCTTAGAATCCAGGTACCAAACTCTGTGCCTCTTTATTAATGAATATTTCAGTCAAATTTGGGTTCAATAGCCTTAAGAAGCTTGCACATAGTGTTCAGATTTCATGTTGGCCTCTCTGATCGCTCACATCATTTGTTCTTGCACTTTAAAGAGAGATTAATACATTAAATCATTACTGCTCTTTTTTATTTCTGACCTCTTTGTTAACACGTTTAATTAATTCTCTTCAAATATTGTACACCCAGATTTCTTTTTAATAATCATGCATGTCCTACATTGCTCAAACATTTAAGTTTTAGAAATACTCATGAAGAGAGAGAAGACAGAAATAAGTGTACAGTACTTATTCTATTGGAAATGGTTTAGGTTCCCCCTTGAAAACAGTCTTCTATAACCTCTCAGATGGGGGAATTGTGTGGACGTTGTGCACAGACAGCAAACAGAGATTAAAATAGATTTCAGATATGAACACAGAACTCAGGTGATTGAGTGGCTTTGTGGGAAGGCAGAGAAATCAGATAAAATATGAAAAAGTCATACTTTAATATGATTTGACCATGAAAGAAATGCTTAAAGATTGTATCTCTCTTAGCTTTGTCTCACACATATACATATATATGGAGGAAAGCAAAACTGTCTGAATTCCAGAGAAATTAAATTTTGCAGACTGTACAAATTTTTGCTGGAACTTTGCAAATTGAGGGAGCATTGAGGGAGGGAACTTTGTACAAAAAGAGCAGAAAGTCATTGTAAATACAAGGAAGCATATGGAAGACATTTGCCATTTTCATTATAAATGTTCAGAAATTCTGATATTTAATTTTTCATAAATTATTAATATATATTCATAAAATATTCATTTTTAATTTTATTTTACAGTGCAGTTGTATTACAATAGTAATACATTTATGTCTTATAAATAATAAATAGATTATTATTATATATTATACAAATAATATTAATAAATTTTATTATTATTATATAATCCCCTCAGAGTTATCAGGGCTGAGAAATGTCAGGCAAGTGAAGTGAGTTTGAGTTGATAAAAATACTTTGATTATTATAAAGTAAGTTAACTTGAATACTGTTCAAATTTAATGCCCTTAATGTTGTGGCAGTTATCCCTGTGGTATCAAAGATTGTGCTGTAACAAAGTAAGAAATCCAGTATTGTGACAATGCTAGTCAGTATGAACAAGATTGTATACTTATGGCCCTTGGAGGTACGTGCTACCCCTATACTGAAGATCTGACAAAATTGTTAGTTTTCACAAATTTCAAAACTAGACAAAATAGTAAATAATTAGTAGTGTCAGTCAGTCAGTATAGACATTTGTACATTTACTGAGTACAATATGGGTGGGGGACAGTTGTTAAGGTGTTCTGAGTGTGTTGAAATCAGTCATATTATTAAAGGTTGCTATGTTACCGGGGTATTCTGAGTGATGCTATGTGGTCATTATGAACCATTTTTGATTTAAAACATTTTTGAATAAAATGGGTTGTGGGTGGCTGCAATTCTGAGTGTCTTTTTGATATGTTGCTATGTGGTTGTTAAGGTATTTGAGTGTTGCTTTAAAGCAATAAGCCCCAAGAATTTTGTTTGGTTTGCAGTGCTTTTAGAACAGTGGTTCTCAAATTTTGCAGCACAAGGCCCCCTTTGAGTAGGGTGTATCCCTTTGGGGCCCCCCAAAGAAAATTCATGATCCAAAACAGTCTCAGACTTACAATTTTAATTAAAGCAAAAGCATATTAAATTATACAGTGCTGGAACATCAATTCTGTTGGCTGGTTCTATATCTTATACAGTGGAACAAATTGTCATGAGACTGTTTTGTTAGAAATGTATTGTGTTGAAAACTGATACTTTCAGAAATTTTTGTTTGGGAAAAGTGCAACAAAACAGGCAATTTTTATTTATTTATTTATTTACCACCGCAGTTTTAAAGGGCCAAAGTTTTGCAGATTAATGCAGAAATTATGCTTTTCATTTAAAATTGTATATAAAAAAAAAAAACAATAGACAAAGTCCTTGAACTAAATCAACAGCCTAGAAATTACACAAAATTTTGGAAGTATTTAGAGTATTAGAACTTAATTATATTTTCTCATAAAGATAAATGGTTTCACATATATCCCGCTCTGTGCTTATTGGGGACTGTCAGTGTTCTTTATGTTTTCTTTTCTCCCGATGTTCCAAAGCAATTGCCATTGATTGTAAAAGGTCAGGTATTTTATCTTCTGCATGAGAAAAATATGTACTACTACAACTGAATATTATGGCATTTATTATGTCTCAAAACTCAAAAAGTAGATGTGCACAGGATACGAGGGCGCAGAACAGTATCCGGGAGCAGAATACCACTCTCGCGCAGGAGCATTTCTGCTCCGCGAGCGTTCAGAACAGTATCCGTGCACGGAATGTCCTTAATTACCAGCGTGTACGAAATGCGCAATACAAATAAACTTGACATGCATTACCTTGTCTAACATGCACAAACTGTGAAACCAATAATACAGTGTTTTTCTCCTTTACCATAATAAAAGATGTGAAAGTGAATGAAAGGAAGAAAGGTTTATAATCCACTGTGAATGGAGATGTGAGTAAGGATTTGGGGAAAGAAACGAGATTTCATGTCCAGAGGAGTAGGCTAATTCATATAATGTACCTCTCTCATTCGGCATGAATCCAAATGTTTCCATTGTCGCTACGTAACATTTGGTTGCTAACTTGTCATTTCTTTTGAAAACACTCTTTTTTTTTTAGTTCACTCGTTTCCTGATATCCACATTATCCAGCATTCATGTGTGCAAAAATGTGCTTTAGCACACCACTGCCGGTGTTACTCGGTGGTACTCGGCCATGCTGACAAATTAATTAATATTTAACATTAATTTACTATTTGCATAGTAGATGAATACTGAACTTTTAATTTACATATATTTAATAGAATATTTTTTTATTATTATTGTTGTTAAAGTTCTAGGACATTTGTGAGGTCCCCCTGGCGCCATCTGGCGGCCCCCAGTTTGAGAACCACTGTTTTAGAATAAGAGACATTGTTGTGCACAATGCGGAGCATAAACTGTTATATCTGGCAAGGTTTCATACAATAAACACACAGCAAGCAACAAAAATGTAATAATTTATTGATGAATAATAATAATTCTTTCGCCAAGCTATGTAGTTCTTTAGCAATGTTCAGCAGAATGGTTGACAATCAACACACATACGCAGTGGCGCAGTAATACTGATGTAATGAGATCACAGATGTGCGTTTATAGAGTATTTTACAACGCTTAGCTAATCATAATCAAGGACCGAAACTATCCATTTTATAAAGTATGTTAAAAATCATTAGCATATTAAATATTGTTAATCACTTGCTAAAGATTTCCCAAATGTATGTTAAAGAGATGGAGTTCACTGCATTCATTCACTGTGAACTGAGACACGGAGCTGATCACGCCTTTTGCAATTTGATAAGGACACAAAGCCTTATCGTGCTTTCGATTTTAGTTTGTTTGCAAAAAATGACATTAAAGACCTTTTTTATGAGAAGTTTAAATAAATTTTTGGGCCGCCACAGTCTAGTTAATAAATGGGAAGCACTGAAATCTATTTGTGGCAGTCAGTGTTGATACTGTGGCAGGCTGCCACAAATAAATCAATGTATGGGAAATGCTGGTATTGTTTAATATAAGTCTATATTTTTTTCTATAGTTTTATCACCCAAAAAATTTCCAGTCATTTAAAAATTCTCAAACACGCCAAATAGTTCCTATACTTCCAAAAGAGTAGTCTTGCCCCAAATTCACACTGTTGTTTGAGTCAGAAGTTGAAATGTCGTGCTGCTCAAACAAAAAGAGAAATGTTTGACAGCGTCACCGTGTTTACCCTCTTCAGGAAGTCAGCCTACTGGATTTTAACACTGACAAAATTACATACTTCACCTTTAAATCGTGTGCTTGGCAGAAAAGCAATTGCAGGTCTGTACATGGGTAGCTGGTGGTTGTATGTTGCCTGTATGACATGTGAGGTTTCTCTCTGTGTCTCCGTCAGGCTGGAGAGGAAGATGACAGCTCTCAACCCAGTGCTGTTCCTTCTCTGCGGTGTCTCTGTGTCTCTGACTCTGAAGGTGGTGTCAAAGAGAGGCTCAGGTATGTCCAATTTCTGTCGCTCTCTCTCTCATTACTTACACAGGGCTTGCTCTTCACATTAAAGTGTAACATCAAATATTATTTCACAGCGTAATGAAAGCCGCTATGCTAAACCGCTCTCACGGGCCATGTGACTGTACATATTAAAGCATAATTTAATGCAGCATTGATGATGAAGGTCATTCTTGTGTGCTGAGACAGTGAGTGTGTGTTTGCTTGCCTCTACGCACAAGTAGGCATGTACATAATCACCAAACTGCACGCACACACACACACACACACACAAATGGGAACACGTGTAAACACACACACACATACAATTTGCAACAGAGAACAGGTTGGGAAGAGAGCAGTGCCAGCCCATCTGTCAGAGGTGATACTCTAATGTGTGTGAGGGAGGGTGTGTATGTGTGTGGGTGTGGGTGTTTAAGGGAGCGAGAAAATGTGTGTGTGTGCGTGTGTATGACTGACTGGGAAAAAGAGCACAAAATGTGAGCCAAGACCACCATGTTCTCCAGATAATTAGGTGCAGGGAGGTGTTATGAGTTCAGCTGCAGTTTGATGTTCCCCAGGACTAAAATTTGTATTTCCTGATACCTCATTTTTCTCCTGTAGCATAATGACAACACAAAAAAAGAGTTACTCAATTACTGAAACTCAATGCGTTCACTGAAAATAATCTAAAAATATGAACCCTATTTCAGCGTTGGCTGAAGGAACAGTTATTATATACAGTCTGATGGAAACTGGCGGGAGTCTTTTGAGGACAACTTCAGTACCTTGGCTTAAAGTCACCATGAAATGGCATTCGCAACCCATTATACTTCTGTAAGTATGCGTATTTCAGATTGAAACAGGATATTCGAGTGGAAAAAAATGTAGAACGGGAGTTGATTTTATTTGTGAGGACTTTATTTGTTTGGATTTTGAAAAGTGGATGTTACATACCAGAATAGAGCCAGATCTGAATGCTTGTTTGCTAAAACAGTATCTAAATAGCTATTTGGTTATCGGTTGGGTTATCCAATTCAGTCCAGCATTAAACAAAAGCCTGCACAGCCTAAATGAAAGGTGAGAGGCGAAAGAATGAGAATTGGAATGTGTACTTAAAATCGGCATGAAATCAAAATTCCTATGACACCCTATAATTCCTTTTTTTCTTCTTTTTTTTTGACCTCGTAATGTTTAATCATAATGTCATAACTCAATCTTCTTCTCTGGTGACATATGCTGGGACCTCTATAAATATTTAGTCGGTTTAATTATAAACGTCAATCCTTTCTTTCCAAGCTTGCATTAAGCCTGCATTGTCCATCCATTCAACTATTGAATCAAGTCCACGCTCTACTTTTTTTTTTTCTTCAGTAATCCATTTCACTCTGATATAAGTCACAATATAGAATTCTACTTCTGTTAAGATTTTTTTTTTTTTTTTTTTTTTGAATGTTGCAGTGGACATGGTTGTCTTGGCCTTAAATTGCCATATCACTGTACCTTAAATCAAGTTTCAGTTAATGATTCCATTGTAAAAATGTGTTATTCGCAGTCAGCCATGATTTATTTGCTCCATGAAGGATATCTAATAATAAAAGGGTTTCCAAGATAATGAGCAGTATTTGGCCACCATATGTAGAATAAAACCGTTTTAGTTAGGCTAATGACAACTCATGTAAGTGTACAATGTAGACATGTTTCACAAGTACTATTCATTTCTGCACGGGTAAAACTTTTTTTTAATGAGCACAATATTACTGAGTGCAACTTTAAGAAAGTAAATAGTCTATTTTGATTTCATGGTGAATTTAAAAAGAGTGTTTCAGAACACAGTCATCTTATGAGAATGCACTTCAATGCAGCCTTGAAAAGACACTCAAAATGCACACATTTGAGATCACTTAAAGCACAGCCTTACAGAGACTTTTGACCATGGGGGTGTTGAAGGTGCAGTACTTTAAAGCTTTTTTGAAGGCACTCTAGAATTACAGTGGTGCAGGACTGCCACCGACCGCTGTGTGATGAAAGCATGCTGGATGTAATGTCTAGTACCAAGATGTACTCAAATGTGTACATGCTGGCTTTCCTCTTTTAGTAATGTATGAAGACAAAATTTGTGGCTTCTTGTTGATTACCACAAATATTTTTGCTGTGCTCCTCCATTTATAAAAAAAAAAAAAAAAAAAAAAAAAAAAAAAGGAAAATGCGTTTACAATAATAAACTGGCAGTAGAAACCAGGCAAACAGCAGCCCTGCGAACAAACATTTAAAATCACACTGTATTTACATAATTTAGTATGTCATATCCAAACTTTTGATTGTTTATTTAAATTAAAAATGGTTACATTCGCTTGGTATCCCACAATGCAATGTGCTCAACTTTCATTTTCCTTCCAGTGTGAAAAATATTGCACTGGCCAAAGTGACTCCACTCCCTGAAGTAGCACCATAGTGAGATCATGTGACAGTTGTGTACAGCATACTGTTTCACATACTTAAAAAGATTAACGTGTAGTATACAGTACTTACTACTCTATGCAGTATGCAGAAAATCCATTCTGAGCAACTGTTAGAAACTGCACTCACAGAAGTTTCATCACTTATGCATGACCAGAAGTTTGTCCACCCGGAAAAGTAGTCCCACCTCAACAGGATGATACAGACAACTTTACAACTTAGGTAACGCACAGAATTCTACAGTTTTAGTGAAAACCCAAGCTTTACATTTTTGCCCAAGGACAAGATCAAATGTAGCCTGGAATATTCTTTTAATGAAATTGGTAAGTGTGTTGAAACCAGCAAGAGAGTTTTATTGGACTATTTGTGTGCTCTGCACTGTTCGGCTCAGTGATGCTTCTGACTGTATTGCGGCAGAATCAACGCTTCAAAGACACTATTAAATGTCAGACACATCAACATCCCTCTCCATGCTGAAGATGAAATAATAACTCTTTTCTTTTCCATGTGATCATCTCAGCAGAGGCCCAAGGCATGGCCCAAACATCAGTATGTGTGTGTGTGTGTTCGTGACTTTGAGCGTCACAAACACACATCTCATCAGCACAGCATGCTTTCCTCTTGATGTGTTTTAAAGGACTTCACAGCTGTAATTGAAAAGGGCCATGTTCTGATTGGTTATGAAATATCAAGCTCTAATTGTCTTGCATTATGGATTATGAAGATGTTGAAATTTAAGTGCAGATTCATAAAAAGAGATTTGAGAAATGAGGAGAAAAATGTCATCCTTAGATAAGAAGACGGACGCCGCTTCTCTAAAGAAATTATTTAAGTTGATTTGATGCTAATTCATTGGTGCATTTTTACAAGATTTTTGCTTATATTATTCATATTAGGCTTGTAAAAAGAACATTTGGTAATTTCAAGGAAGGGCAAGACCTCATGAAACAAAAATAAATTGCAAATGGACTTTAGTCAGGGTAGACACTACATTAAATTTGACGTGAATGATACCAAGGCTGCGAGGACCAGAAGTGCAGTCTATTTAATGGGTTTTTCTGTCTTAAGTGATATCAAATTTGTACAAACCAACCCATATCTCAATGTTTTTGAAGTTTTTTTTTTTTACACTAGAATTTTAAAAAGGCCATATTTCATTGACTAACAACAATGCAACCCATTTAACAGAGTGTACATGTATCCCTCACAGCCTCTTTTTGATTCAAATAAAATAAATATGACATCTGTCCTGACTAAGTCCCTCCTTACCAGTGTTTTATCATAGTTATGTAGAAGATTAAATGGTGCGTTCAAGTCGTCCTGGGAAGTTCATAGACTATAGTTCATATATAGGGCTAGATTGACAATATCGATTGCTCGATTTTAATCATTACTGATATGGATTCTTAAATATCAAGATTGATCTTTTATTCTGTGCTGTTTTCTGTTGATCCATGAACAAAACTTCACCAAACATTTGTATTGCACATGCCATCCATTAATCACAATAAGCATTGTGCTTTGTTACTTTTAATATGAAAATAATGTCTCAGCTTTCAAATTCTATCTATTTTATCAAGAAAATCAAACAAATGTCTTTTTGGTGCTCTTTAATACGGCTTGATGCTTCGCTATAGTGCCTCAGTTCAAGTGGCAGCACACATCAAGCGAACATGAACCAATCATCTTTTCCTCTTTACTTTTAGTTATAGCACAAAATAAACATGAATGAACATCAGAGGCATGTTGAAAGATACAGTACAACTTGTATCATTCTCATGTAATTGCTCGGTCAGTATATCAACCGGGGAAAGACGTCCATAAAACAGCTTGTATACTGTTGTAACTTTACATTTACATCAAAGCCATTCAATAACCATAAACTTGTTGGTTAACTACAAAAAGTAACTAGAGAGGAGCATTTTGATAAATACATGCACTGTATTACATATAATATTTTCATTTAACCTGTTAGTGATGTCTTCATTATTTAATGTATGTTTGAATAAATCTCTAATGAAAACTAGTTTTTACACGTTATTATCGATTAAATGTTTATTCCACCAAAACTTTGGAGTAGAAAAATAATTCTATTATTAAAAAATTTATATAAAAACTGTCTTATGTATAATTTAAATGTTTGTTCAACTAAGTTTTGAGTGTTGATTGTTAAATTTGATTAACTGATTAATTGATTGATTGATATTTTTATTTATTTATTTATTTATTTAAAAAAACTTTCAAATCACTTTGATCAGAGTTCTTTTTCTACAAACAATACAGCAAGGTTTTTAACTCTACTTCTACAAAGTGAAGAATAAAGAATGTGCTTTAGGTGTGTTTTTGCTTTTTATGTTTTTATTCAATATATAAATATATAACATATATTCAATATATAAAGGCACTGTAAACTGAATTATAAATTCTACTGTAATTGTACAATATTGTGTTTTGTACATGCAACTTAGCTAGTTTTACTGAAAATAAAATTATATATAATTTCATACATTTCAAAAAATTTGCTGTCATCTACAGATGCTGCATTTATTGTGTCCGCCTTGTTTCTCCCCCATCTTTGAAATGCAAAGCTCAAAGAAAAACTTGTTTCACACTCGCAGTTAAGATCTTTCCAACATTACTTGAATGCAACCAAAAGGTAATGGTCGTGACTCTGCTGCCTCTTTGGTTTGTTGAACCGGTCATTCTCAGTCATTTATTTAGCAATCGAAACTCTCCAGTATTGTGGAGACTACTGAGATGAGGCTAGTAGTATCTCACCATGGCATCCCCCATGAGACAACCCGAGCCATTTAGAATAAAACAGCTTTTATTAAGCTACTGATAAGACTTGATATGCAAGAAGTACTTAAAAGTTAAAAGTACTTTTTGAAAAATGTAAAACATTTTTAATGAGGGAAACTTTAAAGGTTAAGGGGTGATATAGCATGTGTGAGCAAGAGATATTTGTATCAGAATATCTAAGGATGGAAATCTGTGTGTTTATACAGTGAATGTGAAAGTTTGACATTATAAATGACAGAAATTACAAATAAAACAAACCGACGCCACTCTGACATGCACAAACACATGCAAGCACGCTCAAAGTGTCAGTTCATCCTGTCTCATTAAGCGCACTATAGTTCCCCTCGCTCTCTCTCAATCTATGTCTGTTTTTTTTTAAATGCTAATGATGGATTATCCCGTGCTCTGGCCTCAGGATTTTCTCTCTTTATTTCCATGTTTGTTTCAGTTCTCTCTCTCAGGTCTCTCTCTTTTCTCTTGCTGTCATGTTACTGTGACCCGCGGACCCTCTCTCTTTATGTGACCAATGAAAGGCCTCTAATGACAGAAAAGACTTCAATCCCTCTTTTCTCCATCTTAGTCGACTGAAGGAATTTTTCCATTATTCCCCTCCGAGCTGTGAGAAAATCGCTCTCTCCCATTGGTTAACAGGCCACCTGCTCGCCCAGCGAACCTGCTCGACCTCCGTCGTCATGGAAAGCCAGAGGCGGAGGTGAGCAGATGAGAGGTATGGGAAAAGATCAGGGACGAACAGTCGGGCTATTGTCCAACAGAGACCTGCTCGAGGTTAGCGGAAACTCGGAAAGATCAGTGCGTGGTCGAGGAAAGGTCAAAACAAGGGGCGGGGAGGAAGACGCTCGGTCGACACGGTGCGTCGTCATGGAAATGTCCTCAATTCGCCTGATGCATTCTGACTAAGACAAATTAGAGGCAGACAAAGCGATTTTTGCGATCGCTGATCCGAGAGAGTGGTAAGATTCCATGGGAACAGTAAATAGGAGCAGCAGTGCATTGTGGGAGATTAAAATCTCTTGTTTGGCCCAAAACACATCAGCTTAGAAATATGGGGTACATAATGAGTTTATATGAATATACCTACTCAAAACAGCTATAACCATAAAGCACGGCGAAGCAAAGGAGCCCCGTTCCACCTCTTCCTCTCGCTCTCTCTCTCTCTGTCTCTACAGAGAGCAGTAGGAAATGGAAATGCACACTTTATGGGTCTGGGTGATTGGATTTGCATGGCGTCAAGCCAGCACAAACACACACACGCAAACACACGCACACTAAGACACAAAGTGTCTGAGAGAGCAGTGGTAACTCAAAGTCAACATGACAGTTTTACTGGGGTGCAGTTGCTCTCAGTGTCTAAAGCAAACAGCCATTTACTGTTGCACTAAATACCGACTAGCATTTGCCCTCAATATCAGAGAAAGAAATTACCAGCTCAAATTCAAGCGGGGAATGGGAAATTAGAAACCAACATTCGAGTTTCCTCTTAAAAGAATGGCTTTTAATGCGCCTTTGCATGGAAAGAGCCAATCGAGATTGTCAAAATGAATTTTAGATTCCTCCAAGCATGATTATATACCCTATCTCTCAATTACAAGTAACTGTTTCATCTTTGAAATTCTCATTCTCTCGTTTAATGGAAAACAGGACTTGCAGTGCTTTCAGACCTCTTGGTTTTTCCCTCCAAACTCTCTTATTTATTTCTGAATGCAGAGAAATGATTGTAATTATGGCTGAAAAGCCATTTTTACAGAAGCCTGTCATGTTCAGAAGCACTTGCTTTTTTACCGCAACACTCCAAATTGGCTTTAGACATATTTTGGGTTTCTTTGATTGTGCGTGAGAGCCTCTGGAATCCTGCACGAGTCTGTCGAATTCGGTGCGAGCCCACCTGTGGCAGGATGACAGCATGTGGCGTATTTCTGCTTTATTACGTTTGATCAGAGGCCTTTGCCAAGTCTTATTAAGATGTTCCAGTTTAAGTAAGCGCAAGATATACTCCATATCCTTAAATGGCTCTTTGTTAAAGCAGAACATTTGAATTAAATGAGATACAATGGTTAATTTAATATTACTGTAATTGACTCCAGTGGTCGGGCATTCCACGCTAATATCACAGAAGAGGACTGCCTTCTGGTTGAAAGAGAGGGAGAGAGAGGGGAGAAAGTAAGAGTGACAAAGACTGAGAGTGAATGTTAGATCTCCAGGGATGAGGTGACCTACAATTAGTGACAGTAACATGATAACTCAAGGCCAACAGCAGTCGATTAGCATATTTCATAATTGATTACAGAATATCTTCGGAGGACGAATATTTATTCAGACCTAGTTAGGGCCAATTTGAGGGCGAATTAATGAGGAAACCAGGCTTAAAACTTGACCTGTGCTTTCTCTTTCTTTTCTGTTAGATGTTGTATTATGCAATTATGTAAATACAACGTTGATAGCTGCAGAGGAAAACAAATTCCATAACAAAAATTCATTCCGAGTGACCATGATGGAGGAGATTTGTTCAGTCCAGTCTGATGAATGTTCTTCTTCTTAACTGTTATGATAATAGAAAAAGCTTCTGTCATGCATGTCTCATTTGTCCATATACATCTATCTGCATTTTTTACTGTCCCGTGATTCTGATGTTTCAAATAGATTTGTGCAAATTCCATTCTATTAAAGGAATAGTTCTCACAAGAAATTAAATTATTACCGTTGTTCCCAAACTGTATAATGTATAATAAGAATGTCCAATATGTTCTTGCAGACAGTAACCAAGACAGTAATCAACTTTAATATTTATTAATAAAATATTAATAAAAAGATTTAAAACTACATTTTAAGAGTTAGATCAGGTAGAAATAGCACCTTAAGGTGACAGTTGCAGGCCAACATTTTTTACAGTTCACAAAGCTATTGCATTTTACTTCAGAAGACCTGAAATATTGCTTTATGGTGCTGCTTTGTCTTGTTTTATCATTTTTGGAGCTGAAAGGCCTTTTTCATATGAGCAATATAAATATTATGAATCTAATTGAAGCAGCATGAATATTATCCTAAACATCTTTTTTGTTGCATCTTTATGTTGCAATGAAAAAAAACAATCCTATAGGTTTGGAATGATATTGTAGTGAGTAAATGAGTATTCTTTTTACATGAAATATCCCTTTAAGATTACATTTTGTTGCGTTCTATTTTCTTTTTCTTGCAAGTAGCCATTTTATTCTAGGGCGAAACACCAATCTGATGTGCTAATCATGACCTGTTTGCTTGGAAACGTGTCTGTAGTTATGGAAACTCTGTAGTGAAGCATTTTAACAAGGTTCTTATCTAAGCAACAGAAACCCACTTAAACTAATTCTCCACCTCCATCCACCCAACCACACACACACACACACAGCTCCCTTGAAGATGAGTGATTCCCTCAAACTTAAGGAACAAGTGCACAGAGAGAAGACTGCAAGTATGATTATCAAGTAAGATTATCTCTCTTTATCTACTCCTGTATTTTATTTTTGATGCATTTAATTCATTTGCTCTCATGCATCATCTCAACATCAGTTCAGATGTAATAATATAGCAAACTAGATTTTTCCATCCATGTTGCAAGCATATGCCAGGGCATTACTATTCAGTTGCTAAGGTGTTTTGAGTGTTCTTATGCCTGTTGTGATGCTGGTGCTTGGGGGATCTGGATATATATGCTAGGTGATTAGTCAACAAAATCTCTATAATATCATGGTCTCTAGATATGACCTACTGTAGCGCCTTCCTTGATTGTAAATCTATTATTATTATTAACTTTATTTATAATCAGTCACTTAAAAATAATATTAGGCAATAGCACACCTCTTGAATAATCTGCACAATTCATGCAGCACAGATGGTGCAGGATGAATTATGTGCCAAAGTTTAATACTTTGTTTAAGAGTAATGGAGTTTAATAGTTTAGGACAGAGCCCTAATGCTAAGTATGAGCAATGTTAATAGCGATTCAAGCTTAAGCCATTGAAAACTAGTCAGCATTATCAGTAACGGCAACATCCACATGTTTTTTTTTTTCCCCTTTTCACAATTGTTGTCCTCTTCTCCCTTTAATCTTTCCACACAGGTAAATGCAGTCATGCATTGTTTTGACCAGGGAATACTACTGTCATTTGGTTCTATATGCACTTTCATGTGTGTGTGTGTGTGTGTGTGTGTGTGTGTGTGTGTGTGTGTGTGTGTGTGTGTGTGTGTGTGTGTGTGCATTATATTTCCCATGAGGACTGTAGAGGGGAGAGAAGGAGAGGGAGTTGTTTGATCTTTAACAGGATTATTCATCCTCTTTCCCTTTTATTTATTTAATATCCTTCCTTTATGCGCAGAGCATCTGGGCAGCATTTAAAACATTAAACCACACACATCTCACTAGAGGCCTATGTGCTTTGTTTGTGTGTTGTGCATTTGTGGTGTGTGTGGAGGCGGAATTCCTTGACCTGACAGTCCTGTAGCATGATCGATACTGCGTTGAATTACACACAAGTCTGCAAGCCACACATTTCCACATCCTCCTCCTTTTAAATCTCTCATCCTTGGACATACATGCGCACACACATGAACGTACATGCACAGGTCAGCCCTAGAACTGCAATTTGAACTGACTAGATGTTTGCACAGTACATGCTGTACATCATCATGATTTAATTATTGGAAATGTCAGCAATTTGTTTTTCTTTTCTTTTTTTGTTAAAAGGAAATGGGAATCTTATGGTGTCAATAGAAAATAAGCGCTATTGACAGAATCTCTGAGGTGCTGTTGGATACCACAGAAATTCATTTAGATTTGTCTCTCAGTTCCTAAAAAACAGAAAAAATGAGTAGTAATGCAGTTACCATTCAATTCTATGGAAGGTTTAAAAGTCAAAATGCGAATGTTGAAGTGCTTACAGTACATGCATTTTCTTTACAATAATTTTGTTATTTGAGCATTAAAATAGTTTAAATCAGCATTTTCACCATGATTTACTACTGTCCTAAAGCTAGTCGTTGACAGGTGGTATCAATCTAGAAAGGATTTTATTGTACAAACATTTGGAAACAATTGGAGTTTAAAGGTCAAAATCTGAATGTTGAAGTGCTTATTTTTTTCATGCAATAATGTTTGTTATTTGAGCTTTCAAATTGTTTAAACCAGCCTTTTCACCCTATTTTAGGAGATGAACTTCTGGTAAGGCCTGTGGGTCTCTTTCTTGCATTGTTGCATGTATGTTAACATGTTTTAATGTTTAATTATTGTGGCTATACTTTAAAACACTGTATATTTTAGCATTTTGTTCTGGTGAAGTGCCTTGCATCGTACACTTCAGTTGTAAGTGCATTGTTTGCACGCGATAACACCCTATGTGTGAAAAAAAAACTTTATCTTTGACAATAGCCCCTTTCACACAGTAATCCTTTTCACACGCTGTTCAGAATGACTTTTCACACGCTGTTCACACAAGCAACAGCGTTCTGGCTTTTTACCATTAAAGGGTTAGTTCACCCAAAAATTTGATTTCTGTCATTAATTACTCACCCTCATGTCGTTCCAAACCCATAAGTCCTTCGTTCATCTTCGGAACACAAATAAAGATATTTTTGATTAAATCCAAGAGTTTTTTTTTTATCTCCCATAGAAAGCAACGAAATTACCACATTCAAGGTTAATAGAAGTTGACGCAGTGAAAACAATGCACGCATGCGTCATGGTGCTCACATGAACAGCGTTGGCCAATACTGAGCCAGTGTTCGGACACAGAAACTACACTGCGTTCACTGCACCAACTGCATAGGAGACTGACAGGGAAGAGCAAAAATTGCTGAATAGTCGTTATTTTTGATTTTGTGCACAAAGTATTCTGCTTGCTTCAAGACATTAAACCACTGTAGTCAAGTTGACTATTTTAACAATTCTTTTACTACTTCTATGGATCTTGAATGTGGTAATTTTGTTGCTTTCTATGGAAGATAAAAAAACTCGAGAGCCGCAGTGCTGATGAATAAAAAAGGCAATGTCTCGAGCGCAACACACTGAAAAAGCTGCAGGACATGGCGTAACTGCCAAAGATGTCCATCTAGTGCGTATTTACATAGAAAAACTATTAAAAAGCAGCAGTGCTTACTGTAAAAAGTGTGGAGTACTTGTGTTATCTCCATAAGAACTTTATGATTGGCCCAAAGCAGACTTCTTACATCTGCATGTTCAGATGCATGTACATGCTCATACCGGTAATCTTCATTCTTTGTTCTCACACGACATCATACCAGTAATTTGCTGGTAATGTTACCTCTCATACTGGTAAATTGCCAGAACTGATTTACCAGTATTTTTTTTAAAAGTCCTGTTCACACATGAGGGCAAATTAGCATGAGGGTGCAATCCCATGAAACACAGACGCAGCCAGATCATTTCCATAATGACAAACACAATCTACCAAGAGCAGCGCAAATTAGCGTCTGGTTTAACCCTCTGGAGTCTGAGGCTGATTTGGGGCTTGGAGAAGTTTTGACATGCCCTGACATTTGTGCTTTTTTCAGTTGTTCATAAACATATAAATGACAAAAGTGTCATTACACTGTATTAGCACAAACTAGGCTACAATAATATGTGAGGAACATGTATGTACATGTTTGTATTTTTGAAGGAATAATGTTTATGCGTGGTTATTGAAAAAACAAAAAACTTAAGTCACTGAAAAAAGGCCAAAAAAAGTATATTAAATCTGTGTTTACAAGACTTTTGGGTATTGGAGGTTGTAGACTAGAGTTTTTGCTTCAGATTTATGTAAAAATTATGCTGCCTACTCCTTCATAAGAGTATATAAAAAAATATATTGATTTAGTTTTTGTAAGACACTTTTTGTCAAATTCATATAAAGAAGAAAAGCAACTAGGAACTAATGGCATGTCTTCTAGAGATCGCTAACCATGGCTTTAACATCCAAATAAAAACTTTTCAAGACAATAAATACACGATTGAGACAATGCATACATGTATTGCCTCTGAATTTGCGTCTGAATAGCGCTGGCTCTGTGGGCGTGGCCGCATTAGCGGGTAATGAGCTGAATCACAGACTTCTGACATGGCTCTCTTTTCATACAGATTACATAAACACAGAATGTTTGTTTTCGATTTGACTTGCACAATTTAAAACCTGACATTTCAACGTTTCTTTAGACATAAGTGTCTTTTTTTGTCATTAGTATTCATAAGTTACAGTTCATTTTCGGAGAACTATCAGATTGGACTTCGTTCAGAGGGAGATGAGAGATCACGCATCATGTTAGTTTTCTTTATTTTACAAAAAGCACAACATTTTGTTTTTACTCTGAGTGTACACAAATAAAAGAAGACATTCTATAGTTTCAATTGATATATTACTTATGTCTCTATGACAAAAAAATGACAGAGTATTTTAATTCTGTTTTGCTGCAATGTGAAAAAAAACCCTGCAAAACGCGCCGGCGCGTTTTCGGACCTCAGGGAGTTAAGATGTTTTTTTGGGGGGGGTGTTAAATAATGGCACAAATACCAGTAAATTGACTAGCGCAAACCTTAGTAAATCACCTTGCATGATTAATTTAAATACTGTTAAATACTGAAACTCCTATAAATGCATATGCAAAAATAACTGTCCACCTTTTCAGAGCTAATTTTTTCAATGTGTGTCTTTAGTAAATCCTGACAGTAGTTTTTTAACGCCAGAAGAGGGTTTGTGCTGGTGCAAGCTGTGAGTAAATCTTGACCATGATCTCTTAACAGTAATTTACCAGTAAAGACTATATGTTTAAAAGGGACTCATGTGTAAGTGTTCAAGGGTCTTCTGCAGAGCGAGGTGATTGTTGTTGGTGTGTATGCATAGAGAGGTTATTGTTGGTGTGTGTGTTGAGGCATTGGATCATGGTGGATTAGCAGTAATCTTGGCCAGTGACACTCCCCAGTGGTCGGATCACTAAGCACGCAGTCTTTCTGCTGAACACATCTCACACAGAAAGAAGCCAAACAACCTTTTTGCAGCTACAAGCTTTAAACTCATTGAGGTTTAGGTGATTGACTCACATTTGCGTGCACACAGACATGGGATTGCTCAAGACTGTTGACGTCTTAAACTGTCAAGTGATCATTAGTACCTTACTTAGGGGACACACACACAAACGAATAAAAACCTCTTAGAGTAAGCACACAGTGAGGGAACACTAATCTCTTTGTGTTCTATTTCATTTTAATAAAGCATTTTAATGTGTAAATTCCTCATCACAAATGGCTCATTTTTACTAATGACCCTTCAGAAGAACAAAAACTCAACTGGACTAAAAATCTAATATCTGTCTCAAGGCCAGAGCCTTGATTCAACCACCCTAAAATGTTTTCACGGTTTCAAAGCAGTGCTTTACTTATACTGCCATTAAAGACTCCATGAAATGGTTTAAGAAACACAATTTTCTTTCTTGTTTTGACATATTTCCTGTTTAAACGGGTAGCTGAGGCAGAACAAATCGAAAGGCTTATATTTTTTTTAAATAGCCAAATGCTTTAAGTAGTATATCACAGCCTATCAAAACCATTATTTACTGCTGTAGCTATGACATTAGGGAAACATCAATCTATAGAGCATTTTATTCTCAAACAATTTTAAACCATTTTAATTTTTTTTATATATATATATATATATATATATATATATATATATATATATATAAGTGTGTGTGTGTGTGTGTGTGTGTTTATACAACAGTTCTTTCTGGTTCTCGAATCTGATTGGCTGATAGCCATGCGATATTCTAGTAATAACACCTTTTTACCGTTTGTATCACTCTGCTTGTAATTTTTGTGAATACTACACTTGTTGTACCACGAACTGTAGTTTTAAGAGTTTTTAGGCGAGAATTTAGTTGTTTATAGACCTGAAAGATGTGACTCATATTTAATCATAGCGCCTATTTTACAGTTTGTTTAGACATTTTCGGAGATGTGAGCTCCAGGCCATCAGCGGCCGTTCAGGGGTCGTGCACGTGCCGAAAACAGCTTCATCTCGGCCAGTGCTTCGGGGATTTGCCACTGTGTCTTAAATAGTGGTTAAACATGAGATAGAATTCATTTTGGGTACATAAAACAGGCAATCTTTGGTCTTATTAATCTATTACTTGTTCCAGAGAAAATCGAATTGTGCTATGTTAAATTTGATAATTTAATATTAAGGCTATATTTAACTTACATCCTCTATAGCATAGCATGTTGGCTACACTAGATGGGAAATATCAGACAAAGACTCTTCAAATACATAAAACATTAACCTTTATAGACAGCGTTTCTTGAGCAAAGAAAATGCTGTGCATTTTTTTTTTTTTTCAAATATCAGATCTTTATTTAGCTTTGCATTACAAAGAAGCAGAGATCTTCAAACTGCGTGCAGCATTTAATTCACGATAGAGATGGGACAAATGTATGTGGTTTGACTGACAGTTTGAGGATCCAATGGAGTTACAAGGTTTTGTCACAAGCTCTGTAAAATCCTTTTCATTCGTTAAATATTTGTAAAACCCACATACATGCTTAAAGAGTGACCAATAGCATTGATTTTTTTTTAAATAAAATAAAACAAAAATGAGGAAATATAGAGATAATAGGTTTCCGCCTGACACTACGATATATTCCTAACTCTGTAGCATTTATTTTATTTATTTATTTTTTGGCATTTGGTAATTATCCATGGAACACTTGACAACCTGTCACGGCACACTAGTGTGTCATTTATAATGGCTATTGTTGTTAATTTAAATATTGTTGTTCAATAAATATTGTTTTATAAAAATATGTTGTATTTGGTATTGAGAAAGGGTCCATTAGGGTGTAATGTGGATTGAGTGAAAGTTACATTAATACGCCATTAGATGGCAGCAAAACTTTACGAGTGAACGAAACTCATTCAATGAGCCAGTCGCAAGAGACTTTTAAATTGAAAGGAACTTTTGCAAAGGAAGTTGTTTTAGTGCTAAATGTTAAAATTCCCTTAGCTTTAAAAAGGACAAACATATAATATTATGGACATCGACCTGAAGAATGAATGTCATATCAGACACAGGTAATGCTCGCTCAGGCGATCTCTCTCTCTCTCTCTCTCTCTCTCTAATACTGTACAAAATACAATGAGTTTCAATGGAGGGACTCAACATTCCTTCGTTACTAGGTCTAAAGTGACATTTTAGAATTAGTAACGGAGGTTTGGTCCAACTGTTAACTCGATTTGAATCCGTGGCGGAAGGAAGTAGTGCTGCACAAAAGAGAGTTTTAAAGACACTCCGTTGTTATTTCTTATTTATTTACATACTAGTGTCGTCGAACTGTTGTATAAGCGCAATATCACACTCGTAGCCGTGCGATATGGTTGTATATCAGCACGCTGTGATTACCTACGGCCGAATCACAGCCGTGCTGATATACAGCCATATCGCACGGCTACGAGTGTGATATTGCTCATATACAGAGTGTGTGTGTATATGTATGTAAGCAATAAGGTACAAGAGGCTGTGTTGTATTGTGAATAAGTCAGCGTGAAGTCGTGCTATAAGTCTTGAATTCAGCACTAGTCTCAAGTACCTTTTTGCTTTTATAAAACGGTTACCACACAATACAAATATTAAAGGCAAAAATATGTATCAATGGAACTTTCATGAAGTAAACTTTCACTAAAAGCCTTCCTTTGACCTGAAAAAGTCCCTGACCGTAAACAGCAACATTATTGCAGCAACTTTATTACATTATTATGCCATTAGATGGCGGCAAAGACTTTATTGAGTGTGCCAGTCAGTAGCGAAGACTTCTACATTTAAAAGACGGAATAGACCTTTTTCACACTTCCGGGTTTTTGGCTTCCGGAATGAGCCACGCAGTGTAAAAGATTTTCCGGTTACAGTGATAGATAGCCTCGATCAGAACCAGTTCGGGAATCAAAGTCGTTTTACGAATTAAATGTCTTGAAAATGTTTGAACGGCCTTGGTGAATTATTGGTGAGACTACAGAGCTCGCATTAAGAGCTAAATTTAATAAATAATTTGAAGTGATGGCGGTTAAACTGGTTATATTCTTCGTGTATGTTTGGCGCGGCTGTGCATTATCGCGCTCCATGTGCTGTAAAGACAGTGTCTGTGTCTAAACGTGCATACTATGTGACATTATTAATATTCAGTACTATTTAGGGTGGATAGTATGCACATAATGAGATGTATAGAGTGTTTTTAGCGACGTGCTGGGGAAATGATCGACTGGTAGATCCCTTATCACACAAGCCTGATCCTCTGATTCGTGAAGCAGGACTGCTCGCACCATGATATTTCTGGATATAAACACTTCAGTCTCTCACTCATTTTCCTGTCATCATCATCTTAAAGTGTGTATTATGCGCAGCATTGTTGTGCTATTGCAACATGCAAAGACTGATAGTTGTGTACAGTGTGGTTTTGGAAATTATGTCTTAGTTTAATCATTTTAATCGATCAGGATTAATGATAACATATGCTTGAATGTGGGATGTGATGCCATATGAGACATGCTATATATTTTTTAAAACGTAGCTATTAAACTCACGACAATATTATGTATCTCACGACTTTATATCCCACATTAAAGTATATATTGGGAGTTAATTTTTTTAATTAATAAATTATATAAATGTTCGTAGTACGTAATACGATCTGGGAAATTGCTGAATGCGTAGCTGCGTAGCCTTTGCTGTATGACAGCTGGTGATATAAATCCATCTTCCGGTAAATTCGATCAACGGTCTGAGTGGCTGTATAAGCTACAAACAAGTAGAAAATAATTTATTTGTAGATTATACAAAAGCTATTTGGAAAACAGACAAAACAGAAAAGGTAAGAAGCGATATTTGAGAAAAGAGCATATCAACGTAATAGCCGTAGACCCATAGCGGAACTAACTTTACCCTGCGTCACGTGATTTCTGATTCTTGTGAAAAAGGTCTATTGTTTTGAACACGGAACACGACGCAACTGACAAATGATTTGACTAGAGCTGTTAGTCACAGGAAACCCCCTTAACTGTTAAAAGGACAAGATAATACATCAGACATTTAAACAGATTTTTTATTAAGAACATAGGACTGACCTGAAGGAAAATGCTAAATCTGAATGCTGGTAATAAACTCTCTCACTTGATATCTTTCACACAGCACTCTTCTAGTTCTACATAATGCAGTAAGTTTCAATGAAAAATATCAACTGATTCTGATTTGGTCAATAGCTGTGTTTTATTCATGATAAAAAACGGCTATGACTGCTTCACGGAACGGTTCTGTGTATCACCAAAGTCCCTTTAAGACAAGTCATTTCACTCGGCGGCCATCTTTGAAACGCCTCTCGGGCATCCTGGGCATCATGCCCTATCTCTTTGAATGGGGAAACATCAAATTCTCCAAAACTGTTCGCCAACCTTACAATTACATTTCATATTTGAAATCACCAATGTATTCTGACAACAGCTGTCTTATAAATGTTTTATCCAAACGCTCGAATCATGACAAAAAACTGTATTTTTTAGGCTGGTTCAAGCTAATGCGCATGCGCAGACCTAAATGCGCATCTCTTCTGCCATGTTTCAGAGGCGCGCGTCTGACTGTTTTTATACAAACCGGTGCTTCTAACGGCTACTGCAGTGACGCAATGACTTTACCAGTCAGCGATTGGCTCTTATTTAGAAGGCGGGACTTATTCCGCCATATTGCGCATTGCACTTTTTTCCCATTCAAAACAATACGAGTGACGCGTCTTGTGATATTCTATAGTCTTTGGTATCACTACACAACACCCTTAGCAACCACTCTAACGTAAACTGTTCTCAGTTGATATTGTTTTATATAGAAGATGGATACTGAAGATAGGTACACTGTGGTCATAAAGGGATGAACATGGTCCGCAACAATACTCAGGTAGGCTGTGGCATTTAAATGATGCTCAGTTGGTACTAAGGGGCCCAAAGTATGCCAAGAAAATACCTCCCACACCATTACACCTCCACCACCACCAGCCTGAACCGTTGATACAAGGCAGGATGGATCCATGCTTTCATGCTGTTCACTCCAAATTCTGACCCAACCAACTGAATATCACAGCAGAAATCGAGACTCATCAGACCAGGCAACGTTTTTCCAATCATCTATTGTCCAATTTTTGTGAGCCTGTGTGAGTTGTATCCTCAGTTTCCTGTTTTTAGCTGACAGGAGAGGCACCCTGTGTGGTCTTCTGCTGCTGTAGCCCATCTGCTTCAAGGTTCGACATGTTATTATGCATTCAGAGATGTTCTTCTGCATACCTCGGTTGTAACAAGTTGTTATTTGAGTTACTGTTCCCTTTCTATTAGCTCAAAACATTCTGGCCATTCTCCTCTGACCTCAACAAGGCAGAATCCTACAGAATTGACACTTACTGGATATTTTTCTCTTTTCCGATCATTCTCTGCAAACCCTATAGAAGGTTGTGCGTGAAAATCACAGTAGATCAGCAGCTTCTGAAATACCCAGAGCAGCCCATCTGGCACCAACAACCATGCCACGTTCAAAGTCACTTAAATCGCCTTTCTTTCATATTCAAATGCTCATTTTGATCTTAAGCAGATTGTCTTGACCATGTCTACATGCCTAAATGAATTGAGCTGCTGCCATGTGATTGGCTGATTAGATATTTGCATTAATGAGCAGTTGAATAACAGGCATAACTTCATACTGAAGTCACATTTTAAAAGATCAGATGTGTATTACAAATGATTGCCGCATATGAATGTCCAGATCAAAATTAAGAATGTCATTTTCAATGTGTTTTTTTTTTTTTCACACTGTCATCCAAAAAAACAGATCTGTGTCACGTGAAAAGAAAAATAATATTTGGGCCACATTCAGCTGCAATGTGAACGCAGCCCTGTCACACGGAGCTTGAGAGAGATGAAAGTGCACTGCTAGAGAGACCTGAGATAGGATTGTGTGCGTGTGCGTGGAGGGATTCAGATGTAATTTGCATGAAATGCATCCAAAATCTTAATGATTTGCAAGCTGGTTGTTTTATCTTACACAATGGGAAGGAAGGGGAGTGTAGAGAGAGAAAGAGAGGGAGTGTTCAATCAACTTCTCATTCGTTTTCTCAACCTCCTGTTTTTCTCTGACTATTTTAGTGCAGTAGGTTGCGCAGGATTGAGAACATGTGAATGTTTTATAGGCTTACATAAGGGACCTCACCCCAGAGACAACCGACCTCGTTATCGTTCATTTAGCAGTGAAAAACAAGATAGATAGATGGGGTGGGGGTAGATGAGAGGATGAAACGAGAATGGGGAATGCAGAGGGAGAGGGGAGAGAAAAGCATGTACATGCAGAGGAACCGAGCATGATGGGATACATTTGTGAAGTGAATGTAGGAGAAAGAGGCATTGGGGGAAAGAAGCAGGTTTCAGGTGTGCGAGTGATATGAGAGTTCGAAGAGAGAGAAAAGGATGGAAAGGAGAAAATAATGCAGTTGATTCCAGTTTGATTCCATTTCGTTTCTTTTATCTGTTACCCAGAGTGCCTCAGGGAAGCTTGGCTTGTTAGCATCGCTTGGGCAAAGAAATATAGGGATCTTTGCTGGATGAAATATCTCTCTTTCTCATTCCTTCTCTTGCTTTCCCCCTTTTGCTTGCATAAAAAGGTCAGAGTTTCTTATAGCAGTGGGGAGACATTTAAAGCACACCTGATATTAGAGTGGAAGCTTGTCTGTACATATTTCAGCCCTCATACATCTGGAAATCCTTGCATAATGTGCAGCCGACCAAAGCTAACTGTGTGTTTGCATGTGTGCATTTGAGAGCCACAGGCCCATGGTGTATGGGTGCGTACCCCGTAGCTTTATTGGGTCAGTGCGTTCAGGTTTAATATGACTATGTAATTGCCTCCTCTCTCTTTGACTGTGTTATTAGCGAGATGTGTCACAGAGCCCTTAGATTTAACCCTCATGTTCTGTTTGGGGTCTTTGAGACCTCAGGGTCTTGAAAAATACACTTTTATTCAACATAAATTGAAAATTGACCCTGTTTACTTCATAAATGCAAGTTCCTGGTATTATTGTGAACAATTCATCAGTGCACGTCATTCCAAAGAAATTTTTTTTCTTCTCACTTTACTTATGCCATGTGAGCTAATGGGTATTGTTAACCAATAGCCACATTTAACAAACATGTATTTGGTCTGGCTCCATTCTGGTATGTAATGGCCACTTTTTATGGCCCACTAAATAAATAAAGCTAAATAAAAGGGATGCCAGTATCGGTATTGAGCCCGATACTGTGCTCATGTACTCGTTAAAATGTACTCATTAAAATCCTACGATATCAAAAACTGTGTGTAGTGTTTAGACTAGAGTTGTCAAAAGTACCGACTTTAGTAACTATTGATACTGAAATTTAAAAAATGTGACGCTTTGAGCGTTGTTGAGCATATTCTTAAACACCTCTGATTGGCCATTGTGTTCACGTGCTCATCAGATATGTATTTGATTGGCTAAAATGATCAACGCACCGCAGCATTTCAAAGCACACGGAAGTGTTTGAATTTGAAAACATTTTGAAAGCAGGAGCTTTTAAGTGGATTTTAAACAGATGCGTTTAAAAGCAGGTGTCTATTGTGGACCAGTCCGCTGATAGACGCCTGTTTTCAAACGTATACGTGTGTATCTGTGTAAGCACTTGGTGAAGAGCTTCATTGATGACTATTTAAAACGAGTTCAAAAGAGTTGATCATTGAAGCCAATCACAGACATATCTGATGAGCCGTAAACACAATGGCCAATCAGAGGTGTTTACGAATACGCTCAATAGCGCAATAGTTTTCTGTGCACAAACATCCACAGCACATGCACAGAAAGCTGCCTCTCAGACAATGCGCGAATAGCCTATTAAATTGAGTTCTCTTCTCTTTATTGTCTTCTTGCGCTTGATCGGACAAATTCACACATAATTATGTCAAAATGCAAAAGTATCCTTGTGAAACATAGTTGGTTATGTGAACATTAACGGTTAAGAAAGAAAACGCGTGTGTAACAGTATGTTGAAATGTGCGTTTTGCTAAGCCAGCTAATTTGATTCATACTCTTTTGTTTTTTCTGCCCAATATTTTTAAAGATTAAAAAAGCTATGAAAATAGAGGTATCGGTACCCTGTCTCGGCAAGCACTAAAAATGAAAGTATCATATCGTTCTGGAAAAAGTAGACTGTCCTCCAAAAAAACGACCCTATAGGTTGTTTTTCAAGCACCTTATTATGACCTATATTTATGTTTTAAAGTCATGCGCCCTCTGGTGGGCGTAAAAATAATGACAGTGTCGTGTTAAGTATGTCGTCATGAAATGACGTATGACTGTCATTACCAATCAAAATGTGTGTTCATTTAAATGCAATGTCTGGACTTTTTACACCATTTCTCCTATTTCCATTTAGCAAAACTAATTTTTTATTAACGACTACACCCACCCCCATCCCTAAACCTAACCTTAGTGATTTATAGTGCATATACACTTTATGAGCACTAAAAAACCCACGATCGCATGATCACATGATTGCGTATTGTTATTGCAATGCTCTGCCAATTGAGCTACGCAAAACCCAAAATATGATGCAGATAAAAGGGAACAATGCATTAAAATGAAAGTGTCTTGTTGTCAAAAGGGGTGCAATTTTAGCAAACGCTCCTATGGGTCGTATTTCATGAATTAAAATGAAAGTGTTCTGTTGTCGATAAGGGCGCAACATTAGTAAACGCTCCTATGGGTCGTATTTCAGGGAAGTGACAAATGACCTATATGGTCGTATTGGTTGGAGAACATGTTGGGAAAAAGTGGTATTGGTGCATTCCTACTAAATAAAGCTACATTTTCAGCAGCCATTACTCCAGTCTTCAGTGTCACATGATTCTTCAGAAATCATTCTAATATGATGATTTTTGTCCTCAAGAAACAATTCTATTTATTATCAATGTTGAAAATTAGTTTTTTTTTTTTGTGAAAACACAAATTCCTTGCCGAATAGAATTAATAATTAATTTAAAAAAAAAAAATCATATTTATCCTAAACTTCTATACATTTTTTCTATATTCTTTGAGGAATAGAAAGTTCCAAAGTACAGCATTTATTTGAAATAGAAATCCTCTCATTATAAATGACGTTATTGTCACTTCTGAATAAAATTAATAATTTAATTAAAAAAACCATATCCCCAATATAA
This sequence comes from Chanodichthys erythropterus, assembly GCF_024489055.1. Classification (NCBI taxonomy): domain Eukaryota; kingdom Metazoa; phylum Chordata; class Actinopteri; order Cypriniformes; family Xenocyprididae; genus Chanodichthys; species Chanodichthys erythropterus. The sequence goes on along the minus strand of NC_090234.1, from coordinate 29,973,095 downwards.
TACTGTTGTTTAGTGTACAGTATTTAGCTTGTGTTTGGGATGTCAGAGATATATAAAATAGGATTAAATTAATTATTTTTAATTAATTTTTAATTGCATGATTAGATTTTCTGATTGGTGTACACACTGTACCAATTCACTGGCAATTGTTACTCCAGAGGACAAACTGACCCCAAACTGAAACAATGTTTCTAAAATGGATAGGCACTTTGTGGTAAACTTCTGCAGAACACAAAAGAAGATATTTTGAAGAATGTCAGTTGTCAAACAGTTGTTGGGCCCCATTGACTTCCATAGTATTTTTTTTTCTATGCCCTGGAAGTCAATTGGGCCCATCAACTTTAAGATCAGATGAACTAATTTAAAGAATTTTAAGTAAAAATTAAAGCTGTAAGCAGCGATGAAAGGGCCCTCGCACTCGGGCTCACCACCACCTGTTGGCCTTAGGAAAACTGTGAATAGTGGGTGACATTAAATGCGATTAAATACAGGAAAAATATGGCAAAGTCATTTCGACGTGCCACACTTCCTCCTGCCAACAGGTTGCGCTTGGACTGTTACTGAATATTGCCATGTAGAGGTCTTCAGGCCAGGACTATTATCAAACGTGGAGCAAATCGGACATTGTATGCCTGAGTTACAATAACCTCCTGTTTCGTGGTGTTATTCGCACACATTAGAAGTTCTGGTCGTCGGTACTCCAACGGCCTTATGTAAATTTAATAGTTCCAATTTGATGACTGGCAATGACTTTGTTACTTCGTCTGCTCAGGTGCGCAATCTTGGCGTTATTTTTGACCCACAACTATTGTTTGATGCCCATGTCAAAATGGTATCGAAAACTGCATTCTTCCATCTAAGAAATATTGTCAGACTTCGACATTCTTTATCGCTGCCAGATGCAGAAAGACTTATTCATGCTTTTATTACGTTGCGGCTTGATTATTTCAACGCACTTTATATCGGTCTCCCAAACAAGTCTATCAAGAAATTACAATACATTCGGAACTCAGCCGCCCGGCTATTGACATATACATCTGCTCGTCAACATATCTCCCTGGTACTTTAGAACTTGCATTGGCTTCCTATACAAGCACGAGTTGTTTTTAAAATACTTATCTTAATATATAAAACGATTCACGGGACTGCTCCTGCTTATCTCTGCAGTCTAGTTGCCTCCTACACTCCAGGCCGTTCTCTCCGCTCCTCTGGGTCTTGTATTCTTCAGCAGCTAGTATATAATTTAAAGTCTATGGGTGGTCCAGCTTTCTCTGTTTCAGCTCCACGTTTGTGGAACGCATTACCACCTGTGATTAGAGACTCTCCAACACTGGACTGTTTTAGGAGCTCTTTAAAGACTCACCTTTTTAGAGCTGCTTATTGTAATTGACTATGACTTGTTTTATTGTATTATTAATGTTGTAATTTTATAATCTGTGATGTAGCACTTTGAGTCTAAGAAAAGCACATTAGAAATAAAATGCATTATTATTATTAGCACTGTGCCAAGTGTTGCATGACTTAACGCGTTTCTAGCATGTTTGGTATTTCATGGCATATACGATAAAAATTGCTATTTTTATTTTACACAAACATCATACAAGTCTCTGTGCCCCCAAACATAAAAAAGTAAAGTTGATATTAGTAGAACAGGAAAATAAAATGTAACAGCTGGACTTCAGCACCATGGAGAGTGGAAGAACTAGAGAACAAACTAATGGAGAGCAGGGAATGATGACACCTGAAGAGGTTAACTGGGTTTAGTAGAATCATATCAGACAGTACAGTTACAGCATACTGATGCAAGACATATGTAAGACAAAACAGTGAGATATGGAGAAAGAAGGAGAGTGGAGTGGGAGAGAAGGGTGATGTAATTGTCATATTAAATGTAATTGATTTGGCAGAAAGCGCATGTCATCAAATAATTTTTATTCACTATCGTATTCATTTAAAAGATTCAGCAAACTGCCATCTATTGCCTCAGCATTTTCATAAGTGACGAGCACCCAAGTTCAGCATGAAGGAAAACGTCTTGAGGGGTGCATATTGTACATGAGCAGTGTGTCACTAAGCATTTCCGCACAGTTTATGCTGTTTATGTTCATACCTTTCAGCATAGACGGAAAGCGAAATAATGAGTGGATGCTCTGTCCTCCACATCGGGAGGAAATGTTCTGTAATGGGTTTCACTTAATTTGAACACAATTGGGAAGTTATTACAGAGACGGATTTAGCCATTTGTGAATTTGGTCAAGGGCAATGCAGTCAAGCAGGAACACAGAGGACTGCTCAATGACAAGAGCTTTTCTTTTCTAGAAAAGAATAATAATTTAGGGGATGTAAGGCTGCATAATACGCCTTTTGTGTTTTAATGCTCTCACAACAAGTAAAAGAAAATTTGTGTGTCTGTTTATGAAGAGCCTGTGATGTTTGCCCTTTGTTAGGTGATTCTCATGAACACTTAAGGAATATCCTGGACAAATTTTACCCCAGGGTCTAAAGTAAAAAATAAAAAGATATTGCATTATGCTTACCGAAAATATAGTCTATTTTTAAGAGAGTGAAGTTTTTTTTTTTGCATTGTGAGATTGTTTTCGAGACAATTAAACACATTTAACCTCTCCTAATGCTGAATCTGTTGAATTGTGAAGTATATTTGTACAATTGTGTGTGTGTGTGTGTGTATGTGTGTGTGTGTGTGTGTATAATTTGAATAATTTTTGGTTTGACTATATATATATATATATATATATATATATATATATATATATATAGTCAAACCAAAAATTATTCAGACATTTTTTATATTTTTGATATATTTTTACTAGTGGGTGCAGGACACTATAGTTCATTTATGTAAGTGAGGGTAACAAAATATTGTACACAATAATTCTTCATACAGTGGACCCTCCAGTAAAATTGATAAAAAAAATTTAAACCAAAAATTATTCACACTTTGACCTTACCATGTTTTGCTAAAGTATTATCTGACATAATTAAAATTATTTTTTTCTGACATATTGTCTAAGATCTTGTCATATTTTATTACCATGTTTTTAAACTATAGTGAATAAACTGTATTAATGAATGAAATGTTCAAGGTGTCTGAATACATTTTGGTTTGACAATAATATATGAACCATGGACCACAAAACCAGTCATAAGGGTTGATGTTTTATTCATCTAAAAGCTGAATAAATAAGCTTTCCATTGATGTATGGTTTGTTAGGATAAGACAATATTTAGCCGAGATACAACTATTTGAAAATCTGGAATCTGAGGGTGCAAAAAATCAAAATATTAAGAAAATCAGCTTTAAAGTTGTCCAAATGAAGTCCTTAGCAATGCATATCCACTCAACAAAATATGTTTTTAATATATTTACGGTAGTAAATTTACAAAATATCTTCATGGAACATGATCTTTACTTAATATCCTAATGTTTTTTGGCATAAAAGAAAAATCGATAATTTTGACCAATACAATGGTTTTGTGGTCCAGGGTCCAGTTATATACAAACTATATATATATAATGTGGTACAGTTATATCTAAATTAAAATTCTGTCATTTACTGACCCTCAAGTTGTTCCAAACCTGTATGAATTTCTTTGTTCTGCTGAACACAAAGGAGGATATTTTGATGAATGTTTGTAACCAAACTGTTAATGTGGCACTATTGACTTCCATAGTATGGGGGAAAAAAACTATTTTGGAAGTCAATGGTGCCCCACTACTGTTTGGTTACCCGTATTCTTCTAAATATCTTTTTTGTGTCTTTTGTGTTCAACAGAAAAAAGAAATTCCTGCCATCCCTGTGAAAGGTGCAAAATTAGAATTTGCTACCTGATTATTTAAAATCTGCTGCAAGTTTTAATATTTTAGAGTGCTAATAAGTCTTGGTTAATTCAGCAACAAACTTGTATTTATGTTTTTTTGCTGTTGTTGCAATTGTAGTCTATAAAAGCTCTTCTAAGGACGAATGTTGCAAATCAGCTTTAGCCACAAGCACTATCATACTTGCATTGTATGGCTGCTGTCTCAGTTTTATCTATGTATATTGTATCTGTCCCTATCCAAATAAATAACTAAATACATTTTTTACATGTTGTACACAAAAAATACTTGGGTAAACTGAGACCTGATAGATAAACCAGTTCCTAATGTGAAGGTGGTTTCAAATGGTTATTTTTAAGGCAGCGTCAAATGTATCTTTTGCAAAGAAGACAATCCCAGAATGCATCAGTGAATATAATCATCCATGATGGCAGACAAGTTGTGAGACATTTTGAAGGGATAGTTCTCCCAGACCTGTATGGTTTTCTTTTTTTCTGATGAACACAAAAGATGAATTGTGAAGAATACAGAAGAAAGAAATTCTTACAGGTTTGGAACAACTTGAGTGTGAGTAAATGATGACAGAATTTTCATTTTTTGGGTGAAGTATCCCTGTAAGGAAAGGTAGGTTCCCTTTTTTTCAGTTTAGTGATTTTCCTTCATGTTTTTACTGTTTAATTATTAATTAATCTCAACATCAATATACCGCTTGAAAGATTTAATACTCATATACCCAATAGATAAAAAGTTTATTGCTTTTGAATTGCTATAGCAGTAGTATTTGTCACAATTTGGTCTTGTTATTTTTGGTTTTGTACTTGGAAAGGAAGTCAGACAGAGGCACATCAGTCTTCACTGTTCAAGGCCACCAGGGCCATCTCAAATGATGTAATAAACATAAATAAAATGTTGTTTTTTTTTAAGAGCACTTTGCAAAATCACATTATGTAAAATGTGGGGCCTATTTAGGTTTTCATTTTTTTATATCTTGCATATAAACGCTACAGTGGATTATTTGACTGTCCTATCAGATTTTAATAGCTCTATATTCTTCATCTCCAGAGTTTCAAAAAGCAATTAACTGCTTTTATTACAAGCTCATGCCATCTCCTGTGTACACACACACACACACACACATGCGCACAGCGATACCCCAACACACACACGTACTTGCATATGCAAACATTATAAAACACAGCAGTTAATTACAACAATGAAACATAATTAGTTAGTGTATAATTACTTGCATGGGTTAACTTCTCTATAGCAACCAAGCTGTAAAATGAACTTAATATTGACTTAACATCTCAATAATTATAAGATGTTCTGTCAAAAAATTTGCATTTCAATAGTTCAAAGATTTGTCTTTTATCACAGTGGCATATGTGCGTGTTCGTATCTAAAGCTTTATCTGCAACATTTAATGAGAGTTTTTTTTTAAACCTACAGGATCTGATGTGTGTTATGGATTTAATAATTAAGCTGAAATATAATGTAACTTAAAGAGATATTACACCTGATAAAGATAATTCTGTCTTGATTTACTTATTTTACATGTTTTATGTTTTGCTGGATGGCCAGTGAGATCAAATGGTGTTTAATAAACAAGCTTTGCAAAATTCTAAAGGTGCGGAGACTTATATTTCTGTCCTCCTGTCTTTCTGCAGTGGACGGCTGCACTGATTGGTCCGTGGACTATCTGAAGTACCGGGTGTTACACGGAGAGCCGGTGCGGATAAAGTGTGCTCTGTTTTATGGTTATATCAGAGCAAACTACACCCAGGCACAGAGCATTGGACTTAGTCTGATGTGGTACCGGAGTTCTGGGTTGGGACATGGCGATTTTGAGGAGCCAATCTCCTTTGATGGTGTACGCATGAGCAAAGAGGAAGACGCCATCTGGTTTCGGCCTGCTGAGCTGCAGGACGCCGGTCTGTACTCCTGTGTTCTGAGGTGAGAGAGAGACGTGCACACATGTGTATGCGTGAACACTCATACGCTTAGATATGCAAATCCACAGGGAGACACACGCACACACTTTGCCTTTCGGACATTAGCCGGATCGGGGAACATGCTTAACTTCCTCCTTTGATGTTTTTTGATTGTCTCTCAAAGCCTTCAAGAAAAGTGTCATGCTGAGAAAATTAGTGTGTGTGTATTAGTGTCTGCGTGTATTGTGTGTGTGAGGGTTGTGTGTCTGTATTTGAATCTTCTCAGGGACAGTAAAACTGGAAGTGAAATAAGTGAGCGACGGCAGAGGACAGTGAGACGTTCTGTCATCCATCAATCAAACACTGACACTCCAGCACTCTCCCATAATGCCGCAGGCCACTGTCACACATATTAAACAGTCAGGCAACTCTCCAGGGTCCTCATTTGCTCAGGTTCCAACCGACTTGAGGTCAAAGCACATAATCTACTCATCATATTCACTTTTGCATCACAGAATTTCACTCTCATAGTGTATGTGTGAGTGTAAGGAAAACAACAAAAAAAAAAAAACAGAAAGAGAGAAAACGTGAATTTTAACACTGTAACACATTTCTGTTGAACAAAATTCACGGTACAGTAATTATTTACAGACTGCCATCCCTGTGAAAGGTGCAAAATTAGAATTTGCTACCTGATTATTTAAAATCTGCTGCAAGTTTTAATATTTTAGAGTGCTAATAAGTCTTGGTTAATTCAGCAACAAACTTGTATTTATGTTTTTTTGCTGTTGTTGCAATTGTAGTCTATAAAAGCTCTTCTAAGGACGAATGTTGCAAATCAGCTTTAGCCACAAGCACTATCATACTTGCATTGTATGGCTGCTGTCTCAGTTTTATCTATGTATATTGTATCTGTCCCTATCCAAATAAATAACTAAATACATTTTTTACATGTTGTACACAAAAAATACTTGGGTAAACTGAGACCTGATAGATAAACCAGTTCCTAATGTGAAGGTGGTTTCAAATGGTTATTTTTAAGGCAGCGTCAAATGTATCTTTTGCAAAGAAGACAATCCCAGAATGCATCAATGAATATAATCATCCATGATGGCAGACAAGTTGTGAGACATTTTGAAGGGATAGTTCTCCCAGACCTGTATGGTTTTCTTTTTTTCTGATGAACACAAAAGATGAATTGTGAAGAATATTGGAGTCTAAACAACACTGGAGTCTATTGACTTTCATTTTATGGACAACAAAACACTTTTCTCAAAATATTGCATTGTTCCACAGAAGAAAAAAGTCATACAGATTTAGAATGACATGAGGGTGAGTAAATGATGTCAGAATGTTAATTTTTAAGGGAACTTTTCCTTTAAATAAATAAATAAATGTACAGTATGTACTGTACATTGCATTCAATATATAAAGGTGCTGGTAAAAAATTTGAAATACCATTTTTTTAGTAATTTTATGCTTTATAAAGGCCCGTTCACAGCAAGAGCGATAACTGTAAAGATAACTGCATTAGTGTCCACACCAATGGATGATAATGCTCTTGTTTATCAGGTGCTTGCTGCTGTTATGTCATCTGCGTTTTTTTTTAAAGTCGGACAGATCCTGTTTGGCTGTATTAATCATTCATCAGCTAAAAAAATCGTTCCGAAAGTAGATTTAGTGATGTTGTTCCTCGTACTGGTGTGGACTTCCCTATTTTCACAGGATTAGTACCAGTATTAAAACTTTATTATAGTCATCATTATAGTTATCGTCCTTGGTGTAAATAGTCCTTAAGAGTACTGCATGTTTACTTATGCTAATAATGTTGACCTGATTTAGCTCAAAATTTCTTCTTACTGCCTTTTCACATCAGTAATGAAATTCTGATGATTTAAATGTTAGTCAGTATGATTTAGTCAGTATGCACAGCTACTTTTGAATGGGTGGCAATGGAGAAAAAACTGTTTTTGTCAGCATATTGTTGAGATTACAGCATTTACCAGCAGTGAATAACAGCCTAAATTAACTAGTCAAACATTGATCCTCTGGAAACCAATTAATTACCACTAGTTGTCACTTATGAGATTCTAGTCCAGTTAGGATGCTGCCTAAGAAGGAGGCTGCCTGTGTAGGCAGTAAACAGGCAGCTCACTAGGTTTAAAACTGAGCTATAGAGCTTTGTTTATTAAGAACCCAGTTAGCAACAGGAAATAGAGTTTTTGTTGTTGTGTTTCCTCTGAGACTGTCTTTGAGCTGATTAAACCATAAACAATAGTTTTCAGCAACACCCCGGTAGGAGAGTGCAGATATTTTAGTATTCTTTTTAGGTTTATAGGGTGATAAAACGAGACTCAAATGACATATGTGGTTGTCTGAAAATAGTGAGCATGTAAAAATAGTCTTTGCTATACAGTTAATAGGGCAGAGAGAGAGCTTATAGGTATTTTTTTTGCGGTGGGGGTAAATTTGTTTATGCATTTTACAAAAGACAAGTGCATTGCAGGTTGCTGCCCCAAGCACTCTGTAACCACGGTAACCCAGTAGGAAGTGTGAGGTCATTACACTGAAAAGGTCAAATTTCAAGAAATCTTATCAGCAGCGATTAAACTCAAAACCCTTTGACAAAACAAACAGTAATGCACTTTTAATGGAGACACACGTCAGTGTGGAGAAGTGTGTGTTGACATGCAACGCTTCTCAGTTACAGAGAATGTGTATAGACGTGCGTCTAAATATGCCTTTGGAGCTATGTAATTTAGTTTGACTTTGAATTTAATGCAAACAAAATGCAGGGTCATATAATTAGAAATGGGAGGGGGGTTAATTAAATAAATAAATGGACATTGTACTATGAAAACACTCAGAAATGTCTCATGACATATTTCCGCATCTTTGATAGAAGAAAAAAAAAGAAAAGAAAAACATCTAGTTTAATTGTAAGGGTCATAGAGAGGGTGGAATACTAATTTTGATGTGTTTTTCTGGTGAAAAACATTAACGAACATTATAAGTGGACCTCAGGGAAAATGTAAAGTGATAAAAAATGTATGAAATGACCCTTTAAACCTTTGAGAAAACATTTTCTATTAATTTGCTTCTCATATTCCATCAGTAAAGTGCTAATTATTTGTAGCCCCACATGAAAATTGCAGACAAATTGTGTTCCATCGTGGTCAAATTACATCTATCATGGTTGAATAGCAAATAAAATCAGGTTTTATTCTTGTATAATTTGTTTAGTGTATAGGATCTGTGAGATAACAAATTTGATGTCTCTGGGTGAGTTTGTGTTAATCTGATTGCAGAAAGCACAGTTTATATACTCTGTGTGTGTGTGTGTGTGTGTGTGTGTGTGTGTGTTACAGGAATTCCACGTTTTGTATGAAGGTGTCTATGACTCTGTTGGTTGCCGATAATGACACTGCAGGATGTTATAACTCAAAACTGCGCTACACTGAAAAAGGAGAACTGGGCAAGAGTAAAGACATCTCCTGTCCTGATATCCAGGATTACGTTCAGTCTGGAGAAAAACCGCAGATAACGTGGTACAAGGTACAGTGGGAGATACTGTGAGGTGAATTCACTAAACAGTTGTGCCGTTCAGTACACAAACCAGTGTCTTATTCACAAACCACCTGCGATCCAGCATCATGACACCTGCCCCCTGAGACTTCAAATTAAGCCATTGTCATTCTTTTCAGTGCAAACACACCTCCTTTTTATGTAAATTAGGGTTATTATACTTTATGCCTTATTCACAAAAGTTAGCGCTATTTGCCTAGGGCGATTAACAGTGTGCTTTTACCCCACATACACAGAAAATTACTTAAAAGAGAGTGTTTGTGTACATTTTCAATCGATCATGGCAGCAGTAATTCATCAAATGATGATCAAATTAGCATAGGAGTGTTAGTCTTATACAGTCGAGTGCACCTTTTTGCATTTTAAAGAGCCAATTTGGGTGTCTGGATCGTAGTGTTGTGACAATGTCCCGCAAGATCAAGAAATTGTTTAGCTTTTCTTTTTTGGGGGGGTGGGTTGTGCCGTTTCTTGATTTGAATGCTGTCGGCAAGCACAGTTACTCTTATTGAATTCCCCTCTGTTTTTTCATTATGACTGTATACAAATGTTTGTATATACACATGCAATATGGTGCAGTCTCTTTGTTTTCTATATAATTTTTCTTTCTTTCTCTTTGCCTGCGGGTGTTCAGGAGTGTAACGTGCAGCAGTGGAGGAGCAGCATACTACAGACTGCAGACATGCTTTCCATACAGGAAGTGAGGGAGGATGACATCGGCAACTACACCTGTGAGCTAGTTTTTGGAGGCTTCCTGGTGCGAAGGACAACCTATCTGAGCGTGACAGGTAGTACCGTGTGACGTCTCTTCAATGTGTGAGAGAACTTGCTGTGATAGTCTTGCTGAGAGGGGTCGATAGTTTTTTGAAGCGTGTATATTTTTGTTGTTGTTGTCGTTGTTTTGCTTCTTATTTGGTTTCAGACAAACTCGCTGTGCCATGCTTTTTTAAAAATGACTTTGCTGTATCTATCATTAATGCACAAGTTTTTCAGTGAATAACTTTTCAGTCTATTCTTTTTGCAAAGCTATCATATGATTTCAGAAGACTCAAAGTATAGCGCATGAGTCATATGGACCGCTTTTTTGAGCTTTATAGTCAAAGTCATCATCCCTCATTTATATCCTTTTATGTTCCACGGATGGAAAAAAAATCATAAGGTTTAGATTGAGGGTGCTTGAACAGTTTCTTTAATTTTTGCTCCTTTTAATTTTTTTAAAAGACATTTTCTGTAATTGAAATATGAGATGTATTTTTGCAACAGAGCAAATACAGAAAATAACAGAACAGTGTAAGACAGTGACAAAAAGGTTTTTGTTTCATTAGTGTTAATTAGCGTAGCTATTCATTATTCAACAAAAAAGTCAATACAATGAAAACACAAACACTAAGTATTAAACATCAGTATGTACCTCGTCCTGCATTGTATGATCTACACTTCAAAACATATTCTGTTAAATTATAGTAAAAAATGCATTGCTTCACTTCAGAAGGCTTTTATTAGCCCTCCGAAGCCGTGTGGAGTACGTTTATGATGGATTGATGCACTTTCTTGAGCTTCAAACTCATTGCCCCCGTTCACTGCCATTATAAAGCTTGGATGTGTCAGGATATTTATTAATATAACTCAAATTGTGTTCATTAGAAAGAAAGTCATATAGACCTTGGATGGCTTGAGGGTGAGTAAATCGTGGGGTAATTTTCATTTTAAATTGAACTAATCCTTTAAACTTGGACAATCATACAAGCAAGCAAAGACAAAATACCCTCAGGGTAGCACACAATACTAAAATAATTCAATAAACATTAACTTAATAACAAAGTGTTACACTCTAATGTACATTACTGACAACAAAAATGACAAGAAACAAAATTATTTACATAGAATATATATATTTTTATCACAGGAAATGTCTGAAAATTATGGAAGAGGATTAGGGCCAAGCAATAATAAAAATGTTGAGAATAAAGTTATTAAATTACTAGAAAAAAAATGGTTAAATTAAAAAAAAAAAAAGTTGAAATAAAATGTTGAGAATAAACTCATTAAATTACTTGAAAAAACGGGTTAAATTTTGAGAAAAAGGTCAAGACAAAATGTTGAGAATAAAGTCATTAAATTACGAGAAAAAAATTGTTAAATTACGAGAACAAATTCATTAAATTATGAGAAAAATGTCGTTAAATTACGAGAAAAAAGTTTGTTCTCATAATTTAACAACGTTTTTCTCATAATTTAATGAGAAAAATTTAATTATCCGTAGAAAATGTCCTTTTACTGTTTTTCAATTTAAATGATCTGATATTTCATAGTTTTTACTTGCAAAAACCATACATTGGTATTTTTACATTAAAATTGCATATAATATGATGTTAAATCAATTACAATCTTTCACTGTATATGGTAAGATAACTTTACAGCATCTTTACAGTCTTTTTTTCTGTAAAAATGACCTACATTTTTTACAGTGTACAGATAGAAATAGGCAAAGAATGTTTTGTGCAGACTGGCACCAGGCAAATTTTAGCATTTAGTGTCGCAGAAATTATACACTGCAGCTTTAAATACTGTATATACACTAACCAGGGTTTTTTAATGTAAAATACAGCGATGAAATGGTTAATGACAGCCTTTTTTATTATTCGTGGGCCTTTGGCCTTTAGGATAGTCGAGAGAGACAATGAGGGAGAATGAGATTGAGTTATGACACAAGGCCAGACCTGCGTTCCCGTGAGCACAACTGCTCATATGTGTCGTGAGCATGTGCTCTTCCCAATACACACATTTGACCTCTATTACTGCTCTTTACACACAATAACAGAGATAGAGAGCGATAGAGAATGACATTTATACAGACACAACACTAAGCCGGCAATGGAAAGGTCATTTTCATCTATATTTTTACGTTTAAACATCTCTGTCTACGATTAAACAGATTTTTATTGGCCCCTTGTGAATTCGGTCCTTTCTGCCACTATAGCAGGTCAATAAAACGGCACGTACAGGTGAAAAGAGGTCAGATGTTATTTCTCTCCTCCTTCCTAAACCCTCATTCAGTTGAAACCTATTAAAACACTCGGCGCTTCTCTTCCCGTGCTCATTTAAAGCCTATTTTAGGATGGCATTAGACTCTCAGGGACGATTTCCTGGATGGAACTTATAGTCCAGGACGGCAAATGATTCTCAATGGAAAAACCACCATTAACAGTAAAATTTAGTCCATAGCTCGATTTAACCCTCGTCACGGAGACAGAGTTTTGATGTTAGGAGTCGAATAGCAGTTACAGCAGAATCAAAACACTATAGCTCAATTTGTTTTGAGCTGGTTACAGCAGTACGTCTCTATAATTGCTACATAAACTTGCCTCGATGGTACATCTCTGCAGCGGGTTATCTGGTGGAGCTGCCTGTGTGCCTGAGGGAGGAAGTTAGCGGAAGAACACAGAATCATTTTCTTGTTTTTGAGTACTTACAGACAGTCTATTACTGCGGACACGGTTTTCGACAACAACGATTGGAGCAGTGGGGTTTTTGTGCCTTTTTTTGCGCGTGCATGTCTGAAAATTTGAAGCGTGAAACTGACCTACAAAAATACACGACCAATGATGTGAATCAGTGCTATTGTACATCCTTTCTCGAGGCAGAGAGCCAAAAATGTGTGTTTAAACAGTTAATCATGCATGTTGCGCACACACGCACACACAAACAGAGAAAAAATGACTTCCTGTGTGAGCAGTATGTGTGTAGTTGGGTGTGAACTCTGTATCAGTCATAGAAGCTGATTTTTATAGTAATGGGAGAGCAAAATAGTTCAGGCTGGTTTTTAACAGTGAATATGTTGCATTTTAGTAGAGTACCATTGTCCTGTGATATATCTACAGGACACAGGAGCATCATGCTCTTGTAGAATCTGATGTCCTGCATGTTGACCTGGCCGGTCTGCTGCCCTCTCTTTCACCCAGTGATTCATCATGCTTTGCCTGTAGTTGGAGAAAACAAGATAATGTTACAAAGACACAGGGAAAAAAAACAGCTGAATATGTTTTTAAATTAGATACATGGCAACAGAGAATATAAAATCATTAGAAATGGTTGAGGTGCTCAGTAATGAATACAAGCATCACATTTTTTTTTTTTTGCAGTAAGGAACACTTAATGGGACAAATCATCATTTTTTATGTCACTTCATTATATTCATTATATAAGGCTATCAAATCATGTGGGGGAAAATGTCTCTGAAACCAGCTGTTTGTGAGGGAACTTATGTGTATATATAGAGATATTTTCCTCACAATATATAAATAGAATAAATATTTTATCATATTTTTTTTTTTCTTCAGTGTCAGACATTAACTTTCCATCCCATTTTATTTTCTCCAGCCCATTTTATTTTCTAGCACCCTTCAGTTTATCAGAACTACCATGAAATTCAATAATTCATAATTCTGGTTATTCATTATTATTTTATTTTACTTTGGGCTTTTGCTTTGAGCATGCCTTAGTAACCACAGGTCATATAAAATGCAGTTTTTTTACATATTAAAGTTGGTATCATGTTCCAATAAATTAATATTTTTCAAAGAACAGGAATGTACTTGAAACTACAGTCATTTCTTCTAGAAAAGAAATCACAAATCTTTAATATTTTGATTATTTGTCCTAGACAGCAATGCAATCAAAATGGTGATCAAATTGAGGCTTTTACACAAGTTACCTGCTTCTCAGTATTTTTTCTCCTGAGAAAAAAAATACCCTAGTTTTCTCTCATTTGTCACTTTTTTTTTATTCTGCTATGGAATGTTAGAAGAGGCGTCCAGCATCCGGATGTAGAGCTGTGTGTTGTAGCGCTTGCTGGAAAACAGTTTCCAAAAGTAGCTTGCGTTTCCTATTGCTATTTTAGTACAGACAATGTGGTTTCCATGGACACTTGCGTGGTGTCCATGCCAACGGCAGGTTTTGAGCAGTGTAAGCGTGTAACCGCGTGTGCCCGGGAGGGACTTGCAATGGAGTGTTCCAGGGACATTGCCAACCTTTCTTTACCTCTCCCACCTGTACCAATTTGTGCCCTTCCCACTGTATCTCTATGGAAACGGTCAGGCGAGGACAGTTGCTCAGATTCGATCCAGTCACCCATAGATAACAGAAGGGTTTTTGTGGGTACTGTAGACTGCTGGGAAAGCGGTGCTGAATGGCAGGGTGGGTATTAAGTGGTTACAAAATGATACACGGTTAAGAGAGCGTTTTGTTTGTTTATCCATTGATCTCCATGTTGATTGGAGCCCCCGTTGTCTTGAAATCCCCTATAGTGCACTGGGGCTGCGATAGCACGTTCTTTACACATGCTCCCAACACCTTGCATCTGTCAAGTCTAATCAGGACAAGATAAGTGTGTGTGTGTTTTGTGTGTAAGTGTCGGTGTGTGTGTGTGTGTGTGTGTGTGTGTGTGTGTGTGTGTGTGTGTGTGTGTGTGTGTGTGTGTGTGTGTGTGTGTGTGTGTGAGAGAGAGTGTGTGTGTGTGTGTGTGTGTGCACATGTGCCCGTAATCAGCAGAGAGTTATGTAATCATATTTAATTAAGGAATAATTACAGATGCCGCTAAGTGAGAGTGCGACAACTTAACTCTCTCTTAGTCACCCCATAACGCACGCACACACACACACTCATTTTTCTGCATGTTGGGGAATTTCTATTGACTGCTACTGTTTTTATTTTATTTTAAACTATTTACACAGAGAGCCATAGCTAGTAATTCTTAACACCCTTGTGGGCGAGCCTAGTAAAAATCCAGTTTATTTTATCCTAATATGAACATATTTTATTTATTTTTTTATTTAGGGTGCAGGACCACAGATTGAAATGCACAATTTGTGTTTATTTTTTTACATTCAATTGTGTATTATTATTCTTAAACATTCAATTAATTATACTGGAATTTACATCTATAATAATAATAATAATAATAATAATAAAATGTATATTATTAATATACAATATTTTACATTTTGATAGGGGGCAGATTTGTGCTTTCATTATTTTTAAATATTTGGATGTAAAATGGAATTCATTAAATTGAATTCTACATTCATTTATATTATATTAGTAATTTTAAAATAAATAACAAAATGTTTTTTTTTTTTCATTTAGGTGGACAGGGGCAACATTCAATTAATTATACTGGATTTTATATCAATTTTATAACAAGAAGAATATGAATATACAAAATATTTTTCATTTAAATAGAGGGAATCAATTTGTGTTTTCATTATTGTGACATTTGGATGTCAGAGCAAATGAGAATCATGAGGTCAAAGGAACTCCTGAAGAGCTCAGAGACAGAATTGTGGCAAGGCACAGATCTAGCCATGGTTACAAAAAAATTTCTGCTGCACTTAAGGTTCCTAAGAGCACAGTGGCCTCCATAATCCTTAAATGGAAGACATTTGGGACGACCAGAACCCTTCCTAAAGCTGGCCATCCGGCCAAACTGAGCTATCGGGGGAGAAGAGCCTTGGTGAGAGAGGTAAAGAAGAACCCAAAGATCACTGTGGCTGAGCTCCAGAGATGCAGTCGGGAGATGGGAGAAAGTTGTAGAAATGTGTATGTGTGTGTGTGTGTGTGTATATATATATATATATATATATAAAAAATGTGTGTGTGTGTGTGTGTGTGTATGTGTGTGTGATTTGTTGAGTAATTTTAATTTTAATTTTAACCTCTGGACTTGTGGTCCCCTAGAAACGTTCCCACCTTTCACCCAATTAGCTTACGGCCCTGCACACACGGCAGTAACACAGATTCCACCTTTTTTACATTCCACTCCAGTAGTTCTTCCCCTCAGAGCTTCCTTTTATCTCACAGTTTATTTCTCAAGGACATCTGAACAGGAATAATGCATAGCATGAAAATCTCTTTCATCACTGAAAATAGAGTCAGATATTCTGAATGCTCTACAAAAGTGAATCGTATCCAGCGCAGTGTGCTGCAGAGATCGCAATGAATACATTCTCGTGTCCTCCCAAGCATCAAATCTGCCCTAGTTTTGCCAGCGAACCGTGCTCTCTGGCTAATGCTAGGACACTTTTGCAGGCTAAAGTTCACACAAGGTTTATCTTGTAGTTTAAGCTGCAGCTAAGTAAGACTGTTAGGTATGGGTTACATCTGTGTTTAAGGTTCTCAGACCGTTTAAGGTGCATGTTTTTGATTAGCTGTTCCCTTGTTTTGGGTT
Source organism: Chanodichthys erythropterus (assembly GCF_024489055.1). NCBI lineage: Eukaryota > Metazoa > Chordata > Actinopteri > Cypriniformes > Xenocyprididae > Chanodichthys > Chanodichthys erythropterus. The sequence continues at coordinate 29,956,519 of NC_090234.1, read as the reverse complement.
TATATGTAATGGAAAAATAGTGTTTCAGCAGTCAGAGGGGCATGTGAATTATTTACCCCGCACTGAACAAAGAGTTATGCAATATGAACTATGACAAAGAGAGATTTAAAAAAAACTGTCTGGTTCCTACATCAGAATCAGAGGCGTTTTTTTCTGAGGAGGCAAAATTTGAAAAATGCCACAAAAGAATTATTTCGTAATATTGGCTGAAGTAGTATGTGTAGCAGTGCTCCACAAATCTCCATGAATGGGTCAAACTGGAGGAAACTGGCAGACTAATTACAAAGTGAATTACTCAGCCACTCATATGACATCCCTTTCTGTCAGGTTCAAATCAAAATAGACTTGAAATAACTTAAAATGGTGATCTATGAATGAGACGGTTTTAGCGACTTATCTCTTACCACTTATCTCTTTTAAATGAAAGCTGCACCTCCATGTCTGCAATCATCACCGATGATCCAAAAAGATGACTGTTAATAATAATAGCCAAACAACATTTTGTATTGACAAATTAAAATGAAAACAATTATACTTTTTGCTTATTATTATAGTTATTATTTTTGAAGCATTGTAAAACTTTTTGGTAACACTTTGCAATAAGGTCTCATTTGTTTACATTAGTTAATGTATTAATTAGCATGAACTAACAGAGAGCAATACATTTTTTACAGTATTTAATAATCTTTGTTAATGTTAATAAAAATACAGTCTTTCAATGTTCATTTATGTTCATAACTTATCCATTAATAAATGCTGTAGAAGTATTGTTCATTCTTAGCTCAGGTTAACTAATGAAACCTTATTGCAAAAGTGTTACCAACTTTTTTATGTAAAATTATATTTTTGTGGAAACAGTGATGCATTCTTTCAGGATTCTTTGATGAATGGAAAGTTCAAAAGAACACCATTTATATGAAATAGAAATCTTTTGTAACATTTTTAAATGTTTTACTGTCACATTTGACCAATTGAATGCGTCCTTGCTGAATAAAAGTATTAATTTCTGTCAAAAGAATATCATTTAGAACAGTATTGCATATAAATAATATGATCTAATAATTCATTAAAATGTATTATTTAATATTAGTAACAATAATTAATTATAACAATAATTATAATAATTATTATTAATATTGCCGCCTCATTCCAATTATCTAAAAAAATATACAATTTAAAGGGTTAGTTCACCCAAAAATGAAAATTCTGTCATTAATTACTCACCCTCATGTTGTTCCACACCCGTAAGACTTCATTCATTTTCGGAACACAAATAATGACATTTTCATTTTAATTAACACTTTCAAATGCCCAGAAAGGTACTAAAGACATATTTAAAACAGTTCATGTGACTACAGTGGTTCAACCCTAATGTTATGAAGTGACGAGAATACTTTTTGTGCACCAAAAAAAGAAATTAATGACTTTATTCAACTCAATTTGACTTTATTTATTTATCTATCAAACTGCCAAAGTCACATGATTTCAGTAAACAAGGTTTCATTATGTCATAAGTGTTTGGAAAGTTTTGAAATTTAAATGGTTCACGTGACTTTGGTAGTTTGATACCTGCTCCGAACCACTGATTCAAAACAAAAGATTTGTAAAGCTTCGAAGCTTCATGAAGCAGTGTTTTGAAATCGCCCATCTCTAGATATTGTTGAATAAAGTTATTTTGTTTTTTGTTTTTTTGCCGCACAAAAAGTTTTCTTATCGCTTTATGATATCAATGTTGAACCACTGTAGTCACATGAACTGTTTTAAATATGTTTTTAGTAGCTTTCTGGGCATTTTCTGAGCCATCAGATTTCATCAAAAATATCTTAATTTGTGTTATGAAAATGAATGAAGGTCTTATGGGTGTGGAACGACATTAGGGTAAGGGTGTGTGTGTGTGTATGTGTGTGTACAGTGGCCCCAAAACTACCCAAGACACTTAAGCCACACTATGACACAATGATTTATGAATGCTATTGCATTAGGCATTGCGTATTATTTTGCTATTATTTTTTAATCCGCTGATTCCAAGATTATTTTAGTGGAGCTATGGAGTCAATTCCCATCAATTTCACACAGGTGCCTCTAGTGATGCTGTGTCCCATTCAATTCGGAAAATTGGAATGTCCAGAATGTGTGTGGAAAAATGCAATAGAACGCCATTTGAATTCAGACTTCCAACTTGGAAATGTGCATGCATAGATGTTTACATTTTTAAACATGTCCAGTTACTTTGTGGAGCCACATACGTGTATGTGAGCTTTTGTGGGAGAGTTTGTGTGTGCTTACGTGTGTGTGTGTGTGTGTGTGTGTGTGTGTGTGTGTGTGTGTGTGTGTGTGTGTGTGTGTGTGTGTGTGTGTGTGTGTGTGTGTGTGTGTGTGTGTGTGTGTGTGTGTGTGTGTGTGTGTGTGTGTGTGTGTTGGAGAAAAAGAGTTGTGAACCTCAGAGGGAGCCTGCGCTATCACACCTCTCCTACACGCAGTCTGTCAATATATCAGTCTCAAACTCCGTGAACTCATCTCACACACACAGAAACTACTCTACACATGTGTGTGAGTGTGTGTGAGAGAGGACTATAACACACAAACAGAGTATGGAGGAATTTAAAAGCGGACTTTTTTTTTTTTTCTGGGTTGTAGCTTCCCCCCCTGCTGAGTGTAACCAGTCTCCCCACTGTGCTGGCCTGAGTGTTTTTATTTCTCTCCTCTTCTGCATCACGCTATCCTTCCATCACACTCATCCCTTGCTTCTGATCCAACTCACATTTTTCTCTCTTTTCATCTCCCTCTGTGTTCCTCTCTCTCTCAGGGATGAATTCACTAAACAGTCACTTAGTCAGAATAGCTTCTTATTCACTATCACAGTCTGGTCTAGCTATTTTGATGCTTTTTAGTGCAAAGACCTCCTTTGTATCTAAATGCAGCACCGATTTTGCGGACGCTTGTAAATTGGGTGCTAAAACAACGCAGACAGTGTTCGCAAATAAATGGTGCTGTCAGTGGCTGCAATTCAATCTTAGTGAATTCTCCTCTGTCTCTCTCTCTTTTTACTTTTAGACATAGAGACGATAGCATCTTCATATTGAGGGTGTTTGTCTTGGTTGTGGGTTCGAGTCGTGGTGACACTACATTGCTCATTGCTTAGATTAGCTGTGTAATTGTTCTACCAGACAGCAAGCAATTTATATGGTGACTCATCCTCTCTCTCTCTCTCTCTCTCTCTCTCTCTCTCTCTCTCTTTCTCGCTTTCTATCTTTTCTCTCATCCTCTCAATCTCTGCACATCCTCAAGCTGCGTTTAAAGCATGTTATGATAGTTACAGTCTTGACAGGCTCATTAAAGACCCTTATATTCTTAAAAAAAATCTTTTAAAGGAATAGTTCACCGTAAAATAAAAATGAGTTTTCATCTTTTGCTCACCCCCATGTTGTTTCAACTTTCTCCCATGTAGCACAAAAGAATTATTCCGAAGGCTTTGCTAGCTGTATTTTACATGCAGTTACAATGAATGGAGATGAAGGTCGGAAACTTAAAAGTACCATAAAACTGGTCTAAAAGACTTAGCTGTATTACAACTCTCAAGTCATTTGTTGGCTTTGTGAAGAAGAAACGAGCTGAAATTAATGTTGTAATTCACTTCACCTTATAAACCACTGATACCAGTCATAAGATTTATTCAGACTGTAATAGTTTATCATTTGGTTGTAAAATATTTTCAACATTTTATTGCCTCCCGAATCCAGAATGAGGGTGTTCATACCCCCCACCCCCATTCCCAGCTGAATTATAGACTGTTTTTTGACAAACACCAAGGTTGTGTGGTAATTTATTTTCTGTCTGAAAGCCACATCTCGGACTTTATGAAAGGGAATAAATCAAAAAGTTATTTTGAAAATCTGTTTTGACCCCTGCATTTCAAAAATAGACTTTTTATTTCTGAATTTATTTTACTAGTCAAACCAGTGGCTGGGTCAAAAGTAAGAGGTTGCAATAACAAATTTTTGCTCATTTCCATATATATATATTTTTTAAATTACATATATCATCCCTTTACAACAAGTATGGAAAGTGTTAATATGTTAGATTATCCAAAATTAAGCATTACAGATGACAATTTATATTATATAATGTTTTTTTTTTTTAGCATAAAACTAAATTGTGATACAGACCATTACCATGATACTATACTGTGATATAAGATTTAAATCACCCAAAAATGAAAATTATATAATTAATTACTCACCCTTGTGTCGTTCCACACCCGTAAGACCTTCGTTCATCTTCGGAATACAAATTAAGATATTTTTGATAAAATCCAATGGCTCAGTGAGGCCTCCGTTGCCAGCAATGTCACCGTCAACTCTCGGGATCCATAAAGGTACTAAAAATATTTTATATTTAAAACAGTTCATGTGACTACAGTGGTTCATCCTTAATATTATAAAGCTACAAGAATACTTTTTCTGTGCCAAAAAAACAAAATAACAACTTTATTAATATCTAGTGATGGCCGATTTCAAAACACTGCTTCATGAAGCGTCAAAGCTTTACGAATCTTTTGTTTCTAATCAGTGGTTTGAGGTGCCAAAGTCATGTGATTTCAGTAAACGAGGCTTCATTACATCATAAGTGTTTTGAAATGTCAATGGTTCGCATAATTTTGGCAAACAAAAGAAGTAGAGACCTGTGCAGGACGGATTTTTCAGCTCCCGCAAAAAAATTTTATATTGTCCCGCTCCCGCCCGCGACATTCATGTTTTGTCCTGCTCCCGCCCGCAAAATCCCACATAAAAGTAGCTTATATAGATTTTTGTCCGTACATCCATGAAATAAGTTGTGTCGCCACAACATCCCAGCATAAACGCTTCCGATAAAATATTTGTTATTAAAGCAAACCACAAACCACAGTTAGTTTTAACCGAAAAGTAAGCTGCTGCGTGCATTGTTTGGTATGGCAGAATGTGTGCAAAGAGTGCTCCCTTTATAATGACTAAACAGCTGACATTTCAGTTCATCGCAACTGTTATAACAATGAATACATGAACAATGAATCTTTCGTTATGTTACACTCCGTGTGTTATAATAATAGGATTCGTGAGCACGCAAATTTCAGCACTGCATAAAATCTCTGGCATTTTGAGTGATGAAAGGATTCTAACATCAACACCTGATTGTGTTGCATCTCAGAAATCAACAGATATGACTGTGATTGGCTACATTGCTCAACACTGCAAACACAAGTTATAAATAGAATCTCGCATATACTTGCGACTGTAAATCGTTTATTCTTGTTGCTTTTTTGCAATATATGAATAACAATTTATAGTTTTTAGATATTTTATGTTTAGATATTTCTATTTTACGGGAGTCCCACGAATCATTTTATCCTCCCACAACCTGCACACGGGTAGTGTCTCACAGCCCGTGCCCGCACGCGCCCATCAAATCTTGTCCCGCGCCACACTCTGTCCGCGGGAGTGCAGGTCTCTACTTCGAAGCTTCATGAAGCAGTGTTTTGAAATTGGCCATCACTAGATATTGTTGAATAAAGACATAATTCTGGGGGTTTTTTGGTGCACAAAAAGTATTCTCGTCGCTTTATAATATCAATGTTGAACCACTGTACTCACATTTTAAATACGTTTTTAGTAGCTTTCTGGGCATTTGAAAGTGTATATTATCTTGCTGTCAATGGAGGCCTTACTGCGCCATCGGATTTTATCAAAAATTATCTTAATTTGTGTTTCGAAGATGAACAAAGGTCTTACGGGTGTGGAACAACATGAGGGTGAGTAATTCATGACAGAATTTTCATTTTTGGGTGAACTAACCCTTTAAGTCATACCGTCTTACATACTGTACTAATGTGTCCATTTCCCTTTAACAGGGAAATGTGCTGCATAGGTCAACAGCGTGTGTATATTCTGGAAGCATAATTCATTAATTTGCTGTTTGCTATCCGTCAGTCACCCGGAATAATCCGTCGGGAGGGGCCAGTGCGCTTTCCTCCGCTGAGTGAAAATTGGATTTTGGATGAGCGATCGCGCGGCTTAAACTTCCACCAGCTCGCTGTCTATTAAGCGCACCCCCCACGTCACGCACACACACACTCACAGCCCAGAACCAATCTAGAGCCGCGACAAACATGCACAAATATACATCTTCGAGTTTAAAAAGTTACATAAAGCCGAATGCAAACACACACGTATGCACTGACATGGTGCATGTAGTATTACCTACAGTAATCCTGTGCTTGAGAAAAGCCAACTGAACAAACACAGTCAGCATAATCACCAGAGAGAAAGACACATACACACCTCTGACTCGAAGGAAATGAGCTGGAATTTGGAGCATCGTGCCCACATAGGGAGAGAACGATCTGGAGAGAGAGAGGGGTGTGGGGAGGATTGATGGATAGGGGGAAAAAAGTCAAGAAGAACAGAAACGAGAGCACCGGGGAGACCAAGACGATTCTCGCTGAGATGTTGATGGCAGGATGCTGGAGTTTACTCATCCAATCACGAACGTGTGGGCAGAGAGAGGGAGAGAGTGTGTGCTTCATCAGAGGTGCTTGATGTCACTTAGTAAAAATAACGCTCTGTGTCTGTTTCAGCTCCTCTGACTGAAGAGCCCCCCAGGATTCTGTTTCCCTCTGAAAACAAGCTTCTCACCATGGATGTGCAGCTCGGTAAGAACAGCTTCCGTTTATCTTCGTGGGGGGTGGGGGGAGTTTGTTTGCAATGGCATGTGCTGTTTTTGAAAGAACATTGTATGTAATATATATGTATGCAAATTTTCTGAATGCATGGATTACCCAAATGACCTATGACATTTGTAAAAAAAAAATGCAGTATAGAGCCAGAGCACATTGTGTGGAATATTGTATCCCATGATGCATTGCTCTCGACTTGACCTTCTATTTCCAGGGTGACAAAAGAACTGGAGGCGATATCAATCATGGTTTTTCACAATGTGTCTGGTTGACTCATTTTTTGATGGGTCTGCCAAAATTGCTGCACAAACCTGGATTAAAAATGAACAAAAATTACTGTTTGTTTCTGAGATGCTGACTGGAATGCTTGCCAAATTAAACATTCAGGCAAATTCAACAGTTGCACCATTTTAGCCATAGTGTTTCTGAATGTAATGCTGCGTCTGCTTGTCATATCACTCATTTCTCAAAATAACCAGGGCATCTTGAGGGGGCATCAGTGACGCATGGTGCTTCTGCTTCTTCTTCTGCCAAGTGCTATACACTGTATCAGTGTACTCTACCATTCAAAAGAAAGAAGTCTCTTATGCTCACCATGGCTGCATTTATTTGATAAAAAATACAGTAAAAACAGTAATATTGCAATTATAATTTTAAATAACTGTTTTCTGTTTTAATATATTTTAAAATGTAATTTATTTCTGTAATGGCAAAGCTGAATTTTCAGCAGCCATTACTTCAGTCTTCAGTGTCACATGATCTATATTCTAATATGCTGATTCAATACTCAAGAAACATTTCTTATTTTTCAAATTATTATTAACGTTTCTTATTATTAAATGTTAAAAACATTTGTGTTGCTCAATAGTTTTGTGGAATTATTCTCAGGCTTTTTTTGATTAATGTATAGTTTAAAAGAACAGCATTTATTTTAAATAGAAGTCTTTTATAACATAATAAATGTATTTTCTGTCATTTTTGAGCATCCTTGTTAAATAAAACTACTAATTTCTTTAAAAAAAAATTTTACTGACCCCAAACATTTAAATTGTAGTGTATATAATGCATAGTTTGATGTACCACTTTTACAAAATCAGCAGAATTTGATGCAATTAAAGTTTGCATCAAATAATGTTGACAGTAATGTTTTGTTTGGCACATTATCATTTAGGGAAAGCTGGCAATAGATGGAATACTACTTTAAAAATGTGTTTTTGAACACTTTTTATTGATCATGGCAGCAGTTAATTAATTAAATAATTATGAAATTATGTAGAAGAGTGTTATAACCGGGCATATATCCAGGTGTTTGGTGCAGTCGAGTGCATTTTTGGCATTTTAAAAAGCCAGTTTCTCTACAGTCCCAGCAAAATAACCCTTAATTGAGGTACACTGCTGCACCCTTCACAACTTAGCACTTGAATCGGCTTGTGCAAATTTCCATCAGCAAAAAATGTAGTTTGTTAATTAATTGGGTGCTATAGTAATAGCAGAAAGTGCATGCAAATGGTGGGCACAATTCATTTTTAATCCATGAATTTTCCTTTTAATGTAGTAATGTGCTGTTTGACATACCATCTTTTTTAAATAGGCTACTGTAGTTGGCAGTGTGTTATATACTGCAGAGTAAGCAGTACGGTAGTATTCCATTCCACACACAGCCAGTGTGGTTTTTGTATTTGCATTGTGTTTGTGCAAGCAATTGTGCAAGTAAAATGAGAGGCATTGTAATGGATTTACTCACAAAAACACAAGCAAAACAGTTTCAACAAATGTGTGATCTGTTTCTGTTATTGAAAAGACATCAAACTGTTACTAAAGGAGACTCATCTAGAATGTTTAAACTCATGCCATGCACAGTTATGCACTAACTCAGCAGCATTTGTGTGTGTGTGTTGACGCCTAAGAAAGGAGTTCCCCTGCTAGACAGATAGCTGCTATAGTCAGCATTATGATGCTATGTTGTTTACGCTCTGAATGGAAGTCGTTCTCATAAATGCAAATCCTCTATGCTAATTATCTGCTGTTGTCTCCCAACAATAGCCGCTCCATATGGTGCCGAAACATTCACTGGGCCTTCTTTTGGATTTTACTGTATGTGTGTGTGTTGATCCGAGCTCATTGTGCATGTTAACATACGCATACCGTCCGTTTTAATATAAGTAACGGACAGAGATGTGCTTGTTCGCGCATGTGCCCTAGTCTGTTAGCATGTGCATTGAACTGAACCGTGTGTGTGTGTGTGTGTGTATGTGGTGAATGGAGCCGCGTCTGTTTGTTTGGCGGAGGCTCTGGATCCAGGCATGTTGGAAACAGGAGCAGATTGGAACATATTGTGGCAGTGCTGACCAAGTTCTGCCTTCAGAATGAGCAGAGAGAGCAGGACACCACTCATCGACTGGAGACACACTGACCACATGATGAGTAATTTTGAGGCTTAGACGGTGTGTGCATTGTGGGCAGCTTAGCAAGTATAATAGAAACCATTGGAGTCGAACTTTGTCGTGTGGTGATTATGAATGTTGTTGTTGAAACTGTTCAGTTTCATCTCTGTCTTTTCTCAGTTCGGTTTCATTTCAACTGAAATCTAAATTTTCTATATCCTTTGCTGCATCATGGGAAATTTTAGAATGTTTATTAAAACAAAGTTACAGTTGTAGTGAAGAATTAATAATAAATCATTGTTGCTCAGTACATTTTTATGTCGTTTTGGACTTGTAATGACACCTAATAGCGTGGATGTAGCATCATGCAAAGGCTTTCAGTTACCAATGTAATGCATTATTTTCAGTCACATTATCAATTTATTCTATAAGCGAAAGTATACGATAATTAAGAAAAATATATATTTTACGTTGATCATGGGATCTCAACATGGTTGGCCTCATAAGGTGTAAAATAATACCATTTTTTAGGTTACTGCTATCAAGGGTGTATAAATTATTTTAAACATTTTTCAAAAGTACTTATTTGTTTATTTATGTGTAAAACTTTTGTAATGTAATGTTCACCTTTAACAAATTGAATAAATTAAATATTAAGTGCAATATATATTTTTAAATTAATTAAGAGTTGTTAATGAATACAGTATCTATTAATTTAACAAATAATTTAATCAAATTAAATTAAGGCAACATCAACTGAACAAGACACTAAGAATATTATAAAGATAAATAAAAATATTAAATATTTCCCAATTTTTTTTAAAGGAGTAATGAACTTCAATTTTATTATTTTATAATGTTTCCTGAGGTGCACTTGTAATGTTAGTATGATTTTTACATCAAAAATTCTCATAATTTAGAAATAAGCTGAGATTTTCTACCCTGATATTAGCCCTCTGTTTTGAATGCTCTGTTTTGAATGCTCGGCCATCATATATAACGACTTATATATGATGGCCGCTTCAGAAAGCTTCAGAGCATTATGAACCAGCATATCGAATCATGATTCGAATAAATATTCGGAATCATGATTAATATTGAACCACTGTACTCACATGAACTGATTTAAATATGTTTTTAGTACCTTTATGGATCTTGAGAGAGGAAGTGTCATTGCTCCCTATGCAGGCCTCACGGAGCTATCAGATTTCAACCAAAATATCTTAATTTGCATTCCGAAGATTAACCAAGGTCTTGCGGGTGTGAAACAACATAAGGGTGGGTAATAAATGACAGAATTTTCATTTTTGGGTGAACTAACCCTTTAAACCTAAAATAAACATTCATAAAGTTCAAAAAGGTTCAAGCTAATTACAAAACTCGCATCATAAAAGCATTCTGAGCCGAGGTGCAAGTACTTACATGACTCAGCCAAACACACAAGCGCTGTCCAGCAGTCTTCTTCGTGAGCGTTTGAGAGTGTGCGGTTAAAAACTATCCTAAAGTGCCATCTGCTGTTAAAACTAAGCTCAGAATCGATTAGAGAGAGAAAATATCAGGATCGATCCAGATTCATTGTATCAGTCGAGAATCGATGTATCGTCGAAGAGAACAAAATCGTCACTTCCTGATAAAATGGGCGGATGGAAACATAGCTAGTGTAATGTACCGAATACACAAATAATGCTCTACTGAGACATTCACATATAATAACCACTTTCCTAGCATTTGGATCATTTGGAAGGTAATGAAATTTTTAGTCCAGTGATCCTGTATCTCTCTTCTCTCCTTGATGTAGAAATAGACATTGATTTTCTTCTTCAGAGGTGATCTTTCATCACACTATTACATCATAATTTGAAAAAATCCAGAAGTAGTCATTTTCGGAGCTTGGTTTCAATAAAAGCTGTATTTGGGCTCAAGGGGAAGTTTTGAGTTCTGAAACTTACAGGATGTTTTTTTATAGTACAATGACCTCTCATGTCAAAAGATCAAGGGAAATTTTGATTTCTCAACCGCTTTAAATGAACCATTAAATACATACTCAAAATCTTAAATGTGTGGCGTACAGATGTAGGTTGCAGGTGACATCTAATGAAAGAAATTTAGTGACAGATGGAAATGAGAGAGAGTGATTTTGAAGGAAAGAAGAGTATTAAAAGAGCGAGTGAGGAGGTTCAGAGAGATGGAGACATATTCTGAGCTAGTGGAAGAATATTTAATGCTTTTAGAACGTTTCAGGAGGGAATCACTCCTCGCTGAGCACTTCCTCCAGAAATCTTATTGGACACGCACAAATACAGACACACACACATGCAAACTTACACACACAGTTTTATAAGTATTTTGCAGGTAAGAGGATATTGCTGGTCTAATACTAGATATTTCCAGCATTTGTTGATGCAACTGTGTAATGCTATGTGATATATATGATGTATATGGCCATTGCTTTGCTATAAACATGCTTATTATGAGAGATGAGCTATCGAAATCATTTTTCATGCTCCCTGCCATAGACGCGGAACAGATGATGATGTGAGATGATGGGATGATGAGTGAAGGATAGAGAGAGACGGATAGAGTGTGCTGTGTGTGAAACCTTCACATCCAAACATTATTAATGACAACAGGGGCACTCACACACACCTATGTGCACACACACACACAAGCACAACTCAAATATCGCAGACAAACAAAGAAAGGGGAAAAAGCGAGACAGAAAGAGACTAGGCTGACTCGCACTCAACATGGAAAGAGGGAAAAAAGGTGACCTTTCTTCCTCTGTCTCTATGCAGTCGCCAGCCAAGATTAACAGATAGAAAGGAACAAATGCAAGAAAGCCTTGACTATCTATCTGTATTTTATACATTGATTTGGACTGATGAGAGTTCATCTTAACCCTCATGTTCTGTTTGGGGTCTTGGTTCCCCTAAGGGCTCAAAAAATGTAACAATAAACATTGAAGTATAAGGGTGAAACTCCATTGCTTGTTCTAATCTTATGAGATCTGATTATAAACAAAATTTGAGCTTGATAACATGCATCAACCGTCCTTTATGAAAAATTGCCTCATTACTTTTGTTTGGAGTCTCAGAGAACCCAGATACAAACCATTAATAAATGCAATGAATTTCACATGCAAGTCATTTTTTTTGACTGGTGAACACTCCAGTCAGTTGTTTATTTTAATTTTTTTTCATTGTTTTTTTTTTAAAAAAGGGGTCCTTTCCCGGAGGACCCCAATTGCTGCTTGTGGGAGAGAGAAAAGGTTTGTAGATCTCTCTCAAATATAGAAGAAATAGCTACTTTCAAGTATGGATAGGTTGGTACACTTATGTCAGGTTGTGCAACCAATATAAAACTAGGAAAATGCTATTTTATCAACTTCTTTATTGCATTTAAAATTATATGTGTGACCTTTCTAGCATAGGCAAAAGCTAATACAAACATTCAAGTAGAAACCTGTTCAATGTAAAATTAGTTACAAAAGTCAGGTGGCGCAACCAGGAAGTCAGGTGGTGACTTAAATTAAATAAATAATAAATGTAAGCTATCGTTGTCTATTATTATTATTATTATTATTATTGTTCTAGAATGTTAGTTTTAAGTTAAAGATGTTTTATACTTTCAATTATTTTCATGATAATTTTTAAATAATTTTAGATGCCACTATCATATCAAGTAAAGAAAGATCGGTCACACTTTATATTAGGTGTCTTTAACTATGTACTCACATAAAAATTGTTATTTTATTCTAAATTGTAAGTATTGTATTGTACGTTTTTTTCTAAATACCTTTTCTGAAGCTTTATTTGTCTTTGAAAAAATAAAGTCAATCTCAAATTGAACATGAGGGTTAACTAAACATAATCTAACTTAATTGAAATGTATTCGCTGTGTGTCTTTGCTTCCTCACAGATGGCACAAAACACACACAGAAACACAGACGTACGTTAACGCAGAAGTGGGGAGGATTTGTGCAGAGGTATTCAGAGAACTCTTCTTAATATTAATCACCCTTGCCCAAAATAATACAGTTGTTGCTAAGCAACCATCAGGAGATGAGGGCATTTCTCTAAATAAACATCTAAATTTGTTATTGGGTAAGATTGGACACTGATATCCTTAAAGGAACAGTACAAAAGCAGTGGATATATGCAAAAGCTGTGTTTCAGCTGTTAGGCTATTGGGCTAAATAGCCTGGAACTAGATATTTGTGGTTTACAAGCCCATTTGCAGCTATCTGGCCACAGCTGTGGATTAAATGATGAATTAAATGATTATTTTCATGCCATTTCTTGTTAATTTAAATCTAATCTTTGTTTAATAAACATTTGTATGTAATGCACAGTAGGCAAATGAGGGATCGTAACAGCCAATGAGCAGCAGCTTAGTTATCCGCTTCACATTTTTTGAGCACATACATTTTCAGCTTAATTTGAGAAAGACAGAGAGAGCACAAAAGAGGAATGACTTGACAGAGAGGTCGCGTTATCTCCATTCTGAAGTGTTCACTCCAATCCAGAATCCTTTGTCCCACATTTTTGGTCCACAAGGCCAGGGTTTCTAATCAACTGTATGACCCTGTTAGAGTCGCCATGACCTTTCATGCGCTGGCAATTTTTGGCATGCCCTTTAAAAGGAAAGTTCACCCAAAATTCTGTGATCATTAACTCACCCTCATGTCATTCCAAACTCATATGACTTTCATTCAGAGAGATTTAGCTTAATGTCTGAGCTGCATTTTTCCATGAAATGAAAGTGGATGGGGATCAGAGACAGCCGTGGTTGCAATTCACTTTCAATATCATTTTGAATTGATATGCTAAATGCAATGAAACAGTAAATAGTGTTGTACCTTCTCCATCAGAGAGGATTGTTATTGATGTTGAAGAAGTCAGAAAAATGTTTCAAACTACAATTAGGAAGAAAGCTATAGGACCAGATGGATGTGCAAGTCTTTTTGCAAGGAATTTTGCAAAGTTGATCAGTTGATGTCAGTTTTCTAATAAGCAGTGTTTTTATTAAATGAAATTGTGGTATTGTGGGAATACCACAACTGGATGGATGGAACTGAAATAAATACTTTGAATGTTGCAATCCTATCAGACTTATGATAGCAACCTGAGTCGTAACAAAGCACTGTTCGCCAGAGGAGAACTGGCCCCCCGACTAAGCCTAGTTTATTTTTTTCTCCATTTTAACACCTATCTGCCACTTGTTTGCCACCTGATGTCACCTGTTGGAGTTTGGGTTCCTTGCTGCTGTCGCCTTTGGCTTGCTTATTTGGGGACACTCGACATTTGACTTGACATTTGATATTCAACAGTGCTTTGATCTGCCTGCATTGACGCTATTCTTTAAGAGCTGCTGTGCAGCCAAAATAATGTACCAGTTATCAATGTAAAGCTGCTTTGACACAATCTACATTGTAAAAAGCGCTACATAAATAAAGGTGACTTGACTTGACTTGGGAATGTAATGTATAATTGTGAGTTTTATGTAAGTGTAATGTATAATATGAAATTTCAGTGTATAAATTTGTTTAAAGTGTCCCTATTATGCTATTTTAAAGTTTCCAATGTTGTTTTGGAGGTCTTCTACAATAGGTTTGCATGTATCAAAGGTCTTTTTTTTTCTCATAATATACAATGTAGCATAACTTCTTTTGTCACAGTGTCAGAAACAAAATGGCCATTACCGTATCTGAATTTCAGCTCCGGATGCTACCTCAGCACTTGTATACACAAGCTGTGTCTCATTTTGGAGATTGCGTCCTCCGGAAGTCGCATTTGAAGGCTGCATACATTATCAAGGATGTCTTATTTAAGAAAAGTAACCATAATAAAATTGACTGTTCATCATGAGATGTAAAATACTGTCATTTCTTTCTTACTTTAGTTACTTCTTTCGGTTACTTTTCTTAAATGAGACCGCCTTGATGACATATGCAGCCTTCGGAGGACGCAGCCTCCGAAATGAGACGCAGCTACAGTGATACAAGCAGTAATGATGCCGTCGGGTTTACCATATTGGGTCAAAGTAGACGTTGTTTGCGATCAGCCAGTGAAGAACATAAGTTGGCATTATGCACAATTATTACAAACCTATGTAGATATGTTACGGATGTTACAGACGTTACTTTATTCTTTAAAACTTTTCATAACTTTTACATTCAACAACGGCTATATTACACACTGCATGAAAGGCAATGTTCGAAAAAGCATAAATAGGGGCACTTTAATTTTTAATTTTACTATTTTTTTGTGAACATAGATTCTGATAACCAAAAAAAAATTCAGACTTAGTCTGACAAAGTGTTATTGTCTTATGTCATATGTGGTTAATGCTATTTTGTTTGTTTGTTTGTTAGTTAGTAATAACTAATAATTCAATTTGCCAGAGTTTGTGAGGTTCATAGCATTGGATCCTGTATATTTCACTTTGTGTTTTGAGTAATTTCCAGTTTCAGACTCATTCAGGTCTGACAGACAAAATAGATGCTGATTGGTCATACAATATCCTCCTTTCTAACTGGGCTGTTCCTGGCCAGAATAACAGTAAAATGGACACAGATTTTATGTAGTCAAAAGTCTTTCATATGGCTGAGGAGAAAATGGCATGGGTGTTTGAGTAACCAATCAACTGTTCTTGCATAGAGACACAACAAATACAGTGTCATTTCAGTTTCTACTTGAATCCGACTCTGCACCACTCTTTGATTCTTAACCCTTGACACTATATCCTCTGCGTATCTCTAAATTGTTTGATCTCTGTCCTTTCTGTCCTTCACTTTAATAAGAAAAAATCCTTTCATCTGACATTCACAACACCCGGCTTCCCTTCTGTTGAGGTTTAGTTTCAGGCATAGCTTAAACCATACGTAAACCACCTGTCAGTCAGCTAACAGACTCATACTCGCCTGCATTCAGAAAAGAGGAGTATTAAACACAAACACACTCACACACACTTGCACGTGTCAAACACAGAGCGTTTCACAGTCAATCATCTACAAACTGTTGGGAGTTACATATACTTGAACAAACTGCCATTTTTATTTCTTTTCCCAGCCTGAGCTAGAAGAATAATCAGATCAAATCAGATTTGCAGCCCAAAAACACCTCATTTGTGTCCATCCTGGCAGTTTGTCAGATATCCAGAGTTTATTATCTTTCCTTTGGGGATTTGAGTGCACAGTCCTCATTGTTGGCTCTTAGAAGCTGAAGAAAACTGAAGAGAATGTGATTCCTATTAAATACAAATATAAAAAGATACCTTTAAAGGAATAGTTAACCCAAAAAATCACTCATGTCATTCCAAACATTCTATTTCTGAAAGATCATGTGACACTGAAGACTGCAGTAATAGATTTGCCATCACAGGAATAAATTACATTTTAAAATATATTAAAATAGACTGTTGTTAGTGTATTTTTTATTATTATTATTTTCAATGCAGCCTTGGTGAGCATAAGAGACTGCTTTCCAAAACATTACAAAATATTACCCACCTCAAACCTTTGAATGGTATATGTGTATAATATATGGGTCAATGACATGACTGTCATTTTTTTGTCCAAAGGCCTTAATAATAATAAAAAACAAAGATATGACATCCAAAGTATGTAAGGTAGTACAACTAGATTACTTTTATTGAATCCAAAAGGTTTTAATTATATTTTGCTACATATAAAGGTATTTTAAAGCTTTTGAAGTGTCACAAGGTCATTCGGTTTAACCGTCCAAAGGCCAATACAGCCATTTCATTAGTGATTAAAACATCTTAAAATGTAATAAATGTATATATATTTTTTATTCTGGCATGATTTTATAACATCATATGTCAACATTGTGCAAAATGGTATTGAAATTATGTGTAGAAGTCGTTGCTTTGTTATGAGAAAGAATGTCCGGAAAAAATAATTTTGTTGATGTCATTCGGATAAACCAATATAAAGGGACCATTTTGCGTTCAATATCATGTGTCAGGATGTGACATCATTCAGACACCTGCAAAGGACCACATGGTTGTGAAGCAAAGTTACTAACTCTCATTTGAAAAATTCATGTTTTCACTTGCTCATACGCATGTCCCGAAACATCAGGTCATTTGGTACAACCACTGTAAAACATGGAAAATGTTGTAATATTTTAAAAACTTGTACTAAATATAATATGTTTGATTGTCCTTTTGCTAGCTAGCTAGCTAGATATCAGCCTGTTAGTATTGTTTGAAAATATCAACATTCAGTATAACCAAAAGTGTCATTCAGTAAAAACAAAATTCTGATTAAACCGAATGACTTTTTTGGAGACAAATATGACAAAAGCAGTGTTAATCGATTATAAAAACCACATAATCTCATTGTTAACACTTAATAAAACAAAATTAATTATACCTCCATTATGTTTGTTTACACTTTTTAAAAAACCGCCAGAATACATGACTACTTTTGCTAACCTTAAACCATGTTTAAAGGCAAACTGAATTGGTTCCCACATTTGAATGTATTGAATTGACTATCCTATTGACTCCTCTGTCCATCCTAATGTGATTTATTCTCCAAAACTGCCTACCGCAGTTAATCAGCCTAGTGCTATAGTCACGTACCAACAGGAAGTCATGTGACGCGTGCGATTTCCACACATGATCTCCCAGGGGTCTGACGGAGTTTGATCCCGCTGTCAGCGGAAGAAAGCTGTACGGAAGAGAGAGAGAGAATGCTGAGAGAGAAGAATAGAAACAGTGGGTTGAATACGTAAGGGCCTGCTGACGCGTTGATATATCTGGATTTAGATTTATTTTGGAGATTGAAACAGATCCTCTGGAGAAATGCCGCCTGTGTGAGGGGGATGGGGCACATATGTGTCAGTATGTGCACTTTTGTATTGAGGGACCGTTTTAAAACCTCTAGAATAGTTGCTGCTTAAATCAAATGTGTGTGTGAGTCTGTGTTTTATAATAGAAAACTTTCTCTTTGTTCACGAATCTCCCTTTACAATTCAAATGTGCTCACAGCTCTAAAAAACGGATTAAACTGCACTAATTGTCTTTTCTCTCTCATTTGCACACTCTTTCAGTGTCAGACACACACGCTGTAACATCGGCGAGAGAGGTGCTGAGGCAGGGTCTCTATTATGACATCAGAAAGAAAGGATGAGGGGAGGACAGGGAGTATGAAAGGATCTGCGGAGGAGTACCTGTTCACAAAGCCCTATTCTATACAGATAATTAAAGTCTTACATGTCCCCGTTGGGTTGCACTGCTGAGGAACAAATCAGCTGAAGAATTGGAGGAGGGGGGAAAAGATGGATACAAAGAAATCTGTGCATTCAGTCTGCTAAAGCAGCAGTGCTGTGAGATTCATTCTTTAAGTGAAGTGAATTCTCAGTGAAGGTCATAATGTTGACGTAGGTCTCTTCGTTCATTCACGGCTGTGTGATGTCTTTAGACCTGCATGTTTGTGTGTGTGTTTGCAAAGGAATGCTTGGTCAGTGTTTCGGCTGTGCTGGTAAATGGAGCGAAACACCGCAAGCTAACAGCTCAGTACACTTTGCCTTTCATTCAAATACATTCAGAAACACACTCAAAACAGCACAATGGCCCTGGATAGAGCTTAGAGCTCTCTCTGGTGGCAGACCTTATTAAACAGCAGCTTTTAAATGATGTATTGAAATTGCTAAATTATTCCATATCTGTAATGCATTATCCCCAGATTAGAAGGCAGACGAGTTTGTGGTGATAACAGAGGAGACAACAGCTAGATTTGCATTTTCTAGACAAAATACCAGAGCTTGCAAGTCAGCAAATGAATAGTGTTAAAGTATTAGTAAAGCTTGAGTTTACACGTAGTTATGAATGAAGAAATGCCACATCAGAGCCGCTTTGCCGTTATCATGGCAATCAGAAGGATACACATGGCTGTGCACGAGAATAAACACACAACATATGATTAGACCAATCAGAATTATGTATGCAAATAGACGTAAGAAAGAAATCCTGGAAAGATGTGCATCAAGGTTTCCACAAAAATATTATCAGAATTAGAATGATTTCTGAAGGATCATGTGACACTGAAGACTGGAGTAATGATGCTGAAAATTCAGCTTTAACATCACAGGAATACATTACATTTTAGAATATGTTTAAATAGAAAACTGTTAAATTGTGATTGTATGTCACTATATTGCTGTATTTTTTGATCAAATAAATGCAGCCATGGTGAGGATAAGAGTCAAAAACATTGGAAAATCTTACCAACCCCATTCCTTTGAACGATTCCTTGAACGAAGTGTAAACATAACAGTTTGTGCTGAAGTTATGGCAAAAATTTACGAAAGAGAAAGAATAAGAAAAACAACAACAAAATATAGTGTTTGAGGAATTTCAAAGGAATATCTGTACTGCCTTGTAAGCACTGTAATATCTGGAAAAGGAAAGTGTGTCAAGACAAACTTGACAAAGCTTTGCCTGAAAGTTTAAAAAAAAATGCTTTTTAAAAGTCTTGAATTTTCAAAGGTTATAGAGCATTAAGCATTTATAACCGCATTAAGGGTTTGGGAAAAAGATACAAAGCCAGAAAACTAGAGAGACCAAAAAGATAGATGATTTAGAAAGTTTCAATGGATGTCTGTCAGATTTTCAGCATCCACAAGGAAAATAACAAGTCTGATCCGTTAGAAAAGATAGCACAGTCAGACAGATATACTGAATGCTAACTCAGGTTTGTGCAATAACAATATTGAAATTTTACTAGGGTATGCAGTTTTTTAAGGTGTTCTGAGTGGTTATTAGTTTTTCTTTTTGGTTGCTAGGTGGTTGCTAGGGTGTTCTATTGTGTAGGTCACATACAGGTCAAAGGGCTGCTCCTAATCCAGGATCTTGTCATTTTGAGACTGGAGTACTGCAGTGCTGTTTTGGCCGGCCTTCAAACAAGCTCAATTAAGCTTGGCACAATTTAAGAACACGGCAATGTATCTGGTCATTAACCGATGGGAGAGGGCCCACATCTCACCCCTCTCGGTCTTGCTCCACTGACATCCTAATCAAATTCCAATCTCTTTTCTCTACTCTTCTGCAGTTACACTTCTGCATAGCTTTTGTTTACTCTTGATATTCAGTATTGTAGCACTGCTAATGTTGCTGGCTCCTGTATGATAAATAACTTGTTTTCCCTTATTTGAATGTCGCTTTGGATAAAAGCGTCTGCTAAACGATTAAATGTAAATGTAATTGGTTTAAAGGTCTCAAACTGTGAATGTCTGAGCATTAGCATTCCATGAATGTAATTTGTGTTTATTATTATGTGTCAACAATACATCAAACTCAGTATTTCTGTGACGTGATGCCATTCACAGTGTGTGTGTATGGTGCTGTTTTACACACTCATGGTCTCAGTATCTCTTTGATCAGATGCTCCATATGAACTTCATATCCTGGTGAGAGACAGACGCTATTTCTGGGTTGTTTGGGGGCCCGGAGCAAGATCTTCCCTGGTGCTGGGCCTTATTCGTTGGTAGTCTAAAGACATGCCTAATTAACGTCAAACAACTGACAAACATCACAACCTTAAGGCAGAAAAACCACCTCGACCGCAACTTAAGAAAGAAAGAAACAGCACTTCAAACCACTGAAGATAAACATGTTCATAAAGTAAAATAAACTCTCTGTTTTTGGGGACTGTAGTTCTCAGTTTTGCATTTTAATTTTTAATGCAATGCTGAATTTTTTCAGTTTTTTTCCCCTCAAAAATTAGCTTGACATCAAACAATAATTGCCCAATCCCTTAGGGTTTGCAGACCCCTGTTGAAGTCTCTTGCTTTAGAAATAAAGATCTCACTGATCCTGGTGCTTTGAAAGTGTTTAAAAGTAAACTTAAAGAAATTCAATTCAAAGTAAAGGGGAATATTGGTGCGTTCAAGTCTTCCTGGGAAGTTCGTATTTACGAGGTGGGAAATCGTGTGTACGACGGTAGGTGCGTTCAAGTCACTTTCGTCGGAGTATGATGGCGGTGTGCCTTCTCTAAATTAATTACACAAAATAACAACACTTCTGCTTCTAGAAAATGTAGAGCAAATAATGTACATTAGTTGTATGTTGCTTTTTTATGTTTTTTAATTAATGTATGAAGCTGTTGTAAACTTTATTGTTGCATATTACATTTTTATATTGTGATGCTATTGTATTTTTTGCTGGGAATCAGCTTACTTTGTTGTAAATAGAAAAGCCTGACAATTCACTGCTAAATACCTGTAATATTGTGGTATTTCGCCATGTTTCTGACTGACACGCCCCCAACTCGTACAGATCGGAGCTTAAAGAAAATTACGAGCTTCCCACTGGTATTTACGACATTGTGGTGGCATTCATGTCAGTTCTGCTCGTAAATACGATCTTACCGACATGACTTGAACGCACCATATGTACAGTTTATACGTTATCTGGAGGAAATAGTGTACATCGATCATTTGTACACCACATAAAGGTTTTAAATCAAGGCTCTTCAACCTTTTTCAGACCAAGGATGGTTAAGAGACAGAGCAGGAACCTACTGCCAAATATTGTATACTCTATCATCATTTACTCATTATCTTGTTGTTCCAAACCTGTAAGACTTTCTTTCTTCTGTGGAACATAAAAGAAGAAAAACCAAACAGTTTGGTTCTCATTGACTTCAATTGTATGGACAAAAAAATACAATGGAAGTCAACTGGATCCGAAACAGTTTGATTGCCAACATTCTTCATAACAGGCTTCTTTTGTGTTTCGCAAAAGAAAGAAAAGGCTTTGAAGGTTTGGAGTATCATATTTGTGAGTAAATGATGACAGAGTTGGGTGAACTAACCCATTAAGGGTGTTTTAAAGAAA
This sequence comes from Chanodichthys erythropterus, assembly GCF_024489055.1. Taxonomy (NCBI): domain Eukaryota; kingdom Metazoa; phylum Chordata; class Actinopteri; order Cypriniformes; family Xenocyprididae; genus Chanodichthys; species Chanodichthys erythropterus. The sequence goes on along the minus strand of NC_090234.1, from coordinate 29,934,559 downwards.
CCTTAAATAAATTAAATTCAAAGAAATAAAAATAAACTGCATTTTAAATGCTACTATAGTGTATTGTCAAGAAAAAAAACTCCATGACTACGATTACCCTTTTCAAGCACACGGGTGGTGAGTCTCATTAACTGACAATAAGCCATTGTGAGCTTGTCAGCTGCCATTGATTACATGGAGACCCCCTAGTGGCCAATGCAGGGAAATTGTCTCTGGCTTCACCAACACAGTATGGGCCCTACATTTTCTTACACAAGGCAACAATCCCTGGGCAGAGGAACTATTGAATCAAAACAGAAGTTTGGTATCAATGTTTAATCACAAACCTCCCTTCCCCCTGCAGGAAGCATGCTGAACCTGACATGCCGAGCTTTTTTTGGGTACAGTGGGGACATCAGTCCACTTGTTTACTGGATGAAAGGAGAGAAGTTCATTGAGGACATGGACCAGAGTCGCATTCGAGAGAGTGAAATCAAGTAAGAAGCTACTTTTCTTTAAAAAGTAGCCTATGTGGTAAATTAATGATGTCTTACTGAAAAGCATGTGCAAACAGGAGAATTGCAGGAATATTGCGCATGAGGTGTATAAAAACAGCTGAGGCCAGTATTTATTTGTTTATCAATATCAAATATTTTACCAAATTTATATTTACAGTTAGTGATGGTTTAGCTGGTTGAGCATTATATTCAGGCTATTTACTAACAAAAATACTTTGAGGTTCAATGTAAAATAACACAGTAAAAGAATAAGGTTATCATGCAGTACCATGGTATATATCAAAGTTGGAAGGTATTGCTATTACTGTGCCACCACACTGTTTTTTAATGGAATACAAGAAATGGTTGCTTTTAAAACTAGCTTCCACTGTGAAATCGCTTATTCAATACGATAGATGGTGCACAGTAAAGCTTACTTTAAATGTTCACTGAGATGTCGACAGTACATTTTCAATTACTGATATCACAAGCTTGTATATGAGCCTATTTATATCTAGCAGGGGTGGTCGCTGTGATGACACACTATTATTAATTCCCCTGTCTGAAAGAGAGCTGGATCAGAGTGGCTGTGAATACATCCTAATAACACAGCAAAATGTATCGCGCACCATGCACCAAATGCATTTGCATTTACATGCAGTTAAGGAGCCGCGATGTCAGCATCTTTTAAATGAAATTTCAGTTTCAAATGATTCAGCCAGGACAAACAAGAGAGTGAATGTTTTGTTATAATTAAATGAGAGCACCATTTTTTGAGTGCCGACCAAACCCGAAGCCCTTCCTCCCAAAATGTCTAATCTCTACAAGCTGCTCGGTCTAAAATTTATCCCCAAAATCCTCTGTCAAAAGGGGCTAATTAAAAAACTTTGATTCCACAACCCATGGTGAACAATAGCTCATTGTTTCATTTTGCTCCACCAGGACCGTCAGAGAACACCTGGGTGAACAGGAAGTGTCCATTACTCTGACCATAGACTCACTGGAGGAGGTAGATCTGGGTAATTATTCCTGTTATGCGGAAAACGGCAATGGGAGACGTCAAGCCAACGTACAGATTGGGAAACGAGGTAACACATTCAACTATAACACACATGAACTCAACTGACTGAATCATACCAGCTGCTTCTTGTTTAAAGGAACAGTTCACTCCTAATGAAAATTCTGTCATTTATTCACTCTTATGTTGTTAAAGAGATCTTCAAGAGATGTTTTGAAGAATTTTGATGCAGATCTATTTCAACAGACAGTGACCAATGTCTGTCAAAAAAAAAAGTGTCACATGCTTCTTCATAAATCATTCTAATAATTTGGTGCACAAGATAGATTTCTTCTTTTATCAAAAAACTTCATTTATGATTGAATGGGGGGTGCTGACACTGTTTCGCTGACACTTCTGCTACACTCATATTTTCTCTCACTAAATCTGTTGTGTACGTAATTTTGCTGTTTTTTGCAATGCAACTTAAAGGATTATATCTCTAGAAAATTTCTGATCTGACTCTTTTCTGAAAATGCTGAAACCTACGAAGACACTTGACAAAATAAATAAAAAAAGATCTACCTGTGGACGCGGTAATAAACAGCACATGGGTGACAGTGGCTTGACCCAGAGCACTACAAGAAATGACTGAGAAAATCGCGAAGGTGATTGATGACTAGCTGTGAACGCTAGTCTGTCTCTAGTCCATTCGCAATAACTTGAGCAAGTGACAGGCAGACTTAAAGGCACAGTATGTAATTTTCGCCACTAGAGGTCACCGCATATTCAAAACAATAACAAAGGCGTAGCTTGATAACATTGTGAAGGAGTGGAGAATGATGGGAGTTGTTGTCTTCACCTCCACTGCCGATGGAAATCAATCCAACTGTACTCACAAATCATGTCCATGGATGAGGTATTGAAATAGTTTTATAACCTTTATGTTTGATCACGATTTTATTTCGTTCTAATGAATTAGCCGCAAGTAACATAGTAATGTTTAATGCTAAATTACTACTCTTACTTTGTCACATTGTCACTTATTTGTCAAATTAAATGATAGGGTAAAGCAGCACAGATTTATGTGTTCAAAACTATCATACTAAAAGTAAATTTGAATGTACCTACAGCATTTGCAGAAAGGCTGACTTACTATTTATGTATAACACATACTGTATTTAATTACACTGCCATAGACTTGTTCACCAGACTTTTTAAACAGTGTTAATTACCTAAGCACAAACAAGTGCAATAATACTGTATGTATAGTTACATCAGCATTACCTGCACAGAATGCACCACTTTGTGTATATATATATATATATATATATATATATATATATATATATATAAATAAAGCATGTTGAATTGCAGATATATTGCAATTAGGGATATGACGGTGAGAAAAGTTTCCCACTGGTTAATTGACATGTGACAACACCGGTGTCACCGGGGCACAGTGGGCAGGGCCTCCACATCTTTTTTTAAATCGCTTATGAATGCCACTGCGGCAGTGTACATTTTATTTTTACATCAAATTAGAGGCAATTGCTTGCCAGTGGGTTATTATTCTTACTGAAAAACACAACAAAACAGTACAATGACAAACTGGCTTTTATTAACAAAACAAATTTTATTATTTATTAACAAAACGAATAAGAACACAAAGTTTATATAAAAAACTGAAAATCAACCGCAGAAACTGTGTAACTTAATAAATAAGGAACAGAATGTTTAATTTTTTTTTAGTGAAGAGCAGTAAGTAATTCTCTCTTTCTCTCTTTTTTCTTTGATTAACATTATTGACACTTTAAGATCTGCCGCTGCTGCACACAACGCGGATCTGACACACATCCCATTTTCTCACAAAAAATTTGCCTCTGTGCCGCGGTGGGCAAGTGATGAAACCGGTGTTCAGTCGCAACACTGACCGTAGCAAGCCTAATTGCAATGTGATTTAGGATTATGCACTTCACATTTGAGCAAACATTGCTTTACCTTTGAGCATGAGCGGTACATGTGCGATTGCCAGTAGATGCCACTGACAGGAGAATGGAAACCCTGAATGCCAAATACAAGAGCAGGATAGGATTCTGGAATGTGTGAACCATGTTTGAAACCAGAAAACTGGCTCAAGTTACATCAGTTACTTCGGAAGTGACCACCATCTGGTCATAGCAGCACTGAATTTGAAACTATGTGATCCCAGAGTGAAGAACACTTTTATTTTACAGCTGAAGAACAGATTCCAGGCTCTGGTGGACACTGCAGACTTCACGCTGCCAGACTTAAATGAAGTCACCACCAAGTGGGAGCAAGTCAAAACAGCATACTTTGAAACCAGTAAACCAAGCCTGAGAAAACAAAACAAGAGAACAGAGAGGATTACAGCAGACACCTGGAAAGCCATAGAAAACAGGAGTAAAATTAATAATAAATAAAAAATTATTAATAAATAAAAAACTCCCAAGTCACAGAGGTTGCAAGAGAAATACAAACTGCAGTATAAGAAATCAGATCAAACAGGAAAGAAAATGGCAAGAAAAGATAAGCGAACCTATATACTGACAATCTTGTAAGCCAAGCAGAAGCAGCAGCCAATAGAGGTGAACAAGGCAAGTTGTACAAGATCACCAATATAGCCTACAGTAAGTATAGTGGAGCTACTGATGTACCAATCACAGACAGGCAGGGACAACTCCTTACATCAGAAGCAGAACAGGAAGCTCAATGGGCAGAACACTTTAGTGAAATCTTGAATAGGCCACGACCAACAGCAGAGGCTGACATGCAAGAACCAGAAACTGAGTTAGATGTCAATATTGCACCACCAGAGAAAGAAGAAATCATCTTAGCCATCAGATCCATCAAGAACAGAAAAGCACCTGGACAGGACAACTTCATCGCAGAGTTATCCACAAATTATAGCCAAAATGCTGCAGCCACTTTTTGAAGTCATATGGGAGGAGAAGAAGATACCAGACGACTGGACAGATGGGATCATTGTGAAGATTCCTAAAAAGGGTTCCCTGAATAACTGCAACAACTGGTGTGGTATCACCGTTTTTTCAATTCCAAGTAAAATTCTGGCGAAGATTGTTGTTTAACAAATCTCAGATGCAGTAGAAAAACAACTCAGGAAAGAACAGGCAGGATTCAAGAAAGGAAGATGATATGCTGACCAGATATTCACCCTGTGCAACATCATTGAAAAAGTGCAGAGACAACTTTACTTCAACTTCATGGAATTGGAGAAGGCTTTTGACAGCATCCACAGGGACAGTCTATGGCGTGTACTCTGCGCATACGGGATTCCATTACAGATCATCCTTCTTATCAAGAGTTTCCACACTAACTTCACATGCAAAGTAGGAAACAGCAATCACAATTTCTAAATGAAGACAGGAGTCAGAAAAGGATGCGTAATGTCACCAACATAACTGCTCTTCAACATAACCATCGACTGGCTGATGCAACCAAAGGCCAACCAAGAGGCAACAGATGGACTCTCTTCTCAACATTGGAAGATCTTGACTTTGCTGACGAACTGGCACTGGTCACATACCCACCAGCACATGCAGGAGAAAACATCTTGTCTTAGCACCTATGCACAGCAAGTAGGCTTGAAGATCAGCAAGAAGAAAACAGAGTTGATGACACTGAACAACCCCAACCCCTCACCAGTCCAAGTAGAAGGCACAGATCTACCCACAACTGAGGAGTTTATTTACCTGGGCAGCACTGTTCGACATGACGGAGGAGCAGGCAGTGAGATCAAGAACTGTCTCAGCAAAACCAGAAATGCCTTTAGTGTGATGAACAGTGTGGAGGCCCTCACAATATAGCATCCCACACTAAACTGAGACACTACCAGAGCTGCATCCTTTCCATCAATATTTATGGCCCTGAATTTTGGGAGCGACCTTACCAAATTGCCATCCTTCCACACTAAGAACCTCTGGAGAATTCTGCAAATCTTCTATCCCAAAACTATCTCCAACCAACATCTACTCACTCAGTGCAAGCAAGAAAGTATGGACACCATCATCATGAGAAGGTGAAGGAGATGGATTGGACACGTCATCAAGAGGGAAGATGTCATCGCCTAGATTGCCCTCTTCTGGACACCAGAGGGTAAACGAATAGGGATGGGAATTGATAAGAATTTAACGATTCCGATTCCATTATCGATGTTGCTTATCGATCCGATTCCTTAACGATTCTCTTATCGATTCTCATTGGGTGAGGTAATAAGTACAAATTTGTTTGTTTGTATTAACTCGCTTTAATATCTGATCAGAAGACACAGAACAGAGTATACGCACATTATGTGTAGCAACCTCAGAACAAACCTAAAATTAGGTGAGCTACTTCTTCAAGTAAATTCCAGGGACATATAGCCTTGTTTCTCAACCAGTATTCACATTCACAGTATATCACATTCATTGGTCCAGACAAAAATAAATAAATAAATAAATAAAACTCCCTGCCTCTGTAAACGGAGTAGCTAGAGGTGCACGAGAGATACTTGCTGCAGCCTCTGAGCCAGTGTGAGAGCCAGCCAGACTCTGGCTGTCATCATCTTCTTCATCATCTAAATTTAATAATGACAATGGAGATTATCCGTATAGTAAAAGTTTACACAATGAAATAGCGCTCACATTAACATTAACACATTACCTTCGGCATTAATAACAGATGGCGTCCTGTTAGCTCCGCTGGTGCTTAACTCGCTGGTGGTGTCGTTGTATAGTAGTGTATCAAACACGCGACAGTCCTGCAAATGAATTGCATGCTGTGTGGCCAAATGTTTCTGCATATTGGAGGTAGTTCCCCCCTTTGACGAAATGGAACTTTTACAAGTGTTGCAAGTGACTGTATTGTCGTCTTTTCGCGTAAAATGTAACCAAACTTTAGATCGCTTCTGCCTCGATGCCATGAAAACAACGCAGCGTGTGTGTAACGTCATGACACGTTAGCAACGAGAGGAACCGATAAGCGGAATTGTTAAGCCGGCATGCTAACGGTTCAAAGGAATCGATTCACTTGGCACCGGTTCTTAAGAAGAACCGGTTCTCGATTCCCATCCCTATAAACGAATGAGAGGAAGACCAACAGAACACCTGGTGTTGAACAGTGGAAGCAGAGCTGAAGGTCCTGAACCACACGTGGGATACCATTCAGAAGCTGGCCTAAAGCAGACAGGAGTGGCGAACCTTTGTTGCTGCCCTACATGCCACTGGGCATAAAGGGCCCTAATGTGATATGTGATGATTGTTAAAGTTACCAAAGTCTGCGAGTCCCCTGAGGAGGCTATTGCTGTGTCTCATTTCAGAGGCTGCGTCCTCCTCCGGTCACATTTGAAGGCTGCATACATCATCGAGGCAGTCTCGTTTAAGAAAAGTAACCTTAGATTTCAAAGTAAGGAAGAAATTACAGTATTTTACACCTCACAATGAATAACAGTCAATTTTATTACGGTTACTTTTTAAAAAAATAAGACATCCTTGATGACGTATGCAGCCTTCAAATGCGACCTCCGGAGGATGCAGCCTTCGAAATAAGATGCAGCTTATAGCTTTCATTGGCTCGGTCAACGGAACTGGTGAGGAGCATATTTAATTCAGTTTTTATCTGCAGTGGATGTGGCATATAGCGTTAGCGCACTGATGTGGTTTGTTTAGTGGGTGATTAAGTAACCAGACTCTCTTGAAAGTCTGCACGACTGTGCAGAAGGACCCTATTTCTGTGCCACAGAACACCTTGCATATTGTTACACATTGTTCCCCTTAAAGGTGCCCTAGAATCAAAAATTAAATTAAAATTTCCTTGCCATAGTTGAATAACAAGAGTTCAGTACATGGAAATGACATACAGTGAGTCTCAAACACCATTGTTTCCTCCTTCTTGTGTAAATCTCATTTGTTTAAAAGACCTCCGAAGAACAGGCGAATCCCAACATAACACCGACTGTTACGTAACAGTCAGGATCATTAATATGTATGACCCCAATATTTGCATAAGCCAGCCCATGTTCAAGGCATTACACAAGGGCAGCCAGTATCTGGAGCTGTACACAGCTGAATCATCAGACTAGGTAAGCTAGCAAGGACAATAGCGAAAAATGGCAAATGGAGCGATAATAAATGACATGATCCATGATTACATTATATTTTTATTGATATTTGTAAATTGTCTTTCTAAATGTTTCGTTAGCATGTTGCTAATGTACTGTTAAATGGTTAAAGTTACCATCGTTTTTTACTGTATTCACGAAGACGAGAGCTGTCGCTATTTTCATTATTAAACACTTGCAGTCTGTATAATTCATAAACACAACTTCATTCTTTATAAATCTCTCTAACAGTGTGTAATGTTAGCTTTAGCCACGAAGCACAGCCTCAAACCCATTCAGAATCAAATGTAAACAGCCAAATAAATACTATACTTACGCGATTAGACAATCTGCATGATGAACATCTTGTAAAGTTCCATTTGAGGGTTATATTAGCTGTGTGAACTTTGTAAATGCACTGTATTATAGTCGAGAGCTCGGGGGGCAGGGAGCACGTGATTTAAAGGGGCCGCAGCCTGAATCGGTGCATAGTTAATGACGCCCCAAAATAGGCAGTTAAAAAAAATGAATAAAAAAAATCTATGGGGTATTTTGTGCTGAAACTTCACAGACACATACAGGGGACACCTTAGACTTTTATTACATCTTGTAAAAACTGGTTCTAGGGCACCTTTAATATGGGGGAAATGTAGTGGTCAAAGTGTTTACTTTTAAAGCTCAGGCATGTTTTCACCACACTAGTTATTTACTAATGTATCCACTGGGAGGAGGATTTTAATGTCTCTACATCTCATCACTATATTTGAATGTCACATAATAACTAAGAATACCTAGAAGTACCTAGAAAAAAAAAGAAATGAATGAATATTGAACAATAATAAAAATATTTTTTTTCTATCAAATAAAATCAATATTTTGACAGTCACCTACTAGTGACTTTATACTTTTGTGTATATATTTTTGTTGTATGGAGAAAAAAAGCAGCTTGGATGTTCTTCAAAGCTGCGTCTTTTTTGTCTCATAGAAGCAAGAAAGTCATGCAGGTTTGGAACAACATGAGGTTGAGTAAATTATGACAGGATTTTCATTTTGGGGTAAACTATCCCTTTAATGTGCTGTGGGATTTCTTTACATAAACAGCACAGCATGTTCCTGTGTCTCCCTCCTCTTCTCTGTCTGTCTCTTTCTTTCTCTCCTTTTGGGAAATGCATCAGCATCTAAAATTCACTCTCTTTTAGAGAGAGCTGCTTTGAAGGCTTCCTATCTTCTCTTTTAATGGCAGTTCAGAGGAGGAGACGGCTTCAGCAGTTCACACATTTTCTCTCCCTCTCAGCCCAACTCAAAACTCATTCAACTGTTCTCACACACACACAAATGAATAAACACACACACTCTCTCTCTTTCAACTCGTCTTAGCCGTACACACATATTTCTGCAGATAATCTCAAAGCCACACACACAAACCAAATCTCTCATATGCACCCCCTCTCTCCTTCAGCTCATTGCTGAGCACTCAAACATACATGCTTTCACAATCTTTCAGCTTCTCTGAAGCATCTGAGTATATCTTGCGTGTTTTCCTCCATTAGCTGTATCACAGAGGAGCTTTGAACAATATGAACATCATTAGCGCTTATTCATTCTGAAGTCATTTTGCATTTCTCACCCCTTGTGTATGTCCTTAGCGCAGCATGAATTTCCATGCTGGTCCAGGCTGGTTTGGTGCTGATCTCGCTGGTAGATTTGCTAGTGAACTGACAAAGGAAGTCTTGCCGATTTAACTAGCCATGAAGCCTGATGCAACCCTAGAATCCTATGCTAGGGATCAGGGACCATATTGCTCAAAATTACTTAAGTCTTACATTAAAATCTGACAATAATTGAATCTTCCAAATAAAATTGCCATGGTTACAAAACAGATGAAATAGTATTCTAGACATGGAATGTTTCTGTGATAGAGTGCAACATTTGGGTTCTGTAAGTAAAAATTCCATTCATTTTCACCAAAGGGGAATTGATTTTTAACATAACATATAAACCTTTAAAGGTGCTACAGAGGATGTTTTGTTTTATACATTTTTGCAATATTACTTGAAACTGTCTTTACTAACTGATAAAAGACTATATTTTAGGTGCACTGTAAGGAATAATATTAATATACATCATCTGTGCACAAGGTAGGGCCTTAAAACCATCAGCCAAACATTGGCCCTGTGGCTTGTCAATCACTGCCATGACGTTTCTTGTGAGAGACGTGCGCGGCTGCGCGCTCCAGTAACTTTCCACACTCCACAGGCGCCGCATGCAATGTTTTTGTCAGGAGACAAGAGTAACAACTGCAGATTATAATTTACCTGCGGTGAGTCCGACATAATGAATCCACGAACACGACACAGAGAATGCCGGTGGTAAACACTCGTGTTCCAATACTCGTGCACGAGTTTTGGGAGGCGTTCCCTCGAAATGAGCTGTGAAGGAGGGGGGTTGTTCTTACGCATGCGCTCATTTCAAAAACTCACTAACAGTCTTTGGTTTCTCAGTCGACGAAAAGATCCTCTGTAGCACCTTTAATGGCAGATCTACTGTGAGTGACAGGGTTGTTAATCAATGGTTTTGTTAAAGCCACCAGCCAGCATTCAACTTTTTTTTTTAAATAATCATGTTCAACAGTGGGATTCCTAGTGGGAAAAGACCTGGTGAACTTACCCATGATTCTGCAGAGAATCTCCAACAATCAGAGAATCTTGACAAACAAATTGTGGCATTAAGACTCACCCACTCCCATGAAGCAATGTGAATGATGTAGAGTCGGTTTCTCAATGCTATCAAACTACTGAAATATTTGTATGCGTAATATGCATGTTTAAATAAATGTAAAATATATTGATCTTAATATCAAGTTTCTGGCTAAATCTTAGTGTTATATTTCTCTGACGTTTTTTTAATTCAATTTTCATTCACAATGCTTCATGGATTTGTAGTTCTTTACTTCATCAAAGCCTTCTTTTTGTTCGATTTTCAAATATTTTTTTGCTTCAGATCAAAGATTTTAATTGTTTTGATTCCTCACAGCTCATAGCTTGTTGGTTTGGTTTATGGCTTATTACTCTTAAACAAAGACTTAAAAAAAAAAAAAACATATCTATGTGAAAAAATAAATGGGAAAAATACTTCCAGAACCAAGGCTGCTGAAAAAAATGTATAGGCACTGTTGCACTCTATACAGCTACAGCATTACAGGACTATATTTTGTATACCATGTTTATTGGACGCTAATATGAAGGCAATATTAGTATTCTTTAATTTGTATGTGGAATTACCAGCTTATCCCAGTACTCATGTTACCAGCACAGTATTTTGACAGGCTGAAGAGTCTGAATGCTTTCTATGCTAATGTTAATGTATTCCAGGGAGAACTGTCAGCTTAGAGAACGTAATTTTGTCCCTTTCCATTTTGTGTCTCAGTGGAGCTGATGTACACCGTTGAGTTGGCCGGTGGTCTGGGTGCGATTCTTCTGCTGTTGGCATTGTTATTGTCTGTGTATAAGTGCTACAGGATTGAGCTGCTGCTCTGCTACAGGCATCACTTTGGTGGGGAGGATACAGATGGAGGTAAAGCACACACACTCCCCCTACAGGAGCTACTGAACACAACACTGCAGCAATCACATATTTTTGTTTCAGATTGTTACTGTATGTAGTTACAATTTGGACTCTTTTTTTGATCAGAAACATGGTAACACTTTCAAAATATTCTAATTTCTTTCTTTCTTTCTTACTTTTCTCCTCAGAAAATAAAGAGTATGATGCGTACCTGTCCTATAGTAAGGTGGAGCTGGATCAATGGGGTCAGGAATTACAGGAGGAGGAGCGCTTTGCTCTGGAGATTCTCCCTGATGTCCTGGAGAAACATTATGGATACAAACTCTTCATCCCTGACCGAGATCTCATTCCTACCAGCAGTATGTGCAGAATGTGTGTTTTATGTGAATGCATGTATGTCTTTGTTAGTGTGTTTGTAAATGTTGTCTTAAATGTTTAAAACATTTTCATTAGCATAAGCCAGAAGCTCACAGGAATTTCAGAAATAATCAGTGAAATTAGTTTCTTGTAAAGTTTTAGGAGCGTATTCAGAAACCCACAACAATCACAAAAAAAGTGATTCTGTAATTGTACAGAACTAATGAAAACTCTTTGATCATTCGTAATGAAGTGTGACATTTTCATCTCATAAACATGCTAGCAGCACTGGATTTACCTTGCTTCCTAATTCCGCAAAATAATTGAATCATTTGTGATTAAATGTAATTAAACTCTCTCATCAGCATTAATATAATCAGAAAGCCTTATGTTGACTTTAGTCAAAAAATAAAACTTTCTGAAGAAACAAACAATAATTTAAACAATTATTAATACTCCAAATGTGGGCAAGTACAAGAATAATAAATAATATTTTTTTTTTATTTTTTTTTTTGCTAGCCTGTTTATGTGACACTGTGTTTGTTTTCATCATATGTCAGGTGTTTTTGCCCTGTATGTGTGCTGTGTCTGAAAGCTGAATGTTTATGTCCAGGTATGAGCAGTCAACATTACCAGGATGACACACATCTTCTTAGAGGTACAGCTTTGTTTGAATGCAAAAACACGCGTACGCACAAATTGTTGTTCATGAATGAGTGTGGTTGTTGTGTCTTAAATGTGTGTTTGTCTTTAAATGTGCATTATTTTCAGCCGTCGTACACTCTGTTATTTTGGTATTACAGTTTCTTTCTTTGTCTGTCATGTAGCTTACATAGAGGACGTGTCCCGCTGTGTAGACATGAGTAAACGCCTGATCATCGTGCTGACCCCGAGCTACGTGCTGCGTCGCGGGTGGAGTATATTTGAGCTGGAGTCCCGTCTGCGCAACTCTCTGGTTTCAGGGGACATTAAAGTGATCTTAATTGAGTGTGCCGATCTGCGAGGAGTCATTAACTACCAGGAAGTGGAGGAGTTAAAACAGTCCATTAAATGTCTGAGCGTGGTGCACTGGAACGGCCCGCAGAGCAACAAGCCCGGCTCGCGCTTCTGGAAGCAGCTCCGCTACACCATGCCGTACCGCCGCCCCCAGCAAACCCTCACCAATCACGCACTGGACGCCAGCGAACCCGGCCCCTTCGCCGACCTGCAGACCGTCTCGGCCATCTCCATGGCCACGGCCACGTCCGCCGCCTTGGCGCCGGCTCACCCCGAGCTGCGCCCGTCCCTGCGGAGCTCGTACCGCTCGCACTCGCTGGCACGGCAGAAACACTCGCACTACCGCAGCTACGACTACGAGCTGCCCTTCACGGCCGGAGGCACGCTGCCACCCCAGCACACCTACTGCAACCTGCCCCTCACCCTCCTGAACGGCCAGCGACCCGTCAACAACAAGACCCTGCGCCAACACAGTCTGGACGAGCACCACGGCAACAACGCCATGCTCCCACTGCTGCCCAGAGAGACGAGCATCTCCAGCGTCATCTGGTAAAGATAGAGGAAGTGAAACGTACTCAGCATGGGCCACCTGGCACACGGGGGACTAAATAAGCTGGCATACAGCACAGGACACAATGAGGTTAGTGGGTTCCTGTGAGCAAAGTGATCGTTCTGTCCACGCTAAGTGGGTCTGAGGATGTGAGTCTTCTTTCGGGCATTGCTCCAGCGGCGAGGGACAACGTAGTGCCGTATCTGTAGGCGTGAACTGAGCATATGAAGTCACACCACACGGAGGTATACAGGGTCTCGTGTAGATGTTAGCGTTATATTTGTAGCAACGCTGTCTTCCTGTCTCCATGTTCGGTTTGATCACGCCATGTATTTTTACTCGTTAATGCTTGATGCTTTTGTTTTGTCACTTTTTCCTCTTTTTTAGGTTTGACATGGACATTTGATTGAGATTTTGTTTGGTTTGTTTTTTTTTTTTTTCTACCTTCTTTCGAAATGGACTGAAATATTCCTTGTTTGATTTTAGCTACTGTCGTTTTGCTCGGAAGCTACTGCGTTTTGTTCCGTCCTTCTTTCTGTTGTCCAATGTAAGGTATGTATTTATGGTTTTAATTGCAAAATTTTCAAGAAGGAAATATATTACAAATTATGCAAAATATACGAAAGCCTAAAGGGGTCGACAGAGGCGATCAGAGAGCGGTGCTGTCTTCTCTTACAAGAGGAACAGCATCATTTCTCAAATATTAAGGGGATTTTAAAAGACGAGAAATCTATTTTTATATCTGAAGAGTGCTGTTTCTCTCTAATACCACAGGGTCATTGGGACAATGGGACTGAAGACTCTCTTATTTGTGAATTTGGGTATTTTATACAGTTTGCTACATTGTTCTCATCTGTGGAGAAAAGTAAATGTTTTATGTTAACTTCTGAAACAATAATCAGCTGCGTTTTTGTTTGTATTTTTTTTTTATTTATGTTCATAAACTTTTGATCCACAGACAGACCTTTTCTTTCACATTTCTAATCCGTTTAACTCTCAGTCTGATGTCTTACTCACTGGTACATGCTTGTCTTTTTCTCCTCTAGCTGCTGTGTAACTCAGATACATGCTGGCATGTTTCACAGAGGGACACGGGCCTGTATACTCGCACTCTAGTATAGGTTATCAAATAATCTCCGCTTGAATACATACCATATGATTTAATAAATGCCCAAAGTCAACATATATTTGTTGTATCTTGTCTAGAGATTTTACTGATCTAGGGGTTTTCACTTGTGGCAGCATGTACTGATGACTCTAAGGGGGAAAAACACAAAGCTAGAATCAGAATCAAAAACTGGTTTGACAGTAAAAAGAGGTCTAACTGTAAAAAAAAAAAAAAAAAAAAAAAAAATCTGAAACTATTCCTGTAATTTCTTTTCTCCTATTTTTTCTTTGATTTTTTTTTTTTTTTTCAAAATTCAGTTTGCAAAAAAAAGTTGTTTATAAAAAATAATTAGAATTATGTATGAATGTTTACCTCTTGAGTATGCATAGAGACTAGATGTGTATCCTGATTTGAATATTTACTGTATTATGAACAACAGCTATCACAGAGAGATGTGTGATCTCTCCAGAGGCACAATCATTTTTCTTTTTATATTGTTTCTCACTGTGTACAGTAAAGTCACAAACCACTATAAGCTGGTCGGTGCAATTTTGTGTGTGTGTGTGTGTGTGTGTGTGTTTGAAAAAGTAAAAATGCAGAAAGTTTTATGTGATGGATAGGTTAGGGTTAGGGGATAGAATATATAGTACAGTATAAAAATCATTGTTTATTTAGAGCCCCCATAATACATGAAAAAAATGTGTGCGCGCTTGTGTATGTGTGTGCGTTCTAGGTGAGTTGCTAAAACTGAATATCCCAATTATTCTTTTGAACAAAATGCTAAATACTGGATACTAGAGTTGATTAGGCAAAAAATAATTGCTCAACATATATGCATATGAATGCACCTCTTTAAATAAAAGAGAAAAATGAGAACTAATGTATGCACATGTTTCTGTAGCTATTACTACAAACTAGGGGTGTAACGTACGCAAAAATGACGGTTCGGTACATACCTCGGTATTTAAGTCACGGTTCGGTACAAATTCAGTACAGCAGGAGAGAGACAACTAAACATAAAATTGCTTTTTTGCTTTTTTATTAAACAAAGGTTTACTGAACAAATTGTGTCTCTGTCTTTAAATAAATTCAATTATATAGATGACTATATATAGGGAGCACTTACTATAATATTAAAGGTTACAATTAACAACAGAATCAACCATACAAATTGTATGCAAACATGTAAATTGCATATAAAGCAGTTTTCGCATTAACTTTCAGTAAGTTGTACTGTATCTTTCAACATACCTTCAGATGTTCATTTAAGTTCATATTCATATTCTGTAGCTAGTATTAAAGAGGAAGAGATGGTCACGCTCCCACTTGAAATGAGGCGACTGTACAATGATCTGTCACACCATGTCAAAGAGCGACAAAACGGCATTTATTGTTTTAATTTTATGATAAAATTGACAGAATTTGAGGGATGAGACTTTTTTTCTTATCAAAAGTAATAAAACACAGAGCTTATTGCGAATATTGGTGGTTAATGGTGGTTAAAAGTGGTAAATGGGCTATACAACTCTGTATTCATACATGTGTACTGAACCGAAAGATGCGTACCGAAAATTTTCGGTATGAAAACGTGTACCGTTATACCCCTACTACAAACAGACTACGAACATAAAAATTATCCTTAAAATAGTAAAGTGAAATCACAACAGCAAAATTAAATGGAACTTGATTACGTCCAATGGTAACACTACAGTAAAGTTCAATTCATTAGTTTTGGGTATCATGAACTAACACTGAACAATACTTAAAGGTGCCTTAGAACGTCTTTTTAAAAGATGTAATATAAGTCTAAGTTGTCCCCTGAATGTGTCTGTGAAGTTTCAGCTCAAAATACCCCATAGATTTGTTTTAATTAATTTTTTTTAACTGCCTATTTTGGGGCATCATTAACTATGCACCGATTCAGGCTGCGGCCCTTTTAAATCATGCGCTCCCTGCCCCCCGAGCTCTCGACTATAATACAGTGCATTTACAAAGTTCACACAGCTAATATAACCCTAAAATGGATCTTTACAAGATGTTCATCATGCAGATTGTCTAATCGCGTAAGTATAGTATTTATTTGGATGTTTACATTTGATTCTGAATGAGTTTGATGGTGCTCCATGGCTAAAGCTAACATTACACACTGTTGGAGAGATTCATAAAGAATGAAGTTGCATTATACAGACTGCAAGTGTTTAAAAAAAGAAAATAACGACAGTCTTGTCTCCGTGAATACAGTAAGAAACGATGGTAGCTTTAACCAAATTTAACAGTACATTAGCAACATGCTAACGAAACATTTAGAAAGACAATTTACAAATATCACTAAAAATATCATGATATCATGGATCATGTCAGTTATTATCGCTCCATCTGCCATTTTTCGCCATTGTCTTACACTTACCTAGTCTGATGATTCAGCTGTGCACAGATCCAGACATTAATACTGGCTGCCCTTGTGTAATGCCTTGAACATGGGCTGACAAATGCAAATATTGGGGGCGTACATATTAATGATCCCGACTGTTACGTAACAGTCGGTGTTATGTTGAGATTCACCTGTTCTTCAGATGTCTTTTAAACAAATGTATATAAGGAGGAGGAAACAATGGAGTTTGATACTCACTGTATGTCATTTCCATGTACTGAACTCTTGTTATTCAACTATGCCAAGATAAATTCAATTTTTAATTCTAGGGCACCTTTAATAGCATTTGTTATCTAGGTTATTATTGATTTATAAACGTACTGTTATTCACTGTTAATACAGTTCATAATATATTAACCAATGTTAATTTATACTACTTGAAATATCACAAGCGTATTAGGCTAATGAATTGTTAACATATTGAACCTTACTGTAAAGTTTTACGAGGATTTATATACATTTTTTATCAATAGGAATTTTCCAACATGAAATAATGTTTGTTGTTTTGGCATCTTGTAGATGTAGTCAGTGTTGCTCTGAAAGTTAAGTTTACTGTCTATTACAGTAGCTAAATGGTGACCTGCTTCACATCCTGTGCTGCCAGCTTGAGCGTAACTTTCTAATCACGGCTTCTTCGTCTTGGTGATATTAATGTGTAGGGAGCTGTTATCAAACCAGAAGACACAGCTGTCAACATACTGGAAATAGACTATTTACATCCTTCTGGAAAGCGACCGAAGCTGTATCATCAGCACACTTGAAAGGAGCAGGTCACTGCTGTTACATTGCACTTCACTGCTATTAACATGATATAACAGGGGAGATACAGTAGTACACATCCCTGAGGAACGCCAGTCGGATGAAGTGCTGTTCAGACGGATTTGCTGAAGCAGCTTTTTGATGCAAAGGACCGACCTGCTGTTGACATTTACATCACGCAGTAGGTACTTTGGGGTGTGACTATTAAAGGAAGAGTGTTGGTTTTGTTCAAATGCTGCTGGATTCTATCCAGCATATGTTAGCTCGATAAGCAAATTGCATGATGTCCATAAATTCAGCTTTTTGAGATGAAAATTCTACTAATACTGTAGATGCTCTATACATTTGAGGAGTATGTGCCATCAATGGGTCAAACGGCATTAAAGGATTTTGCACGTGGAGATTTTGGTACAGGGATATGAGTGATGTCCCTCCAGGTCAGGGTTATAACTTTTTTTTTTTTTTTTTTTTTTTTTTTTGAGTAAACAGATCCCAAATGTGCAGCACTCCTTTAAAACCTTCCACTTCAGCCCATCTTGATCCTAAAACCGGTTGTTGCACCTTTTTTTTTTTACAGTACGTGCACTTATGTGTACTTACTTAAGAAAGTACTGGGTAATATAAGGTAACTACATGAGTTAAGGTTAGGTTTAGGGGTAGGTTCAGGTTTAGTATTACCCCGTTATTGTAATTACTATAATAAGTACATAGTAGCCTATGTACATGGGGAACAGGACTGTAAAATAAAGTGCTACCCAAAAACCCTCAAACCTTTTAAAACTAGGCTGCTAAAAAAAAAAAAAAAGTTAATAAATTGCAATGCTTTTTTTCTGTTTTTAGTTCATTCCAAAAGGTTTATGTATAATTATGTCGCTTATAAAATTTAAGACATTTGTTTTGCAAAGACCCCACTTGTTCTTATGTATATGATATTTTCTTAATAAAATAAATAGGCTAACTGCATTGTGTTGTTCTTATTCCAAAATGTCATTCTGTAAATAAGTACAATTTTCTATATACCTCAGTTTTCTGTTACTATAGATCTCTAAATCCATCCAAATTAGTACAATGACAAAACATAAAACACATATAAGATGTATTTGAGATTTTCAGGCGGCTTAAAGCGCCCCCTTGTGGAGACAGGGATAGCTGCAGGTCGGAGTAATGGGCGTGCTGAAAGGTGGATTGCTAAACCCCTAACCCTACCCCACACCCTAACAGGCAGCTTTCAGTACACCCCTACCTTAGTTTTGTCACGCCTATTCCTCTGACCCGCAGATACCCACACTTGGCCTTGAGGACGACATGTGTGATTCATACGGTGTACAGTAGATGGCGATAATGGGCAACATGTGTGAACGAAATAAAAGAGAAGAAGAGGGAGCAGCCCCGTTCAAATCATGGCGCAGGAATCTCCACTGAAAGATGTAAATGCATGTAGGCTGTGTGATCAGAGTTTCAATCCATCCAGATGTAATAAATACAGACCGTTTCACGGAAATAAGCTTGCGAGCAAAGCGGATTATACGGTTGTTCTGGAGGAATTTGTTGGCAAACTTCAGGACACGACTCTGGCCATCTGCGCGGCTCATGTAAAACTCTGTTATTGAGGTACGGGCGCGTGTCCAAAGACGCAGAACGAATTAAAATTCTCATTCAGGATATGAGGGAGAAGACCAGAGAGAAGTGGTTTGCAAACCAAGACTGGAAGTGAAGAGACGACGAGAACTGATGGACACAACAGATGATGACAGCAACAACACTGTATTTCACTGACACAAAGGTATCTGGCAGTACTGTATTGAAGTCGCTGTAAACACGTGTATGTGATCTGGAGGACAACGACAAGGAATACACGCTAAACTGTGGACGATTTCTTGCAAAATTATTGTGCATAAAGCCACATTTATGCAGGCAGAGTATAATAATTGAATTAGAATTGTTATCTATTTATTCTGTTAAATCTTTACAGGTCATAATAAACTAAGAATGTTTAGAGAATTAAACAATGTTATCACGTTACTCCACCAAATGAATGTGTTTATTAATATATTCTATTATTTTTTAATGCAGAAGTAGCTATTTCCTATGAATGTGCAAGACTTCCGATTCATTATCCGTTATAGGTTAGTAACTAAATGGTAATTAAATGCGGATGATTACAGACTGTTTTTGTGCAACTAAAACAACTGGAAGCAGGTGACACTGGAAGACTTACACATTCAAGTTAAAGGATTAGTTCTCTTTCAAATATAAAAAATGACCCCAAGCTTTTCTCACACTCAAGCCATCCTAGGCGTATTTGACTTTCTTCTTTCTGATGAACCCAATCAGAGAAATATTAATAAATATCCTGATGCATCCGAGCTTTATAATGGCAGTTAGCGGGATCAACGAGTATGAGCAGAAGAAAGTGCCTCCATCCACATCCATCCATTATAAACATGTGCTCCACACAGCTCCGGGGGGTTAATAAAAGCCTTCTGAAGCGAAGCAATGCGTCTGTGTAAAAATCCATATTAAACAAGTTATGAAGTAAAATATCTAGCTTCCGCCAGACCGCCTTCCGCATTCAACTTACGAAAAAAGTGCAAAACTCTCGCAGTTCAAAAAGCTTATGCTACTTCCTACACCTTCCCTATTCAACTTACAGAAAAAGCGTAACTGACGCAGCTTCATAACTTGTTAAACCCTCTTACCGACCCTCTTACTGACACACACATACACTCTTTCTCACACACACGTTATTTCCATGTTTTGGTGTTAGTTGAAACATTTCATCCTTTGTTTATATTTTCAGTAAATTTGCTAAAATCTTGCCCTCTTTTATTGGAACTGTCTCACCCTCATCAACCCTCTAGTATTTCTCACTTGGGAGTCAAAATTGTGATCTTAGGTGGTCAAAACAGACTGAAGACAATAAAAATAACATTAATTAATGTAAATGAAAGGAACGTATAATATTATCTTTCTATAATATTTATTCTTTAATATTTTGTATTTTGAGGGAATTAATTATTATTATTAATTTAATGATATTAAACATTATTCTTCTCTAAATTATAATATCCATAGTCCTCCAAGGTTTATAATTGTTGTGAATGGAGGGGCCTCTTTTTGAAGTAAAACATAATTCATCTACCAAAAAAAAGTAATCCATACAAGTCCAGTAGGTTAATAAATGCCTTTTGAAGCGAAGCGATGCATTTTCGTAAGAAAAATATCCATATTTAAAACTTTATGAATTCAAATAATTAGCTTCTGGCAGACGACCGTACGCAGAATGCGCAAGTCGACTTGCTCCAAATTAGTAAACCACTGAAGCGATGTATGACGCAGGATGTAGGAGTATTGTAAGCTTAGATGCCGCTCATGGTTCAAACAAATAGGTGCAACTAAGCTCCTCTTCTCTTATATCAAAATCCTCCAACATTTCTCTTTAAAAATGATCGTTTTGGGCTTATAATCCGTGACCGATCATTTGTTTTGCTCTATCCTCTGCGCCTCCGCATTCGTCATTACATTGTGCGTCAGGTCAAAGAAAACTCTTCTGCCACAAATTGACGTGCGCATTATGCGTACGGTCGTCCGCCGGAAGCTAGTTATTTAAATTTATAAAGTTTTAAATATGGATATTTTTCTTACAAAAACGCAACGCTTCACTTCAGAAGGCCTTTATTGACCTACTGGAGACGCATGGATTACTTTTTTTAAGGATGGATGTATTGATTTTGACTTTAAAAATTTGTGCCATCTAGTGAGAGAAATTAAGAAAATCCAGTGTTTAAATTATGAGAGAATACTTTATCATGACTGATTTGTAATCTACAAATCTACAAATCAGCCATGATAAAGTATTCTCTCATAACACCCCAGAAATTTGCTTTGTATTTTTCGGATTTCCCTTTAATTTCATTTTTGACTCTGAATAGACTGAATTAGGATTTAATTCATGGAGTAATAATACCTTGTGTTTGCGTATCATGTGTAGGGCTTAGTTGGGAAAAATACATCATTAGCACTGATTCAGCCTCTGATACCTTGTTTTACTTTTATTAAAGTATAGGAAAGATTATCACCATATTCCCTGAAGTGTTTTACAACAAATTTGTATGTATAATAATGTAAAGGACACTATTAAAATGTCCATAAACTTTTTAAATGATCATTTATGGCTGTATTTAAAACCATAATCCTGCTTTTCTTTCGAAGTCCTTCCAAGCACCGCCCACTGACCATTAGATTGACATGTGAAGTGACCAACCGCAGCTACTCTTTCTTAACGCGATCGAATGACTGTCACGCAACGGCGTTCGTGCCTGCTCCATTTTGGTAGGCAAAGCAGAACTCAGGAGCATGAGTAAATCAGTTTAAGCTTTTATTGTAAAATGGTGTCAACTTGTGTTGTGCCAGGTTGCCGTAACCGCTCGTCAGATAGCAAAAAAGTGAGTTTTTTTAGAATACCGCGGGTGAGGACACATGAAGGAGAGGAAACTAAAGCACTTTGTGAAAGAAGACGGGCTACCTGGATAGCCAGAATAAACAAGAAAAAGATCTCAGACAGCTGCAGAGTGTGTTCGGATCACTTCATCCAAGGTAACCACAGGACGTGGGAGAACTTTTTTGTTGTTGTTATTACACAGGTGCAATAATTCAGCTGCAGTTTATGTGAGAATCAGATTTTGGCTTTGTTCATGTTTTTCTGTAACGTTACATGGATAATATTAACCATTCGAGATTGCGTTAGAATGCTTTCTTGCTGTCATACATTTAACAACATAGTCTAACCATTTATTAATTCATTACATAATATATGAAAGCATTGTCACAGTCTAATTTGTACGCTTATTTTAGGTAGACCAAGCTACCATCACGATGAAACAAATCCTGACTGGGCACCGTCAGTAAAGTTGGGAGTTGAAGACACTCGCAGCCAATCAAAGTTGAGCAGGTATCAGAAAACCAAAAAAAGACGACATATAAGAGAAGATGAGAAACTTGAAGTAGCTACACAAGACACAGAAGAGCCTTGTGTTAAAAAAGAGGAGTGTGAGGTGAAGGCAAGAGCTACATGTGATCCAGTGACCTATAAGAGCTCGAACAGTGAATGCCAGAGGCTGCACAGTGACCCGTGGGCAACAAAGCTGAACACAGCATGTGATGCCAGCACTATATCTGCATCACTGATATCCACAGACAGCGCTGAAGCTGAGGTGAGTTAATTCATTATCTGATTTTGTCAAATCAAATCAGATCAAATCATTTTATATTCACAACACCATGAACACAAGTGTACGGTTGGTGAAATCCTTTGGTGCAATTGCCACAGCATGACAAGTGTAGGATATACAATAGACACAAGTCACAATATACAGAAGGGACTCAAATACAGGTAGTAAACAATACAGTATGATAAAAAAAAAATGCAGTAATCACATGATACATACTCACCTCTTTATATATACAGTAATATGAATAATATATTAAAAGGTTAGTTCACCCAAAAATGAAAATTCTGTCATTAATTACTCACCCTCATGGCGTTCCACACCTGTAAGACCATCATTAATCTTCGAAACGCAAATTGAGAAATATTACTTGAAATCCGATGGCTCCGTGCAGCCTGCATAGGAAGCAATGACATTTCCTCTCTCAAGATCCATAAAGTTACTAAAAACATATCTAAATCAGTTCAATATT
Source organism: Chanodichthys erythropterus (assembly GCF_024489055.1). Classification (NCBI taxonomy): domain Eukaryota; kingdom Metazoa; phylum Chordata; class Actinopteri; order Cypriniformes; family Xenocyprididae; genus Chanodichthys; species Chanodichthys erythropterus. The sequence continues at coordinate 29,911,503 of NC_090234.1, read as the reverse complement.
AATATTATAAAGTGACGAGAATATTTTGGGTGCGCCAAAAAAAAAAAAAAAAGACTTATATAGTGATGGCCGATTTCAAAACACTGCAGAGCATTATGAATCAGCGTGTCGAAGCGTCAAAGTCACGTGATTTCAGCAGTTTGGCGGTTTGACATGCGATCCGAATCATGATTCGACACAAAAGATTAATAACGCTCCGATGCTTCCTGAAGCAGTGTTTTGAAATCGGCCATCACTAAATAAGTCGTTATTTAGTTTTTTTGGCGCACCAAAAATATTCTCGTCGCTTTATAATATTAATATTGAACCACTGTACTCACATGAACTGATTTAAATATGTTTTTAGTACCTTTATGGATCTTGAGAGAGGAAATGTCATTGCTCCCTATGGAGGCCTCATGGAGCCATCGGATTTCAACTAAAATATCTTAATTGACCCTTCGCAAAGACCCGCCCCCCTTAGTTACTGTTGCGCTGTCACGCCACACGCAGTGAAAAATACATCGCAGAGCAAAGAGGACACTGAAAACACGTCGACAGACAAGACAGAGTGGGTGACTTATGATATTAAACCAAGCCCCAGCTTTCAAACTGAAGTTTTTTTTTTTAAGAAATTCAAACAATAAAAACCATTTTGTGGCTCTTTAAGGTGTCATGACAGATTGCTGTAGCGCCTCAGCTCAAGCGGGTTCGTAAACCGATCATCTCTTCCTACTAGTTCATTTATAGCATCAAATAAACATGAATGAACATGAGAAGGAATGTTGTTCCAAACGCGGAAAGACGTCAACACACACCAATTTTCAAGTTCAAGTCCACGTTAATCTTCGAAGTCCTGAGTGCTTTGTCAGACAAAATGGCGGATTCGGCGTTCTGATTGGTTAGATCGCTTGTCAATCAAACTCCCTGCGAAGGGTCAATTTGTGTTCTGAAGATTAACGAAGGTCTTACGGGTGTGGAATGGCCTGAGGGTGAGTAATAAATTACATTATTTTCATTTTTAGGTGAACTAACCCTTTAACTTGTTGATTTCCTTCAGGAGAAGCTCAAAACTGAACTAAAATCCTTACGGGAGAAGTTGAGAATCTTTCAGGAATTTAAACAGACTTTGCATCAAACTGCAGAACATATTAAGGTCAGAATTTAACCATGTGATTTCAGGCTGTGCAACAATACTACTTTGGAAATATATTGACATTCACCTAATTTTTCAGCATGAAAACTAAGCTATTCATTGGCCACTATGGGTAAATGTCTAGAATGATAACAAAGTGCAGTAAACTGTAAAAAACTGATAATAAATTAAAATGGTATGAAAACGAAACCAGTTTGAAATATCAAGCAACATAACAGACTATTTTTATACAGCTAAAAGAACTGGAAGTGGCTGACATGAAGCCTTGCATGTTCAATTTAAAAATGACTGCACCAGCTCTTGTTAAAAATAAGGTGGATAGATCATAGCTCTCCCATTTCATTTATTTATTTTAAATGTCTTTGATTCCAGATCCAGGCTAAATGCACTGAGAAGCAGATTAAGGAGAAATTTGTGAAACTTTATCAGTTTTTATCTAACGAAGAGGCGGCCAGGATAAACGCACTGAAGGAGGAAGAAGAGCAAAAGAGTCAGATGATGAGGAAGAAGATTGAGAAGATTAGCAGAGAGATTTCTTCTCTTTCTGCCACAATCACAGCTATAGAGGAGGGGATGAAAGCTGAAGATGCTTTATTCCTACAAGTATGAAGCATGCTTATTACATACAGCGGATTCAATATACTGGAGACAAATACGAAAAGGCAAAAATAATTTGTATTTAATCTGTATTTCTGTTATTACAGAACTACGAGGCCACTATGAAAAGGTTTGTATTGTTTCTCCTGTTTCTCTGTTGTTCTGAACTCAAACCCACAGCATCACTGACTCCTGAATGTTTTTCCAGAGTTTCCCAGTGTAGACCGTCAGATCCAGAGAACATTTCCGGAGTGCTGATCAATGTGTCGAAACACCTGAGCAACCTGAAGTTTACTGTGTTACAGAAGATGCAGAAAACTGTTGAATACAGTGAGTACAGAACACAACAATCAGTTCAGCTCCATCATGAGAGTCGTTTGTGTCGTTTCATGTTTGTGTCTGTCTCTTCAGCTCCTGTGACCTTTGACCCCAACACTGCTCACTGTAATCTCATCCTGTCTGATGATCTGACCAGTGTGAGATACAGCGACGAGGAACAGACATTTCCTGATAATCCAGAGAGATTCGACATGTTTGCGTGTGTTCTTGGCTCAGAGGGCTTTGACTCCGGGTCTCACTGCTGGGATGTTGAGGTCGGAGACAGTACAGGCTGGTTCCTCGGAGTGATGAATGAATCCGCTCAGAGGAGGAATAAAATATTCTCAAGGAGTGGAATCTGGCTGGTGGGGCATTTCTGTGGTGAATATAAAGCACATGTACCACCTCAATCACCAACTCTCCTCCCGGTGAAAGAGAAACTGCAGAGGATCAGAGTTCATCTGGACTGGGACAGTGGAAAGCTATCGTTCTCTGACCCTCTTACCGACACACACATACACTCTTTCACACACACATTTACTGAAAGATTATTTCCATTTTTCGGTGTCGGCTGTAATATTTCTCCTCTACAGATCTTACCTGTAAAAATGACTCTAATACAGTCCAATTAGTGGTGAAAAATCTCTTTTTCAGTATTTTGACCTATTTTTACCTTTATTTTTATTTTTTTCAGTCAGATATGAGAATGGTCCACAGTGAATACAAGCATTCATTTCAATATTCCTGTTGCTGAGACAAATGTGTACACGTGCATTTAGTTCACCATTAAGTTACATGACTGTAACCTTGATATCTCTACCTCATTCATTCATTCATTTATATGTTGTTCAAATAAAACTAAACTTTAAATTACTTTTTATGGCAATTTCAGTCCACTTTTTAAATGCAATATGAAATATTTTCGCTGAGGGACAAAAAGGCGTCGCATGCGCACTGTCCATATTCTAACAATGAACCGCCCATTAGACCGGAAGAAATCATGTGACCGACATGTAAAGCAACCAATCATGGTTCGCTTTTAAAACTACAGTTCGTTTTTAGGGGCGGGTAAATCTGAAATCGAAGATAATAATGGCTCAGGAGTCTCCGCAAAATGTTGTACAGACCAAACTGAACAAAGTGGAAAATGCCTGTTTGCTTTGTGGCAGGGACTTCTATCCATCCAAATGTAATAAGCACCGACTGTATCACGGACACAAGTCCGAAAACAAAGCGGATCATACGGTTGTGTTGGAGGAATTAGTTGGCAAACTTCAGGACACGACTCTGGCCATCTGCGGCATATGCAGAACTCTGTTATTGAGGTACGATCGCGTGTCCAAAGACGCAGAGAGAATAAAATGTCTTATTAAAGATACGTGGAAGAAGATGAGAGAGAAACGATGTGCCGAGTCAACGCCTTCACTGGAGGTGAAGAGACGAAGAGAACTGATGGACACAGAAGCACATGATGATGGTGATCAGGACAACAACAACACTGCCTCCACCTCACTACATTCCACTGACAGCAATGCAGCAAAGGTCAGAACTCAGGAAACACTGCGACCAATAATGATCAACTGTATTTTAAGCCAAAATACTATCTGCTTTAAATACGACTGTTTTGACTTTACTGTTGTTGTTGTGTTTGTTTATCTAATGCCATGTAAAATCCAGTGACTGGGTCTTTCTCAGAAGCGATTACTGTCTGCAGCGACCTGTGATCTTGTCAACAAAACTTTTTCATTGTTCTGATATTCAGCAGTGTCAAATTCACCGATGAATTGTTTTTCTTCATCATATATTTTAAATGATTTGGTCGAACTGGTTCTCATTGATTGATTCGGTCATGAATTGAGCCAGTTCTAGCTGTTCTCGAGTCATCTCACTCATTCATTGACCCGAGAAGAACCTATTGAGCATTTGGAGTGAATCGATTCATTTAGCGGTTGAGCACAATGTAAGTTAACTTAGCCTAATGGCAGAAATGTTAAGAAAGAAGACTTAATGGAAATATTCATACAAAACGTGTATTAAAGGATTAGTTCACTTTCAAATGAAAATTATTCAGTTTTACTCACCCTCAAGCCGTCCTAGGTGTATATGACTTTCTTCTTTCTGATGAACACAATCGGAGATATATTAATAAATATCCTGATGCATTCAAGCTTTATAATGGCAGTGAGGGGGATCAAGGAGTATGAGCTGAAGAAAGTGCCTCCCATCCACATCCATCCATTATAAACGTACTCCACATGGCTCCGGGGGGTTAATAAAAGCCTTCTGAAGCGAAACGGTGCATTTGTGTGAGAAAAAAAAAATCCATATTTAACAAGTTATGAAGAAAAATATCTAGCTTCCACCAGACCGCCTTCTGAATTCAACGTACGAAGAAAGTGTAAAACTCTCGCAGTTCAAAAAGCTTATGCTACTTCCTACACCTTCCCTATTCAACTTGTGGAAAAAGCTTAACTGACGCGATGGCAGCTACATTTTTTTTTTTTTTCGTAATTTGAATACGGAAGGCGGTCTGGCGGAAACTAGATATTTTACTTCATAACTTGTTAAATGTTTTTTTTTTTTTTTTTTTTTTTTTTTTACATAAACGCATCGTTTCACTTCAGAAGGCCTTTATTAACCCCCCGGAGCCATGTGGAGCACATGTTTATGATGGATGGATGTGGATGGAAGCACTTTCTTCAGCTCATACTCGTTGATCCCACTCCATGCCATTATAAAGCTTGGATGCGTCAGGATATTTATTAATATATCTCTGATTGTGTTCATCAGAAAGAAGAAAGTCAAATACGCCTTGGATGGCTTGAGGGTGAGTAAAGCTTGGGGTAATTTTCATTTGAAAGTGAACTAATCCTTTTTTTTTTATATGAAAGACTTAAAATAATTTTTGTATTGTTTAATGTAAATTATTTATGTTCTAAATTATGTTTGCAACAAACTGAACTGGGGCATATATAATTACAATAAATACCCTTTAAAAACAAAAATCTGTATTGAGGGGAAAAAAACTTAATAAACAAATAATATGGCACGTTGGGATGTCAATTACCCTATGATATAAAATAATCGCTGAATCTGTGTTTTGATCAGGTTCTTTGGCCCAAATATAAGTTTCATTTATTTGATATACTGGAGCTGGAAACAGGCATTTTCATATTAACACATTCTGTTTATTTCAGGAGAAACTTAAAACAGCATTAAAACCACTGCAGGCAAAGCTGAGAATATTTCAGGAGTTTCAAAAGACTTCACTTCAAACTGCAGAACATATTAAGGTAAGTTTTTTCTATGATATGAAGTTGTGAATCACCCCTATTTTGTAAAATGTATATAAGTTTATGTTAGGATATAGACACTCAGTCTGATGACAATGTCAATGGTTTCAGTTTCAGGCTCAATACACAGAGAAATTGATCAAGGATGAGTTTGTGAAACTTCGCCAAAGTTTATGTAATGAAGAGGCGGCCAGGAAAAAAGCACTGAAGGAGGAAGAAGAGCAAAAGAGTCAGATGATGAGGAAGAAGATTGAGAAGATTAGCAGAGAGATTTCTTCTCTTTCTGCTACAATCACAGCTATAGAGGAGGAGATGAAAGCTGAAGATGCTTTATTCCTACAAGTATGAAGCAGGTTTATATACATACAGTGGATTCAGTATACTGGAGACAAATACAAAAAGGGAAATATGCCCTTTTAAAACAATTAAAATGTATTTAATCTGTATTTCTGTTATTACAGAACTACAAGGCCACTATGAAAAGGTTTGTATTGTTTCTCCTGTTTCTCTGTTGTTCTAAACTCAAACCCACAGCATCACTGATTCCTGAATTTTTTCCAGAGTTACCCAGTGTAGACCGTCAGATCCAGAGAACATTTCCGGAGTGCTGATCAATGTGTCGAAACACCTGAGCAACCTGAAGTTTACTGTGTTACAGAAGATGCAGAAAACTGTTGAATACAGTGAGTACAGAACACAACAATCAGTTCAGCTCCATCATGAGAGTCGTTTGTGTCGTTTCATGTTTGTGTCTGTCTCTTCAGCTCCTGTGACCTTTGACCCCAACACTGCTCACTGTAATCTCATCCTGTCTGATGATCTGACCAGTGTGAGATACAGCGACGAGGAACAGACACTTCCTGATAATCCAGAGAGATTCGACATGTTTGCGTGTGTTCTTGGCTCAGAGGGCTTTGACTCCGGGTCTCACTGCTGGGATGTTGAGGTCGGAGACAGTACAGGCTGGTTCCTCGGAGTGATGAATGAATCCGCTCAGAGGAGGAATAAAATATTCTCAAGGAGTGGAATCTGGCTGGTGGGGCATTTCTGTGGTGAATATAAAGCACATGTACCACCTCAATCACCAACTCTCCTCCCGGTGAAAGAGAAACTGCAGAGGATCAGAGTTCATCTGGACTGGGACAGTGGAAAGCTGTCGTTCTCTGACCCTCTTACCGACACACACATACACTCTTTCACACACACATTTACTGAAAGATTATTTCCATTTTTCGGTGTCGGCTGTAATATTTCTCCTCTACAGATCTTACCTGTAAAAACGACTCTAATACAGTCCAATTAGTGGTGAAAAATCTTTTTCAGTATTTTGACCTGTTTTAAAACTTTTTCAGATGTGAGAATGGTCTGCAGTGAATACAAGAATTCATTTTAATATTCTTTTGCTGAGACAAATGTGTACACGTGCATTTAGTTCACCATTAAGTTACATGACTGTAACCTTAATATCTCTACCTCATTCATTCATTCATTCATTCATTCATTCATTCATTCATTCATTCATTCATATGTTGTGTTCAAATAAATCTAAACTTTAAATTACTTTTGATGGCATTTTTAAATGCGATATGAGATATTTTCGCTGAGGAACAAAAAGGCGTTGCATATTCTGATAAAGAACCAGCCACTTAGACTGGAAGAAATCATGTAAAGCAACCAATCATGGTTCGCTTTTAAAACTACAATTTGTTTTTAGGGGCGGGTAAATCTGAAATTGTAGATTTTTGTTTTCGCGCACAAAAAGTATTCTCGTCGTTTCATAACATAAATGTTGAAACACTGCAGTCATGTTGACTATTTTATGTCTTTACTACCTTTCTGGACCTTGATTGTGGTAATTGCGTTGCTTTCTATGGGAGATAATAAAACAAACCTCTCGGATTTCATCAAAAACGACATGTAATGTCAATGACAGTAATTAATGACAGAAATGTATTTTTTGGGTGAACTGACCCTTTAATTGATTCACTGGGGTCGTATGGATTACTTGCCTGGCAAGTCCAGAATGATATATCTTCTACAAGATATATCAGTCTGGTCAGTCCGCCCTCCGTCGCGTCTCGAGTCAACTCCAAACCGTACCGTGCAATCAGATTCGTTTATTTCAGTGACGCAAACAGCGTCACTCTAGTGCGGCAAAAGTCCCTTCAATATCAACAAAGATTGCGAACGCAAGACCCGAGTGTTTGTTTTATTCAGCCGTGAATTCAGTTTTAAATGACCAAAAACACTCTGATTGGTTTACTCCACTTCCTGTTTGCTCGGATTTGCTCCGCCCTAGAAATCTAATTGATTCAATGGCCAACTAGACTCATCTGCCGGTACAGTGGTGAGGCTGGATTTTCCAGGCAAATGAATTACCGTCACTTTGTGTGGTTTTTGAAGCATCAACTTTGATGGACCCATACACCTGCATTATATGGACTTGAGATTGATTATTATGCAAATGTATAAGCTATTCATCACATTCAGGTTAGTTGATTCAGATTTTTGATCTCTTATTAGATCTGTTATGACAATAACACCAGTTGAACTGAATTTGCATTACTTTTTTAGACATTTGTGATGACTGGATTTTTAAATATTTTAGAGCTAATTTTATATTCAGCAGAAAAATTTCCATGTCTTTTTTAGATTTTATTCATCCAGACTCTTAAGGACTGTGGACACCTTGAATAATCAACAGCATTTTAATTAAAACATTTTATTTATTTTGCACGGTTGCATTTTTAGAATTACTATTACATTAAAATTTACAGAATCACTGATTAACGTGTTTCAAGCTAGTGCTTCAAACTTGTTACACGTTACACATGAAAGTCCTTCTCCTTGGTCTTACTGCAACAACGCTTCTTTCCTCCTCTCTTATTTCATCTTTTCTCTCATATCAAACTCACTCAGTGGAGATCTGCAGTAGAGGGGTGCTGATCTCGCTGGACTGATAACTGCTGGTGACTCTCAACAGGCAGCTGAGCAGCATGTCTTTGGCCCGTGCCGTCTCCATGTTCTGTTCACGGCTCAGCTGGAGGGTCATTTGGTCCAGGCTGGTCTGCAGTAGCTCAGAGGCCATGACCGGCCCTGTCGCTGTGGGTCCCTCGGTCAGGTGCTGCCTGTAAAGCTCCAGAAGCTTCTGTTCCAGGTATCCGTTGAGCTGTGAGTTAGAGAGGGGTTGGCCGAACTGCATAAGAGAGGGACGTTCACGCCCGCTTTCTTCTCTCCAGCGCCTCGAGCCCCTGTACTCGTGGACAAGAGGAGGCAGGAGGGAGGGTGAGGGGACATCTCCAGACAGAAGAAAGGGCCCAGGTTGGGGGTCCTGAATGTGATTGCCTTGTACGTCCCCTGCACTAGGGCTGAGCGGCAGCACCTGGCCACCAGCAATGTGTAAATCGCTGTAATGCTGACAGATGCTATGGCAGCTCGAAGGCACTAAAAAGGCCTCTGCTTCTGTGGTGTCTGCCTGCCTGGGGATATCCACACCTAAGGCGGGTTGCCGTCCTGCCGCAGGGGCGGTAGAGGAAAGGTGAGAATCGCTCTGCTGGGTCTTGGTCTGGGTCGTATTAGCGTGCGTTTCTAGAGGCGAGTGGACAGGGGTTTGTGCTGAGAGGGAATGAGTCAGCGGAGATGATGATGGTACTGCGACTGTGCCACATGTAGGAGGATTTACACACTCCGGTTCTGCTTCATACACCAAACTCCACAGCTTACCTTCACACAGCATCTACAGAACACATACACAGAAGTTAAAGTGGACATCAGTTCACACTGAACTTTAAAAAAGGAGCCTGAAACCCAAATGATCTAGAGTTCAAATATGTGGGGTCAGCAAAAAATTAAATAAATTATTACTTTTAAGCAAGGATGCATTTAATTGATCAAAAGTGACAGTAAAGACTTTTACATTGTTTAAAAATTTTTTTTAATAAAATGCTGTTTTGCTTTTGAGCTTTCTATTCATCGCAGTTTCTACAAAAATATTAGGCAGCACAAGTTTTTTTCAACATTGATAATAGTAAGAAATGTTTCTCGAGCACCAAATCTGCATATTAGAATGATTCTGAAGGATCATGTGACACTGAAGATTGGAGTAATGATGATGATAAATTCTGTTTTGACATCACAAAAATAAGCTAGATTTTAAAATATATTAAAATAGAAAACAGCTATTTTAAACTAATATTATTTCACAATACTACTGTTTTTACAATCAAATAAATGCAGCCTTGGTGAGCAAAAGTGATTTTTTTTCCCTAAAACATTCAAAAATCTTAGTGATCCCAAACATTTTAAGTGTATACATAAATAAACAAATGTAATTAAACTATATAAACTTGTTTATATTTAAATATATTTAAGGATAAACTATTATCACTTGAGGGGCCATATGAAATTTTAAAGTCAAATTTAGCCCATGGGCCAGTTGAGACCCCAACATTTAATTTCAGCAACAATCTAATATTATTGCTTAGTCTGCCTCACATCACCCACAGAATATAAAATGATGTAGAGTAATTTTTCTGCATCATCATCTTCCACAATTTACAGTGATTGTTATTACCCAATACTTAAGATCAACAAATGAGACTCCAGCTAGAATGTGGAAGACGAAAGTTGTGCCATTACCCAATGTCCCAGAGTATTGTAGATAGAAAGTTCCCCAAAGCTTACCTTTTTTTCTACTGAAGAATCTCTGAATATTGAGCTGAGTTTTTAAGCACTGCTGTATAGGGTTTTATTTCATTGTAAGTGAAAGTTGTTCTTCAGTTTTATGCTCCAATGAGGGAGGAAGTGAAAGTGTGGTGTACATTTGGAACAACATTTTTGTGCATTCATGCATGCTTCTTGTCATGATACAAGCTTGTCATATTATTTAAAGGGTTAGTTCACCCAAAAATGAAAATTATGTCAACTCACCCTCATGCCGTTCCAAACCCGTAAGACCTTCGTTAATCTTCAGAACACAAATTAAAATATTTTTGTTGAAATCCGATTAATAACACTCTGAAACCTCATGAAGCAGTGTTTTGAAATCAGCCACCACTATATGTCGCTATTTTGGCACACCAGAAATATTCTCGTCACTTTATAATATTAATATTGAACAACTGTACTCACAAGAACTGATTTAAATATGTTTTTAGTACATTAATGAATCTTGAGAGAGGAAATGTCATTGCTCCCTATGCAGGAGCCATCGGATTTCAACAAAAAATATCTTAATTTGTGTTCCGAAGATTAACGAATGTGGAACGGCATGAGGGTGAGTAATTAATGACAGAATTTTCATTTTTGGGTGAACTAACCCTTTAATAGACATGAATGAGCTGTTCACCTTGAATTGGTGTGCCATTAGCCATGACCATAGGAGTATTTTCACAGTATCTCGGAGGAGCACACCCCACTCTCCTTGCTGTGTTTTCCCTAACCTAAACTCACAACAGCTGCATGAAGTGTGAGAATGTTGCAGTTTCATTAGAATGAAAAAAAAAAAATTATTCTAACATCAAAGTTCACACCTGCAGCTATTTGGATTCTTATGTAACAGCAAATCTTCATTTCCTCATTGAAACCAAATAATCCAATTCCAGTGTAATTGAAACCACTTGTAGACGTGTAGATTGAACACATTTCGTAGTCTGTGTAGCGCTAGTTAATCGCCCGAAAGGATTAGTGACAAAATGCTGCATCACCTACATTCATTATTCATGTGATCATCTTATCTGTATAGTAAAAAGAAAGATTATCTGATAAACCAACAAACAAGTGAAAAAGCACAAACTTAACATTTCTACTGTGCTGTGCTTTAGGTTATTTCTCACAATATTCTTACAGTATCAGACAGAAATTCTGATCACAAAGTCAAATTTTCTGCCATTTTAAGGTATACAGTGTCCTGTGGAGAGTGCCATGTCATTGTTTATTTCAAATAATCCACCTAAAAAAGAATAAGGTGCAGTTTAAACCAGACTTTATGCTAAGGTATTAACAGTAAAAATAAATAAAAATGAAGTCAAAGGGTCAGAGAGAGGGTTAAAACAAATTATGACTATATAATATAACATGACTATATGTATAGGACCTCAGGAAAAAAAAAAGAGTCCACCCAATACCCCACCAGAAACTTTAGCCGTCCTGTAGTAGCTCAAGTGTCTGACTCATTGGTTGAATATGAACACATGGTCTTCCTGAGACCCAGTAATTCTTTTTTTTTTTTTTTTTTTTTTTTTTTTTTTTCAAATTTTGATCATTTATCTGATACTATACATATATCTCAGATGTATCCACTGGCCATTTTGCAAAAATGTGATGGTATTGCCAAATGTTTTTCTTTTTACAGATTCTCAGGAAACAAGACAAGTTCTTTTGTGATGTTTCCATCATGTCAACCAAAACGTAAAAATTTAGCATGGTAACCACAAATTGGGGAGACATTACGTTCTTTATTTATATTAAAAAGAAGTTTGTATTGATACCTCTAGATTTTATGTGGGTCAAATACAAGTTTATTTTTCATATCCCATCTTTTATCTATATTTTCAGTTACATATAGTCAATGTTAAATATGTTCAGATTTATAGGATATTTAGCAAGAAATTAAATAGAATATAATATCAAACTGCAATTTAGTCTCTTTTTTTATCTTCCGTTATGACAGCTACAGTCCAAGAATAAGAAAATGCATCTAATGTTATGCAACATATGCATCATAGGGCTAACTGTGATGGCCAGCACATGTGTGTAGCCCAATATGTCCAAGGTTGGTTAATAATTCATATGAGTGTCCAGTTACAAGCGCACCGTTGCCATGGCTGCGTTAGGAACTACCACGACTTCTTTTTACGGATGAGAAATGGTCATCGCCTGTGATATGTCATTAACGCGTTTGGCATTAAACAGGAGTTCAGCACCATGGACAAGATCAACCAACAAAACTCCAACTTAAATCTGAATTTCATAAAGAAGACATAAAGTAAGTTTCTTGCGAGGTGCAGTTTGGAGAGGGGTATGGAGAAACAGAACAGGCTGACTGTCATCAATAAAAGAATTACATAGAGCCCGGTTACTAAAGCAAGCTAGTAAGTAATTTATTTTACTATTTTTACGCGACTAACACTATAAAGTGTCTTGGCCAAGGGCACAATGGTGATAGAACCCTCGTGCGGTTTGAACCAACATCATTTCAGTCATCAGCCCGGATATTTAACCAGTAAACGACAGCACCCAGACACCGACTGTGATGTTTAAGAAAATCAACGCAGTTTTCCGTCCGAACCATCTTGGGCCTCGTTCACGGGACAGGTTCAGGTCCAATGAGGACTACCACAGCGCATGCACCGTGAAACTGGTCCGGAGCACGTCGATGCTCGTGGTCGGGGAGAGCAGTCGCGCGCAGCAGGACTCCACACTGAAGCGGAGCGTGAGCGCCGTGAGTGTCCAGTCCAGCACGGCCCTGTACTACTACCAGAGTCGAGAGGACCGAGTATGGCTCTATTCCCAGAACCAGAACTGCTTAGAGTACTTACAGGAACTGGTCGCGCTCAGGCGTCAGTACACCAAAAGCATCAATGACCTCAAGAACGGCGAACGTAAAGAGACCGTGTCCCGCAAGAAGAACCCCGCACCCAAACCACCGCAAAACAGAGCTGCACAGGTGAGATGCTACAAGGCAAGGTTGAGTATGTTAAATCCTTATGGAAAAAGTAGAGAACATTATTAGGGCAAAGTAAGGTAAGTTGTGCTAAATTGTTTGAAATCTACACGCACTTCATTTCTTCATGACTGCGTTAAAATATGAAGATGAATTAGAGAAAAAGTAGAATCTAGCATATTATTTGGTTAAACATATCCAGAATCTGGCCGTGAGGACGTTTAATATTCAGAATATTTCAATGTAGTCTGAACTAAAAGGATTAGGAAAATGTTGTTGCATTTCCCTAAACTTTGTGTGACTGCTGTAGGTTTAATTTTGTAGGGAAAATCCTTGATAATTCTCTTTGAAAAGCAGGATTGTGTGAACAGGCTTTTAAAGGGTTAGTTCACCCAAAAATGAAAATTCTGTCATTTATTTCTCACCCTCATGCCGTTCCACACCTGTAAGACCTTCGTTAATCTTAGGAACACAAATTAAGATATTTTAGTTGAAATCCGATGGCTCAGTGAGGCCTGCATAGGGAGCAATGACACTTCCTCTCTCAAGATCCATAAAGGTACTAAAAACATATTTAAATCAGTTAATGTGAGTACAGTGGTTCAATATTAATATTATAAAGCGACGAGAATATTTTTGTTGCGCTAAAAAAAAAATAAAACGACTTATTTAGTGATGGCCGATTTCAAAACACTGCTTCAGGAAGATTCGGAGCACAAATGAATCAGTGTATCGAATCATGATTCGGATCGCGTGTCAAACTGCCAACGGCTAAAATCACGTGACTTTGGCGCTGATTAAAGCAGATTCGATACACTGATTCATCTGTGCTCCGATGCTTCCTGAAGCATTGTTTTGAAATCGGCCATCACTAAATAAGTCGTTATTTAGTTGTTGTTTTTTTGCGCTCCAAAAATATTCTTGTTGCTTTATAATATTAATAATGAACCACTGTACTCACATGAACTGATTTAAATATGTTTTTAGTACCTTCATGGATCTTGAGAGAGGAAGTGTCATTGCTCCCTATGGAGGCCTCATGGAGCCATCGGATTTCAACTAAAATATCTTAATTTGTGTTCCAAAGATTAACGAAGGTCTTATGGGTGTGGAACGGCATGAGGGTAAGTAATAAATGACAGAATTTTCATTTTTGGGTTACTCACCCTCATGTCTTTCCACACCCCTAAGGCCTTCAGAACACAAATTAAGATATTTTTGATGAAATCCAAGAGGTATAAGACTTGTCCATTGATAGCAATTTAAAGGAACACTCCACTTTTTTTTGAAAATAGGCTCATTTTCCAACTCCTCTAGAGTTAAACAGTTGAGTTTTACCGTTTTCGAATCCAATCAGCCGATCTCGGGGTCTGGCGGTACCACTTTTAGCATAGCTTAGCATAGTTCATTGAATCTGATTAGACCGTTAGCATCTCGCTCAATATTTTTCCTATTTAAAACTTGACTCTTCTGTAGTTACATCGTGTACTAAGACCTACGGAAAATGAAAAGTTGTGATTTTCTAGGCTGATATGGCTAGGAACTATACTCTCATTCCGGCGTAATAATCAAGGAACTTTGCTGCCGTATCATGGGTGCAGCAGGCGCAATGATATTACGCATATCGTGTCTCTCACAAATGTCTCCATGCAAGGCACACTCCCTCTGCAAACAGGGGTTCACAGCCGCTGCGTAATATCATTGTGCCTGCTGCACCCATGGTACGGCAGCAAAGTTCCTTAATTATTACGCCAGAATGAGAATATAGTTCCTAGCCATATCGGCCTAGAAATTCGCAACTTTTCATTTTCCGTCGGTCTCATTACATGATGTAACTACAGAAGAGTCAAGTTTTAAATAAGAAAGATATCGAAACTCTTTGGTCATTTTTGAGCAAGATGCTAACGATCTATTCAGATTCAATGAACTATGCTAAACTTCAAAAAAAGTGGAGTGTTCCTTTAAACATCACTTTCAAGGTCCAGAAAGGTACTAAAGACATTGTTAAAAGTCGACGTGACTGCAGTGGTTCAACCGTAATTCTATGAAGTGATGAGAATACTGTGTGCAAAAAACAAACAAATAACAACTTCATTCAACAATATCTTCTCTTCTATGTCATTCTCCTACGCTGTTTATGTTCAGCGCTTCCAGGTTCTATGTCAGAACGCCGACTCAGTATTGGCAAACGCTGTTCACGTGAGCAGCATGATGCAATTGCGAGGAACCGGCTAATGAGTCGGCGTTCTGATGTAGAACCTGGAAGTGCTGGACATAACGTATGAGAATGACACCAAAAAAAGATATTGTTGAATAAAGTTGTTATTATTCTCGTCACTTCATAAATTTAGGGTTGAACCACTGTAGTCACGTCAACTTTTTTAACAATGTCTTTACTACCTTTCTGGACCTTGAAAGTGTGAGTTAAATTGCTGTCTATGGAGGAGACAGACAGTTCTTAGATTTCATCAAAAATATCTTAATTTGTGTTCTGAAGATGAACGAAGGTCTTAAGGGTGTGGAACGACATGAAAGTGAGTAATTAATGACAAAATTTTTATTTTTTGGGTGAACTAACCCTTTAAAGATGCACAATAGTTTTGGTTTGGTCCTTTATCAGTAGTTCTAAGAATAACTAAAACCTTTAAGAAACCCATGCTAAGGAAATTACTGTTTGAATCAGCAATGCAGCTTACAATCTGCATACTACACATCATCTTTTGTATTTCAAAGACTTCACGGCCTGAACCTTCTGCTCCACCAATCCCAAATGAGGAAGACACACTCCAGTTCTTTGATGCAGTCATTGCAAGCTGTGACCCAGAACCCAGTCGAAAACCACATGTGGACAACGGCCATGCAGATGTGGACTTCATAGGTGAGTGTGGTGCCTATCATACCTTTAAATTCTAGCATACTCCAAAGTACTCTAAAGGCAGCATTGAAGATGGAATTCTAGGATGTTGTACTTTATAGATCTTGATAGAAACCTTGGTCAACTATATTGTACTTTGTGAAACTTCAGGGGAAAAAAATTAACATTTTCCCCATTCATGGTTCAGCCATCAGTTTTTTATTCTTTCATGTCTGATTCTCTCCCTCCTCCAATTTTAATGTTTTCTAGTGGCAACCAGTACCAGTGAGCATGACCTTCACTCTAACTGGGTGCTTCGGGACCCTCGTCGAATCTCCATGATGGAGTCACAGCCCAAGAATTCAGATATCAGTCACGGGCAAGCGGCCCAGCGGAAGGGAGACATGGGAAGCACAGGCAGCAGGAGACGTCTGCAACGAAACCCTATCCACCTGCCAAAAGTGGTAGAGAGTGCCTTTCAGACTCTGCGCTTCAAACCCAAGCTCAAGAAGAAAGACTAGCTGCTTAAGCAACAGCTGTTATTCCACTGTTTGTGCCCAGAGGACAACTAAATCTTCACTGTTGTGTGATCAAGTTGGACCTGGTAGAGGACTTGAGCTCTGTGACACAATGTCAGTGCTTACTCACTGCCCGAGCTTCATAAATTATCCACAGCAGATTAGATTATCTTTTTCAGCAGCTCCTGATAGAAAATGCTTAAATCCTGCACACTGATTCCAGACAGAGCAACTGGAATTTCCTTTTCACAATAACTCAGATCTGAGGATCACCTGTCTGATGAACCAGTGAGATATCAGACAGGGATCAGACATATGAATGATCCAAAACACATCAAGGCCAAGGGGCCAGCTATGTACTGCCTAGTTACAATAAGTGAGAAGAATTTATTAACCAAATGCAAAACTGACACCTGTATTTTAATAATCTAATACAGTAAAACTTTATATGACATCCCTCAAGCTGGTAGGTGCCTTCGTTGGTAGGTTTGCACGTTCTTTTTTTTATGAATGTTTATGATGATTTGTGATTATCTGCAAGTATATCAATAATCAAGAAAAGAATGCTAAATCGTGCTAAGTACTTGAACTAGTTTAAGTGATGTATTTCTACTATTGGTACTGTTTTTTTAGCCTTAAAACCTATAAAGAGGAACTAGACACGTGAATTCAGAGCTAAATAGGGCTGGTTTCTTTTTTTTTTGAAAAAGGGAAGCAGGAATTTGGGTTTTACCCTTTCAACACCAAACCAGGTGCAATGAGTCTTTATCAACAAATAATAGAGAATAAAGTTGTAGCAAGTTAACTACATACTACTGGAGTTATCCTACATCATGGGCCAAAGAAGAATGTGTTATACACGTACACTACCATTTAAATGTATGGGGTTAGGGAGATTTTTTTTTAAGAATTTAATATATTCAGAATGTATTAAATTGATCAAAAGTGACAATAAACATTACATAATTACAACAAATTGCTATTTCAAATAAATGCTGTTATTGTGAACTTTCTATTCATTAAAGAATCCTGAACAACCACTAAAATATTTATAACAAATAATATTGATATATTAATAAATATTTATACATCAGAAATGTTTCTTGAGCAGCAAATCAGCATAGGAGGATCATGTGACACTGAAGACTGGAGCAATGGCTGATGAAAATTCAGCTTGCCATCACAAATAAATTACATTTTAAAATATATTAAAATAGAAAACTATTTTAAATGGTAATATTTCACTATAATACCTTTTACAATATTTTGATCAAATAAATGCAGCCTTGGGGAGGGTAAGAGACTTTCAAAAATGTGAAAAAAATCTTACCAACCACAAACTTTTGAATGTATTAAAGAGTTAGTTCACCCAAAACTGAAATTTCTGTCATTAATTACTTGCCCTCATGTCATTCCAAACCCACTTCGGAACACAAATTAAGATATTTCTGATGAAATCCAAGAGGTTTCGATCCCCAATAAAAAGCAACAGAATTACCACATTCAAGGTCCAGAAAAGTAGTAAAAACATTGTTCAAAAATTCCACATGACTACAGAGTTTCAACCTTAATGTTATGAAGCGACGAGAATACTTTTTGTGCACAAATAAATAACTTTATTCAATAATTTCTTCTCTTCCCTGTCAGTCTCCTACACTGTTTATGTAGTGTAAGCGTTCTGACGTAGAACCTAAAAGCGCTGCACTGTCTATACAACATAAACAGTGTAGGAGACTGACGGGGAAGAGAAGAAATTGTTGAATAAAGTTATTTTTTTTGTTTTTGCGCACAAAAAATATTCTCGTCACTTCATATCATTAAGGTTGAACCGCTGTAGTCAAATGGACTATTTTAAAGGATTAGTTCACTCTCAAATGAAAATTAGCCCAAGCTTTACTCACACTCAAGCCATCTTAGGCGTATTTGATTTTCTTCTTTCTGATGAACACAATCGGAGAAATATTAATAAATATCCTGACGCATTCAAATATTATAATGGCATTGAAGAAATTGCCTCCATCCACATCCATCCATCATAAACATACTCCACACAGCTCCGGGGGGTTAATAAAGTGATACGTTTGGATATATATGGATATATTTTTTTGTTACACAAAACACATCGCTTTGCTTCAGAAGGCCTTAATTAACCCCCCGGAGCTGTGTTGAATATGTTTATGATGGATGGATGTGGATGGAGACACTTTCTTCAGCTCATACTCGTTGATCCCGCTCACTGCTGTTATAAAGCTTGGATGTGTCAGGATATTTATTAATATTTCTCCGACTGTGTTCATCAGAAAGAAGAAAGTCATATACACCTAGGATGGCTTGAGTGTGAATAAAGCTTGGGATAATTTTCATTTGAAAGTGAACTAATCCTTTAACAATGTCTTTACTACTTTTCTGGACCTTGAATGTGGTAATTACATTGCGTTCTATGAAAAACCTCTCGGCATCTAAAATATCTTAATTTGTGTTCCAAAGATGAACGAAGGTGTTATAGGTGTGGAACAAAATGAGGGTGAGTAATAAATTACAGAAATTTCATTTTTGGGTGACTAACCCTTTAAGCACAGCACATGGTGAGCAGCAAATAAATGAAACAGAGCAGAAATTATTTTCGAATACCTTTATTAACAAAAATGTTTTGACACAAACAAACACTCACTCAGTTCTTCTCTTGTTTGACTTTGGGACTGAAGAACGTTGCCAAGCTTTTCATGCCCGTTTTGTCTACTTTGGCAAGACTCTTCTGAGCTGCAGTCATCTTCTTTGGTGGCTGAGATAAAAGACCATATTTAAAATATTACAATTATCGAATTGTAGTACATTAGCTAAAATTAACCAGGAAACATTTACAACTAGGGGTGTAACAATAGATCATGTCACAATTTATCGCAATACAAAAAAATGAAACAATATCATATTGTGGATAGTGAAAATGTGTTGTGCATAGTTCACCCAAAATGTAAATTACTGTGTGAGAAAAAAATTAAAGTTTACAGAGTTTTAGTGTTGGTACTACATTAAACTACTATATATAATGTTGAATATAATGTGCAATAATGCAATGGGGGAATATTTGTAGGTCCTGATAATGCCAAATGTCTTATGTTACCAGTAAAAAGTGGTCTACATTATTTTAAATATATCTAGTCAGTGACAGAGTGCATGCATATTCACCTAAAATAAATCTGTTTCAACTACAGAATCATGAATATTTTTGTCACCATTGTCCTGTGCATTAGGTTACCAGCACCAAGTAATATCAAATTTAGCATTTTAATCAACAGTATATTTTTTGTTAACCTTTTACCATATGTCTTGGAGTATCACAATAATATCGTATCGTGAGTTCAGTATCATGATTTGTATCGAACCGTGACATGAGGGTATCGTTACACTCCTATTTACAACCAATGATATTTGAAGCATGAACTGCTGAATTATTTTTTTAGGCACAGAGAGAAAAAGAAAAAGTTCTGCAGTAGTGCGTCATGCGGTTTCTTTCAATGTTTGCATCATTAATCCCATCATCACAGTGTTTGTGATTCTAACTCACTTTTCGTGCAAAATCGGCACTGTTGAACTTGGTGTAGTCTTCTCCAGCCTCTACTGGTTTATCTGACAGTTTCCGTTTCTATCAAATGCAAGACAGCAGTCAGAAAAACCAGGCCACCAAAAGATCTTTTTGAATCAAAGTGAACTGCATTCAGAAAAAAAGCATGCATGCAATGACAAAAGCTGACTGAGTTTGAGAAGAAATAGGAATCAGAAAACAAATGATGACTAAATTACAAGCAGATATGATTAACATTGCATGAAATCAAGTAAAGCGAGACCAGACATAATTTAAGTATTAAAATTCAAGCATGGCGGCAATATAAAAATATTTGGTATTTCAAGCAGAAATATTACCTTAGAAGGTGGCTCTGTCTCTTTAGGGCTGGATATCTCTGGCAACCTTGAAACATGAGAGACTAAATGTGACTATATGGATAACAAAGTTATGTTAATGTTAATGACATAGTCTGACAATTCCCTTTTTGTGAGGACAAGTTTGTAAGGTGATGTGAGCAATGAGTACATGAAAACACGTGTATGTGTACATACTGCAAATGCTTGAGAAGATCTTTGCTCAGGTCTTCACTGATGTACTCTGATATGAGGCCATGTGCGTAACGCAAGTAGTCCTCTAAAAACACAACAAATACCATTACATTAGCAAACAATGCATACGTCCCTATTTATTCATCCTTTTTTTTACCTTCAGTAGCATCTTCCTGTTTTACTCTGACAAATGTGCTGGACTTTACTCCTCCGCCCACAGATATGTTGCTCTTTTTGAGTGTGTTTACTGTCCGCTGAACCTGAAAGAATTTTTCAAATTTCTTTTCAAATAGGGTTAAGATTAGGGTCAAAATGCTTATTATTGAACTGGGTTCTTGTATCACCAAAGTTCAAAATTACATTAACCTTTTTCTTAAGCCACTCCAAGGTCTTCTCATGGTTATATCTGTGAAACTTCTGACTGCCAGCCTCTGAAAAATAGGATAACATTTTTATATATTGGGCACAAAACGTGGACATCATACAGTATCAGTAAATGATTTGGCACTACATACGTGCCTACAGACTCACACACCTCTCTCATCAGCCACGTGATGAAGAGAGTCCAGTCCCTGTTTGCATTGCAGAAGTCTTGTGCATCCAGGATAATCCTCATCCATCACCATCTGCTTCACCGGCTGGAACTTTCCCTATGAGAAGAGTGCTGGTATTGGTCGTGAAGCTCACGTGAACAACAGACTGGCTTTTATTGTCAAATTTGCATTTCAACTAACTGTTTACCTCGGTGCCGACACTGCTAATGTATGGCAACAGCAGAAATAAAGGATCAATGGGAGTCACATACAGCAGTCTACCATCTGGGAACACAGGAATAGAAGAGCTGTTAGTTCACTTAAATGTCATCAGCAAACTACCAGTCAATTAGAACAATCACATGTTGAATGGATAGTTCAATTTCTGTAAGGTGAGCTTACCTCTTTGCACTGTCTGTCCAATAAACCAAGATCTAAAGTCTTCAGAAAAAGCTTTAACTTCATAAACACTGATATCGCCACAGCCAAACAGGTACAGCGAAGAACTTCCTGCACTCACAATGACAGAATTGTCAATAAGTTGCAGTTTATTTACCTAGTTGACAGACATGACCACTAAAAAAAAAAAAAGTTATATATCCACTAAAACTTGTCAGTTGCAGTTGATTTGTTATTGTAACACTAAAATCCACCTGTAGCAGGATTCTTTAATTTGATGAAGGATGGATCACTGTCTTCGGATCTGCTTGTGTCCAGTGCAGCATCTGAAAGTGAAGGAAGGGTCAGCAAAACCACAAAACCAAATTAAATTTGGATTTATCAACTACATGTAGATTTAGGTGGCCTTAAAAGGTACACTCACACTAATGTTTACATTAATAATGCATACTTAATCATTTGTTGTAAGAATAAAGCCTCAGTAAAATAAAATGTGCACTGAAAACTGTGTATACAACTTTTCTGAAAGTAACGTTACATGTGTGCAGCATGGAACAGTGCAAATTTAGTAAATGTAACTTACCTGGAGCAATGACAACCCAGCTATCGTTGTCGGTGTGCACAGAGCGTTTCTTTCTAGTAGTCATTTCAAGGGTCGAGTTGAAACGTTAAACTGTAACAGCTGTTTTTCTGTTGTGTATAATAATATAATACCGCAAGACCGTTGAGTTGATGTTCTGCTGCTCTGCCCCTAGAAAAATGGCGGCAAATATTTGTGAACACTACAAATAGGGGTGTGAAACATAATAGATTTATGATTCATAAATATAACATGATAGCTTATCTGTGCACCATCATAGATTTCTTACAATTAAGTAAAACAAATAAATCTGATTCAAAATGTCTAACAAATGTGAAGACAGAACAGCACTTCATTTGAAATCGCGTCTACAAACACCCCTCTCTCAAAATGGTACTGTCTTCCAGAATTTCTTAAAGACATAGCAACACATTTTCAAGCATTAAAAGATGCAGATACAGTTGGAACATATTTATTAATATTCTTCACATATTTTTCTAATTATTTTGTTTATGCTATTTATTTAAAAGTCAAAACATCTGTCGCGTAACTACTAATTTACAATCTATGTAATCTATAACCTTAAAATGACTAAATTATATAAATTCATAATCATAGTTTACTGGAACTAACTACTGGCCTACTGGAACAAAACAAGACAAAAATAGTCTATGTAATAAGAAAACAGTTTAATCTGATTAACTTTGGGTACAGCCTTCTGGTTTTTCTGTGTAAATTATTACAGTTTAAAATGTATTATAAATATTGAGAAACTAACATTCAACTCAAATAATTAATAAAAAAATGAGTGGCAGTATAATGTCATGATTTTGGCGAAATCAAAATGAAACGGTACATTTCTGATAAGAACAAAATAACAAAAAAGTGAACATATTTGTATATACATTAGGCTATTTAAATGCCATGTTTTAATCAATGTCTCAACAACTGATGGTCAATAGACAACACTTTTAATATAATCAACGAATTTCAGCACAAAAGATCAAAATCTGAAACTAAACATACAATTCTCTAGACATAATTGATGTTACTATAAGTCACCGCATGATGGCGCCAGTCTCTTGAAAATGCATTAACGCCCTCAGGCAGAATTGATTACTCACCTATAGCACTGTGGATGAATTGTTCATTTATTATCTGCAGGAAAGTTAGACATTGTTTCAAGACATAATGATCTTATTCTCACGTCCTCTCAATCACATCGAACAAAACTTTACTGCGACATATTTCAATAGTATATTAAAACATTCAAACATAGGCCTAGTAGCCTAATATATTAGACACAGTAAATAAATAAAAATGGTAAAGGTAAAATGAAGTAGGCCTACAATAAATAAGCCAGATGCTAAAAAATAGAACAGAGATATGGTTTATAAGGTCAATAAATAAGTGTATGTTTCCACGTGACTAAAGAATAGGCTACAGGTGCTCTACAGTTCCTTCCTTTTCTTTTTCATTTAGTTTTCAGGATACTTGTCATTGAGAAAGTGACTCAGCTTACCAATTCTAATGATTGTCTTCATCTCTCACTTTATATTGAGAGCAAGGGAAATGTGTCTTTATGCACTTTTGTCACACCTTAAAATAAATAACCAAGACATGCATTGACACAGTCTATGCATGTGCATTCATGTGTTGCTGGTTGAGAATCAGGGACCCCCTGTTCAAGTCTGTGGTATTCAGGTCAGCAAGGTCTGCTGAGCAAGAACATGGTGGAGGGGAAGCAGGGTCTTCAGGACATCCCAGCTGTACAAGAAATTAACCATTGAAGATAAGAGAAGTTCATATTAGGCCTGCATAGCAAATACAGTTGTCATATGTCATGGTCTAATCATTTTTTTAATCAAAGGGCCAATCACAGTTTAGATTTTAAAAAAATGTTACATGTATTTCTTAACATTTTCAAATATTATTCTGATTAACATGTCTTTAACAACACTAATCTGTCTATAAAATAGGCTATTCTAACTAATGAAGGTAGATTGTACCCTCTCATACTGTTCATTTCTCTTTCTTCCAGAGAGATATGACACAGACACCATTATTGAGTAACTTCATTTGTGTTGTAAGAGACAGACAACGAAATATGGTTGGAAAAAAAACTTCAAGGCACACACAGAGACATTTTCAGCTCATGCTCGTTATACACATCTGACTTGTTGCTCTGTGTTATAAACTGGTTGATGGAGGCGCGGATCAGAATAACGATTCTTATTTTGCATCTGAGCCTTACCTCCTCCCACACACATGCAAAATTAGGCAAACACACCTTTGCACATTAACATTGTCCCATAACTTAGTTGGAAAGAAAATAGAGGCATTTTACAGGGGATTTGTTTTTAGTTTTATTCTTGCACACACATTAGCTACACACTCAGGAGCGAAGTGCACATCGACGTCGTGCAATCTTATAGCTCATCATCAACCAAAAGTCACGCGCGAACTTGCTCTAATGTGTGGATTATTATAAAACTACCCGAGGTCCATCTGAATTTATAGGATGATAGCTATTTTAGTAGGATAAGCAACATACAAAGATGTATTGCATAAAATGACCACCAGTCGTTGTTTTTTATTTTCGATGAACACGATGAAAATATGGTGTTTTGACATTAGCTACAGGTAGGCTAGTCACTGTGGAGGTCTGATGAGTCTAACAGAAATCTATCAGATATCTTATGACTGCGCGACGGGAAATTTGTTTTGACTAATTGGTCGTTAAAACGAAAAATCTTTGATTTTTTTGCCATTATAATACGAACAAGCGTTTTAGTTTCAATAGGGATTTGTACAAATGTATGCTAATCTTGAAGGTATAGCTATCGCACGCTTGATGAAAAAGTCTGAGGCGTCCATGATAGGCTAAAATAAAATTAGTAATTGTGTTGTTCTGGCAATTTAATCTTATTGTGTAATAGCAAACTGATTGTTGCAAAACTGTTTATATACATATAAAAACTGTGCCATTTTATAAAGTATGTAGTCTATTTAAATCACATAATCCGCGTTTTTAAATAAGCAGCTTTACGATATGGATGTGATGATGGATTTAGCTATGTTTTTTCATACATAGAAACTGTGGAAAATTTTAATTTTCACATTTTGAAACTACAGTAGTAAATGAAAGGATACGAAGAAATTAGTTAGTCATTCGTACAAGCAGCTTGTTTGGTTAATATGCTAAATTCATTAGTCGACTGAATTAATTCGTTGTTCTACATTTTCATTTGTTCATTTGTGTTGTTGAAATCCGAGGGTTATGCATTTTTCTTTAGCAGAGAGTCTACTTTATTGCATTCAACTTTTTTTTCCGCAATTGTTCATGCTTACTAACGTCTCGAGTCGTTGTGAAATACCAGCAAATTGAATGATCGTGTTTGGAATTTGATCAAGATGCATTGATTCATCACTAAAATAACGATAATCCTAACGAAATCAGGCAATATCTGACTGTTTTCACTGATGGAACGGCACAAATATGAAATGCATTAGCCTGAATTGTTTAGATGATTGTTATTTTATTAGATCATATGCTATTTTGATGGATACCTGTTTATATATTTTCCCAAATCTCAAAATCACTTAACAGTCTCGTAGTGATAATCGTCCGCCTGTATTTGCTCGTTTGAGAGTGAGTAGAGGAAGGTTGGAAAATGCTGAAAACCTCACCTCAGCTGTGTCAACAGGCCGTGTGTTTTTCCTCGTTATAAATAGCCCCACTTTCAAATTAACTTCCTAAACGCCACGTGCCATCCAAAATAAAACTATTCAAATAAAATATTCACACTGTAAGCAACATTTAGCATGAATCAATTGTATGAATCCCTTGTTACTTTACAGCAGCTGGATTACTTTTACCCTAAATTTCGAAGTCAGTGTCTTTGTATAACCATAAAAGTTGTGTTTGACAAAATAAAACAAATACTTAAAGGTGAAAAGTGCTTATTTGTCTTAGAATAAAACATGTCATCCTTAATATGAACCATGTTAAACTTTTTTTTATACCATTATAGGTTTAAATATGAAATTGTTAAAACAGAAAGCACATGTGCTTCAGCAGTTTTGTTTACTGTTAAACGTTCGTGCCACGCATCCAAACAAAAGTGGGGCTCAGCAGATGATATTTGACAGGCTTTAGTTGCTCTAATGCAGTTGGACACACCAAACACCAGCCAATAGCAGAAGGTAGCGGTTTCAAATCACAGTAAGTTATTTCCTTGTACTTTTTAAAAATAAAACATTAATATATCCTCAAAAACCCGTATGCTGGTGCATACTGCAAAGAGAAAAAAAACACCTCACACTTTAAAATCAAACCATGCATTTATTTTCTTTATTAGCCTGTAGGCTGCTGACATAAAATGCATCAAAAAATACTTATGGTACTTACTTTGTTGTTATTGTTTTGTTATAGTAGCTATCAAATCTGTTCATGATTGAAGTTTCTTACCTCTATCATAACTTCAATCAAATACCTCACACTGAAAGGAGGCTTAGCAATAAATAAGAAGAGTCATCTGTGAACGTGCACTTGAGCGGATCATAGTAAGACAGCTAAAGGTAATGCCTCGTTCGCGCGCCATGCTGTGGAACACCGACCGGTCTTATGTCGTCGAGATCAGGATTGTTTGCGGTTATGACATCCGACTCGGTCGCCGCTCTGCAGCCAGCACGTGACCTAATCTGATCCAGTGTGGGTCGCAGGGTTTGAGTCTTGAGTATCTAAGGTCGAGCGCTGGCGCTTGGTCTTTTTTTCTTCCTCTCGCGCAGCGCTACCGCTCCGCCTCCTCAACGCGCAACTTTGACGCTGTGCATAAATACTGGAACAAAAGAAGTACTTCCTCGATACCTTGTGAAACGGTACTAGTAAATAAGATGAAACTGTGGTGAAATTAACCTGTTAACGTGCTTGAGAAGGAAGTTATTTGAACATCCCCTTAGAGTCAAGTGATGTCTTCATCCTCATTTTTCCCCAGAGCTTTGGTAAGTGCCATTCATATCGACTTTGATGTAGCTTCTAATCAGTCTCATCGCAATGTGAATGGGCGTAACTAGGCTAATTAATAGATTTTTGAGCATTTTATGAAGTATAATATCAGTGGCATAAAAGGGGAAAGTGAAATGTGTTTTTGTTGAAACAATGACACAAGCACAGGAGTGGCAACATTCGACAGCAAGCTATCGGCGTCGAACTATTGTTGAAAAGTTTTTAACTCAACTGGATCGCTGCTTTTACACCACGATGTTGATGTTCTGAAAAGTTGTAGCGTTCAATGAATTAAGAGCGTTGAACATCAATGTATTCAATCTAAAAAAAACTAACAAACAAACAAAAAAAACACGCTGCTTGTCAAAACTTCAGCAACATTTGCTATGCATAAGTTACCGGCTGTCTTCGAGATACGTCGTGTCATTTTAAAGTGTCTAACAGGTTTGATTGAGAACCGCATTAAACTACTCGTTTTTTGTTTGTTTTGTTCATAAACGATTACTGGAGGTCCATAACGTGTACAAAGTGTTTCGTAAGTAGTCTTTTGTCGTGTTGAACTTCTCATGCAGTGAACAAAGAAGCGCGTAGCAAAGGCTCGGGACCCGAGAGCCCGTGGAAAGTAAGCACCCTGTTTACAATAATAACACTAGCTTCATGACGCTGCGAGACTGGCAGAGAGCTGCACCAATGGCGTGGTACGGTTGCTTCGGCAACACGCTATATTTGGAAAGAGTTACATCATCGGAGGACTGCCTTTGAGGGGCGGGACATCCGTGAGGATTGACGCGCTTGTCTGGACTTGCCTGCAGTGCGCTTTGTTATTAGTTTCACCGCTGATAAAATATAGCCTATATATGTGTATACATAAAATCTGTCACGGATCAAAACACGAACCTTGTTTTTTTCCAGCATTTATGAACTATTGACTAATTCTTTACAATGAAAGGTTAATGAATGATTTGTAGTGGTTAATAAATGTAAAGTTGGTCACTTTGACAATTGTGAGGAAGAAGAAAAGTAAGGCTATATGATTTTATTAAATAGCCTAAAGTAAGTAATTTCATTAATAAGTCTAGAGGTGGATGAATGAAAAAGAAAGGAGAAGGCTGTATATTTAGTGGGAACATGAATGTTCTGGGTGGGGGTGATACTGTTCAGATGTTTAGTCACCTATTGTGATGGTGGGAGGAAAATAGTAGCTTATGACATGCTTCAACTTATACACCGAGGTTTTGTTGCCGTTGAAAGTGGTGGGGTGGAACTAACACAAAGGACCTAAAGTTGTGTATGCACACAAAAAACTAGGGATTTGTTATATAGCATGGATAAATAGTAAATAATAATGACCATTCAAGTTCAGTATATCTAACATTAAAGTCAAGATCCAGAAATGTTCAGATAAAGTTACAAGTCTCACAAGAGACCTGCAAAGGACAAGGCATAGATTTGTCCATAAAGGTTTTTACTTTAAAAGGAGGATCACACATATATAGCACAGGTCAGAGCGGTAGCATTCGGCCTAGTCATCCACGGCGGATAAGTATAGAACAGTTTATGTTATTTTCTTTTGCTGACACATGCACTTCCTGTCTTTTACAGTGTATCTTTAAATAAAACGAGGAGTCAGTTCCTTTGCCTACTGTCTACATCCATTTATAACACCTTACACTTTCTCACTCATACACATTTTGTTGTGTTGACGCATGTATGAACACTCACGAGCAGATATTTCATGCTTGTTTATGTCAACAGTGGCATGTGAGTATGTGGGTGTCTAAAAATAAAATATGCATGATTCAATGATGCCACCCAATTATTGTAGCTAAAAAAGGTGGGCAGTTTATGACTGTGGGGGAATAAAGCCATCGTGTTTCCCTTAATATATATAGCACTACGTGGTAGATACAGTGGTTGCCTGTACAGTTGCAGTTAATGCCTGCAAAATAAAGATGTGGTTTAGAAAGCATTTTAGTCACATAACCACCAGATATTCCTAAACGAATCATCGGGGTTTGCTGGTCAAATAGTCACAAAGCGGTGCCAAATTTTAAGTCATTATCCGAATGATGCAGTCGGCAGTAATCAGAAAGGGGCGGATTTGACAGATGGGGCGCAGTTTCTTTCTTCTCCCAATCAACCTTCACGCTGCTGGTGGTGTGAGTGACGCAGCTCGCAGTTCTCTCGCTGTCTGCTGCTGTAGTAAAGCGCAGGGTCTGTTGTCAAGCTACTTCCAGTGTGGTCGTTTGTTTCGTCTTCAAGGGGAACGTCGACTAACGTTCCGTTCATTAAATGCATTCATCTTCAAACGTGGTCTTAATAAATGAATCTTAAACGCAATAGCGTTTCATTTCCTCTTGAAAAACACATTGTTCGCGTGGTAAAACGCTCACTGTAGGCTCCAGCAGACGATTCATTTTCATGTTCATTTTTGCGATAAATCAAGTTTTATAGGGTGATTTAGCCTTGACATAGCGTTGAAATGTATCTGCAATTGAAATCCCTAAGCCATATATTGTAAGTACCCCTAAAACTATCAATGGTGTGAACGCGAATGCACTGGTAACAATCGCTTTTTCAAACACAGACTGGCAGAGCTACAGTTAAACCGTGCTCTGCTGGCCGTGTAAGGATATTGTGCGTGGGTTCTGGGTTGCTAGCCGGTTTGAGGGTGCATTTTGTCTCGACCAATCCTGCGCGGTGCTCTAGGTCCCGGCATGCCCAATGCGGGCAGGGGGAGGCTCCGGCCAATTTGAATGAAGACTGGAGCTTTCGGCGCCATTTTCGAGTGAGCAGCTACAGCAACAGCAGCTGCCTTGAGAGGCTCCGTACTGTAGTCCAGTAATTTGAGCGATGGGGGCACTTTTTTCTGTTTGTTTCCAGAGAACAAAAAGAGATTTTTTTTTCCTGAAACCTACCACAAATTTGAGGCGGCTGTTTCCCGGTGGATGGATGCAGCGTACACAAAAGACGTTGTGTAGTGACAACAAATAGTGGAGTCTGAAGTGAGCTAGCAGGCTAATGTTGCTAGCATCTCCAGCCAAGAAGGGGCGTCCGATTGGAGCCGCGCTGTGGAAACGATATATTTTGTACTATTTTTCGGAAAAATGCAACAAATACGTGGATGACTTGAAAAATCGATAAAAAATCGGAAAATTACGGCAGGCTACGACGAATACATTGGTGTGGGTTGTTTGGTGGAGCGAGGTGGTTTTGTGCATTTTTTAAACGTTAAGTTTGAGCGGGATTGGTGATGTGAGCGAGACGGCCGGCGAGCCCGACAGCCTATCAGCGAGCGATAAACCGGGATGCCACACCGACCAACACTGTCCTATTCTTTACTACAGTTTTTGTTCCTCTTTCAACGGAAAAAAAAGCGACGATGACCAGAGCGCCTCTTATTTATTTTTTTCCCGTTTTTTTGTACGAACTATATAAAAACAGTGCGACGTCAGAATTTTCAGTTGCAAACTTTTTCTTTTTTATGTGGATTTACAAATATTATGAACGTTCAGGTGTTTTCGGTAAGTAAGTTAACATTTTGCATGAAACGTCTTTTTGTTTAGTAACCATGAAAATAAAGATTCATGTTTTGTGTGTGTGTGTGTGTATGGTAAATGTATTAAAATGGCAAACATTTTCCATTTGCTAAAGCGTAAAAAGCACAAACTCTAACAAAGTAAATAGGAGATGGAGACGGAAACGCAGAAGAGATGAAAGTGAGTTTGATCAGTTTGTAGTACAAGATCCTCTCTCGATCGAAAAAACGCCACAATGTGTTGGTCTGCTGTACCAAGCTATTCTAACTTCACATTCTACATTTCCCCTTTGCAATCTGAAACCCTTGTTATCACACTAAGTGTTATGGACACGTATTCATACTTTTATACGAGCGGGCCTATAAATTGAAATTACATAACCAGGTTGCATTGTCAGATAATTTAAGGCCTAGTTGTGTAATGGTAAAACGCGATTATTCGTCATATTAATTGTGTTGGGTGTTAGACATAAAAGTTTATTTTCCACTATTGCAGCGAGAGCTAATCATCTTTGGAGTGATCTTGGGTCGGCAGTCGCTGCTTTTGCCGGCCTTTTTTTTTTTTTTTTGTCAGCGTGTGCACCTCAGTTCTTATAATAGCGCCGTGTTTTTTTTTTTTCAGTCTGTTCTCAAAGTGGTTTTGGTGACATTTTTCTTGCATTGAACTCGATTCCATTGCTAATCTGCTGTACCTCAAGGAAAGTAGCACTTCGGGTAGTTTTGTTCTGTCTAATGTAGAGGTCACATGCAGAAAGGTCATGAAGTCATTACCATGATGCTTTGACCTCCTAATTTTGTTGATTGATGTAAAGGCCTGTCCATGTCATGTGATGTCATGAAAGGTTAACCCAGCGGAGACCTAGGGTCACTTTAAGCCCAAACAGGGCAAGTGAGTTCAGAGAAACCAGGTTTAATCTTTTTAATAGAAATTAACAACCTAATCTTAATTTTATGTGCCATTTGTGAAGCTATAAAACATAGTTATAAGATTTTGTAATATTTCTGATACTTTAAAATGCTTTGCACACTTGTATATACATTTAGCTCAATATAGATAAACTTTTTTTTTTTTTTTTTTTTTAGTTCAATGGCATACAGGTCTAAATAATGTCTTGTTTTGCATGAACAACATAGTTTGAGTTATTTTGAAGTGAGTTGTTTAATGGGTATTCACAAAAAAAAAAAGTGACAAATTACACCATATACCAGCATTACTCCTATGACAGAAACCTTATATTATGAAAAAGACATATTCGTGCATAGAATGACTAGGCACAAAATATTAGTCTAAATGTTACTGTGACCAAGAATTTACATTGTAATTAATTTTTGCACATTAGAATTGCACATTCACTTGACCAAAAAAAAAAATTGCAATATAGAGGTCAGTGTAAGAGCCAAAATTCTCAGTCTGCCTCTTCCTGCAATATTGAGACAGTTCCCGTTTTGGTCAGATTTTTTTTATTTATTTATTTTTTATTGCTATTGTTTTTGTATTAACGTAGTCAACTCAATATAGCCCAATACCAAATACTGTTAGTGTCTTTTCACGTCAGTTCCTAAGTGTGTTGTGTATTTTTTTCCTGGCAGTTTTTCTTCCCATGAGTTGATCCTGCCTGGGACCGTAGGGAAACCCCCACAAGTAAACCACAACGATCTCTTTATCATGTTCGCAACATTGCAGTTTAATCAACAGACACGTCATGCACCCACTCAAATGCCCCACAGAGTTGTTGTTTTTTTTTTTTGTTTTTTTTTTTTTTGTTTTTTGGTTGGTTTTGTACAGTGCACAAACATTTTAGTCATAATTATTGTAGTTATATTTTTAAAATATAATCTACAGTAAGTTCTGTAAATTATTTTGTATTATCTATATTTTAAAAGAAGTCCACTATTGGAAACACTTTAAAACTTAATCCCACACACAGTTAAAATTAATGCACTCCATAACACTGACAGAATACCCATGATCATTTGCCATCCAAATGTGTTATCAATTAACTTGCAGGTTATTTTAGGCAGGTTACTCTTTACACTTGAAGTTTATATGCACCTATCATCTACACTGGAATATGTTGTGATATATATTTTTACCCCACTTTTATTTGCTCATTTAGGTTAAAGAATTTATCAGTTTTCCACCTACAGGTTTTTTATACTTAAGTACACTTGAAAATCCTGTTTGCAGTTTTATAAAAAAAAAATGGAGATAATATGATGATATGGATGACATGGTTTTTGTGTGGGCAGTTGAAACTATATGAAACCGTTTAAATTTGTTGCATGTTAAGACATTGTGACATTTTTCTGGTGTGTCCAGGGCTGGATTTTGGGAGAAGCTGGATTTTTATTCTGTCAGCTCTACTGAGAGTTGTGAAAACAAAAGTCACCACATTAAAGAAGTTAAATTGTGCAGTGTACAGAATTAAACAACTAGTTAAAAAAAACAAGAATACACTGAGTCAGTCATGCTTTGTATGCTTACAACTGTGAGAGTGTGTAAACGTGAACTTGCAGGAAATGAAGACTTACACTTAAGATCTCCTGACCAGAGGCTGTAGTATACACACTGTGTTTTAATTTGGGGGTTATTAATCAGTTAATTGTGCGGGTAATTTTATGAGATACAGCATGTTAATTTTATCAAACTCCATGCCAGGATTTTCTGAGTTCACCAAATTTAGTGTAGTAATATGACTGTACAGTACAATAGTGGTGACATGACGAGACAACTTTTTTATTCTATTTTTTATTTTAATAAAAATAAACCCCATTGCTGTGCATGTTTTGACCCATTGTGATGTGAAGCAGCAAATGTGTGGTCACAGGCTCACAGAATGTCTCTTTGACATCACCCACGCTCTTTTAATGATTATAGGGAAAGTGGTGTGTATGTGAGATGGGGTGTTTTTTTTTTTTTTTTTTGGTATACGCCAGCCAGTCCTTACTCTGAGACTTCCAGCTCTGATATTGACAGTTTACAGCATCCCTCCAACTAATGATAGTTTAAGTTTGGGTTGGATGCAAGTTGTTGTGAATACAGGCTGTTTGCAGTGTTGCAGAACTTTCTTTGATCAATGCATGTGTGTAACAGTGAGAGGTTGCAGTCAGTGCGCAGGTGTGTGTTGCTGTGTGTAGTTCTGTCTGTACTCAGGTGCAGCGGTGCCATACAGGTGTGCAGGCTTGCCTGCTGTCATTCTTTCTTTGACTAAATATTTAGTTTTTTTTTTTTTTGTTTGTTTTTTTTTAGATTACAGAAAATGTGTTTGAGAGAGAGAGACAAACACACACACACACTGCTCTCATTACTACAAGTGCAGAAGTGTAACTACTTTACAGGGTCTGAATTTGAATGTATTGTGTGGATTCTTTGCACTCAGGTGCAGTAATTTTTATTATTTTTAAAATGTATTATATATATATATATATGTATATGTATATATACGAAGTTATACAAAGTTTCCTGTTTCAATGGTTTTAAGTTATACTTATATATATTTTCTTTTGATCATTTAACTGACAAAATAATTATGTGGGAGGGTTTCCTGCATAAGGCAGTCTCTCGGAGTGTGTGAGCGTGTCACATGCTGATGTTGATGGAGGAGTGGAAGGTGATACCCTTTGACCCTGAGGTCATGTGAGCTCAGTAAAATACAAGCAGAGAGGGGTTAAATGTTATACATTCATTCACACCCCCTCTCACTCACACAGACTTGTTCAGGGGCTCTGACGGCCCTCTTCGCGCACGCACACACACATACACATGACCACTCTCTAGGTTATCAAAGAGATATGTGCTGATGCACTGTTTTGTATATAATCAAATTATATAATTACAGCATGATTTAAAATTATAGTGTAATATGGTGCACATAATGCGCCTTTATCTTGTGGGATTACGATGTTGCTAGTGCACAAGATTAAACACCAAAATGGAGGCTAGGCCAACTACACACATTATCGAGTTGAAAGAACTTTTAATATTCTTTTGATGGTAACAGTTAAAATATATATATATATATATATATATTTAAGTCCTTAATATCCCAACATATTTTTGAAATTGTTTGATTTATGGAGTTTGAGTTGTCTAACCAGGCTGTATTTTGTTTGACCTGCTTTGTTACTCAAAGTCGTTCAAATGTTTGTTTTTCCTGTCTCATTTTCAGCTCTGATAGTTGTCTGATAACTTTTATGTGACTGAGTCTTTTTTTTTTCTCCATGATAAAAATTCATGTGGTCAGATGCTTCCTGTGAAGATACTCATTTATAATATCTTAGCATAAGGCTTGCTGTGTGTAAGTGTGTGTGTGTGTGTGTGAGAGAGAGAGGGAAGAGACATGTGGGGAGTTAGTGAAAGGAATGGGAAAAAACGTTTTCTCATCAGTCTGTTTTTTTTGCTACATGTGCATCTCTGATTCACATGTGAGGCACATGCATCATTTTTTTTTTTTTCTAAAAATGTCTTGTAAATTTTAAGGCACTATTTGAGACAGAAACTTATGTGAGCTATTAGATGTAAATTTCAGAAACAGTTTGTCTTATACTTGAAGTCTTATAATTCATAGGCCAACAATAGTTTTTATTATTGTTTGTTGCTTTGAAGGAAATTTATTTTTAAGGGTGCATTTGAGGTTTTACTGACTTGCATAACATAATATTTTACACCTCACACACTAGTGATATCAGAAAAGACACACACATCCACTCAAATAGTTGACAGCAATATTCACATACACACAGACACATTGGAACATTAACTATAGGCATATCCATTTTATAATTTTTTTTTTAAACTATAGGTGTATGTTTTTTAAAACTATATATGTATCTGGTTTTAAGTTTTGCTGCTGTCTGTTACATCAGATTATTAGAACTGTAGCTACTAACATAATGTCTGTATTTTGATGTCTCTCTTTTTTCTAGAATTATCCTGGTTTTGATGTCAGAAACCAGACAACAATTCAAGGTAATAACATATATATCTGCAATTTAATTCATGTATTGTGTTAATTGTTTTAAGAGAAGGGCTAAAACACATTTTTACCACAACTAGGCAGTTTAGGTGCTCTATACCCAGTAAATGACACTTTCAGCATTTGACATCTGGCAAGCCATTATGGTATTAAGGCTTAAAAATCCCCTTCAAGCAATGAGGTGGCCGCTTTAGATCTACACTGTGGTTGTTTGCATAAGCGAAGTGTAAAACTTTTATTATTTAATATTACATTTGTCTGTTATGGTATTGAATTCACTCCTTTTTCTCAGGCCTTGGTGGGTTGGCTTTAGCTTCTTTGAAAGTGTAAATTCATTAGTAATGTCTGTAGTTGTTTTATTTGTATTTCTTGCCTCTGATGTATGTTAATTCAAGTAAATGTTGGGGGGGATCAGATGGCAACTCTTGTTTAGAAGCAAATACATGTTTGTTGTCAATATCAAGTGCAGGTTATTGGCTCTTACAGGCTACTCTAGCATTGGCCATATAGTGTGAGAAAGGGTCTAGTTGTTTTCCTGTCAATCTTGGAGATCACAATTAGGCATTAGGTTTTGTTGGAGAAAAAAAACTTAACTGGATAACTTTGGAAAATTCTTCTACTTTTGTTTTGTGTGTGTGTGTGTGTGTGTGTGTGTGTGTGTGTGTGTGTGTGTGTGTGTGTGTGTGTGTGCTTTTGTTTATATTACATTGTGGGGACCAAATGTCCCCATGATGTAATATAAACCTGAGTTCACCTACATCGTGGGGACCAGCCAGCGGTCCCCACAATGTAAATGGGTTTATAAATCATATAGAATGAGTTTTTGTGAAAAAGTAAAAGTTTGCACAGTTTCCTGTGAGGGTTAGGTTTAGGGGTAGGGGCAGGGTAGGGGGATAGAATGTACAGTTTGTTCAGTGTAAAATGCATTGAAGTCTATGGAAAGTCCCCACAATTCACAAAAACAAACATGTGTGTGTGTGTGTGTGTGTGTGTGTGTAAAAAAGAAAAGAAAAAAATGTGTAGGAGATTTTGAAAACAAAGTCAGTGACTTCATCATGACAGGAGCTAAACGTTATATACAAATATTATAGCATTATCACAATGGCTGTTTCTTGGCTGTGAATCCATGTTGGATCATTGACCCAAATTCCATAGTTATGTTACTCAGGTCGTAACCTTGGTGTCAGTGTTACACCTCAATTTTCATAATAAACAGATGCTTCGGTTAATATGTTTGTTATAATTAATATATTTTAATATACTAACAAAGATGCAAACTGTTAGATAAATTTTTTTTTTTTTTAAATGTGTGTGTGTGTGTGTGTGTGTGTGTGTGTGTGTGTGTGTGTGTGTGTGTGTGTGTGTGTTCGGTTCATTACAATTGGTATTATTGGCTGTTAAATGTTGTTTAGTGCACTCATTGCAGATCTCTCACCCTTATGCTTCAGTTCATCTATGCAGTGCCCAGTATATACTTGAATTCTTGTGTTGTACTACAATTCTCCAATTTCTAATTAAAGTAGGATTTAATTCAACACAATTGTATTTTACTTTTACTAAATTCTAAGTCTTTACAATGCTTGTGTGTCAAAGAAAATACTTGGTTATTAAGATTCTGTATTTGCCATTCTATTTTTGGTTGAATAAATATATCTAATATTACTGTCGGTACTTGAGAATTTTTTAAAATTCAGATTGACTTTGTAAATATTAGCATAATTTTTTTTAATCATAACTGTACTTAAGGCAGAGAGCACAGTGATTGATTCATAGAGTAGAGATATGTTATTTAGCATAGTGGAGGTGTATTCATAAGTGATGTATTCTGTTGTGGGATAGCACTTTGGGAAGCTGGTGGCAGGTCGGTTCCCGCTGTTGAAGATGACTACGAGGCAGGATGTTGTCAACGCTGAATCACTGTCGTGAAGGTTAAATCCAGTCTGGTCTAGAAGACAATATTACTAGTTGCTTGTTTCCTTTAATATAATTATTTTTTGACGGAGTAGCCAGAGGACAGGTTTTAGTATAATGCAGGAAATTTGCTGAGAGGTGTGTCTGCAGTGATCTCCATATTAGAGCCCAGCCTGTAGAAAATCAGAATGGAGGATGTGATGCAAAATATATATCTTGTAATGCTTTATTTTCAGTCGTCTCTTGTGCCCTGTTCCAAAATATAATAAAATGTAAATATTGCAAAACAACAGTCCAGGACCCATTGGGAATGATGATTCTTTTAAATAATCGGACATAATCGTCCCATAACATTAGTACTGATTTATAAGTGCAAAAAATTCTCTGATTCAGTGTGCATTCATCTGTGAAAAGCATAAATTAAACTGTATGTATGCTGTTGTGTTAAAGTGTTTTTTTTTATTATTATTTAAAAACATTTAGAAATGTAAGCTACATAATAAGCATATATGAAATGAAATAAAATAAAAAATACACTGAAGTATGTATTTCCTGAACACTTAATTGTACATTACCAGGTCCTGCACACAAATGTAGCACTGCCATTTTTTTATTGCATGCAAATGGATTGCTGGCAAACACAGTAGAAGACACTGAAATATTTTACTGCAAACTGACAGCATCACGTCCAGCTGCTGTGTGTATGTTCTCACTCAAGCGTCCTCCTCTCTTCTGTGTTTCAGATGGAGTCCTGGAATGCCTCAAGCCCTGCTGAGAGAAAGAGAGAGAGGGAGGAGAGGAGTCACTCGCTCTGATTCTGGCAGTGCTTGGTCATGTTGCCGAGGGTGTGAGTGCGTGATTGAGAGAGAGGGACCCTCTCTAGGTGATGGTGTAGCAGCACAGAATGGTTTGTGGTGATACAGAGATGCAGGCCGTGATGTGCTGCAGCATCAATTCCTGGGACCTACGCAGTAGAGAGAGAGATTGTATGTGTGTAAATGCGTGCACGTGTGTTGTCTTGCTTTAGCAGCATGTAAATATTGGAGTTACTCCTTGGCCAATGCCTCCAATATTGCTCGTGCTGCTGAAGCAAGAAGTCACCAAGCAGCACATGCACGTCATCTTTTTATCACAGCTACCGGGGCCTAGCCGGCGCAGGTAGTGGCTGACTCACTGGTACTGAAATACCTTCATGGACTGAATCATCATTCCAACATCATCATCCAGGCCTCGTCGGAGCAAACTGAATGGTCAAAGGTAAAGAGAGATGCAGAGTTTAGCTTTGTTTGGGTTAAGTGGGGGGATTTGTGTTCATGAAAAAAAATTATGTTCATGTAAACATTTTTTTGTTGTTGTTGTTTTTTTTTTCAAAAAAGAAATATATATATATATATATATATAATTCTACCTTTGTATCCTTTTTTCTTTCTGTTTTCTCATTAAATACTCACTATTGAAATTACTATTATTTTCCTAAATGTGCTGTTAAATTTTCTGTTAATGCAAATAAATAATAAAACTGAAAAAAGGGTATAAAAAAACTCTGACCTGTCTCATTTTCCCGTTGTGCACTGTTTGTCGATGTATCTGTTCATCTTTTGTTTTTTACACTTTTTCACAGGGAGGCAACTGTTGTCAAGTGAGATCTCGTTTTGTGGTCGCTTTTGTGCTCTGCTGTGTTTCAGTACTGTTGTAAAAATGTGTGTTATTTTTCTGGTGGATGAACCCGTAGCGTGTATACATGTCTCTTTTAAAGTATTCTTCATTTCTGGTGACTACACTGAGCTAACAAAATTGACTAACAGCTTTTTTTTTTTTTCTTCAGATAATAACCAATAAGCAAGATTATTCCGGTAAAGTTAGGTGCAACAGACGATATATTAACATGGAAGCAAATGTCTCCAGTTTCATGCTGGAGAGTTTACGCATGCGTAACCTATCATTCTTATATAACATTAAAAAGCTTATCGCCCAACGAAATTCTGTTGTGGGAAAGTCATTTTTTCAGTATTCCCGATAGTTGTACGACTTGTGTCATTTCGTGTTTACATAATCAACTACCTGTAACTGTTATCTACAAGACTGTGCCTATAGGTTACAAAACAATATAAAATGTTTATGATTTTTGTAAAATATTTAATAAAGGTCTGATAGCAAAAAAAAAAAAAAAAAAAAGAAAGAAAGAAAAAAGCAGTATCTCGCAATTGTGGGTCTTTAAATGCCATTGAAATAATTTCCGCCATTTTATGAAATGAAATCAAAAAGACCCAATATGAGCAGGCTAAATAATCTCGGCTAAATAACCACGATTTGATCTTGTTCTTGCCATATCCTTGTATTTTGAGAAATTATCATCCTATTTATTACTTATTATTTTGCCGGGTGAATGTATTTCAGATAACTGGGGAGTCCATTTTATACGCGGAAATGCGTCTGGTTTTTCATGTCTGAATGGTGTATTTTCCTCTGATTTTATCACATCTTGTATCCTTGGCAATAAAGAAATGACGTTTTATTTTTTTGTTTAATTGGCGAGCACTTAAACCGTTGTTGCCTTTAACTCGTAACACGACCGCTTCTGACACATGTCGATTTAATCTTCTGACGCTTCATTTTAGTCATATGATGCTTTTAGATATGGACTAAAGATGGTCAGCACAGCTGTGATCATAGGAAAAGTGCACAGAGCTGATTTGAATCTATTATTTGGCTATGGCAAAACACACTTTTTAACAATTTAAATGGAAAAGTTTTTTAAAATAAAATTATACAGTCACTATGCATCATAGGACTTAGCCTGAAATTGTCTTGATATATATTTTTTTTTTTTTTACATATCACGATTTGGTGGTTATAAAGACGGATTTTTAAGCGACGGATTTTATTAAATAGCCTACCTTTTTGAATCACATTCAAAATACCTAGGCTATATGCTGTTTTCCGCATTTACCTTTTTTTCTAGCCTGCTTATTTAGGTGTTATGCATGGCGAAGTCTTCTTATAAGATGTTATCTATATGGCCGTAAGAAAGTATATTTGATTTGGATCTTTTATTTTACTGTTCGCTAAACAATAGCCTAACCCTGATTTTTTTTTTTTTTTTTGGCTTAATTTTTAATTATGATTAGACTGGTTTTGCATGTCCTGAATTGATTACAGTTACTGGTCAACGTGTGTTCGGACAGAAGTACCAATGGGGAAAAAAAGGGCCGCCTTTTTTTAAGTGTGTGAGTGTGTTTATGTCGGGGCAACTTAAGTTAGTCCAGATAAATTATCTTACAGCTCTCGAAATTTTCTGTGCATATACAGCTGCTGATCGTCACGCTCTTTACAGACAAAATAATGAGTTTGAAGTATCAAATCCTTACGGGCCTTTCGAGTGCCTTAAATGTTAGATGCAGGATATTTTTTTTTTTTTTTTTTTTTTAGGTTAATATGGAATTTTTCATAGAATACACTATGTATTTTATTTATTAATTTTGCTTTCCCGACAACATATGACACTTTTTCCTGGAGTTTTGAGACATAGGCTATAACTTATGGCCAAATATAACCTAATTGCTGATGTTCCCTGTTGCTGGATCATTGATCATGTAGTGTTGCTTTATTTCATGATGCGCCGCGGGACATGCGGCTTATAATCGAAATTTAAACGGTGAATATATGAATTCGAGTATGTGATGTATTTCAGTTCTTTTTAAACGGAGACGTATATATCATGTGCAAACGCTTGTTTGCTGCAAGAAATTAATACAATTAATGCATTTCACATTTTGCTAGCTATGTGGACACAGACACAAAATACTTTTGAGGCTTCAAATAAAGACATTATCGAGGTATGCCATGTATTTCATTTGACACACATTTTAAAGAGAAATAAGCATAATGCTAGAACTAAATAGTTTATACATGTATGACGGAAAATTTATTTGGATATCCCTAACAATTTTCAACTTTACAAATAAAAAACAGCAACATGCAAAGTGTAGCTTTTCAGTTCAGAGTCAGTTCCTTCAAAAGACGAGTATTGACAATTTAAAACAAATGAGTCATTAGAAACATTAAACACCAAACGTTTAAAGCAAAAAGAAATGGTGTTGAAAGCTGCCTTTTTTCCTTAAAAATAAAGTTACTGGTGCATGATAGGTAGGGTATGCGATAGATTGAAGATGGTGCCCTTGTTATTAAGACACAATGTTACATTTGTTAAAAAGAGAGAAAATCGAAGAATTGGAATTACATAACACATGGCGCCATTTCAGAGTGAGCTTCCTATTTGCCGGCAATGCATTATGCATGGCTTCAGAAAATGCATGTTTATTAATAAATTAATTGTTATTCTATTTACTCTTTGTTATGTAAGGTTTTATTTGGTAAAGTAGGATAAAGTAGGTAATTTCACTTTTCATCCCCATTTCGCCTGGCAACAGTCGGCTAAATATATGTTCGGTGACGTGCGCAGGGCTCCAGCGGTGACGTCATATCAGAACAGAGTAGTCCGAGAATCTCTCAGGATTCCTGTTTAAACAGTGGGAAAAACGGGGATACCTTCAGTTTTTTTTTTTTTTCCTCTCTAAGCAGTCCTGACTGTGTTAAATCTTGCACATCCCATGTCTCTCTTAGGTGAAATTGTAAACATTACGAAGACATTGGTGAGCTCTGGTCTTTGAATAGAAATATAAAATAGTGTATAAAAGAACTCCCCCCAAACAAACAACAACAACAACAACAATCCATTTCATTAAGCATGTTCACAACTTTTGTTTAGGCACTAATAATTTCAAAATGTTCTCATGATATCGCAATAATAGGAGTTAAAGCAGCAACAAAACAACCGTATAGCAGGATGCAAGTTCATTCTATTTAAACATTGTAAATGAATGACAGAAGAACCTAAATACTGTGCTGCTGCGAGCCTGACATTGTTACGTAACGTTTAACCTTGAGCATCCAGATAAGTCGCACAGAGAAGATAAAAGATATCAATGCATCGGAATAAGTGTTCCTCTTCTTTAGTTTGTCTTTTTGTTCACTTTTGTCTTTTAGTTTTTAGTTAAACAAAACTGTATAATTTATTCAACCAAGCTGTCAGCCCGTGTTCGAAATTAGCTTGTGGAGATGAACTATTCAGCTCTATATAAAGTGAATAGGGCAATTTGTTTTTAATTTAAAGTTTGGGAACGTTATCCCATTAGTATCCCATCCACCCACAATTGTTTTTCCATTTGAAACCAACAGACAAAATCAGTGCAATTTAATAGCACACAAATGCTAACTGTATTTTTGTTACAAATTCAAAAACAGAGACAAGAACTAACGTTTTCCAATGCTACAAATCTACGGGATAGTCTAGGTTGGCACATTATAGTACATAAAAAAAAGTACCTAAGGAACGGAGTTATAAAATCAGCTGATGAAATCTGATGTTGTGTTTATCAGGTCCAAGATACAGTTCCGACACATCTCTGTTAGTAGTGTGCAGATCTCAGCCGCTTCTTTCCAGCAGAACCCGAGCCAGCGCACAATCTCTCCAGGACCGGGCAGAGAAAAGCCACTGAGCGCGACCACCTTATCCTGGAAGCTCAAAGCGAGACAGTCCGATGGAAGAAAGTTTAGCGCGGGGAGACACGCACATACCACCAGAACAACTCTCCACATCACCCGGGAGAAGCGCGGAGCGGCAGCAGGGGGCAACGAAGACAGGTACGCGCTGCTCTCGTAGGGGGCGCACAGCTTGTCCACCTCTCCAAGACGCACCCGGTCCCATTCATTCACATCGAAGCTCTGAAGGCCATGCAAACCCACGTCCACGTCAGTCCGCGATGGCAGTGGCGTTCCCCGAATGACACGCAGCTTTTCTCTGAAGTCCTGCATCTGCTGGAGGAAAGTGAGCGGGTCGGAGAGCGAACGAAAAGATTCGGCGATGCTGAGCGCGCGCCGCTGCTCCTCGAGAGCCGAGCGCAGCTGGTTGATCTCGGGGTCAAAGGTCTGCATGACAGCGAGCTTCAGAGTCTCCAAGTCCGAGAGAATCTCGCTCCGTTTGTGCCCCAGCGTGCGCAAAAGTTTGTCAAAGTACTCTGAGACTTGATCCGCGTCCCGCGAGACCCTCTCCAGCGCTTTCTTCTTAGCTCCCTCTAACGATTCCAGGCACGAATGCACCTCCGTGCCCCTCCAGCCCTCCACGACGCGAAACAAGTCCTCAAACGCGAGCTTCTCGCGTTCGTACGCCTCCTCCAGCGCGCAAAACTTGTGTCCTTTATGATCACCTGTCGTGGCGCAAAACCCACAGATGAGCTTCAGATCCGTGGCGCAGAAGATATTGAGCGGTTGTCCGCTGTGAACTCGGCAGAGAGACATCCTCGGCATCACTCGAATCCTGTTGTACTTCTCCACGATGCCACGTAATGAGTAATTGACTTGCAAGCTCGCGATGCCGTTGTGCACGGTTTCCTTTCGACAGGTCGGACATTTGAACGGTGGTCTCCATGCAGGGCTCCGGTTACCGTCCAGGATGCCCTCGAGACACTTTTTGCAGAAGCTGTGAGAGCACGGCAGAACGCGCGGGTCCTCAAAGAGACAGCAGCATATTGGGCATGTGAGGTCCTCCTCCAAGAGCTCCATCGTATC
Organism: Chanodichthys erythropterus; assembly: GCF_024489055.1. Classification (NCBI taxonomy): domain Eukaryota; kingdom Metazoa; phylum Chordata; class Actinopteri; order Cypriniformes; family Xenocyprididae; genus Chanodichthys; species Chanodichthys erythropterus. Next base: position 29,867,440 of record NC_090234.1, on the reverse strand, counting down.
CTAAAGTGGAAAAAGATATCAATATGAAAGCTTGTCGGGGGCATGACACATCAATGCAACTCTCATCATCTTGGCAAGCTTCTTTCAACATCTACATTACGCGCAATAAACCAAGATACACACATTTTGCATTGAAAAATGTTTTTATAATGTGAGAATGCGTTATGATTCTACAGTGAAGAAATAATGCAACCGAACTGGCTTAGAATCAGAAAACTGCATCCACGCAGGAGCTTAAAGTTCAGTCCCTGCAAGCTATTTTTTGTATGAAACAATATAATCTGCATCGTTTAGTAAATTTTTTTTTACAGTGCATATCAAGCGAGTCTGTAAAGAAGGCACAGCAGGTTAACCAAATATAGTAGTTCAGATTGCCTGATGATGAAGACTCCTGAGTGCACCAGTACTTCATTTTAATTGCCCGCGTGAGAACTTTCGTGCAGGAATATCCGAGGACCTGTCCAACAAACTTCAATTTGGGAAAAAAATATCCCCGTCGTCGAGTTGTCAAAATGTTTCTCGCTATGCCCGGGTCCGGTTGTCAAGGTATTACTACGGCTGTGGCAGATTTTGCAGTCAGAAAGCACCAGCAATTGGACCAGAAGCGCGCTATAGCTGTTTAGGCAGTGCACAACGCAATCATGGCTCTTGTTGCTGTGCAGACTTCGCCCTTTCCAATTGGGAAATTTTAACTAGTTCAGGTCAAGTCAGTATGGCCAGGCTGTTAAAACTAATGCGCACAGGCAGCTATTGAACAGTGAATCTAAAACCAAACATTTCAATGCCACATTCAGCATAATATCCGTGTAGCACAGTGTGTTTGCAGACTCGGGTGGTTGAATACACGTTTTGTGCGGTGAGAAATAAATGCAGAGGATCCCTTCATTCTCGGATGATGTTGTTGCGGGGGAGCTCTCACTCTCCCCTAGATCAGCGTTTCTCTACAGATTACGTCAATACTTGCATTACCCATCATCTACCCACACAAATGCCTAACTCATCTATTCAGTGAACTACAACAACAACAACAACAACAACAACAACTACGTGGTTTTCGTTTACAACTAGTCATGGCGGGTTACAGACACAGGCAACCAAAAAGCACGTCCGTGTTTTCCGCACAAGGATGATTCTTCATCACGCCACTTTGGTCGCATATGCCCGTGCCATGTGTCAGGGTCTTGACGCATCGATAACCAATCGCTACCGAGTCACGTGTCAAAATATTTTGACCTCGATTTTTCTTCCCCTGTTTCCATGCCATCAGGAAGAGAACGGCTTCCGAGGCGTCGCGCTCATTGGTCGAAAACGCATGCAGTGACGTAATTGGCCACGAGAGGGCGAGAGTCTCAGCAAAACGCCGGTTTGGCAGAGAAACAGGATAAATGCTACAATGTTTTTTTTTTGTTTGTTTTTTTTTAATTGTTTTCACTTATTGTATATTAATTCCATAATAAAACAAGCCAAAATTCAAAAGGGGGGCACATACACTTAAAAAAGCAAACAATTTATCCCAATCCAATTCAATAATATGATATGTTGTCAAAGCTTTTCTGGGCTGCGTTTCCCAAAAGTATCGTGAGCCCAATTTGAGCGTGAAGACCAATGATCAAGTTAGCTCACGATGCTTTCGGAAAACGCAGCCCTGGTTTTGAACTTTAAGCACATTGCCTTGATTCTGATATTTAAATAATGGAGTATTTATTTATTTATAAAAAAAAAAAAAAAAAAATCCTTGCTACGAGCACTGTCATAACTGTGACTTCACACAGCACTTACATACTGTTGTTCTCATGTTGATTTGATTGATTCTGCTATTCTCATTTGTAAGTCGCTTTGGATAAAAGCGTCTGCTAAATTACTAAATGTAAATTATCTATTAACTCTTTGTTATGTTGAATGTGGCATTTAAAATTGGTGGAGTTTAGCATTCAAAATAAAACTTCTCCAATATAAATATAAATACTGTGTATTTAAAGTTTCTCAGTGCTGTAAATTTAGTGCAGACCGACGGTATTTGATACTTTTCTCTGCGCTGGTCAGGATGGGTGCTGCCGTTTATGATTACTGGAAAGGATTTGTAAAAATATTTTATATATTTTATAGAGATTGCACAGGCGGATTTACATTCAAATCACTTAAACGAATTAATTTAAATATTTTTTATTAGTGCAAGTGTAGTTTTGAATGCTGGACTCTGGTTTCTGAGCCGGTCAGCGCCCCCTAGAGGTGGTTACGAGAAAATCACCAGCGATTTTTCCATGAGATCCATTCTATCCTGAAAGCCTGTGCGCTCTTCAGTTTGACGTGTGTAACTGCACTTCCGGTGATCTCAGCGCTAGAATGGCTGCAGTTTTTACGTGTTGTTTGGGCTGCTGCGGGGATGGCGGACCGGGTCATGCTCCCCTTAAAGATATGCCCACCGTACAGCTAGACACGCATCACATGGGTAAGAGTCATTTCCACTGCTCAGTGGGGTCACAAAAAGTCACCAAATTAAATTTAAAACGAAGAGATGTGTCAAGCTAGCAGATGATGCTATATATTAAAAATAACGATTAGAACGCAAACTAACTAATAACTAGGGTTACCATCACTGTTTTTAAATAAACAATATGTATTTGTTGGTAGTAATATCTAATCGATCATGTCTATCTACTCTGGATCAGATGCTAGTAGCTAGTCTTCAGCTGACAGATCCAGTGTCTGTTTTGATTTTATTTCAGTTGAGTGAATCCAGGAAGTGAGTTTCATTTCAGACTCGTTTTTGCAGATATCTCTGAAAACGTTTTTGAAATACATACCTTGTGCTGTAGCAGTGTGGTCATGAGAGTTTGCTCGGCCTTTTTTCCCAGGGACGGATGTGGTCATAGTGAAAAGTGGGAGGCGGATCTGTGGAACTGGAGCCTGCCTCGCCAACGCCCCTCTACACCAGAACAAGAGCTATTTTGAGTTCAAGATCCAGTCCACGGGTGAGAAATTTTTGTCAGAAATCAGTCATGTTAATCAGATAATCAGGTTTTCAATATTTTGATAATTATTATGCAAACATGGTAGTAACCTGTAGCTGTGAGACTGAATGTTGTTGAGTGTGCAGCTGATATAGAGTGGATCTTGATAGATCCAATAATAGGTTATTTTTATATACAGTATTTCACAGAAGTGAGTACACCCCTCACATTTTTGTAAATATTTTATTGTTTAAATATTTATTTATTTATTTTCATGTGACAACACTGAAGAAATGACACTGCTACAATGTAAAGTAGTGAGTGTACAGCTTGTATAACAGTGTAAATTTGCTGCCCCCTCAAAATAACTCAACACACAGCCATTAATGTCTAAACCGCTGAAAAAGTGAAAATGTCCAAATTGGGCCCAATTAGCCATTTTCTCTCCCCGGTGTCATGTGACTCCTTAGTGTTTTATATTTTATAGTTTTAGATCTTAAAAAAAATAAAATTAAATTAAAAAAATATATATATAATAACCTATTATTAGAATTGTTTTGCGTTGTGACATTCATTTTAGTACAATTTTACCTCCCAAATCTCTATGATTGGTCTTTAGATGGGTATGTATAGCTTGAAATATCTGTGTCCTGTAAACTTGTTTGTGATGCAGGTGTTTGGGGGATCGGTGTGGCTACTCAGAAGGTGAATTTGAACCAGGTGCCACTGGGTCAAGACAGTCACAGTTTGGTACTGAGACATGATGGCTCAATATACCACAACAACGAGGAG